>NC_143104.1:4875000-7275000 GCF_061535455.1 Colias philodice
AACGTACAACGTACAACGTACAACGAACAACGAACAACGAACAACGAACAACGAACAACGAACAACGAACAACGAACAACGAACAACGAACAACGAACAACGAACAACGAACACCGAACAACGAACAACGAACAACGAACAACGAACAACGAACAACGAACAACGAACAACGAACAACGAACACGAACACGAACACGAACACGAACACGAACACGAACACGAACACGAACACGAACAACGAACACGAACACGAACAACGAACAACGAACAACGAACAACGAACAACGAACAACGAACAACGAACACGAACACGAACACGAACACGAACACGAACACGAACACGAACAACGAACACGAACAACGAACAACGAACAACGAACAACGAACAACGAACACGAACACAAACACACTCAAATTCAAATTCAAATTCAAATTCGAATTTGAATTCAAATTCAAATTCAAATTCAAATTCAAATTCGAATTTGAATTCAAATTCAAATTCAAATTCAAATTCAAATTCAAATTGAAATTGAAATTGAAATTGAAATTGAAATTGAAATTGAAATTGAAATTGAAATTGAAATTGGAATTGGAATTGAAATTGAAATTGAAATTAAATTGAAATTGAAATTCAAATTCAAATTCAAATTCAAATTCCATTCACGAACACGAACACGAACACGAACACAAACACAGTCTCAAACTCAAATTCAAACTCAAACTCAAACACAAACAAACACAAACACAAACTCGAATTTAAATTCGAACACAAACACAAACACAAACACAAACACGAACAACGAACAACGAACAACGAACAACAAACAACAAACAACGAACAACGAACAACGAACAACGAACAACGAACAACGAACAACGAACAACGAACAACGAACAACGAACAACGAACAACGAACAACGAACAACGAACAACGAACAACGAACAACGAACAACGAACAACGAACAACGAACAACGAACAACGAACAACGAACAACGAACAACGAACAACGAACAACGAACAACGAACAACGAACAACGAACAACGAACAACGAACAACGAACAACGAACAACGAACAACGAACAACGAACAACGAACAACGAACTACGAACTACGAACAACGAACAACGAACAACGAACACGAACGACAACGGACAACGGACAACGGACAACGGACAACGGACAACGGACAACGGACAACGGACAACGGACAACGGACAACGGACAACGGACAACGGACAACGGACAACGAACAACGAACAACGAACAACGAACAACGAACAACGAACAACGAACAACGAACAACGAACAACGAACAACGAACAACGAACAACGAACAACGAACAACGAACAACGAACAACGAACAACGAACAACGAACAACGAACAACGAACAACGAACAACGAACAACGAACAACGAACAACGAACAACGAACAACGAACAACGAACAACGAACAACGAACAACGAACAACGAACAACGAACAACGAACAACGAACAACGAACAACGTACAACGAACAACGAACAACGAACAACGAACTACGAACAATGAACAACGAACAACGAACAACGAACTACGAACTACGAACTACGAATTACGAACAACGAATTACGAACAACGAACAACGAACAACGCAAACACAAACTCTCAAATTCAAATTCAAATTCAAATTCAAAATGAAATCGAAATCGAAATCGAAATCGAAATCGAAATTGAAATTCAAATTCAAATTCAAATTCTTTTTAAAAGCAACGGAAAACTTTTTTTATGTGATTTTATTTTTTTACGGGCCCTTGTAGTGGTGAACATACTGGGTAATTTTATCTTTCTTGGCATTTCATTCTTTTTTTTTATTCCATTCAAAGATCTAACGATAGTAAATGTTGCCATACTGAATTGGCCTATCTTTCAGCTTAGCACACAAAAAAAATCAACCATTTTCCGCAATAATTGACGTCACCATGAGGGAAAATCTCATCGTACTCGGCGACAGATGAAAAATTGAAAAAAACGTCATAACTCCGAAAATACGAAAAATCGCATCACATACATGGGGGTGATTCGGATAGCCCTCTAGGTCCTCTACCTCCCAGCTTCAGTATATCACTACTTTTTGGGACACCCTGTATAATCCATACTAATATTATAAATGCGAAAACTCTTTCTGTCTGTCTGTTACTCAATCACGCCTTAACTACTGAACCAATTTGCATGTAATTTGGTATAGAGATATTTTGATACCCGAGAAAGGACATAGGATAGGTTTTATCCTGGAAATCCTACGGGAACGGGTTTTTCTTTGTAAACGCGGGCGAAGCCGCGGGCGGAAAGCTAGTCTTATCTTTATATATAAAAATGAATTGCAAAATGTGTTGGTAAGCGCATAACTCGAGAACGGCTGAACCGATTTCGATAATTCTTTTTTTATTATATTCCTTGAAGTACGAGAATGGTTTTAATGTGGAGAAAACGTAAATATGTACCACGGGCGAAGCCGGGGCGGACCGCTAGTATATGTATAAAAATGAATCGCAAAATGTGTTGGTAAGCGCATAACTCGAGAACGGCTGAACCGATTTCGATAATTCTTTTTTTATTATATTCCTTGAAGTACGAGGATGGTTTTTATGTAGAGAAAACGTAAATATGTACCACGGGCGAAGCCGGGGCGGACCGCTAGTATATTAAATAACCAAATAGTTTCAATAAATAAGATTTATTTTCTATAAGTTGAAAATCAACATGCAAACATCCTTTTACATGTTAGCAAAAGTAATTAAAGTAGGTATGCTATTTTTCATCAATTTGTTTTTCGAAAACTACAGATTTTTTTTTTTCAAATTATCGCCTATTTTTTTTATCGGGGTTTGGGGGCCCTTTTAACCTCGGGGCCCTGGGCTGCAGCCCATAAAGCCCATGGGTAGATCCGGCCCTGTGTACCATTATATGCTATGCATGCCTTGAAATTTTCTATTTTACGCCCGGTAACCAACATTAAACGTCCTACAACCATAAATGCTCTGCCTATAACTCAAAAAGTATGGGCACTAGCGAAAAAAAATTCAAACAAAATTAGACAAAAACGATAAATCGGTTCATTAAATAGGCCATAAATCGTGAACAGTAAGTTTTACACAAAAGTTTACAGGATATAAAAGATCCGTAATTTTATGTTTTATGTAGACCGATATCTCGGAAACTATAGATGATACTGGACCACTTTAGTGGATAGTTTCCGAGATATCGGCCCAAAACTTTTCTTAGCGTGCGAAGATCTGTCAGCGAAGGTTCATGCAGAAATTCATATCGATTACGGTCCCTTGAAGCAGTAAAAATATTTTAATACTTAGACAAGGCAATCAAAAAGATACAGCCGTTTTTGCAGAAAATTTTTCGACATTCGCAAGGGCCGCAAGGAACAAACCTACAGGGTACCTACTTCCCGTGAACCCAGAATCTTGAAATTTTGTATCAAGTAACGTCTTATAGCGCAAATAAAGGAATAATTGTGAAAAGTCTACTACCTACTTACCCTTTAGGTTTTGATTCCCTTTCAAATGTCGAAATTTGTGAAAATTTGCAACATAAACATTAACATAAACGGCTGTAGTTATCTTTGATTGTGTTTGTATAAAAGTTTGATTTTTTTCACAGCTTCAAGAGACGATAGACTTTAGTTTTCAATATTAATTTCAGCTTGATACCGCTTTTAGACGGACAGACGGACAGCAAAGTGATCCTATAAGGATTTCGTTTTTTTTTCCTTTTGAGGTCCGAACTCCGAAGCACTAAAAATTAACCGGGATAAGACCTCGGGTATAGTTGCTAGTTGCAAATTATTTTTTATTGTTGCCCCACCCTGAGCCCATGGCTAGCTACGCCCATGATCTAATGTACTGTATGTGTATCACATTTGGGAATAAATGTCTTTCTATGATATAGGTGCGTCAGGCATTCAGGTGTTAGAAAGTAGGCAAGGTAGAGTTAAATCAGATAATATGAGATATACCGGATGTTAGTGAACTTTTTAGTTTAACTTTCAAGGATAATGGCACAGACTAATAATAATATACTACGTAGGTATACAAATAAAGCGCGTCACACACGGTGAAGATACTATAATATTTTATCTTAAAGATACTGTAATATTTTATATTACAGTATCTTTAAGATAAAATATTTTATATTACAGTATCTTAAGGTATCCGGTATCAGCGTTCTGACCATCATTTTTCTTTTTATCATTGCGTACTAAGACCCCTGTAGAACCGCCATCCTGTTACAAATGACCCGAAATTTTGTGTCAGTGCTTCGCGGGTCATTTGTAACAGGATGGCGGTTCTACAGGGGTCTTAGTACGCAATGACAAAAAGAAAAATGATGGTCAGAACGCTGATACCGGATACCTTAAGATACTGTAATATAAAATATTACAGTATCTCAAGATAAAATATTATAGTCCCCGTTTTCCAATTACAGAGCATAATGCGACTCAGTGCCGCACAATGCCGAATTATGCTGATGCTTAATTGGAACGTGAAACGCACCAGCAGGTTGCGCTGAGTTCAGTGTTGAAAAAAAAAATATTCATAGAGTTAGCAATAACCCCAATAACCTCATTAATGTGTAAATAAAGTGGTATACATAATAATTGGTTGAAAAATATTTACGGTTATTTTAAGTAATTTGGATTTTGATTATTTCATTAACATTTTTTTCAATGTTTGTACCTTCATCCATAATTATATTTATTTTTATAACATAATTTGAATTAACTTTGATTATTTCGAAAAAACTACAATGAAACGAAAGCTTTAAAATTTTTTCCAACAATTAATAATTACTAACGATAAATCGATTGCACGCATCAATTCACGCGCATTACTTTTTCTAGTGCTCGATTGTGCGAAGCGTTGCTGTAGTTGGAACATTCAACGTTAAGCATTATGCCGCATAATGCGCTCTAGTGCTGTAATTGGAAAACGGGGAGTATCTTCACCGTGGTCCGTGTGTGACGCGCTTAATGGTGTTTAAATTAACAGCCTGTATATAATCACTTTTATAAAAATGTTTTTGAAGTGAAACTTCTTTATCGGGGGTGGACAAAAATTTTGTGTAACATTTTTGCGTTACGTTACGCCGCGCGCGTGACATTTTTGCGTTACGCCGTACTCGTGACTATATACATGTTATATTAAAGTGATCAGCAAAATCAAAGGGTTTGTTTTAATTCTAATTCCAGTGAATTTATAAAAAAGTAAATAAGTAATTTGACTATATACATGTTATATTAAAGTGATCAGCAAAATCAAAGGGTTTGTTTTAATTCTAATTCCAGTGAATTTATAAAAATTAAATAAGTAATTACATCTATTTTTCTAATACTTAGGTGTAATAATGGTATTTATTTTTCTAAGTTATTTATGATTAACCTCACTTTTTGATTGTATTTTTCAATACACTAACACGTGGGTGGAATTATGGTATCTATTTAATTTAATAATTTATATAATATAATATATATAATTATATTATTTATATATTATATATATATTTATAAATTATTTATATAATTATAATATAAATATAATATATAATTTATAATTTAATTGTGATATTTATTTTTCTAAAATTGTATTTAAAGTTAACCTCAGTTTTTGATTGAATTTTTTAAAACATTAATAAATCTATGACTCACGTTAACACGTGTTTGCTTGATTGGTGTTCATATATGATTTTGTGAATTCAATATTTATAAGAATAAACCTCAAACTCTTTATGTCCAATCAAAATATGCATGTGCTTTGTTTCTAAGAATTACAAAAGACCCTAAACTTTGATTACTTTTACGATAATAGCCATTGACTATTATACTGTGCCAGATGTGGATACAGTTACCTATTCAAATTGTTTACAATACAGCTGAGCCGGTCGTTCTACAGATATAATTCTCCAAAAATATTAACCAAATGTGGTCGCTTAATGCGGTATGTCGTAGTAAACAATGCCGTAAAAACCAATGTTTTCGATAAGGCGGTCATATAACATTCAGCAAGGACCTTTCATTTTGGTCAATTTAACCGGTATGTTGTTAATTGTTATAAACGATGTCGCCATAAACGGTTTTGACTGTATTTAAATAGGTAGCGAGGAGCGAAGCGACGAGCGTGTTAGACTAACGTATTTCTGTAATATTGTATACAAGCTGTGCCGCGCGGTTTCACCCGCGTGGCTATGCTCCTGTTGGTCTTAGTTACGAAGTAACTATTCTCTAATCTGTGGTCTTAGCGTGATAATATATAGCCTATATTACTCGTGGATAATGTAGCTTTCGAATGGTGAAAGAATTTTTAAAATCGGTCCAGTAGTTTATGAGCCTATTCATTACAATCAATCAATCAAACAAACAAACAAACAAAGTTTTCCTCTTTATAATATTAGTGTAGATAGTAAATTATTTTTTGAAAAATAAGGTCATAAAGAAGTTTCACTTCTTACGTGTGTACTCTAGTACACGCACACATTTTTTTTTTTGTATGAAATAGTCAAGCGAGATGTGATTTCTTTTGCCACTTCTTTTGCCGTTAGGCCTACCTATCCAGTATCCACACACAATGAAGAGGCACAAATTAGCGCCGCGATTTCGTGTCCCTTCGTCCAGCATACTCACCATGGAATCCTGATATTTCATGAATGTCAAAAAACTGTTCTGAAATAGTGCTAAATAGTGCCCAAAGGAAAAAAATAGTGCTCTTGTACTTGCGAAGTTATAGCCATAGTTCGATGAGTATGCTGGACGAAGGTTTCGCCCAGCATACTCACCTCCGTCCGGAGAATCTGTATACGCTTCAAACATAATTCATACTTCAAAAAATAGTTCCCAAATAGTGCCAAACGGTGCCCAAAAAGAAAAAACAGTGCTCGAATAACTTCGGAGTTATAGGCTTCGTTCAGTGAGTATGCTGGGCGTAGGTTCTACGCCCAGCATACTCACCTCAGTGCGCGAATATCGAACGAGCTATAGGTATAATTTACGTCTCAAAAAATTGTGCTTGAAATAGTGCCCAATATCAGTCCAATTTTTGCTTGACTTTTGACTTAGAAAACCATTAAATTTTAATGTAAACTTCTACATACTAACGTTAAATGGGGTACAGTCGTCGACACATGTTTTTGGACAAAAATATTAAACTTTCTAATTGTAGACTTCATGTTATTGGAAATAATTATGGTATTTTCTCACATGTCAAAAACTTTCGATTAAATGCATTATTATATATTTTATAAATAATAATAAATGAATGAAACTTTAAGCGTAAATGAAGTCTATTACTTCATTGCATTGTGTGTTTGTCTGAATAAAAACAGTCATTTGCAGCGAATAAAATTAATATCTTGAAAAATTGTAAAAAGGAAATTATACAGTTTCCTTTTTACAATTATTACATATATAAATTATACAGTTTTACAGTGCAATTAATGAATGAGTGTAAAATCAATTTAGTTAAATGCCACTATTATAAATTGAAATATACTTACTGATTTGGGTGCAGCTCCTATATTGATTACGTACTAGATACACAATTTTATATAGGTAAATAATGACATCACCAACACATTGTTTGGTTTTGCAACCCACTATGTAGTCAAACTCAAAAGCCGGCGTTATTATAATGATGTGCGACGAAGTCAACAAAGAAACTGAGAAGCGCTTGTTCGTTTCGATTGCTTTGTGACACAAAATGGACCCTTATCACCTTCAAAATACAGATCAGTCTTGTCTAATAATCGTAAGATGTTAGGGCAGCGCCATCTAGTATTTAAACATAAACATATTCATTTGCGTCGCGGGCGCCGCGCGTCGTAAGCCATACCTATTGACCGTACGTGCATCCGTTACTGCCACACTATATTGAACTTTATCACATGAGGAATACAGGTCAATTCCATAAACGTTGTGGTACCGTCCTTGATCCGGAAAATGATTATTTTGAATAATTTTGTCAGTTGTAATGTAAGCATTAATAACAGCAACTTTATTTTTCATGCATGATTTACTTCATTTGATATCTTAATCCTTCAAGCGCCGTGATCTAGACAAAATATATAAAATCATTGTTCCTAGCTACCGGGGTCCCATGCGACGCGCGAAGGCTTAATCATATTATTATAAAGTATTATTAAAATAATGTGTAATTAATAATATTGCGATTCTAAAGTAAATACTCCCTTACATAGACAATTAATAATTTACACAAGACAAAAATTGTTAGAAAGAAAGTTAATAATATTGTATTCGACTGTACTCAATGTAATGTATGTAGAAGTTTACAATCAAATTTAATGGTTTTCTAGGTCAAAAGTCAAGCAAAAATTGGACTGATATTGGGCACTATTTCAAGCACAATTTTTTGAGACGTAAATTGTACCTATAGCTCGTTCGATATTCGCGCACTGAGGTGAGTATGCTGGGCGTAGAACCTACGCCCAGCATACTCACTGAACGAAGCCTGTAACTCCGAAGTTATTCGAGCACTGTTTTTTCTTTTTGGGCACCGTTTGGCACTATTTGGGAACTATTTTTTGAAGTATGAATTATGTTTGAAGCGTATACAGATTCTCCGGACGGAGGTGAGTATGCTGGGCGAAACCTTCGTCCAGCATACTCATCGAACTATGGCTATAACTTCGCAAGTACAAGAGCACTATTTTTTTCCTTTGGGCACTATTTAGCACTATTTCAGAACAGTTTTTTGACATTCATGAAATATCAGGATTCCATGGTGAGTATGCTGGACGAAGGGACACGCGATTTCAGGTTTTTCAGGAAAATGCAGGTTCTTAATCATCGATTCTAGTTAAAAATTATCTATAAACTTGCTAAAGTAGGGTCGCGGACTAGAAAAAGAATTAGGTTAATCGTGTTTGTAGATTGAACAGCAGAATTTAGTGTTGTGTGTATACTTTTCCGGCATAAAAAAGCCAATGTCATGCCCAGGATGCTAAACTATAATAGGTAATTATACCTAGTGCCATCGTAATCTAAACGGTTTTTTTACTTAAATTATTCACTACTAACAGTGTGTAGTGTAGGTATAATAATAGTTCAGGATCCATCGCCCATTTTTGCAAGTGATTACTATCAAGCTAATTTTCCGTGAGTACCTAGCTTTATTTTGATGAGACGCCCAATAATTTCCTATACGAAACTCTCGAGTCTCGATTGTGGTAGCTAACAGAGGTAACAAGGATACAATTTTTTGATTTGATGGTTCTCAAATATTTATTACTAAAACTGATTTTTTTTTGTTCAATCTCAAGATAATTATCTAAATTATTCGAAAAAATATTTGTCCTGCAAAATCTATGGTTTGATCAAAGAGTCCCCTCTTTCCAATGTGTATCGATACGAGGTCATCATAAATGATTACTAACCAGCAGATTTTTTTGTTTTCACTTAGTTAACCTTTTGAACGCCAATGACATCTATAGATGTCATGCGCAATCGTGCCCTGTGCGCCAACGACACCTATACATGCCAAGAAACAGATCATAGATAAATACAAAATAAACATATTAAACCTTTACTTTTACGTGTTTTATTTATACAGTTTATGAACTGAATCCCCAGTTATTACATAATTGTACACAGTAAACAAAATTGCCAAGTAGTTATTCAAATATTTGATGACAAAAAATAACTTAATTAATGGCTAAAAAAGCATGTTCTCTCGCGCCAATGACATGTATACGTGCCTACTAGTGATGTAGTGTAATATTCAAGTAACTTCATTAAAATTTCAGCGAAATTACTCTAATTCGCTTAATTTTTGTAATAACTACAAAAAAAAATATATAAGCTTAGTCACTGAGAAAAAAGGTAAATACTACATTCTTTGGTATAATACCATATTGTCTATATTGTGGATATTGTTGATTTGAATATTATCCTTTTCGCCAATCATGCGCATCCCTAGCACAGTATCGATATGCAATCCCTTCTGCGCCATTGACATGAATAGATGTCGGACTGGTGACGTCGTAAGCGCGTGCCGTGTTGTTAAGTGCGGAAAGTTGTAAAAATATTTTATCGAGTAGGTATCTACCAATATTATAATCGCAAAAATGGCAAGTGAAGAGTTTTATAGTACAGAGAAGAACTATTGCGCATTTTAGAAGTTTTCAAAATTTATAACCTAATTCTAATAAGTCTAATCAGTGCCTTTATTAGAATATTCTTATGATACAAATTGTCGCTATGTCATATCAAAATATGGTAATTGACCTAAATAGGTACCTACATATAATTAGTATTTGTAATAACTCAAGTATTAAACTAAATGATTGGAAAATAAATATGTAGTTTTAATGCAATTCCCTTTATTTAAAGGTAATAGTTGTTTTGATATTTACAAATAAACACTCCACAATAATACCTATAGTTCATATAAACTTAATAAATAAACTCGATAAGTTATAATAATATACAGCTACACATCCCTAATCAGAAGCGAGAGATTATAAAAAAAGGATGGTTGCCCGCGCCATTGGCATGTATACATGCCAATGGGGCGTAACTGATAGAGAATAGTGCTGTAACTTGCTGCAATTTTATATGTATTTTTGTATCTCAAAAGGTTGATTTTTTTTGTTGATAGTTGCTATAAATGTGGTCTTAAGTTTTTACAGTAGGAGATGAGGTTAAATAAATATTATTTTTGTGTTATAAGCTGTTTATTCAAATATTCAGACGTGAATTATTATGTTTATCGATAACATTTTGGACTCCCTACTATTTTCAAGGTTATCTCATTGAATTTGTGGCTTGGCGTGCAGGGCGCGGCGATGCGTTTTTGCTCTGGCGGTCAAAAGGTTAATATTTATATAATTCAACAGACATATTGTCCTACAAATTGCATAATACCTCTGTTAGCTACCACAATAGAGAGTTTCGTACATGAAATTATTGGTCGTCTCATCAAAATAAAGCTACTCACGGAAAATTAGCTTGATAGTAATCACTTGCAAAAATGTGCGATGGATCCTGAACTATAAAGGTTTAAGAATAAAATACAAACAACACTCTATGAAATATAAAATTTATTTATCTTAATTATTACAATGCCCTAATAGCCAGTCATTTACTGCCATTATAATAACCTTCCGTGAGAGTATGTAATGTCAAATGTTTATACATTTCAAAGTTCTGTTTGTTTATAATTGCTTTTGCTGAATTATTTTGAATTATGGCAGTGAAAGATAAGACACTTGTTTTCTTTTCTATTATTAACTTTTTTAGTTTAGATGGAACAACAAATACTCATAGGCCTAAAATTTATTATGCATATATAAATTTTCATTGCTTCAGCCAAATACAGTATATTAAAATTTAAAATAAATCTATGTATCAACAGTAATTAAATTTAAAATTGAAGTCTCTTTGCTAAAGAACCACCATCAATGTTGTCCAGCAACTTTCTCTTCAAAGATGGTTTTTCTACTTCTATTTTGGATATATTTGAAGGCATCGGTAATTTTGATCCCACTGTAGGAGCTGGTTTGTTGCTGAAAAATAAAAATAAGTGTTATTAAATATGTACATCATACAAAAAAAATAAAATAAAATTGTGTTCTTAATTATCTATACTAATATTATAAAGCTGAAGAGTTTGTTTATGTTTGTTTGTTTGAACGCACTAATCTCAGGAACAACTGGTCCGATTTGAAAAAATTTTCAGTGTTAGATAGCCCATTTATCGAGGAAGGCTATCATCAGACTAAGACCAACAGGAGGGGAGCAATGCGGGTGAAACTGCTGAAAACAGCTAGTTACTTATAATCATATAAATTACCTGAAGTATGGCATCTGTAATGCTTGTGTACAGTCGCAACGCCGAGGTGGGTAAAGTGAAAGCAAACTTTCTAACAAATCAATCAAATCATCAGATGCAGCACTGAAGATATGTCTCAGGGATTGTGCAGGAAACTGTTTGAACTTCACATAATCTGTTAAAGTTTTCATACCCTGTAATTATAACAATAAACAATTTAGCTTTCAAATTGACAAAAATAGAAAATTTTATGAGAGAAAAAATAATATAATTCTCTTTTTTTTTGTAAAATTTAAATCTTTCCTTAAAATTTTATGAATAGAAATAAAAATGCATCATAAAGCAAAATTTAAATGATAGTAAAATAAATCAAAAAATGTAAACTAAAACAATAAGCAGCTTCATTTAAGCAAGAATAAGCATTCACAGATGTAAGAGACTGACACATCTACACAAAATTAAAATGCATATTTTTTCCTGGAATCAAAAGCTTTAGCAAATCACTTACAGGCCATATCTCTTCTGTGGGTGTGCCAAACACTTGAAATATCCGTGAGAGTTGATCAAGATCTGATTCACCAGGTAGGAAGGGCACTCGGAGAAGTAGCTCAGCCAAAATGCAGCCAACTGCCCACATATCCACTCCTGTGCCATACTGACGTGCCCCAAACAGCAATTCTGGTGATCTAAATAATATAATGTAAATAGAATGTCATAATTTTAACAATTCATAGCTAAATCAATGTTCTCTCACTTTGTAATACAAAATTTGTATAATATTAAATTAAACTATTATTATTTAGGTATTATTGATTACAAATTAATTTTCACCTCTTTTTAGTTGAAATTATTTCAACAGAACATGTGTACTGACAAAAAACTGGCATTCATACTATAAAAAAATTTGCATTTATTATGTAAAATTTTAATAATACATTGTTTAATAAATTATCCACTATAGTGTTGTTGCATACAGATGCACTTCAACTAAACAAGTCAGGTAACGGTAGCTATAATAAATAAATTAAGAAATTACGACATACCGGTACCACCTAGTGACCACTTGATGAGTGTTTATCCTGGTTGGAGATCCAAAAGCCTTTGCTAGACCAAAATCACCAATTTTGAGGATGCCCTCTCTATTTATAAGTAAATTGTTGGGTTTTAAATCTCTGTGTAATATCCAGTTTTGATGCAAATATTCTAAACCTGCAAAAAATGCATAAGATATTGAGATAATTTCCTGTTGTTCTTTCATAGAGTTAAATATTAAGTTGCACTTTATTTTATTGAAGACAATAAATATATTTCTTACCCTTCAGAGTCATTATCATGTATGCTTTCACATTTGCTGGAGTAAGTACAATATTATTATCCTTAACAATTATCTCTAGGTCAGTGTCCATAAAGTCAAATACTAATGAAACATTAGATTTTTGTCCAAATACATCAAGCAGTCCTATGAGGTTAATATGTTCTAATTCTTGAAGCAATTTAATTTCTCTGAGTGCTGTTCTGTTGATGCCATCTTCAGCTTCCATTCTGGACCCTATCTTAATTTTTTTTACCGCGACTATTTTATCCGTTTTAACATCTTTTGCTTTATATACAGTTGCAAACTAAAACAAAAACAATACATTTTTACTTTACCTCTTTTGATTGTTGACATTTTTGAGGTTACAGAAATGTTAGGAAAAAATAACCATTTGGATAACAAAGAATCAATATTTGTAATGTAAATACTGAAATTATACTAAAGGACGTACCTGACCCTCTCCTAAGAAGTCGATCTTCTCGTAACGAACTGGTGGTCTTTCCATATTGATATTTTTTGAAAACACAACATAAAACTATAATTAAGCTACACTTTCAAAGATAGATATTATAAAATAATAAAATATATTTTTATGTTTTATACATTGTGGTTGCATATGTTACTGCTGTGTATAATATATCGTTATAATTTATTTTATTTCGGTTTTACTGTGGGTTCTACAATCTGTAACAGCAACAATTTGAAATCTGACGTTTTGAATTTTGAATTTGATGTGAGAACTGGCACTTGACAGTTCAAGCATAGTTTAGGAATTTATCTCCAATGTTTTTATTTCTGTTATGGCAAGAAGATTATCTCCAATGGTAAACAATGAAATAATAAGACTTAGGGCCAGTGTTGCCAACTCAGTGGAATTTCCACTACATCTGGTGGTTTAGCTCCCCCATTTAGCGGACAAATATTGGTTTTAGTGGCTGGTGGATTTTCCTAGTGGTTTAGATGAGTTCAATTAGTGGTAAGGTACGACATTCAACCACTAGAAAGATTTACATAAATACTCAAAAAGAACGACTTGAACTATGTGAAACAAGGGTATGATTTTGTGTCATGTTGGTAGCAGAACGAACATTCGGGAATTCCCCGAATGTTGTTTGTCTATTGTTGTATATTTTTGATTATAGACTTTATTACTATTGATATAAAGTATGATTTGATTCAAAAGGTTATATGTTTATTCTATATTTGTGTACAAAAACAATAAGCCGGTAGCTTCTAGCTTGTCGTATTTTAATTAATTTTGATGCCGAAACCACACAAAAATTTCTTTCACAGACATTTATTCTTCACATACTGAAATTCTAGAAGAAGCAGATTCTTCTGAAGATGATCTTTAAATACATATATTGTAACAAAAATAAAAGTTACTTATTTCAAAATAGATGTTATTTACAAATAACTCGCAAAAAATTCGCCAACGGGCACTCAATATTTACATGTCTCTGGATATTTTTTAGTGTTTTTTCTGGTGGTTTTAAAGACCGATTACTTTAGTGGATTTCTGGTGGGCCACGAGGCTCCAATATGTGGGTTCGAAAAAAAAAAGTTGGCAACACTGCTTAGGGCGTATTCAGAAAGAAAGCTTGAAACTTATAAGCGCTTATAAGCGCTGGTAACCCGCGCAGGAAAATATATGAACATGCGCTTATAAGCGCTGATCGGCGCCGACAAGTTTGTTGAAACTTGTTGGAACTTGTCGGCGCCGATCAGCGCTTATAAGCGCATGTTCATATATTTTCCTGCGCGGGTTACCAGCGCTTATAAGCGCCGATAAGCGCTTATAAGCGCTTATAAGTTTCAAGCTTTCTTGCTGAATACGCCCTTAGAGTATATAATATTACAGTAGTATAGAGCGAGTGTATTGCACAAATTCCTCAGTGCGCATCATAAGCAGATGAGCTATAGATAATATATAGATGTGTCATGTGTGTGTGACAAATAGGGATGGGTAGATATCAATTGCATGCCGAGCTATCGATAAGTTATGTAAATAAATATGTATCTTTTGTAAATTTTATGTTCAATATGTTATTTAAGGAGAAATGTATGAATAAAGTATAAATATGTCATTTTAAATTTGTTTGCCCAGAGAATAAAGTGTTTATTCCATTTGAATATTTCTTATATTAATTTTAAGTACTTAAAAAAATATGTTTATGAATATCAGAAAAACGAGTTCGATATTAAAGTTAATAAAATAAAAATTCGGGTTTGGTGCTATTTCTTTAATAATAAATGAAACAATAATAATAATGTTTTAAAAATGTTAAATAAAAATAAGAAATAATTGGTAATTTAAAATGATAATATAATAAATCATATAAATAATTTTTTTATTTAATTTTATCCATTCTACTATCAAATGTTCAAAATCAATTTAGCGGTTCAGAAAATATATCGTAACATTACATACAGCATACTTTACATTTACACTATAATACATTTGCATTCATAATATTAGAATGTCTATCATACAAAACACACCACAAATTTATTTATAATACATTTTTAAAAGAGTTTTAATTTTAAGGCAATTACACGGTTCAACAACCTTAATGATTCTGTCACTACATTTGAATTTGTTTTTTTAACCGCCCTCTATAATATACATCGTTGTTGAAGTAAAAGTGACCAAAGATTATGGAATTGTACACTGTATTGTATTGTATCGTAATGTGTTAGTCGTTTCTACCTAATTTATGCTTTCTCTGAGAGGCAGTAACATTTATGAATAGTAAATGTTGTATAGGTCTACCAGAATCTGATGGCATATTTATATTTAAGAAATAAAAGATTTTCATGTGGCAACTTATTTGACAACTATCAAATTGGTTGTCAAATTATTTGTCTTTTTTGCAGTTGATGAATAATTTTTAGGATTTTGTCTAAAAAAATCTTCGAAAATGTCGAAAAAGCCGCTGCGATCACAAGCAAGAGGTATTGTTTATAATGTGTATAGAAAAACATTCGATGAAGAAGGGTCAAACACATCACAATTTTCAATTTTGAAGATTTTATTGGTAAATTGGACTTACCCGTTTTGATACTTTAAATTAAAAAATATTATATGTAGGTAACTATAATAGTGTTTGTTGATTAGAATATAATTTTATGAAAACTTATTACAGGAGTTTCCAATACGGCTATTCGTCAAGTCCAAGCTGTCCAAGTCAATTTTATAATGTGTGTATCTGTTAATACTTACGAAAATAAACATAGTTTTATTTTATTTTTATTTTATTTTATAAAAAATTATAAGCAGTCTAGTTTTGATTTAAATTATCATTATATCGATATTTTCACATGGCATACTGATAATGAATATACAAAATATAGGTATGTGTAAATAATAATATGTATTACCTGTATAAAAGTACTTAATATGTATATTATACATATGTAAGTATGTACCTACATAATATTAAGTGGATGTCTCATTATTAAGTATAGTATTGTCCACTTATGTAATGTGACTAATGATATTGAGGACAAAATAAAAAATAAGCAGTATCAAGATCGTTCAGTCCATTTTCCCTAGGGTTGCACACTCAAAATTTTGATTTCCCTAATTGCCATCAGATTCTGGTTTACCTATATATTTATTTATTATTTATTTATTTATTTTTATGTATACTATGTATGTTGTAAATCTAATGTAGGAAGACTCATCTTTCAAAATTAACCTTATTAAGCAAGGTCTCTACTACATGACCCATTCTGGAGACATTAAGATGACTAAGCAATAAGCATGTAATTATAAGTTCTAGAGTGGGGAATAGTTAAGAAAACACCAATTTAGAAATTAATCTTATTCAACACGGAATCTACTATATTCTGGAGACCTGATGATGACTAGGGTGGAGAACATCTCACCTACAGAGATATAAAAGATGGTGTACATTATTTGACGTTATTCTATAGAACGGCCTCTATCATGAACGGCCTCTATCAGGCAAATGTATTTAGCGTTCTCTGTACATCTCTACATACCTAGTAGGAATATATGCATGCAACCTACACACACCGAAAAAATTAGGGTAACGGACAAGAAATCGTGTTTTTTTCGACTTGTTATGTATTTTGTAGTTAGTTAGTGGTTTATTTTTTAAATCCCTTACATCTTTGAAATGATGAGGAGAAAAAAAATTGTGTTTCGATTTTTAAACATTAAAATATTATACCCATTTAAGAGTTTGGTGCCTATTTATCGACTATAGCAGCTTCAAATCAAAAATATTGTAACGTGTTTTAAACTGAGTTTATTTTTTTCTACTGTTTATCTTTAAACGCATTACAAAATGAGTGATTTTCCTGCGACTGAAGTTGCCAGAGCCATAGCAATGTTCCTGATGCAAACCTTACGTTCAAATACAGTGTACAATGTTCAACGGTATAGTTAAACAGTCTTAAATGTGTTGGCGCGGGAACTATACGGGTTTTTCTTTGACTGCGCGGACGATGTCGCGGGTGGAAAGCTAGTATTTTATGAATCATGAAATCATCGGTTCACCCAGTTAAAAGTGCGGCATGACGCAGTAAAAGTATGGCATGACGATTTTCGTAAATGGCTGCATGACGATGGTTACCTGTGCAAAATTTAGCCTGGTACAAATGGTTGAATTGTTTTTTTTAAATCACCGCATTCACGTCGGTATGGTGGGCTTTAAGACCCACCGGAAAAGTATGGCATGTCACTACCGCCTACATCTGTTTTATGGGCTATCGGTAAATTTTAAAATTTTTGTGTTATAAATCGTTTGACTTTCGCTATTTATCCGACGAGTTCGACTAACGCCTACGCGTCTAGTCCGCCGGTACCAGCGTTCTGACCATCACTTTTCTTTTTGTCATTGCGTACTAAGACCCCTGTAGAACCGCCATCCTGTTACAAATGACCCGGAATTTTGTGTCAGTATCTCCCGACTCCCGGCCTAATAAAATAATATTTTACTGTCAAAAATTATCAACACTGGATATTATTCAATGACGCCTTTCAAAAACAAAACTAATTTACAAACAGATTTTTATATCTTTACATACCTATTTTTAACTTTCATTTCATGAACTGCTCATGTAAATACCTATTACAATCTGATTTAATTTAACAAAACATTCAATTCGGTGAATTTTAGCGTTATTTTGCATAAAAAACCGCACGTACAGTCCCCCGTCCGAGTCGAACTGACACCGTCAAATTTCGTCGAAAATATGCAATAGAGGTGAGGTTTTATGTGGGTTTTATTATAAATTCGAGTTTTTTCTTGATAATTTAACGATCATAATGAAAATTGAAAAAATAAAGAATACAAATTGTTACAAATATCATAACATATTTTTTGGTATAAATTTCATGTATAAATATGTAGCCGTTTTCCTAACAAAATGCGTTTTATGTTCGAAAATGGGTTGATTTGTATGTATTTTTTTTATGTTTAGGCCGTTCTAAAATGAAAAGTAAACAATACACTTTGTTAATTATATCCTTGAGTATCACATATTTTTTTTTTAACACAATCGTACCAACAGTTTCCTCAACAAAATTCAATATGTATAAGGTGTTTTTCGGTTTTGACCATAGTAATCCCCTTAAAGTTAAATAAATAATTTGTTAAAATATAGTTCTTCTTGTAAACTTTATATCGAGTACAGCGTTGGTCAAGTCACATCACTACGATCACGTGGCGGCAGTGAGGTGCGCGAGCGAGCCTGCGCGTGTCCGCCTCCCACCTCCCCTTCACCCCCGCGATGCTAGATTTATTTTCATAAAAATAAGTATAACAATCGACTTACTGATGAAATGTGATACTGGATTTCAATTTTGTGTATTTTCTAGTATCGTTTTTGCAAGATATAACTGCACATTTCACCATGTTTATTCCTAGATATGAATAAAAATCCAGAGCAACGCACTTCGTCAGCACTCAGCACTCAACCACGACTACGAGCGCGCGCGGCGGGAACGTCGTGTTGTTCCCACCTGTGCCTACTGTTCCCACTTGGTTGTTCGCACTCTATAGATACTAACTATACTCTAAGTAATAAGATATTTTGGGTGTATTCCGTTATGCACTGCGACCACTGTAAGGTGTGACGTCAATTCAGTATACTGTGAAGCCGTTCCTTTATAGCCAGTTATACTGGTTACGATTTAAAACGGAACGCAATCCAGTATACTGTCAGAGCTGTCAGCCGCATTTTTTGACGCAGCATTCAAATGAGTGTATTAAACCCCGTTTTCCAATTACAGCACTAGAGCGCATTATGCGGCATAATGCTTAACGTTGAATGTTCCAACTACAGCAACGCTTCGCACAATCGAGCACTAGAAAAAGTAATGCGCGTGAATTGATGCGTGCAATCGATTTATCGTTAGTAATTAATAATTGTTGGAAAAAAATTTAAAGCTTTCGTTTCATTGTAGTTTTTTCGAAATAATCAAAGTTAATTCAAATTGTGTTAAAAAAATAAATATAAGTATGGATGAAGGTACAAACATTGAAAAAAATGTTAATGAAAAAATCAAAATCCAAATTACTTAAAATAACCGTAAATATTTTTCAACCAATTATTATGTATACCACTTTATTTACACATTAATGAGGTTATTGCTAACTATATGAATATTTTTTTTTCAACACTGAACTTAGCGCAACCTGCTGGTGCGTTTCACGTTCCAATTAAGCATCAGCATAATTCGGCATTGTGCGGCACTGAGTCGCATTATGCTCTGTAATTGGAAAACGGGGATAGTTTTCTAGAACATAAAAATAAACTGTTTTGGAGTACTGTTCAATTAAAAATATTTTAATTAATATTACGTAAAAGTAAGTACTTTTTCATAAAAAAGAATAAAAAAGAACTTTCAGCTAGTATTGAACATTTTCAACACAGTCTAATAAAGTTAATTTTTGCAATTCTTCCATTGTTTTATTTATTAATCCAAACTAATTACAGAACTTTAAAATTTTCTGATTATACTGTAGCTTTGTATAAGACGTTAGGCACTCGAGTGGTTTTCACTGATCATATTACTTGCTCTGTGGACTGATCACGTGATCAAAGTACTGCGAGTACCTTACCTCGAAAACGTAAACGCCAGTGCTCACACTTCACAGTAGAATATGGCGGCGATTAATGACGTCATAAATTTCCCTAGGGTACTGCGGCAGTATACTGGCAGTCCATAACGGAACGAATTTTTCTACAGTGATAGCACTGTGCAGTGTGCAGTGGTTGCAGTGCATAACGGAAGACACCCTTTATTACCTACTCAATTGTTTATCTACGGTAAAAATCGTAGACAGAGAAACCAATAGACAAATTGATAGTTTATGTCGCATTCACACAAGAAAAAGAGCAACTTATGCCGGTGTTGTGTAAAGAAATGAGAGAGAACGATAAAATTTTTTGTTTCACCCAGCGTGCCACTTTTTTCAAGAAAAGAAACCTACTTTGCTAAACAAAGTTTGACAGCTAACTATCGTCTTTCCTAAAAATATAGTTTTTACATGTTCTAAGTTACGTAATTCATGGTATGTTTGGTTTTTAATGATTTAGACTTACTGTTAATACCTTATAAAATAATACCATGGTGCGGTGTAGCGTTAAAGGGTGTTAAAGTGATAGTGGAACGAAAATGCCTGGATTGTCTTTTCACTCGTAAGTATACAACTCTTTATCAGTTTATAGGCCTTCATGATATTTCAGCGTGTTAATATATTGTGTATCACGTGCTGTTGACTTGAATACATTGTTTAAAAACCACAAAAATAACAATTATAAATTTTAACCTAAAAAATTTTGTGTTGCCAACTTTTCTACAAATTGTTACCCACTATTATGGGAAATAATAATATATATTCTGCAGTGTGTATTTAATTAAATATCTGAAATATTCAATGGCTTGTTCCAGTTTTCCTGAACCGGATAATTTACGACAAATTTGGATTGTAGCTACAGGATGAACAGATTGGAAACCAAAACCGAAGGTTAGAAAGTATATTGTATTACGGCAATCACCACCACCGCGACGCTGCCCCGCCGAAGACAATGGACACTCTTGGTTCCAACTTCCAACATTGAACCGGAGGGACGTAGTTAATTAAGTTAGAGATAATTTAAATGTAATTTTTTTATTACAATAAATTATTATTAAGTAAATTTCGTTTTTTTTTGCGCGTTCGCGGGTCGGTCAATATAATTAACGTGTGTATCTGTTAATACTTACGAAAATAAACATTCTTTTATTTTTTTTATTTTATTTTATAAAAAATAATGAACAATCGAGTTTTCATCTACATTATCATTACTATTCATTACATACACATTTTTATATGGGATTATGATAATGATATATATTATACATACTAGTGGTCCACCCCGGCTTCGCCCGTGGTACATATTTCGCAATAAAAGGTAGCCTATGTCCTTTCTCAGGTATCAAAATATCTACATACCAAATTTCATGCAAATTGTTTTAGTAGTTTAGGCGTGATTGAGTAACAGACAGACAGAGTACAGACAGAGTTACTTTCGCATTTATAATATTATATAGTATGGATTATATAATATATAGGTATGTGTATATACATAATATGTATTACCCATCTAAAAGTAATATGTTTATTATATACTAGCTGCGCTCCGAAAACCATACATACATATGTACATACATAATTACAAACATTTTCTCTTTATAATATTAGTATAAACATGTAAGTATGTAATGTGGATATCTCATTATTATCCACTTATGTTATGTGAATAATGATATTGAGAGATTTGTATCTTACAAATTGCGGGGTAAATTTTCCCTCACATGGTAACCCTAAATATTGTGACGTATTCTTTTTTATCTCTTTCTGCGACACGCATTGCCGGTGTCTATTGGATTCTCTGTCTACGGTAAAAATAGACGTTTTCATTTCACACATGACAGTTCACAGTCAAATGTCAATTGTCAGTTTTTGTAGCAATTTACAATCAACAAATTGTAAATATTGTATATATTTTGAAATAAATTATAAACTTTTCAAATAATGATCATATCAAATCAATAGAAATCTCAACGTTAATTGCTTAACTATTAATGCTCAGATGTCAATATGAATACTACAAGTACATCACAAAATGTTTATTACGAAGACGTTCCTTCAGGAAAACTAAACGAAAGCGAATTTTTTTGTACAGAAAAAATAGTGCCAAGGAAAATAAAACCCCAAAATATAGTAATAAGACTTATGAACAGGGAAATATATGGCTCTCGGAAACCGGGATCACACTTTCATGTTGTGCGGGAATTTTATCAAAATGTTTTTCCAAATTTAACAATTGTTAATGTTGAGAAACCACCATGTTTCTTAAGAAAGTTTAGTCCTGATGGGAAGCACTTTATAGCTTTTTCAGCTGATCAAACATCACTTGAGGTAAAGAAATATGCATTTGTCTACTGATTCTACTTATTATTACATATTATATTCATTGATTTTATACTCATAACGGCACGATAATAAAAAAACTTTATGAGACATTTGTTTGTATCCTGCAGATATATGAATATAGAGGTGCTGCTGCAGCAGGAGATTTAGTAGCTGGCTACCCTTCAGATTTATTAAATGCAGATGCAGATGCTCACCACAGAATTAGGACACATATATTCTACAGGTTTTTTAAGGTATTATATACAGTATTGGAAGTAAAAAATAGGATGTTAATATTGTTGTTGTAATAATATTACTAATAGACTTTCTATAGAATTACTCATACTAAAAAATAATATTTTTTAGCCAAAATTTACTGTGAATGTGTGCCAACAAAGGATCACTGGTAGGCAATTGCGGAATGCAGGCCAGTTGCCTTTTATGGAACAACAATTAAACAGAGAGTGTAGTCTGTTCACTGAAGACGGAAGGTATGTTATTGTGGGGTCAGCTGCACACATTCCTGAAGATTTACGCCCACATTTCTATCACATACATAGCAACAATGAAGCTGTCACCCCAACTATAAGGTAATTTTTATGTGGCTGTTTAAACAATATAATTTTTATATACCTCATTCAAATATGTTTATAATAAAGCTGAAGAGATCTTCATTGAATTAATATATCTTTCATTAACATTTCAGGTCAGCATTAGAAGATTATTCATTACATTTAGTTGACTTACATCATGGCAAATTGTGTGACACAAAACACTTCAGGACTGATAAAATTTATCTTTCACACAATCAAGGAATTTATTTATATAAAGAAGTTTTAGCTGTTCTGTCTGTGCAGCACCAGACAATTCATTTATTTCAAATTGTTGAAGGGATGTTAATAGAAATAAGAAAAATCGGAAGATTCTGCTATGATGATGACCCCTTTCTAGTTGGTTCGGTATTTGCACCACTTATGAATGAGAGACCCTTTCATGAAGAGACAATAAATAGTTTAAAACATAGACTACTAGTGTTCTTATTTAAAAGAGCAAAAACAATTAGTGACGAAACTAATGATCCATTGGAACTTAGAAAATTTTATAAATATTTTGATATGTTTAAAAGTTTAAGAATGTGGAAGATGCAATTATTGGATGAGGATCATCTGTTTATAAAATATGCAAGTGAGGAGGTTGTAACACTGCGAGTTGCTGAACCAAACAGTCAGTCCTCATTTTTTGTCATATACAACATAAGTGAGAGTAAAATATTGGAAGTATTTGAAAATACTTCAGAAGGGCTGTTGCAATTATTTGAAAATTACTGTGATTGCTTTAGAAATGCTAGACTATGTGCAGATTCCCAGTTTACTTGTTCTCCATCAAATAATTTGTATGCAAGGTTAACACAGCAAAGGTTCAAACAAACTATAGTTAGAGCTATATATGGAGGCCGTACAGAGGCAACTAAAAGGATTTTGGCACAGTTACCCATAAGTGCACAGTCTTACAGTGGCTCTCCATACCTTGATCTTGGTTTATTTAGTTATGATGATAAATGGGTATCTGTTATGGAAAGGCCTAAAGCATATGGAGAATATCCGATAAGGTACAAAATATTTTTCAATAATGTGTAAATATTTGAATTGCCTAGGTGTAAAATAATTTGTTTTGTAGTGTGGGTAGAAATATTAAATCTGATCAAATTTCTAGTCTCTCCATTTCTATCTGCCTTAAAAGCGAAATGGGAAATACCATAATACAATATTAACTAATTGAATTCTTTTTAGGTTTTACGCGCGAGATTCTGGACTCTTAAAATTTAAAATATATGCAGGAGTATTAGGACAATCAGTGCCAGCAAGTGCAAGAAGACTCGTCGCATTTACCTTCCATCGAACTGATCCCTTCGCCATAAGTGTGCAAAGAACAAATTCTGAATACATAGTGAATTTTCACATTAGAAATGCTGTTTTTAGTTGACATCCTTTCATTTATGTTCTGTTTGATGTCACTCATACAACATTATAGGTGAATATACATATTTTGGTTACATGCAGCTGTTGTTATAAAATTTGTAAATAATTTGTGACCGGAAAATGGTATATGATAAATATGTATGTGTATTGCTTCTATAAGTGTATACTTTTGTTAAAAGCGAATTGCAAATATAAAAGAACAAATGTTTTGAGTTACTTTGCCAAAGTAACTTTAACAGTGACTAAATGTATTATTAATTACAAATATTGGTTGTTTCGTTAATTTTAAAGAAAGCAATGTGATTACAAATTATTTTCTAAGTATTAACTATTAAGTACCTACACTTCAAAAACTCGCTAAAATGTGTAAAATAGATGGAACTAAAACCTTCTTTTACTATGTACTAATTACATGACATCCTAGTGGAATGTCTAATAATGACAATAAAAGTCAAGTTTAGAAAATGGCCCAATCTACACAAAAAAATTTAAAATATACAGTTTAAAAACATACATAATGTAAACACAACAGTTCCCATTATAATTTACATAGTAATGTCAATGATAATTCGGTCACACAATGCAGTACAATCAGCCATTCAACAATTATTTTTTTAACGAACAATGTCATTCATATCCCTTGCGTAAGTATGATTTTATAGTTATATCGCGCAAATGCCTACTTCTATGTTTAAAATTTCTGTATATATGAACTCTGTTCCTGAATAATTTTAATAAATTATATGTTGACATCGAACAAATGTGTTTGTAGCGTTTCAGTTACCCAATGTAGTAGGAGAAGGTGATGTGATTTCCCAACAGTCCCCAAATGGTAGTGTTCAATTATATTTCATACCTGTGTTCCTTAGAGATCGAGGTTTATCCTTCCCACAATATCCAACTTTCCCATCAAACAATCCCATATCATGGCCTGTTGCTCCTGAGGCTTGGCTAGTAAGAAGAATATCTAGTCCGTAAGCATCCTTAAATTTATACTTATTACATTTTTATTATACTAAATCATTTATATTTTGTTACTTAAATTTTTCTCACATTTAAGTGTATTACCGAGCTTTATTCAAGAACAATTTACAAATACAAATGATCCATTCTTGAAATCTTATTATGCTACAAAAGGAATTCTCGATATTTCACCCCAAAACGGCTACTATCAAAAGGTAATTTATTTTGTTTATCAAATTCTGCCCTTTATTTTGATGTAATTTTCTAATTTAATCACGTTTTAAACTCGCAATTATTTTTTATTTCACCATAATATATGTATTGAAACTAGATTTTTTTTTGATATTGTTTCAGTTTCATAATGATAATGTGACTTCGACAACAGATATACATTATTTTTATCCAAAGCTAAGAAAAAGCAATTTCAAATATTCTACAGGCGTACAAGTGGACATTCCGCCAAGAGTCCATAAATATACCCAATATGAAACTCAACGATTTCCTGGTCAATCACCGAGCTTAAAAGTGTTACGGCTGAATAAAAATAAATTTGTGCGTCATTACACAGCAGACACTACTGAAAGTGCCATGTCAATAGATGAAAAACATGATAAACAACCCTTACATAAACATAAGAGAGGTAAATCTTTGAAAAATCATACAAAATCAACGGACACTCATCCAGCTAAACAAACCTGTAAATGCAATAAGACCGATAAGAAAATAACGACTTATTCAGATCAAGCGTGCGGTTGTATCGATACAGATGGTCGAGAAACACAGACCATCGTGGAGATGGCTAGTCAGAGTTCCTCTAAATGCGAATTATCAGATGTGAATACGGCCACTTCGTATGAAAGTTGCTGTCAAGTATGCAAACATTGCATAAATGACTCCACTACCGACTTCTGTGCATAAATAAATAAAAAATCAGTCAGTTTTTCTTATAATACATTTTATTTCTTAGTACGACATGTATTTACATTGAATAGTACATAAACAAAAACAAAACGAGATTTTTATATTCACCTCCGAACATTTAAATGGATACAATAAGCTGCTATGTCTCAGTAGTTAAGGCGATATCGAAACCTTTCGACTAATGAGTTCATGGGCCATGGAATAAATTGACCAGCGACAGAACGGAAGACGTTTCGGTAATTATTGTTATCATTTTACTTTGGTAAAAATGACTCGTGAATGGAGTCAGACGGGTCTATTAGCGAGTTGACGAAATTACTTATATATTTTACAGGTTTAAAAATATTTGTGCTATATTTTAACAGGCAGTTATATAAGGCTTAGCATAAGATAATATAGAGGAGGTATGGCTCGGAGTACCTATAGTAAAATTTAATAATAACATCCATAATAGAGCATGAGAAAATAATGTCAACACAGTATTTTTGAATAGAATCAGCTAACGAGGTAGATATAACAAAATTTTGCAACCCGCTAATAGGCCAAAATTAGCTCGGATAATTACTGCTATCCAATTCACAGAAAAATCATAAATAATTCGTAAAAAACAATATAACACTTATCAACTAATATTGCATAAGAATAAAATGAACGGTCATTCCCAATTGAAAAGCCTTTAACCAAAGTTCTGAATAAATTACAATATAGTATCCTATATGCTCGTTATTATATTAACAAGATGTAAATACATGCAGCAGCTGGTAAAATATGAACATAATATAGGAAAATTACTCTTAACTTTTTAATTTTTTGTACAATATCAAGCATATAAGACATACATTAAAATTTTAGATTTTATAATTTAGCTTACAACATCTTAATACAGATATCTCGAATTGAGATTCATTTTTATAATATATTTGTCATGGTGGACAATTTAATACTTCAATAAATTCACGAATAACTCGTGTGTCGTACCGCACGAGGATCAAATCTTATGTTAATACACAACCTTATGTTGACGAATGCAACATTACCCCAAGTCTAAGCACACAATATACTTCTGCGACACATAGTGCAATTACGAATCTATCACAATGGACAAAGATTTTCTAAAATGCACAGAAAATTTACAAAATCAGACTTAAGTCCCTAATTAAGGAATGGAACACTATTCTGTAACACACAATAAAAGAAATGATATAGAAAATATTGTAGAAGTTAATTTCAAATATTTCATAAATTCTTTAGAAATGCTGACAAGATATTATAAATTACAATATTTATAAATTAAATAACTATGTGCATAATAGACGTTTAAAGATAGAAGTGATCAGTCACCATTATATTATACGACTTTAAATTAAATTGGGAAAATTATATGATACAAACAACACTACAAACATTATTTTGACTAGACAGTACCATAGTACAGGCGTATGGTAGTCATATAGTGTGATTTATACAAGAATATCCAAGAATAATTTTAGGCCTTCGAAAATAGTGGGCTTTTAGTGCATATTAGTAATATTTCTCTTATTTAATAATTAATTAGTGAATATATTTTATAGAAAGTATTATTTAACTTTAAAAAAATCTTATAATATCAGATTGCTTTATATCAAAATAATTTGCACTTCTAGGTTTGTGGTATCTAAAATTAAGAAGTGAATGTAACAATTTATTGTTATAACACGAGATCTCAACTCATTCCGGCAACTTTGTTGGTTTTGTGTCATTCAATAACAAGGTCTTCACTAAAAGCCCCGTATTAGCAAAATTACACTCCACTTGATAAAGTTCTCTCTATGACACACACCATTTAATCAGCTATCCTAGGTAAGAGTTACTTTTAAGCAAGGGAGTGTCTTTAAACATTATCAAAATAATTTAGTACTTATATAGAATATTAATATTTAATTATATAAAATACAGTTACCATCTTCACAGCGCCCTCACTTTTAATAATTGTACATTAATTTATGTAGAATGGAAATCCTCACAATCTGCTGCGTAATTTTTTCACTGCAAATAAAATATCAATAGGTTAGATTCATAGATATTATTATTTATGATCGGCTTCGCTAGTCGATGTTAAATACCGAAGAGAACAGTAGTGAAATCAACAGAAGGAATAGCAAGTGAAGTGAACATCCAAGTTAATCAATTATATAGAAGAGATCGTTTTATATGCAAACAGATCTGTTAGTGTGCATTTGTATGTGCGTCGCGTAGTAAGTGCTTTTGTATGCATGTATGCATGTCGCCCGTGCGTGTATGCGTGTGTCGCGTAGCTGGTATGCGTGTGTGTGTGTGAATCGCGTAGCTGGTGAGTGTATATGTACGTGGTGGTGTGGTGCGTACCTGGTGCGCGTGCGCCTGGTCGCGTATGGCGGCGAGGCGCAGGCGCGTCTGCGCGAAGGTGGGCCGGTGCGCCGGGTCGGCGTGCCACGCGGCGCGCATCACCTCGTACGGGCCGGCCGGGCAGCCCTCGGGCGCCTCCATGCGGTACCCGCGCTCCACGTGCCGCACCACCTCCGCGAGCGGCTACAGTACACACGACAAATATTATATAGAGAGCACATTATATCTGTAAAAGAAATCTGAAAGGCAGGTATTAAATAATAAGCTATATGAAAAATTTAAGTATGAAATACTCACAATTCGAGGATATGGCACTCTTCCAAATGAATATATCTCCCACAAAAGAATCCCAAAGCTCCACATGTCGGACTTATTGGAGAATTTCTAAAACAAAAAAAAACATATAAGATTAATATTTACAAATATTATTAGTTAACCGAGAAAAGAAAAAACAAATTCAAACTCCAGAAATGTAATAAAACAAAAATCACAATATAAAACTCGATATCCTTAAATATTAATTACACTAAAAACATTCATGCAAAGTGGCATAACATCTATCAAAATCTGTTTCCACATAACAAAAGGCGTGCTCACGTTGTACTTGAGCGCCTCGGGCGCGGTCCACTTGATGGGCAGCTTGGCCTGCACGCGCAGCGCGTCGGCGGGGTCGTCGGGCGCGGCGTCGCTGCGCGCGAGCCCGAAGTCCGCCACCTTGGCCGTGCCCTCCTGCGAGATGAGCACGTTGCGCGCCGCCAGGTCGCGGTGCACCACGCGCTGCCGCTCCAGGTACTCCATGCCGCAGCACGCGTCGCTAGAACAGACGTTATATCTTATCTTAATATATATATATAAATCTCGTGTCACAATGTTTGTCCTCAATGGACTCCTAAACCACTTAACCGATTATAATAAAATTCGCACACCATGTGCAGTTCGATCCAACTTGAGAGATAGGATAGTTTAGTAAACATGTAGGTACCACGGGCGAAGCCGGGGCGGACCGCTAGTAGAAATATAAATTACACACTTTAACAACTATATGTACTTAGCAATTTTTTTTAATGTGTGTAAAATAAAAACGAATTATATAAAAAAATATATAACAACAACAAGTTAGGTGCCGGCAACTCGTATAGTTGCCGGCAACTTGACCATATTTAGCGTAGTGAGGGAAGCTTTCGGATGTATAAAAGTATTAAAACATCATGCGCAAACTTCCCCCGCTACGCCAAAAACTTGACAAGTGACGTACTGACAATAATAACCTATCGACCTAATAAAGCTAAATAAGTTCGTCGTCTTTCGACAAAGACATACAAAATGTATTATAATTTACATTACGAAAAATGAATATTTATTTAATGCAACGATAATAATTTTTTTACATCAATCCAACCCAAAACTAGAAGCAAAACTCACTATGCAAAGTTGATCTGATCCATCTGCGTGACGTAGTGGCGGCCGCGGCTGCGCAGGTAGTCGAGCAGCGAGCCCTGCGCGCAGTGCTCCGTCACTATGCACGTGCTGCCGTTCGAGCTGAACACCACGCAGCCCAGCAGCCGCACCAGGTTCTCGTGCTTTAGCGAACTGCACATACCAATACATTATTAATAAAATAATAAATAATCATTGTTCTCGTGCTTTAGTGAACTGCGAGTACCAATACATTATTTAACTTGTTATTTATTCAATACATATTCTTACACCGTGCTTTTTAAGCTATTGCATAGCTTCTATCGCGGGCCTTGAGCGCGGGGACCGAATCCAGAAATTCTGTAACGAAAAAACCTCACGCTACCCACTCCGATGGGCGCGGAGGTGTGTCTTGATGGCACGCTATGCAATAGCTTTACCGCGGCAGTCCCCAAGTGCCACACGTCTTTTTTTTATTTCGGTGTTGTGATCCATAACATAATTAAATCCCATGTAATTCATCTTATAATGATTTTGACTACCGATCGCAATCCCAAAGGAAGTGCACAATCATTAACATTTATTTTATAGTACAAATTAATCTTACTACCTTTCTTCTAAACAGATTTTAATAAGTTATACTTTGATGTATTTATCTCAGCTTGGATTAGGATAATTAAAACATTTAATCTTTAAAAAAAGTTCAACCCCAGCGGAAATGGGGCGAGCGGCCAGTTGTAATTTTAGCAATAAAATAATAACTTATAAGAATATTTCAGGATTTACAAGCATTTCATAACAAGTAACACTTACGCCATCACACTAGCCTCCGCTCTAAACTTGCTGGCCGCTTCCTTGTCCTTCAATATCTTGACAGCGACCTTCTGGGTGCCGTTGAGGATGCCCAGCATCACGTCACCGAACTCACCCTTGCCAATGTTCTCGCGGATTTCAAGATCGCGTTCTGCTATTACCCAACCTACGAATAAAATAAAAATACATTTAAACAGACACCATATCTCAAAAACCGAAATAACTTTATTTGTACATTAGTATAAGATAGTAAGTACACTACGGAAAAAAAACCTTATTCCAGTTTTTCTTTCAAACGAACATCATGTTCATCGAACATCAATTAATTGTACGAAAGTAATATAAATTGGACGGAAAAAATTGGTTGTTTGTAAAGTAGGTTTACGATCGAGATGTTTACGTGATAACATCTTATTGGTGGCAGCGCTCGAGATGAGACGGGAGATCGGTCCGTCTCTCTCTCGTTATACCTGCGATCGCGCTCGTGGGGTTTTGGTGTGACACAAGTTTCTGAACATGTCACCCGACTAGAACGATTTTAAAAACGTTATCACGTTAAAACTTATAAAACCAACTCACGAGCATCAACAAACTTCTGCACGCCGTCCGTCTGGTCCGCGGGCGGCACCTGCGTGTTGTACGCGTGCTGGAAGTGGCCCGAGCTCAGCGCGCTCGACACGCTCGGCGTCGGCGGGTAGGGTGGCGGTTGCTGCAATAGAATAAATAAATATTATAGGACATTATTACACAAATCGACCTAGTCCCACAGTAAGCTCAATTAAGGCTTGTGTTGTGGGTACTATAGGCGACGATAAATATAATATTTAATAAATACATATATAGATAACACCCAGACCCAAGAACAAATAATTGAGTTCATCACACAAATTTTTCCTGACCGGGGATCGAACCCGGGACCGTCGGCTCAGTAGGCAGTTACTTTACCACTGCGCCAACCGCGTCGTCAATGAATGAAGAATGATAATGTCTTATTAGTTTTGGAAAAAGAATTTACGCGATGACACGATTTTATGAGAAAAGAACTTAGATGATAACAAGAAAGAAGAAAAATAACTTAGCTAGACGATGAAGACTATTACAATTTTAAATATCATGAAAGTTCATTCAAATGATCTCTGCATTGATGAATAGTTTTCTCTTTAAAGATAAAATCACCTTCACAGAGATGTGAGTATCGTAAGCAAACGTATGTACAAGAAACTTACGATACGCTGTTACAACACTTCGCGTGCAGGCGTTTAATAATTTACGTCTACGCTTACGCCTCGTTTGCAAAGGGCGTTAAGAGCCCATTATACTGAAAGTTTAGGCATTTTAGGCACTGAGACGGCTTGCGCCCGCGTTGCGCAGGAGCCGGCGCGGCATGAACTCCGGTGACCTATGAAGGCGGGCGAATACGCCACAGTATAAATAAATCAGTAGTTCGATTTTATTTGCTATCGTAGGAATGTATTTGATAAATAAATTTACTACTTATCCTATACCATTAAACGAGCAATATTTGCATATTTATATATTTGTTTGTATATATACAGTGTGGAAGTTTTTGATGTGCCCTGAATGGAAAGTACTTGAAATACTAGGGATAGCAAATTTTTCTGAAAGGTAACATTCCTTTTTCAAATTTTACTTTATTATTAAAATCGATAGAAACAATATAAAATATAATTTATTTTTAATTTCTCGTAAAAATATTTGCTCTTAGAAATAAAACTATCATGGAATCTAACATTTTTATTGTAGAATCAACATCATCTCAACATAAAGAACGCTTCTGGTTTATTGGTCTATTTTATACATACATTTAAAGTTTAAAATGAAACTCTCGTTCTGGATACATTAATTTATTTTCTTCTGAAAATATTGGTAATAATAATTAAAAGTAAAACAAATAAAAAAGGCAAAATAATATGTAATTGAATATAAGTATGTAATAAGTATGTTAGTGTATTCAACCAACTTAAAAAAGTGTGAGTATTTTACAACAATTTGAATAATAATCAATTAATGATTGAAAATGACACCCGTGACGAAAAGATGTAAAGTTTTCGTCCGCACCATCTTGAATTTTAGTTTTGACCTCATATTGGTTAATAGCTACCCCAATAACCATGAAAATGATACCCATGACGAAAAGATGTAAAATTTTCGTCAGCGCCATCTTAGATTTTAGTTTTGACCTCATATTCGTTAATAGCTACCCCAAAAACCATGAAAATGACATTCATCACGAAAAAAGTCAAATTTTCGTCGGCGCCATCTTGGATTGTTGTTTTATAAAAATAATATTTGTCATACTCATTGAATACAGATCAACCAACATCATAATAGTCTTTCTACTAGTACTTCAAAACTTTGCCGCTATTCCTATTCAACAACCCATATAAAAGAGGATCTCAGGCAAGGTAATTTTTAAAACATTTTACAAGGTAATTTTTTTAAATCACTACATAGTATAAAACAAAGTCGCTTTCACTGTCCCTATGTCTCTATGTCCCTTTGTACGCTTAAATCTTTGAAACTACGCAACGGATTTTATAGTTCTTTCGATTCCCGGTCGAAGAAAATGAATTTTTGAATATCTTTGAATGCAGTTCTATTTCTTTTTAAAAATAAAGGAAATTTGCTATCTCCAGTATTTCTAGTACTTTCACCCAGGGCCCATCGAAAATTTCCACACTGTATTTACAAACAAATATATTAATATGCAAATATTGCTCGTTTAATAGTATAGAATAAGAGGTTAATTTATATTTACAACAATAATCCTAGGATAACAAACAAAATCAAACTACTGATTTATTTATACCGTGACGTGCTCGCCGTTTTACTCGCCGCTCGGTTCTAATACGCGAGCGGCGACTACAACGTGGTCGGGAGCAAAACTAGCACAGGTCCTCCTTCGATGACGTCCGGCTGGACTCTGGCGGCACTGACGTGGTGCGCGCGAGTCGCATTTTACGTATTATATTTTATATAGAAAAAAATAAGGGCTAAATTATAAATCTATCCAAAAATTTCCCTGTAAAACCTGATTAGTAAATTAAATGTAAAATTTTCATAAACATAGCGTTCCCCTAATTCTCATAAAACTGATTATGCTTTCAAAATCGATGTTACTTCTGATTTTTTTTTGATCGAGTTAAATGTTTAATATTGTGTTTTTATCCAAAAAAGTCACTAGATCAAACGTTTATCTGTGCTATATATTTTTTTAGGATTTTAAATATGATGATTTCTATCCAAAAACCATGATTTAGAAACATACATTTTGAACAATGGCCCCTTAAAGATTTGTGGGTACATTTCCACGCAAATAATATATTATAACAGAATTCATAATAACATAAGATGATACTCACAGCGGGTAACGGTGAATACGGCGGTTGGAGGACATTGTTATTATTGGCACCATTGGGAGACGCTTTTGGTAGACACCGTACTAGCTTTGTACACAGCCCGTCTGCGTCTTTTAGGTAATGCTGAAAATATATGAAAATGTTTTAGTGCATCCTTGTATTAATATTAGTTACTAAACTGAAATTTTGGTAATAGGTACTAATAACAGTAACTCACATGGATGAGGTCGGTCATATTGTCGAAGAATTCTTCATCATCGATTGTTAACCGTTGGTTCTGGCTATCCGGCGCTGTCGCCCATTTTACTCTGTATTGAAATTTATCAATCAATCATTTTAAAAACTTGAAACTTGTAAATATAATAATGTTAAATGCAAATTATGGTTTAGAAATATTTTTCTTTTTTGACCTTTAATCAGTCGCAGAGGATGCGATGAGTCACTTCAGAGCATATACATATTGAAAAAGTTACCATAATTGAATTATTAACTCTAGACAAGAAAAAAAATCTTCGAAGAGGGGAGTAATTAATATCATTCCATACCGATAATGTTCGACGCGTCCGCGGAATCGCACGCAGAGTGTGTGGTCACCGGGGAAGTTGGTGCTCTCGCGCACGAGGAACACGCCGTCCGGCGAGCCCGACAGCAGCGCCTCCGCGCGCTCGCGGGATATCGCGCCGTGGTGCCAGCTGTAACGTGACACACATCCTAATACTAATCCTTCCTAATACTATTATAAAGGCGAAATTTTGTATGTATGGATGTTTGTTACTCTTTCACGCAAATACTACTGAACCGATTACAATGAAATTAAGCACACATATAGAGGGTAACTTGGATTAACACATAGGTTTTATCCCGTAAATTTAAAAACTTTAAATTTATATTGAAAGTACTGTAAATAATAAGTAAAATGGCAATAATAACTTTTTTTTAAATAAAACGAATGTTACATGAAACGCTTTGAATAAATCGCGTTTAAAATCCGTTAAAATCTTTTATTTTTAAATTAATATTTTAATGTTTAATTTAAAAAAATAAAATGAGCCTTTCTAGGCTTCAATCTAGTCGGCGTGCTGGCAAAACCGCCGCTGACATGACAATTAGAACAGATTTGAGGAAGTTTAAACGTAGTGTCGGTTCTCTCCTAGCTTTTAAGAAAGAGTCATTTCCTACCTATTTCGACATTAAAATGCAATTAAAGATGATTTAAAAAATATATAATTGTTTGAACGTAATAACTTGTTATATTATTGACTTGTTGACTGAGTCTCATCACTCAGCCAACACATTTGTTTGCTAGGACACGTTAATGTATTTCAGTGAACTATAGACGCATATTACTACTTTTGGCTTGTGCCCGTTGTTTATGCCAGTGCCACGTGTATCTAGGTACTATTTCAATGTTGCGTTGCAGAATATTATTATTTGTAAGCTTTAATATACTCTATAAGTACTTTACAATCTACACGAAACAAAAACAAAGCTCATGTTTATTGTAATTGTTTACAAAATATACATGAACAATAATAATCTACATGCGTTTTATCAGTGATTATAATATTATCACGCACAAGCTTAGGAATTTACAATGTTAAACAATGAATTAAATATTTTGTAACCACATATAACATACTAGCTTAACGCCCGCGGCTTTGCCCGCTTTGCCTTAAACCTAATAAATTATATACTAAAACCTTCTTCTTGAATTACTCTACTTATTTAAAAAAAACCGCATCAAAATCCGTTGCGTAGTTTTAAAGATTTAAGCATACGAAGGGACATAGGGACAGAGAAAGCAACTTTGTTTTATACTATGTAGTGATGGCATAAATACATGCACTATTTTACAAATATTTGTTAATAGTCTCTTGTAATTAAGCACATTCCAAGATGAATCCACAGCTGCACTGACGCAAACACAAAGTCAACAACCAATACTTTGATCAGCAAATTTACAAGGAATATTTACTCATGTTCGCGATTAATTGTTTGATTTCTAGTATTCACTTCTCTATCCCTGTTGTTCTCCATCACAGTTACACTTCAACTGAGTCACTTTACAAGATAACTTCTATCTTATCATCAATTTTGTCCCGACATCCTCCATACGAAATGTGATTATCTTTTATCGTATCAATGTTCACTATCTAAAATTGATTTTTGGGAAAGCACACTATAATGATAAGAATAAAAACTATTAAAACCAAAGGCCATGATTTTTGTGATTAGATATTTGCTAAAATTTATATTGATAGGGCATTATTTTCATATAATACTCACGGATATTGTGTCATGTTCACGAGCCTGTTGGCTGCGGGCGGAGGGTTCTGGTTGGACGTATTCACTAAGACATCGCTGGCGCCTTTCGAAATTACTGCAAAAGATAAAAAAATAAACACTGGCTTCGATTGCGTTAAAATACATAGGTTAATTGCATTTGAAAATCTAACTCGTTTGCAACAGCTCTATTCATGTAGGCTGATGGATTTTAGTTTTATCGATTATAAATGGCTAGTATAATAGTATTTAAATGTTATCAAGCCCTGATAATATAATACGATGTATAATATTTAGCACTGTGAAGGCAGAATAATTCGGCGATACATTTTTAAATGGTTCTACAAATGAGATCGCATACTTGCATAAAATCATAACACATAAATTTTGTATATCAAATCAATAGGGCAGTGTTTCATGGTCACGTTTGAGATAACGTTCGATACGTGTTCAATAAATATCGAAACGCGGCCATAAACAACTTCGGTCAATACTCAATACTGACCTTATCAATATGAAATATTTTATCCAATAAAAATATATACTAATTATAATGATTGATTGGCATTCATCTGATGGGCAGTGATATAATTAATTGAATATGCAAGTTCGTGAGAGTCATTAGGAACGTTCCGAGATTACCTCATAGCGTCAACAACGGAATTATATAGATTTACGATTAAAGGATTTTACAATTAAAAGATAAAGGTGAGGTAAACTGAAGTATAGAAAGATACGAATCTTTTTTTTTTAATTCTATTTTTTAACGTTTTCGTGAAGGCACAAGGAAGGTCCGGAGCGGAGCCACGAAAAAGGGCAATAGGGCAGAACAACGTCTGCTGGGGCAGCTAGTATGATATATGTATATTTTACATATGTTCACTTGATTGATTGATATTATCGATTGAATGATATGTCGAATCATTCATGTAAGTGCCTACTTGGTATCAAATCCGAGTCCTCTTAGATCAATGCTCATGAGTTTCATTCTGCACAGGCGGTCAAACATAAAAGCCATTTTCAAACGATCATATCCATAGGCTTCACAAAACATTATTCAAACATTTCAACAATTATTCAAACAGGCATTACCTAAATAATGTAAAATTGTTGCCCATTCAACTTCTATCTGTAAGTACTAATTTGTCTCTTCAAATATAGTGTTCCCATTAACTATTAAGTAACAAAACCCAAATATTATATGTGTATATGTAACAAAAAATAAATAAACAAACATACCGGCAGTCTGCGATACGTGCATCGCGGGGGCGGGGCCGGGCGGCGCGGGCGCGCGCACCGACGACGACATCACATTCTGCAAACGAACACGCGTTATCACTCAACCATAAATATTGCGATCGATATTGCGTCGCATAACACTATTGTGTTCACTCATTGTACAATCTTATTTAATACACGATTAATTAAGACCATAATCTTCATATTAGTCGTCATTAATTGTAGAGCTTATTTTTTGTAGGTTTAAAATGTAGCAAAATGAATGGGTTAGTATAGTGTAGTATGATGATAATAGTGTGTAATTTACATTTGCGTGTTCTGTGCAGTTTATGATCGTACTGATATGTTAAATATGTATTATGCAGGTTGATCAAGATCATATTTCGCATATATTGCTATCGTTACACATGGTTTTATTATGTTACATATATTTGGGCTCCATTTATAGATACATGGTCAAAATATATTTCAAAATGTGGAATGTCTGAAATGGACGTGATTTTAGTGATTTAACAACTGATTTGTGATGATAACCAATTCAATGATAAAATGAATCAATATTTTATTTTTAAGGGAAAAATGTTAGGTTATTAATAAACGTCAAAATAAAAACCAATACCCATTAAATTATATAACACTTACATTATGTTGGATAGAATTTTGCAATGCGGTGGGCGAGAGAGGAGCGTGGGGCCCATTACTGCCGCTCACACCGCCTCCGGACTACAACAAGAGCAATTATACATATCAAACACGTTTTAATAAGAAAGTGATTATCTATTTTATGAAATTAGTTTTGAAAATTAGAAAAAAAAAACTTATTTGTTATCAGTGACAAAAACAATTGACAAACTACTAATTGTAGTAAAAGTAGTTTTGTTTTAGAAATCTTACAGTATAGACCCAATGAGGCTTTCATAATAGAAACTAAGTAATTGATAGAAACATACAATAGAAATAACCAATCACTATACAACTCAGGATCATGACAATACAGCGCAATAAGCGGATTTCTGTGATAAAGGTTTTTCCTCTATAGCAATGACAAAAGCCTTCATATAATACGCCATTTTATCATGACTATAGTACTTTCCTTTGTATCGCCTACGTCTTTTCTGAATGAATTCAAACAGTTCGAGTTCTAAATGTATTGTTTTCTATTCCATCTTTGTCCTTGTGTTGGTCATAGATTTCCTAATACCACAATACACACATGGACAACAATACATAACATTAACATATATGGAGGATGTTATAACAATGTATTTACAACGCAACATAAAGCTTTTTAATTTATTCGTTAACTGTGGTTAATAGAGCATAGTATGTAATAATTATTGTATTTTATTAATGGCAATTTTACTGCGCAAAAGGACAAAATACTTAACGTGTTTTATTCAGTAGAATGTGTTTGTTGAATGTCGTTTGAATTAATTGTTTTTTTTTCTTGATAGTTTTGTTTACAATATTAACCCCTTATTGCATGAATTATTAAGGAGATGAAATAAAAATTATTTTTTTGCAAAAACGTGTTTATTAGACCTTACAATATGAGATCAGATTGAGAAAAAAAATTATTCACTTATATTATAGAAAATATGAAACGGCGCCATATATGGACTCGTATGCAGTGTTTGTTGTATTTTTTCTGTCATATATGGCTTCGTATGCAATTAGAAAAAACTAACTAATTAATAAAATAAAAATATATTCCGGACTAATTTCACACACATGGTTGCTAAGCACCAAACTAAACTTAGGCTTGTATCCTGAATGCTAAGTCAACTGATATATGTACTACATATATTTTACATAAATCCTATCCTACTAATATTATAAATGCGAAAGTTTGTGAGGATGGATGTGTTTGTGAATGTGTTTGTTTGTTACTCTTTCACGCAAATACTACTGAACCGACTTCAATGAAATTTAGCACACATAATTTAGAGGGTAACTTGGACTAACACATAGGATAGGTTTTATCCCGGAAATCCCACGGGAACGGGAACTATGCGGGGTTTTCTTTGAAAAAGCGGGCGAGGCTGAGGGCGAAATGTTAGTACTTTATATGGATACCTACCTAAATAACACCCAGAATCACAGCCAACTTATACTTCGTGAAATTGCTTAAAACATTTACGTTTGTGATTATAACATAAAAACACGTTATATTTTTCACATAACGTGAAGGAACGAAATTGGAACAATATAGGCATATCTGACGGGTGTTCTTCTTCCAAATTGGGTAATGACTAATCCCATCAGATCGTACAGAATCAAAGTGAAAATCTAGATGTCTTGCAGGAGTTTTTCGTAGCTTTTTTGCGGCAATTGGCGAGTCAGGAATACTGAGGAGACTCCAGAGATGCCGATGTTCATAAGTTTTTGAGAGACGACCACGTCTTTTGGTAATAAGAGCTTTCCCTGACTTTCGCATTTGCTCTGAAACGGCTAATTAAAAATCATACAGTGGCATAATTATAGCATGAGTCTGTATTTATTGATGATGATATGATATTTACATGCTTAGCGTTATTAAAGTGTCCAGGATCGATACTGGAACAATCAGTGAAAGTATCCTTGAATGCATACCGAGCCACATATGACATAATATATTTTGGACGGAATGCATACGAAGCCAAATATGACAGATTTGGAAAAGTACAAAAATAACATGATAAAAGCAAAAAAACAACCAAACCAAATGTTTTACCTTATTTTAGAAAGACTAAAGAATGAAGTAATATTTTTTTTCATGGCTTTACTCACCTTTTTGATATTGAAATCTTAATTTGAAAATCACGGTTTTTTCCGCGCACCCAAACCGTCGCACGCGCTAGACTAAATCTATAATATATCTGATGGATAATATTTACACTGTATAAATTAATTACATTCCAATTCTCGATGAAATGCTGTTTAAGATGTATGGTAGTTTTTTTATATATTGTTTATATTTAGCCTATAAAAAATTCATGAACTTCGTCGTCCATAGATGGCTTTGTATGCGGTAAGGGGTTAAGAAAAAATAAACAGACACATACTGCAACATATAACAACATATCCTTTTTTATGAGCTTTGTTATCTTTAGTATTTAATAATAGATAATAAAAAAGAGATATGGGTATATCAAACAATAATAAACATAGTGACAGAAAATTATAGATTCTATTAATTATCAATTAAACATTCTATTAATATTGACTTTCAAACAAGTAATAAAAAAGCAATCAAGACTTGTGAATATTTATTTCCTTTAACTAATTATTCTGTAGCAATATTTACAACATTGATTTCTTCGAAGCAATCATTTATACAATATTTTGCAATATCAGAATTAAGTCTTATTTAGATTTATAATAAATTAATGTTTCCTACTGAAATAGGCTTAGTGAAGTGTGACTATCATGGAATAGGCATCAGTATGTATGTAACAAACTAGCCACTCGCACAGCACCGCCTGGGTTGAACCGGGATATAAACAAGATAAAATATCGTAGGAAGGCAGTAAAAGGAATGCATTATTAGCATCATTTCATTATAATCGTTTTACCCGTCAAAACAAGGTTGACTTCCAGGTCAAGGTTGACTACTTAGCTTAATTTAATTATAATGCAGCATAATGCTACTTACTAATAACTTAATAAGATGATAGCCGTCACCGTATCAACCTTAAGCGTGATGATATATAGCCTATAGCCTTCCTCGATGAATGGGCTATCTAACACCGAAATAATGTTTCAAATCGAACCAGTAGTTCCTGAGATTAGCGCGTTCAAACAAACAAACTCTTCAGCCTTATAATATTAGTATGAGAAATAAATAAACAGCTAGATAGATAGATCAAACAAAAAATCGAATACAAAATAAAAGTACCGGTAGTTGGTGCGGGGGCTGCGCGCGCTTGAGCCTCGCGGGTGCGGTCGGCGCCGGCGCAGCGGACGCGGAGTACCAACCGCAGGGGCCCACGCCCTGCGCGCCTGCGTGGACGCCGTGCTGAAATACAAAAAAATATGTTTTGAAAATTGAAATAAAATGTGGTACACTTTTAGGAAGACTTATCAATTGAGAAGTTGAAAGTAATTAATATAATTAAACACGCATATAGACATAATGTTATTATAGAACCTGATTATGATATTGTGTCGGAAGCGTTCATCGGAAACGTAATAGATTAATATTTATTTTTAAGAAAAATAAAAATAAGTGAAACTATCGTGAAAGTGGTTGAATTTCTAAATATCACTTCCGTTATAAAAAATACATATTTTTTAATAACGCTTATTAGAAATATTAATATTAGCTACGGTTATAAGAGATAAGAAATAATTTTTATACCATTATTTTTGGAAATTGGATTTAGGACAATTAAGATTTCTATTGTTCCAAAAGTGTTTTAATCTAGTGTCTGAATTTTATTATGTGTTTAACTAAAGAGACAGAAATAAGTATTTCATAAATATGTTATAAGGTATATCAGTAATCAGTATTAAAAAAAAACAACACACTCATTTGTGTTAATCTATTAGAAGTAATAGAAATATTGCTATTATTGTTATCAGTATACACAAGGCTACTTGAGTTATGGGTTCAGAATGCAGTTGTTATCGGTAAAAAAAAACAAATAAGCATTAGCTTTACTAAGTCCTTGCATCTAAGTTTGTGTTACAAGGCCGCAGTGAGGTGGGATTTTGATAATCTGGGTTAATAATTATAACGTTATCATTGTATTTGTCATTTGCAATTTACTAAGTAGATAATCCAATTATTTATAAAAGAAAACAATATTAACTTTTATCTGACAGAAGACATTCGGACTAACTACAAATTTACAATTTACATTATTTTATTAAGCTTCGTTTACTTTATAATGTTCTGCGCAATCATGATTTTGAGTCATCATGATGTTTCACTTAACACTCCGATAATTAGAAAAAACAAAATTACGTTACATATATTATATAATTGTTTCCATACTTAGGTACTTGTAGTGCGTAATCACTGACGTAGAAAATTTTTTCATCAAAAATTCTCAACATACAAATTATCGGTAAAGAGAGCAGACATTCCGCATAGCGTGTCCATGGACAATTGACGTAATAAACATATTTTATTATTTCAAAAGGAAAACATGACACTAATCGAAGCATCTACAAGTATTACTCAGGCAATAATATATGACCACTATGCTAAATTACATCGCCTCCGTAATACACACAGTACGTGTTCTGTGTGTTCATTTGATCAAATGATCATAAAGTATGGAAGTATTTTCCTCATAAGATATAATACGCAGTAGTCAAGAGTCGTCTATCATAAAATTTTTGACATTGATCTTGAACCAATAATGCTTAATTAAAAAATTGTTGACGTTGTATTTTATTAAAATTTTGAACGCTAAAGACTATACGGAAATAATTTCTTTTGTTCAATGAAGTTGAAGGATTTGTTATGAGCAGAGAGCTAACGAGACATTGAGCGGTGAACCTTGGATGAGTGCCAGATTAAAATTCAACTTTGCATTTACTTAAACGGGCTTTTTACTTTATAACATGGTGTCTTTTATAATGCAGCTACTTGAGTGTCTTCTTTAAATATTAGAATGATATTGAAGTAAATTATGAAAGGAGGTTCTTCGAAATAGGTAATTGATGAACATTGAAAGAAAAAAAAAGATCTAATCAGGACTAAGTATTTAGAATCAGGTACAACGCAATAGCAGATCAACATAATATCGTGTAGACACTATTGGCTTATATAAGTTCGAGATACATTTATTGCAGTTGGGAATGTGATACAATGCTACTTATGTTTGCCACACATGGTATCGAGTTAATTGCGCACGTGACTCACATGAAATGCGATAATACAAAACGCTCCTTCTTAAACTTAATCAAGTGCTTCATAATGGTACTGATAAGATTTTTCGTCAGAATACAAGAGACTTAATCATCGCTACATCATATCAAACAATGTCGCCGTTATAATAAAGAAATAAACTTATAGAATCATGAAACAAGTATAAAGTCATGATTTTTTATTGGTAAACAACTGTAATTTATAAGGACTTTATAAGGATTACGATTAACGGAGGTTGGTTTTTTTTACAAAATATAGTTTATCCACTCCATGGATGTACTGTGATATATTCAAATTACCTGTGCAAGTGGCGGATGCGCCTGGTGACGATGCACGTCAGAGTTCATAGCAGGCGATGTAACCAACACGGCTGTTCAAGAGCACTTCATCATCTGTTGACAAAATAAAAAGCGTTTAGAACGTTGTTTAGAATGACTGGCATTAAGAATTATTATGTAGGTACCTACCTACAAACTTGTTTTTTTAGTCATATTTTATTTGAATGGAAATTTCATTTCGAAATATTTGGCTTATTATCAAAATCTGCGACCCTAATAATATGAAAATGTAATTAATTAAAATACGAAACGGGTGTTTCTATGGGAACGGAACAAGCCCTTAAACAATTGGAGTGAGCGTGTAACGGTGAACAACAATTGGAGAAGTTGGTGGAACACTTTTCACCGGCTTTTCACAGGCCGTAATTAACACCTACTTGTACTAAACATTTTCTAGACATTTATCTTCTCTCGCAAGTAACGTTTCGTACAATGTTATTTTCAGAAAGTTTAAATAATAAGTCTGAATTACTTAATACACACGATTAGGTACATAAAAAATAAAAATGCATTATGAGATCATAAAAATATTGAACACAATTGTTACACAACAATTCACTTAACCACAAAACGTCCATCATGAAATAGGTAGGTCAAATGTTCCAGGTAATGAACGTACATACTAATAAGGTAATGCACAATTTGGTTGATACGCATAAAAAGTGATAATATTTATAAAGAAATCAATTGTTTCTTAAATAAGTAAACACGTTTTATGTATTCGTAGTTTAACATTTCTTTGGGGTTGACTTTTATAAGTTATCCTAATGCTAAAACCTAAGTTACGTCACAAAATTTGAAAAAATGTTAAATAGGTATGTGGTGATGCCTGCATTTTAATTTTAATCTGAACCTATATTTTAATCGCTGCAACCATCTCATTACTAAACCATAAGTTTGCATGCATACACGTGCATATAACTTTATGAGTTCTCATGAATAGGCGACAGAGTGAGAGAAAATTATAATTTTCAATCCCGCTATCGTAACAAATTGGATGAAAGTTAAGAGAAACCACAAGCCTAGACTAGCACTTAGCCTGGACCTCGATTGCGGGTAAAAGATATTATGTACAGTAGTGATATATTCATTAATGATCTTTTTACAACATAAATTATTGTCAAGAATTATATTAACTGTCCTTTAGACACTAGACACTACATATTTTCAATTTTGTCTGGCAAATAACTCACCAAACAAGCTCACAGCGTATAATAACATGTAAAATTTAAATAAAACAATATTTAATATTGATATTTTTGGTTTTATGACATTCAAATGAAAAAATAATATTTAATATTCTCACTTTACTTCGATAATTAGAAAAATATCTGAATTAATTATTTTAACGCTGATAATTCTTGCGTCACGGGAACTTGCTAATTAGCAACATCTCTACAGATATGATGACTGATGAGTGGCGTGGGAGTGGCCCGGTGATTCACTCTCATTCTTCTATCCATGTTGTGTTTGTGTACGAGACAAACGTGGACCGACCAAGCGTGTCGTATGCCGTGTCTATATTATAGCAACTGTTCCGCTAGTATGAATAAAATTACATAACTGCGTTATACAGAAGAATTGCTTATAAAATAGTGAACTTTATAAATTATGATAAACGACTTGTTTATTGTTTAGTTCATTCTACAAACCAATTGGAACATTTATGTTGAAGAAATAAGTAGGTAGGTTTAATATTCTGACAAAAATTTAAAGTATACTGTTTCCGTCCTATAGAAGGCTTTGAGTGAATTCAGTTAGGTGGTGATTTCGAAGTTCATTGAAACACATTCCAGTATCTAGTGAAATGCGAGAATAAGTAAATGTTTCATAATCAAGACGTAGGCAACCGTAGCCGCTAGCAATGCTATTTACAAACACATATCAGCGCCGAGTTTTGCAAACAGCAAGCAGAGCACGTAGATTGTATGGCAGGAAACCTACCTAATTTAGCAGTGTACCGTTATAGTTTACAAAATAATGTTATTATGTTTAAATAATATATTATACACATCGAATACTATGGGAAATATTTAACAACTTGGCCACGGACACCGGCGGCGCGACCGACGGCGCGACGGGCGGCGCGGCAAGTCGCGCGGCGCGGTAAGCACGCCACGGGCAGTTGCGTTCGCCGCCGCGACCAGTGTAGACGAGGAGACGAGATAGCTTTATCAAAGTTAGCTCGACGTTGTTTGGAGAGTAGCAGCTTTTTTGCTCAAGATTTAATGTTTGGAAGATATAGTGGAGTACACGAATTAAATAGAAATCGTGTTACAGACGGAGAATTCCACCAAAAATATGAAAAATATAGGCATGATGAAAAATTATGTTGCGGGTGGCTAGACTTCCAAATAGCTGGTCTAGCTAGAATTTCTGCAATAAAAGCTTCCGTCTCCATTTTCGCGAAAAAAAAAAACAAACTATTTTAAATTAAGTTCGCTCCGGGAGTAGTCGCCGCGTCTGCCGCTCGACTCCGTGGCCTGCGCCGTAATAACTCATACATTTGTTTCGATCGCTAGTCGTGCCGCGCGATTCGCTCGGGGAAATTCGCCGGTCGTCTCGCTGGTCGCCACTGCGCGTGGCATGCCCAGTACATTTCCATACATTTGATTCATTCGCAAGACGCGCCGCCAGTCGCGCCGCGCGAATTTTCGCTATAGCGAATTGTCCGTGGCCAGCACGTAAGGGATGTTTAATAAAGCTTGCTTACGGTCTTTGAGCGTGACATACATACTGGTTAGGGAGCCAGGTGCAAATTTGGTTAACTATTTCCTCTCAAGAGATAATTCGTCAGACGCATGAGAGTATAGTATTATAAAGCCTCGTGAACGTCAGCTGGCGCTCGGTTGGGGGGGTGAGCGGTTGTAGCCTCCCACGCACATAGGAAAAAAAATACATTCATTCATTCATTTCCTCTCAGCTAAAAATTTGTCAAATTGTAGCTAACCCAATATCTCAACGAAAAAAAATAGTCAGCTGGTTACAACATGGTGTATTATACGTCAGCTGGTGTCTCGAACATGAAAGTTAAATTTAAAGAAAAATTTATTTTCCGTTATTTCCTCTCAAACAAAAATTTACCTGATGATAGCTTATATGTAACTGTGGATAAATATATATGTCAGCTGGCTGTATCTTGGTGGAAAAACCGTCAGCTGATACGGGAGGCTACAACCGCTCTTCCCCCCAACCGAGCTCCAGCTGACGTTCACGAGGCTTCATAATACTATACTTTGATGCATTTTACTAATTACCGCTTGAGAGGAACTTGGTCATAAAATCTGCTGCTGGCTCCCGGACCATACACATTACTCAAGTACCGAATAAATCTTGTATATAAAGCTGATTAAATCAAAGCAGTACGAGATTATAAACGGGGGATTTTTAATAAAAACACTTCACTCTTAACATGAATACATTCTTAAAAAACATAGATTTGAGTAAGACCTTGAGCCATAATTGTCAAAGAGACGAAATAATGTCGAAATTGGTCCCAAGCAAAATTCAGAGTTTGCAACTTAGTTAGAATTTTACAGTACAACAGTTACCCAATACGGCCACTGTTGATCCGTGAAACACAAGATGAAGTGTATCATTGTGAAAGCCGAATACATGCTTCAGTTTTAAAAACAGACACTCATATATGTGCTCATATTAAGGCTTATACATGCGCTAATAACCTTGACCATACATGACGGATCTCAAACCTCTCCCGCTGCACCTTCTTTTTTCCTCGCATTTTGTATTTAAAAAGATACCAATCAGTGAAACAAAAAATCCTCGTCAGGGACTGTTGTGTAACTGATAATTTATTAAACATAAAATTTTCAGAGCTCTAAGTCAGCAGGTTACGAAGTTTATAAGTAGAGTATTTGCGGAAAAATCGATGACCACGGCACATTTTTTTTCTAGAAACCTATTAACTTTGGAAAAAAGTCCTCGCGAGCAATTAAAGATCAAAGACCATCCTATTTTATATATTTTTTTCGGTATTGTGCTTTATGTTGTACCAGACTTTATAGAGGTTGAACATAGTCGAAATTGCCGGGTAACGCCTTAATAAAGTATTACGTATAAACATAATTATTTATGCGGCGTTGAATGTTGACACAGTCATCTGAGCACATAAGCTTGAAGGTCAGTGGTAGTGTAATATATTCAAATAGCTATTACTAACAAGATGGATGTGTTAGACCATACGAGGCATTGAGCAATGTTATCACTTATCACATTAGTATTAATCAAAATTAAAAATCAATGTTTTAACCAAAAAGGTCACCAATTTTACAACAAACTTAATGTAAATAAAAGTAATAAAATTCATGATATTATTTTATAAAGTCTTATCGTAGTCGGAGCTCCATATTCCAATTTAAATTGAATTACATTTTCAGCTACTACAAACTAGCAAAAATTTAATTAACCATTGAAATTGAGATGTTTTGAGAGCATGTAAAGTCTATTAAGAGGAGGCTCCCTTTCTCATTTCTGGCACTGAGAGACCGGTTACGGTACTAGACGCTAATACAGCCGTAATAAAGTTGAATATCGCGTGCGCTCTTTGATCGCGTTCGAGCTCGAAAAGTAAGTCTCAATTCTTATTTCGTTTATAACTAAAGTAATAATTGATCTAGAGAAAAAATATCTTGGTCTTCAATAGTAAACTCTATTTTCTTACTGTTAACATTTATTTTAGACATAAAGTCCAAGTAAATCTTAAAAAAAATGTAATAATCCTTAAAAAAGGCATCATTTTTGAATAAAAATTGAATCGAGCGAAAATGTTACAATTATGTTTCTGTCTTGTACATCGAAAGAAAAAGACCCAATAAATCATATACTAAATTTCCATTTTGATTGTATGTGTGACTGTTTCAGAATATTGATGCAAATTCACATAAAATTTAGGGAGCTTGCCCTTAAAATAGTTTATAGTATTTTTAAATTTGAATAGAATAAAACTAAAATATCAATGACATATGCAACCGTTGTCCTAGTAATATTATAAGGGCGTTTGTCCACTACAAGGAATTTTACGGTCCGGCATTCCGATTTTTTACGGTCCGGTATGGCACGCAATTAATCTAAATACTAGCTTGTGCACTATACGTACTTTTACTGTCCGACATTTTACTTTTCCCTATTCCGGATGGTTTTTTGAGTTTACGAGTCGCTGTAGGTATAATTGTTTTCGAGTGCCCACTTGCTTGGATTTTACTCTTTTATTGCATATGCCAATTGAAAGCAAGCTCTTGTTTTACTTTCTTTTAGCTGGCAATGAGATTTGAGAAGTCGGTATTGTTATTTTATATACATTGACCAAGCATTGACCTATTCGTATAGGAGCTACCGACGTTGACAAGTGAGAATTTTAGTATAGTTGGTTCTTTGATATACTGTTCCTCTTGCTATTTCGGTTAGAGTCCGGGCTGTCTGGCTGGTCGCAGTGGTTGCGTTTAGTAGTGCGCATCTTATCTCTACAGGATAATTTCCTTAATTTTAAGTCATTTTTTAACGCGTAATTTTTAATATTTTGCCTTTAGATAGATCCATCAGACATAGTTTTTTTATTGCAAGACGTTTTTTTCGTTGTTAAATAGGTGCCAGACGCAATTTTTTATTTCGTTTTTATAAAAAATTCAAATTATTTTAGAATGTCTGTAAATTTCATATTATGTTCTTCAAACATAATATAATCTAAAATTAATTAGCCAGACGCTAATTCGATTGTTAAGTATTAAATAATGTGTAGGGTCAACCGGGGCAAATGCAACTAAAAAATAACAAGTTTCAAGTTTATCAGTTATCTCCTTTTATATTTGGTCATTTATTTGACCCATTTAGTGATTTTTGTATTTATTCAAGATTATTTTCAACCAATCAAGCAATACAGTAGTCTTATAAATAACTGGTAGTGAGAATATTTCCTAAAATTGGTAGAAAAAGTTACATTAACCCCTAGTCGGGGGTAAATGCAACTAACTGCCATAGCTCTTCTTCTATTTCATATAAAACAACGAATATAGAATATATTTATGAGATTTCATGTTATTCATAGGATTTTGAACTGGATTACCGTGTAGCAAGAACGAGTTTTCAGGAAAAATCTTATTTTTCTGATTGTGGGGCAAATGCAACTATTTGTTAGAGAATTAGTGTGGGGAATGCAAAAAACTTATTCATCGATATATTTTTATTATTCTATATATATATACAATAACGTTATCTATACAATAACGTTGCGATCGTAGATGGCGCCGCATTATTTAGAGGAAAAACTCATGTACCTACTTTGATTTACCACTTTAAATCGCAACAAAAAAAAATAACAGTGTACTACCTACTAAGTCAATTTTAGTTTTTGGTCAGAACAAATAATATTCTTTGTGTTAAATATTGTTAAAAACGTAAACCAAACAAAATACGTTTATTAGTTAATCAACCGTTTACTAAAAATTACTTGAACAATCACAGAACTATCCTACCTATCGTTTTTAGTTACTTATATTCTTTAACCACGCTTTATCTAATTTGAATTTTACTTATGAACCCGTCTCTGGGTATAATATCGAAGAAATAATCGATGGTTCTTCTTTAATTAATCCTAAAGAAAATATATTTTGACTACCAAGAAGGATACATAATAAAAATATCGACACTGTCACATCACTAGTGTTTTTAGTTTCATACAAAAATATAAGGGGCTATTGTAACTAACCTCACAGTTGCAATAACCCCACAGTGAAATTTTCATGAGGCAATTGTAACTGCATCAATAACACAAAATAGAGTCAACTAAAGCACTAAAAATATAAATGAAATATGCTTAACGGCTTGTGATAATCGTGTCCAATCAAAAACACCTGCAAAAAATCACTCCTAAACAATTTTTTTGTCTGCAAAACTCGACACCTGTTTTTACGCACACCAACTTCAAAATAGCGGTTTGACACAATGGCCTATCAATCAAATAGTTTTCATCGTAGGGGCACCATCTATAACTTGTAAGATTTATTAGTCGTTGAGCTATTGAATCATAGGTGGCGATTTATTACAACAACTCTAATAAATTAGTTATGATAACTAGTTGCCATAGCCCCATAGTTGCATTTGCCCCGGTTGACCCTATAAATAAAAAAAAGTAATGAAGCATGCAGCTCATCAGCTAGTGTATTTTAATTATGCGACAGGAAATAATTGCAAGAATACAATATTATTTACACTTGTTCTTATAAATAAATAAGCTAAAATGAAAAAAAAAACCATAAAAGTGAAAAATAAAATATTAAAGTTACCATACATTGAAAATAGAATAAAATCTATATCAATGAAGGTTAAACAATTACATTGTTAAATTTAAAAAGCCATCTTCATAATCATCATCATCATCACACACCACACCACACACGACACACACACGTGAACACACATACACTCGCATGTTTAAGTTTGTATTGAATTGAACTAAAGTAGTTAGCATGAATTTATATAGTTAGTATACTAGCGGTCCGCCCCGGCTTCGCCCGTGGTACCTACATGTTTAAACTATCCTATCTCTCAAGTTGGATCGAACTGCACATGGTGTGCGAATTTTATTATAATCGGTTAAGTGGTTTAGGAGTCCATTGAGGACAAACATTATGACATGAGATTTATGTATATATATTAAGATTAATGAATTAATATTGTTATCATCATCACTACATGGTATAAAACAAAGTCGCTTTCTCTATCCCTATGTCCCTTTAAATCTTTGAAACTATGCAACGGATTTTGATGCGGTTTTTTTAATAGATAGAGTGATTCAAGAGGAAGGTTTATATGTATAATAACACCCATTAAATAGTGGAAAAGTACTGTTATTTTTGAGGTTTCTAATGTGATGTCGTAAATAATTACATTTTTTCCACATACAGTGCAAACGCAGGCTGAACCCTACGAGTTTTATCAAAATAATGTACTAACTATAATAGTACACATTGAAAGGGTCTACAGAAAAGTCCGTGATGGTATATGTCTATCTCTTATGGATAACCCACAATAACTTTTTTTTGTCATTTACTTTTTACGACAAATAATAATGGCTAATTTTCGAAGCGATTTTAACCAATAAGTACATCATTAATCCTTAACCAATTAAAGACCTTGAATACATTGTTCATTTAATATAGATCTATATGGCCCTTTACACCGTATGATTTAAGTGAATATTTTCGAAGTTATTACAGATTTAAAAATTAAAAGACGTAGCGTTTGCGGCGGTACCGGCCGGCCGCCCGGCTATATATTTTATATCCGTGCGAAGCCGGAGCGGGCCGCTATGTATTTATATTCAACGTTCACAGTTTTTCTGTAGTGTATTTAGTATCAGCATTGCACCCGTGCGAAGCCAGGGCCAGGCGGGGCGCTAATTAGTTATAAAAAAAATTGTTTTGTATAGAAGATTGTTGATGTACCCTAATAGTTTATTTTTTAGCCTAAGGAATAAAATGTACCAATGGAAGGTACTTGTTCCCACAACACAGAGAATCCTAGAGTAGGAACGAATTTCTATGCATCGTATATTTTCGAAAAAAAAAAGTTATTTTTTATTGTTATTTAATTTTCGCGGCCGACCCTTTCTATCTCTCTTGCACTTTAAACTATCTCTCCATATACACAATCATCAAATTGTTATACTTACCTACTTTCACTACGTGTTTATTTGTACATATTTAATACTTAACAATCGAATTAGCGTCTGGCTAATTAATATTAGATTATATTATGTTTGAAGAACATAATATGAAATTTACAGACATTCTAAAATAATTTGAATTTTTTATAAAAACGAAATAAAACATTGCGTCTGGCACGTATTTAACAACGAAAAAAACGTCTTGCAATAAAAAAATTATGTCTGATGGATCTATCTAAAGGCAAAATATTAAAAATTACGCGTTAAAAAATGACTTAAAATTAAGGAAATTATCCTGTGCAGATAAGATGCGCACTAAAAAACGCAACCACTGCGACCAGCCAGACAACCCGGACTCTAACCGAAATAGCAAGAGGAACAGTATATCAAAAAACCAACTATACTAAAATGACTTTTTTTTTAACGTTAATAGCTCCCGTACCATATAATTATTATCTAAGTAAGTGTTGGTAAGTTAAAGTTCAAGTGGGAATAGATTTAGCTCCTCGTCACCGATTAAAATAAATAAGTGAAACACGCATTTTAAATCTCTTACGGAACTTTATTTTTTATTATAACGAAGTATTATAATATTTCACCTTCTATATTTTTACTCGTTTCTTGTAAAATGCGAAAACAATCATTTATGATAGCATTATACCGCCATACTTCCTTGAACTGTACCGCACTGATCCGAGTAAAGACGGACAGGTGCACAAGCAATTCATCGGTTTTTTCATGCCACACCGGACCGTAAAAAATCAGAATGCCGGACAGTAAAATTCCTTGTAGTGCACAAGCACCCTAAATCCGAAAGTTTTTCAGGGTTGAGTATTATGATTGAGTATGTATGTTTGTTCCTCTTTCACGGGAAAAACACCGAAACGATTATGATTTATGATCATATAACTTTACAGTGGTGTAGCGCACTTATGTACCATAATAACACATGAACTGTAAATACGTAAGTAAGTAAATACTTGCTTTACCCTTCATGAAGAGAAATAAGGAGCATAATTCAGATGATATTGCACGCCTCATAAGCGAAGCGTTGAGGTGGGTACTACTGTCACTTCGCGCAAAACATCTGATTTTTCAAACTTAAAATGTCTTTATGTATCATACATTGCACTTGTAAGATAATCCATACACACACATATTAAGAAAAAACACTATTCTTAACGTTCATGATATTTTTGATGTCATTTTTGTTATTTAAACTAGTTAAAAAACAGTTTAAAAAAGTTCTGTCTTGGACGTCCGTGTGTCTGTATGTGCGGATCCTTTTTCTTGTTAACACGATAGCGACCGAAATACTTTACTAATCGAGTCTTTTTTTTTCTCTTACGCTTGAGTATGCTCAGGAATAGAACCCTTTCATTTTTCAGGGTCTGATTCGATGTGGTTTAATTGTTATTAAATAAACAAAAATAATAATTAATAAATATTTATTAAAAAAAAATTATGAGGCGTGCACTTTTAGTCCATTGAATGAGTCCCTCCAAGGGGGGTCTAGAGTGCGTGAGTTAGTAACGTAAGATGTTTCTTCGGAAACATGTCAAGAGTCCCTAGGTAATAAACATACTAAAACCCCGGGACACTAGGAGGAGCCCCGGAGTGGGGGGAGGGGGGGGAATGGGTCCATTTTTTCATTTATCGCTTAAATCTCAAAAACGGTACATGTTAGAGAAAAACTTTCAAGGACAAGTTGAAAGGCCATAAAATTATCTACAAGTTGTACCTACAACATTTTTTCCTATATCCTACTGTTTCTGAGTTATACGCAGTAAAAAATGATTTTGGCTCAAACAATTTCCCCATACTATACATCAATCGATCAAAAAATATTTCTTTCTTCCAAAAAACTCAAATGTGCAACTTGTGACCGGTACTGATAGGTTGCTCTTAATTAGGTCTATAATTGGTAAAATAAACACATTTCTCCATGGAAGCCTTTAGGAGGAATCGATTGTCAAAATATTATATTAGGGCAGTTTGAGTTACTGAACTTGATCTTTTTATTTTTTTCTTCCAAAAGACTCAAAAGTGCAACTTGTGACCGGTAAAGATAGATTGCTCATAATTAGGTCTATCATTGATAAAAATACCAGATTCCATCACGGAGGCGTTTACGGGGAATTGAATTTTATCAGGGTAGTTACGATACTTGAACTTTTTATTTTTTTTCTTCCAAAAAACTCAAAAGTGCAACTTGTGACTGGTACAGATAGATTGCTCATAATTAGGTCTATCATTGATAAAAATTCCAGATTCCACCATGGAGGCGTTTACGGGGAATTGAATTTTATTAGGGTAGTTAGTTAAAAAGTTCAAGTATCGTAACTATCCTAATAAAATTCAATACCTCCTAAACGCCTCCACGGTGGAATCTGGTTTTTTTATCAATGATAGACCTAATTATGAGCAATCTATTGGTGCCAGTCACAAGTTGCACTTTTGAGTTTTTTGGAAGAAAAAAAATAAAAAGTTCAAGTATCGAAACTACCCTAATAAAATTCAATTCCCCGTAAACGCCTCCGTGGTGGAATCTAGTATTTTTATCAATGATAGACCTTATTATAAGCAATCTATCTGTACCAGTCACAAGTTGCACTTTTGAGTTTTTTGGAAGAAAAAAATAAAAAGATCAAGTTCAGTAACTCAAACTACCCTAATATAATATTTTGACAATCGATTCCTCCTAAAGGCTTCCATGGAGGAATGTGTTTATTTTACCAATTATAGACCTATTTAAGAGCAATCTATCAGTACCGGTCACAAGTTGCACTTTTGAGTTTTTTGGAAGAAAAAAATAAAAAGATCAAGTTCAGTAACTCAAACTACCCTAATATAATATTTTGACAATCGATTCCTCCTAAAGGCTTCCATGGAGGAATGTGTTTATTTTACCAATTATAGACCTAATTAAGAGCAATCTATCAGTACTGGTCACAAGTTGCACTTTTGAGTTTTTTGGAAGAAAAAAAATAAAAAGTTCAAGTATCGTAACTACCCTAATAAAATTCAATTCCCCGTAAACGCCTCCGTGGTGGAATCTGGTATTTTTATCAATGATAGACCTAATTATGAGCAATCTATCAGTACCGATCACAAGTTGCACTTTTGAGTTTTTTGGAAGAAAAAAATAAAAAGATCAAGTTCAGTAACTCAAACTACCCTAATATAATATTTTGACAATCGATTCCTCCTAAAGGCTTCCATGGAGGAATGTGTTTATTTTACCAATTATAGACCTAATTAAGACCAATCTATCAGTACCGGTCACAAGTTACACATTTGAGTTTTATGGATGAAAGAAATATTTTTTGATCGATTGATGGGGAAATTGTTTGAGCCAAAATCATTTTTTACTGCGTATAACTCAGAAACGGTAGGATATAGGAAAAAATGATTAAGGTACAACTTGTAGATAATTTTATGGCCTTTCAACTTGTCCTTGAAAGTTTTTCTCTAACATGTACCGTTTTTGAGATTTAAGCGAAAAATGAAAAAATGGACCCATTCCCCCCCTCCCCCCACTCCGGGGCACCTCCTAGTGTCCCGGGGTTTTAGTATGTTTATTACCTAGGGACTCTTGACATGATTCCGAAGAAACATCTTACGTTACTAACTCACGCACTCTAGAACTTTTTATTCAATGGACTATTTTGGATTTTCCAAATTATTTTTTTTTTATCACGGTTTAACCCTGGCAGTGCAGTGCGGTATCGAGACTTACTAGTCGCAAATCGCAATAATATAAATGCAAAGATGAGATGAGATTAATCTTGATTGAATGTTATTGATTTTATTATAAAAACATTCTATCACAAAGCGCGAGCAGCTCGCTAGTGACTCATTATTTATGAATCCTCACTCTTACTTTTCATTTCATTTATCTGCGTTTGAGATCAATGGTGGGCTGGGGCGAGTTATTTACATTTGTATCTCTACTTTACGTATAGCACTGACGGCTGTATAAATGGTCAGATAGTAGAGCAACTTTGACGCGTCGAGGCGGCTAGAACCCGTCTCCACGCTGCAATGAAATCATAACCACAACGCAACATGAGCAAAGAGATCGAGCCGAGGATGCAGGCGCGTGCCGGGTTGAATGACCACGGCTGACGGCACCACGCGCGTTTCACTTTCATCCTCTCTGACGCCAAACCGCCTCCCACTACGAATACTGCCAATTTAGCTGAATGTACGACATTGTAGTTTATTTACGACATTATACTTTCATCAGACAAGCGACCGCGACATTGCAGACTGACAATTTTTCAATGACTCGCTAAACGTCTAGATATAATCGTGAAGTGTGACGCGTATGTAGATATAATTTTATTCAAAAATTTACGATCTTCACTAAATTCAATAACGATTGTTGAAAAACCATATTTACACTACGTACAGTAGGTATATATATATAGCCCTGTCGAATATTCATACCAAGGTAGTCATCGCGATGAACGGAAGCCCCGTATCCCTTATAAGTTATAACATATCACCCTTTTAGTGCTGCTAAATACAAGCTTCCTCTATCACAAAAAGCATTAAGATAGTCTAAAGATTTGGTCGTTGACATCAGTCTGACCTCAAAATTTTATGTAGGAAGTGAAACGCTGAACTGCTACTATATTTATGTAGGTGTCAAGTCTTGGCATTAATGTTTACGTTAACACCCATGTGTTTATGTCCAAGTTTACACACAAAAACCGGGAACTCATATTAGTCCATTGAATGAGTCCCTCCAAGGGGGGTCTAGAGTGCGTGAGTTAGTAACGTAAGATGTTTCTTCGGAAACATGTCAAGAGTCCCTAGGTAATAAACATACTAAAACCCCGGGCCACTAGGAGGAGCCCCGGAGTGGGGGGAGGGGGGAAATGGGTCCATTTTTTCATTTTTCGCTTAAATCTCAAAAACGGTACATGTTAGAGAAAAACTTTCAAGGAAAAATTGAAAGGCCATAAAATTATCTACAAGTTGTACCTGAATCATTTTTTCCTATATCCTACCGTTTCTGAGTTATACGCAGTAAAACATGATTTTGGCTCAAACAATTTCCACATCAATCGATCAAAAAATATTTCTTTCTTCCAAAAAACTCAAAAGTGCAACTTGTGACCGGTACTGATAGATTGCTCTTAATTAGTTCTATAATTGGTAAAATAAACACATTCCTCCATGGAAGCCTTTAGGAGGAATCGATTGTCAAAATATTATATTATGGTAGTTTGAGTTACTGAACTTGATCTTTTTATTTTTTTCTTCCAAAAAACTCATAAGTGCAACTTGTGACCGGTACAGATAGATTGCTCATAATTGGGTCTATCATTGATAAAAATACCAGATTCCAACACGGAGGCGTTTACGGGGAATTGAATTTTATCAGGGTAGTTACGATACATGAACTTTTTATTTTTTTTCTTCCAAAAAGCTCAAAAGTGCAACTTGTGACCGGTACAGATAGATTGCTCATAATTAGGTCTATCATTGATAAAAATACCAGATTCCACCATGGAGGCGTTTACGGGGAATTGAATTTTATTAGGGTAGTTAGTTAAAAAGTTCATGTATCGTAACTACCCTAATAAAATTCAATACCTCCTAAAGGCCTCCATGGTGGAATCTGGTTTTTTTTATCAATGATAGACCTAATTATGAGCAATCTATCGGTACCGGTCACAAGTTGCACTTTTGAGTTTTTTTGGAAGAAAAAAAATAAAAAGTTCAAGTATCGTATCTACCCTAATAAAATTCAATTCCCCGTAAACGCCTCCATGGTGGAATCTAGTATTTTTATCAATGATAGACCTAATTATGAGCAATCTATCTGTACCGGTCACAAGTTGCACTTTTGAGTTTTTTGGAAGAAAAAAATAAAAAGATCAAGTTCAGTAACTCAAACTACCCTAATATAGTATTTTGACAATCGATTCCTCCTAAAGGCTTCCATGGAGGAATGTGTTTATTTTACCAATTATAGACCTAATTAAGAGCAATCTAACAGTACCAGTCACAAGTTGCACTTTTGAGTTTTTTGGAAGAAAAAAATAAAAAGATCAAGTTCAGTAACTCAAACTACCCTAATATAGTATTTTGAAAATCGATTCCTCCTAAAGGCTTCCATGGAGGAATGTGTTTATTTTACTAATTATAGACCTAATTAAGAGCAATCTATCAGTATCGGTCACAAGTTGCACTTTTGAGTTTTTTTGGAGAAAAAAAATAAAAAGTTCAAGTATCGTAACTACCCTAATAAAATTCAATTCCCCGTAAACGCCTCCGTGTTGGAATCTGGTATTTTTATCAATGATAGACCCAATTATGAGCAATCTATCTGTACTGGTCACAAGTTGCACTTATGAGTTTTTTGGAAGAAAAAAATAAAAAGATCAAGTTCAGTAACTCAAACTACCATAATATAATATTTTGACAATCGATTCCTCCTAAAGGCTTCCATGGAGGAATGTGTTTATTTTACCAATTATAGAACTAATTAAGAGCAATCTATCAGTACCGGTCACAAGTTGCACTTTTGAGTTTTTTGGAAGAAAGAAATATTTTTTGATCGATTGATGTGGAAATTGTTTGAGCCAAAATCATGTTTTACTGCGTATAACTCAGAAACGGTAGGATATAGGAAAAAATGATTCAGGTACAACTTGTAGATAATTTTATGGCCTTTCAACTTTTCCTTGAAAGTTTTTCTCTAACATGTACCGTTTTTGAGATTTAAGCGAAAAATGAAAAAATGGACCCATTTTCCCCCTCCCCCCACTCCGGGGCTCCTCCTAGTGGCCCGGGGTTTTAGTATGTTTATTACCTAGGGACTCTTGACATGTTTCCGAAGAAACATCTTACGTTACTAACTCACGCACTCTAGAACTTTTTATTCAATGGACTATATTATTCAGAGTATACAGTGCAGCTGTATAAAGCATCAATGATTCTTGAATGTTGTCTTGCAAAAGACAGCTAACACTCGCGCTATCATTAGTATGGTTCTTGACCATTTTGAGGTAATTAATTTAATTTAATCCCTATATTTATTAACTAGCTGTGCCCGCGACTTCGTCCGCGTGGAATAGTGACTGCATAGTAGGTAGTTACTACTTAACTTTTATTGAATAAACACGTACTACCATAAATAATTAAACGAACTGTTAGTAAAATTTATTACTAAACTGAGCTAAAAAATAAAAATAAATTCCTTCCTTGTATGGATGTTTTTGACAATATATATAAACGTTTCTACGAAAAATCTATTTTTTCATTCGTTGATCTCAAAAATAAAAATTCCAATCACCAGAACGACAGGAAATTTTAATAATTTATTTTTAATTGTGTTTTGCACAATTTTGTTAAATTACGACTGGATGAAAATTTTGTTCGTGGTCGTCGTCGTCGTTGGTAAGGTGAACAAATCCTTATCAAAACATCATACGCTTAAGACAATAATTAGTATCGATAGCGGATTCTATTCCTTTGCGTTTTGACGTTTGTCTCAGCGCTCAGATCTTTCCTGTCTCACGCCGTAGTAACTAAACCGTTTAGACCGTGCAATAAAAATTAAATAAAAAAAAACTCAACGCAACGAAGAAAAGTGCATAGAAAAAGGAAAAAATGTTGTGTGGTTTTATGAAACCACGGTAAAAGTGAAACTTAGGCACAAAATTATCGTATTTGTACGATAATGACTCCGAACACTGCTTTATACCTACTCGGCAGCCGACCGTCACGCGACATGCGCTACATAGACCAAAAAGTTTGAGACGATGTAATAAAAGTTTCACTAATTTTACAAACTTCCCGAAGATCTTTAAAAATAAATACCATTTTAAATATTTATAAAAATAAAAAAACAAAGTCATCGGGGCTGCCATACCATCATTATCATATCATATACAATTATATTTTTTTTATAATGGTACTTAATTTTAAAGATCGTCGGGAAGTTTGTAAAATTATTATTTATTCCTTTTCCTTCGTTGCGTTGGGTTTTTCTTTTTAATTTTTAAATTTTTAACTTCGGTTTCTTATTTTCATGTGATATTTTCAAGTGAGCGAGACCTACCTCTACCTCCATATTACATTCCTACATCATATTGATATCTATAAGTTTGTTGCTCCTTGACATCTTTTAAGTTGGGCCGTAACCGTGCACAAATTGTAATGGATCACAGTGGCAAAAGAAGTGGTATCTTTAGGAAAAAAAATTGCCAAGAGCCAGGCCTATGTGGCTTTGAGAAGAGTTCAAAATTTCCAGGGTGTGGCTATCCTCTCGCTCCCATATCCCCCTCTTCTTTCACAGACTTTCAACCCTTCTCTTTCCACACCTAGTAAATGGCAGAACCGATTTTAAACCGTTTAGACCGTGCAATAAAAATTAAATAAAAAAAAACTCAACGCAACGAAGAAAAGTGCATAGAAAAAGGAAAAAATGTTGTGTGGTTTTATGAAACCACGGTAAAAGTGAAACTTAGGCACAAAATTATCGTATTTGTACGATAATGACTCCGAACACTGCTTTATACCTACTCGGCAGCCGACCGTCACGCGACATGCGCTACATAGACCAAAAAGTTTGAGACGATGTAATAAAAGTTTCACTAATTTTACAAACTTCCCGAAGATCTTTAAAAATAAATACCATTTTAAATATTTATAAAAATAAAAAAACAAAGTCATCGGGGCTGCCATACCATCATTATCATATCATATACAATTATATTTTTTTTATAATGGTACTTAATTTTAAAGATCGTCGGGAAGTTTGTAAAATTATTATTTATTCCTTTTCCTTCGTTGCGTTGGGTTTTTCTTTTTAATTTTTAAATTTTTAACTTCGGTTTCTTATTTTCATGTGATATTTTCAAGTGAGCGAGACCTACCTCTACCTCCATATTACATTCCTACATCATATTGATATCTATAAGTTTGTTGCTCCTTGACATCTTTTAAGTTGGGCCGTAACCGTGCACAAATTGTAATGGATCACAGTGGCAAAAGAAGTGGTATCTTTAGGAAAAAAAATTGCCAAGAGCCAGGCCTATGTGGCTTTGAGAAGAGTTCAAAATTTCCAGGGTGTGGCTATCCTCTCGCTCCCATATCCCCCTCTTCTTTCACAGACTTTCAACCCTTCTCTTTCCACACCTAGTAAATGGCAGAACCGATTTTGATGTAAACCATATTATCTAATTATACCTATATGTACACGTCATATCCTGTCGTTTGATGCTCCATTTGGTTTATTTATCTAACCACTGTCACCCCTAAATCTAATAAACGGATGAACCGATTTCGATAAAACACGTTGCTCTTTTATATTTTGATATGCCGCTTGAGTATATTATTTGACCACATTCGATTATTGTTCATTCCCACTTTCACAGCTGTAATCTATTAAATGGATAAACCGAATTGGATAAAAATATAACTAATATTTTTTCCCACATTCCCACTTTTACCTCTATATACCTAGGTATAATAAATGGATGAACCGATTTTGATACACTTTATCTAAGAACCAGCGTCGGAAAATATGCTGCCTAACACGCATCTAATTCGTATTACCTGTTAGCGAGCTACGGTGGCACAAACAGACAAACATAGCGGTCAAACACTTATCACCCATCTTTTTGATGGTTAAAAATGGTTAAAAGGGGTTAAAAATATAATACGACATAATTTAAAGGACATTTTATGTATAAAATTTACCTAGAAGTAAGCATAATTCTAATTTGACCCCTTCCCCCCTACTACCTCAGCTTACCCCCCCACCCTTGGGGACTTTCGATATGATCACCTGGACATTTATAAGGAACTAGCGGTCCGCCCCGGCTTCGCCCGTGGTACATATTTACGTTTTCTCTACATAAGAACCATCCTCGTACTTCAAGGAATATAATAGAAAAGAATAATCGAAATCGGTTCAGCCATTCACACGTGATGCCGTGACAACGCGAAACGGGTGCAGACCCGCCGCGGCCGCCTTTTTAATTTTTATAGCTCCCGCCGCGCAGCGCGTCGAACGCGGCAACTGATACACAAAAATAATCCTTATGGCGTGATTCTGTATTCACGCGCGATGACTTATAACGTATTTCATGTATAACTTTGGTGTTTCTACACCGATTTACATGATTCTTTTACTATAACCTGCCCAGGAGTATGAAGAATAATTGTGCCAAATTTAGTTAAAATCCGTCGGGTAGTTTTTGTTTCTATAACGAATATACAGACAGACAGACAGACAGACAGACAGACAGACAAAAATTTTACTGATTGCATTTTTGGCATCAGTAGCGATCCCTTATCACCCCTTCATAGTTTTTTTTTAAATATATTTCATGTACAGAATTGGCCTCTCTACAGATTTATAATAAGTATAGATAATTACTGTAGCGTATAACAGATAACTTACGTTTTATCGTACACTGTATAGTGTACAATAGAATGCCTTTGCAAATGTTCGCCGTGAATACTTAAATGGTCATAACTTTTTTATTTACAAACCGATTAACATGAAATAAACCCTTTATGTTAAATGAAGATTACCACAATATATTAGTGAAAACCGCATCTAAATCGGATAAGCCGTTTCTGAGATAAGCGTGCACAAACATACAGACAAACAGACAAAAAAAATTATAACTACAGTTTTGGGTTTGAGATCGATTTAATAATAACCCCTGCTATTTTTTTTACATATTTTCATTGTACAGACATCACTTTTCTAGAATTTTATTATAATTTGTATTGAATATTGATTGACCACGCGCAAGGTTACTAATTTCCACTACATCCTCACGCAAATCGTCAATTTTTATGAACATTGAATCTGTAAATAAAAAAAATCAAAAGATAAGTGTACCTAATTTTAATAAAAAGCTACTAACAAATAAAGTTTTATCAAGAACTAAAGTGACCTTCTTTGGGCGTATAATATAGTCTTGTAAAAGTTATACATGATAAAAATAAAATTTCATCATTTTCTTATTTTGTCATAACTTTAACTAATTAAAAACATGAGTCTAACTATATAATTATAATAAACAATAAATATAAAAGCTACAACTTACCTTTTGTGGGAACGCAAGAAGGCGAAAATTAAAAAAAAGCCGAAGATATTTAAAAATGTAACCAATGAACACAATCACTGTTATCTACTATTACCCAAAGAGAATACAAATACTACGTCTATTACCTATATAACTGTAACTAACATCAAATAATAAACATCTACCCTCACTTATAAAAATTTAGTATATTCACATGAAATATAAGCGCACCTGAAATTTACTCTGGGAAGATATGAATTATTTATTTAACTTTAAAAAAAACAAACTCACCAACATCATAATATTTAAATTATGAATTTCCAAGGAGCGTTAATATTATGTAAATTGATTTAATTTTAATGAAATCTCATAGATGGCGCTGTTTTAAATTTGTCTTTATACTACTAAGATTCATTATACTGTTTCTCTGCCAAAATTACTTAAATGATGTAGTTTTTATAGTGTAAAGGTAGACAATAGCATGGCTTACTCAAAAACAACATTTAAACATGAGTCTTTATATTGTACGCTGTCGTAGTACACGGAATACGTAAGAAAAATAAAGGTTCACAGCTCCTCCCCCGAAGGTGATAGCATGATAATATGTATATAACAGCCTGACCCGACCTGTTAGTAATATTCATGCAAAATTTGAAGTAAATCCGTGCAGTACTTTCTGAGATTAGCCTGGACAAACATACAGACAAACAGACAAACCGACAAACAGACAAACAGACAAAAATTCTAAAAACTATGTTTTTGGCTTCTATATCGATTATAGATCATGGATTATGTATTCTTTTAAAAAAATATTCAATGTACAGTTTTGACTTTCCTACGATTTTATTATATGTATAGATTATTCTGTATATTATTCCCTAGTAATTGGATTATCCTATTACAGCACTGTATGATTTTTAATTTTCATCAAGAAAAATGGATACTGATTTGTATAATACTTGAAATTAAAGCAATAAATTAGGTACCTACTCTCCTGATAGATTAGTATTAAAAATCACAAAAAATGTAAATTGTGACAGACGCTTCATGAAAGTATCGGCCACACGTACAAATAAACGTATTACCTACGTAACTTTAAACGACTTAAATGCATGTAAAAATGTACGAATTAGAAACCACTTTGCTTGCCAAATTAATGTTGCAATAATATAATTCATCACGCATTCGCAATTAATTAAATTACTATTACTCTATATAAATTAAAAATGAGTACATAAACAATTTGCGATTTGGCTCTTATCCGTTAAATGTAATTTAATGTTCAGTAGCCCCGCAACTGCAAGTAGATTGTCGTGACCTTAATGCTAATAAAAATCGTTTCCTTCCCTCCATGGTCATGTAAAATGGCATAAAAGGAAACACAATTCCTACTTCCTATGTTAAAATGGTTCCAATTATTTGCTTTAGTTACATTATTAATTAATTTGATTTATTTTAAATTATTAAACATAAGTAGTTATAAAAATAGAAAAGATATACCTAGGTATAATATTTTAAACAGATTCTATTTTAATATTTACTAGCTGTGCTCCGCGGTTTCACCCGCATTGCTCCGCTCCTGTTGGTCTTAGCGTGATGATATATAGCCTATCTATAACCTTCCTCGATAAATAGGCTATCTAACACCAAATGAATTTTTCAAATCGGACCAGTAGTTCCTGAGATTAGCGCGTTCAAACAAACTCTTCAGCTTTATAATATTAGTACAATATACAATATTGATTAAATTTTAAGATATTTTGTGCCTATACTAAAATTTCTTATCACAAACTACTTGCCGAATTGCCAATACGTTATTTAAATTATGTCATTAATGATAAGATTTCTAAGTTTTGCGTGTGCTTAATGCTTATATCAATTCGGGATTGTAATAGGATGAATCACCAAACCCACGTCCTACATATATGCATGACGAAGGCAGTCGAGCATCGGCCTTGCGACGATTATTTATCAAGCCTCTAAATTTAAATAGACCGCTCTCAACATTGCTAATTTACCTCTTGAGATACTCCAATGTAAAATATAAACAAAATGAATCAGAATACATAGTTTGTAGGCCCAGGCGTCCACCTTTCTTAATTGTATACATACGTACAATAAAATACACGTATCTATACCTACTAATATTATAAAGCTGAAGAATTTGTTTGTTTGAACGCGCTAATCTCAGGAACTACTGGTCCGATTTGAAAAATTCTTTTGGTGTTAGATAGCCCATTTATCGAGGCTATAAGCTATATTTCATTACGCTACGATCAACAGGATTGGAGCCACGGGGGTGAAACCGCGGGGAGCAGCTAGTAATTTATAGGTACAGGTTAGTCTAAAGTTTCAATGGTTATCACTGCTTTCAACATATTTATAACTAGCTTCCGCCCACGACTTTGTACGTGCATCCCCGTTTTTCCTCGTTCCCGCAAAGAATTTCGGGAAAACCTTTCTTAGCGGATGCCTACGTCCTAACATCTACCTGCATGCCAAATTTCAGCCCGATACGTCCAGTGGTTTGGGCTGTGCGTTGATAAATCACTATATCAGTCACCTTTGAGTTTTATATATATAGATTACCGACTTTGTAGATGCAGTAGGATTTTTTTTCGATATGTCGCAGTCAACTGGTTGAATTTGCTATTTAATTGAATGACTAGCGCCTTCATTGAATAACGACAAAATAGCAGATTTAACCAGATGACGGTGATAGATACACAATAAATATTCAGGATTCATGTTTTAGTTTCTGCTCGAAATGTTCATCAGTTTGAATGCCGTAGATTTCGACATCTTACGACTATCTTTAGTAACGCTAATTAATTGCAGTGGTGTTTTCGCAATACTCAAGAATAATGAAGAGATCTCATTTCAAGAGATGTCAGCAGCTATTAAGATGTTTCTTACATTTCTTTTTGTTCCGAGATTATTTCGTCGAATGCTTCCGCGTCCGTAGGTATAACCGAGCGACACCCTACACGTGACCCCCGGGTGGTACTAAACGAAAGCAACGCCGAGCAACAGGCGGCGGTGAAATAACCTGTCTCCTATAAAAGGATGGCTATGGGGGCCATGAGGAACCAAATAGCCTCAAAACAACCCAACAACGGGAAACCACTACGATTATCCTCCCAAGAAAACTCCATCCATTCAGATAAAAATGAACATGAAAAGTACAATTAAAAATATAGCGATGTCGAGTGCCCCGGTTGACCGCCGGCGCCCAACGATATCCGGGTCTTTGGATGTGAAATATGCGACCGATGACTCCTCAGGAGTGGATCATCAGGCTCCTGTGGTAGTTAATGCTACTGAGATAAAAGAAAAAATATTGCTACGTAAACAGCACAAAATTGTATGCTGGAATGTAAGAGGATTATTTAAACCGGGTAAACTCTCGATTATAGAAAATGAAATGGCCAATTACAACATTTCTGTACTAGGTCTCAGCGAGACTCACTTGAAAGGAAGTGGCCACTTCAAAACTGCAGCGAACACAGTATACTTCTCTGGACATGAGTCTGATAGTAAAAATGGTGTAGCTCTTCTAATTCCAAACAAAGTATAAGCTTGTGTCACCGCATATAATCCAGTATCAGATAGAATAATTACTATTAGAATTAATTGCAAACCAATACCGCTTAACATCGTCCAGGTCTATGCACCAACTGCACAGTCTTCCGAAGTGGATATTGAAGCATTTTATAATACACCACAATCCACCATAAACAATATTTCTAACAGAGAGCTTCTCATCGTACAAGGTGATTGGAACGCCAAGATCGGCAACACATCTAATGACGATCACATAAGACACATTGTGGGTAAATTCGGGCTTGGCACTAGAAATGAGCGCGGCAGTAAACTGATAGATTTCTGTATAGAGAATAATCTGACAATTAGTATGGGAAAATTAATTTATTCAGATCGAATAATTCGTGTAGTTTTGAAAGTTGCTACAGTTATTCCTAAAGGTGTCCCGATGAATATACTAAAAGCCCCCGAGGGAGGGACACAAGCCGGCGGCGGGGGAGGGGGGGAAAGGTCTCTTTTTCAAGGTTTTTGCTTGTAACTCGAAATTTTTTTCATAATATCTCTTTAGTGACTTCTACATTAATTATCTACATTAAATTTCCTATAAATTACGTCTCAACATTTTTACTGTACGATCAATACTTTAGGAGATACAGAGTATTAAAGGTAAGAAAAATAAGAAACAACATAGTTTTACAAATTTTAATTATAAAAAGAAATAACATCTTTTTTTGCACGAGTATGCCGACTTATTAGTCAAATTGTGTTTCATCTTCGTCATCTTTATCACTAACATCGATAGGGGGTCCATTAGTACAAGCTCCTAGGCAGCCATTACAGATAAGACTACACATAATGCCCGCTTTTCGGCAACTGCATTTTCCGGAACATCCACTTTTACATCGGCAAAAAATTGAATTTAACAACGCTTCAGGAGCAGGAGGATCCAAGGTCGTGATTGGTTCTAAGTATCCATCGACTCTTCGCTTCCAACCCCATATTTCAGGAGGCAGTTGGTTCCCAAGCCACTCCTGTACTTGATGGAATACTCTGTAGGCGTGATATTTTGCTGACCCTTTGGTAGGGGGGAGGGAAGAAAGATCCGGTTTGGGCTTGGTACAAGATTTCAGAAAAACTGTGAATCGATGTCTGTTGATCTCAGACTGAGTACAGGGCGCTCGGTATACTGCAAGAAACATTTTTTCTCCGGCTTCTGCTATAACCTCCTGAGTTGACGTTGGGTCATAAAATACAGTTGCTGTTTCCTTTAGTGACGGCTTTTGATCAAAAATCTTGATAATTGATGTTTTTCCATTCCTGTAAATAGCTGAGGTTGTATCACACCCACTGAAACTACTTCTTCCCTCCCCCCTACCAAAGGGTCAGCAAAATATCACGCCTACAGAGTATTCCATCAAGTACAGGAGTGGCTTGGGAACCAACTGCCTCCTGAAATATGGGGTTGGAAGCGAAGAGTCGATGGATACTTAGAACCAATCACGACCTTGGATCCTCCTGCTCCTGAAGCGTTGTTAAATTCAATTTTTTGCCGATGTAAAAGTGGATGTTCCGGAAAATGCAGTTGCCGAAAAGCGGGCATTATGTGTAGTCTTATCTGTAACGGCTGCCTAGGAGCTTGTACTAATGGACCCCCTATCGATGTTAGTGATGAAGATGACGAAGATGAAACACAATTTGACTAATAAGTCGGCATACTCGTGCAAAAAAAGATGTTATTTCTTTTTATAATTAAAATTTGTAAAACTATGTTGTTTCTTATTTTTCTTACCTTTAATACTCTGTATCTCCTAAAGTATTGATCGTACAGTAAAAATGTTGAGACGTAATTTATAGGAAATTTAATGTAGATAATTAATGTAGAAGTCACTAAAGAGATATTATGAAAAAAATTTCGAGTTACAAGCAAAAACCTTGAAAAAGAGACCTTTCCCCCCCTCCCCCGCCGCCGGCTTGTGTCCCTCCCTCGAGGGCTTTTAGTATATTCATCGGGACACCTTTAGGAATAACTGTAGTAACTTTCAAAACTACACGAATTATTCGATCTGATCGACGATTCTGAATCTAATTTGCTGTGGCTAAATAACCAATTCTTGTTTCCAGCATCATAACAGGAGACTTTATACGTGGATATCCCCAGGTGACCGTTTTAGAAATCAAATTGACTATATCACAATCCGCCACAGATGGCGATCGTCAATAACTAATGCAAGAACGTTCCCAGGTGCGGATTGTGGCAGCGATCATCAATTGCTAGCTGTGGACATCCGCACACGCATGAAATGCCCAAAGTTAAAGAGAAAAACAACACAATCCAACATCATGGACTCGGTTACCATTCAATCTCAAATAGAGGATAAATTGCTGAAACAGAATTTTCAATCATATCAAACATCTGAAGTTTTATGGCGACACCTAAAACAATGTATTACAGAAACCATCAAAGAACTCAGTCTAAAACCGCGCATCTACAAGAAGGACTGGATATCAGAGAAAACATGGGACGTTATTAAGGAACGGAAGGAATTAAAGAGTAATGGAATAAATGACCAATCAAGACAAAGATATTCAGAGCTGAATCGCAAAATACAATTTATGTGTCGTAAGGACAAAAACCAATATTTTGAAGAGATGTGCACAGAAGTAGAACTACATGCAAATAAATATCAAACAGCAGATCTTTTTAAGAAAATCAAACAAATAACGCGTAATTTCAAACCAACTTCCTGGATAATTGACGACAAGGATGGTAACCCAATACACGACATTGGAAAAGCGGCCGAACGTTGGAGAGAGTATTGTGCTGACCTATATGACGACCAGTCGTCTTCACCTCTAACTCCCATGCTTGACATAAGCGAACGTGAGCCAGATATTCTCCGCTCAGAGGTAGAAGATGCTATTTCTAAACTCAAAAGGAATAAATCACCTGGATCAGACAATATTGCGGCGGAGACATTGAAATGTTTGGGTAATCGTGGAATATCCATAATACATAAAATCTGTAATGTTATCTGGGACACTTTTGATTGGCCTCTGGATTGGACACACTCATTAATACTTCCACTTCACAAGAAGGGATCGGTACGGGACTGTAACAACTATAGAACCATTGCCTTAATATCTCACGCAAGTAAAATTATGCTTAATATTATAAATAACCGTCTTAAAGCATTTCTAGATAGAGAAATACCACAAGAACAGTCGGGTTTTGTAAAGGGCAAGGGTACACGGGAACAAATAGTTAACGTTCGACAAATAATAGAGAAAACATACGAGTATAACACCCCCGTAGTAATATGCTTCGTCGACTACCATAAGGCGTTTGACTGCGTAAAGTGGGTTAAATTGTGGGAGGTTTTAGTCGAAATTGGTGTTCCCCATCACTTAGTACTATTAATAAAAAGTTTATACGAATCCAATTATGGCACTGTTAAGCTTGGCAATGCTATTTCAAACAGCTTCAAATTTCATAAAGGCGTGCGTCAGGGATGCGTGATTTCACCAATACTCTTTAACATATATATGGAGAACTCATAATGCGTAAGATCTAGAAGGCTGGCAAGGCGGGATTAAGCTAGGCGGTAATAAAATTTCAAACCTAAGATATGCAGACGATACCACACTCTTTGCATCTTCCGTAACCGAAATGGTTGAGTTGTTAGCTCGCCTAGAACAAGTCAGTAGAGAATATGGTTTAATTGTTAAAAATGTTGTGTGGTTTTATGAAACCACGGTAAAAGTGAAACTGTTCGAACGGTTCCAAACACTGCTTTGTGTAGCGCATGTCGCGTGCCGAGTAGGTATACCTACTCGGCAGCCGCGATACACGCGACATGCGCTACACAGACCAAAAAGTTTGAGACGATGTAATAAAAGTTTCACTTTAACAAGAGTAAAACTAAAATCATGATTGTCGACCGTCAATGCTGTCTTAACTCAAGAGACTTACTCAAAAACTATGAAATAGTGGAACAGTTTAGATATCTAGGTTCCATTATAAATAACACTAACAACTGTGAAGCAGAAATAAGGCAGCGCATCGGCATGGCAAAATCGGCTATGACGCAACTTACTAAACTTTGGAAGGATAGGAACATAAGCAATCGGACAAAGATAAGAATCGTGCAGTCATTGGTTTTTTCCATATTCATATACGGAGCAGAGTCCTGGACGCTCAAAGCGACTGATAGAAATAGAATCGATGCCTTTGAGATGTGGTGTTGGCGCAAAATGTTGAGGATTCCGTGGACCGCTCATAGAACAAACATTTCAATATTGAACGAATTACATCTTACAAACCAGCCACGATTATCGACCGTATGCCGACAGCGAATGTTGAAATACTTTGGGCATATTTCACGCCGGAATCTCGACAACCTAGAAAAATTAATTATTACTGGCAAGGTTGAAGGCAAGAGGTTACGAGGAAGGAGTCCCAAGCGGTGGTCTGACCAGATTTCGGAACACATGGACCTACCGATGAATACGGCGCTACATCTGGCCAGTGGCCACAGAACGGACTCGATGGCGTCAATTAATTAACAACCCTGGTGGTAGGAGTCTCGATCCTCAGTAATGAGGGAACGACTAAAGAGAGAGAGCCAGTCAGTGATGATGTAGATAATATTTATTTTAACACAAAATAAAAACTTGTAACTTGATCTTCTAGTGGTCTTGTAAGTATATAATATGTAATATGGTAAGTTATAGTTCGATACCCACAGCACTCTTGGCCGCTTCTTATTAGGCAGGTACCTACGTTAAAAATCGATACGTAAACAGAATATGTGATTACATTTTTACGCAAGTCAACATAGACAGTGATTTTATAAGGATGCATCATACTTTTCATTTTTTTTTGTATGAAATATAAGGTTCATTTTTACCAGAAAATAAGAAAAGCTTTTTGTAAAAGAAAGAATAAGATGTATGATGTCTTTAAATGGAAGTATACTAATTGCTCGATGTAGCTTTTAAAGGTTTTTGTAGCACAACGGAAGCTACACTCAACAAAACGCTCGCCATATGGTTTATTTAAAGCGCCACAACTTACAACTTAAAGCGGCTTGTATTGATTCGGTCCCAGAATAGTGCTTTTTGCGCGCTTTGCATCCTGTGTCCAAAATTAAATTGTACCAAACACATAAATATTTTACTTCCTGTTTGATAATTGATACTCATTACTTACTTTCAAATTTCAATGTGTTATACGTCAACGCATACACACCGATAGCACAAACAATCACTATTATAAATTAATTACCGATTCATAATTTATGCTGACAATTAAAAAAAATTACAAAGCACATCACAGTCTAATTTTACACACTTGACGACGTTTTGCGGTGAGTCAACGGGGGCGGGAGATTCTTTTGTTTATTTACATTGACAACGTGTCCGGAAGGGGCACCAGCACATAATCATTATTTTTTTTACGACCGTCCACCGAAACTCATTATCATCTGTCAATGAAGCGAGTATCGGTGTCGTTAACGTGCGATCGACGTGATCGTCAACTAAATACTGCCGGTGAGTTGCGCGATTTCCACTCCGGCAAAATTTCCCTATTAGTAAACATATTACACCAACTACGTCCTACGTTGAGATTGCTTTAGTTTTTGTATTTTAATTAAGGACGCATATACAAATTGACGCGCATCAATTTTACGTTTTGAGTCTTACTACTACACGTGCACGGCTCACACACACAGCGAAATGCGAGAAACGACGAAATTATGACTAAACTGACACGACTTGATAATTGAACTTATTTTTATTGCCATGTTTTTTTTTTTAATTTACTTTGATTTGTTTGTAACGTTGAATGGTCACAAAAGTAGATACCATTTACCTAATTTCATTGGACAGTGATTGATTGGTAAACAAGTACTTGCCAAAGTGTACTTCGAAGACGGCTACTGGAACTAATAGATGATTAGAGCTACGTGTACCAAGTTTGGGCTCATTTTGTTAGTTATGTTGAGACCTTACCTCCGGACTTGATGGAGTGACCTGAAGGTGTACTTCGAAGACGGCTACTGGAACTAATAGACGAGTAGAGCTAGGTATGCCGAGTTTGGGCTCGTTTTGTTAGTTACGTTGAGACCTTACCTCCGGACTTGATGGAGTGACCTGAAGGTGTACTTCGAAGACGGCTACTGGAACTAATAGACGAGTAGAGCTAGGTATGCCGAGTTTGGGCTCGTTTTGTTAGTTATGTTGAGACCTTACCTCCGGACTTGATGGAGTAACCTGAAGGTGTACTTCGAAGACGGCTACTGGAACTAATAGACGAGTAGAGCTAGGTATGCCGAGTTTGGGCTCGTTTTGTTAGTTATGTTGAGACCTTACCTCCGGACTTGATGGAGTGACCTGAAGGTGTACTTCGAAGACGGCTACTGGAACTAATAGACGAGTAGAGCTAGGTATGCCGAGTTTGGGCTCGTTTTGTTAGTTACGTTGAGACCTTACCTCCGGACTTGATGGAGTGACCTGAAAGTGTACTTCGAAGACGGCTACTGGGACTAATAGACGATTAGAGCTACGTGAAGGTAGTCGTGATGATACACCCGAAGGGCAACTGGAAAGATATGACGATCAATTTTTGAAGGAGAACATGAAGACACATTTAATTCCATTTTATAAGAACAGCCTCCTTCCAGAATTGACCGATCCAAGATTCAAAAGAAATATGGAACTACAGGAACATTCATCAAATTGCCATAGTAATATAATGAAAACTAAGAATTAATTAAAAAGAATTGTTTTTCGTGAGTTTTATCCATTTTTTTATCTTTTACCCTACATAACCCTACCCTATCTATCCTACCCTACACTACTCTACTCTACACATTGATTATAAATAGATAGATACATTATATTACCACTATCATCGTATCGTATATTAGTCCCAGTAGCCGTCTTCGAAGTACACTTTCAGGTCACTCCATCAAGTCCGGAGGTAAGGTCTCAACGTAACTAACAAAACGAGCCCAAACTCGGCATACCTAGCTCTACTCGTCTATTAGTTCCAGTAGCCGTCTTCGAAGTACACCTTCAGGTCACTCCATCAAGTCCGGAGGTAAGGTCTCAACATAACTAACAAAACGAGCCCAAACTCGGCATACCTAGCTCTACTCGTCTATTAGTTCCAGTAGCCGTCTTCGAAGTACACCTTCAGGTTACTCCATCAAGTCCGGAGGTAAGGTCTCAACATAACTAACAAAACGAGCCCAAACTCGGCATACCTAGCTCTACTCGTCTATTAGTTCCAGTAGCCGTCTTCGAAGTACACCTTCAGGTCACTCCATCAAGTCCGGAGGTAAGGTCTCAACGTAACTAACAAAACGAGCCCAAACTCGGCATACCTAGCTCTACTCGTCTATTAGTTCCAGTAGCAGTCTTCGAAGTACACCTTCAGGTCACTCCATCAAGTTCGGAGGTAAGGTCTCAACGTAACTAACAAAACGAGCCCAAACTCGGCATACCTAGCTGTACTCGTCTATTAGTTCCAGTAGCCGTCTTCGAAGTACACCTTCAGGTCACTCCATCAAGTCCGGAGGTAAGGTCTCAACGTAACTAACAAAACGAGCCCAAACTCGGCATACCTAGCTCTACTCGTCTATTAGTTCCAGTAGCCGTCTTCGAAGTACACCTTCAGGTCACTCCATCAAGTCCGGAGGTAAGGTCTCAACATAACTAACAAAACGAGCCCAAACTCGGCATACCTAGCTCTACTCGTCTATTAGTTCCAGTAGCCGTCTTCGAAGTACACCTTCAGGTCACTCCATCAAGTCCGGAGGTAAGGTCTCAACGTAACTAACAAAACGAGCCCAAACTCGGCATACCTAGCTCTACTCGTCTATTAGTTCCAGTAGCAGTCTTCGAAGTACACCTTCAGGTCACTCCATCAAGTCCGGAGGTAAGGTCTCAACGTAACTAACAAAACGAGCCCAAACTCGGCATACCTAGCTCTACTCGTCTATTAGTTCCAGTAGCCGTCTTCGAAGTACACCTTCAGGTCACTCCATCAAGTCCGGAGGTAAGGTCTCAACATAACTAACAAAACGAGCCCAAACTCGGCATACCTAGCTCTACTCGTCTATTAGTTCCAGTAGCCGTCTTCGAAGTACACCTTCAGGTCACTCCATCAAGTCCGGAGGTAAGGTCTCAACATAACTAACAAAACGAGCCCAAACTCGGCATACCTAGCTCTACTCGTCTATTAGTTCCAGTAGCAGTCTTCGAAGTATACGTTCAGGTCACTCCATCAAGTCAGAAACTAAATATGAAATTTATAATCCCATAAGTATAAAATCTATAAATAAAATAAATGCGTGAAGGATCAAGTTTATTAGGTGAAATATTTTGTATTCGTACAGTGATCTTTTCGTAAACGAGGAGCTGCTTACAAGCGTCACAGTGTCCACTCACAACGGCGGCCGAGCGCAGACTAAAATATTTCATTACAAATTTTTGTGCAATAAATCAAGATGCGCCGGTAAAATAACCCTTATTTCAATCCAATAAGTATCACGCGTTACAACTAAATATGTGAAAAAATAAGGTTTCATTATCATTTTTTTCTCAGCCTATTTGTAACATTTTGATAGTTTTATCTAGTACCTTTTTGAGTTAGACATGTCTACTTACTTAAAATATTTTTAAATAAATCAATTTGTTTTATTAAATACAAGAAAAATGTTCGTTTATTCAGCACGATATTGTCAATTTTGGGTGAAGAGGCAACGGAAATTATTTTTTTCAATATTATAAACCAAAATTTTCGACTTAAAATATAGTACCATTTAAAGATTAAGGAGTAATCTATTTATGGTAATTATTAGTTATATTTGGTTTTGTACTATTTCGCCGCAAAATGCACTGAAAAACTGCGTATTTTTGTCAGATTCGTAAACGCGTCCTTAACTATATAATTAATTATATAATGAGGCAGTTTTATAACAGCAGTCAGCGATATTCAAACGTAGGGAACAGCGCGAATTTTCGTTCAAACCTTGCATTATCAGAGTAATATTTATTTCTTAAACAACTCGAAAGACAGAGCGAGCGCAAACGTTCGATTTTACAGAAATAAATTAAAATCGGTGGATGATTAAGCATTTTTCCAGGAAAATTTCCAGAGCACTGCAATTGTATCGTAATCGTCCAAGTGGCGTAATAATATAGATGATTAGTAGTTCAGCAGAGCATTCATGTCAACATGACCATAATTCCTCACCGATGCAGTAAAAACGCGATACAATTAGTGGTATTTGTGACAACTGGAGCGTGAGAGGAATCCAACGTACGGTAGTGTTCGCGCCACGCCACAATGCCCCGTGACCGACTACGCTGGTTACTCAAGGAATGCTCTCGATTTGAAAAGTATAACGAATCTTACTTTTACTAACGAAATTATGACTGGTAACAAACCATTTCAAGAATTGCATAACCTTTAGAAGTAGATATTGTACATATCTTGCACATTTTTGCATGCAGATAATAGATATCCTAGTTTACCTAACTTATTTACTATTCTGTGATGCGAAAAATGTGAACATGAGGCATGAATAAATAGTACTTGCGACATAATTTATACGAACCTTTTTCATTCTGAATATAAATTTTCTTTCTTTAAACACGTATTAATGTAGAATGTAGATCGTGCACTATTCCAAACTTGCCTACTAACTAATGCTTATCTTTAATAAAAAAATATATTAACTAGAAGAATAAACTAATGAATTTCAGCAATCTACAAGTATTAAAAAAAAATACAATTGAAGCGCGTAATAGCCGCTTTTATGATGTCATCAGACGCGCCCGTCGTTTGTCAACACATATGGATCAGCAACACAGAGACAGACAAACTCATTTCCGCCTTATTTTAGGTTGCAGAACTCAGGCTTTGTTCCATATCAGTTTTGGGACAGATGACATCTTTCCTCACCTACCTATCTATAATCTACCTACTACATGTAGGATTTTGAGATTTTAAAATTTACATATTAATAATTGATATAACGTTTGTATTTTACTGTATTTTATAACTAAAGAATAGCTTGATTTATTTCGATTATTTTTGGCTTGTTAATTTGCCGTAGGCTGGATATGGACACAATCTTAAAATTTCTTCTGGTAAGCATAGCTGATGTGGTCTAAGATGAAGCCAACAATATGTACATATGTATATTTTGATTTGAAAATGTTTTATGGTTTAGAGTTTTGGTAAAAATAACATTATACATAGAGCCAAAATCAGGATTAAGTTTTTTTGAACACAGATTGTTTCTTTTCAAAAGCAATGGAGTGTTCTCTTTAAGTAAAATTTTCTGTATACAGTACTAAGATTCAAAGTACTCTCCCTTTGGATGGTGTTGCAAGGGATACAGGATGGATTTTTGAGATGGGTCCGTAAGGGCAGTTAAATTTACCGTTACAGTTACAAGAAAACACTCCTTTTTTTAAGTGGGGAAATCTTAGGAAAACACTCCTAGAAGACCATCTACAATTTTTAATTTATTTTGAAACATATTGACAAATTTTGGAAAAAAATTAGAGCCAACAATCTGTTTATATTTGAAGTACCCATTAATGACACAAAATATGATGATATATCTGCATTGTATCTTATAGATATGGATTCTAATAAGTGTGCATATTAATAATGCAAAAAAAAAAAAATAACTCCATTATATGACAGAAAAACACTACAATACCCATTCATTTAGCATTCTTACAATTTCCACCATTTGGTAGGAAGAAAAAAAAATTGTTATAATTTTGTTGTCCATTCTTTCAAATTATATCTTGAACAAATTCTGTGGATTAAAGGCATAGCGGATTTGGATACACACAGTTATAAAAACAGGAGTTTTATCTATATAAAAGAAAGTTGAGTTAATAACACCACCTGTAACTTATAAATGTCTTAATATAATTTTAATAATTATTTTTCCATTTAAATTTATTCATATTGTAACACCTACAATATAGTAGTGCATTCTAAAATTTATTCCTGTCTTTCCGTTTCTGTTACTTATAATATAATATGTTTAGTTTTTAATTGTTTATTTATTATAATAAAAGAGGACATATTGAAATGAAAAAAAAAATCAAAATTTAATTTACTGTACACAATCGTAACCAATTTGCATGATTTATGTTCGAATACGGAAACTAAGAATAGGTACCAATCTTTATCACGACTTAAAAATGTTTGTCTCAAGAAGATTTGAATTATTTTTCATTTGAAGAAAAATATTGCTGTGAATGTAGACCTCTATGACAATATTATTTGCACGAAGTAATTCGTCCTTTAGTAATTCGTACTTCACAATCCGTCCGCCTACAATTTGCTCCATCGCGTAACAGCCCTAAACCATTTTGAATACAAAGAAATAAGGATAGGAACTTTAAATTTAAAACTTACCGAAAACAGAATTGGAAAGGATGAATATACTATATAGTTCAATTCATATTTTATCCACAACACTTTAAAATATTACAATTTCATAAACACAACACATACGTCACTCATACAGATCCGCCATTTTATAAATTTACTTAGTTTGTCTATGGTCTTTGCTGTCAATAACATAGAGAACTATTTTTTTTTTGAGAAGGATACTACATAATTTCGATTCTTCTCTATAGAAATAATATAATAATTTTATGTAGAGACTCAATACTTAATAACGTTAGCTAAGGCTCTTTTCCAATTACAGAGCATAATGCGACTCAGTGCCGCACAATGCCGAATTATGCTGATGCTTAGTGTATCTACAGACGCTCCGATTTGGTTGGTGCCAACCATATTGGAACCGACATGGCAACCATTCCAACATTGCTACAGATTGTCCGACGGTTGGCCTTCCAACTGTCAGTTGACCATAGAGTAATATGTCAGTTGACCATAGTGCGAAGAGAATGGGCTAAATTCTACTATAGAAATAGAGAAAATTACAGTCATATGCGGCTCTTATAACTTATTTTTTAAGGTTTTTAATGTAGCCGCACTGTCAATTTTTTTAATACTTCTAACATAATAAAATACGCTTGATTTCTGGCATCTCTATTTGCGTAATCTTTGTTACTTAAGTCCCACAAACAGGGAAAGTCTTTATATAGTTCCAGTAATTTTATTAATATGTCACGTTCGGTGACCGTAACTCCCTCGGCGTTCATGTTGACGTCCTACACCGGCGGCGTTGCAAATGTGAATGAGCCAATTACCTATATTACTCTATGGAATGAGCCGATTTGGTCGGAACAAAGCTTCCAAACGTTCCAATTTGGTTGGATCGGATAGGAAGTTGGTTTGGTCGGTATTGCTGGCGCATCCGACCACGTCAAACCAATATTAATAATAATTATGTCGGACCGACCGCTCTCTACACTTTCCGATTTGGTCGTGGTCGGATGGTTGGCACCAACCAAATCGGAGCGTCTGTAGATACACTTACTTGGCAAGTTTGTGTGAAAGGGATAAAAAAACATACAGGCGTCATTCAACGTCATATTTTCTTGTTACAAGTTATTGGTCATAGTGCAATCTCCAGTGTGCAATTTCCGATATCCGATATCGGATCGGATAATGTGAAAACGCTCTAAGAATATTTTTTTTTCAACACTGAACTTAGCGCAACCTGCTGGTGCGTTTCATGTTCCAATTAAACAGACGCTCCGATTTGGTTGGTGCCAACCATCCGACCACGACCAAATCGGAAAGTGTAGAGAGCGGTCGGTCCGACATAATTATTATTAATATTGGTTTGACGTGGTCGGATGCGCCAGCAATACCGACCAAACCAACTTCCTATCCGATCCAACCAAATTGGAACGTGTGGAAGCTTTGTTCCGACCAAATCGGCTCATTCCATAGAGTAATATAGGTAATTGGCTCATTCACATTTGCAACGCCGCCGGTGTAGGACGTCAACATGAACGCCGAGGGAGTTACGGTCACCGAACGTGACATATTAATAAAATTACTGGAACTATATAAAGACTTTCCCTGTTTGTGGGACTTAAGTAACAAAGATTACGCAAATAGAGATGCCAGAAATCAAGCGTATTTTAATATGTTAGAAGTATTAAAAAAATTGACAGTGCGGCTACATTAAAAACCTTAAAAAAATAAGTTATAAGAGCCGCATATGACTGTAATTTTCTCTATTTCTATAGTAGAATTTAGCCCATTCTCTTCGTACTATGGTCAACTGACATATATTACTCTATGGTCAACTGACAGTTGGAAGGCCAACCGTCGGACAATCTGTAGCAATGTTGGAATGGTTGCCATGTCGGTTCCAATATGGTTGGCACCAACCAAATCGGAGCGTCTGTAGATGCTAATAGTTCCAGTAATTTTATTAATATGTCACGTTCGGTGACCGTAACTCCCTCGGCGTTCATGTTGACGTCCTACACCGGCGGCGTTGCAAATGTGAATGAGCCAATTACCTATATTACTCTATGGAATGAGCCGATTTGGTCGGAACAAAGCTTCCACACGTTCCAATTTGGTTGGATCGGATAGGAAGTTGGTTTGGTCGGTATTGCTGGCGCATCCGACCACGTCAAACCAATATTAATAATAATTATGTCGGACCGACCGCTCTCTACACTTTCCGATTTGGTCGTGGTCGGATGGTTGGCACCAACCAAATCGGAGCGTCTGTAGATGCATTAATGTATTGTTGTCATTGAGTGCTTTGTTTTTAACCGACTTCAAAAAAAGGAGGAGATTTTACACCGCTTTTATTTTTATTTTGAATTTACAACAAAGAATACAAAGTTTGAAAACTCTTAATTCTAAAATAATTGCTTATGACAATAAAATAATTTATGTATCTTTACTTACAGGAAATTACAACAATCATATTACAAATATATTTGAACGAGTGACAATATTATTTTAGGATATTACAGTGTAGGTAATAAGAAAAAGTAAAGAAAATGTGAACAAAGATTGTATCACTTAATAAATTTATCATAGGTACTACGTGATAAATGTATGTTGTGAAAAAATGACTAAATGACTAGGTACGTCTTGCTAAAAATACATTTAATAGATTTTGAAAGGTATTTACAAATATGTATTACTAAAACTATTAACTAATACTAGGTTGTAGTAGGTATTGATATAAATTTATTTAATATAGAATGTGTTAACATAAGTATATTATGTTATACAAATGACCGATATCAAAACTATTTAATAAATAATTTGGAAAATCCAAAAGTGCACGCCTCATAATTTTTTTTAATAAATATTTATTAATTATTATTTTTGTTTATTTTATAACAATTAAACCACATCGAATCAGACCCTGAAAAATGAAAGGGTTCTATTCCTGAGCATACTCAAGCGTAAGAGAAAAAAAAAGACTCGATTAGTAAAGTATTTCGGTCGCTATCGTGTTAACAAGAAAAAGGATCCGCACATACAGACACACGGACGTCCAAGACAGAACTTTTTTAAACTGTTTTTTAACTAGTTTAAATAACAAAAATGACATCAAAAATATCATGAACGTTAAAAATAGTGTTTTTTCTTAATATGTGTGTGTATGTATTATCTTACAAGTGCAATGTATGATACATAAAGACATTTTAAGGGCGTTTGTCCACTACAAGGAATTTTACGGTCCGGCATTCCGATTTTTTACGGTCCGGTATGGCACGCAATTAATCTAAATACTAGCTTGTGCACTACACGTAATTTTACTGTCCGACATTTTACTTTTCCCTATTCCGGATGGTTTTTTGAGTTTACGAGTCGCTGTAGGTATAATTGTTTTCGAGTGCCCACTTGCTTGGATTTTACTCTTTTTATTGCATATGCCAATATTGAAAGCAAGCTCTTGTTTTACTTTCTTTTAGCTGGCAATGAGATTTGAGAAGTCGGTATTGTTATTTTATACTAGCTTTCCGCCCGCGGCTTCGCCCGCGCAGTCAAAGAAAAACCCGCATAGTTCCCGTGGGATTTCCGGGATTGCGTCATTTTCCCGGGATAAAAAGTAGCCTATGTCCTTTCTCGGGTATCAAAATATCTCTATACCAAATTTCATGCAAATTGGTTCAGTAGTTAAGGCGTGATTGAGTAACAGACAGACAGACAGAGTTACTTTCGCATTTATAATATTAGTATGGATACATTGACCAAGCATTGACCTATAATTATTATCTAAGTAAGTGTTGGTAAGTTAAAGTTCAAGTGGGAATAGATTTAGCTCCTCGTCACCGATTATAATAAATAAGTGAAACACGCATTTTAAATCTCTTACGGAACTTTACTTTTTATTATAACGAAGTAATATAATATTTCACCTTCTATATTTTACTCGTTTCTTGTAAAATGCGAAAACAATCATTTATGATAGCATTATACCGCCATACTTCCTTGAACTGTACCGCACTGATCCGAGTAAAGACGGACAGGTGCACAAGCAATTCATCGGTTTTTTCATGCCACACCGGACCGTAAAAAATCGGAATGCCGGACAGTAAAATTCCTTGTAGTGCACAAGCGCCCTAAGTTTGCAATTACAGAGCATACGATCAGATCAGATGTTTTGCGCGAAGTGACAGTAGTACCCACCTCAACGCTTCGCTTATGAGGCGTGCAATAGCACATCTAAATAATATGCTGTAATTTGTGATATCAAATCTTTTTTTACATTTTACTTTTCTTTTTTGAAGTTGTATTTCTTTATCGTAGTTATTTTTGATGTACATGTACAACTATGATAGATCTAGAGATAATATAACATTTGATTTTTTTTAAATTATACCTTTTTTTTATCAACTGGCAATTTAGTTTAGTTTTCTCTAAAAATTTCTGGCAACACTCATGATGATATCGGAACGATTTTATCGGACAATGTGAAAGGACAAATTGTATCCGATATCGGATATCGGCTATCGGCGTCCGATATCCGATATCGGATCGGATAATGTGAAAACGCTCTTGGAGTTAAATAACCTCATTAATGTGTAAATAAAGTGTAATACATAATAATTGTTTGAAAAATATTTACGGTTATTTTAAGTAATATGGATTTTGATTATTTCATTAACATTTTTTTCAATGTTTGTACCTTCATCCATACTTATATATTTATTTTTTTAACACAATTTGAATTAACTTTGCGCATCAATTCACGCGCATTACTTTTTCTAGTGCTCGATTGTGCGAAGCGTTGCTGTAGTTGGAACATTCAACGTTAAGCATTATGCTGCATAATGCGCTCTAGTGCTGTAATTGGAAAACGGGGTAAGTGACTTTAAACTATTAAAGATGAAAATAAGTACATAATGGCGAATAAATTCAAGTTTTCATGGAAAATATTTTATTATATCAATATGATGAATACATAATATTATACTTACTTCCACGTCCATCACAAGTCGTTTGCCATGCAGCAACCAGCCATGCCATGGGCCATTGTGTGATCACTGTGAACGTGGCCTACATTTGTGCATTGTATGCACAGAATTGTATGGCATGGCCAATCACACGCCATTGTGTACTAGGGCCTTAATAGGCCCCAAACATACGTAGAAGTTAGAGCGTTTTCACATTATCCGATCCTATATCGATGTCGGACGCCGATAGCCGATATGCGATAGATAGCCGATACAATGTGCTAGTTTCACATTATCCGACAAAATCGTTCCGATATCATCATCAATGTTGCCAGATCCATTTTTAGAAAATCAGGAGACGCGAATCGAAAAAATCTGTAGATATATGGGGAATTAAAAAAATAGTAGATGCATTTTTTAACATAAAACATAAACAATCAAATTCTTTTCCCATCCACTGCGGATGTTTGTCAAACCGATTTAATCTGCTGACTGCGGAGTATGGATTTGTACCTTATTTGTACCCTCTGCAGAGCCAGAATCAAGTTTCAATATTCAACTCAGTATCAGTGTCCATTTTACGTTGCCAAGTGCCAATATACTAAGGTATATTGTTAGTTAAGACTAACTAACTGACGAAGCGCGTGCGATAAAAGCGACGAAACTGGCAAACTAGCCCTTTCTTTCGAAGCTAGTACCTATTTGAAAAAAAAAGACGGGTTGCACTCCGGGAGTGCCGGCAGAGGTGAAAACTTGATTATTAACGTTGAGCATGTTTGATATTTTGGAATGGTATGCGTCTTACGCTTTTTCGATCAGGTCACGTGTCCTGACGCGAGTTTAAGATTTTATACCCATTACAGAAAAAGTGCTCAACGCCGCTAAAGAAGTTTTCACTTCAAAAATCAGTAAATTTTCAGTTAAAATCAGTAGATCAGTAGAATTCTAAAAAAATCAGTAGATCCTTGAAAAGTCAAGAGGTCTGGCAACACTGATCATCATGGCAGACTATAACAACACACAGAGACAATAATTTAGTTAGACGAATAGCACACATACAAACATTATCGTCCGACAGCTCACAAGCGTCCGATAAAACCGGCGGCATATCGGTGTCGGCTCCGATATCTGATATCGGACCGGACAATGTGAAAGACAGTTATACACAAGAAGCTTATATCTAATACACTGGAGATTGCACTATGACCAATAACTTGTAACAAGAAAATATGACGTTGAATGACGCCTGTATGTTTTTTTATCCCTTTCACACAAACTTGCCAAGTAAGTGTATCTACAGACGCTCCGATTTGGTTGGTGCCAACCATCCGACCACGACCAAATCGGAAAGTGTAGAGAGCGGTCGGTCCGACATAATTATTATTAATATTGGTTTGACGTGGTCGGATGCGCCAGCAATACCGACCAAACCAACTTCCTATCCGATCCAACCAAATTGGAACGTTTGGAAGCTTTGTTCCGACCAAATCGGCTCATTCCATAGAGTAATATAGGTAATTGGCTCATTCACATTTGCAACGCCGCCGGTGTAGGACGTCAACATGAACGCCGAGGGAGTTACGGTCACCGAACGTGACATATTAATAAAATTACTGGAACTATATAAAGACTTTCCCTGTTTGTGGGACTTAAGTAACAAAGATTACGCAAATAGAGATGCCAGAAATCAAGCGTATTTTATTATGTTAGAAGTATTAAAAAAATTGACAGTGCGGCTACATTAAAAACCTTAAAAAATAAGTTATAAGAGCCGCATATGACTGTAATTTTCTCTATTTCTATAGTAGAATTTAGCCCATTCTCTTCGCACTATGGTCAACTGACATATTACTCTATGGTCAACTGACAGTTGGAAGGCCAACCGTCGGACAATCTGTAGCAATGTTGGAATGGTTGCCATGTCGGTTCCAATATGGTTGGCACCAACCAAATCGGAGCGTCTGTAGATACACTTAGCTTCTTGCCGCCGACTGTCCAATGTCCATCCACATTTGACAAATGACAATGATTGCCATAACAGAAAAAAAAAAAAAAAGAAATGACAATGACATTAACATTGCCAAGAAAACATGGGAAATGATAAAATTAATTTAGCCTCATGTAAATTTATTGTAGATGATTGTTACATGAATATGAATAGCAATAAAATATAATGGATCAAATAAATATATTAACTAAAAACCTGAAAGAACTAAGTAAAAGGAAGTCTGTAAAGTATGGGCTGCCTTTTATATTATTTGTAGTAGGTGGATCATTCGGCTTACGAGAATGGACACAAGTTAGGTAAACTGATAAAACTATTACCTACTTTTAAATGTTGGTTTTTAATGGGGTTACAAACTCCAAAATTTTATTTACCTTACTGATATCTGAAATACCTCGGGGCTTTCAATAAAATCTACCCATGATCTTTCCCCTTATTCCCAATACTAAAATAATGCAATGTATATCTATCTCTGTAGTGTCTGTATAGTATAGACATACTAATAAAATATTTCAAATATTTACATACTATATTTCTACACTTTTAAACTTATACTTTATACCGACTGCCAATATTATATAATAACACTGAACAATTTGTTTGAACAGGCTAATCTCAGGAACTACAAAACTGAGTTAAAAAAACTGCTTACAAATTGTATGTGATGACAGTGTAGTATAGACTATGTATGCACCATGGGCAATTAATCTTATTTTGGAAAAACAATTGTTGCCAGTTCCATGTTTTGAAAAACACTCCGTTCCTGTTGGTCTTGGCGAGATGATATGCCTATAGCCTTCCTTGATAAATGGGCTATCTAATACCCAAAGAATTTTTCAAATCGGATCAGTAGTTCCTGAGATTAACGTGTTCAAACGAACAAACAAACTCTTCAGCTTTATAATATTAGTATAGATTTTATATTGATTTTGTAGATATCAGTTTGCTAGAGTTAAGGGTGTTACCAAAGAAGAAGCTGAAAAAATGGGACTTCATAAAGCAAGAGAACCAACTTTAGAAGATGCTTATGAAGAAATACAAAAGCTAGACATAGATAACTGGGAGAACAAGCGTGGTCCAAGGCCATGGGAAACCAATGATGCACAACCTGGAAAATAATTAATAATTATTGTTAAATGTAAACTAAGTAGTAATTTATTAAATAGTTCTTGAATATAAAATATTTAATTTTTATTTGAATTTATTTATATTTACCCTGTTAGACTCAATTAAAACACATTATCCTAAATATTGCTTTGTTATAGTAGAGGAGACCGTGGGGTATTGACCTTCACTGATCTGATAACCAGATGAGACATATAATTTATAAACAAATCGGCCTATGGTCACTTACCTATCAAAAAGTTCTCATGGGTCTCTCTCTCTGTACCTAGTCGACAAGTCAGGAGTAAATATGATCAACTAACAATGTTAAGGTAGGTGATAGGTAACTTAATTTACCTTGCACATAGTGTAGGTTCATACATATTATCATATATTATCTAAACATTATTAAGTACATGTGCTTAAGGACTATAAAGGTTAAAAAAATATCTATACTGTTTATTAGGTAGAGAACTAAAATGGGTAGGTAGTAACAGTAAACTAGGTACCTATGAACCTATCCTAGAATAATATAATGTAACGAAGGCGTTAATAAATATCTAATACCATTGGTATTTTGTGAATAATAGGTACTTAACTACTTAGTAATAGCACAGAAATTCTGTGACAGAATAATAACTAGTAACTAGCTAAATAGGGATTTTGTGATTGTTATATAGACCGGGAGATACTGACACAAAATTTCGAGTCATTTGTAACAGGATGGCGGTTCTACAGGGGTCTTAGTACGCAATGACAAAAAGAAAAATGATGGTGTGAACGCTGGTACCGGTGGGTTAGTCGCGTGGGCGTTAGTCGAACTCGTCGGAAAAATAGCGAAAGTCAAACGATTTGTAACACAAAAATTTTAGAATTTACCGATAGCCCATAAAAAAGAAGTAGGCGGTAGTGAATGTGTTGATTTAAAAAAAACAATTATTCAACCATTTGTACCAAGCTAACTTTTGCACAGGTAACCATCGTCGTGCAGCCATTTACGAAAATCGCCATGCCATACTTTTCGGACGATTCCAAATGGTCGCCATACCGCCGAAAATCTGCAAAATTTTTTTATTTCGCCTATCTTTTTGTACCAGTATTGCATATTTGGCTTTTTGGAGAGTATTTGATAAAATGTGACCATTATTATATTTGCCATACTTCTAGTAGGGGGAAAAAGTGCTGTCATACTTGAAAAATAAATTTATTATTAATTTATATAAGTGAAGATTTCCAACACCTAGATCTTTGAAATTTTGTATTTATATTCGTTGATCCTCAAACTTACAGGAAAAATAAGTGCCATACTGTTACAAATCGTTTGACTTTCGCTATTTTCCGACGAGTTCGACTAACGCCCACGCGACTAAACCGCCAGTACCAGCGTTCACACCATCATTTTTCTTTTTGTCATTGCGTACTAAGAACCCTGTAGAACCGCCATCCTGTTACAAATGACTCGAAATTTTGTGTCAGTATCTCCCGGTCTAATAGAAGTATGGTTAGATTTTTTTTTATGATTTAGCTCACAGCTCACTAGAACATTCTCGAATGATAATATGTATTATGAAGTACCTATTTGTTATTTGCACTTACCTAACTAACTAGTTTAACAAAAGATAAGTACCTAACTTAAATTAAGCGATCTGAACAAAGATTAATTAGTAAGAATAAGTAGAACATAAATAATAAATCCATACTAATATTATAAATGCGAAAGTAACTCTGTCTGTCTGTCTGTTACTCAATCACGCCTTAACTACCTACTGAACCAATTTGCATGAAATTTGGTATACCTAGAGATATTTTGATATCCGAGAAAGGCTTAGATCATTAAGTAAGTTATGTAGTTACTTAATGATCTAAGGAGAAAGGACATAGGCTACTTTCAAAGGCTACTTTTTATCCCGGAAAATAGGATAGGTTTTATCCCGGAAATCCCACGGGAACGGGAACTATGCGGGATTTTCTTTGACTGCGCGGGCGAAGCTGCGGAAAGCTAGTATTAAATAAGTACAATGTGCTTATAAATATCTCCTAAAATACATTTCCAATCTAATTTATTTCTGCGTAGGACAATAATATTATTTCAATGTTTTGCATCAACATCGACAACGGTACGCAGAATATGATTCATCAATAATACGTCACAAAGAAAAATTCGCCCACGTTCTAGAATCTTGTTTATCATCTATTGCTATCTCATATATTTCAATATTAAAAAAAGGGACAAACAACAAAAGTCGGTGAACTTCGTCAGTCATCGCCATGTTTCAAGAAGTGTATTGATCGACGCATGAAGTCTATAAAAAGGTTCGTCTCTCAAATATTGGCCGTATTTAATAAAGAGAAAGCGAAAGAGTAAAACGTGTGTTGCATCTCGTGAGCATTTACTTGCTTTTATAATTATTATTGGATTCAAATAAAATAAAAATTGATAAATTCTGGTGGTGAAATTACATTGTAAGTATGTTTTTCTATTTTAACCGTATTTTTAATGCTACTAATTCTTCATTGATCTAATGAACTATTTGTGTAACTGCGTAGAATGTAGATACCTACGTTAAAACGTCGCCATTGTGTGATTGTTGTAATCACAGGTTGTAATGCTAATGGATTATTAGAATTTATAAATGTAATATTAAGAAATAGTACATAACTAATTGTTGTCTAACGTTGTGTGATTCTTTTGTGCTTATTGTTGTTAAGATTGTAGGTACCTAAAACAATTTTACACTGTAAAATAAATACTTACGGAAGAGTGACCTGTGACGCACTAGTTTATTCTAATTTCTAGTAGGTGATAGTTAATTTTCAATGACCTACATTTTTAATAGCATCGTTTCCTGTTCGCAACAAATGTTGAAATGAATACTATAAATAGGTATTTATAGTATTCATTAGGTATTTATATTATTATTATAATTAGGTAATTAAAATGATATATTCTGCAAAAACTAATTCCTTTCGGAATATATTAAATATTTTTGAAATCGGTCCAGTAGTTTATGCGTGAAAACCATAACATAATTACAAACCTTTCCTCTTTATAATGTTAGTATAGATGATGATGATTCACATTTATTGTAGTTGTGCAACGTTATGAAAAACCTACCTACTAATCTAAAAAATGTTTCTTTTTTTAAATAAGATTTTTAAATGTATTTTTTCCATGTTTCAGATCAAAATGCAGATATTTGTGAAGACTCTTACTGGCAAAACAATAACTTTAGAAGTTGAACCTTCTGATACAATTGAAAATGTTAAAGCAAAGATACAAGATAAGGAAGGCATTCCCCCAGATCAACAGCGGCTGATCTTTGCTGGAAAACAATTGGAAGATGGTCGCACCTTATCTGATTATAATATTCAAAAGGAATCAACTTTACATTTAGTTTTGCGTCTCCGTGGTGGTATGCAGATTTTCGTTAAGACGCTGACTGGCAAAACCATCACATTGGAAGTGGAACCATCAGACACAATTGAGAATGTGAAGGCTAAAATTCAAGATAAGGAAGGCATTCCACCAGACCAGCAGAGACTAATTTTTGCCGGAAAACAGCTAGAAGATGGTCGCACACTTTCTGATTATAATATTCAGAAGGAATCAACTTTGCATTTAGTATTGCGTCTCAGGGGTGGTATGCAGATTTTTGTCAAGACATTGACAGGCAAAACAATCACATTGGAAGTGGAGCCATCAGACACTATTGAGAATGTGAAAGCGAAAATTCAAGACAAAGAAGGTATTCCACCAGACCAGCAAAGATTAATTTTCGCTGGAAAACAGCTGGAAGATGGTCGCACACTTTCAGATTACAATATACAAAAGGAATCTACATTGCATTTAGTTTTGCGACTCCGTGGTGGTATGCAGATTTTCGTTAAGACATTGACAGGCAAAACAATCACATTGGAAGTGGAACCATCAGACACAATTGAGAATGTGAAGGCTAAAATTCAAGATAAGGAAGGCATTCCACCAGACCAGCAGAGACTAATTTTTGCCGGAAAACAGCTAGAAGATGGTCGCACACTTTCTGATTATAATATTCAGAAGGAATCAACTTTGCATTTAGTATTGCGTCTCAGGGGTGGTATGCAGATTTTTGTCAAGACATTGACAGGCAAAACAATCACATTGGAAGTGGAGCCATCAGACACTATTGAGAATGTGAAAGCGAAAATTCAAGACAAAGAAGGTATTCCACCAGACCAGCAAAGATTAATTTTCGCTGGAAAACAGCTGGAAGATGGTCGCACACTTTCAGATTACAATATACAAAAGGAATCTACATTGCATTTAGTTTTGCGACTCCGTGGTGGTATGCAGATTTTCGTTAAGACATTGACAGGCAAAACAATCACATTAGAAGTGGAGCCATCAGACACTATTGAGAATGTGAAAGCAAAAATCCAAGACAAAGAGGGTATTCCACCTGACCAGCAAAGATTAATTTTCGCCGGGAAGCAACTAGAAGACGGTCGCACACTTTCTGATTATAATATCCAGAAGGAATCGACATTGCATTTAGTTTTGCGCCTCCGTGGTGGTATGCAGATTTTCGTTAAGACATTGACAGGCAAAACAATCACATTAGAAGTTGAGCCATCAGACACTATCGAGAACGTGAAAGCGAAAATACAAGACAAGGAAGGTATTCCCCCAGACCAGCAGAGACTTATTTTCGCCGGGAAGCAACTAGAAGATGGTCGTACGCTTTCAGATTACAATATCCAGAAGGAATCGACATTGCATTTAGTGCTTCGTCTAAGAGGTGGTATGCAGATTTTCGTAAAAACATTAACAGGCAAAACAATCACATTGGAAGTTGAGCCATCAGACACTATCGAGAACGTGAAAGCGAAAATACAAGACAAGGAAGGTATTCCCCCAGACCAGCAGAGACTTATTTTCGCCGGGAAGCAACTAGAAGATGGTCGTACGCTTTCAGATTACAATATCCAGAAGGAATCGACATTGCATTTAGTGCTTCGTCTAAGAGGTGGTATGCAGATTTTCGTAAAAACATTAACAGGCAAAACAATCACATTGGAAGTGGAGCCATCAGACACTATTGAGAATGTGAAAGCAAAAATCCAAGACAAAGAGGGTATTCCACCTGACCAGCAAAGATTAATTTTTGCCGGGAAGCAACTAGAAGACGGTCGCACACTTTCTGATTATAATATCCAGAAGGAATCGACATTGCATTTAGTTTTGCGCCTCCGTGGTGGTATGCAGATTTTCGTTAAGACATTGACAGGCAAAACAATCACATTAGAAGTTGAGCCATCAGACACTATCGAGAACGTGAAAGCGAAAATACAAGACAAGGAAGGTATTCCCCCAGACCAGCAGAGACTTATTTTCGCCGGGAAGCAACTAGAAGATGGTCGTACGCTTTCAGATTACAATATCCAGAAGGAATCGACATTGCATTTAGTGCTTCGTCTAAGAGGTGGTATGCAGATTTTCGTAAAAACATTAACAGGCAAAACAATCACATTGGAAGTTGAGCCATCAGACACTATCGAGAATGTGAAAGCGAAAATACAAGACAAGGAAGGTATTCCCCCAGACCAGCAGAGACTTATTTTCGCCGGGAAGCAACTAGAAGATGGTCGTACGCTTTCAGATTACAATATCCAGAAGGAATCGACATTGCATTTAGTGCTTCGTCTAAGAGGTGGTATGCAGATTTTCGTAAAAACATTAACAGGCAAAACAATCACATTGGAAGTGGAGCCATCAGACACTATTGAGAATGTGAAAGCAAAAATCCAAGACAAAGAAGGCATTCCACCGGATCAACAGAGACTTATTTTCGCTGGCAAACAGCTGGAAGATGGTCGCACACTTTCAGATTACAATATCCAAAAGGAATCTACATTGCATTTAGTTTTGCGACTCCGTGGTGGTATGCAGATTTTCGTTAAGACATTGACAGGCAAAACAATCACATTAGAAGTGGAGCCATCAGACACTATTGAGAATGTGAAAGCAAAAATCCAAGACAAAGAGGGTATTCCACCTGACCAGCAAAGATTAATTTTTGCAGGAAAACAACTTGAAGATGGCCGCACATTGTCTGACTATAATATTCAAAAAGAATCTACTCTACACTTGGTTTTGAGGCTTAGGGGTGGAATTCATTAAATTAACAAATTGGGAATAATAAACAACTATGATACCTGATATACTGTTTTTATTTACCTATCTCTTTAGAGAATTTATAAATGATTTATGAATGATTCCATATTATTTTATGAATTCTGAAAAATAACATATAAATAATAATTATTGTAATTCTTTTGGATTGAAAACTGTACTTTTTAACTTTTTAACATATTAAGATGTTTTGATATTTTTAAGAGTTTTCAAAGTAGACAAAATTTAAGAATCTGCCTGAATTGATGACTGTATGTTTGTTTGATTGAACGAGCCAGTCTCGGGAACTACAGATACCTCCGTTTATTGTGAAGGGTTATGGGATACATTAAACTCTGTGCATTAAACATATCATATCATACGCTAAGACGTGGATAAGACCAATAGGAGTGAAGCAATGCAGTAATTTTTTGTGGTTACTGTGTAGAAAATATTATATTGTCGTTAGCGTTAGCTACTATATATTAAGTACTAGCTTTCCACCCGCGGCTTCGCCCACGCAGTCAAAGAAAAACCCGCGTAGTTCCCCTTCCCGTGGGATTTCCGGGATAAAACCTATCCTATGTCCCGGGGTAAAAAGTAGCCTATGTCCTTTCGCGGGTATCAAAATATCTCTATACCAAATTTCATGCAAATTGGTTCAGTAGTTAAGGCGTGATTGAGTAACAGACAGACAGTGTTACTTTCGCATTTATAATATTAGTATGGATTCTGTGTGTCTAATTCTAAAAGACAGCCTGGCCTGACTGATATCCAGTTATTCAATTGAATCTTGTACTAAAAACAATTACAGCCGCTAATAAAATATAATACTTAATGGCTAATTTATCATCCCCCTAGCTACCATAGAACAAAAATATACACTAGCCGAGCAACTTTTGAGGTGTATGCGCATTGCGCGCGCTATCATTGTCAACATAAATATAGATTACAAACGGTTTGTAGGACGATGATTTTGTACGATAAATTTGAATTTATTGGCCCTGATTGGCCCTAAATGCATCTACAGACGCTCCGATTTGGTTGGTGCCAACCATCCGACCACGACCAAATCGGAAAGTGTAGAGAGCGGTCGGTCCGACATAATTATTATTAATATTGGTTTGACGTGGTCGGATGCGCCAGCAATACCGACCAAACCAACTTCCTATCCGATCCAACCAAATTGGAACGTGTGGAAGCTTTGTTCCGACCAAATCGGCTCATTCCATAGAGTAATATAGGTAATTGGCTCATTCACATTTGCAACGCCGCCGGTGTAGGACGTCAACATGAACGCCGAGGGAGTTACGGTCACCGAACGTGACATATTAATAAAATTACTGGAACTATATAAAGACTTTCCCTGTTTGTGGGACTTAAGTAACAAAGATTACGCAAATAGAGATGCCAGAAATCAAGCGTATTTTATTATGTTAGAAGTATTAAAAAAATTGACAGTGCGGCTACATTAAAAACCTTAAAAAATAAGATATAAGAGCCGCATATGACTGTAATTTTCTCTATTTCTATAGTAGAATTTAGCCCATTCTCTTCGTACTATGGTCAACTGACATATTACTCTATGGTCAACTGACAGTTGGAAGGCCAACCGTCGGACAATCTGTAGCAATGTTGGAATGGTTGCCATGTCGGTTCCAATAGGGTTGGCACCAACCAAATCGGAGCGTCTGTAGATGCTATAATAATATCGACGGCAGCTATATTTTATCTACCAATTCATAGACAATCCTTTATATGCTTTTTAAGAGCGAGCGCGCACGAGCAACTTAGTTGCCCGGCAACTATTTTGTCTCTGTCGCTGTCTCCTCGCAAAGTTTTGAACGATGCGCTCACGAAAGCGACAGCAACGCAACTTTTTCTTTAAAATTTTCTGCATTTATCAACATGGATTTCGAAGAAACGGTTGTGGTCTGTGCTCTTGTCCCGCATAGTTCCCATTCCCGTGGGATTTCCGGGATAAAACCTATCCTATGTGTTAATCCAAGTTACCCTCTATATGTGTGCAAAATTTCATTGTAATCGGTTCAGTAGTTTATGCGTGAAAACTGAAAACCATACATACCTACAAACCTTTCCTCTTTATAATATTAGTATAGATATGTCATCGAAATTGTAAAAAGTAAAGTAGTTTTTATTTAATACTTTTTAGTGTATTTTTGAACACGAATCAAACGAGCTCAAACTCGATAAAGTTGAGTCAATATATTACTAAGTTCCTATGGCCACCTTCCGATTCCATCATCAAATCAGCTCTATCTCATAATAATGTTTCATCGCTATCCAATTTACATGCGTATACAAAATTTCAGCTCAATCGGTTACCTGGAAATGAATCAAAGTTACTTGCTACATTTCAATTAAGTCATCGAGACCAGACAAAAATGACCATAAAATAAAATCTACTGGGCTTATCCGAATAAAATTTATCGGACCAATTCCACACCATTCCGCATCAAAAAAAAAAGAATCACGTAAACCGGTTCAGAAACCTCGGAGTAATCGGTGTACATACATAAAAAAATATACCAGCCGAATTGATAACCTCCTCCTTTTTTTTGAAGTCGGTTAAAACTACTGTGTACGAGAATAAATACGTTGATATAAATACGTATTATCGCTACGCCGGTTACGCGGCAACTGGCCGGCGGCCGCCGACAGGCAACATTTTTGTCGCCGTGCGCGCACTTGCATTGAAACCAATAGATAGGGCGACAGTTGCGTCGCGGGCTTGTCTCCGAACCCGCGGACAAAAAAGTCTCCCGGGAGTTGCGTCGCTACGTGCGCGCACTTTCAAACTAGCCCATGGATGGAGAGACAAAATAGTTGCGGAGACAAAATAGTTGCGGAGACAAAGTTGCTCGTGCGCGCTAGCTCTAAATGGTATGATCTGTGTGGTATGGCAACAAGGCAACTTATTATTTGAAAATTCAAAATGCTCTGTAATCTGTGCAGCTTTCATTTGTGATTTGACATTTGAAGGGCTGTAAAGTTGTTTATATTATTTAAATTTTGTTTTAAAATTAATCCAGTCGTAAAATATTATGAATATAATGATGTCCAGTATCCCTATAAATGGCATTCTGTTTTTATTGGTCACTGTTCACAATGCTAATTGTGAGTATTACGTATTTTAAATATCATAAAATATCGTAAATATTTCGTTGTTTAAATAAATGATACCGTTCTCTTTAATCGATTTTAATTATTATATTATGTCGTTTCTGATTTACAGGTTCAATTCACCATAATCTGAGATACTTTGAAACACTACACGCATCAAGTCTTGAACATCATGTTGTAAAGCGAGGAATAAAACAGTCTATGCACCCGTTCAATACTATCAAAGAGCTAAAATTTCATACTTTAGGAAAGGATTTCAAGTTAATTCTACATCCTCACAATAGTGTGTTGCATTCAAAATTCAAGGCTTATGCAGTAGATGGTGATGGAAATAAAACTATTGTTCATATTGGTAATATATATGTATTACATATTTGAATTATTATTATGTGATATTCTTATTGATTAACTACATCAGAACATATCGCTCATTTGCGACAAGAACGTGTTAACGAGCATATGTATCGTTATGGAATAATGATACAGTAGAATCCGTCGCATCGCGCTCTACTTGCTGCTAAAACGCGATATTTCTAGCTCCAAAAATGACCGAGTTATGAGGGAAAAGGTCGGCGACTATCGGTTTAGCGAAATCTCTTTTTGCTCTTGAATTTAATGCAAGAACGGTTTAAGTCAGTTGTCGCTGCTCCCTTGAGAAGGAAACTGCTGCCCGATTGCGGTAAAAACGTAACAGCTTATTGTATCACGGTTTTGCTGAAAGGTAAGTACAGCTTTTTGTTTTTTTACTGATTTATATTTGCAGCTATAACGGGACATTTGTATGTGGGTCATTATTGTAGTAAAAATTGTATTCGCATGCTACGGTTTACATAGGATTGTCCCGTTGTTGCTGAAATAAACAATGTTTTTTGTTGGTTAATTTAAGATGTTCCGTTACAGTTGATAATAAAAGTACAAAATGTTTGGTATTTATGTTGGTTATCTCAAGTTAACACATTCTTGATAAAAAATAATACATTTTTACAACGAATACGCTACAATGTTGCATTATAAATGATAAAAATGTTGTCTGATTACTTAATTTATTTTTCAGATGGAATCACGGTCTAGGAAGCTTGTAAATCTTGTACGAGAAAATATTCATTATTTTATTTTACATTCACTTAAGTTAGAAAAACGAAAAGATCACACCGATTCTCGAAATACAAATGAATTAAACAATCAATTTATTTTATAGCATAAACGAGTAAAAAATACCACTGAATAAAGAAAAATGAAAAAAAAAAAATATTACAAATCAGTTAAAAAATGCAAGACAGTCCTACGAATCGAAAGCATCACAAAAAAAACTGTGCCGCCCCGTCAACTAAAAGAGAATCCTGCAAGGAAACCTGCATTATCAAGTGTCAATTTTTTTTCCGAAGAACAACACCGTGAAATACTGAAAGATTACTGGAATTTAGGAGAGATCAAGAAGCTGTCTCGAGACAAGAACCTGTGATTTGTTTTGCTAATATGTTTATTTGATTTATGTTTGACCGGGGTCCGGGATCCGCAATAAAGATTAGTTTCCTAATATTAGGTACTGAGATAAGCAAAATATAAAACAAAGTCGTTTTCCCCGGCCGAATGCTTGCCATTTTGCAATTTTGATGCAGTTTTTGTTAACAGATAAAGTGATTCAAGAGGAAGGTTTATATGTATGTATATTGTATAATAGCATCCATAAATAGGTGAATGAACTGTTATTTTTGACGTTTCTAATGTGATGTTGTAAATAATTACATTATTTTCCGCCTGCATTGCAAACGAATTCTGAACCCTACGAGATTTATCAAAATAATTTACCTACTAAGTATTTAACACATTAAAAAGTCTTCAGAAAAATCGATGGTATCAGGATTGCACCCGTGCGTATATTCGGGGCGGGTCGTAATATTATAATTATTGCCAACGTTTGTGAGTAAAAGTAAAACAAAAAATATTAATGTCTGGTTATAATTGTATATTTTTTTTTATGTGTATATTACTTGTATTTCAGAGAAAGTTACACAATAATTTCGCAAAAATATCTTTCATTTTGTAAAACAAAGTACAAAAATAAAAAGATTTCTATACTGGATTTCTACTACAGTAACACGTTTTAATTAAAATTTCCAATACATTTAGATTAGTGATTATCAATAAAACGTAACAATACGACATAACTTGTAAAGTTTTAGATTTTTATTCAATTTTTTTTTCAAGAAAAATGATACATATCTGTTTGTAACGCAATACTGCACACTTTTTACAAGAAAAACGCAACAAGAAGGGCCCTTTCTGAAATAAATAATCATAATAAATTTAATAACCGACTTATTGTTCTGAATACAATTTGATTCAAAAAAACGAGAACGTTTTAATATGTTGTATTGAGCTGAATAAGCTAAGCATAATAATTATAAAGTTACAGGAATTTTAAACTTTCAAATGCTTTTTCCCAACAATTGAGATTTTGACTTTGTCACGTTATAGAAGCAAATGAGCGATATGCTGCATATAATATCTTAACAATAAATAAATATCGAACAATGAAAGTGTTTAGGTAATTGGTTGAGTACTTCCTGATAAGAGTATTCAACAAAACTGACTAACAAACCAACTCTTCAGTTTTATAATATAAGTATGTATAGATTATATTAAAATTGTATAAAAAAACAAAGACAGATGAAAGTATTTTTTCAGACCGTGAAAACTTTTACACTGGAAGAGTGTTTGGGGAGACAGCATCTGATGTAAAAATTCATATTGATGATGGTGTTATTACGGGAATTATACATACACCTGGGGAAACATATCATATTGAGGTACATTAGAAATAATAATGTTGTCAAGTGGTTGAGTGTTTTAAAATGCAGATTGTGAGTTCTAAAATAAAAATATTTCAAATTTTAAGAAAAACTTATACGCCCGGATTGGCGTGAAAGGATGCGGGTTCGAGTCCCGCCTCGTGATAAAATTTTTTCTATTCTTTTAAATTTATATTTAAATCATATTAATTAGGATGGTGATATAAGAACATCCCCATGTGCAGAGAACTGCATTAGTAATCATCAGTCATGCACTTCATTTCTCTTTTCGTTCAATGTAGTTTAGTGTAATTTTAGCTGATGGGAAAAGAGTAAGGAAGGTTTTTTATTCTTATTTTTATTTAAATAATTTGAATAATAAATAGCAATGATTAAAACTTTTATATCCAGTAAACCTTTAGCTAAGCTTTTTACTTGAAAATGATAATGAAAAAATTGTTATGTAGTTTATACATACCATGTTTTGTTAAAATTATATATTTATTCATATTATCTTCCCAACATAAGTCGGTAAAAAATTATTTGGAAGTACATAGTTTGTAGTTTGTTGTTGTTGATGTTTACATTATTCTTTTTATTAAATAAACTAAACCACTTCGGAAATGATGAACAAAAGATAATGGGACCAACCGGAACCAACCAAAAAAATTGGCAAATTGGGAACATCTTCCTTTTTTTGAAATCGGTAGAAAATTGGCTTTTGCAATTGTTTTTAAAATAAATTTACATGGTGCCATTAGTTAATACTTTTTTTTCTATAAATATGCAGCCTTCTTGGCGTCACTTGCCGCACCTAGATGAGAAAAGTATGATCACATATCGCTCTTCCGATATTCGCTTTAGTTGGTCCGGTTCTGGTGGAGACAAGCCGCGTGTTTGTGGTTATGTGAAAGAAGGAAAAGGTAATCTCACATTCATATAATATATATTTTTGATTTTAAAATATTTGTTTGTGAATTTTCAATATACAGTTTCGGATCAAATATAAAAACATGAACGGTAAAAATATGAAAAGGGAACAAGTTAAATAATTTTGTGTGTAGTACAAAGTAAAAGTAAGAAAGTAAAGTAGCTTTAAAATTCATTATTTGGTTATAGAATTGGAAGATGATGATGAAGAAGAAGAAAATGAAGATTTGGAGACAATACAAGAGCAATCTGAAAAAGATAAATACTTGGATCATATATTTAACAAAGAAATTGACTCCAGTAGAGTACAAACTAATACTAAGAGTGGGAAGAGACTAAAACGACAGAGTGACTATGAATACACACCAACCAAAACCCGCTGCCCGTTGCTTCTGGTTGCAGATTACAGATTCTTTCAGGAAATGGGTTCCAGTAACACCAAGACTACTATCAGTTATTTGGTAAGATTTTAAATTTTATAATTTAATGTCATTTATAATTTAATGGATTTAAAAAAAAGTATTTTTACTTTGTATGTATTATTTTCAGATAAGTCTTATAGATCGTGTACATAAAATATACAATGATACAGTTTGGCAAGATAGACAGGTAAGATGTGAGGGATTTTTCCATAAACATACTAGTAGTTATTTAATGCAACAAAGCAGATTTAAAACAAATCCTAAATATTAGAAAATTTAGAATTGAAAAAAAATTGCCCTTGAGGCGAATTTTATTTCTATTTACATTTTAATAATGGTAAAGGTGTATGGAATCTACTTCTACTACATATATAAAAATAAGTCGGGTTTTCCTTCCTGACGCTATAACTCCAGAACGCACTAACCGATTTCCACGGTTTTGCATTCATTGGAAAGGTCTCGGGCTCCGTGAGGTTTATAGCAAAGAAAAGGTGTCTCTGGTGGCGAAACGGAGTTCGCCCGGTTTGCTAGTCATTAATAAAATTTACTTCACAGGATATGGATGGGTTCAAGGGTATGGGATTTGTGATCAAAAAGATTCTGGTTCATTCAGAGCCGACACGGGTACGCGGTGGCGAGGCGCATTACAATATGGTTCGAGAGAAGTGGGACGTGCGCAATTTACTTGAGGTTCGGATTTAATCTTAAATTAATGGTTAATAACATATTTTGATCCCTATATCTGTGACAATTTTATCCCTAGTGACAAAATGCGTGTAGTTATAAAATTTTTGATGAACTGTATTGCCATGTGCAATACTGAATACTTCTAATTAACATTTTTAAAAAGTAGACACATAAAGATTTATTCTAAAGAAATGTTGCTTTAATTTTATTCTGTATTTGGTTATATGTATATTGATTTATTGTTCTATAATAGTTAATATAAAGGTAACAAGGTAAATAAAACACATAATATTTTTACACTATTTTTAATGCATTTATTATCATAGTTACGTCAATTTACACGTTTCTGTAGTGGTACAAAGTATACAAAAATAAAATAATGCATTAATATTTATTATACAATAACATTTTCAGGTTTTTAGCCGCGAGTATTCGCACAAGGACTTTTGCTTGGCTCACTTGTTCACGGATTTAAAGTTTGAGGGCGGTATTCTGGGGCTGGCTTACGTCGGCTCGCCAAGAAGGAATTCTGTTGGAGGCATTTGTACACCAGGCATGATATTCTAATATTATTTTTTATACTATGCTGTAATTATGGCACTTTTGTGTTTTTTGATGTAGAAAAAGTTGTGTTGACCTTTAAATATTAATATATTGTATAATTTGAGATCAAACCTGGGCATAGTAATTATTAATCATTAGAATTACTATGCCCCTGGATTGCCAATATTATTTTGCTTCTATGTGTTTTTTAATTTCTTTATACATTTGAGTTAATTTTTATTGTTTTTTTTCTATTTTCAGCTCTTTATGGTGCAAAATGTGAGTGTCTTTTTTTGTTGCTTTTATTTAATTTTTGATATGTATTTATGTTTATGTTTTTTGCTTTTATATAATTTGTTACGCTATGCTGTAGCGCTTTTAAATTGAGTGATGAAGCCATTAGTGTTTATGGCTTAGAGCCTTCTCTATTTTGATGTTATAGTATTCGCTTCATCGTCGTACAAGTACATGTTATTATGTGTGATGATTTTTTTAAAGAATGAACTCATTTCTTTTCCATTCGAGATTTCATAAATATCATAACGTTTCATAACATAAAAAAATGAGTATGTAATAACAAATACGTCTCAAGAACTAACGTAACTTCCAAGGAAACTTTATAATGATCTTAACTTATGTAACCGTCATCGAAACATCCACTAACAAACATCGACTAATGTTTGTAATAAATCTTTATGTACCCAGAAAACTATACATTGACCTCAGTTCACTTATAGAAATAAATATCTACTAACAGATGCATAGAATACGGCTACACGGTGTAAAACTCCAATCTGAGTTAACACATAACCCAACTGTGAAATAAACATACACAAATACCTAACAGACATTCCCATACATAGAATACTTCAAGAACGGTTACACGCTATACCTGAACTCTGGTCTGAGCTCGTCCCGCAACCACTACGGGCAGCGTGTGATCACGCGCGAGGCGGACCTGGTGACGGCGCACGAGTTCGGCCACAACTGGGGATCGGAGCACGACCCCGACGTGGCCGAGTGCTCGCCCGCTGCCAGCCACGGGGGCTCCTACCTCATGTACACGTACAGTGTTAGCGGATACGATCTTAATAATAAGGTCAGTAAAGAGAAGGATGTATAGAATCTATAGGCACCAATCCAGATGCTGTGATACCGCGTCTATTTAGTTTAACATGTTCAAAACGGCAGTTCTGAAAATATTGCATAAATACGCGTAGAATTTATAGCTTTTATGAAGTCGATTAAAAAGCAATAATATAATTTGTCAAAAAATCATTAACCATTTTTATGTGAGTAAATATAATATTTTTTGAAAACTATTCTTAAAATTGTACTAAGTGTATAATACAATATGAATATTATTTATCGTTTCAGCGATTTTCTCCATGCAGTTTGCGGTCGATTCGAAAAGTGTTGCAAGCTAAATCTGGCCGATGCTTTTCGGAACCAGAAGAGAGCTTCTGCGGGAATTTACGTGTCGAAGGCGGGGAAGAGTGTGATGCGGGATTATTAGGTAATAATATGTCTTAATTTGCATAGCTATATTGTGATTTGTGTTGTAAATTAAAATTAAAACTGATTTGAAACATATTGTTTCAGGTACCGAAGACAACGATATGTGCTGCGACAAGAATTGCAAACTAAGAAAGAATCAGGGCGCGCTTTGTAGGTAGGTTATGATGTGATATTTTCTTTACTATTTATATCAGCTGTTATCCGTAGTTTTGGATAAAGGAAATTAACAGTAATAGGGCAATCCATCGGAGTTCATGAAACTATAAGCGCGCTCTAACACATGTGATGCTTTTTTCCTCGGCCGAGCCACATCCGCATAAACTGTTCTGATTCTTATCTATATATGTATTTATTAAATAAAATATTATATTTATCGTCGCCTAGTACCCACAACACAAGCCTTAATTGAGCTTACTGTGGGACTAGGTCGATTTGTGTAATAATGTCCTATAATATTTATTTATTTATTTATTCGCAGCAGCTGCCGGTCGCTCTGTGTTCTGAACGTATAGATGCTAAACGTATCTAACGAATTTTTTCAGTATTTGTTTTAGGGGAAGAATCACAGAATAATAACTAGTAGCTGCGTATTTCCAAACTATACATAGCCAGAACGCAACCATAGGAAACTGCTCGTGTATACTTTGTAATGCTGTTTTTAAGTTTGTTATTACAAAATATACACGAATTTTGCGTACTGATCGTGTATACTTTGTAACGCGGATGCTTGCTTCTTCGTTCCAAACTATACACGATCAGTACGCAAAATATGTATAACTAAATATAGCTACTACACCACTTACGCTTGAGCGAAATAATAAATAAATATTATAAAGAGGAAAAGTTTGTAAGTATGTATGTATGTATGTATGGTTTTCACGCATAAACTACTGGACCGATTTCAAAAATTCTTTCACCATTAGAAAGCTGCATCTTCACTGAGCAACATAGGCTATATTGCATTTTGAAAAAAAATAGAGATCCTTACCAAAAATGCAATAATGTAACCCAAGGTGTAAAAAATTCCTCAATAAAAGTTCTGTCATCGCGTGCGCTGCGGAATCTATGGAAGATAGAACAAAATAATGTTCTACGGTATTATAGAATGGATCAATATCTACAAGAAAGTCCGCGATACCATATGTCCATCTTCAGTAGTTATGTTACTACAACAACTTTTTTACGTTTTCAAAGTAAATAGAAGTGCCGGCAGTAATCAAACCATGTTATCCATACACATATATTAATCCTTATCCCATTAAATGATGTTTTATTATAGACTGTTTCAATACCAGCAAAATACTTTTTAAATGAAAAGAATTGGATATTCCATTCAAAAGATATAACGAATTTTTAAAAGTGTCAATCTACAGAAAATAGTAGGTATACTGTTCGAGCAGGCCGTAGTGCGGGACGGGGTAAAGGTAATTTTTATGTGATTAAAAATTAAACCTATAGTCCGACCTATAGTAGACTTTTCACTGTAACGATATCGCTATCTATGCGGGTGAAACCGCAGGGCATTGCTAGTAATAAATATAATAAATATATAGGCAATCAAAGACTTGTACAGCTATCTACTTTATTTTATCTATCTACTTTTATTCTTCTTGATTGATTCAGTAAAATATGGAGTAAAATATTATTAGGTAAGCTTACAAAAATAAATAGGTAACAGATATAAGGGTTACCTATGGGTGAGGTTAGGTTCGTATTTTTTTTAACTACACAAAAATAGGAGCCCCGCTAACGCGGGGCTCCGTCGCCTCGCAACCATCTTCCTCTGGACTTATTAGATTCTTACATTTTAGCACTATTGTCAATTGTAAGTCGTGCAGTATATTCGGGAACGAAGACACAAGCATCCTCGATACAAAAAATATACGATCAGTACGCAACATTATATACACAATACACATGCATTTTAATAATAGATTTCAAAACAGCAATACAATAATATAAACGCGAGCAATGGAAAGACGCCGCGCTTACTCCGAAATATACACGATTAGTCCGCATGCGTACTGGCGCTGTATATTTTGGAGCGCTATTCTTACTTACTTCACTACAAAGTATACGCGAGTATTTGCGTACTGCTGTTGTATAGATTGAAAGAACTTTGTAAAAAAGTTATTTCCAAACTATACGTGATTAGTTTCACACCGTTGCGTACTGGCCTTGTATAGTTTGGAAAGACGCCTAGTAGCTAGCTAGTAGGATCTATATCTATTTCTGTTCTAGGGGTGGGGTCGGGTGCTATTATTGATGATGAAATAAACAAATTAACAGCGCATAGCTAGATAAATATTTTATTTACATAACACTATGTTACAATAATAAACAAAATAAAGGAACAGACATCAAAAACTTGACAAAAATAGCTCGTTTATGTGTTACACAGCGATAAGAACTCTCCGTGCTGCGCGGGCTGCGTGTTCGCGCCGCCCGGCGTGGTGTGTCGCGAGGCGGCGCACTCCGCGTGCGAGGGCGAGGCCACCTGCAACGGCGCCTCCGCTGACTGCCCCAAGGTCATTTATTCGACCAATTATGAAATGGTATTTTTGAAGTTGAAATCATGGCAATACCGTCACGTCATGGAGTAAGGCGATTTTGGTACATCAATCAATCTCGCCAGAAGTTTGACTTCTGACACGTGACACGCTTTTTTGTGAGAGAACTAGCTTCCGCCCACGACTTTGTACGTGCATCCCTGTTTTTCCCCGTTCCCGCAAGAATTTCAAGAAGAAAATATATGTTTAGATAGTGTATTTAAATATAACGTAATATGTGTAATAGAATATTTTATTTAGTTTTCCTTTTTCGCATTGCCTTGTTTTTGCTCACCCACTTTTTGCTTTTGTGTTTTTCCTATATTTTAAGGGTTGCCTGGCAGAGATCGCTGCCTAGCGATAAGGCCGCCTTTTGCTTGTTTTTATTATGTGTTGTGTGCTTTTGCATTTGTATTTATTTATAAGCAATAAAGAATTTTCATTTCATTTCATTTCATTTCAATTTCTCCTTTCAATCCTTTCTTGGAAATCCTTTCTTAGCGGATGCCTACGTCCTAACCTGCATACTAAATTTCAGCCCGATACGTCCAGTGGTTTGGGTTGTGCGTTGATAGAACACTATATCAGTCACCTTTGAGTTTTATATATATATATATATGTATTATATATAGAGATAGATTATTTTAAGCCTTTTAAGCGTGTTTATATTTGATGGCTTTTCAAATTATGATTTATTTACGGGAATATTAAATCTTACCTAGATTAGTATGGCATCGGGGTAATTCGGTCAGAAAGAAAAAAAAAAACACAATCAAATAATTTACTATATTCATTTCAAAGTATTCCATATATTGTAATGAAATGAAATCAATTTAGGCGCCGGCGATAGCGGACGAGCACGAGTGCGCAGAGCGCGGCCGCTGCCGCAACGGGTCGTGCGTGCCGTACTGCGAGACGCAGGGCATGCACAGCTGCATGTGCGACATTGGTAACTATACACATACTCATGTTGTTTTTTATTTACAGGCTAACACTAGAGCATGTCATAATACCCTCATTTAAGTTTATAATTCATACTTTGTTGCAAAAATTTAAATCATTTTTAGAGTATTATTAAATAATCTTCTATACAAAGTAAAATCTAATCAAAAATAACACATTAATTATTTTTAAGTTCCTATTCTAACACTACAAAATATTCTACATTCAGAAAAACATACACATTGTTTATTGTATTATTTGTAAAAAAAATAATGGTTTCTGTTTTATAGTTGCGGATGCGTGTAAGCGTTGTTGTCGCAAAAGTTTGAACAAGACGTGTTTCCCGGTGGCTCACAACGATATTCTCCCAGACGGTACCCCTTGCATACAAGGTTTCTGTAATAAGGTTTGTCTTTGTCACCATGCTAATTGGAACTTTATGAGTATTAACATATGGCCTATATTTGGAATTCGGAGTAATTTTGTAATAACAATTTATTTGCAGGGAGTTTGCGAGAAAACTATACAAGATGTCGTGGAACGATTTTGGGATATTATAGAAGATATAAACATTAACAATGTGCTGGGTTTCCTGCGAGACAATATTGTTGGCGTGGTCGTGCTTGTCACCGCCTTCATCTGGATTCCTGCTAGTTGTGTGGTACGTTATTTAAATATGTATTCGGTGTTGCAAAGTATGTAAATTCTCTTTTATATAAAACTAGCGGTCCGCCCCGGCTTCGCCCGTGGTAAATGTTTACGTTTTCTCTACATAAGAACCATCCTCGTACTTCAAGGAATATAATAAAAAAAGAATTATCGAAATCGGTTCAGCCGTTCTCGAGTTATGCGCTTACCAACACATCTTGCGATTCATTTTTATATATAAGATTTTGTGTATTACGAGTATGTTCATTAAAATAAACCTAGGACAAAATTTTTGATGACGTATATTGCACAAACCTCTTTCAATTATCTTTAAATAATCTAAAATTGCTTCATATATCGACAATTCTGCATAAATAAAGCGTATATTTCTTAAATGGTAGTAAATTAAATCAATCCAATCAGACACAATCAATTGATATAATAAAGGAGATTTTTTCAAGATAAACGGATTCGATATCTGAAATTTCAAAATTCAGCTGAATTCACAAAAATAGCGCAGTTTGTTTTGCAAAAATGTAATGTTCCTCACACTTTCGGATTTATCATACCACAAACAATTGAAAAAAAATATATATGTACTTTGTATTTTCATACGTATTATGTTTGTGAACAGATAAGTTACGTGGACCGTCGCCGGCAGCGCTTGCAGCAGAAGTGGCAGGCGTGGGAGCGACAACACGACCTCGTGCATCCGTCCTCGCCGCGCAAGATCATACACACCAGGTTATATACAATTATTATTTGTTATTACGAACAATATAGAGAATATGATATTGCGTATAAAATTCGTTTGTATTTACTTGCAAGTTGCAACTGCAGAAGAGATGTAATATCACTGGTTATTGTTTTTAAGCTATTGCATAGCTTCTATCGCGGGCCTTGAGCGCGGGGACCGAATCGAGAAATTCCGTAACGAAAAAACCTCACGCTCTCCACTCCGATGGACACGGAAGTGTGGCTTGAAGGCATGCTATGCAATAGCTTTACCGCGGCAGTCCCCGAGTGCCACACGTCTTTTTTTTAACATGATGTAATAAATAAATAAATAACTTCTTACATGCTCGAAACTAGTCAGGGGGATACACGTGTTAAATATTTAATTTGAATTCAATTACGTGAATTACGTTTTCTATGAAATTAAACTTCATTGTACCGTATTGTTACGGTAACGATTCCAACTTCTAAGCATCGCTTCTTTCAGATGTTCATTATTGTTTATACATATTTATTTTTTCAGATTACCAAAGCAGAAACCACCTGGCATGAAAACTGTTATTCAAGGCACAAGTCAGCTGTAGTAGTTAGTGTCATTAGTAGATTATAAGAAATACATTTATTTAATAAAAAAATTCGTGTTTTTCTTTATCCATTTTTCCTATATTTACGTGTTCTTGAATTCATAGAGAAATAGATACTTGGAAAGTTAACTTTTGAACTTAATCAAATGCACTATCATCTACGATTGATCTTGTTTCCAAAATTAAAGAGTTAGGAATATTATAGATCTTACAAGGCATTCGACACAGTCAGCCACCAGTCAGAAATCAAATACGTAGTCCCTCAGGGCTCTTTCTTAGGACCGTTACTTTTTTTTATATACAGGGTTACTTGTAAAACACCAGCAACCTCGCAGGACAAGATAGCTAACCTCATAAGTAACAACATTTGTTCTACGACTTTTGATAATTTGTTAGATTATGTTTTCATACAAAAATAAATATTCAGAAGAGAGAAAGAGAATCAAGATTTGAGGGAGAACAGCTCGCCTAAATTAAAGTATGTCTATGTTAATATGTTCTATGATGTTAACTAATTTCGATAGCTAATTAATGTGATACTCATATGTGTAAAAGATCATAATATTATTGTACAGTTCTTGTTTATGAGATAAAGTTGTTTCAACCGAATTTAATTTAACGTTTTTGAATGTTTAAATGAATATTTTAGTTATAGTTAAGGTTAATGTCAAATTTAACAATAACATTAAGGGCGGCCGTACACGGACCGCTTCAAGCGGTTGAGACCGACGGCTTGAAGCCGCGACCGCGCGGTGAACTATAGACATTCATTCACTGCCGTACACGGACTGCTCAAGCCGTTGCGACTGTTTCAAACCGTCAACTGCGCGGTTTGTAGCGACAGCTCGAGCAGTCAACGAATGACCGCTCGAGCAGTCCGTGTACGTCGCTCAGCCGTTAGCTGCTCGAGCCGCCCGTGTACGGCCGCTCTAACGGTAACTTTTATAGTGACAGTGAAATGGGTTGCACCAAACCCATGTTGCACCCATTGAGTTACCATGTACTAGGTACGTACTAGAGAGGGCATCGCTACTGAACTATTTGTAACACGAGTTAGAGTCAATCGTCTCAAACCATTTTTTTTGTTACATTGATTGGTTTTACTTGATAATTTTATTCATATTTTTTTAATACGATAAACAATAAGATTGATTGGTTTTAATTTATAAGTAATAAGAGGCAGAATATCTACAAAATGTATGACTCACTAGCCGGCCCGCTTCGCCGCGCTTGTTACACAGATTTTGTTCGTGGTGTCCTCTCTATAATAATACCTCAATGGTTGCACCAGCGTATTTTTAGCATTGCAAATAACCAAAAATTTCCTCAATAATTTATTATACATTTATGAATTTGGTTTGCAGATCGTATAATTACTGTTATACGATTTATGGAGCAACAAATTTACAGCTGTCCAGAATGAGACGAATTGACGGATGATTTAATATAATTTGCAAGCCATGGTTTGTAGATCAATTGAAAAAATACTGATTTTTTTTGCTGATACATTGTAATATGTGTATCACTACATAGTATAAAACAAAGTCGCTTTCCCTGTCCCTATGTCCCTTTGTACGCTTAAATCTTTGAAACTACGCAACGGATTTTGATGCGGTTTTTTTTAATAGATAGAGTGATTCAAGAGGAAGGTTTATATGTATAATAACATCCATTAAATAGTGGAGAAGTACTGTTATTTTTGAGGTTTCTAATGTGATGTCGTAAAAAATTACATTGTTTCCGCTTATATTGCAAACGCAGGCTGAACCCTACGAGTTTTATCAAAATAATGTACTGAAAAGAAAAGTATTATACACATTGAAAAGGTCTACAGAAAAGTCCGCGATGGTATATGTCTATCTCTTATGGATTACCCACAATAACATTTTTTTTTTTCATTTACTTTTTACGACAAATAATAGCTAATTTTCGAAGCGATTTTCACCAATACAGCATTAATCCTTAACCAATTAAATACCTTGAATAAATTGTTCATTTAATATAGATCATATGGCACTTTACACCGTATGATTTAAGTGAATATTTTCGAAAATATTACAGATTTAAAGATTGCGGGTCGTAGCGTTTGCGGCGGTACCGGCCGGCCCGGCCGCTATGTTTTTTTATACAACGTTCATAGTTTTTCTGTAGTGTATTTAGTATCAGCATTGCACCCGTGCGAAGCCGGGGCGGGTCGCTAGTTTAGCATAAAGGTTTATGTAAATGTATGAAAAGCGTAATTTTCCGCCATAGACCGAAAATTCCGGGTGTATTTATAAAACTATATAGGAACGATAAGTTTTAACCAAGGATTGGAATGAATATAAATGAAACAAAGTATTTATTACGGATTATTTATTATTTTTCATAGCATATTACACGTTCAAATAAATAAACTCTAATTTCATGGAGTAAATAGTAAGCAATAAATACAATAATAATTAATATTAACGTACAGAATAAGCAATACTGTTAAAAAACAGACAGGATAACAATATAATAATAAAATTGAAGCTGCGTTTTGGGCTCTTGAATGACCAACAAATGGACTTCGCATTTTACACATAATATTATGCGTGTTAACTAACAACCGTTACGATATCAGAACGTTTAATTCTCTTATACACATCAACATGAAAGATCGTTATAAGTTTTGATTGTTTACATTTTTGTGTTCTATTTATGAAGGTATTGCGCAAGAATCTATAGTCCATGTTGGTAGATATTTAGTTCAATGCAGTAGACGTTAGCAGTGCGACACCACGTTCGTAGAATGCGTGCGGTTCTTGTCCGGGCGCGATGTTGAGTCGCACCGTGAACAACAGTTCCGAACGAGCGCTGTTCAGATATACCGGCAGAGTTAGCGTCTGTCCACCGCTTGCTGGTTCCGCTCCACTGTAAAAGGATAATTTATAAATTAATAACAGAATATTTATTTGACAAGTATTTGCTAACTTTGTGTCCGCCGTCTGTGCTAAGATATTTAAAATTACGCAACAGATTGATGTTTTTCTTAATAGATAGTGGAAGGTATATAATTAGGTATATTAGGTATATAATTAGGTAAATAAGGTATATAATTTATTCGATTTTAGACAAAGCGGGCGGAAAGGTAGTTAACAAAAAAAAAAAATGTATTTGGAGTAAAAAATAAAGTTTCCATTTAAAATTCTATAGTCCAGTATGCAAAGTTATTTACAATTGTGTGGAATTAATGAAAAGTAGTATCTCGTTACCGTATCCAAGTGAGCACGGTGAGCGGCAGGTCGACCATGATGGTGTTGGTGAGCAGCAGGCGGTTGCCCTTGACGGTGGCGCCCTGCAGCTTGAGCCCGGTCACGCTGAACGACCACTCCGTCTGCGCGTTCTCGCTCTCCACGCCCGGGTCCGGGATTGTCACCTAAGAACAGAATTCGTTATACTGGCTGTTTCGATTGAATGAACCCAGACCTACTTCAGGAAATAAATGAAATGAACTTACTGTAATATTTTAACAGAACAGCATTTACTTTGACACTTTTGGGTGTGACTAAATTGGACTCCGTTACTTTAATGTTTTAAAGATTATTTTATTTACTGCAAATAGTAAAATTTTTAAGTCATTTTAAGAAAAAAATAAACCTAAGAATGTACCTGTCAAAAAAAAACAACAACAAATAATATACCTGTAGGTTGAGTTCTTCAAGTGACCAGGAGTTGGCTTGCGCAACGCATTGGCGAGTTGCTGTGATATACGCTTCAGGGTTTAGCAGACCGCCCAGCCAGACGGGAATACTCTAGAATTAGAAAAATGAAATAAATTAAAAAATGAAGTAGAAAAAAAGAGATCGTTAATTGAAGTATTTAAACTACATTAATGTCAAATTATTATTTTGTGACTTGGTATTATTTTTTTGAAGAGCTACTGCAATGACGTCTGATGTGGTCGACAGCTACGTTTTTCTAGAAATAGGACATACAGAACAATATAGTGTAAATTGCAGTCATTCAGCGCATTGTTACGCTGCGCTTCGCCACATTCTTGAAAAATTGATACGCTTGTAGAAAAGCTGCAGCACCTGCAGCCGCTTGGCGCCCCGCTCGGCCACGGTCTGCGACACGGTGGCGAGCTGCAGCACGCGGCGCGCGAAGTCGTCCACCCACTGCTGCACGGTGCAGCCGCGCGCCACGGCGTAGCGGCGCCAGCTCGCCGGCAGCATGCCGCGCACCAGCGAGCCCACCATCGCGCGCGTCTCGTTCGTCTGCTTCATCTCGCCCTGTATAGTGACGTGCATTACTATCGATATATTATCGTGGCTTAACAAACTGCTCATCGTATTGGCGCACCCAAATCCACGCGCCAATTTATAAATTAGATTGCGTGATAGATAGAGGGATTGCGAAAATAGAAAAAAAAAACACATTTTTAATTGAGTTTTTTGAAAACCATTATTTTCTGCAAAAAATATTGATTATAGTCGGCACGGCTAAACATGATCCCTATGACACTGACAGTCATTCCCAAGACACAACCTTGTAATAGCGTCACTATTAAATTAGAAACGTATTGGAGGCGTCTAAAAATGGCATTTATAAATTTTTACCTAGCTTTATGCCATTACAATTATTCCGTTGGAATTATAACAATTCTTAAAATTTACGGGAAATTATTTCGATCTGACTTTACGTTTACGTCCTACAAAGCTTACATCGTTTGGTATTTATCTCATATTATATAAAATGCCGATATTGAAATGAGTGCATATTTTTAAAACCGTAAAATCAAACCAAAAAGTGAGACTATACCTGAAAAATGTCCATTTACCTATGATAACATTTGCTTATCAGACAAATTAAATGGGGCCATCCATTTTCATGATAAAATATACACTAGCGAATACGTGTTTAATAGGTTAAAAATTACGAGAATATTATTTTTTGGAAAACTTTCATTTTACTTATCTATTTAACCTATGCTAAAAAACTTAAAGTAAATACAACAACAACATAATAGACGTTAAAAATGCAGTTTATAATACATATTTGTCATGTTTACCAACGTAGCTGAATGCGAGCCACGCCTTTGCTTATAAAATAGTAAAGTATCGACACCTCCCATCATACGGCCCATCACTATCACGAACAGAGGCGGCTCGTGACAAAATTGTATGGGTGTTCACTTGAAATAAAACAACGAAAATACAATAGCGTAAGCGGGATAATTTATTACGAAAAAAAAATGAGCACCACATTATAAAATATTTAAACACTAAAAATTATAAAGTACAGGCTATTTCAAAACAAATTCAATGATTATCAATTAATAATTAGAAAATCCCCGAATTTGCATTCGCGAGCGTACTCATAGTGTTTGTTTATAATATAGGAGTGACAACGTCGCGCGAAATTGCTGCTGTCACGCGATGCGGCCGCGTCTCATCGGCAACGCCGCGTGTGAGCAGCGCTCCGAAAATTGCTATTTTTCCATAGTAAATCTTTTGTTTCACGCGCAGGACTGTGGCGAAATTTCTCTTTCACTCTTATTGGATTTCGTATTTAGGCAATGTACTGAATCTTGTTTCATAGGAGCGCAATCGAGAGCGCTCCGTAAGCTCCGTTTCGCGCGTTACTTATGAAATGTACAAGAGTGTAATGATGTATATTATTTGTATTAAGGTACTTATTTTATTCATATTAATATTGGAGTTTTTACGATAGATTTTAAATAGTGATATAAATTATTAAATGAATGAGCAGGTATAACTTTATTATAATTATTATTTATGGGAGTTCACTGCACCAGCGCTCCTTAGGACGAGCCGCCTCTGATCACGAACTGTCATAGGAATCAAACCGTTCGCCGTGCCGACTATAGTCAAATCAAACAATCAAAACATTATCGATATTTTTAATTTCACATATAATATAGGTCAGAAGAACTCATGTTCTATATCCAACGTACCTGACAGATAGCGATGACATTTCTCAAGTCATGCAAAACCTGCTGCAACAGAGCAGCGCCGGCCGCCACCTCGCGCTCGAAGAAACGGTACAGCGGGTCCTTGATGTTCTCCACTGTACGACGGAGCGTCTGTTGGATTGGAAAGGGATGAGTGAAGACACATTTTTGATTATTTAACTACGGATTTTATAATTTTTTCTACTGAAATACGTAAAAATATATGACATCTGCTTTGATACCTATTTAAGCAGTAATGTAATTGTACAAATGTAGGATACATTAAGTTTAAATGGTGGTGGCTTACAGGCAATTCTTGTGGCAACACTTGCAACCAGTTGGTGGCCGTCTGGTGCAGCGATTTCATCCAGGCTGGTCGTCCATCGCCCTCTACCACAATCGAATCTAAAAAATGAAAGGTTAAAAAAGAAACTTGTTTGCGAAAAAAAACCCATAAAAGTGTCTATATTATATTTTAATTTTTAATCAAAATAACTTACGTGGATCATCTTGATTGGCAGCATTGTATGCCAGCTCCTCTTCATCTTCAAGTTGCTGCATTTTCAGCAGTTTCGACACGAGGTCGCTGCCTTGTGTAGTGAGCAGCACCTGTTTTATTAATATTATTCAGTATAGTAACAATTGAATTGAAAAATGTCTCTTTAGGATATTATAAAGTAACTAATCTTTATTACTAGGTAAAATTACATCAATAAGGAATGTTTAATGTTTTTAAATTTGTCATAATTTGTAAATTAACAGATTGTTTAATTAAAACAATTAATTTACCTTTTCAGCGTTATTCGGCAGTCCCAACCACGAGGGTGTTTGTCGGTCAGAGAGCTCTTCGATCCACTTGAAGAATTGGTCGCGTCGGTTGCCGTCCGGCATTGTAATATGCCGCTGGTTGCCGGTTGCCTGTATAACATTTTATTGTCTTAATATTTATTGTATTAAAGTAGAAAATACTATACCTTCTTTCTTTCCTTGGGATTTATTTATACGGAAAATCGCGAAGGAAAAGTTCCTTTCATGTCAACATTGTGTAATCTTTAATCTTTCTACTTTACAAGCATCTATCGATTGTCTACTGTAAATTCTTGAACTTGATTCTGAACTAAATAAAAATAATATAATTCATCAAATACTCACTCCATCAACATTAGCGACCAAAGCGAAGTCAGCCTCAAACGACTTGGGCGTGAAGAGCTTAGTTAGGAAGGAGTGTAACAGCCGCTGGTCGAATGCGTTGTCGATCTTGCCTCCGTAAATACATTGGGATAGGAGACGAACAATGGCCTCCCATGGAACTTTCTCTGGCGGAAGATTGGTACGGCCCTGGAAATAGTTAAATGTTAGAATTTAGGTACATTTTACACAATTAAATGCCAACAAGAAAAGTCGTTTATAATGGTCACTAAAGGCAATTAAATAGAAAAGCAGTATAAGCAGTGATATTTCTTTTAATAGGCATTATATTTGGTAAAATATATATGGCGTAGGTGTGATAAGGAAAACTTACCATAGCAGTAGCATCGATCCATGTATCAAGTGTGTCGCAAGCCACACGAAGATCGGATTCATTGAATTCATAATACTTAGCCCAGCCGAGAGGTACGTAGCGCAGACGTTCTTGCACAATACCTTATGATGAAATAAACAACAATATTAAAATTTATTCAAGAAAATAAGTGGAATACATTTGTATAAAAAAAGAAAAAAAATTCTACTTAAATAGTTTCTTTATTATACATACCGTGGAACCAAGCCAATAAGAAGTACAGTCTTGCGCGCTCCGATGGTGGTTTCATCATACGTGCGGCTGGCACCTGAACAAATATACACATAGCGTTAAACAATATTCCCAAATAATATATTATTTTATTGCATTGACTTTAATTCCTCCCTTAAAAAAGATACACTCAGACACAATTATATTCGCAAATAAGTTTGTAAAAAAAACACGCATTAATCGCCATACAAATGATTTAGAACGCATTGCTGGTATTACTAAGCATCAAAATTGAATTTACATATCCGACTATCGATTTTCATTATAATCATTTTCATTCATGAATTAAAATTCTCGAAAATTGTTTAAAAGCACATATTAATTTACATAGATAATATTCTTACCGTAGCGAAAGTCCTCAACAAGTTAGCGCGGATACCGGGCGGCGGCTCGAAGACGATCACACGGGATGCCCTTAGAAGGTTCACAGGTAACTTGGGACTGATCTCCGTTGTGAGGAACAGTCGGAAGCTGGGATGCGGTTGTAATGAGTGTAGCTTCTTCTCGAGTTGTACTAGCCACACTGGGGCTAAGTGCACGTTCTTCAGCATCACCCATCTATAAAAGATTATAAAATATTGGTTTGGAAGGAGAAATATGATTACTTAATTTTGCTGTGTGGAAATTTGACGTGCTATTGAAATAAGTTTCATAGCTGGTAGATTATATTCTAAACTTCTTACCTCCCAGTCTTACAAGCGGTGTTAATAGCTCGTTCAGCTTGGTTGAAACCTTCAGCTGAACCGATAGCGATACTTGACAGGGGCTTATTTAATTCAGTAGCCATGTCATCCACACGACCTGCGAAGAAATGACATGTATTTCAAATTTTCGTTGATATACTGTTAAAAAAAAGATAAGTCTCTAACTATCCTTAAATAAAATATAATTTTTGACCCCTATGAAAAAAAAATTGTTGCATTTAAAAATCAAAAAATAAAATAAAAAATTACCGCTAGCATCGTATCCAGGAACAGAGCAGAGCAGTGCCGGTGTGGTTGCGTTGAGCTCGTTCTCAGTGAGAGCCGTGAGCTCCATCTCGGTTTCCGCGCGAGACATGAACGTTGGGCCTAAAACTGATGCCACTAGCTGTGTCGCTGCTGCTATCACACGGTCCGGTCTGAACGCCTGGTTGTGGAAAATTTTTGTTTAACTTATGTTTGTAATAATACTAAATGATAATGATAAAAATAACACAGAGATTACAATTTAATAATAAAATCTTCTACTAAATCTATGGCACTTAGCACTTCTACTCTACAGTAACTGTATTTTGCAATCTATGGATTATAATTTTTTTTAAACTGGGGAAATTGCTATAGATTAGCTCGGTTACTGCCAAAAAACCGTCTATTTCGTATCGTATTAACGAACTAGATCATTTGTTTTATAAGCAGTTACATACTTCAACAATTTTCCCTTAAATAATGTCAAAAAAATAATGTTCTTAATCGTGAAACCATTTATTACATCATTGCACTCACCTGTATAAGCAGCAAGCGGTACATAGCCAGCGAGTGCGGTTGCGGCGGCGACGCAGCCTCCGCGTCCCAAAGTGTGGGCACGCACTGCTCGGGCGCTGCTTGTGACAGCCATGCTCCTAGCTCGGGTAATGATTGCGCCTTATCAAGCAGCTTTCGGAATGCCACCAGTCTGTTGAAAATAATACGTTGCAATTTGTAAATCACTAAACATAATAAATGATGGCCAATTGGAATAAAAATATCTTATTTTTATTTAACCAGTACATTTTACTAGTTTCAATCGCGAAATAAAAGACGCCATTTCAATCGAGTTCTCTGTGAAAAGTTTTATTCAAATAATAACACTAAAAAAAAATCGAAACGAAATTTTGACGAAAAGATTAACCACCATCAATTCTCAATAACTTTCGAGTTCATAATAGTAGAGGTAGTAAAGAAAAACTTCTACATCGCAACAAACGTCAATCAATGTGGCAGAAATCACTATAAAATTACCTTGAACTAAGTCTAGCCGCAGCCTCCTGTTGTTGTGGCGTGAGTGCCTCAAGCTGAGGATGAGCACCAGACGACACGAAGCCCTCTCGGCCGCGGAGGAACACAGCAAATTGTCGCTCCAGAGTATCCGCTGCACCTGCACCCTTCAGTTGGATACGACACAGTAGCAGCGCGAATGTAAGACGGTCCGTGTGTAACATACCGCGGGCTACACGCTCGTATACAGTCTGAAATTAATTAAAAAAAATTGATTACACATTTCGGTACAAAAATTAATAATATGTCTTTACATCTTCAAACTAAAAGAGACTTATTCGAAGCTTTTACCCCTGCTTTTCAGGTTCACACAAATAATAAGTTAGTACAATACAAGCCATAATTATTCAATAATATAGTATTGAAACGTTTCACTCACAATAAACAATTCATCCGTAATAATCTTCAAACGTGCTGTGTAATCTGAAAGTCCATTGAGACCGGGCGAAATAAGAACGGAACTGAATATATCCAAGAACATCTTCAATGAATACTGATATAGGAAGTGCACTTGGTGCAACGACTCCATTGTGAAGTAAATACTGCTGCAAGCCTAAAAATAAATGATAATTTTAGTACATACCAACTTCAAAATGATTAATTGCTATGTTTAAATTATATGAACTAATGTTACTTACTTGAGACAATGGTAAGTATTGTTGACTAACAGTTTCAATTTCTCCAATTACTTTGTCGGTTTCCTCCACCTAGAAACAATAATAAAAAAAAAACAATATATCAAAATCAAAATACATATCTTTTGTTGATTTAATAATCGTTTAAGTTTTGAAATTTACCTTCTGACCAATGTCATCTGCTTCTTTCTTGAGCGTTTCTAGAGTGGCGATAACCGAATCGTCATCCAGAATCTTGCCTTTAGCGTCGTTGAGGGCTTGAAGAAGTGACTTTTCTAGCTGTCTCAACCGTAGATGGAATTCACCTTAAATAAAATTGTATATTTAACATTATTTCTTTGTAATTATAGTCAAAAGAATAGCCATACATTTTAGAATTTATTAAAAACATTGTACTTACCTTGCAATTTAAGTAAATCTGAACGTTTGGTATCAATGTCAGGTCTCTCAGCCTTTAATACACGGTGCAGACACTGTGATTGTAATGAAGATCGCGTAACAGTAAAGTTAACGAAAGTGACACGAGAGCACATGTCCGGTGGGAATTCAACAGTTGGATCTCTGAAAATTACAGAGTGGATGAGTATTTTCTTTAAAAAAAATAAAAAGGAAGTTTATGGTTATCTTCTTACCTGGTACTTAGGAATATAACAAATGAAGGACTCAAATCGATATCTTGATCTCCAAGTGTAATGAGCACACGTCCGCCAGTACGACGTAATTCACGATTCAACACTGGATTTAAAATTGGATCATAATTTTCTACATCCTGAAAATTTTAAGAGTAAAATGTATTGTTTAAATGTTTTTTTTAAAGATGTTGTTTAAAAAAAAGGTTTAATTTTTATTTTCTTACCTGCACCAAAAGTGGATTACCGAAACGCAATGCAGATTCCAGGTTCTTTCTGAATGAATCATCAAGGAAGGATGTCTTTGTAATCTTGCGATCTTTAAATTCTCGCATGATGAATTCTGTAGCTTGACCTGACGGGTCAATAATAAGTGGGTAGCGGTTGAAGCGCTGTAAAAAGGACATTTTGTATTAAGAAGTGTATTGGAATTTATTATGCCATTAAAATAAAATAATCGTTGGACACTACCTTCAACATGATTGCATTCTCTACGCACAGCTCATCAGTAGGCAATGCATTGGCCTGCCAACGCAGCCTTTCATCTGGGTTACTGAGATATTCCGTACGAGCAATTTCTGGGCGGTATTTAATATTAGCCGCCGCTAAATGAGCAGTCCATGTTGAGAAGAGGTTTTGACGGTACTGAAATAAAACATCATATTAGAGTCTTCAAACAAAAATACCTTAAATTATGTGAACAGAAAATGAAAATAAACATACATGTTGATCGAAGTATCCGCCATATGTAATGAACGCAGCAGAAAGCAGCACATCACCGACAATAGTGCTCATTTGAGAGCGGAAAGTCTCCGAGCTGGATTCCCATCTCTCACGTTCTATTACCAAACTCTTCAAGAGAGCTATTGATCTGTCCACCTAGAAACATCGAATGAATATTTAATATTAACAATATATGTAGTTTAATTTTTCATAAAAAAATATGTTACCATTTTTTAAATATGTAATTACCTTCGCTTGGACATTTTCAAGATCTGTCTTTATAGCCTGTGCTTGACTGATTAATTGAGCATACTCTTCCTTGTATGAAGCAATAGATTTCTCCAGTTGCGCTATTAATTCACGCACTTCATCGCCAGCTTTAACATTCGTTTGAGCTTGATCTTCCAAAGCTTGGAGCTCGTTACGCAAAGGTTCAACACGTTTCAACATGTCTGCGTATTCAATCTATAAAAGGGTATAATTTCGGAATTTTTTGCATTAATTTAATACTTCCTGTATGTATATTACGCACATGCACATAAAACTCTTTTTCTCACCTGTGCAATGGCCCATTTCACCATAGGACCACAAGCCATACTGGCTCTGTTAACTTTCTCGAAGTTATAATCCGGATTACTCAAATATCTGGTCTTCATCTTTTCACGAACTTCGTCACTAACGATATGCGTAAATTGTATTAATATATTATTCATCATGACAAAAATGAATAAAAAAAATATGATTGTGCATCAACTGAACCAAAACCATTTAAAAAATTAAATCAAATAAATCATGCAAATTTCCACTAACCAAAAAATAAAAATATGGAAATGAAATGGACGTCACTAAAAACGCAGCAAATAAAATAACAATGCTCATGAATAACATTAATAGATAGCAAACATAAAACTAAACGTAAAATAAACAAGCCAAATGATTCACTGCCATTGGTGATTTCGAACTCCTTTTACCTTAAGAAAACAAAAAAAAGAAAAGGAAAATGGACGGACATTATTTATTGGCAAATACATTCATGCAACCTAAATTTCAATGAGTAAATGTGGCAAAATCTTTATTTATTGCTTTTTTCGTTTTTATATTTTAATGGAATTAAAAAGGCCATTCACGGCGAGAATATTATTATGTGTGAATAGTTTAGTAACTTCTCCATTTTATTTTGATATCAAATCCAAAACATGCTACATCCAGTTAAAATATGAATGCTTAAAAAGTTCAAAGTTAATATTTTGTATTAATTAAAAATACCTGCCTTCTTTTTGAGCATCTTAAAACTATAAAATGCAAACACACCATGCAACAAGCAAGCAAATAGCGTCAAAATAAAAAAAGAAACATACCAACATCACACAATACTATTGTTACTTATCAATCGGAAATATATTTAAATTCCTTTTATTATAACACACACATTATATCTTATTTTAGTTTAAAATATAAACAGTATATCTGAGAAATAGAAAGTAACAATTTTTAAAATTTCTGATCGATAAATAACAAACATGCATAACCAAACCACCACTAGTAAAAGAGGGACATGTAGGATATCCAGGGTAGGACGAGGTAATAAAGCTCTCTAGGCAGTGCTCACGTGATATCCTCGGTCGAAAAGTTGGAGACAATGCTGTTGATGAAGTTCTCGCGCATGATGACCGCGCGGATGGCCTTCCAGTCGGTCGCGTTCTCGCCGAGCAGCAGACAGATGGACTCGAGCGCCACCTTGACGATGGCGGGCGGGTTGCCCATAGAGCGCACCTCCACTAGGTGCTGCTTCTTTATCGACTTCACGGCTGTATCGCGCCGCACACCACCAAGCGAGAGCGACAGAGGACAAAAAGAGAGAAACAAAAAAGCTGGTTTAGCGGACCGTGTCACATGCGGCTGGCGTTATTCTCTCGCTATATCATGACACGGAACACGTATATCGATTATTATTATTGGACACGTCTGTTATTCACGTTCGTTCACGACGATGCTCAGCGGTGTTAGTCACGACATTATCGGGTTATTAGTGCGCCTTACGAGGATGCCGATTATACATTGTGTTTACAGCGTTATTCATTTTTACATCAATAACAACAGTCACATATGCGAGCAAGCGTAGCGTATATACAATATCGAAATTATCTTCTAATAAATCATAACTTTCATTCAAGTGTGATAGAAAATAATAGTCTTACACTAAATAATAAAAGGATATAATACTAGGATTTTAGTTAATCGTTACGACATTCAATTCTAACATGACATCATTCAATGCACTAAGTACGCTAATATTATGTTTTTGCCAATAAATATGAGACTGAGGAACACGAAATAAACGCTTGCTATCTACGTGATCATTCTACGATTAAGTTACATTTCCTTCATTTGATTATTATGCAGTACGGAGATTTCACGGCATTACTATAAAGTATTTTTTTTTTGTTTTTATCAAGTAATGTGTACTTAAGACGTCGTCATTATTGATAATAATCAAAGCTCAGTAACACGGGAGCACACTTTAAAAATGTAAGCCATATATAATTTTCAAAGATAGCTCCTATGTCCACATTTAAGTTGAGGGTAGTGTAAAAGCGTGTAAATCCATTGCACCGTGCAACCTCCGCGCCCAAAACAATGCGACACTAACGTGATGTTCTCAGTCTCGAAGTTAACTATAGTGGAAATGAAGTTGTCCTTCATGACCACGGAGCGGATGCCCTTCCACGTGTCGCCCCTCTCGCCCAACAGCGTGCAGATCGACTCCAGGGCCATTTTCACCACGGACGGCGGGTTGGCCATCGACCTCACTTCGACTAACTGTTGTTTCTTGATCGACCGTACCGCTGTTTGGGATCGTCTTCAGTTACTTAATACTATATATATCGCTACGGATTCGGCATTCCTTTTTTACACGGATTAAGTATTATAAATAATTCACAAGTTGAATATCGTGCATTAATGTCTAGCTAGAAGTTTCGAATGATCATTATTTCAATTGGCACACTGCATCGGCAAACGTTACAGTACTTTATAAGAAAATATGAAAATAATGAACAAAACATAAAAAAAAAAAATTTCTGTGACATGAGGATTAGGCACATGTTTGAGTTTGCCATAACTAATTATAGTTAGGGGACACACACATTATACAGAAACTCTATAGATGACAAACTGTTCAATATTAGCAAGGAAATTCAATAAATTTTGAGCATCCAATTTTCAAATAATAAACGAATATGTGTATCAAAAATCGAATACAAATATTAACAATTGGGATAACTACGGGGTTATAGCAAATAAAAAGAATCAAACCGTTTTGCGCTTCAATGACAGCTGGTTCCACTTGAGCAAGATCCGCCATTACATCTTTACGCTTTTCTTCTATTTCCTTAGTTTGTTTCTCTAAAGCGACCTGAATTATCACAAGTACAATAATATAAATATTTATTACAAAAACTGTGGCAAAAAGTAAAAAGAAGGATTTTGTAAAGAACCTGAATTTCTTGACTTTCAACTTTCTTCTTTTCAGCTTCTTGCTGATCTTTAACCATTTGTTTAAGTTTTGCGTTGGCGGCTTCATTCTTAGCTTGCAGTTCCTGTAATAAATACGTTTAAATTTATTTAATTGGGAATTTGTCCAGCCACACATCACTCAGTTTCCTAGTAAAAGAATATGTTTAAAAAAATTGGTTAAATATATAAAATACCTACTTGTGATTTCACAGCAAGACTCTTTTGCATTTCTTCAACTTGTTCGACAGTCTCGGCAATTTTGCCCAGACCAACGTTGAGATGCAACTGCTGCTCCTCTAGGTCCGCGCGTTTCTCAGAGTAAAGTTTTACCATTTGTTGGATGAAGTCTAAGTAATGTCTGGTAACAACAAATAATGTTAGTTTTATACAGAATCGTTTAAAAATCATCTGTATAACAGTAATTTTACGATGGGGTTATCTCAATAAGACTAATCGTTTTTAAATCTTCTAATTCAATCTATACATATAATAAAATCGTAGGAAATGCAAAACTGTACATTGAATATTTTTATTAATTACTAGCGGTCCGCCCCGGCTTCGCCCGTGGTACATATTTACGTTTTCTCTACATAAAAACCATCCTCGTGCTTCAAGGAATGTAATAAAAAAAGAATTATCGAAATCGGTTCAGCCGTTCTCGAGTTATGCGCTTACCAACACATTTTGCGATTCATTTTTATATATAAGAAGAAGAAGATAGTATACTTGGGGCGTAATCTACAATAGATATCGAAGCCAAAAATATAGTTTTTAGAATTTTTGTCTGTTTGTATGTATAGAAAAAACACAGTGTTTTACTATTTCAGAAGTCTATTCGATCATAATATTATATGTTATCATGATTTTCGTCAATAACGATTCATACAATTTTCTCAATTATAGTATCATACCTGGGCGTGATAGCCATAGTGCGGTTTGCCCGTTTAGCAAGTCGTGCGTTAGCGCGGTGGAGTGTCTGATGCACGTACACGCACGCGTTGACGACCGCGTCACGTTGAGACGGTCGTGCGCCGATCTCACCGCACGCCGCCGGGAATAAGTCCGGTGGCACGTAGTCCGAGGAGTCCAGGTCCATGCGGGTCGTGAACTCTTTGCCGACCTGGTGTAGATGCCCATATTAGTTTTGTACAATTTATTATTAGGGAAGTTTATTTATCAATCCAAAATTATTTTGAAATGGTGATTTAAATGTAAATTTTACTGTAACTATTAACACACAGTTACCATATTATAATATGAAGTATGCACATGTTAAACTTTGACAACCGGTAATTCGGCTGTATTTTTTGGGTTTGTTATGTAGCTCAGAAATTTAGTGATTTTTTATTTGAAAGCCTTCTGATTGGTCCCGTTCACATGTTGTCTAGTTCTGACAATTTGCAGGCGGTTCAATTTTTTTAAATATTATTATAAATTATTATTTTGGGGTTTTTAGGTTTTTAGGGACTTTTTAACGATTGCAAGAAATTTCTACCTGGAATAGAGCTGAATCGCTCCAGTCACCGAACCAGTTGAGCACACAACGGTTGAACAGCGCAGGCGAGGTTGCCGCACGGTCCTTCAGACCCTCGGAGGATGGATTCATTGTGAATACTACGTGCAAATTGCGCATGACTTGACCAGTGAACCTATATGAGAATGACAATATTTTTTTTTGTACTATACTGTGTTATGATTTTAAGAAAGACATTTTCTTACACCAAGCTATTTAAAGGACAGAAGCAATATGTTTTTAAAATATAGATAAGTTTGTAAGATGTTGTCAAATATCATCTTACCATTTATACAACTCATCATTGGAGTCCAACATAAGTCCTTCCCTTTGCGCGCCCTCTTTGCACTGAGTCATGAGAGCTGCAAATTCATCACCTTCGAACAAGCCAGGAACCTGAAAAAGTACACAATGATCATTTTTATTGTATCCATAGCAATTGTTACGTATATAACAGAACCACAGAAACGCTACAGAACGGACACTCTCCGCCTCCCGCCAAAATTAAACACTTACCTCACCCCGCACGATCAGGCTAAAAATGGGCCACATTTTTCTGCAAGGACGATACGTAACGAAGATTGACAACATTAATCAAATTGACTTAAAGTAATTTTATTATTTTGGATTTGTGATTATCGTTTTTCGTAGAAAATGGTTAGATATTGTGCTGTTTACGGATGTATTTCATCAGAAAAACGCGAATTTTTTTTTACGCTAGTCACAAATGTGCCAACCATAAAGCGTTAACACACACATTTGTAGTCTCTACAGTATGACTGTCAAAACGATAATTTTGTATGGAGTGTCCGGGGTGTGACAGAACTTTAGTTATAAATAAAACATAAAGCTTACTTCTCCATTAGCAAGAAGCGTGTTCATTCTCTCAAGGAAGCCGCTATCCAAAACATTAGACTCATCAAGGATAAAGGCAACTTTCTCATCGCGGCATCCAGCTCGGCGCAGTACTGAACGTAAATCTTCGTCGAAGTCTGCACCGGTGTATTTGTTATGGACCTAAAAGTTAGGACACATGATTAAATCAAATAAAAATATACTGACACTGAAATAAGTGTTTTTGGTGTATACGGAAATAGTTAAAACTCAAAAAAAAAAAAAAATGAACAAGCTGAAAGGAAAATATTTTCGGGAAATAGTTGAAACTAAACTTTTAAGATGACTTTGGTAAACTATAAATCTTATTGTTTTATATTGTTTACCTTAATCTGGAAGATGCTGAGTCCATTCATCCAGGCGACAAAACGACTGAGGGTAGTTTTACCAGCACCGGAAACTCCGATAAGCAGCAGATGTCCTTGGGGCTGGCGGAAGATACGGTCGATACGCAACACGTGTTCTAGAACTTCGTCGAATAATACAAGTGGAACGTCCAACTCTTCTTCGTAGAACACCTATTTTTAAAGCATTGATTGATGTTTAAAATTTAATTAAAATAAATTGTAAAGATACTCATTTCATATTGTATTCAATTGTATTGAAAACTTATTTAGTAACATTTATAACTTCATAACATTTTTTTTATGGAGAACATAATCAAATGCAATAAATTTACCTTCAACCTAGCTTTAACGTATTCGCGTAGTTGATCCCTTTGGACAGGTATATAATCTTTGCTTAACCAGTTACTGTACAGAATTGGTCTTTCAAGAGCTTGTTCTCTGTTTATTCCTGTAAAGAAGATAATTTTATAATTACAATATTACAACTTCAACAAAAAAAAAACAAATATTGTTATTAGTATAAGTAAGTACCTGGGAAGAATCTCATAGCGACGGTATCAATGTTTTCATCGGTCCATTGTCGCTCGACGTCATCCACAAGTCTGTCTTGGAATAGACGCAACGCTTCGTGAGCCCACAGGCGTACAAGACCCTCAACCGAGAGGTTGTCCAGGGGTCTGAAACATAACAACAAATGGTTCATATTATATAGCTAGCTACAAAACATGGAATAACTTTTTAGTTCACAATATCACACAATCATTTGCCCGAATTTTAATAACTATTAAAGAAATTATAAGATTTAAAAAAAATATAACATATAATTACTGTATTCTGAAATGAAAAGTTTTGATATAAGTTCAAATTGTATCAAAATACATTTCCGGACCATTATGATATAGTTGAAGTAAGCTTGTAAAGTTTCGTTCCTACCTTATAGCTTCGCATATACCGCGCACCCATCTCGTCATTTCTCTAGGCGAGTACACGTAGTGCGGCTGCATATCCTGCGTGAAGCGTTCCTGCGACGCGAGGTATAACTTCACCATCGCTTGCGTCAGCGGTTCCGCGTAACCGCGTAGTGCGGGCTGCATACGCAGCATTGCACGCGTGAATGTGCCGTAGATCTGGGGAATTAAGATGAATTAATTGAAATGTAAAAAAAAAAAAACAAAAAAAGGCGGTGTCAGAACTTAGATGCAATCTGCAATAAAGGATATGAGGAAGAGATAGAATAAGTTATGTAGTTCGTATTGTTCTTTCACTATTATTGTACTAACTGTGCACCGTAAGTAAGTCAAGTATTGGTCTAAGTGTGATTATATAATGCCTATCTTTAAGTGAAATATTTATTCTGAACAGACGATTTGTAATATATTTTGTTCCATCAATAAAAGTATAATTTATTTCTCCAGCTTACCTGTTCAAGAGAAGTTTCTCCAGGATAGTCGACATAAATGACTGGCACATGTCGCAACAGACGATGAGAGAGCGGTTTACGTCCAGGGTCAGTAGGCGGGTTACACGCGCCAACAAACTGTATGCGTTCCAAGTGCACCCACGAGTGGTCTATAAAACATAGTTAAAAACTAAAATAGTTGCACTTTTTTAAATAATTGGCTCTATTTTGGCACTTTTAAAAAAATTATATAATAAGTAAAAGAAACAAGATATACTTTTAAAGTACTGCAGTTTACATAGAAAATCTTATTTATATTCTGTTAAGGCTAGTTCTGTTCCGATTAAAAAGTTAAGGCTAAGTTTTGGATAGTTATTACTTATTCATACCACTGGCTCTATAGAATCCTTTGTGTTCCAGCAGTTGTCTCAAGAAGGAAATAACACGTTGAGTTCCATATTGATCCATATCGGGCAAGTTGATTTCGTCACAGAAGAGTACCAACCATTTGCCCAGCTATGTTAAAAAGAAATACAATTTAAGCAATAAAAAATACGTAAAGTCACAAAGAATGCAAAAATAATAACTGGTTGATTATTGATTTTCACTTATTTCTATTCAATTAATTACTATTGATTCATAACGTAAATGTTCAGAACACTACTTTTTCACTGTAAAATAATATTATTTATTTTTACCTGTACTGGCGCCAGCACAACACCATTAGGAGTCTTCCTATACTCGCAGTAATGATCAAAGGTCTTGAGCAGTAGTTCTGGAGTGGTGGCCGAAGAGAAGTTAAGACCGACCACTTCCATATCAGGCAGAGCACGGAGGGCCGAGAATAGCGTCATTGTCTTACCCGACCCGGGTGGACCGCAAAGTACTGTTAAATAAATATTATTGATTTTTTTTAAGATGCATTAAAATTGTCCAATGCAATACTCTGCCTTACAAAGGCAGAGTTTTCTAATATTCATATACATATACAATAGATTTTGAACACTACTACCACGAAATAAGGTGCTAATTTAAATGACTGCTAATGTTCCGTTACTCGGACATTTTTAGTTATTTTACTCAGCAAAATTATACATATAATTTTGTCATTTATTGTACTTACCAAGCGGTTTATGTTCAGCCAACCAGGTGTACAGCAGTGACTCGTGTCGCACAGTATCGAGTGTGGGCACGACCACGTCGGGTGCGGCCACTTTATGCGTTTCCACCTCTATTTGTGGAACCTTTGCTGACCACGGTACCCATTCGCCGGTTATCGAGACCTGGGATATTTAAAATTTAGAGCAATGAAATATTGCAATTACTTTAGGGGAATAATAATATCGGCAAAACGTTAAAGAGAAATTAGGAAGCAAGATTGTAAGTTTTTCAATTTATTTAACAGTCTATTACGAAATTGGTGAATTTTTATATATACTTAGTTATTAGGGAATGTGATTTTTGTATACCTCGAAGTCAATAATATGCTGATTGGCACCACAGTTGGGTAGCAACATGGTGCTGGCAGATCGAATGAAATCTCCCAATTCATTTCGGTCTTTAAGTTTGGCATCTCCGGCGAAGGACCATAGCAAAGAATATACAAGCCATTTCGGTACATAAGCTTCAAGTTGATCATTTGTTATGGGGAAGTCAGGGTGTTGGCGATTGTATGCCAGAATGTTCCTGTAAACATGAAAAATGTTGAATAAAGCTAATAACGATTCGAAAAATTCTAAAATTTATCGTTCTAAGGGCCAGTTTCACCACTTGACGATAAAGTCACTATTGGACGCTTTTTATGTAAATTATGCATATGCATGGAACACTTTTTTAATTGACAACTATAAATAATCAGAAATTCTGATACTAGCCCTTAATATCATAACCCATAGCTGAACATTTTTATATTACCTGACTCCACGATTAAGCATGGAATGCAATGATGACAGAGCGCGATGCCTGGTGAAGTCCATAATGTGATCGAGCGACACGGCGCGTTCCAGACACTTGACCACGAGGCCATCGCCGTAGAACAGTGGTTGAAGAATTGCTGCTACATCGCGTTGCGTCTAAATATTGGAAAGTGAAGCACGTAATTTTTTAGAATGTATTAATATGTATTATAAATGTACTTTTGCAACAACATAGTCAAAAATAAATATCGATTATATACATGCGAAATTGTTTGAATATGTATAAAATTGATATCGTTCATGTTCGTCGTTCGTGCTTTTCGAAGTGTATTATGCACGAAATTCTCCTGAATGTATTTATCCTGTGAAAAAACACATTTAATCTAGAATTGAAGAAAATAAAATAAACAATGTACAATACCTGTAAAGCTGGTGACAAAATGTTTTCAGTAGCATTCTGATCACCGCCAGCTGATGGTGCTGCCATTACGATACTGAATGAGTCCTCTTCTCCATCTTCTAATGGAATATTTCTCAACCTAACAAATAATTAAATAAATAAATATCATCATAATATTTAAAACTTATAAATGACAATTAGTAAAGGTCTAAAAAATGTGTAGTGACTTACCTTAGGAGGTAGTTCTCAAAGATCATTTCCGTTGTGAGGACATCCTGCGAGAACCAGACCATACCACAACGTGAAACTGTGGCAAGGGTAGCGTACTTCAGATCTTGGACCTATAGAACATAACAATAAAACATTATTTACTTCTATAAATAGAAAAGACAAGACATGAAACTAAAAATTTACTTTACTAACCTCAAACATGACGCGCACATTCGGCGGTAAAGACAAACGTTCACCATTTGGTAGTGTTAGCAGTTTATTGTCATCTAATACGGAGTTAAGATTTTCTACCCACTCAGGGTCGACATCACCGTCAAATATGATCCATTGGCGTTTATTTATTTCACCTCGCACGTTGTCGATGATTTTTCTAAAAACATTCATATTAATAAATATTAGTTATGAAACTCATAGTGTTAAAGAAAAGTATTTTCAAGTTTCTAACGTAATGTTACCTGAGTATATGAGTGAATAATCCGTCAGTCCATTCACGAGTGTTAGGATCCAGAACACCATACAGCGTTTCCTTTGACATTGCTTTAGGATCGATTACATGAGCTACGCCCTCTACACCTTCAAACCTGTAAAAAATAGAATTTAAAATATTTTCCATATCATTTAGTGACTTTGGATGAAGCAAATAAATGTGGGTAATTTTTTTACATCTATAGTTCTTCATTTGCTCACTCCTTATCATTCAAAAATTTATCAATATAATTAATTTCTATATTTGCTTACCGTTCTAAAGCTTTCAACAATACACGCCATGCTGTAGATTTTCCGCTTCCTGATGGTCCTACCATCATCAGACCATGATTGAGTTTGCAGATTTGATACAGTTGCAGAACCTATATAAAAACCATTATTAAATTAAATAACACAAATTGTCAGTTCATTCTGATAAAATCAAAACTCCTAATTACATTATATAATCAACATTTTTGCCCATTGTAGTACAAGAAAATGCGAACAACGAAGGTATGAAGCCGTAAAAGAAACAAATTTGATATCTGCAAATAAAATACAAACAACTTGCGACTAACAAACAAAAATATAGAAAAATATGTGCAAAATGTTCTGTGTTATGCGTGTGATGTGACATGAAGAGTGCTCGAAAGTTGAATGACCCAAATTTATGGCTGAAAATGTGTTTACAAGTGTTTAACATATAGAGATAATTTAAAATGTAGTAGTAACATTTGTGTCTTATGTTTAAAAAATGTTCAATTTCGCAGGATAAAAAAATTGCGTGCAAATGAAAGTGATCTACACGATAGGGATGTCACTAAACCAAAAAGACTGAAAGATACCACACAGTAAAAACATCGAGCAAGACAAGACGTGCGAAATATGACACACATTGATAAAAGAAGATATATCTGGAGAAGTTCTGAGGTCACATCGCACTGACCTTTTCGATCCAGGTGCTGTGTTGCGCCCGAGAGGCCGCGCTGCGTCTCTACGTACCATCGGGTTAGCATGGAAACGCATACATTCACACTCACGTACGACACGGTTAAAGTAAGAATAAGATGAGATGATGTCTAGCCAAAGACCGACAGTTTTATGTCTATATCGCGAAAGTTTTTGGTGTAAAAAATCGAGGAAAAGATCATCCTATTCTCATTTTAAACGTGTAGTACCCGATACCGGTATAAGTACGTATGCATGCTAGAATTGCGTTCTATATTCGTTACTGATATTTTTCTTACTATTTACTATGACTACAATAAATATTCAAATAACTTTACATGTTTAGATCAGTAATGAATATAAAATGTAATGAAATTGTTAAAATTAATAAATAAATTGAATACGAGTTATTTATATATAAACGAATATTTGTATAAATGATGTAAATGCGGTTTTGACCAACACCTGATTATGATGCACGTGTTATCATGTTATGATCATGAATAACTTATTTTATGAAAAAAATATAAACATGTGCAGCAGCAGTTGATTTTCCTGGTTATTTAAATTTGTTAATATCATTAAACTTAGCATTTAGAGTTAATTAATTAGAAGTGTTTCAATAATTATCAGGTAATTAATAAAACAATTTACCTTCTCCATCCAAGTTGTTCCTTGTTCATCTCCCTCACCACAGACAAGGAATTCTTCAGCGCATACGGCACGAATTTCATTTTTAAGACCTATTGATACAAAAGATTAATTTATTAATATCGTGAAGGATTTATTAAGTAGAGATAATTTTTTGCATTAATGTGAAAATTTATCTGATTAGTAAGGTAGTTCATTGCCATTTTTATAATCATTGAAATATTCATGATGTTAAGTTTCGAAACAACTGAGATACATTTGATTTAGAAATATGTGTTCAAAAAATTTTCCGTAAGAATGTTACCGGTCATTTCAGCTCTAGTATATCCAACATTAGGGAACACATCATTAAGCAGAGAGAACAGCAGTGGAATATCTTCAGCCACCAACTTCGGCACCATTGTTTCGCACACTGACTGGATCAGAATGTCTTGTTCCGGCAAAGACTCTGCTATTGAAGCTTCGTCTGGTACTTCAGTTCCGCGTTCTCTTAGATTCTCCTAAAGAATGAAAATGTTATATGTACTTTGCTAGCTATTTAAGGATAAATTAAAATAGTCTAGATAAGTAATCTAGTCGTACACAAAAACGAAATGAATTTTTTTATTTGCCAAAAAAAATGTGATAAAATAATAATAGAAGAAAAAGTTATGTAGTTACATAAACATTATGGAATTTTACATACCTTGATTTTCTGAATACGATCACGTTTCACATTACCAGCGGACACGAGTACAGATTTAAGTGCACGCAAACCGAAGTCGTAGTGAGATTGATTAGACAATTGTTCATCGCACAACCTGTGAAAAAGTTATATATATATAATATTACCGTTTGATGTTCTCTTATTCTTAACATTGGTATAAGTTGATAAAAACCAAGTAATATGCATAATAATTAAGTTGCAAGCACAATACATAATATTTTCCCCTGAAAATGATCCCCATAGTAGTATCTCTTCGGGTTTCCTTTCCATAGTATCCCTTCACTCACTTGAAGAACGGCACAATCTTGCAGGCCAGCTTCTCCGCAGTGCGGAAACCTTGGCTGAACAGCATCACCTCAGCAATCAGCTGCCTATCGGGCGTGGTCATGGCGAGACTGCGGAACAGCTTCTTGAGGTTATCCGGCAAGTTGGAACGACCAGCATATCCAGGGTTCATGGTGATGAATATCGCCATGTCTTGGCTCACGCGTACTTGTTTGCCGACAAGTTCCACTGTGATTGATTTTGCTGCAAATATGGTTAGTATAGTATTAATATAATGGTTGGATTGATTGCCTAAGTAAAAAATTAAGATTAATTCATATGTTTCGTTATTTATTTCATTCCGTAAGACAGAAGAATAACAAAAAGTGTCGTCACTGATTTGTGCAGTTTTATGTATAAAGATGTAACTTCATTTAAAACTTATTACTTGTATTGTCTCCCTCTTGGTGACTCTTTAGCGCCTCCTGAATGGTTTGAACTTGTTGCGACACAGCAGACAACATTCTCTCCTCTAGACGATTGAACTCGTCGAAGCAACCCCAAGCACCCACCTAATAAAAGATAACGTTTTTATCTATGTATGTATATCCATAACTATTCTAAAGGATGATATAGTAATTCATGCTATTAAAAACAATATTTCAATAACGTTAACTGATTCTTATAGATGTTTAAAAAATATGCTTCTAAATTGGTACTTACTTGACAGAGACCGACGAAAATTCTACCCATAGCTTGGAAGTCAAACGTTTCGTCGCAGTTGAACACCAACACGAAGCGACCCAGCTGGTTACCCAAAGCTTTTACCGACTCCGTTTTACCCGTACCAGCGGGACCTAGAATAAAATGAATTATAAGCTTTTATGAACACGAAAATCAATTAATTATTATAATAAAGCATGCTTTATCTTATTACCTATTCATTTTCGCTACAATATAATATGTGTTTACCTTTTGTAAAGAGAGAAGTGTGAGGAAATAGCTCGAATTGTAAAAATTACTAGTCACGGGCAAATTATGCCCGAATTTATTATAACGACAATAAATGAATATAAATGAAATATTATACATACCGAACGGTGAACCACCGAGTCTAGCTTCAAGAGCCTGCGTCATGGTCAAGTAACATCTATCTGTGAGCGGAGTTTGAACCAAACGGTCTTGCACACCGAGGTACTCGAAACCGTACAGGAACTTCGCGTTAGCCATGTGGATTGTAAGTTGTTGTAGTACCTGGATAACAATTTATTCTATTAAAATATCTTCTTTATTATTTGATGACATGAAATGAGAAAATTATGCATAAAGATTTTTTTACGTTCAATTAAAAAGTTAATTGAAATAAATTTTCCAACAATATAATACAGTTGGACAATATATTTTTTAAGCATTAACTCACATCATTGTTCCTAGGATCGAAGTAGAAGCGCATCTCGCACAGCCATTCGAAAGAGCGAGGGCTGGTGACGTCAGACGCGATCAGGCGACGTGTAACTGTACGCTTGTGTACGAACTCGTTGATCTAGAGAGATATACTTATTTTTAATGTACGATTTTTTTTTAAATTAGACAGTGAAAACGTTGTTTTCTTATTTGATTTACAGGTTCCGTTATGCTTTTATCGTTCAAATATATTCGTACATTTTAAAATCACAGATACTTTCGTTCTTAGGGCTAAAAAATGCTATAAAATTGTACAAAACTCACCAAATGTTCCAGCTTCCTTCTCCTAAGAGCAGGTTGTTCTTGCAGCACAGAATCCGCAAGAATATTAAGCATGTTCTCAACATGAGCCAACACGCGTTTGAGTCCATCTCCACCGCCGCCAGTTAAGGCTGCGTCCACATCTTCCGACCAGAGAATTTGAACTGCTAGCACCACTATTTGAGCCTGTAAACATTTTATTCATATTAACATTCTGTATTTTGTTTAGCAGATTATACAAAGTGCATCTTAGCTTGAAACTTATTTTTTTAAGATAATATGGGTTATGTGGCTGTTGTATGCGTAAAATTATCAATAGAAATATCTATCTACAATATAAAAATGAATCGCAAAATGTGTTGGTAAGCGCATAACTCGAGAACGGGTGGACCGATTTCGATAATTTTTTTTTATTATATTCCTTGAAGTACCAGGATGGTTCTTATGTTGACAAAACATAAACATGTACCACGGGCGAAGCCGGGGCGGACCGCTAGTAGTATTATAAAACAAATATTATTATGTGTTGAATGTTTAATTCGGTTACCTGATATTTATCGCACCATTCGATAAACTTCTGCGGGTCCACATTTCCGTCTTTGAACTGTTTGACGTCACCCACAGCGTCTTTGAGACGGCAAGCCAATGTGACGCGCATTTCGCGCTCCACCATCGAAAGCCATGAATTGATCTTGGGGTTCTCTATTGTGGACACAGGAGACGTGAAGTATACCTGTAATATTAATGAGTTAGTCATTTAGATTGTTGATATATAATAACAACTATGAAATTTAAAACAAGCATATTCTTCAGAAGAAATTCCACGGAATGTAGATGTTATTTACATATAAATAAGGTTTTATATAAATACTAGCGACCCGCCCCGGCTTCGCACGGGAGCAATGCTGATACTAAATACACTACAGAAAAATTGTGAACGTTGTATAGGTATAAAAATATAGCGGCCCGCTCCGGCATCGCACGGGTATAAAATACATAGCCGGGCGGCCGCAAACGCTACGTCCCGCAATTTTTAAATCTGTAATATCTTCGAAAATATTCACTTAAATCATACGGTGTAAAGGGCCATATAGATCTATATTAAATGAACAATGTATCCATGGTATTTAATTGGTTAAGGATTAATGCTGTATTGGTTAAAATCGCTTCGAAAATTAGCCATTATTTGTCGTAAAAAGTAAATGACAAAAAAAAGTTATTGTGGGTTATCCATAAGAGATAGACATATACCATCGCGGACTTTTCTGTAGACCTTTTCAATGTGTATAATACTTAGTACATTATTTTGATAAAACTCGTAGGGTTCAGCCTGCGTTTGCAATGTAAGCGGAATAAATGTAATTTTTTTACGACATCACATTAGAAACCTCAAAAATAACAGTACTTCTCCACTACTTAATGGATCTTATTATACATATAAACCTTCCTCTTGAATCACTCTATCTATTAAAAAAAACCGCATCAAAATCCGTTGCGTAGTTTCAAAGATTTAAGCGTACAAAGGGACATAGGGACATAGGGACATAGGGACAGGGAAAGCGACTTTGTTTTATACTATGTAGTGATTTACCTCCTCTCCCTCACGTGAAGCGATACCATTAATAATGGTGTTATCTTCGTTTAGAATAATAGCGGCGACACCCGCAAACATTTTCTTGAAGTGCTTTTGAAGGCGAGCAATGTTCTTGCTGTTACCAATAATTTCCAATAGATCTTCATCTCCCACGAAGTAGAATCTGTATAAAGATAATAAGGTTTTAGTTATAGAACAATGTTCTAATTTCTGAAGATTATAAGTTTGTGTTTATAAATTTTAATGTTAATTACCTAGGGAAGCTGCTTCTTTCTCTCTCCAAGTATTCTCCAAGCGCTTTCTGTATCTTGCCCAGTAAATCTGCGAGACGCTCCAGGGAGCGTTGTACTCCGGGAATGTTCAAAACGTCCATCACCATGGGAGATTTGCTCACCTTTTTCATCAGACCCAGGAACTCCGAGCTAGATGGTAAATAAAACATTATTATGATGTAAAAAATCTATTTTCTATATAAAGCTTTCGGTTTTCGACCAAAATATAAAACATATTATGTTGAATTGATCAATTTCTTATCAATTAATTAATGTCAAATTGAGCTTTCATATAATTAAATATCTACCTGATACTTTGGAAGCGACTAGTTTCCACCGGTAGCAGAGTCTTAATATCAGCGGAGCCGCTGAAAATTCCCTCCAAGTATACCCAGCGACGTTGTACATCGATCCACACGTCGAATAGAGCGTTAATGCGGTTAAGTTTCTCTTCCCAGGTAAGTGCTTCTTCTTCGAATACCTAAAGAAACAGGACATTATATAATGCAATTTTTTCGATAACGCAAAACGTTATAACTACAAATTATTTTATTACCATTTTATTGAACTTTAATCAAATATTACCTTATAATACGGCGAGAGCTTCATAGCAGCAACGCTGTTAATATGTTCCTTGACTTTATTGAAAAGATCGTCCCAGCCGCGTATAATCTTGCACTTATTTTGGTAGTTGATCAAGTCTAGTTCATAGCTCTGCCAAGATTCTCGGACCTAAGAAAGAAGTTTATGTTTAATACAAACTGAAATGAAAACGAAAGAGAAGAGTGTTTTGTATGTTTCTCTTTTGAATGGTTTAATGTGAAAATATTTATCTGACCTGTTTCAAGAACTCTTCAAGCGCCATTTCTCCCTGTGCGACGGAAACGACATCTCGTACGGTGTGCTCATTGTGCAGCAGGTCAGCATCCCACACTTGTCCTAGTGTCAGCTCTGATAATGCCCATTCCACCTAATATGAGTTAAAGTTAAATTATTACGTATTTCGCTTCAGAAATAGTATAAATAATAAATTGACATAGTTAAATTATTTTAAAGATGTTAACAAAAACTTAAATATATACTTACATAGTAAAAACGCAAATAATTGGAAATAGATATCTAAAAAATTTCACAGAAACAATTTCCTTTGAGTAATAATTAATATGTAATTTCGAACTGTATACATTCAATTACTATTAATTACCTTAAGGGCACGGCAAAGTTGGCGCCAGTGCCGCTCCTTCAATGCATCAGATTTCAGCTCCACAATCAACATATTAACCTGCAAATTTCACATTGTATTAGTGTCATCTTTCATATGTTATATGGAAAGATTAATAGGTTAAAATTTGATTTATTTAAAAATTAAATACCTTAGTGTACGATTGTAATAGTTTGCGCACGTACTCGTAGCTGTCGTACATACGGAGACGAGCGGGCAGCTCTTTCAACTCGTTTAACATAGCTTCCAATTGTTGTCTATATAAAAAATAAACATTGAATTTAACTAGTTCTAACTTTTAAGAATGTATAATTTTGTTGCCTTTGCTGAAAAAGTTACCTGAGTTTTCTTGGTTGTACCGAGAGCCAAGGCTTATCACGGATATCGTCAATCTGAGTCCAGATCTTGCTAAGTGAAGACCACACGCCACGCAAGTCTTGAAGTTCTTCCAGAGCAACAGTCATACGCTCGTTGTTGACTGAGCTACCTGTTCAAATGTGTGTGTAAAATCGTATGATGAGTGTACGTAGTAATAGCAATATGTTAAAAACCACGATAATGAACCTGTACGATATTTTCAAGAAAAGTATCCTGTTTATTTAAGAAGTAATTGCAATTATAAATAATAACTGAAGTTCGCGCAGAGCGAAATTGATAAACATATGTATCAAATCTTTTATATAGCTCATAGATAAGCAGAATATTTGTTATTAAGTAAAATCAAATAGTCTTGAGACAATTTTTTCTACTTGACAATATTGAGCCAGTGTTGTACAGTTTAGTCCCCTACTAAAGTTTTGCATAACTTTCCCCCTACCTGTATCATGCAGCTCCAAAGCCTCTTTAGCCTTAGCCACATTGTCTCTTTCATCCTTGAGACGCGTGTATCTCGTCTCCATAGCATTCAACCTTGTAAGTGCATCTTCAGGTCTAGTGGAACCATCCGTGGGCTTACTGCGCTCCCACTCTGTGAGGAACTCCACTGTACGCGCTTCCACCGCTTTGTCTTCGGCTACGATCTTTTGTTGGAGTGACGCCACCTGGAGAGAAAAATTCGATATTTCTTGGTTGATAATTTAGCTTTGATTAATTCTTGGATATGTGACTGGTAGAATTAAAAGTAATATACTTAGAAACAATTCGTGGCATATTTTTATACTTTACGTAACTAAAGAATGAAATAATATTCCTTTTTACTACAGCTGATTTTCATTTAAAAGATTTAAGTAAATAACAAGCAATCATAACTTGATTGTGGGATTAAAAGCCAGTTCATTTAACATACTTGGGTCTGTATAGACGAATCCTTCCTTCTCATAATTTCGTTGAAAGCACTCCATTCTCCTTCAATGTTATCCACATGCAGCCAATTTGTTGGGAATTGGAATCTATGGATGATAAAATAAATAACAATTTAATGACTGTAATAATTTAGTTTTCAATTTCTGAATAAAATTAGTAGCAATTACTTATTTTTTTTTATTTTTCGGTTTGATTACTACCTTTGCCTCTCGAGAATACGCTGGGCTTCTCTATAAATGTCAACTTGTTTCTCCCAAGCCAACACCTCTCGCTTCAGTTGTTGCACGTACGTGATGAGCGATACAGCGTCGCTAGTGGATGCGGCTTCTATAGATCGAATTTTAGTAGTTTATTTTTAATATCCAAAAATAATACATTCACTAATATAATCATTCGGGATACAGAAATTGACAAACTTATCTCTGAAGTGTTAAGAATACGACGGTACAATTTTTTTATAGATATAATTTATCTCGATTTGAGATAAATAATATATTATTTATCTCAAATCAATACTTGCCTTAACAACAGGTCTTAAATAGCTATATAGCTGTAGAATAATGCAACATACCTATAGTTTGCTGTTCAAGTTGTCCCCTAGATTTAGCCAATCTTCCATGGAATTGTACCATTTCGCCTCCTAGTAGGGCTCCAAACTTGCCGAGCACCTCCTTATGCCAGGCATCATACTTTAGCGCCACTTTACTTTGCACACGAGCGAAGTCGATAACTACGGGACCGTATTCACGACGAGTATCTGACGTGTCGAATGTTGTACGCGATTTCCTGTTCAAATACAAAAGTTACATAAAGTACTATAATAAAAAAAGTTGGATAAAAATATCAATTGGATTAAGGATACTTACTTGATGTCATTAAGACATTTGATCCACAGTGTGATGTCTTCGCCGAGACGGCCGTACAAGCTTTCAGGTTGAAGATCCCATAGCGCTTGGTAGCTAAATGAAAATAAGTATAATATCAATTTAATTATTCGTCTTAAAATAAAAGCAATATAGTTTTTTGGTTCCCAGTAAGGGTATAAATAGTAGTATACACTGCCGCGACGCTATAAATAAATGATAAATGAATATTTGAAATCTTACCGCAACCACTCGTCGACGTATTCCCGCACTTGCGATATTTTCTGCTCAATAGCGCCGTATGCGTTCTCTAGCGGCGAAGAACCTCCTGGCAATTTTGTCAACAGATTCCTATACGTGGCTGTTTGGGCCGGAGCCACACCCACTTGGTATCTTAAATGTAATGGAATAATTAAAATAATTGTTATTTTAAATAGATACGTTTTTTGCATAATATCGAGTACCTAACTAATAACTTTAAATTTTAATATTATTTATATAAAATAGCAGAAGTTTCATTTGACGTTAAAATAGTAGGCTAGATATCATTTACTAAATTAGAAAAATGTAACTTTTTTAATACTCTTTAATCTAGAATCTAGATATTATCTAGTTTAGACACAAACCTTGTGCTCTGCAAGCGATGCTGGCTAGTAACAATGGCCTGCCAGGCGAACATCTGCCTCATCAGTTGGAAACGCGCTTCCTCCAGCGAGGGGAACAAATACATTTGTTGGTTTGTGATTCGCACCTCGTGTACTACGCGAGCAATCTGAACAAATTAAATGAGTTTTATTATTGTCGATTAAGAAATGTAATAAAAAAACACTATATCTACCAGTTATGTTATTAATATAGAAGACATTGTTATCTTAATGTACGGTCTGATATATTCTTCGAATCTATTATGTAGTGCAACTTTGAATTTTTCGTAAGATAATAGGGATCAGTAATTATTTCACATAATTATTATTATTTAAGTTATGTCGTACCTGCGGCTCACCGCCAGGCTTGTGAGTAGGTTCGGCTGGTGAATAAGTATCCATAGAGAGGTCCATTTCATTTGTTTTTCCGAGTAGTGCTCCAGTCCATGCTTCCACACCGGCTTGTAGACGAGCTGCCAAGCTTTTCTCAACCTGAAAGTATAACCATTATTGTAGAAAAAAGTTTCTTTCTAACCCTATAATGAATTTAACTCAATTAAATTTTCTTCTACAATAGGTATGGTTTTATGTAAAGAATTCATATGCGTGTATGATTTTTAATGTACTTTACCTCTTCATCAAGACGCTGGACCCACAAATGCAGGTTGCTGTATTGTCTGAGCGAAAGTTCATCAATAGCTCTTTGCAAACGGATCAAGATATCAGCCAGGCTCTGTGCGGAGTACGGGCAGGTTTCCAATGACCGCACATCTACAGAAATCTGTTCTTCGACCGCCAGTAGATCTTCAACCTGAAAGGAGCCAAACATTTAATTATCTAAAAAAAAACAAAAAAAAACTGGAAAAGGCTGTATTGTGTTAATATAGACCACTGACTAATAATAAAAACATAAAGTTAACATTTATCACTCAATGAAAATTATAGTCTTTTCTACTTAAAGTAAAAAAGTACATTAATTTACCTTTTCTTGGAAGAGGAGCACGACTTCGCTCAATTTCTGAACGTATGGATCGAGCTTGTAGGACTCCCATACGAGCGCCATTCCTTCCGATACTTGGTGCAACACATCGCGACGGAGACCAGCTACTAAAGGTATGATGGACGCCTTGTCACGGATCTATTTTAAAAACTACTTGTTAATATCCTGGATATATTGGTTAAAAATGTCAATTTGTTCACACTAACATAAAATACAATAAGTTGATAAAGAAGGAGAAATAGAAGGAACTAGACTGTAGGATAATTAGAACAGATGCTAGCAAAAATAACTGGATTTCTTTTCTTTTAAAACGATTCGGGTAAATTTTATTTAATAGCTAGACAGAAATCAAATTGTCAATAGTTATCGAGATTGACTTTTTTGATAAATAAAAAAAATGTAGCAAAAAGTAAAAACACACAAAAAATGTCTGCAACGAAAATAAACAAAGCGATAAAGAAAACATGCTTATCGTTAGTAAAAACCAAAACTACCTTTGTATGATTCCTATTATTTAGCTGCGTGAAAAAATACGTGTCTTAGTGTTTTTCAAATTGAATTGTTATGTTTTAGTACTCACTATGTATGCACAATGGTAATAACATTATTATCAAAATCTACGGATCTGTTACTTTCATACAATACGATGAATAAATCGATTCATCTAATTATTTTATAATTATGAAGATGAAGAGCAAATAATTTAAAGTATTGGAATTTTCAAACGATTGAACTACTCGTATATGGTTTCAATGTTGTGAAATAAAGTTTGAACTCGTTTTATTAAACCTATGTTACGTAACAATATACTCAACTGAATAAATACAAAATGTAATAAACATGGGGACATTATGGTGTTGCGCTCTAATAGTGGTATTCTAAGCTAACCGTGATTTACGCGTGTTTGAATACGCAACTGAGAGCCAATGAACGATAAGAGCAGTTTTCTTATTGGATAGAACTTGATACATAATATTTTCTCTTTTATTTATTTTAAAACTAAGTATAACAAGTTCAAAGTTATATTAAAGCCTGTAATTGCCTTTCATTGACTCTTATTGGACGCGTTCTTAAATGCGTGTTTTACATATTATGTGTAAATAGATTACAATAAAGATACAAACCTTTTCCAAAGTGCGTTCGTAAGTGCGCACACTTTCAATGAGCGAAATAGCGAAGGGATATAGTTGATTGGCTTGATGGGCTTTGTTAACAATCGCTAAAGGTACTCTGTAAACAACAACATAATAATCACACAGACTGTTTTTTACATACATAAATATTTCTTTAATATGATATAAACAAACCTGAAGCCCAAGTTCTTCAAATTGCGGACTTCTTTGTACAGAGTAATGATCTCAGGTAGAAAGTTCACTTTAAGTTTCAATATAGTACCGGTTTTGCTTGAACGAGCGCGAACCGACTCTATGGCGAATATGCGACCAGAAACTCCAAGGTTTCGTTGTTGAACCTGTAACACAAACACAATTTCATATACAAAATAATTTATGGAAAGGTAATAAAACAAGCTAATTATAAGAAGGCAATAATTTAAGTTACATTATATAAATAACTTACCTTGCGAGCCCAATCATCAAATACTTCTTGTGTGTCGAGCTTCAAACGAAAACTGTCACCGTCGGCTTTTAGCTTTTGACCTTCAATGTGGTTTTCCCAACCCTTACCTAAAAAAAAATATGTTGTTAAATGAAAATGATTACAGTAAATGATAATGAAACGAATGTGTCATAATAGGCAAGGTCAATACAAAATATTATCCTAGTTTCATTTAAAATTATGACCACTTAATATATCTCACCAAGTACATCTTCCACTCGCTTCAGGTAAGCGGTAAGTTGGTGATCGATCTGTTTGGCCCAGATAATAGAACCAGCAACTGGCGGCAAGTCTCGAACCAGAGACAGTCGGGAGCATTTCGATTGTGGGTATTGAACCTGTTAATTGTCATTCAATGTTATACACTTCCAATACATACATTGTATGAGACAAAAATACAACAGAAGTTGATATAGGGGTATGACCGCGAAAAATTGTACCGTTACATTCATGACATCATAACAAACGTTACATACATGACTGAATGTTACTTACATGACCATTATAAAGCTTAGTACATATAACAGGCCTCTACCCATTCTATACATCTTATATATAGCCTCCGACTGCGTGTTATGAATTTGCAGTGTCAGTTTTTTTATTTTTTTGAAGTGAAACTTCTTTATCGGGGTTGGACAAAAATTTAGTGTAACATTTTTGCGTTACGCCGTACGCGTGACATTTTTGCGTTACGCCGTACGCGTGACATTTTTGCGTTACGCCATACTCGTGACATTTTTAAGGTCATAAAGAAGTTTCACTTCTTACGCGTGTACTCTAGTACACGCATACATTTTTTATTAATTATTTTATTTTATTCCTTTTTGTACAATCAGGTAAAACATATTAAGCTAATGGAAAACTATAGATAAAGACCAATCCAATGATATCTTGCACATCAAAATCCGTTCAGCCGTTTAGATTTGAAAATATTATCGTCCTTTTTTCGCGCAATTTTTTAATAGACCTATGTGTTCTAAGCCTAACAATATGTCATGACTGTAACGTAACACATTTCGTTACACATCGTTACAATCATGACAAAAAATGCGGGCGACATAACCTTAAATTAAAATTACTACTCGATTGTGAATGCTAAGAACCACGAAGTAGTCTGATTCTTTAGTTTTATAGTAAACCTACGTAAAGATTTATAATAATAAGACAGAATATATATACTTACCTCGCAATCGAACACTTTAAATACCCTTTTTTCGAGCGACAAATCTAACATCAACACAAAACACCATTTCTCTCAAAGAAAAAATGGCTGCATTTGTTTTTTAAATGTTGCCAGCATGCCAAATAGTGTTGCCACTTAAGAAAATAAGAGAAGGATTCTGATAATTCTTATAGTATGGCAGTTAGAGACGTTACATACGTGACGTTACACACGTATAAAAAAAGTGGACAGTTTTTAAAATAATAATAAAAAATCGATTGGCCTTGTGCATTAAAAGATTTTTATGTACATGTTGAATAAGAACCGAATAACTTAAATTTTTCATAAAAATGCGAGTCAGTCATACCATTTCGTAGGGGTTATCAGTTTTTATCACAAGGGTGTTAGGTGGACAAATATTTTTTATATGGACATAAAAGTGGAGCCAGTAAAAAAAATATAAAATAAAATATTTCTGCAAGAGATAGATTGAGTTTTATGAAATAATCTAAAAGAACACAAGCATACCTTTTATTACATATCTAACAAAACACTTATTGTCAAAAAACGTTGATGCCATATGAGAAATAAAATGGGAACATTGAAAAAATAATTCATGTACAATTTTTCGCGGTTATACCCATAGACCTACTACTCCTTCTACCGATAAAATTGATTTATACCTTAATAGAATTTTTGTAAGTGTTCTTTCAAGTTAAGAAGTGCATAGAAATTAGTTCAAAATAAAGGCTAAATAATAAAACTAATTTCAAAAAAAAATGAAGCAGTTCAAACAATTCACTTTTAATTCATTCAAGTTTTAAAGATAAGTGAATTTCTTTTATTAAATTCTAATAAACACTTACACAATATTTTCACATGTATGAGTGTACCGGTAGGACTATCAAAATCACATACCTACATACAAAAAGCACGTACCTTAAACTTCTCATGCAGCGCTTCAATATCGTCCTTCACGCGCTGTATCAACTGAGTCTGGTACTCGCGTATCGCACCACGTATGTGCGGGCGCACGAACAACGCATTAAATCGGGAGAAGATGCGGAACATTTCGTTTGCGTTCTTAGCTGTACCGAGTTGGTCGCGGAGGTGCGCTGTTATGCGCGTCTCTACGCGGTCTGGAGAAAGATTTTTAACCGACTTAAAAAAGGAGGAGGTTTTCAATTCAGCCGGTATATTATTTTGGTTTAATTAGGTCATTATTGTGACTCAAATGTTTGTGTTGATAGTGTTATTGGCACGCAAGAATAACGCGTTGAACCGCATGAAGATGCGGAACATTTCGTTCACGTTCTTCACGCTATTATAAATGAATATTTTAGTTTCATTAGATCATGTTTGGGATTTCAAAAATGCCTTGAGAAAGATTTCGCTGTGATAGAATATGATAGAAATTTGTAAGCTCACCGATCCTATCCTCATATCGTCGTACAGCCGCTTCCCAAGCGTCGCAGCCTTCACGAGAAATATCCAGGCAGTCCACTTCTTTGACATTTTCGTACGCAAGATTCACCTGAACAATTATATTCATGAGGTAGGAAACGTTATCCATAATATATATTATTCACATAGCTGACTGAATTTTTTCAAGAAAAAAACTAAAATTTCTTTAATTTTTGTTTTGAATAGATTGCATATTTAAAAAATAAAGTATTTGTCAGTTAAACTTATAAATAATAATAATTAATTAGACACTAAATATTGACCTCAGCAATAGCGTTAGCATCAGCGGCATCCATGGGCAAAGAGTGTGGTTGTGCCGGCTCGCCGCTACCGCCAGTTTCAGCTGCGGGTGTGGCGCGGGGACGCAATACCTGAAAATTGTAAATAGATAGGGTATATATAACAAAATGTTGTATTTTTGAGCTATACATTTAGCCACGTAATCAGCTATGTGAAAAAATTTAAGTAAGTATAAAATAGGGCAAATATAATAAATATGAATGTATTCAATTGCCAGACAACAGGAAGTTAAGGGAAGATATAAAATTGACACTTTATACATTTACAGTATTTTAAAAAAGCAATAACTTATCATATCTGGTATCAGGATGAAATCTAGGCCTTATTGTTCTGTTATAATATATAACTTGTATTTATTTTAATAACAACATACCCTCAACATCACAGTGCGTAGTTGTTCATGATGTCTGCGGAATCGGCGCATGTGTTCCATCCGCGCTTGGAGCCTCTTGTGTGAGGGAGACACACGCCACACCATTTTAAGATGTTCATCTCGCTTCTTTTTAACTATATCCCTGTACATTAAGAAAATATATTAAATTCAAATAAATTTTACATAATGTCAAAATTTTTTTATCTAAATAATATTATTTTCTCTGGAGGATGTTCTTGATACTGACCTCAATAAACCTTGAAGTTTCTCGTACTCATCATCCCAACAAGAGAAAACTTCGAAACACTGTGTCATCACTTTTTCAAAATCTTCAAAGGGAATATGCATCAGTCGTCGAGTGCCAAGAACCTAATAATAATTATAACACATTTTTGTTATTTGTATGACATGTATTGATTCAATTCATAGTTATTATTTAATTTTATGCATATTATTTAAATTATTAATGATTTAAAATTTTATGCATTTTATTTATTACCTTGAGAAGCTGTTGGCCCAAATCACGCGATATAGCTTCGACGAGTCGTAAGCCGCGTTGAATGGGATACTTCGTTGAACGGATCTTACGCAAGTGAGAGAATATTTGTTGGACTGCCAATCTAGTAACAAAACATTTTCTTAGTCATACTTGTAAAAAAGTATATCAAATTATAATTGAAATTAAAAAAAAAAAACCATTATAATGTCATATTTTTCACACAAATAACTTATAGAAAGTGTTTTTTGAGTTTTTAGATATTTTTTACTTTTAGTCTTTGCATATAATTTAAGTAAAAATCTTACCTGATTCTTTCAAGTTCTGTAGCACTCAATAGATCATTAATAGGAAAGTCTTTCATAAGAGGATTGTAGTCAGAGACTGTAGCAAGAGCCTGTTTGAGACCTGTGTCAGTATCAAATGATACTGTGGCATGGAAACGCTTGCCGTACTTCAGAATCTCAAGTGTCAAAGCCACCTACAGAAAAGATAAATAAGTTCAATACATTATAATATTTATACATTGATTAATTTTTAAAGAGGCAAATCATTTTTAAATATTACTATCATTATTTTCCAGTAAAATGTTATATTAAAGTGATAAATTATTACTTTGACGTATTTTGACGATGCAAAAGCGCTCATAATTAAGTCTAGTTGAATAAATAAATGTTTGAGTTTGAGAAGAATAATACTTACTTCAATGCTTTCACGTTTCTCCTGAATGCGATGAAGGGCTCTTTCCAAATTGAGCCAGAATGAGATCTCTTGTAAAGCTGTGCCATTGGATGGGTCACGGTCCAATTTGGTTACCTGAAACAAGTATAATTTATAAGATGTATGTATTTTAAATGTTGTTCTTTAAAAGAGAAAATACATTTCTTATTGGATTTATTTCAAATTGGAAAAACAGGATTTTTGTATGACTACAAATTTTTAAAATAGTTTATTTTTCTCTTTTTACCAACAAGAATGTGTTTAAATTTCTTATTTTTGATGAATTGAATAAATCCTAGTGACTATTAGAATCTTATTTGCAAATATTAATTGGAATTTTACATGTGAAATTACATTACCTTTTGAATTTCTTTGATCCAACGATTGACTCCATTTTGTAGCTGATTTAGGAATGTTGAATCTTCTACTTTATCACCAAAATCAGCTACTCTAGGTTTACGACCTTCATCAGCAGCTCTAAAATCAAAACATTACTTATATTATGTACTCATTTTCTTTTTGACGTGACAACGTCTTATAATTCGATAGAGCCGGCTGCACGCACGAAAAAACATGACTCATGCGGCGTTACCTCGCTCTGAGGCGTTCCATGTAAGGCTTGAAGTGCAAGCGAGAGCGCGGAACGAACGACAAAGAAGCACAATCGGACGTTGTCACGTTCGACTATCGTCAGTAAACCGACTTTACAGACAACCAATTTTTTTTATAGATCAGTTCTTCAGCAACATTTATATGTAGTTTAATTTATAGGCCATAATTAGCTATATTATGACACAATTCTAAATTTTATTTTAACTTAGACATGTTTGTTACAAAGTATTCACATATAAAATATTATTTTATACAATTTACTTTATTAGTTTACCTTTTTATAACTGCAGCGACCAATGGATGGACAGGCAAAGTAATTTCTGGAATGTCAATATTCTGTTGAAGGTGCAAGAGCCCCATTTCCAACTCGGCTATTTTCTTCTCAACTGATGGTGCCATCTTGTCTCCATCTCTGTTATGGAAAAAAATAACATTTATAGAAATTAGTGTATCAAAGCTATAAGGGTAATCCTTTTAAATGCGTTTTGTATTTGACTTTTTATTTAATGAATCAAATTATATAACCGCTGTTTCCTTGGCCAGTGGAACTCTACACATTGCATACTATGACAAGAACTAGACACAAGAACTACACATGCATACTATGTGACATCAACATTTAACACAATAGATAATCTATTGTGTCGCGCCCCGATCGGGGCGCTCGGTGGTCAATGGGTTAATGAATCAAATAATATAAACACTGTTTGATTGGCCGCAGAAACTATGCATTCGTAATTTAGTTAGTTCTTTGTCATATTATGGATCAAAATGAGACAATACAACAAGAACTACATCTGCCTATTAAGTTTATTCATATTATATAGAATTCATAAAATATATTAAGTTACCTGTCTGCTCTCCCACTTTCCTTGACATAGCTCTTGAAGAATGGTGCCATGGTTTTGCTGATAAAAGCATGGAGTGTTTCATATGGTGAGCCATCAGACAGGTTGATGAGACGCAGCTGGCTGTGGATGGACTTGTCAGCTTCAATCACCTGTCCTCGCTTGATGCACACAAACGCAGCCACTCTTGGTGATGTGAAATGTACCTATAAGAAGTGTGTTTTAAAATTCTGTCTTCTAATGGAAGCTGTTGTTAATAAAATGTTTTTTTTCTTCTTCTTTGCATTTAGTTAGAATAACCAATAGATGAAGAGATGTGTTGTATTTAAATTATTCTGATATAGAAGAACATAACGTCACCATTGTGTTGTTAACCTATTTTTTTATTGAGTTGCTGAGTTTTATATTTTATTAGAAATAAGAGTAAGAGTGAGTACGTAATCTAATTAAAAACTGATATAGAAATTATTTTATTTTAAATTGATCATATTGGAATGTTTGGTAATGGGGTAAATGCAACACTCAATATTTGTTTTATAATTAAAATGTGATACCTCAGTGCTGATTTGATATGATACTGCTTCCTTCTCCTCTTCTCCTTCAGTTGGCTGCTCACTGTCATCTTCTATAAAATAAAATTTCTAAGTTTATAATCTTTACCTATCTATGTTTTTGCTTGCTATTTAGTTAAAGATGTCTATTTTTATTATCCTGTCGTTTATTTATAATAATTCATATTCAATGGAATAAAATTATAGCTTATTCCAAAGAAGGGTAGATACTTAATTTACATAAACTACGTCAGCATTGTATTGATTGGGTGGGTCGTTGTTTTTTTCATACCTTTTAGCGAAAACCTCTGCACGTAAAGTGACGAGACTTGAGGATCCGATATGAATTTTCTAATGCAATCTTGGTTGACTTTATCATCAAGTGCAGCGTTCAATGCCGGTGGCACGATGTCATCCTCCGGTAAAAGTACCGTTGCAGCTCGACGAAGATAATTTGCAAAGTCTTGAAAGTCTACTACGACTACATTTTGAGCCTCTGGGGCATTTTCACTCCCGTCAAGGGAGTCTCCCATTGTGATATGGAATAATTGGGTGTTCTTTATTCCAATAGGTAAGAGAAATCAATAATTTAACTGCAACGATGAATACAACGCCGCAGACGGCTTTTTCAGTTTGACAGAATTTGTCAAAGAGTATAGTAATATAGAGGAATTTGTGCAATGCTTGACAATTCGTGAGTCATAATCCATAGACAAGAGCCAGCTGTTGATGTCAATGTCAAAATTAATACCCGTTATTTTTTTTTGGCTTGGTATCTTACTATTTGGTCGTCTATAAATCCATAACTAGCCGCTTATCCCAGATCCACCCGGGTTTACTCGATATAAAAACAAAATAAAATATAGCATGTCTCTCGGAAATATTGTACAATATAGAGTTCGGGACTAGTATCTAGACAACAGAGAAAAACGGTCCGAGCGAGAGGTCTCCCAATGGTAAATAAATGGTCATTGTCTAACGTTTTGACAACAGAACCAATCATTGATGTTTGTCAAGATGTTTGAAATGGTATATATGTCGTGGCCATATCGTAGATTTGCTCATTTCATGATATGATCGATCATTTCACGAAATGGTCGCATTTCATGAAATGGCCAACATAGTTTGATCTGATCGTTAAATCGTCAACGTTTCACGATTTGGCCATCCACATTTGGCCAGATCGTATAAAATATAAAGAGTCCATAAAACATTAAAAAAAATTCAGAATATTCTAAAAACTTGTTTAATGTCATTTAAGTTAGTGCCGCGGCAGCGGCCGGCGAATGCTAGAAGCGAATCGTTTTTGCAATAAAAAACAGTTAGGTTAGGTTAGGTTAGACTTTGATAAACAACGCACGAGCCGAGCGAGCAAAGCGAGCGTGCCACGGCAGCGGCCGGAGAGTGCCAGAGCCGGATCGCTTTTTAAAAAACAAACAATTATAATACTATAGTAGGATCTATAAATATATTATATCCTAAAAGAAAAAATGCATCCACATTTTCCATAGTACTCGAACCGTCGTAAATTCTTTGCTATGACTTTCTTCATATTGTTATTAAACGAATTATGAAGTTTTTAACTGCGAATAATTAAATATTCGCCAGCGGCCGCCATTTTATCACATAAACAGAGCTTGCAGCGCCTCTACCAATGATAAATGTAACTATGTTACGATATGATCAAATAATTTTGATCATTTCATGAAAAAACCGCGCGTTTAGTTGGCCATATCGTGAAACGATTTCTTATCATTGATCTGCTCAAGCCACATCATGATGTGGCCAAACTAAATTGGCCATTTCATGAAATGCGACCATTTCGTGAAATGGCCAATCATATCATGAAATGAGCAAATTTACGATATGGCCACGACATATATATAGTTACTATAATAGTTATTGATTTTGTTTGACTTTGCACCATCTCACGAATTATGTATCGGTAAAAAATATTTAAATTTAAAACTTAAAAGGGAAAACAAAGTCTGGCTTTATCAATATGTAAAATGTATATATGCATTATTATGTGTATTTATATTATTATGTAATCATCTATAAATAATATACATTACACATAATATGATGATTATAATGAATAATGCCACTAACAATAATTTACATTACTAAATTGAAGCAGTTCACAATGTTTGTACATATTTATTATGTGTACACTACCTAGTCCAAGCAAGTACCCGCATCTTCGAAGATAATATTATATTGTACTTATTAGTTATTTCAAAGTACGTTAATGTACATACTAAGTATACATAGGTATACATATATGTATTTATTTCGTTGTTTAATGACGTAAGTAGAAGTATTTTTTATATTATTATTATAAAATGATCAATAATGTATTCGTTAATTTTTTTTTGTATTGATAGGATAGAATAATACGTTGAAGGATAGACAAATCACAAGGCCTCTTAGCGTACCTCTTTCCCTTTAACGGGATTTTCAATCAAGTTGCCTCCTCTGCTTTGCTTTATCCGTCATAGTCAACAAAAAATCTGCCTATATCAGTCTGTTACTATTTGCTCTGACACACAAATAGCTTTAAACTATATAGTCATACACCTAAGGTACATTTTGCATTATATTGAGATCCATTATAAATGTTCTCGGAGGTGAATATCGGCGGCGCAGGCCATAAAGGCAGTGATTCGAGGAGCGTTTCGACAGTTTACAAGCTCGCTGTAATAAGATATCGGACGCTCTATCACCCTGGAAAATGTCTTTATTATGCTCTCTGGAACAAAGCTTCAGATAGGTTCTGAAGAAATGCCGGAGTTGACAGTTTAAATACCTAGTTAGTTTTTAATCAAACGCTTTTTCTCTTTGTAGAGTTTTTGTTGAGGAGTAAATTTGATTTAGGTACCTTATATAATAAATGCATTTGAATTTGTTTCAAATATATTATGTCCATGATGAAACATTTTATTATTTAATTATAACCAGTACAGTGGATATAGTGCGTGGTACAGTGATTAACACGTAGTAGATCAAAAAGTTACGGTCTGCAGGGCTGGAACATAGAAGGCTGATTCACCTAGTTGTCCATATTCAGTAAAATAATTAATGTACCTATAATGCATCAGCCCCACATAGGATACACGGGACTTCACTTTTTAGTACCTACTTAATGTACTTAATTATTGAAATATAATTTTGTTTTAAAAAAAATAGACGGGTAACAATTAAATCATTATTTGATTGTAGTACCTACTTAAATTATGTATAAGTATTTATAACGACATGAATTGACTGCAGGTACGATTATATATTCACTGGAAAATATTATTAATTTCGCTTCTGCTCGTTATATGATTTAATCTAATAGACAAGATATCTATTAGCAAGTTGATTGATTTACATAATATATTATATTAAGGTAGGTAGGTACATGCGTTAATCTGATCATGAATGTATTATCGTTTGAACCTATTTAATCTTCTAAATTTATACCAATCTAAATTCTCTGAATAGGCATTGGGACATTACATAGGGTTTGGGACAAGAAAGCCGGATTGAGTAATTTATTTACAATCAGAAAATTAATCAGAACACGTAGAAAAACAGCCTGAACAAGAAGTTTATCCAATTTAATGATCGGACATAGAGCTTTTTTATATATAAAATCGAAACCACTTAGAAAAGTTTCCCAAAAAACACTCAAAACTCGCCGTCTGTACCTATTGGTGCCAAACGATTACGACTGCGTATCCCATTTTAAGTAGTTCTAAACTTTCCTAGAAAGGGTGAACCGCTTTGGGTGGTAATTTGTCGCTAAAATCCTTATTTATTGCAACAGAGAAGTTGGATCGGCCCCGGGGGCGAATTCGCGAAGTTCGCTCCTTTAAGTTCGCTTCACTGAATACCGACACCTTGAGCACATATTCAGGTTGAATCCCCCTTTTCTTGTTTTACTTGAAATATGGTACGACGCATAGGTAGTTTAATACGATTTCGATAGAACTTTCTCTGTTTGCTGTCGTTATTCGGACTTGGAATTCGAGTAAAAATATCTACTCTTATTGATATCATGTATTGAAACTCACAATTGATGTCGCAGTATCCATTGTAATTTCACATTAGAAATAAGAAAGATTATGTAGGTACCTAAGTAGTTGAAAAGTTACACCTACTTAGAGTACATAAATACCTACAATTGCTTTTTTTAAATAAGTATCTCAATATTGTAATTGCATAAATTATAATTATCCTTTCTATTGTGATAAAATCTTAAAATACAAACCTGCTGACTACACAATCTTTCGTACAAACTGAGTAGGTATAGAGGGCGGCTTTGAGTTGAGCCGCGTTATTCGGACAAATATTTGCATAGCTCTTTTCATACCTCGTTGGGCGCTAGTAAATCAGTGTAGTTACACTACGGCTTGTTGTCCGACTTTTGTTTAGCTGAATGTTGTATGAGATGTTCTAAATGTTTGCTTAGCATAATTCATTGTTAATATTAGTTTTTCGTTTCGCAGAAAGAAAAGCGTTAATTATTTAGTTATTAAATTAGTTTGCGTTTGTTCTATGTTTATCTTTTATAATAGAAGGATCGTAATTAGTTTTCTGATGGACACCAGTATGACAGGAATTGCTGTTGACTAATTTAAAGAGCACGATTACGTGGTAACAAACCAAATCTCTTTAGGAAAATATTATTAGTTTTTATTGTGGCAGAACCCTTTTAATACCCTTTAAAAGCACACAACCTGCAATACACTCGACACCATAAACCACGTACCATGCACGTACCCCTATAAAGTTGCTGGGTTACTCGACGATGATAACAATCTGGTCTTAAATCATCACCTTTTATCAAGAAGAAAACATTTTTGAACATTGTTTCACTAATTAATAACATTGTTACGACTTATATTGAAAATTTATCTTTTTAATATATATATCATTTTATGTAATGGACTAATTTAACACAAATGCTCTAACTAGAGCTCTATATTTGTTTGTATGTCTGTTTGCTGTACAAGACTTTGATATAATATCGTGTTATACACCTAAAATTACTCGTATTCCTCAGCTGTTTGATTAACATTATAATCGTGTTTGATACATTGGCAATAATGTTGATAAAGCGGTGCAACCTGTTCATTGCAATAGTATCTAATTAACGTACACGACTATTTTGGCGTGGAACACACATTGCGGCGGAGTTAATTATTTATTGACATACAAATCCCGTGACGCGATAACAATAGTAATTGTGTTGTACACGCTATAAGTATGGCTCATTAACGCGTATGTCTAATGTCACTTTAACTCATAAACCTGGCTATTTATATGATGACGCCTAAATATGATTAATGCTTCATAATAATATACCCGATACTAGAAATGTATTTAAATGATTGTTAGCCCAAAGAATGTTTATATATTGTCTAGGGCGGATCCGAAATCTGACCTCGTTTAATTTGGTAAAAGAATGAAATATTAGATTTAGTTTGTTACATGAAATCTAAAATAATTTGTTTTCTAAAGTGGTGAAAAATATTCGTGAGAATGATTTAATTTCGTAGATAACTATTTGTTTTGTACATCGTCGCAAGATCGTCGCTAACAAAATACGCGCAAGGCGACATAAAATCTTCAGATATTACCAGACTGCGGCTGTCCTAGTTCTATTGTAGTCGTTGACGGGCGACTTTCAAAACATTTTTGAATATTTCTGTTATGAAAGTTGGGACAACCGAGGATTAGTGTGGCAACCCTGAGAAATGGTCGGACGGAATTGGAAAAGTTGAAGCGGCGCGGTCCGGATTACAGTTGGTTGTATTGATACAATACGACATGTAGAAAGTTTACATTGCGAGAGACATCCGTGAAAATGTCTTGAACTTACCTACGTGTGATAAAACAGGTACTGTGCTACAACTGTACAAACATATTGCAATAAACGGTAGCACAAAAAACGAATAATTGAAAAAGAACTATAAGTAGACGCTGTGCGGGATAAATTGTTAAATGTCAATTAAAAATGCTGATTTTAGTTAAATGTATTTCTTTTAAAGTAAGGCGAGACACTGTAGACTCCCCTGAGTATATTATGTTCTGTGCACTGTAGGTACTCCCTAAATCTATGATTAAATGAATGAATTAAATCAAAACGATGTCCTGTGAAAAGGAAATTATAATCGTAGCTTGAATTAATATAACTATCGAAAGGCACGACTTCTATTTAATTAATTTGGTGTAGATAATAACTGAATTGAAATATGTTAGGCAAGTGTTGTTTAAATTAATTATTTCTATTAGACACGCTCGTAGTGCGAATAGCGTGTGGCTAACTAAACAGAATATTAAGTTGAATCAAATTATATCCATCCATCCATCCAACTTCTACGCTAACTTTTAAATCCAATAATTAGAAATATCTCAGATATAAATATATTTATTTTTTATCGGACAGATGTTGGAAAGTAAGCACTATACAATAAAAAAACAAAAGAGAACTGCAGCTAAACTTAAACATTCATATTAAAAATAATTTTAAGTTATAATTTTATCAACATTATCATTATAGTATTTGCTATTGATTAAATAGTAAATACATGACGTATGTACTACGTAGTATAGCTATATTCCTAGGTGTAGTTTATAAAAACATGATTTAAGTGAGCTATAAAATAGTTCCAAAATAATGTGGATTTCATTTTTCTCAATAATGTGGATTTCATTTTTCTCGAGTGTATCTTATCAAAGATTATGCCGTTCACGCGCGTGTCTCACTTTCTAGTCACGTTTACTAAAGGGGTGAGGCCGCGAATTCAACGAATTTTCATAATGGCCGTCATCATACCGTAGGATATCGACACTGAACTAACACGGTTTGATCAGGTAAAAATTAAATTTCAACATTGCAAACAATATTATATTTTTAAAGGAACATTACCTATTATTTATTACACATACACTCCGACACCGCAGCTCATTTCACTTTATTCAACCTAATATATCACTATCATAGAATTATACGAGATCATTTACGACGTGTATTACTGTATTAATCCAATATAGGCGAGACATTCAATAGAAATGATTCAATATCTATCACGTTATTCCGAACGCTGTTGCGTGCGTGAACAAATTAATTAATTAGATTTAGCTAGTAGGTGCGTTATCATTATTAATCGCTGGGCCTAGGCTGCGGCTGATGGATCACCGTGGACGCCTACGCACTTTATCAATTATTCACGTTACATTAGTTCACTGGTCAGTTCCTGTCATGCTATCAAATAAAATTAGTGTTTGTCATTTAAAAATATTGTCCTCCAAACTATTATAGTCTTTTTGCCGTTGATAGCTTCGCGTCGTTGTAAGACAAAGTATAGGTAGATAATAATATGGTATTGTTCGTATATAAATGTTCTGTAGAAAATATAAGAGTTAATGCTTTGTTAAGATTACAGATTTTACTGTTTTACAAATAGAATAGCCATAAAGGAGTATGTGCGAGCACACAGTTATAAATTTTATGATTTTTGGTATCCGTGACGATGTCGCTCATGGTAATGTTTATTTGAATAACATTCGACTGAACCGCAGTCGTTTACGAGGGCGGGCCCTATAATATATTTTCATTATACCCCATTTATTCGTGGGTTGTCGATATTCATTCTTTATATGCTTACCTTGAAACGTCAATAACGTATTACCGATTACGAAGAACTCGTATCGGAACATGAGAAGATTTCGATACATAGAAAATATTAGATATTGTCAATAGTAAATATTATGTATTAGACATTAGTACAATACTGGATTTAAAAGTATGATAAACTTCGGACAAAATATATTTAAGTCTACGCTATAGAAATTGTTAAAATATATTCGAAATATAGAAATGCAATCCAACGCCGTTACAAAAGTTATTCAAAGAAATAGGTTACAACTTTAGCGTAGAGCTACGGCGGCTACGGTAAGCGCATATAGTTTGTAACTTTGTGCACGTTCGTACTTCGCATAAACGGATACAGGGTCGTTGTTACCGCTGACCATTTAGAACGACTTCAATACTCCACTTCATTTTCCCGCCTCGGTCAAGTAAGATGAATTTAAAATAGCCTCGACGTACTGATTATAGCGTTGCGAGCCATTCATCATAAAAATTACACGCGTTTGACGTTCTAATACCATTTAATTGGCTTTTAGCGATCGTTAAGTAAGGTTCATAGTTGATACTTTATAAATTGGTACATGCGGTTAATGTAGGCATGTCCTGTAATGCATATTAAATAGCGGCCGATTTAAAATTCATTGTATAAAATAAAAGGTTCTGTTAACCCTTAATCGGCCATGACTTCAAACAAGTTTATTTTAATACATCAGTACGGGGTTATATCGAGATTAAACAGTAAAATATTAAAAGTAAAATATTGGGTAGCTTATAGGTTTTTTTGGCGGTGGGATATTATTTCCCTATAACCATTAAAAGTTATGTTTTGTGGGAAATTATTTCCCTATATCCATGAACATACATGTGGGAAATAATCTCCCACTTTTGCCGCTTTTGCCCGCGCCTTTACTCGTCGATTTTAACACAGGGACAAAAAATAAAAATGCATCATTAAATTTATTATTTATTGAATATGTATGAATTTTTAAATTACTTTTTACTTTACTCAACTTTTTACTTTTTATACCTACTTGGTATCCTTACAGGATAAAGGGAAATACATTCCCACTTGAAGATTTCATGCACGGCTACAGGGTATTAATTTCCCACCATTTTTTAAATTAGAAAAAATAACCCAAAGTTGTTACTTTCGTACGTTATTTTGTTTATATTTGATAAATAACACGTTCTTCTTTACGAATTATAAACAATTGCATATTTACAGGAATTTTTCTGGGCGTAGATCCAAAAACTATCTTGAATTTCGGGAAAAAACGGTCGTTTTAATGAACTTTTTACTTCGATTGTCTACTGACATTCACAGTTGACGTTTAGAAAGAAGTGTTGCTAGAAAAAAATTAAAAGAACTATCTATCTTAAGGTGCGTTCCTTAAATTTTACCGTATCTTTAAAAATACAAAAAATAATAATTAATTTGTGGGCAATGCCGAGGTGGGAAAATAATATCCCCATGGCTTATTAAGGGTTAAAGTAGCACGAGTATAAAACAATTTACAGGCTTTTCCTCGAATTGCTGCCACACTTCAACCTAATCAATGATAGTGCAAAAAGCCTAATATTCTGTCATATCTATCTCGCTTACCCACTTTTACTTAATGATGGTGATAAATGAAGAATAATATGAATCGCGAGAATGACGTACCTATAACGAGAGAAGACAGATGGCGTGCATTATTCGTGTTGCCGATAAAGAGGACGGTTTCGACGTTTACATTAGATCCTATTCGAAGATATATACGAGGGAGGGCTGCTCTTGTGAGTGACGAGTTCGTCGGGATTACTATCTACATTATTAGCTGTAATCATTTTTCTAGTATGAGATGAAAAAAAAATCTTAGACCATTTCAAATTGTGGTTACATGTGAAAATATGTTTAGATGAAATTTATGTCAACGGCGCGTTGGAGAATTGACTTGTTATTTCGACTATAAACTGAATTAACGGCAAAAGCGTTACAATAAATTAATTTTATTAAAAATCATTCAATTCAGTGATGTGGTTGGTTAGTTGTGAAAGAGGCAACAGGTTGACAGACTGATATGTCATTGATAACATAATAGCTCATTTCACAATAATGTTAGAATTTCAGCCGCTGTGATAATATTGTTAGAATTTCAGCACATAGGTATATTATTTTATGAGATCCTAGACTGAAGATCAATAATGATTTATGAGATATTTCAGTTCATTCGGTGTGTTGCTAAAAATAGATAATTATGCATTGAAGATAATTGTACTATAAAGTTCTATTTACGTTATCTGCGTAGGTATTTGATTCTGCTAATTTATAATATTTGCGTTATTTTTATAAAAAATCTAATAATATTATCTGGCATTTTAAGCCAGCTTAAGATTAAAAATATGCGAGTTAATGCCGGGGGTTTAAATACTACTTTACATTTTAACAATATTTACCTGTCTTCGCTTGAACGTATCATGATGAAACATTATTTTCAATATTTTGTACTATTATTTAAAATCAATAATAATTATTGTTCCATTATTAAGAGACATATTTTCACTTATTTTACGCTTTTCATAATAAAAGCTCATTTATATGACTCTATAATTAAGCAAAAGTGAACTGAACTTCTACAAATTTTAAAAAAAGCTCTGTTACATAACATTTGTACGTTTATTGCCTAAGTCTCATTAGCTGGCACCTGGAACGTGTGGTCGTACTAGGACCGAGTGCTGACAAGCTTCTCATTTGTATGCAAAATACTGGTTATATGTTCGTTACTGCCCCTAATGACTGCTACTACACTACTTGCAGTGTTCCTTTTATCTTAGTACCAATAAGTGTGCTACGTTTATAAAACTTCTATATTTTACTAGCTTTTTATTCCATTAATCGTATTTTAATTATGTATATCATTACAATGAATCTATTTGTTTTATTAGATGTAAGTAGATTATTCCATGTTCAAGTTCCGAAACACAAATAGCGTTTCGTAGCTGGGATTTCGAGCCTACCTGCTCATTAAATTACTTTTATTAATTTTAAACAGAAACGACAGTATTAGTCCTTTTAAAATCTAGCACGGGAATATTAGTGAAAAAAAAATTCGGTAAAAGCGCTTAAAAAGTTTATATTATCAACTAACGTGATATAAAGTCCTTCCACGCGTCAGTTTTAAATAGTATAGAGGTAATATTAATGTAAACGTATATTTGCTAGAGTATTTATTTATACCGAAATGAATAAAACATTAAATTACCATGAACAAACGTTAAAATATAACCTCTCATTTGCGTACCTCAGAAAGAAAATTAAAGTAGTTCGTAGCATTTTTCTTATTCTCGCCACTCATAAATTAATGTCTGTCTACTTTGCGGGCTTTCGAGAGTCATACTAATTGCTCGCGACTCCGCCTAACTAGATCTTGGAAAATAATGAATATTTGAATCTGACTTTTGGACCAGGCTTTGTATTAATTTGTTCGTTTCCAAACTAAATGATGTTAAGAGTTTATTCAGTGTAAAAGAAGCTGTAAGCTATAACCTCATTATTTTTAAGGTAGGTATTTTGTAGGTTAATAAAAGTAGTACAAGTTGAGCTATATTTTATAATAATGATTTATTTGACAAGTATTTAGGATTAAGATACTTATATTTAAATTAGCTAAATCTAAATTATGAAGACCTTGCTAGCTCCACGATCATCACAAAACCTTCTCAACGTTGCGTTTTAGGATTCACGCCTGGTTTGGAGTAGGTACTTTTCCAAGTTGGTTGAATAAAAATAGGTAAGCCTTTTACTCCTTCTTTAGTCATACAATACTTATAGATAATATTGTTTTGCTTTTTTTAATATTTTAAATGAATAAAATTACATATGAAACTTTTATATGGAACATATAAATTTAGAAAATACTATGTAAGTTGTTATTATGAAAACTACATACTTACAACAGATACACACGTGCGCTGTGCGTACACAATGAAAGTAAGACTTACTTTCATTGTGTTTCCAAATTACTGCTATACTTAGTATAGCAATAATTTGAAAATGCAAATGTAAAATGAAACTTTTTACTATCATACGTTTTCATTATATATCTATCTAGAGATGCATACAAAATAGGCAACTATTGACTAGGTAGATAGAACGCAGCGAGAGCGGATATTTGACGCTCTAAAGTAAACTGAACGTGAATTGGATTCGAGTCTCCGCGTGTGGGCTATGAATGTTGAAATTTACAATGAGAACATCGAAAATTACTTCTGTGAGTGACGCAGTTGAAATGAACGAGGCACCGTAATAAATTTAGAGCCAGTTTAATTGCGTACGAAGGCTTGGGAACTCGATGATTACAATTGTTATTAGTTGTTAACACAATTTATGCCATTTAAGTCAAATTTGATAGAAATGTATTAACTAATTAAATGCTATAATTTTTATTATAAATTTGGAAAATCGGCAACAATTAATAATTTATTTATCGTACTTGTGAATGTTTATTTTTCAATTCATAATTGAAGCAATTTAATTTCAATTTGTAAGATAAACTGCGCCAAATAATACCGACTACATTTTAAATTTGTTACCGTAAAATATTTTACAACATAATTTAAAAAATAAAAGCTTCTTCGCCTTAACTTAAAAATAATTAAGAAGACGACAGAAAAATATTTTTAAGTGTATAAAAATAACAACTGCGAAATATAGAGTTTTAGAAATAGTCTCATTTATAAAAATTAATAGATGTTTAAATGATTGTCCTAATTTCATCCTTTCTTCATTATTAACATGGATGTAATCCATATCACAGACCAACTTCAGAATGTAAATAATATATATGCCTTCTCGAGCCATCTTTGGCGGCACTTAACCTGGCTGGACATTGAGTGATGTGGTGCTAATTGTTGGGCAGGACCTTTTATCCACAAAATGTATTATGTATTCTCTGTCTTACATAGCCTCGATAGAGCAAAGTGTATAAATTAACCTACGTACGAGGCCATTATGTTTTATGAACAGTCATGTTTCAATACAAGGAGTATGTACATTGTAAATGGGGAAAATATATTATTCATAAATTTTAAAACACGATATAATTTTGATGAAGCGAAGTTTATGTATATGTAATATAATTGAAAATTTTCGTTACCAATCTTGAATGAGTTGTGAGTTTCGGTCAATAGGTATAATGAAAACATACCTAGTAGAATCTTTTCTGTGTGTAAAAGTTATGAAACTTAAATGTAATATATACAACCATACCTGTAAGTATGTGCTATATATTTTTTATTATAAAATGTGTCATGATAAATTATCGTAAAGTTTGATAGACGTATACGAAAATAATAAAGTCTGGTACATTTTCTCTGTAAAACTTGCTACGTTGAAATACATACAGTGGTGGTCACATAATTAAAGACACCCCCTAATTGACCATAAAAGATTTACATTAGGAAGTACAATTACCTGAAAAAGGTATTTAATCTAGTATTATTTTTACTAAACCATACAAGACAATATGTTCTTTAAAATGAGGGATAAAAAATAGTTATATTCCTTGTTAGTTTCGGCACTTGCTCTCTGTGGGAATGTAACACAAATTTTGTTTCCGTACGTGTAGCTGGCCACTTAATTAAAGACAACAAGAAATGAGTTATAATTTTTTTTAAATAAAAAGAAACAGCATTGTGCTTTTCTTCGTTTTGCCGCGTAATTTCATAAATCGTTGACAATCCATAATTTCTTTGAGTATTTTTAATTTTTAAAATTAAAATTCATATGTTTAATTGTTTTAATATCAATTATTATGGTTAAAAACAAGAGTTGCGACTCGTCTACAAGAAAAATTATTTTTAACTTCCATGATAATTAAAATGTTCCAAGGATATGGTTATGAATGCTATAAAACATGTCAAGATGTTCCACATGACCGAAAACGTACTCAGAAAAGCAAAACCAAGTGAAACTACTCGGGCGAAAGATTCAAAAATGGTGTTGTTGGCTAAAAAAGATCCATTAAAAGTGTCGGAACTGATACAGTTCAGAGTTGTATGGTGCAGCAGGCTTGAAGGGGGTGTCTGCAAGGACAATTAGACGGAGAATGTGTGAGGAAAACTTGCACTGAAGAGTATCTCGGAAAGTACCACTTTTGAAAAAACAAAATGTGAAGGCAAGATTTGACTTTGCTACAAAATACGAACACTGGACTGAACGAGAATGGAAACATGTGCTGTTTTTGCATGAAACTAAGATTAATAGGATTAATTCTATCAGAAAACAATATGTAAGACGCCATCTCAATAAGGAAATGGATCCAAGATACATTAATAAGTAGTCATACATGGGGGTGGAAATATCAATGTGTGGGCGCTGTTTTTCTGGACTTGGTGTTGGACCTGTCAAAAAGACAGAAGGCAACATGGATAAATTCCAGTACAAGTATATTTTAGAGCAATCCATGCTGCCCTATGCGGAGGAAATTTTACCTTTTGTTTGGACTTTTCAACACGATAATGTTCCTAAGCACACAGCAAAAGTAGTGAAGTGCTTGTTAAGGAAACAATCTGTAACTGTTTTGGATTGCCCTCCCCCCCACAGTCCGGATATAAATCCGATCGAAAACTTATGGAATCAAGAAAGAAAGAAGTCGCGGCAAAGCGGTCATCAAACGTCGACTAAATTTGCAAAGCATTTTCGAAGAATGGAACCAAATTAGTGATGCAACTTGTACAAAATTAGTTGCTTCAATGCCCAAGAGATGTAAATCGTCATTACTGCCAAAGGATATGCAACCAAATATTGAAAAGTGTAAAAATGTTTTGTAAATACGTCAGGCATTTTGTGTTGGAAAAATAATCTCATTAAAATAATAATTTTTTATATTTCTCATAAGCGAGTCTAAAGTCTTTAATTATATGGCCAGACCTTTGCTAGGTTAAAACTGCTAGTAGTAAGGATGAACCGATTAAAATCTAACAAACCGACAAGTTTTGTAGATAAAATTTAGTTTAGCATTAGACAACACATACCTGAATATTTTAAGATTATTTAACAAGTTCCAATGGTAGTGTAAAAAAAATGTTGAGAGAAGTGTCTTGTGTAGTATAAAATGCTCTTAGTGTCTTTAATTATGTGACCACCACTGTATATTCACATTAAAATTTTATTACTTTGAGTGCATTTACAGAATATATCCAAAGGGCACTTACCACTTTAAATGCATTTTTAATGCAAAAATCACAAATGGTAAGCTTCAATAAATCCTACCGCGTATAAAATGAATTGCTGCCGTAGATCTTTTCGCCAAAAGCTCCTAAGTCAACGATCGCGAACTATTTGGAATTACTCACGTTGCGAAAAATAAATTTATATAAATAATATAAGTTTCTAGACACGCCAGAAATCAAATAAATACACAATTTCGTATAGTGGTCTCTTACATGCTGCGTCGTTATTCCCTGCGCTAAGGTATTTCTTATCAGTCACGATGGATTTTCAACTACACATTTTATCCTGAAGATTTATCTTCTGATTCTATTAAGCTTTATTTGTGAATGCAAATAGGAATAGTAACATATTCTTATGAACTGCAGTCTACTGGGTGCGTTTTTAAAGTTTTATTGATAAACAATTCTTTTATTTGAACATTGTGAATTGTTAGAATTAAATTTCTCATAATTCATGGACTACAGAAAAGATGTCAAAAACTTTGCAATTACAACAAACAATCTCGAATCATATATATATAAGCTTCATTTTAGCTTTTGATTCGAGTAAACATCTGCAGAAATGGAGTACCTATACATATATATATAGGAAGAAAAAGCTCATTTCGAGAGTGTTTTAGTTGGTAACTGAAAATCTTTAATCTACCAGTTTAAAATTAAATATTAAAATAATTCGACCACAATGTTTACGTTTTCTTTTCACGCCTTTCGTTATAATTCATCAATCATAATGTAATGTGCAGCGCAAATGCACTAAAAGGATTTTGAATTTTCAACCCGCCAGCTGCCTGGTACCAGAGAGAAGCGAAAATTTGTCACATGTGCCATGCCGTCGTGGGCTGTCGAGCGGCAGAACACAGTTTGTCTAAAATAGAATACAGCACTATTTAAATTTAAATATTCCCGTGGAGCATTGCATAATTTTTCGTTATGGAAATGCAATATCCAGAAGCGAGCTTATCTTGATTTTGATGTGGTCTTTTTAATTCACGTTATTTTGGAATTTCCTATACCTATTTTGAACAAAGTCGTTATACTTTAATAAAATTATGCAAAATGCATTTGAGAATGAAACTAAATGGAAACCTAATTAAAATAACTGAGACGAGCATTAAATACAGAGCAGTTACAATAATTGAATAGCCACTATTAGAACTACAGCTAAGTTTCAGTTTAAGTAAGTTTCAAAGGCAACACAAAGTCTTATTAGTTCGCTCCGATATCGAGTGTCTGCTTCCAAATCCTCTGTGAGGTTGAAACGTGGTGAATGATAAATAACTGACAAAACTTCGAGATGGTTGATAGATTAATAATGTCAAGAGTAGGCATGGAGTTTAGTTGTTACTAACCCTTTATGGAATTACGAGTAAGTTCTTGTTAAATATGAATAGATATTGAACAATGTAAAAAAAATATGTAGTTTAGAAAAGAAGGCTGTTAAATAAGCTTGAATAAATACAAAATACAATATTGGTAACGACGAACCCTTAAAAGTAACAAACAACTTAAATATATTTATTATACCTATGTAAAATCAATTTCTTATTCATTCAATTTGGTTGACACCGACCAGCAACTTTGATAACACACTTAAAAAAGTTATAACGTACTTTGCATGGTGAGGAAGTCTCTTTAAAATATAAATATAAAAAAAATGTGAAAAGTGTGAATGTGAATACAAATATTTATGCTGGTAATAATTGGCAACATTGTTATTATCATGTTTACAGATTTGTAGGAATACATTTATGCTGGTAATAATTGGCAACATTGTTATTATCATGTTTACAGATTTGTAGGAAATAGAAATATCTGTTATCCAATTATTACTACGGAAAATTTTCTCGTCTTATTTGTTTATTGAATTCACATTGAATTAGTGTCGTTAAAATTGGGTTATGGGAAGACGCGAATTAGTCTAAACATGTACTTGAATATTCAGTACTAGCTGTTGCCCGCGACTTCGTCCGCGATTACGTCGTTTTTCGTCATTCGTCGTTTAAAAAAATACGTGACACTTTATTTTTGAATGTTCTTAATTGTCTCTTATAAAATTTAACTAAATTAATCCGTCAGTCCTCGGATCACAGACACAATAGAAAATCTATTGTGTCTCGGCCCGATCGGGCCGCTCGGTGGTCAATGGGTTAAAATTGAACACTGATAAGAAAATCTTAAAATCGGAGGAAATCGAAAATCTGAGAAAAACATGAATGAATGTGATTTAAATTCTACATTACTTAGTATTTCAAATAATAATCTAAATTAAATGTAGATTAACAGTTTGAGCGCACCGTTATAGAATATATTGTACCGTTATAGTGTATTAAATTACGTTAGTTTACATAGTAACAAAACAAAAACACGATGACTTTCTTTCGCGCTCGGTACCACAAACTAAGCATGTTAATGGTACGTGGCCCGCGTCACTTGACCCCCCGCGAGTTCCCCTCCGTTGCTATGCGAAAATACATTCGTCGCCCTGCTGTAGAAAAAATTGTAATACTGTGGCCTGGGCGTTATAACACGCCCAGGAAGTTCCTGAGTGTCGATAGACGTCCGTCTATCGGCATTTATAACAATTTTATATTAATATCACCATTCACCATCTTGAGGAAAAGCTTCTAATGTCGATTTAAAACTGCATACATACGAATTAACCTGATGAAACATGTTCTAAAATTGTCCTTACTCCACTTTAAAGCATTACAAAAATAACATACTACGTTAATATCGCCTATACAGAAGATGATCTGTAATCAATTGTGAGGTTATAAGCAAACCCACTTTTATATTTGTCGGACCCTACCACCGAATTCGTAGATTGATCTTCTATGTTTACCTCTAATCTAAGTCATTAAGACTATGTCGAAATCTGTCTGCAGTAAGAGGGGCCTTTCGCTATTCGTCCGTTTCCAGAGACCGAATAGTTTCAATTCTTAATCTTTCATTAAACAAACTTATTAATCGTTTTTGTCTCAATTAATTGTAATATTCGCGTCCTTACTCTAGTCATTGCTTATGCTCATGTTCATCTTCAAGAGATCGAATAATATTATGGTGCACCCTATCATTTGTCAAACGGTCTTCATATTGAGTAAAAGTTTCAGATTCTCGAGATAAAATATGACGGCCGTGATCAGCTGTGAGACATTATACCCTCTCAGTGAAGGTTTCGGTCTCACGGGATAGTACATGCCGTTCGCGATCAGCTGTGAGCCGCAATTCTCGTTGTGAAGCGGTTTCAGGTTCTCGGCATAACACAATATGTTGTTTTCGGCCTATAGTAAGCCTCTTACCTCTAACGATTCTTGAGAACTCTTATTTCTCATTTTCTTAGCTTTGCGCGATTTTCGAGATAAAGATTTTTTAGGTGGCACTGATGCATGAAAATAAAAATTGAGTTGAAACGGACTGAGAGTGTTATAGACAAATATAATCAGAAAGCTTCGAACTCCTAAGCTATCGGAAGTTACACGTGTTATTGTGAGTCAACCATAAAAGATATACATTTATGATGTCGGGAGATATTTTTTATATAATAAGGAGAACATTTCTTTCATACAATATGATTTCTGTGTAGCTTTAACTCTACTTTTACTGCTCTGCTCAGGAATATGTAAAATAATTGTACCAAGTTTCGTTTAAATCCGTCGAGTAGTTTTTGTTTCTATAACGGTTATACGGACAGACAGACGGACAAAAATTTTACTGTTTGCTTCGTTGGCATCAGTGTGGATCCCTAATCACCCCGTGATAGTTATTTAGGAAATATATTTCATGTACAGATTTAATATAAGTATTTAGATTCCAATTTCCATGTAACGTTAAATTCGACTATACAATAACTAACAGACAACGCAGGTTACTCTCGTTTCCGTAAGTTGAGGCGGCTACATATTCGGTCCTCATAACATCACTTTTAGTGAACGAAACGACAGCGCGGTTTAATTCGATGCCAATACCATCAGAAAAAAGGAAATATTTTTAATTGTGAAAAAATATTATGATTTACACTATTAACACTATTTTAATATAAAATATATGGCTGTGAGTGTGTAAAAATAAATCCAGCTAGTTTCACATCACACTTATGTTTATAATTAGCTATACGACATGAAAATATACATATTAATTACCAAGCAATAATCATACAGGTAAATACTGAACAAAAGTATTAACAGTCAAAGTTTATTTTTACTAACATTTAACAACATGTAAATGATGAAGAAATAATAATTATCAACGAACTAACCTTTTCTATAATACTTAACACAGCACATTTTTTAAATTATCTTGCTCTGCTCAAAAATTTGAGGGTTTTGTTGGAACTTTAATGTGTCAAAACTATGATATATCTAAACTACGATACAACTTGCATGCGGAAATGCTCATTACAATCTGTGAATTTAAAGAATAACTAACAACATACTAATCAATTTTATTGAGCTGATGAATATCTTTTGCCTGGAAAATCACCGCCGCCTAATAAATATACTGTGTTTTCTTATAAAATCGTAACATAATTTCTTTTATCTAACTACTAAATTTTAATAAATAAGTTCTCTTTGTTATTTTCATCTAAAAATGAGCTTGAGCTTATATTAGGCAAAAGTATACATTAAAATTTCAGGACCGCACCTTAAATGGGGCGCTTGGAAAATATGCCTACGGGTTATTAATAGAGAAATGATACACAACAAAGTTATGTTGGTTCCATTTTATTTATAAAATATAATGAAAATGGGCAAATATAAAACATATTATGTAAAATTATTTAAAATGATTAAAAATAAATAAATGAAGCAACTACGATTCAAAGAAAACATCTTTTTCAGTGTGAAAATGCTCTATGCAATCCTGGATGATGAGTATATCATGTACTCTCATCCCAGTACGGTCGATAGCCATAACGATAAATATTATAATCAGATAACAGCAAAGTCAGAATAAAAATCATAACTTGTACAGTTGTGAGTGCAAAATTTATGTTTCATTTGGCAATAACATTTTTTTCGGTACTAAAACGTAGTACTTTGATATGTGGTTGGCTGCCCCTTCTCTCCTTCCTGAAAAATATCCTCCAAAATTACCCGAGATACTTCCAATGATTGAACCATACGTTGGACATTAACTTCAGTCAAAAATTGACGAAGCGGATGATTACTAATTTCCACTTAATCCTCGCTGCCACTATCTTCATCATCAAATCATCAATTTTCAAGTGGTGTTGTAAAATTGTCAGCAGAAATCGTCTTCCAAAGGCGATATAATTTTATGAACATTGAATCTGTAAATAAAAAATCAAAAGTTAACTGTAAATCTATAAAAAAAGCTACTTACAAATAAAATTTTATCAACAAACTACTGTTCCCAACGCACCTCAAAATCTTGTAAAAGTCAAAAAGAATTCATCAATTTATTATTTCATTCTAAAAGTGTAATATAAAACCTTTATAAAACCAATAAAAATGTTGTGTGGTTTTATGAAACCACGGTAAAAGTGAAACTTAGGCACAAAATTATCGTACGGTTCAACCGTCACGCGACATGCGCTACACAGACCAAAAAGTTTGAGACGATGTAATAAAAGTTTCACTTTAAAAAACATGAATTGCTATCATTATAAATAATAAATACCTATAAAAGTAACAACTTACCTTTTGTGGGAACGCATGGTGAAAATTCACAAAACACAAAGATTGAATTTGATATTTTTGGTTTTATGACATTCAAATGCTTTATAAATATAAATTTATAAATAATAAATTTATAAAGAATAGAAACATTCGATCACGAAATTATGTGGGTTCGAGTCCCGCCTCGTGATCGAATTTTTTCTATTCTTTATAAATTTATAAAACACGAAGATTTTAAAAATGTAACCAATGAACACAATCAATATTAGATTAATTGTAATATTGCTCTGAGATTGTAATGGTGTCTAGTTTGACTTAAAATAATAAACATCTACCCTCACTTTTAAAAATGTAGTATATTCACACGAAATATAAGCGCACCTTATAGGGAAGGGAAGATATGGGTTAAAGAGTTAAATAAATAAAATGATTATATTTAAATTATGAATTTTCAACAGTATTTTCAGTAGTGTTAACATGTAAATTGATTTGATTTTTACGAAATCTCATAGATGGCGCTGTTTCAGATTTGTCTTTATACTACTAAATTCATTAAACTGTTTCTCTGCCCAAATTACGTAAATGACATAGTTTTTATTTTGTAAAGCTAGATAATAGCATGGCTTACTCGAAACCAACATTTAAACATGAGTCTTTAGATTGTACGCTGTCTTAGTACACGGAATATGTAAGAAAAATAAAGGCTCACAGCTCCTCCCCCGAAGGTGATATCATGATAATATGTTTAAACTATCCTCACCCGACCTCTTAGGAATATTCATGCAAAATTTGAAGTAAATCTATGCAGTACTTTTCGAGATTAGCTCGGTCAAACATACAGACAAACAGACAAACAGACAAACAGACAAACAGACAAAAATTCTAAAAACTATATTTTTGGCTTCTATATCGATTATAGATCATGGATTATGTATTCTTTTAAAAAAATATTCGATGTACAGTTTTGACTTTCCTACGATTTTATTATATGTATAGATTACGTTATGAAAATTAAATTAAAATGAAATAGAATTCAATTATATTTAAAAAAAAAGATGTATGTGATTGCATGTTGCTAAAATTTATTGCGATTGTATGTCTTTCTGGAATAGATAAGAAATACTCTGAAGTATCGGTTTAATTGAAATTGATATTTTGGTTTTATGGCATTCAAATGCTTTATAAATATAAATTTATAAAGAATAGAAAAAATTCGATCAAATTCGATTCAAGTCCCGCCTCGTGATCGAATTTTTTCTATTCTTTATAAATTTATATTTATAAAGTATCGGTTTTAATTAGCATTGCATTAAACATAGGTAGTATTAAAGTTTTCTACCTAAGTCTGTTTATAGGAATCAGATATTTAAAAAAAAAACTAGTCCTACTTTACTAACGAAAGGCATAGAGCTACAAAAATAAAACAAAGAAATAAAAAATACCCTAGTATACCACAAATATTTAGATTTCAGTACCTACAATTAAACTCAAAGTAAAGTTTAAACAGAACCATTCTCAAAGTAAAGTTTAAACAGAACCATTTATTTTTCAAATAATGAAAGTCCTATTACCTATCATTTATCAAATATAGTAAACTAGCTTTCCGCCCGCGGCTTCGCCCGCGTTTTCAAAGGAAAACCCGCATAGTTCCCGTTCCCGTGGGATTTCCGGGATAAAACCTATCCTATGTGTTAATCCAAGTTACTAATTTAAGAAAAATAAACTTATAAATTATATGGTAAACGTTACCGTAGCACTCTGATTACACTGAGATCAAAGTTATAATAATATATATTGAAGGGGGCGCTTAATTGGAATCCTCTCACAAAAATTGTTTAGAGAGCATTGCGAGTTGGCTCCGCTACCCGGGGAAGGTTGGCCCGCGGCCAGCGAGCTCCGTGCGGTCCTGAAATGAGACAAATTGTAATATCGAATATTTACTACATTTACTTTATTTACAACGAGAAATATTATATGCTACTTCTTTAGATTATGAGTAAACTGAGATTTCATAAATTGCGATACTCGAAAGTATAGATGCTTAATTATTTAAAAATATATACTACTACAGTGAAGAATATGTGAAGTTATTATATCATCAACAATAATATTGAAAAAAATATTTGTCTTATACGAAATTGCTTTATTATGTAACAATCTAATGAAAAAAAATACCTCTATCATGGTAAAATGTAACTAATAATAATTAAGTCCTGAACTAATAATTATGTTCGTGTTCAATAAATCTCTGAATTTCGTTTTAATAAAATTCGTTGTTTGCTGTAAAGTGTGAGTACTATATACAATTAGTACATTTATTATTTAGTGAGATTGAGTTATCAGTGATAAATAATTGTAAACAGTGATAAATAATTAGAACAGCTGCCGCAACAGTGAGCGATAGGTACAAAAGTTTCCTCTTTCGAGGGGGCCAAAAGTAATTTAACTTGATAAAAGTACTATTTGCTAAACTAGTGTGTTTTACCGTAGCCGGTGCCGCTAATAAAACATTCAGTTATTCACGCCGTAGTTTCACAGCTTGATATCATTACGAGCTATTTCACAAATTAGAAAAGTTTTAAACGACTCATATATTTAGGGATAAATATATAAAAGGTAAAAACCTTTGAAGGTGTACTCTACTTTAGTGCTACGGATAATTTATTCGTAGCTTTATTGGATATTTAGATTTGTTTATTATATTACTTCATACAATTTGGGCAATTATAGTAAAACTTAATAAATAGAACATGTTATTCCATATAAAATAAAAAACTTTATAATCCATTACGGTTTAGTGTAGTCCTTTTAGTGCGCTATGTCGTGTCCATAACGCTTAAAAAAATAATAAATAAAAATATAATCAAATATTTTATAGTAGTACATAATGCTTTTAGAAATTATAGATTTTAACTGATTTTAAACTCGATTTATTCATTACATTATTATCCCGACGTTTCGCACACTTTGCAGAGAGCGTGATCACGGGGAGACTTTCATATTCCCTCCGTGACCACGCTCCGTCAAGTCTAAAATCCGTTAAAATCTTAAATTTCTATGTACAATACTCGCGTAAAATCAAACACTAGAATATACTATATAAAGCTTTTACGGTAAGAAAAAATATAATCAAATATTTTTTAAATAGAGCCAACTCGATATAATAACTTAATACAATGCTGAATTGTATTAAAAAATCTATTACAGCAAACTTTGCACTAACTTTCTTAACTTCTAACAACTAAATTGACTTTTAAAACAAATTTCTAAGAATAATTACTGCCAGACACCATTTTGTTATTTGAAAGGAGTCTTTTCACGCGTATCTACGATGAAGAATTATTATATTCTTAAAACATTTTGTAGGAAAATATTCCTCGTGGGTTCTGGGAATTTTTGGTATGAGAATGGGGAAATAGGAGATGATTCCGTTATTTACTATAGACTGTTTACTCTAATGTTATTCCTAGCATATGGTTCTATGACGGCATTAGAGATAATGGCGGCGGTAGTTGGCGACTTTCCGGAAGATGAAAAAAGCGATTCAATAACATTTTCTGTTAGTCACGCAATTGTGATGATAAAAATTTTCTCTGTATTATTTAATAAAAATTTGATAAAGAAGTTGATGTACGACATGATACGAGTATGTGAGTTACACGAGAAAGATTCTCTTATGGCAGAAAAATACAGAATAATGAAGATAAACATTATAGCGTATACTGGTACAGTATATGGCTCGGCTGCTTGTTTTGTGTTTGAAGGATTACGAAAAGTATACGAAGGTAAACCTTTCAATTCAAGTTTTTATTGATATAAAATTATCTGGTATTCGTAGAAGGTACCGTTCTATTCAAGTAAGAGAAAAAATAACAAGTAATAGCAAATTGAGAAGCTGCTATTCATATCCTTTTTTGAAATGTTTTGTTATTGTTAGTTTTGATTCTTCATTCAAAAACCAACTAGTGTTTCGTTGCATCAATCGTCTTATTTCAGATTGCTACTGCGGTCAAAATCGCATACATTGTGAATTCGGGTTATTTCAGAAAAAATGCCGCAGGAACATTTCGAAATTTTGTGCTGTGTTTGAAAAGAAAACAATTCTAGTGCATCTCTTGATTCATACAGCGAAATAGCACTACCTAGAAGTTACCGACGTAACGATAATAATTGCTGTATCCTTTTTTAATTTTAGGATCCCACTTTGTCACTATCGTCACATATTATCCAACATTTACCGATAACTCAGTGATGGCAAACATAACCAGAATATTAACTACTATTACCCTATTCGTGATGATGATGAGCATGATAATAACTGTAGACGGCTTTACAATGGCTAATCTGATAATGTATAAGTACAAGTTTATTACATTGAGACATTATTTTGAAGACTTACGAGATGAGGTAGAAAGGATCTGTGAAATGGGCAATTCTGAGATGGCGGCGGAAAAGTTGAGAAATGGACTTATAGAAGGCATTATTATGCATAAGGAACTTTTGAGGTATTCAAAGTGTCGCAATTTATAGAACAGTTTGTGTTAATTTGTTTTTTGTCATTACCTTTTTTTAAACAGGTTAGGAAAAGAAATTGTTAAAGCCTTTGGTAACGTAATGGCATGTCAGCTATGCCAGAGCTCAGGATCTGCTGTGTCACTTTTGCTTCAAATTGCGGTAAGGTTTTTAAAAAGTGTTTTGTAAATTGATAAATAATAATGAAAATATATAATCACTTCTGTGTAGGTTTCAGAAGATTTAACATTTGTTGCCAGTCTCAAGATAATTTTCTTTGTCGCTGCTTTATTTTTGTTGCTCAGTCTTTTTCTATGTAATGCAGGAGAGATAACATATCAGGTAAGATTGATTATATTATTTATCATTGAAATGTTCTTCACTATAATTTTGGATCGTGAACTTTATTTTTAACACTTTATTGGTATAGATTCATTAAAATTATATGCAAATGAGAAATATTTATTTTAATTTTGTAGGCGTCGTTGCTATCAGACTCAATTTTCTATTGTGGCTGGCATCTCTTTCCCGCACACTTGCCGCGAGGTGCGCATCTCCGTAAGATTGTCTCGATCGCATGTGTTCAAGCACAGCGTCCTCCGATAATGAAAGCTTTTAAAATGCTAGAACTAACATATGCGACGTTTCTTTTGGTGAGTATGCACATTTGAAGAACAACTTTTAAATACATATTAGATTGTTTTAAGTATTCCCGTAGACCTGGGATTCTAATTTATTTGAAAACGAAGCACGCTTTGATTGCCATGTCTCATAATTCTGAATCCAAAGAAATCTGTAATGAATTTTTATTTGTGTGTTGCTACTCAGCTCAACTTATTTTTATTCTTTTGTGAAGCCGAAACGAATCGAGGGCGCATCGTTAGTGGGAACAATACAAATATTAATTCATACAAAAATATTTTATTGGGCAAACATTATTTCTTTTAATTGTTTGCCTATTTGTAAGAAGTATTGCTGATTGAGGTTCGTTGGTAAAAATAAACCTAGAGCATGTCTATCCGAACCAAATTCTCCGTATTTTGATAATATAAAGATACCAAAATAACATAAATGTGAATATTTATTATTTATACAATTTTTGTCTAACCAACGATAATTTTGAAGTCAAACAATTTTAATATAAATGATTTTAAAAATTTTACTTTATGGAGCCATGCTCAGGAAATGAACTGTGCTCTTATTTTAAGTTCACATTTTTGGGAATATATTTTAAAACGCATGTCTGCTTTATGAATATTATCATTTAGAAATGCTTCTAGCATTTTATAATGAGTGTTTATAACATTGTGTGTGTATCTCTTTTACAGGTCGTTAGAGGAACGTATTCAGTTTTCGCATTATTTTATGCACATCAAGAAAAGTAAAAGGGTGTTATAAAACTTCATACATTTTCAATTTTGTTCAACAAAGAAGCTTTTATATGATTCACAACAATTTTATTAAGCAATAGTTAGATGAGCTTTTTGTTCACAGACATGTAATAAGAATATAGCATTGGGATATATGATTTATTAATGTATCTACATGCAATATAAATTGAAATAAACAAAAGTTTAACTAGTGGAACGAAATGTTTTATTTCTAGTCTTATTATTGAATTTTAATAATTTGTTTTAATAAAATGTGGTTTTGTCAATTAATCCCTACATTTTTTTAATTAGTTCCATATGATAACTTAACTATTATAAACTATTTGAATAGCTATTCCAATAGCATGAAAATTTTCGTTTTTCCAAAAATTTAACAAACTAAATCCGTATTTCCTTTATCGTGGCTCTCACTGATTTAATTTGCGTTCTGATCGATCATCGAATACCCCATGTGAGTTTTACCAATGTTTGAGGCTTATCGCGGATATCTGCGAACATAAACAAGTAACGCAAGTCACGCACGGGTGTATCAAATAAAACAAGATTGGTGATCTCGATAACCCGATCTAACTTATCGCATTAGGGCTCATACATGCAAGCGGAATATATTGTTGCCCATTGATTGTGGCCGATGTGTCGTGGGTACATTTTTGTACCGGAAATGTGCGGAATATATTGTTGCCCATTGATTGTGGCCGATGTGTCGTGGGTACTTTTTTGTACCGGAAATGTGAGGCGATAAAATACGTTATAAACATAGAGGAAACGAATAAAACATTGTGTATAGTTGCTAACGTATATATGTTATTATAGTTTATACTTTTAGCTTTAATTCTTTATTGTTTTAGGGCTGATTTTTCTATCCTTGGTTAAAACTTATTCGTCGAATAATGTATAAAACTACCATTTTAAAAACGTATTCTAATTGCCCATATTTGACAGTTTACGTGACATTTTAATATTATCGTGTAATACTTTATTGGACGGATAAGTTTTAACCAAGGATTGAAAAATCAGCCCTTAATAGGGTCTAATAGAAAAATATAAACATCGTTGATTTACATAGCTATAACATGATCGTATAGATTTAACCCTACAGTAGTCACGTGGTCTACATGTGTAATCCAGTGATACAAAATTGCAAATTTCAAAAAGTTCAATAGATTCAGTTATTTCATCCTTCGTGTACTCTAAGTTGAATAATTGCCGCAAACACTCAGTGCAGCGCGGAGAGTCAGGTGCGTGTGGTTGTGCAACAGGAGCTCCGCAAAATTCGCGGTCTACATACGTATCCCGCGCGACTAACTACGTAAGATTTTTGTTGTGACTGTTTCATTTATTTTTTACAAATATTATATTGTGAAATTAAAAATAATGTTACAGACTCATAAATTCTAAATTTTATAATGTATTTATTGAGACCATGTAGAGAAGCTGAAGTAGATGCCCATACTGGAGATAAATTGAAACCGGAAATAATATCTCCCTATAATCGCATTAAAAATCGATCGATCGATATCTGGTCGATAAAAGTGTTCACTGTATTGTTACTCTCTTATATTTTTCACGTCCAGAAATTCAGGAAGATGGCTTGTAACCGTGTTCTATTATCTGATCTACCTCAGTGCATTCAATGCGCTATGCTGAACATATCAGTAAATAAATACTTTGAATCTATTCAACGTCGTGACCTCCTCATGGACGGCGCTGACTTGTATAAAACCCGTGGCCCACCTAATGGCGCATACACACAGGCCATGCAAATATAATGCAAGTGCCATGCAAATACCGGCCGCCGGCATTTGCCTCTTTTAACTGCGGCACGCGCGGCTTTTGGTTGCCGGCGGGAGTTTAATTGCAGATTCAATACCGAGTGGTAGTGGTGTCGTATTCATATATAACATAATTTAATATAAGTAAATCACGAAATGACAGAATTTGACTGGGATGATAGTGTAGTATTAATAGAAAAGTATCAAGAAAATAAACCATTGTAAAGCCGGCGGCCTGCATTCAGCGGCAAGGCGGTCTGCATTCAGCGGCAAGGCGGTCTGAAACCCGTTCTGACCATTTTGAAATTGTATGCTTATTGTATGCTTTTTGTTTGCAAAATACTAATAATGTGAATTATGTGATATTACGACTGCAAAAGAGCTATTTTTTGTTGTAGTTGTTTTTTAAAATCATAAAAGATATGGTTGTATGTTGTGTTGATTATTTTAAATAGAAAATATATAGTAATGAAGATGTATAAATAAATAAATAGACTTTTTAATTTATTTGTGTACTTTTTCTTGTTTTAGAAATGGTTTACCCTTGTAGACCACGCGACGTCACACGTCACTTTTAGATACGCTACTACTGTAGGGTTAAAGTCGTATGTGACGATTTACTAAGAAAATAAGGTACAAGTAGAAATTAATATGCATAAGGTCTAACTAAATTTATACCAGGTAAACCCTGCAGCCCTTCCAGTTTCCCCTTCCTATTACCATGTCGGTAAAAGCCTACTAAAATCTCTACATAATCCGATAAGAGCAAAAAAGATACGTATCTTGGTGAACAGAATAGACGCCTAATCTGTGATATCCTTTCATTAAAAATAGAATCGTTGAGATAGACAATCCCGTGTGGTTAAAATACTCCTTTAAATAATTATATTATTCTAGATTTCAAATTTCTACGTATACCACAACTCACACGTTTTTATAATATTATTCAATATGTATTTGAAAATAACCAATATATTTTTAAATGAAGAAAATAAAATTTTATGATCGCATATGGGATTTACTGGAAAACTCTAATTACACTAAGCTATAACGTGGATATTGAAGTATTGACTTATACGACCCTTTTTTCTTCGACGTAGGTATTTATTTTTCGGTAGAACAAATTTATCCCAACAATACCTACCGATCATTCAAATAGATGCCTGCTTCTAAGAAGACAGCAAAGTTTTCAACATGACTTTGCAGTTTAGTGGTAATTTTGTTTTGTTTTTTGAAAACAACTATTGTATTATTAACAGTCTTTTCACGACACAGCAAATCAATTTTACTTATTCTATTTTTACCGAGCTTTAAATAAAAACGTATTTATCAAGTTGATTTATATTTATTATAAAGTTCTGAGATCAGTGGTTTAAGTGCGTATCGTGGATGATTATTTTTCCAAGATTTTACGCGATAACAAAAACACCCAAAGAAAGTTTAGGAGTTACGAGGCCCGAAAGAAACGAGTTTTTATTGCGATGCAAACTTTTCTTTTAAAGCTCTTATTTCGGTAGAGTGGGCAATTACTTAGAAAACAGCCGTGTAATATAAAGTTTGATTTACTTGTTAAAACGACAAACATTTAATTAGTGAGGTTCGAGCCGATTTAATGTCGAAGGTGAAAAGGGCATTCCTCTTTGATTAACATTTTTGAAATAATCCTTTGTTCAGCAGATATAGAAAACGTCAGCAAAATTAACAAATTAAAACATTAGTTTAATTATTTCTAGGGTCTTAAGGGTCATCGTTTTTAAAAAGAATAAGTATATTATCACTTAAGTTGAAGGTTGAACTGTTTAATACACTTTTATTAGATAACTTATGTACTGACCATGGTTGATATCACTATATATTATAATATTTAGGTAATTTAAATACGTCGTCTCTGAGGTAAAGAAAGTATTTATGTAGAACCTAATTTCGCAGTCAATTTTTTACTGCCCGAATATTTAGATCCACAGGGCACGCATACAAAAGAGGTTCCGCGCGGATTGTGAATCTTACTCGTGCCGCGAATAAAAACTTTCGCTACCATAAAAGTATATGAGTTCGTCCCAATACTGCGTCGATGACTTCCAATCTCTCTGTAGCGTGTCCCGACCCAACCCTGGAGATTACTTTTTCTCCTTCATCCACTAAATTGAATTAAAATGAGAAGCAAACGGATAAAGAAAAGGGTGCACGTCAATTTTCACTAGAGTCTGACGATTAACAGGCGTTTCTCACATGTGGCCATATTTTCATCTTTTGTTTTCGCGATTTTTCTGTTTTAATTCGATTTCGTTGCGTTATTTAACGGTTTAATTAATTACTTACACTGAAGTTAATTCATTTATTTATTTCATGTGAAAAAATTTAGACATTTAGAAAATAATAACAAACACGATGGAATGATGAGAAAAATAACACTATGGTCTATTGGAAAAATAAAACTATTATTTTTTTGCTTAAATTAATTAACCTTCTCCGGCCTTTTAGTAGATAATACATTTCGTCTGGACGTAACATTTGGTAGATTTATTTGTTTGCGTTAGAAACTAAGTGATCCTCTTAACGGCTACGACTCCTTATTTTACTTCTCATTTCCCCACAAATAGCCCAAGGTGCTTGTTTTCACTGTCGTCGCAAACTATGAAATTTAATTTAGAACTTTGTAAACGCAATATCATTTCTTGAAAGTACCTTCTACAAACTAGTTTAATATTTCATAAATGTTTTAACTTTATATTACTCTATAGTAATAGAATGGAATGGCACTGCTTGAGTACTTGTAATGCTCCAACAAATTAACAAACCATTCCATTTTTAAGAAATTTGGTACTGAAATAGAAAATAATGAGACATTATTGCTTGTTTATAGACAATACAATGCTGATAAATAATATTCTATCAAACCGTCATTATTTAATTTCTTTATTGATTTCACTAAATCACTCCGATATTCCAAACAAAATCTGAGATAGCTGGATGAAAAAGATAAAATTGCTCACAATAGCTTTTCCACAGCGTCGTGATTCACTAAGCGTCTTGGTGAGGCTTTCGGCCAACGTTTCTCGATACAGCCTGATACAATATAACAAAATAGTTTTCAAACTGGCCTTGACATTTAATCAATAATCTTGTCCTGAAAAAATAAGAAATGATATGAACAAGCAGCAATAGACTTACATTTTCGAGGACCATACGAGGTCAGCATATAATAATGTTTCTACCACGAACTCTAAAGGCATGAATGTAATCTGAGCATGTAATTAAAATGCAGCATCTAAATGAAAATTCTTGAACAATACATAAAGATAAAACAGCGACATTGTAATATATATGTTACGAGGAGTGCGAAGGGAGAGGAATTTTCCAGTCTAGAAAATACACGCGAGGGAATTTTCTTTCAGTTATATTTTTCTTGAAATATTAAGTTTGAGACATTTTGGGAAACAAGGTTCATTTAAGTTGTTAATTGAAAAAAAAAATATTAGCGCGAATTAATGTTTTCAGAACAGGTAATTTAAATAGAACGATGAATGTTTTAAAAATGTCTGTTAAAAAGTCAATTTATGTTAGTCTGAGAAAAATATTTGATGTTGTTGTTTTAGGTATTGCAAATTTGAATTAGTAAATAAATAGTCCATTTATAGTACCTACGTAGTTGCAAAATTATTTTATATTTCAATCATTATAACAATGCATTTTTCAAATACATACCTACTCACACCGTACATTTTTGACTTATATTGTAATTTCTATAAGTAAAATATAGATTTAATAATTAAGTAATTTAAGTATTTTTCCACTTTTTGAACACACGTGACACGACATACTTTAATAAAGAGCAATTTTCATAGTCCAACCATATACATTTTTGGTCGTTTTGTATTTTGTTGTATTTCTGTTAGTCCTGTTATCCTATTATTATGTGTCGTGTAGAATATAGCCCAGGAGTAAAGAAAAGGTTTGTGCTTTATAAATGAGACAAAGTGGGTGGAATAATGTCAAGCGGTCTGAAATAGGACAAGAGGAAATATATGAATGCTGAATTGACATACATGAGGCCACAGAATTTCACAGAAAATCAATGCGTAATTGTTTTGAGTCAATATACTACATTTGGAATGGATGAGAGATATCCCTGATAATAATTTTAATGATATCCATTCGCTTATTTGTCAATATTTATCCTATTAGAAACCACAAAGTTTCTAAGAAATATGCAACCTAAAATTCTGTTTGCCCGGAGATTAATGGTATAATCTTGTGATTGTTATTTGGATGCTATATCTATATCATTTTAGTTTTTCCTTTTTAGTTTACTGTTTGTCATAAAAAAAACTGTAGTTTTTAAGTTAATTATGAAATACTTAATGGTTTATTAATATAAATTTTCAAGTCGTATTTGTAATATTTCTGGGCAGCTATATCTCGATTGATGGTAGTTGGTTTACGGTAAAGCAGAATGCTAATAAATCTAAATGCCATAAGGCTCTATAGAAACTCTATTCACTTTAGCATGACATTCATTTGTATCTCAAAATAGTTTCCGATACACCCACTCGCTTAGCAGCTAGGAACTATTAATACCTGACTATTACAGCTTTCTTGGACACCCAATACATACAAAGGAAACTAACCAATTGATCATGTGATATTGTTTATATTGGAAAGATCCAATGTGGATCCCATATATACATTTAATAATCATATAACAAAACAAGACACTGATTTTTTGATTCAATCCTATATCCTGTATGTGTATATGTTTATACATTAAAAATAATTGAATATATCATACAGTTATACACTATCATAATAAAATATTATTTTACAAACTAAGTTTCTAACGGTGAGAGAAAGTTACATCTGATAATAAATCATTTTATTTAAATGCCCAATGTGTATGCCAACTGTAAGGATAAGTTAAATTAATAGTAACAAAATGTGGTTACAATTAGAATAAAATCGTCATCACAAACCTAAAAAATAATGTTTTTATATGTTGAAACAAAATAATATGAACATACATAATATATCCTCGGAAAAATTAACACGCCTCTATCCTGTCCGCCGTCAGGACTACCGTGTAATAACATGAAACATAAATAAAATGTGCATTTGGACAAGGAAGTTGTAGAAGTGTTTCCCAGTGATGTGCTACTTTTTTCTTATTTATCGATGTCAAATATATTCGTTATTTACTGTTTCATAGAATTTTTCCTCCATTTTATCATAAAATCTTAGACTTACTATAAAAGCCTATTCGTTTTCATTACATTAGAAAATTTATTTCTTCTATAAATCGTATATGTACAGTAGAACCACAAGTAGAACGAACAAACTCGCCGAGCAGACAGGCTGTCATAATATAAACTTATGAAAGTATATTATGTGTTATTCTGGATATTTTTGAAAGAAGAAATATCTATATGGAAATAAACCAATAACTACTTTAAAATAGCTTATCTAATAGAACATAAACCAATATTTGACTCAAAAGATAATATTCATATAAAATAAATACGAATTATGAACTCGTACGGTCGTATATAACGTACAGAATTTATCTTAACTACTGTTTTGCAATATGTGTCAGTGCGTAACCATGTTCCCATAAATAATTCCCCGTTGAACCGATATCATAAAGTTTGTGCTTGTCACGTAATCCGGATTTACAGGGATAATCCGACATAGTATCGATGTTTTAAGGATGTTCAGCGACAAGCAAAATATTGATAAATGAAACATCAAAGTGTAGGTACGTATTTGGGACGAGGGCGGTGTACGGAAAACAGGGTTCGAAGCTACGCAAAGGATTAAATATGAAATACGTTATTATAACAAAAGATAGAAATTGCGTTCCCTTCCTTGACTTCCCAGCCCTTATTTAGATATTAAAATGCAGATTATTATTTTACGAAGCTTTAATAACAATGCATTTCCGTGTTTATGATACTTTTCAGTTTTAGTACTTCATAATATCTTGCATTGACCAAAAACATAAAAATAAAAGATTTGCCAGTAATTTAGTTCAAGGAAAAATATAATAGGTATTTGCAGAAGACGTCAGTGTTCTGTAATTACAAATTGTAAGAGCACAAGAACCTGCAAAATGCAACAGGCATTTTAATTAAATTAAATGTATTCAATAAAATTATTAAATAGTATTTCTTGTACTTAATTTTACGTGGTACATCTGAAGACCTTTTAAGGAACATCGAACGCGATTTATTCGTTTAGTCGATGTTTTAAATACTTTAAAGAGAGCTTTTCGAGAATAACATAGAAATCATTTGCTTTTTTATCAGTAAAAAAGGGTAATTTCAAGAGTAAATGCTAGAGTAAATGCTCGTGTACTTCACATTTCAGCAAGGTAAGAACAGGTTTTGTAATGAAATTAGCAACCGTAATGCATGCATTACTGTTAATCGTCGAACTTGAAAAAAATTTGACATTTTATTTTATTTATTGTCTGGAATAAGTAATATTAAAACCACATAGAACTATGAAAATGTAGAGCAATACCTTTTTATGATCAAAAAGTCGAAATAAAAGTGATTGTATATTTTAATAAAATCGAATTGAATTTCTGTTTGATATGAATGGACAAAATCGTTCAGCAGTTTGTTTCCGCAATTCGTGAGTCTAATTTTATACGAGGGATAATCTGAGTGCAGCGTATGCCGTCGACTGCTACCAATTTCAGATACAAATTACATACCAGATTGTTTCCTATCACGCTCCGCGATAATTGTTTTGCACTTTAATAGATTAATGCTGATTGGTTCCGACAAAAAATGCAATGCCAATTATTCCGTTTAAAAGTGAGAATTAATTTTCAGTTACTAGTTTTAATAATTCAACTTTCGTTTAAAAATCAGATACCTATTAAAACGTTAAAAACTACGTTTCGTATAATGTTAATTGCTGCTTGATTTCAATTAACTAATACGTACTCTTGAATTTAAGATAACAGACAATTAATCAAACTTGTTATCGTGACAATTAAGAGTGATTTAAGTCTCAACGTGTAATTGCTTTAATGTAACATTTTAAGACAAGTTGTTTTAATTTAACACATGATGAGATAATGCGGTGTTTATAATAGCAGTGTGGGTGCAAGCAAGCGTAGTGTTGGTAAGTGGACGTGGGTCGTTGCACTTGGCGTGCTAAGGAAGTGTTAACAACTAGCGGCTTGGCTCTCTCGTATCTCGTTTAAAGCAATTGCACTTGTCAGCTTACACTCGCCTACTTTATGCTATATAATAATTTATTGAAACAAACGAATCGCTGTCGGCAGAGATTTCTATCAAGAAATATAATCGCTAAAGAGGATTGTAAACGTAGAATTGCAATGGAAATTCAAGTTGCCTAGCAGCTGAACCCTCCTTGCTTTACGATATTAAAGTATGCAAAATAGTAATTTCTTGGTTGCAGACATTACGAGTATTAATGGGGCTTTCATCCTGTTCTTTAAATGTTTAATTGTAACGCAGTGTTGTATTGTGTTTATTTATATTTTGTGCTGCATGATTTATAATAAAAGATATAGATATTGTCATAATGTTAAAAAAAAAATATTAAAAATTTTCAAAATACTTTCAGTTCCAGTTATTATTTCATATTACAGAGGGAGAGGAGACAAAACATCATAATCAAAACGTAACTTAATAGTTAAGATATTTACCTATACCTAAAACTATTAATTACGGCCACTCGTAGTCGGTGAAAACCGAAAGGTTTAACCCTTAATATTATTAGTGGAATACCAGGAATTCGCATAATTCGAAATAAGCGAGGGCCTTCATAAATAATGCAAAATTAGCAAAAACCAACGAGGACGTAAATTATTAACAAACGCACTAATCAACTCATTATGCAGGTTAATCCGTGATAAATTATTCCACTTGCTAATGAATTAATATTGTCGTCATTATTCATAATTAATACAAGGGATACATCATCTCCCGTGTGGAGTTTCTGGTCTCCCATCGGGCGCGTCCCCAGGTGGCGGATAGGGGCAGGCCCCCCAGATATGGGGGGTACCGGCTGCTCAGCCGGCGCGGACCAAAACCAGGTGGCCGGAGGGCTGCTAAATAATACTCCTAGGTGATGGTATGTGCGCAGCATCACCTAGTACTGGGGTTGGGGCCGATGAGGCCACTGAGCCGAAAGGGCCCAGCCCTGGGTAGCGGCTGGCGGGTTTAACCCGGCAGGCGTGCTGCAAACTGGAGGAGGAGGAGGTGATGATGGAGGCAAGTTTTCAAAATAAACTACCCCAGGAGGGTACCACCAAGGGTGGAGAATCCCTCCCTGAGTCCAACTCAGGCTGCCCCACGTATTCTGGGGGGGGCAAAAACTTGCATAGAGATTCCGACACTGAGGAGGTGGGTTCCCAGGCCTCCTCACTGCCAAATACTACTGGACCCGACGACCTTGGCGTGATAACGGATACTGATTTTATTTATGGTGATGAACCAAGAGGTACAGAAACGCGTGCTGCTAGAGCGCGCGGCAAAAAGAGTAATAGAAGAGGCAGCAGGGTGCCGGTCAGAGGGGGTTCCTCCTCTGACAGAGGTGCCCTCGGTGGAGCTGGGCTAGACGGCTCGATCATTTCGGACCGTGGGTTGGCAAGCGCAGGCTCAATGAACAGCGTGGCCACGCTGCGTTCTGTTTCATACGAGGAAGACCGACTTTGGGCGAAGCGAAGGCGGTCTCCTGACGCAAGCTGCTCGGCCTTTTCTACGGATGAAGAAGGAGTGCGTAGAGCGCATCGCGCGAAAAGGGGTAAAGGGCGCCCAGCCACCTCAACACAGGCGAGTGTTACGAGGCAGGCATATTTGCGGGCCCAGCGGAGGGAGTTAGAAAGCGACAGGAGTGACTTGGAGCGGTCAAATGTCCCGCCCCGGTCGGAAGAGGCGCGGACCTCTACTCCCCTCCCTCCACCACCAGCTCCTGGTGTTTTTGCCCCACTAAATGGCACAGAAACGGCGGCTGCTCTAGGCCGTCGCATTGAAGCCGGGCTGGCATCTATAAACGAGGTCCGGACGAAATCCCGCAATTTGAAAGGTGTCTTCGTGCGGGATCTTAAGGAGGCCTCAGATGTGATCCGCGAGGCGGCCGGACTTTTGCAGGAGCGCACAATGACAGAAGAAACCCGCCGCCTTCAAGCTGCGAACGACCGGTTGCAGACAGAGTTGGACGGCCTGCGCAAAGAAGTAGCCGAGCTAAAAGCGGCCCAAACCGCAGGTCCCAGTGGAGGAAACGCCGACCTGATAAAAGAAATAATGCGCCAGGTTGGTGAAATGGTGAGCGCCAGGCTAGAAGATATCAGCGACCGGCTGCTCCCGGAAAAGCGCCTCCGACCTCCGCTAGCAGCGGACCGAAGAGCACTAGAGCGGGAAAAAGGCCCTGCACTGGCTGAGAGCTTCCCTCCACTTCCTGCAGCCAGAATACCCGCTTCGAGAAGCAGAACAGCTCCTGTAAGGACCGAGCCTGTGCCTAGAGCAGCCGAAAACCAGTCAACTACGGGTGCACTACCCTCGCAGGGTGGGTCAAAGAAAAAGGGTGGAAAAAAGAAAAATCGTAGAGATAAAGAAGCGGGTGCAAATGCGCCTTCCGATGTTACCACCTCACAGCAACGGTCTGAAGAGGGTTGGACCGTTGTAGGGAAGCGCAATAGGAAAAAAAAGAAGCGAAACGGCCAGCAAACCCGGAAGGTTAGGAAGCTCCGGGTTCCCTCTACGTCGGCGGTGGTGATTGCAATCCAGCCGGGTGCTGAGGACCGCGGTATTAGCTTTGCCTCGGTGCTGAAGGAGGCCAAAGCCAAAATTGACCTAGCCGAAATCGGCATAAGTGCGGTTCGCTTTAAGCGATCCGCCACTGGTGCTCGCATTTTAGAGGTTCCCGGCGCCGCTAGCTCGGAGCAGGCCGATGTGCTGGCGGTCAAACTGAGGGAGGTATTAGACAGCGAAGTGGTTAAGGTGTCCAGGCCAGTGAAGAGCGAAGAGCTGCGTATTACTGGGCTCGACGACTCAACTTCAGCGGACGAGGTTGCAGAGGCCGTGTGTCGGGTCGGGGAATGCTCCGCAGAGCAAGTTAAGTGCACAGGCTTGCGATCTGGACCTAGGGGCATTGTTACGGCCTGGATCAGCTGCCCGGTGGCAGCTGCAAAAAAGCTTTCAAAAGCGGGCCGCATTCAAGTTGGATGGACCTCGGCCATGGTGCGTTTGAATGATCCGAAGCCCCTGCGCTGTTTCAGATGTCTGGAAGTGGGGCATGTCAAGGCCCTATGCTCTTCTACAGTGGACCGCAGCACTATCTGCTATCGTTGTGGGGATATCGGACACAAAGCTGGCCAGTGCACTGCCACGGCCGCACGTTGTGTTCTTTGTGCGGAGGCAAACCGTCCGGCGGATCACCGGCTTGGGAGCAAAGCCTGTAAAACTAAGGCTAAGAAAGGAAAGCAGGCGAGTGATGGCTCGGAGGCCCCCTCACTCGCTGCTCCGGCACCCACTGAGGCGCCGACTGTTGAGGCAGCGGCTATGGAGACATAATAATGTCTTCACTTCAAATGATCCAGGTGAACCTCAACCACTGTGCCAGGGCGCAGGATCTCCTGTACCAGAGCATGGCAGAGTGGGCTATTGATATGGCAGTGATTTCAGAGCCGTACACTGTGCCCTCACGGAGCAACTGTGCAGGAGATCTAGACGGCGTAGTCATGCTGATGGCGCGGGGTGGAGTGGAGCTCGAGAGGATAGTGAGGCGAAGTGGCTGTGTGGCGGCTTCGTTTGGTTCTGGCATTGTTGTGGGAGTATATTTTTCACCCAACCGCCGCCTCTCTGAGTTTGAGCAATTCCTAGACGAGGTGAAACAGGTGCTTGATCTCGCACATCCCCAACCAGTGCTATTGGCCGGAGACTTTAACGCCAAATCCGTAGCGTGGGGATCTCCCATGACCGATGCGCGTGGTGTGGTGCTCGAGGATTGGGCGGCTTCTTCCGGATTGTCCCTCCTTAATCAAGGGTCTGTACTCACATGCGTGCGGCAGAGGGGCGGCTCCATCGTTGATCTGACGTTTGCGAGCCCGTCTCTTGCCCACCGTGTGCGAGACTGGAGAGTTCTGGAGGACGTTGAAACGTTGTCGGACCACAGGTATATCCGTTTCGGCGTCGCCTCACGGGAGATTCCCGGTCGAGTGACTCCAAGTGAGGGACGGCGACCGCGCTGGGCGTTGAGCCGCCTAGATAAGGAGCTGCTGGTTGAAGCCGCTATCGTGCAGTCCTGGCTTCCTGTGCCGGAGGGAACTGTGGCTGTTGAGGTGGAGGCTGAAAGCTGAAGGAAAGTATTTATATAAATACGTTTACGATAAAGGAAATAATTACGCGTTTCTCACGTACTAATGGCGTTCATTATGATCATTCAGCAGGAAATCGTTAATTAAACATTTGATATTGAATTCAAAATTATCCCTTTAATAATCTCGGTCAAATAAATTATATTGCAACTATTTATTTATTTATTTGTAATATTTTTTCCACTCAATCTTGTTTTCTAAATAGTATCTTAATATTATACATATACTTTATGTCTATGATTTAATGGGTTTATAAGGTAATGTTTCAATTATTTACCTGCATACCGAATTTCAATCAAATTGTCGTGGGTAGTCTTTGGCCTTTGTATTTTCAAACGAAAAATATAGATACATTGACAATTATACACCTTTAATACACCTTTAAACCCATAAGCTCGATAAGCCATGTACATAAAAGACAAATAAAAGTTTTACGAAGCATAAAATAAGACAGACATGTTGAAAATCTTAAGTCATAAAACTGGGTGCGTGCATCACCCACGCGATTTGAAGAACACGTGATGGGCGCGCGTTACAAAATTTAGTTTAATTATTTTTATCGTCCAATTAGATATTATTTTGTAAACTATGCATATTATAGAATTTATATTTATGGGGTAGGCTTTTATAAATATGGGTTTTCAAAACATTTGCAATTGAATAAATTAAGAAAAGGGTTGAGGATTTAAAAGATTTTAAATCAATTACTCATTAGTTTCTTTTGAATGCTAGAGTAAAATTTAAGCTTAGAAATTGAAAGTTAACTCTTAATTTTTCGTAGTTATTCATTCATTTCATTTTCATTATTTTACCTTATACGTGGAAAAGTTGTGAATGGCGGGTAACCGCTGGCTTCCTTTTTGTTCTCAAACGATTTAGCTCTAAATAATAAATGTTATTAATTTAGCACGAAACGTGAAATATTAAAGAAAGAGCGTGTGTGCCGAGTACACGTGTCAGAAATGAAACGTCTTTGGCAAGATTCAAAGATACCAATATCGTCGCCTGACTCCATGACGTAACGGTATTGCCATGACGTGACCTTGAAATCTTACTCTCAACGCTCCTAAAGTTTCACTTTAAATGAACTTTAAATATTATGGCCATAAATCTGTATCACAAGATTCTTAAAGCTTGAAATACTTACAAATAATATAATTGGTATCTCCACATAAATCTTATCGAAAGTATTTAAGCATTGTTGAATTCACAATCAAAAATTAAACCTAAATGCTCATACCTCGAATACCACTTAATGGCATAAATTTAATATCGTGACCGAGAGCTATCCAATGGAACTTTTGTAACAAATTTCATTTATCTCTCCTCTCCAAGGAATTTCATAAAATCGATTATTATCAAGATGATTTAAAGTCAGCTTTTAATGAAATTTTGAATTTCAAATTCTATTGTCAATATTTTCGTCCCTAACCAGGATTTGTACCGTGTTATTTTAGCGACATAATATGCATAATTTATGGTTTTCTGTGCAATACAAAGTTACGACAAACAACAAGAAAAGTTATGTTTAAGAATATACATACTTAATGCATCAATGCATCATTTATTTATCGTTTTATATTTGTAAAAAATATGGTGTAAATTTAAACGTTCTCATTATTGCGAAAATAAAATATCTTTTACGAAGAATTATTTATATAGTATACTAGAGGTGCGCCCCGGCTTCGCCCGTGGTACATATTTCGCAATAAAAGGTAGCCTATGTCCTTTCTCGGGTATCAAAATATCTCCATACCAAATTTCATGCAAATTGGTTGAGTAGTTAAGGCGTGATTGAGTAACAGACAGACAGACAGAGTTACTTTCGCATTTATAATATTAGTATGGATTAATAAAACTGAAAAGTTTGTTTACGTAAACAAGCATAGGAACTATTGGTATGTATTTTTTGTGTTGGATAATAGGTATGTTTCAAAAACAGGTCGAAATTGTGTAGGTCAACTGTTGGTTAATAAGCTCACAAAGATTACCTATTTATTAACGTTTAATCTTTGGAAAAATACAAGCGACGGATAAAAAGCGCTTCAGGCGTCTATAGGAATGCCATCTATCACTGGCCGTCTTGGGAATGACTGAGAAAAAGTTTGAGTTCCACCGAATGTCGAGCGCACATTAGGATAGTCGAGAGCAGAAAATTTATACCCGCGATTCTAGAATACTACGAATAATAGTGAGTAGTCTAATATTTTAAATAAGCCTTTCTTTAAGTCTTGGATCCAATGAACGGCAAATCTAGATTTAGCATCGTCGTATGCATGTGCTTTTAATTTATCAGCTGAGGAAATAGTGTATATTTAAAATTTATCAAGATAACCGTAGGTAGCGGCGAATAAATCTTATGGATTTAAGAAATTGTAGCAGTATTGGTATAACATTATAATAATAGACAATTTTAATAGGTCTGGGTTGGATAAAACCAAAGCACAAAAACATCATGGTTATTTATCAGGTTTTAATATGTTGAGTTACGGATTAGAAATATTGCTTATAGTAGGGGAGCCCAGGATGCTAAATGTGGATTTACTCGAGCGTCACGGGAACCTATTAGAATTGGTAGATTAGACCATAGCGAGAAAAAAAGGTCCTATAATGTTTTCACTTTTAGCGTTGGGGAAGGGTTTTTGATTTTTTTTAATTTAAAAAAGAAAAAAATTGGCTTGGAAATACTCAAGCGCGTTAGATATTGATATTTTGCATGCTCCAGGACGTCACTGAAAAAAAGTATACGTTAATCTGACGATTTAAGTGGCGATTTAATCGCTATGAAGAAAGGGTAAAAAATTAAAGTAATATTATTCGAGCGCGTCAGATTAATATATGGGGGGGTTAATTACAATATAAGAAGTCCCCATTTCGCTAATCTGACGATTCGAGCTCAACCTTAGGGAATTATGGATTATTCAAATTTTCCAGCGGGGCCCCTGAGCGCACCCACCAACCATAACTGCTCATATTGACTAGAGGTACTAATGAATAGCTAAGGTACCGTCCCTTATAGTAATCTGACGCGCTCGAGTAAATCCCAAAATCCCCTCTTGGCCTCCCCTACTATTAGGGAATAATTTCATACGACGCGCTGTCCATATGGGAAGCAGCAAAATATTGTAAAGAGCTTGTTTATCTAAAAAAACTTTATTTTACTACAACTTGTCACAAGTTTAAGTGACAACAAACATTACAGTTGTCATCCTTCTCGTTATAAATGATCGTATTCTACCTACGCGCCGTAAAAAATAGCCTCTAGTTTTTCCTGAGAGAGCTGTCTCCGTATTATTGTACGGGCAAGTTTCATCTTCATTACGTTGTTATCGACACTGGAAATCGGTTTTCTACGTCATAAATCTCCACAGTAATTAATCATGAACCTGCCCGTGATGGCGGAGTAACGCTGACACCTCCCGAGACAATGTTTTTCTAACCATCCTTTGTCTTCTGTGTCCACAGACTTTCTCGCTTTTGTTCGTTTTAAAAGAAAAAATATATAAATTGTAACTGCGCTGCGCAGACGAGAATAGTTAACACGGCAAGAATTTATCGTCCCGTTGCTTAATTTTCACTGTTAAGGTTATTTTGCTTTACGGAAAAATGTTTTCGGAACGCAAATATCACGCGGATCAAGTTGATCGTGAAATAAATAATTATAAAACAGGTCTTGAAAAATTAAAATTTTTTAGAACATAAAATTATACACTGTATTTTTATTTATTCCTGGTTTTAAATATTTCTAACTCATAAATTAATAAAAAATGTTACACTTTAAAGTTCAACCACCTCTCACGAGGACCATCTTAAGCTTATAGGCTTATTAACTACATATTCAAATTTGAGTAGAAAACGTCGTCAAAACCTTTCATGTAAGAAGATAGCGCCATGGCGGAGAATATTTAAAAGGAACCTCGTGAAGAGAGTCGACGGTTTAGACCCAGTGTTATGGAGCTTTATTGTGAGTCCTCCGACAAACGATTATTATGAAGACGACTCACTTTGCACACGTTCCGCTCTAACAATCTTCTTTGATATAATAGCTTTGTATTGCTCAAGACAGGTAACTGTTCTTTTTCATTTCGATATTTTACCAACGTTTATTTCTTTCTGTTTATTTTGGCTTAGCAATATTGCATTTTTACCAGACGCTGTGTCACAACACTGCAGTATGATTTAAAAAAACTCATTACCTATGTAATAAGAGTATTTTGTGCCTTAAATAAAAAATGTTGTTTTTTTAAAACGAAGCCTTATTTAATAAAATATTTGCTAAAGTATTATCGTGAAAATTGTGTAATAATGTGTTTTAAAATCAATTGTGTCTTAATGAATTTTCCATGCTCAAGTCCGTTAAATTGGAGGTAGTGAACACTGAACGGCGCTGAAATAATTATGGCCTGACGACGGTAAGGATACATTGTATAATGAGAAACTTTCTAATAATGAGCTTTACTTAGCCTTAATCCATAGTACTAACAGAGCTTTAATTCTTATTGGAAACCCTTCTTAGAGTTTCGAACAACTATCTATTAACGAGGTCTCATTAAAGTAGAACTTTGTTATATTTTTACTGAGTTGAAAAAAGGTGCAGAATCTGAATTTGCATTTATTTTAACGTAGTACTTTTATGTCTGTATGTTGGTTTAGATTGTGTTGGAGATAGGACAACACAAACATTATATTATTATTATTAAGAATAAAAAAACTGTAAACACAAAAACCATGACAGAAAACAGTTTTCCTCTCCCAATATTATTTTACCTTTGGAACTGGGGATGCTATTCTTTAAATGTAAGTTGACTAAGTTTTATTCTAATAACAGCGAATTTCCGTGAGAAGTTTAATCAATATTTCATATTCAATTGTGCGGCAACTCTGGTTCCGGTAGGTGCGAGCTGGAGTGCGGCATGAATTGAGCAAACTTAGCGCGAGCGGTTTCTAAGTTGGCTAAGACCATGCTGTAAATTGAAGCACGACTCACGTCCCATTTATGTTGTTTTATGGTTCCTTTCCTCCCCACACTCAATTCTACTCAACTGGAAAACGTATTCTTTTTCCTCGATTTTCCTTTGTTACGATTTACTAAACTTTTATGCTCTAGCGAGATAAAAGAAATAGTAAATTGAAGCTGTATGAGGAATGATTGTGTTCTTTCGTGAATAATAATTAACTGTTTGAACTATATAATACGTTAAGGCTTTACACACGTTATAAATATGCGGATTACTATACCTAATAGATATGATAGAGTTATAGAAAAACTTTAGAAAAAGAAAAGGTGAGTATTTTTTGGTTGAAGTAAAAATAACAAACAATTGATCAGTGCTTTCTATAAAATATATCGTATCTATGTGACATAAAAGCTACATCAATTTTATGAAACAATTGTATTATATTATTGTACCCGCAGGATTATGAGCTTCATAAAATATTTAATGGAACATAATTACATAAGCAGCTATTCGCGTTCTTGTATGCGGGAACAGTGCAACAATGATGGATCGTTCCGGCAAAGGAAGTTTTAGCTCTCATGTCTAAGAGAATAAGGAGTATGCACTGGCATTCTCTTCATAGTGACATAGCTCGGCTTATGCAAATTTCAGTCAAGTTGCAGTTGAGGTTAGTTTTGTTGGTGAAGTTAGTAATCTTTGTTTATAAGACAAATATTAGATCTTACGCTGCGAGTTGCTATGTCTGAACTCCGCTAATTGAATCTATTTTAGATTCAAATTAAAATTAGGTAGGTGTATAAGGGAAACAATTGACCAATTAATTATTTAATAAACTACAATAATAAATTTAGACCGTTGATATTCATTTGAAATTGTACAACAGTTTATTTTAAACCGGAGTAGTAGATATTAAAGTAGAAAGTCAGTAAAAAATATTAAACTGTATTGAAAGTGTCGATTGTTAGCATTAATTAAACAAAAATGAGTTAGCTTGCTAAATTGTAAAGGTCTTTAGAACAGACAAAAGCTTTATAAAGGGCAGACATTCGTTCAGGATAAGAATATATAAATATGTATTTACATTCTGATACTGTCGGCAGACCTTTGATCTTTTATTTAAAGGTCAAACTTTCATCTATCTTCATTGCAGTACTGCGCAATATTCGAGACAAGTCCACGAAATTTACAATATCAGGCCATATACTGATTTATGAGAAAGGTTTTCGGTTATATGACGCAATTCTATCAGTCCAAATCTTTATAATAAAATAGTATATATTATAAAGGATATGTATTATGCATATTTGTTTTAACATTACCTCTATGCCAAAGTAAGTAGCTGTCATGAATATGTATGACGCGGCTGAAATATGTAGCGAATTTGGATTAAAACTTATCTGAGTTACTTCAAGTTAAATTTAGATGGAAGATGATCAAAATAAAATGAATCTAATGTTTTTACATTCTAATGAAGAAGAGATTGCCATATACACACTTCATCAGGTAGTTATGTCATTTATTTAATTAGTAACCTTTTTTTATTTGTGTTTAAAATGTTATATGTAAATGTCCGATAGAAGATGCTATTTATAATATAAAAAGTTTTTGTGGCTTGAGAGATTGTTATTGTCTTGACTTTATGAAGACTTTCATCATTATTGTTGAAATAGTTTTAGTAAAAACTTTCTGAGGTTGTCACAAGAACTACATCTCCTTTCTGTTCAAGTGGAATTGATTTGATCGGATTCTGTTAAGTTTTCAGACCTCTCGTAAAAGTTTGTATAAAGTTGTGGTTTAAAATAGTTTCGTCTGTAGATTGAAGGTATTTCTGTAAGAACCCATTCTTCATATAAGTTGATCGTTGGGATGTGGAATATGACATTGATTTATTTAACTGGCAAATAGCGTAGCGGAGTTGTAATATGAGAAATTCAACATTACGTGCTACACTCCGTGTAAACATTAAACATGTTCCTTCATCCGTTTCTTGTGCATATGTCATAAATTATGCATGAAAATAAGTGTAATTACTTGTAAATTTGTACTGCATATAGTTGTTTGCATTTTTGTTTATGGAAGGAGGTCTGTTAATGATTTGATTTTCGTTACTACTCAGAAACCGCGGATGGGGGTTTCATATTTATTTATTTGCGTAACTAATAATTTTCCGCAATTCAATTATGTTATTTTCACACTACCATGTTACTACAAACATATATCATTCTAAGAGATAGTTGTATGTTAACGCAAAGCAATAGAGTTTTTTAAATAATTTCTTTCGAAAAGGCTTTGAAGTGAATGAGCTGCTTTACCTCAAAGCTTCGGCTTGTTTTATACCAGTGTTAAGTAAAAGTGAACCTTGATAGGATTGGTTCCTGTTCAAAGAAACTGCAATATAAAGGAACCCGGTTGTTTCTTGTCCTTAAATAAATTTTCTTTTTGTCTTTGAACCCTTGGTCCTACGTGTGGAATGGTCCATAAATCAAAGCCCTCCCAATAAATCTCGTCTTACGAATTTCCGAATATCATCTGCAGTTTATAACTTTGAGTATTATACAGGAAAAGGTTTGCTCTACATTATGAAATATTATTACTGATTATGATTTATGCCTATCAATATTGTTTAAGAACCTATCTCATAAAAAACGTTATGTTAACAAAGTAAGCATTTCGTGAACCGTTAATGAAAGTATTTTCCTTCAACTTCCAAAATATGTCTGTTTTAAATTAGAATTTGTAATGTTTATTAAGTAAAGTCGATGAATAAAATTTTATTAATCCCGTAAATTCAGGATATCCTTTAATCTTTTTCACGAAATTAAATCATTTATTGACGGCCCAATTTCGGGAGGACTGAAGCAATCTATACATAAAATTAGTGGATGTTAGCGTGGGATTTGAGTAATATTTTATAGAGGGATATAGAATGGTGTATTTTGCTCTCAAGCCACGTCCTCAGCTATTCATCAAGTCGTCGGGCCATTACCGGGCCCGCCACCTGCACGGTCCCCACTTTGTATTATGTAAGATTATTCTCGCCTTTCATTTACCGCCAATAACTTGTTGAATTACAACGCGAAATCGATTTGGGAACGTAATATTGGTTTGCATTATGTGTTTATTATGTTTCGATTTTGTCGCCTTTATTCGCTTGATTGTATATTTTGTTTCATAGCATTTGTTGTTGATATGTGTGTTTGTATCGTTTTTGCTTGTAAAATGGGATGCAGTAAAAAAGAGGTAATATTATGCCACTTATGCATTTGTCGTAGCATGCGCTACGTGCGTCGTAGCAGCGTAGTTCAATGATATAAAGTTTTCTAATCATTATTAATAACAAATAGATAGCCGTAAATATAATAACCGTCGCGTATATTTCAATTATTTTTCTTAAATTCAAATTCCTTTGAGAGTTTTTCGATTACAAAATGTCGAATTGAAAGGTCTATTGTAAACTACGAATGGAACTACAACGTTTGGAGTGAAAAGCATTGCTTTCTATAGACTAGTTCGAAGCGTGTTAGCAGAATCACTGGTTTTTGTGATATTGAGTGGATCGATAAATAAACATTGCACCTATTTTATCTCTTCTACTCGTAGTATCTTTTTAATCCTCTTAATAAGATTATAGCCGATGAGCTAGGAATTATGCGGAAACAAATTGATCCAAGGTTGGGATGATTAATGATGTTCTGCATTATTGTATATTTTTGGCTTAAAATTTAATTGTATTAAGAATGTTTAAATTTCATTAATTGTACATTTATTTGTGTTATAATATGATAATGATAAAATATAGATAGAAGTCATAGGATAAAAATATATAAGCACCGAAGGTTTTATGCAGAAAATTACATATGAAATAATAAAATTACATTGCTCATTGCATTTCTAAAATTATATATGTACATTTGAGATAAAGCATGCACACTTAGAGTTAAGAGAAAATTCTAATCAAAACAAAATATAAAAACGCTCAAAAGTAGAGCGTAAAAAGTGTCAGATATTGCATGGAATATCATAATAGATCACACAGCTTGGTAAAGTAATAAAACGCATAATGGATTTAAGTTTTCCTCTCCTCCATTGATTCAATTAAGCCGTGCACACGAACGACGATCATGTGTCATCCGGGAGGTAATAGAAACCCGCTTCCTATGATATTTTGCATGACGCTATTGAAAGGATTTTCATTTTCATACGCTTCTGATGCGCTATTACTTATGATAATATTTATATTGCAGGCATTTTTAGATTATTCTACTTTGCTTGCTATTTAGACGACGTTGACGTTTAAGATCAAACATTTAACATAACTAATATAATGGAAACTAATGCAAATTAGAGATTCTCTTCTAAGAAAGAAAACTTAAATTAGTGTAATTTTTTAAACAAAATAGAGCCTATTTATTATGGATCAACCATTTATTTTTAACGACAAATACAATAATTGCGCAAAAAAGAAGAAAAAAAAATCTTAATTTAAAGATATAATGGCACATTTAAATAACTTACACCAACGCAGCCACAAGAATAATTCTATTGGCTTGATATATCGAAACACGGAACAAATATCGTACCAGATCGTTTGTCATAGAATAGGCAATACCGCTCGTTGCATCTGGTCCTCGCTATTTATCGATATCCAGTCATTACAGAATTCCGTTTTAGATTAAAATACAAACTGACTTTTGATCTTCCCATTTTTTACAGTGTTACACATTTTTCATTTGATAAAACTATTTCACAGTTTTATATTGTGTCTATCATTGTAGCTTGTAAATTCTGTATTCGTGTTTAGTCATGTAGCATATTTTCGTATTTTAAGTACAAAATTTCAATCAGAATTACCATTTAAGTATCTTAATTAATTCTAGGGAATTAATTTACTTCACTTATTTTAATTATTTTAATTCACTTGATTAATTATGCAAGATCACCTTCTTCTTTGTGCTTATAATTATTTTGTAATTTTGATTTATTTCGATATGATTTAGTAAAAAAAAAATTGTATCTTGTCTTGTTTTTGGTGATATTTTAATATTTATTTATTATTTGATTTTGAAAAATATTGTTAAGTGTATAAAAACTTATTTTATATTTTGTATTCAATCATTTTATAATCAATCAAAACTAAGTATATAAATATGCAATTATTACCCTTTGTTACATTGTAGCAGTCGGCTACAATAAATATGAATATCTGTTATAAATTATAACGTTATTTCATTATCCTATATCCTATTCATAGAAGCGGAAAATATTGTAAAGTACAATAAATATCTCAAGCATTTTCCTTCACTTCATTTAATTTTTATTTTATTTTTGCCTCTTTAAATTATGAAGACATTTCTATTTTTAAGTGGGCGTTAATGATTCGTTGAAAGATTTTCTACCTCAAAAAATACATTGTGAGGTTACACCGGCAGCGTGTTTAATTTGCCGCGGTTTGAGATTCAAATGTAACATTTAATTAAATTCCACTAGAATTTATTAAATAACATTAATTTACTTATATAAATTCTGAAAAGATAAAGTACACTCGACTTAAAGCATTTGTAACTGTGACAACGAATTAGTTTTGTTCTGGAAGTACATTACGAATGTAAACGTACTTTACACATGTGATGTTTTATTAAACGAGTGTCGAGTATTTGACCAGTTTCCTAATAAAAACATTCGCATTAAACTTGAAAGATTAAGGTACGGGTGAAGTTTGTGTCATGACTCATGCATGAGCTGAGGAAGTCGAGAAGTGATTTAGTTCAACTTTGAAGTAATTTTAGTTCAGACACGGAGAAGTAGCTGATGAGTGTGCTAAATGTAAATTAGAAATTATTTTGTTCTAAAGGTACGTTACGATGTATAAGAGAGAAGTGAAAATTTGTATATAACTAAGTACATCAAATATAAATGGTATTCTAAAATAGAAGTTCTAAGTTCAATATATTTTGATGTATTGATCATCAAAACTACCTGAAATATTCCTAGATATTAGGTCAATATACCTAAAGCTTGCAATATGTCATAGTTATATTTATTACAAAAGGAAAATTTATTATTGAGAGAAGAAATAATACATATGATGTAGTATTTACTACTTCCATGTTAGTAGGATGTTTGTCACATCAGTGAATTCATATTTGGTATTTCAGGTTTCGGTCAAAGGCATAGTATACGGTCTTATTTGGGTATCAGTAATAATTTTAAATACAAAACGAATTCAAAAGGAACTTTTGCACCACGAGGCAATACAATAACGAAGTACAATAATAGTACGATCCTCGTGTATTTTTTGTATGAAGAAATAAAGTAATATTTATTGTTATTAAAATAAAACTGGTTATCTTCAATATAATGTGTATAGTTAATATGGTAAAAATAATTACTCTTAGAGACATGAGCTCTATATATCTCTTTGGTCGAAAAGGTCATACAATCTATAGGTATATATTTATAAGACTTGTACTACAGCTAGTACATATAGCTCGAGGCTTATGTATCCATAGGGTGAGGTATGGCTACTTTGTAGCCAGACCACGTCGTAAGACATTCATCATCAGTAAGCCAGCTTATTGTACCTACCTGTAATTTTACTTTTGGTGAAAATAATATATAATTCCTTCCAGTCCTTCCAGTCCTTTTTGTGATTTTTATATTTAAAATTCCTATTTTTTTTATTTTATATATTTTGTAGATATATTATTATCGGATATCGTATGTTATCGGATCGTATTTATTGAACAAGAGTATGTCTAATAATAACCTTTCTATTTAAGATTTTTGTAATCAACTATTCGGAAAGTTAACTTTATCTATAAACAATTTTCATTAATAATTATGCTTCACTTTCATTATAGTCCTTTGAATAAAAAGTTCTAGAGTGCGTGAGTTAGTAACGTAAGATGTTTCTTCGGAAACATGTCAAGAGTCCCTAGGTAATAAACATACTAAAACCCCGGGCCACTAGGAGGAGCCCCGGAGTGGGGGGAGGGGGGAAATGGGTCCATTTTTTCATTTTTCGCTTAAATCTCAAAAACGGTACATGTTAGAGAAAAACTATCAAGGAAAAGTTGAAAGGCCATAAAATTATCTATAAGTTGAACCTAAATCATTTTTTCCTATATCCTACCGTTTCTGAGTTATACGCAGTAAAACATGATTTTGGCTCAAACAATTTCCACATCAATCGATCAAAAAATATTTCTTTCTTCCAAAAAACTCAAATGTGCAACTTGTGACCGGTACTGATAGATTGCTCTTAATTAGGTCTATAATTGGTAAAATAAACACATTCCTCCATGGAAGCCTTTAGGAGGAATCGATTGTCAAAATATTATATTATGGTAGTTTGAGTTACTGAACTTGATCTTTTTATTTTTTTCTTCCAAAAAAGTCAAAAGTGCAACTTGTGACCGGTACAGATCGATTGCTCATAATTGGGTCTATCATTGATAAAAATACCAGATTCCACCACAGAGGCGTTTACGGGGAATTGAATTTTATTAGGGTAGTTACGATACTTGAACTTTTTATTTTTTTTTCTCCAAAAAAACTCAAAAGTGCAACTTGTGACCGATACTGATAGATTGCTCTTAATTAGGTCTATAATTGGTAAAATAAACACATTCCTCCATGGAAGCCTTTAGGAGGAATCGATTGTCAAAATACTATATTAGGGTAGTTTGAGTTACTGAACTTGATCTTTTTATTTTTTTCTTCCAAAAAACTCAAAAGTGCAACTAGTGACCGGTACTCTTAGATTGCTCTTAATCAGGTCTATAATTGGTAAAATAAACACATTCCTCCATGGAAGCCTTTAGGAGGAATCGATTGTCAAAATACTATATAAGGGTAGTTTGAGTTACTGAACTTGATCTTTTTATTTTTTTCTTCCAAAAAACTCAAAAGTGCAACTTGTGACCGGTACTGTTAGATTGCTCTTAATTAGGTCTATAATTGGTAAAAATACTAGATTCCACCACGGAGGCGTTTACGGGGAATTGAATTTTATTAGGGTAGATACGATACTTGACCTTTTAATTTTTTTTTCCAAAAAAACTCACAAGTGCAACTTGTGACCAGTACCGATAGATTGCTCATAATTAGGTCTATCATTGATAAAAAAACCAGATTCCACCATGGAGGCGTCTAGGAGGTATTGAATTTTATTAGGGTAGTTACGATACATGAACTTTTTAACTAACTACCCTAATAAAATTCAATTCCCCGTAAACGCCTCCATGGTGGAATCTGGTATTTTTATCAATGATAGACCTAATTATGAGCAATCTATCTGTACCGGTCACAAGTTGCACTTTTGAGCTTTTTGGAAGAAAAAAAAATAAAAAGTTCATGTATCGTAACTACCCTGATAAAATTCAATTCCCCGTAAACGCCTCCGTGGTGGAATCTGGTATTTTTAGCAATGATAGACCTAATTATGAGCAATCTATCTGTACCGGTCACAAGTTGCACTTTTGAGTTTTTTGGAAGAAAAAAATAAAAAGATCAAGTTCAGTAACTCAAACTACCCTAATATAATATTTTGACAATCGATTCCTCCTAAAGGCTTCCATGGAGGAATGTGTTTATTTTACCAATTATAGACCTAATTAAGAGCAATCCATCAGTACTAGTCACAAGTTGCACATTTGAGTTTTTTGGAAGAAAGAAATATTTTTTGATCGATTGATGTGGAAATTGTTTGAGCCAAAATCATGTTTTACTGCGTATAACTCAGAAACGGTAGGATATAGGAAAAAATGATTCAGGTACAACTTGTAGATAATTTTATGGCCTTTCAACTTTTCCTTGATAGTTTTTCTCTAACATATACCGTTTTTGAGATTTAAGCGAAAAATGAAAAAATGGACCCATTTCCCCCCTCCTCCCACTCCGGGGCTCCTCCTAGTGGCCCGGGGTTTTAGTATGTTTATTACCTAGGGACTCTTGACATGTTTCCGAAGAAACATCTTACGTTACTAACTCACGCACTCTAGACCCCCCTTGGAGGGACTCATTCAATGGACTATTAGCCATTCCGTAAAGACTTAAAAGGTAACAATAGCATTATGCTCTCATAAATCTTCAATATTGTTTGATAAATGGTTTCATACAATTTGCAAGACGATGGGGTCGCGGCTCGCCTGTAAACACTGAATGTTATCACGGAAGCACTATGACGAATGCAGCTATTTTCCGTTGCTATCATGTATTCACGTTCAACTTTTATTGCTTTTTCTGCGCAGTTACAAATCGATTTGGCTTTAAGCCAATCGCGTCATTTTTAATAGTTCTCTTTGCTACTGACAGATCATGCACATACATATTTAAAAAAATATCTACAACTCTACCACAGACTCTACTCCCGCATACATAAATTTCTAAAAGAAAATAATAACACGAAGATCTTATTAAATATGCAAATGTACAGTATACATAATATTATTGCCAAAATCTATAAACACGTGAGTAAAATATGGTTGTTTTTGAATAATGGTCGACATGATTCAGAGACCTATGTCAAGGTGGTGATTGATGAACTTATAGTAAATTTATAATCCTTACCCAAATATTTTTATAAGTTCAAAGGCAACAGTAGATATTATGATAATTTTGTTAGTCAGAAACAGAATGCTAATTAAATTTTAAACTTCGAGAACGGAGCAAGTCTAGACAAAGGATATTAGACAGTCATCATTTAAAGCATATAATAGGCCTTCAATTTCAAACTTAAATTAAGTTTGCTATACGATCTATTAATAGAGTCAAGTTACTGTATCACAATTTTGTTAAAATTTCTCAAGTTCGAATTTTACAAAGACATAAATTATAGAGTTTATTGAGTACAATGAATACAAAAGGAATCCATTATAATTTAATTAAATAATATAAAGGAGCAATAGATGATATAAACTACTTGGCGTTTATTGCGAAAACAACTTGAGAAATATGAGTAACGACTGTCCACAAGATCTTCCTACGCTTATGTTCACGAGAAATTTACAATGTTAATGTAATATTAAAATACCCAACTTATGCTGCTATCTTGGATATAAAAGGGCTCGCAATAAATCTACCAATTACCTAGCGCTGGGTACATTACTTTTATATGACGAAATATACGTAGATATTTAAATGGAATATGACTTCCACATTTTTTAAATATAGCATAGGCAGCTATATTTATATATTATTTCTATATTTAATATAGAACTAAAGACTTTGAAAATAAATAGGTAATACACATTCGATACTTATAACAAAAGCAGCTTTACAACAAAAGACTTTATTTAAAACGATAAGGTACATTAATTCTTGTCTAACAAAACATAATTTATAACTAAAATATTCTTGCAACACGTTGCAGTGTCGATGTTATTAACTGAACCCTTGGACATAGAATAATATAGACTTTATGCTTTAGGTTGAGCACGACTTAACTTTCACAACAGAGAGCTGTAAAAACCTTACGTCGTTAGTAACTTCCCGATTCAGTCGCCGAGTCGCTGACGCGAAATGTTATTTAAATGCGCCTGATATTTTCTCTTTCATTGCGCTAATGTAATAAAAGTGGAAATGAAAACAGCTAAATAGGAAGAAAGGATAAAATAAGAGGTTAAATGGAGCTCGTTAACAATATCGTTGGATGTTACGTTTTGTAACCTTATATCTATACTATATAATATTATAAAGAGGAAAGGTTTGTATGTATGTATGTATGTATGGTTTTCACGCATAAACTACTGGACCGATTTTGATGAAATTTGGCACAGATAATCTTTAGACCCTGAGAAAGAACATAGGCTACCTTTTATTGCGAAATATGTACCACGGGCGAAGCCGGGGCGGACCGCTAGTCGTAATATAAAATTCGTTATGATAAATATTTAAGTTTGGGCAATAAAAAACTTTCTTTATTTTATTGATGTCTGTAAATAGCACGAGACTAATTATAGTCTTCAAGCAATCAATCACATTTATCAGCCACTGAAATCTATTCCCGTCTCGTTGCGTTTATTTCCACAACATCAACTTATTATATTTATATATATTATTTATTGATATAATAATGAAATATAAATATACCTTTAATGATCTCAATGAGTGAAATTAATGGTGGCTTTATTTTGTAGAGTTAAGACAATTAATGTTCAATAGAAAAGCGAATTCACATTTAAGCAATTTATTGTAACATCGTCTATACCTCCATTCAATAGAATTTTGGGTATTTTAATGAAGCGGTTCTCGAACTAAAATAAGTATATTTTTATTGAGAGTTTTAGTATCAATGTACACAAATAATAAATATATGGTTTCGTTTGAGTTTCAGTAATACAAAGTATTTTGATTAAAAGCTTTCATAATCAAACTTTCATGAAAATAATAATATATTAATTCGCAAAACTCCAGGGCTTCCCGTATTTGAATTTATTCCCAGCTCATTGCGTCCGTTTCTGACCGAGTTAACATCGCTCGTTAACAAATAACTTAACTTTTAATTAAACGTTATGTTAATAATATTCGCGGTAAAAATGTTCATATTATGTTACCTACATATAAACCGTAAAACCGCAATATACGAACGTTATTTAATGTTTTTAATGATACAATTTTATAGGAAAATGAATCAATTAATCATCTATAAACATTAATTTGTGTAAAAATTATAGTTTGTTTAATTTATAGGTACCTACTACACAGAATACGAGATTTCACGGTGACGTTACAAAACGTAACCGTGCACAATGCATTCTTGTTGCCTGTTAATGCTTATAATAGAATCTTAAGAAAGATTAATTATGCGTTTATAATATATATTACATAAATCAATTCAGCAATGATAGTATACATACCTACTAATAGAATCGATGATATCTAAAGGGGCAAAACGGCTTATTTTAGGTTTAAATACCGTACAATGTTTTCAATACTTTCAATGTTACGTGAAAATTATATTTTTTTGGAATTTAAATTTACAAATTAAATACCTATCAGATATGTAGAAAGCTGCCCAGAATGTAAAGGGAAGTCAAAGCCTTTTACTATGTTGTGCTGTGGACAAGAGCCGTCGCAAACACGTGCAAACTTCGCATTGTTTTTGTAAACACAAATTGTAGTTAATTTGAAGATAATTTGACGATAAATTGCTCAGTACAAATTCGAAGCTTTTGTTCCTTTGTTATTAAATCGACAAAATTAAATTATGATAATTGATTTTCGAGGCAAGAAACAATATTACATTTATTGAATGTAAACTAAATTATATTCATAACATTCCAAGATAAATAATTACCGGCTTTCTATTTTTGGAAATACATTTATTATTCCATAAATATTAATAAGCGAGGAAAATTTGAGGCAACAAAATATTCAGAAATATCAGAACCACAAATGTGTGCATCATGAGATTGATGAGTAATCCGAATCGAAAAGCAATTTACATAGAAGCTCATAAAGGTAGATAAATTGTTCTTAATTATAGCGGAATGCGTTGTTAATATTATTCAGTAGTAATATAAAGAGATACTCACAGAGTTCGTATAACAAGCGTTTAACTGCCCATAAAGTGGGATTTATGTGCACCAATACGCGCGTGTGTTGTGGATGCGATGTTTACCGTATCACGTTTTTAACGGCCGTTCATGAAAGATCACAATTTAAAGATAATTTAAGTAGTTATTAGTTAATTATAAAAATAAAACTATATTATAATACGTTTTAATGAATATTCACAGTTTTATAAAGCCATACTAATATTATAGAGCTGAATTTGTTTGTTTGGTTTAACGCGACAATCCCATGGATGCAGGTTAGAATTGAATAATTGTTTTTTTTCGATCATTTATCGAGGAAAGCTGCAACGAAAAATGGATCAATGTTTTATGGGTCCGATATTAATAACATAATATTTAAAACGTAATTATTACTACATGTATATAAATAATATTGTGTCTCTATATTTGAACTCACATTTAACAAATTCGAATGAATCGAGTTTCCTAAATATTTAATTTCGAAACTTTCCTTTTGCTCGGTAATGAGTTAACTGTTTAGACATTTTTAGTGTGAACTGTGAATTTAGATACTAATTTCGAAATGGATTTTGTTACCGAGTAGTTCTTAATATATATACATTTACATGTATATACATGCCTTTGTAACCTACATAGGTAATGTAATTTTGTTTTTATTGCTCCTTGGATTATTAACTTTAATTTTGATATATTTAAAATTTTTATAATATTTAACCAACCAAATTAATTGAGCACATTTTATCCCGTTGAAGTTAATTACATGAATTGATATCAATTCATGTTAATTGTTAATATTCATTTTTAGACGTATTACAAGATTATCTATTGTACTTGAAATAAATTATTATTAACATTGCTATGTTTGAGATATTTTTTACTCATATACTTAAAACTAGCGACCCGCCCCGGCTTCGCACGGGTGCAATGGCGGCCGGCCGGTACCGCCGCAAACGCTACGTCCCGAAATTTTTAAATCTGTAATATCTTCGAAAATATTCACTTAAATCATACGGTGTAAGGGGCCATATAGATTTATATTAAATGAACAATGTATTAAAGGTATTTAATTGGTTAAGGATTAATGCTGTATTGGTTAAAATCGCTTCGAAAATTAACCATTATTTGTCGTAAAAAGTAAATGACAAAAAAAGTTATTGTGGGTTATCCATAAGAGATAGACATATACCATCACGGACTTTTCTGTAGACCTTATCAAAGTGTACAATACTATATACATTATTTTGATAAAATTCGTAGGGTTCAGCCTGCGTTTGCAATGTAAGCGGAAAAAATGTAATTATTTACGACATCACATTAGAAACCTCAAAAATAACAGTACTTCTCCACTATTTAATGGATGTTATTATACATATAAACCTTCCTCTTGAATCACTCTATCTAAATCTAAAATTGGTTGTCTGTAAAGTCGGCTTACTGACGATAGTTGAACGTGACAACGTCCGATTGTGCTTCTTTGTCGCTCGTTCCGCGCTCTCGCTTGCACTTCAAGCCTTACATGGAACGCCTCAGAGCGAGGTAACGCCGCATGAGTCATGTTTTTTCGTGCGTGCAGCCGGCTCTATCGAATTATAAGACGTTGTCACGTCAAAAAAACCGCATCAAAATCCGTTGCGTAGTTTCAAAGATTTAAGCGTACAAAGGGACATAGGGAAATAGGGACAGAGAAAGCGACTTTGTTTTATACTATGTAGTGATGAAGACTAACTACTACTATAAATTCCAATTTTGGTCAACGAATCATGAACATACCGCTTCAATGTGTTTATTATGCTAAGTTTTAGATATACCTTGAAACGTTTAAGTACATACATTCCGTGCTATTTGTTACAATTTGCCAAGTACATTCATTCAATTTGCTACACTTTAACAAAGCCGCATCCAAACCGAACTGTTTGCATTCACTTGCATTAATACACATGAAATCGTACAAATCCATTTATGCAGTTAGGGCTAGAGCACCTAAATAGCTATGTGTTAATCGGTACTCGGTCAACAATGGCTGAGTCCGGTCAGGATCGATCTTATGGTGATCTAGACAACGTCTTGCCAGTTACCAGGGCATTGTGTGTAGCTAACAATAGATGATAAATTATAGATGGAACTTTTCAATACGTCCATTGACCGGGAGCGGTGTGTAGTGCATCGATAAATTACGTTTATATAGCGATGTGATGGTGATTTGTTTCAATCACGTAAAGGTAAGTAATGGTGATATATTATTATCATCATCATCAGCACCCTACGTTTGTTGTTACGGCAGGGACACAGATCTCTTATGAGGTTTCAGGCCAAGTATTTATTGACAAACTTAGTACAAAATTTAGGTTTTTCTCATAGGTACAAAAGCATTATTTTCTTGTGTTAAGGCATTTCAGTCAGTATGGAAATTATACATTTATTTTATATTACATAATATTACAGTTTAGAGTTGATCTTCTGAATTATGCAAAAGCGATTGGCTGCTGAATACCGGTTCTGTAGGTGATATTATATTATGTACAAGGTAATTAGTACATTAATTACATAGCGCAACATCTGTCTTGGATACGTGAACGATATATAGTTTTAATTTACAATATTTATACAAAATAATTATCTTTTATATAATTGACTTAATTAAATGATCTTTATAGACCAATACATATAATAAATGTCCATGACAGTGACCATATCAAATTCAGACTTTTATTAAAAATGTAAGCTTTAATTATGTTATTAATATTATACACCGCAAACAATAATGCAAAAAATAAATTATACACTACAAAGAACATTGATAGATGTCGGAAGATTCGCTCGCTACAAGTACAAAACATAAAAAGAAAACTGTTTCTAGACCATACTTCGTACTTTGTAGATAGTACAAGAAACGTGTGAACATTCTTTTGTTACACAAACGGTTACCTAGAAAAAGGTCACTATTGTTTGTTGAGAGTCTACACACGAGAGAAGTAAATCTTTCACTGTTTTGTTAGAAATAACTGACGCGTTCACTTGGACTTCCTAGTGGTCATTAAAATTTCTGCATAAATATATATGGTAATTATTATGTTTATAGGATTTTATTATTAGGTGTATATTTTTAGTATGTGTAAAATGTCTAATGTAATCGGTATTATTTCTATGTAACATTTGAATATCATCAAATGTATATAGTTACAACGTTAGATATTTACTGCTTGGAATTGAAATTATTAATTTTGAAATGAATAGCTAATTGAACTATATAAAACGTTAATAATCTGATTTCTTAGATCGAGCTTTACGTGATTCTATATTTGGGTATTTAATTAATTTCTGTTCAAAAATGTTCGAGCAACTAATTTGAAGATTTGAAAATAATTAAATTAAATTTTAAAAAGTCGATGAAATTTAGTATAAGCATATATATACTAATAAATATATTTCTAGCGTCAGCTATGCCGTCTGCCGTCCTCACCACTGATCTGCCACGGCTGCTGAATCTAGGATATGTCTTCTTTTAATTTGATATTCTATGAAATGAAGTGTTTATAAGATACATGAAACAAAATTACTTTAATTTTCTCATTTAGCAAGTTAATTATTTATGTACTTTGGTAAATGAGTGTATAACGACACATGCTTTACAACAAATTATCATGCGCACATATTTCCTTCGCACCGTAACACATGTAATTATCATGGAGCGCACCGCCATAAATTATTTTGAACATAAAGCGTCGCTACAAGTGCGACGTGGAATCAAGCAAGAAATGTGCAAACATAGTCGGAATATTCATGTGTGTTAATATTCATGGCCGCGGCGGCACCTGCCCCACTTCGGTTAAGGACTGCTACGGACAGAAGTGTATGCATTTCTGCTCGCACTCACACCCTCGGCGCCTCGAGACATCACCTCATACACAGTTTATTCGGTCAGATAACGATAAAGGGAGCAAGTTTCGGGTCCGCCCCACGCGTGCATACCGCCCCGCTTAATGTACGGTCCAGGTTAACTTTAATGTGGGTTAGTTCGAAGTTTAATAGAATCGAGTTCAGTTCGGAACGTCTAATTGCAACTTGATAGAGTGATTGTTGTAAAATTTCAACCAAATTTAATATCTTAATTGATTAATTATCAGTCTAAACCAGCGTCAGTTTTAAATCTAGCTTTGATAGTTAAATTGTTGCCTAAGTAGCTGTTGTATAATATTATACATGTGGTAGAACATAAATAATAAGTAAATTCATTTTCATAAACTCAGCACTTTCAATAGGTGAAGATTCAGCTTTGAAAATACAAATGTTTACGGGAAGGAGCAACGAACGAATGCGTATATTTTATGAATTATCCGTCAATTACGGATGGTAAACAGAAAATCATACATATTTTGTTATTGAAGGTTCTTTGTTCAGGAAGTGATCAAAATTTCTATTGAGTCAAGGAACGTGCTTCTCATATCGTACCGTGGCATGCGCCAACATATAACGAGATTCGAAACTGTAATGGCTCCATGTTATAGACATCGATACAATTTTTAAAAGGAATTTAGAGAAATGTAGCGAAAACAGTTCGTAGAATTTTAATTTAAGAAGTTATTTTACGTTCTTATTTCATATTAACGTTTTTACTTCCAAGAATAATGCGAACTGCAATAATTCCTTTCATTTATTGCTTGTAAATTAAATTGTACTGATGATATTGCTTGCTCTTAATTCTCATTCAAGGTTAAGTCTTGACCGAGATAGAATTCTAAACTAATATATTATTATAATAAATGAAGCCTTTTATAAAGTATTAATTTATTCAGTCTAAAGTACCTTCACATCTACGTCACCTTTCAAATTGATCCTCAATAAAATTGTGCGTTATATTTTCAAAATTTAGTTTGAAGCTAAAACAAGTGCTTTTAAGTACTCACTTCAAGTATTTTATTGTATAACGTTAACGAATCGAGCGGTGCTTTCTGCTCAATGTTTATGTCTGTAATGGAGAATATATCAGGCTACAAAATTTAAGGTATTCGTTTATTAATTTGTGTAAATAACGTTTCCGGCTCCCTGCATGCTAATAAATAAGGCAACTTTGTAATAGTGAACACCGTTTTAAACAGAGCTGAAGGTAAACAAAGTTTTGGGGTAGTTCCTATTTAACATTATAATGTTATGTTTACATTATTAATTAAGCATATATTAAATTTTGGTAATTATATCCATGGATTTATGAGTTTGTTGTCATGTCAAGGTAGAAGCTTGATATCACTTGGCTCTATTAATATGGTTCACTAATTGTTTCAAAAAGTGATTTTTAGTCATTTAATAATTTATCTTAAAGGTTTTACAGCATATTTCTTTGGTATATTTTTTTCGATGTCTACTTTAAGATCCACGTATTAAACCTGATATTATAATATTATGTACTTGTAACCTTAAAAGACTTGTAACTAGTAAAACGGATATTAATTGTTATTTAAGTACATAAAGCTTAACTGATGTAGCTCTAACAAGGCTAAGGTGGAGAGAGGGCTCGTTAGATAACGCTATGAGCGCTTATTAAATTAATCACTCCATCGTTGCATAAATCGCAAATGTTATTAGCGATAAACAGAGACTAGACTTGAGAATGAATTCCAAACGAGATCGCTGTAATGCAAATAACTTAGTAAAAACCTGTAACAGGAGGCAAATATTTGAAATACTAAAATAGCGACTCTGAAAATGGAATTTTATATTCTTTAAGTACAATCTACTTAAAATTTCTTAAAATTAACGCGAAAATAATTATTATGTACGTACTCAGAAATCTTAAAGTTTGACTTATTTTTGACCACTAAACCCGTTTTAGTTGTAATAATTCAAGAACGGCTGAACAGTTATATATAATTTTTCTTCACTAGAATTAAAATAATAAGGACGCTATATACCTAGAGCTTAATCAATGAATAACACATAGACACTGCTATCCATTCTTAACTTTAATATCGAACGTTGTTGGTTGCAATTATCATCAGCTGATTTGTTTTACTCTTAGATTAATTCAATTTTTCTATGAAAATGAGGTGTTGATATTCCTACTTTGGTATATGGTAGGTTTTATTTTAGTCTTGTTTACTTTCGAAACACATATTTCATGTTTACAAACAAAGCGATATAATTACTCAAACTTGTGAGGAAAAAGCTGTATATTATCATGTTCGTATATTCCCCAAGGATTTTTGTGAGCGCCAAGATTCTCACGAAGCGCTCACTCCAACGTGTTCATTTATGTACGCCAGGAACAAATTAGAATAAAGCTATCAAAAAGGTATTCTCATTTCCAGAAATTAAGCGAAGATACGAGTAGAATGAATTGAAAAACATAAAGTGAGTGCGCCAGTATATCCGTCAGACTCAGAGCGACGTTCTCGCAAGTAATCTGCGACCCGACGTGCTTCTTTAAACTGATTACGAGTTCAAATTAAGTCGTAAACTCACACAAATTACTCCACATTAAAGAGATCCCAGTATTTATGCTGATTTCCCTAATAAAGTACGTAAAACCGTCGATTGCGATTTGTGTCTACGTAGTTTTATTGGACTTCGTTTCTGGCGTGCTTCTATTGTTTTATATTAGGTACTGTAAACGTGTTAGTTCCGCCCTACATGTAGATAAATTATGTTTGATTAAAACTTAACATAATCTAGAAAATCTCCACGCTGTATGCGCGAGTGGACTAGGGAAACGTAAAATATTAAAAGTTTTAATTTGTCTAATTTCATTCAGTAAAATTTTTGTCAAATTTCATTTAAAAGATATATTTAAGTATTTCTCAGAATCCACATAATTTATCAAGGATTGAAAATACGTAAAAGGAAATATGATCTGGCACAAGGAAATAGGTAGACTCTGGAAATAGTTTTATCGTTGAATGAACCATATTAATGATGACAGTATTTCACGCCAAGGTATCTGCTCAACTAATGCTGTTTTTGATAAGTTTTATTAATCTTAGTATTTAATATTACGTTTATATTTTTATGGATATATCTTATTTAATCATTTCGTCCGACGCAAAAGTCATAATATTAAAATTTTATTCGAGACGTAACTATCTTCATTTTATTGCGTCTGATAAATGTTATGGGTTTAAATTCCTAATGATAATAATAAGCGCAAAGGAAGCGGGCTGTTAAAAGTATAATAATCGTTAAGAGTATCGCAATAGGTAAAGACGAAAAGTCTCATTAAGATTTTCCAATGGAGAAGTAAAGCTCATTTATGACGAAGTAATGGTTATTGAGGTAATAGTTATTGCTAGACAACAAAGGGTATGATATCGTCTATGAATTTTACCATTTAATTTTATGTTATTACTGAAATAACGCCGTATAAAACTATAATGCTTTATAGCCTTAAAACAAATACGCGAGCAATATTAATTTTATATTGCCATAAAGAGTTTTCCAAGTGGCTTCATTAGTTCCACTCAAAGGGATACTGCAGAATGCTACAAATGTTATAGTTTAAAGAAATATTAAATAGTTGTTAAATTGCGAAGAATCACTACGGTAAAGTTTCTAATAAAATATATTTTATATTGAACAATAGACTTCGCCGATATTGTACGCCGCCGGGGTGGCCTCTCGCTTTTCAGCCAGCTATTTGCAGCATTTCACCTAAATAAAACCTCTTCTATTTATTTGTTTGACACACATTGTACTTCTAATGCTTTTAACTAAACAATATTGTCCATTGAAAGCTTTGTATATATTTGGTAAGGAATTTGTATTTTACTTTCTGAATTGGTGTTTATTTTAAGTGTTAACGTAAGAAAAAATACATTTTGACAAAATACTGCTTTGAAGAATATTAATCTGTCAGTTGTTTATCAAACTTGATCAAACAGCATACGATAAGTCGTATATTTACTTCCAACATACCAAAATAGGCATATAGAATTAATAGTGATAAATATTTTAAGGTAACTTGTCAATTGTCATTAAGAATGGATCGTGTCAGTAGACAGTAACCCCCATCGAATGAAAACGAAGATCCACGTTGATTACCTCAATTGCTCTTACTATTGTTATCAAGACAATCGTTACACCAACGCGTTTTCTTGATTGGCGAGGGTTTAATGATTTCTTTGATTATATAATTTTTCAATCGTTGATATATTCTCTATTTCTCTATTACTATCTCATGTTTTTCGTATTATGTACCTATGAATGTTGAATTTGTTACAGTTAATATTTAATTTTAAAATATTGTTTAACGATACAATTTTATAACCATCTAGAATTGTTTAGGTACAAATTGATAAATACATTGTCGATACAAAATGTTTAAGTACTATTAATTGCACAAAAATTAATATATATGTACACTATTTATTTATCAGTTATTTAAGTCAGGATATTTACATTGAAGGCTAATTTGGAAGTAATTTAAAAAGGATTTTAAAGTTACGTACTTTAAATTACAGGCGACGAACGCTGTGTCGCAGAAACAATGGTACCAGAATCGCCATTTTACACGAACCGGGTCTTTATAAAACCCATTTTGCACTTATAACGTTCCATAATTTCCTTAATCCCGCCACTCATTGGATATTTAACTTTTGTTCGTTATATTTTTCAGCTAATTATAACATTAGTATCGATCCGCAGATATTTTTAAAATAGTGAAACATAGGAAAAGCCTATTTTGCTTTTGGTCTACTGATCAACTCAATTTAGCGTTATGACTTTTTTATAGGACCAAATTGGAGATCTGTGTTCTTTAATCTTTTATTTTTTTTATAAAACTCTTTCATAGTATAGTATACACTGCCTGGGACTCGCAATTACCTAGATTGTAAATTGTTATGCTAACGCGCTAAATATTTGACTAGAACGGAGGTCGGCAATTATTTTTAGTACCCGCTTTAATTACACTGACTATTGAGAAATCGCCTTTACAAGTGGGGCCATCATTATCGGTGTTGATATTAATTCTACGGCGATGAATTCGTTATCCTTTAAATTAATTTGATAAAACGTAAAGTACATTTCTTTTTCAGCGTTATGAAGTGGTAATTTTAACCAGTTTTAATTACACATCAATGAATCAACCACGAATCGTATTTATTAATAACATGGTGGATTCATATTTTTAAATAGAAGTATAATACTTGAACATTTTATTCGATCTTGAAGCTATTATATTATTTTTGTGTTTATTATATTCAAAATAGCACACTAATTATCTATTTAAATATTTAGGTACCTATATAAATAACACTAAACAGTCAGACGCTTAGTTATTTTTTGAAATGCATATTAAGTTTTAGAAACAGCATAGTTATTTCGAAAAAATATGAGGATAAACAAGCTCGAAGCCTAAATAACAGCAGGTAGCTGTTATTTCAATTTTAAGTTACAGTTTGTATAAAGCGCGGTAGCAACAAAAATGTGAAATTAAAATGATGCTCTAATTACGCAATCCTGCCTAATGAGAGTGGCTCATCACGAACTTCCTAGGGTTATCACGGTTATGTTTTTAGTCGTAAATCAGAGGGCGTGTTCCCACGTAATGATATTACTTGCCCCTTCTGGGATATGCACTGAATATTTGTTATGAGCTACAATCGCAGTGACATACTTTCCGCAGTGATAATCTGGATGCGACGATGTGGGAAATTATTTTAACGTATCATATTTGAGTAAGTAGTTGCGGTAGCTATAATAGAGTGAATTTGGAAATTAATAATTTTTCAACAGTTTTTATTTCGTCAGTTGCAACTCTGGCATAAATATTTCACGTGTCAACGTTACATAAATAAAATAAGCGAGAGATACGGTATGTATGTATATATGTATATTTTAGCCAGATTGAAAAAATGTGTACAAAACAAACACTCGAAAAATTAATATTAAAATTTTGAATATTCGCACAGCTTTATCTAAACCGACACGATACACGAGTTTAATCCAATTTAGTTAATTTAAAAATGTTCTCCCATATTGCCTCTCATATTTTTGTTCCGTATAAGCAAAATATGACACAAAATAAAGGGTGAAACAAAACAACGCGAGCCCCGAAAATTGCCATGTCGACCTCGAGAATGGCGCAGTCAATAGCAGCGGCTGAATTATGCAAAGTATGCTACGGTAAAATTGATATAAAAATTGCCCGTAAAGCATAAAATTAAAGCGTGGATCAGCGGACGGTGTTGCAACATGCTAAATACCTGTCGTATTTCAGGCGCCATCTGTCGGCGACGGCACTGAGACTGCCGCTTTTAATTTATTAACCAATTTGCTGAACGCTCCGAACCGCGCTCCAGTCGTTATTTTGTTTCTTGACTTAATAAATTTGAAGTCATAATCCGTGAAAAAGTATTTTCATGAAGGTATGAGCGACCTGTATTAACTATATTAAACTCCATTTTTCATCAAATTAACTTTTTCTGTGAATGTAAATAAACATCCTTTCACGTAAGTTTTATATGAGTTAGAATTTTTAATACATTTGCGTCGTTATTCAGAGAAATGTAATATGTAGTTAATATTATTACGAAACAGTCCTTTATTCAGCTCAGTGGGGTGGCTTTATGCAATCAAAGGAGGCCATTCTGTACATGCCGTTCTAATAATACCGTGATTCGACCGATTCATTCGCTTCGATGTTTGCTCGTGGCAGAGTTGTTGTTGACAGTAAACATGATGTACGCTTATTATTGGATGTGGTCTATCTTATTTAGGTGCAGAAAAAAAGTAACGTCAATTACATATCAAGTTCTCGAAGGACGGTATTGTTTTACCCCTATACCGCAGGGATCTTGTAAAGCCGATGATCTATCTTCCATTCCCCTCCCTACGTAGAAAGGTTTTATATTATTATGTGATCAAAATTTGTAATACCTAAATATAGGAATACCTAATAGAGGAGAGCCAAAAAAAATTAAGCATTAAATTATTTCAAGAATGTATGATGTTTTTTCTGTAGGAATAAATGAAATGTATCTAACATTTTATTTATTCAGTGATGTTTATAAAAAGCCTTAAAAATAGATTCTTATAAAGCTTTTCTTTTGTTTATTTATCTTTTGCTTAAAGATGGAAAGAAGGCCATTATTCAAAATACTTACATAGATGCGTAAAAGATAAATTAATAATAAAAAGTTTTATAAGAAATTATTTTTAAGGCTTGTTTGAATACATGATAAGGAAATGTAGGTATCTATCTACCTAAAGAAAAATACATATCTGATAACTTCTTTAAATTTATTAATGCTTAACTATAAATTATAACTAAAAGTTCATAATATGTACTTGCAATAGCCGGGTAAACTCATAGATAAGACATTATACTAATTACTGGACAAGCTGCAACCACTTCACCGGTCTACAGAGAGTATTGGCAATTCACTTAGTACGAGTGGCTATGAAACTATTGAGACATCCGTGTTACCTGTTAACAGCTCTCAACATTTCAATAGTTTCCAATTTTTTGCAATTTGATGATGCTAGCGAGTTTATATTATGTGTGGATGATATAAAAAATGGTGCTCATATAATTTATTGGCAAAAGAAAATATTAATAATATAAATGTGAATGTGCATTGGCTATATTTATTTGAATCAAAAACTACAAAAAATATATTTTGAATTTATTTGATACGTAGATGGATTATGAAGAACGTTTTGTTTTATTTGTGTTTTTGGAACCGCAAGCCGATAAATAAAATCCAATTTACTGTTTTATTTGATTTAGCAAAACAAATATAAAGATCTAGAACTCCTGCCAGCCTGTCCGAGATAATTGGCGCCTAGAGAATTTAATCGTAAAGTACTCCCATTAACCTTACTTGGTGTAATTTAATTCAAATATTCCCAGTTTCATTATTATAATGTTTTTACGAGTAACTTTATTTATTTGACATTAATGGAGATAATGGCAAACAAGTAATAACGGCATTAATTTGCTGTATAGCTGTTAATATTCATTGTCAAATCTGCTTTTTTAAACTAGTGTTTTTATATTATCATGAAATTACAGTGAAAGGCGGAGTTGTATTAACCAAAAATAAACTAATTTCACGGTAAAATTCATCCCAACGTAGAAAACTAGCTGAAGTTTATTACCCAGCGAAATTGTAATGAACTCATTCCAGCTAATTTCTAGTATTTAATAACGTTACCACTACACGATAACGTCTACATATATTTCCTAGTTTGAATAATTTGTTCTTTGTCTTCGTAAACATAGAGCAAAATAACTATTCGGTTATTTGTTCAATACATCAGGCTGTAAGAAGTACTGTTTTACTTTTGTATCTTCATGTTATAATTAGTTATGATAATAACAGTTTGTTTCCGCTGATGGGAAAGCAAAGAATGGTTGATATCGGTCGGCTTAGACTGATAGAGTTGCTCTCAATAGTGAGTGTCACGCTCGATAGGGATTGGGGGATTTAGCGATTTTCCAACACAACGCCATCCTTCTATTTTCCGCTCTGTGGATTCCGATCAAGATTACGCATTATGTGTGGAAATATTTGTCTTGCTTCAAGTACTTTCTAGCATTAACGCGGTATATTATTGCGATTGAATGATGTTTTTACATGTACTCGTAATTGCTTTGCCTTGCGAAGGTTTTGGGTCTGTAACAATGCTATTTTGAGCTCTCCTTACACTGCCGCTCAATATATCAAGTATCACGTCATCTTTTTTTTAATACTTGTTTATTAATGATCTCTAATCTATCCATATTATAACGATGTGCTTGTGAAGGGATATAATTAAAAGCACGACATGAATTATTGGTTAAATTTGCATTAATAAATACAGTGTTAATACATATATGATTGTATTCTAAAACAAGTTCATACGCAATCAAATTGCACAAAAATCGTATAAATCAGATTAAATTGGCGATTAAACGGAAAAATAAAATATGAATCAGGGCAGAGTAAATACGCAGAACAATGGACTGCGGTAGTCCGCAATATTTTCCTCAGAGACGAATTTCCTTTAGCAGAGCGTAGGAAATTAACAGTTAGTGTAGCCATAAAGCGACCGACAAGACTTTGTAAGCATTGAGTGCTTTTAGCTATTACGTTAACTCGTCCATTTACCGCACTCTCAATTGGCGTCTTTTGTTGATTTTCTTGAATTGGTCATGGCGAAGAACTCGAGTTGACACAGATGGAACTGGAGCAGATGAGGATAGTGCCAATTTAGCGATTTACTGTTGAAGTTTTCGCGTTAAAGATCATTTAAATTAAGACATGGTTATTGCTGATCGAGTTGTTTGCATATTCAAGGGGCAATCTTGCGACATGCAGTTAGACACACCGTACATGAAACGACGTAAGCTTATGAATGCAGACGAACTGGAACATATTGTACGCTTAAAGCTTTGTATAAAATATACATCAGTATTGTTCAAATTATTAAATATATAAATAACGTTAGTATAGCATAGCAGTCAATATTGACCAAACTATTCAGTTTTCTGTTAGGAAATAACTTTCTTCTCTTTGCTAAAATTTGATTAAATATTTACCTAGTTGAACGGCAGGCCTGCAGAGTTTCTGTAGAGTTCTATCGATTTTACTAACACGCCCGTCTTATATGGCTTCACGGAACGTCAGCATACTTGCCAAATGTTTGCTGCAAAGCTGCATGTAGTAAATATTTACAGAGCCAACAGACTTCACACTCTTTACCAAGACATTCACGTCAAGATCTCAAGTTAGTACGACGGGGAAGGATAAATAAAAGCATGAAGATCTGCCTGAAAGATACGTGCTTGCGCGCTGTGCAAATATTGCACTGAGAAATGTACACATACTCGCTTCCGTCGTTCGACAAAATCATGCCATGAACAGCGATCGATGAAACGTAACTGAATTAATTTTTATTTGAATAAGCCTTGGGACTGGAATAGGTATGTAAACAATTGCGTAGTATTGGGGACAGTTGGGTTAGTGATCATTACTTTTATTTCTAATAGGAATCTTCATGCCAATCAATAGTTTGTTTAATCTACTGAGTTCACTTTGATGCCATAAAATGTCATCGCGTATTTAAAAAAGTTGTCACGATCAGGTGTGTGCACTGCAAGTATCTCAAGTTCGCTCATAATTTGTAATTGTCAACGGGGCATTTGCTAACAAAGCCGGGCATTTGAGTGGAACCCAAGGCGACGGGGCTTGACAGCGACAGGCGTAACAAGATAAGCGGCCGCACGCGAGCCGTCTGCCCGTCGCTATTCCCTCGTCCACTGAATGTAATCCCTTCAGACGTTGCGATACTTGTGCTCGCTAAGATCGGCTTAATCACTATTCACCTCTTTGCTATCTTCCGTTTGGCCCGGAATTGACGATAGTAAAACGATTTAAGGGTATTAAGAGGGATACTTTTACTGTTAACTAAAGTTTATAGATACGTACTAATTGGTGGTGTAATAAGATTGCTAAATTTTGATTAATCTGGTAAAAACTTAATTTACAATTAATTTGAATTGAACTTTTGTAAAGGATTTTAATTGGGAATCTAAAAAATCATAATATTTCCTAAATTTTTTTTATCGTCAAAACTGTACTCTTAAAATATTTTTCTATTTAAATATAAATTTTATCTTAAAATTTTTGCAAACCGAAACATGGCCTTCATTTTGCATTCTGATATAGGGACGTAATATGAAACTTTGAAAGTAGGTAAACTACTAACATGAGACGTAATAAACTTCTTCTTGTTTAGTAGCATATTATAAGTTTGAAACTTAAGGACCTGCATATTAGTCTCGAATGTAAGCAGTGCGTTAGTTCGAAGTTCTCGTCTCGTGGTGAACTAGAAACAAAGTCAACAAAACCGTTCGAAGATATTATATTGCCGGCTTTAGACTCGCCAATATTAAACCGGGATGAAATTGCTCTCAAGAAGCAAAGTCCGAGTTCATTTGGATAGGAAATTTAAACTTACAATTGTTTTACTCCAGTTACTTCGCATTGAAATGAAATATGTAGCGAAGAATTTTCGTCAGATTGTTATTGCTAAGTTTTATGAGAAACCTGTTTGTTAAAGTCGCCGATAGCAATTCATTAGATAAGTAATTGAAAATAAATAACTTTCTTAAATGTTCTGTTGTTGTAAAGATAATTATAGACTGCAAAAGATAGACAATAATAGTTAATGTTGTTTGAAGTTTTGGTTTCTTTATGAACATTATTTATAAGGTTATTTTATTGGATAGTAATAAATGAATAATTATATTTAATTATCGCTCTTAATATTCGCAAAATGTTATTTTAAACATATTGGGTGAGAGTTTTTATGTGAGTATATTAATGGTCCGGGAGCCAGCAGCAGATTTTATGACCAAGTTCCTCTCAAGCGGTAATTAGTAAAATGCATCAAAGTATAGTATTATGAAGCCTCGTGAACGTCAGCTGGAGCTCGGTTGGGGGGAAGAGCGGTTGTAGCCTCCCGTATCAGCTGACGGTTTTTCCACCAAGATACAGCCAGCTGACATATATATTTATCCACAGTTACATATAAGCTATCATCAGGTAAATTTTTGTTTGAGAGGAAATAACGGAAAATAAATTTTTCTTTAAATTTAACTTTCATGTTCGAGACACCAGCTGACGTATAATACACCATGTTGTAACCAGCTGACTATTTTTTTTCGTTGAGATATTGGGTTAGCTACAATTTGACAAATTTTTAGCTGAGAGGAAATGAATGAATGAATGTATTTTTTTTCCTATGTGCGTGGGAGGCTACAACCGCTCACCCCCCCAACCGAGCGCCAGCTGACGTTCACGAGGCTTTATAATACTATACTCTCATGCGTCTGACGAATTATCTCTTGAGAGGAAATAGTTAACCAAATTTGCACCTGGCTCCCTAACCATAATTATTAATGTCTCCCAATTACTTTTTGTCATCATTTAAGATTGGACCAAACAAGCTTAATAAAATAATGCTAATGTGATATCCATTCATAGCACCATAAAGGTACTGGGGTAGTATTGACAAGTTTATGAATATATAATCGAACAATACATCAGATTTATCGAAAGCCGTCCACTACGACCGTCATCAATATCTCGAGACTCGAAAGGTATAGCAGAGCAAAATAGACCGCAATTATTTACGCAGAGGCTCTACACTATTCCCAAATCCTGTATAAATATTCATGAAACGGCTTTATAAGGAGAATCCGGCGGTGTAAACGAAGTTGAAAGACTTTACTATCCCCTTGTCACCTCGTAGTCACTCAGGGAGCATAAAGCGAGAAATACCTTATCATAAGAAAGCAAATTATTCGTAAATCCGCAGCGAACGAGTTCGCGAAACTAGTTTCAGTTAAAGAAATATTCGTTTCACCTCTTTCTTTTTTCTTCGCTCAGTTAATATTTTTCAATACTCATCTATAACAGACAGTATGAATTGTTTGCGTTTATAAATCTGAGAAACGCTTTTACAAATATCAAGATTCTGGAAAAGTCTTAAAATCAGTGCAATGAAATCTCTCTTTCTAGAAATAAATTTCCATTTAAAAACAAGTATAAAATATGGACATTGAAAGTGAAGTAGCGTTATTGCTCATTTGTTGCCTCTACTAGGAATTGAATCAAATTGATTCAATAAACCCAGAAATTATTTTTTAACAATTTACATTGTGTGTAGATCAACCATGACGACAATCTGAAAAGAAAGCTTACATTATAAATACTAAAACAAAATCAAAGAAACAAATATTCTAATTAGTTGTTACACAATGTGGTATTATGGACATTAATTGTTAATATAATAAGGTCATGTCGCGTAACATTACATAATACTTGTACCGGATTACGCGGGCCCAAACAATCGAGATTGTGGATAGTGGAAATTTAATAACTTGCTCCGAATACCACTGTATCGGGCGAATTAAGTATTCCATTACAAACAAGTATTAAGCTGGATTTGCATTAGATATTGCTAATAAAAGTGTTACAGTTTGTAGTTTATTTAAATTTGCATTTTTTTTAATAGAAATGGCACTGACTTGAAGCTCATTTTATTGTAGATAACATTTGTAGATAATTAATTGAATCATAAAATTGGTAAATTTTATTCTATATTGAATCGAGTATCTTGAATAAGCTTCCAAGTGTATTTAAAATAAAATGGTTGGAAAGAACTGAGTGTCCCTTATACGGACTGGCACGGCTACGATATATTCTCGTACCTGTACCAAGAGAATAAGGTCCTTGGTCTTGTTTTGGCATTAAAAGCAATAACAGAAATCACTTACTCGCTCATAATTGGGACTTTTAAAATAATATTTCTGGACGGCCGTCGCAAGCGCAATGTATTTTTTTCAAGAAAGGATTTTTCCAAGGTCTACAAATTCCAGAAAAAAAAAATTCAAATTATTGTGGTGAGAACCTGAATTAACTTACTATATGTATAATCAGAAGCGTTAGAATTTTTTACAGCAATCTAAAATATAGTCGTAATAAATTCTGAAAACGGCGACGTAATTTGCACTCAGTGTAAAAAGAAAACAGAACCGTATTGACTAGGATAGTTAAGGTCATTTTCAATTAATAAAATAGTGAAAGTGTATCACGTAGAAGTAAACTTAACGTGATGATTAGCAGGACCTCAAGGCACTTGACTGTCGTGTCACGTAGCCACCAATCTGCTTAGCGGGACACCTTTGTGTAGACCCTTTATTTGGGTCGCAATCCTCTTAGGTAAACAGAAACAGATTCTGAGATAAATACTCCTTAGCGAAGTGGCCAAACTTTCTCTTGTCTTATTTATTTGTATTAGAGTTCGTTTCTTTTTCCAAACAGAATATTGCGTTTAGGTTAGTCGCAGAAGAGTTTTAATGAATATCCCGTTTCAAAGTATTTTTTTTTGTGCGAAATACAGGTAGCGGCTTTACCGTTTCATTGGAAATTCAAAAATTATAATAAAAATTACTAGAAACAGTGCGTGGTTGTGAGCAACCAGAACTAAATAACACGTAAAACTTATTAACAGACATATATGTACAATATATATATAAATTTAGTATCTAAAATACATTAAACATAATTATTATTGATCAAGTATATTAAAATATCAAATCTAAATAAGCATAATAAGCTTCCATAATTTCAAAATGATAAACACACAAAGATGAGACTTAAAGGTCTTTTATTTATTCCTTCAACACTTTCCATTCATTCATTATAACTACTTGAAGCATTGAAGTGTTAAAATTCAAAAGTATTTAAGCTTTTCGGGAAAAGCTCTAATATTATGTTTCATTTTAAACGTATTTGCAGATCCGTTTTAATATGCTTATAAATTGCCCGTTTAGAACTCGAGTTTACAATGACAAATATGCCAGCTCCATATATTATGAGAGTAGGTACTATGAATGAAATTGAAAGTTAGAGAAGTGGGTCTCAGTGTATTAGAACGCTGTGTTTTAAATGTATAAAGTAATTGCTTGGTATCCTGAATTAATAACAAGACCGGTTTGACGGTTTCGATTTTGTGTACGAACCCCCAACATTTATTATGAAGGAGGAATACACGTGTGACGCTCAAAGAAATAGCGAAATGTTACAAATGGGTGTTAAAATTTGCGAAGAGTCGGAATTTCGGTAAGATCCATCAGATATTAATATCAGAAACGGCATCTGTTTCGCACCTGGGAATGGTCTAATAAAGCGTCTTATGAACTCCGCTTTTACAAACTTTTTCGTAAGCCGGCGAAGTAAGTACCTACTTATTTTCGCCAAGTAATATGTTTTCCCAATCGATGGGATCAGGAAACGAAGTTATTTATCAAAGTATTACGGAGTTTTTGGAATATTTTCACCTTTACTTAATAAGCTCAGGGAACAATTTTGTTATAAAAATGTGGCACAGCTGGATTACTTTATTATGGAAGGATTTTTATATAGCTATATGCAGTTCAATAACAAAAAATGTACAATTCTAATTTATTTCATTCCGGTACCTTTTTTGATGTAAGTACACAAAGAGATTAGCACAAAACGTATTTAAAAATGCTTTTTGAAATCAAAGTAGTTTTTTTTTTATCTGAAAGGTATTATTTTCGCTCTACAATCACATTGTACACAGAATAGATTATAATAAGATTTTGTCTAGTTCAGTGACTGTTGTTTATAGATGCAAACACAAGGAGAATATTCATGAGTTTGCTAGTAGTAAGGGCTCCCAGCCGATACCACGCTGCTGACGATCGCATTTTGAGTGGCTTAGAAATATAAAGGGGAACCATCATAAATAAAGGTTCTCTTTTTATTGAAGGGGTTCTTAAACTGTTATTTGAGATTTGAATTGAAATACATACATCATAAGGTAAGTTAATAGAAAAGTAATTCATTAAAAAAGCTGATTATAATTTTTCATATAGCGTTATTTTGAAATATTAATATCGAAGTTCTTTTTAAAATTGAACTCTTTTGTGTTGAAATTTCATAGAAGGCATGTCGAAAACACTCCACGTACATAGTTGTGTTAGTTTTAATATAAAGTTACGTGCATAGCCACCTTGAAGACAGAACAAGAATTTTTCTAGAACTCCTGGCATTCGCTTATGGTATCCGATTCGATACCCTCTACAAGTTTCCAGATATTGTTGGAGTCGCGTGCTAATAGATCAGATATTTAGTACAGATATTCTTTAATTAATTGAAGTTGATTGGGAATCCTTTAATAAGAGGTATCCAATTTGACAGTAAATGTATTTAATGACTAAAATATAAAACAACTCTCGATCTAGAATTTTATTCATTGGGTTCATCTGATTAATCTAAATATGCATTATACATATTAAAAAACCTTGCATTATAAAAATATTTTCTATGTTTTAGTCCCTAGCTTCAATTATTTTTTTTTTATTTAATTATAGTATGCTCAATTGCGAATTTCTGTAATGAAATATATTCAAGATTTTATTCAATTTTTATTATTATAGCTTTTCTTTACGAGGGTGTATTAATAAAGTCTTTAGAATGTGTATATTGCAAAAGAAGAAGAAGAAGAAGTTGTCATATCATAAAACATTCCGTACGATAAACCCCACTAAATACATTGTATACAGTAGAATCTAAATATAGCTTCGAATAAATAGTTGAAATGGAAATTAAATAAGACAATGGCAGACTAACCTATATATTTCGTGTTATCAATACATATGGCCTATTTTTCGTTTTTAACAACACTGTCCTTCTAGAACTCAAAGATGTTTTCTTTTTGGGACATATCATAATATACGTCCGATATTATACTAAGTATAAGATGTTATAATATGCTAATAATACAAAAATATACATTTTGGCAACGGCCAATATCTGTAATGCGAAATGAGAGAAAAAGTAGAGTAAAATAGTTACGACGCTATGGTGCTTGAATTGCGCGAGTTGGCAACAAGGATAAAAATAAAAGGCCAGGCGCTAGTAAAAAGGGCTATATGGCGTCTGTTTTGAACAACTTTATGGACCTAACTATTATTACGTTTTATGTCTCTTTTGTTTTCTATTTCACCGCGCATAAAAGTCGATTATCTTATTTAACAAGCGCATTAGCACAATTTACCAAAGTATCGGATGGCCTAGTTTGGTTAAGTACATAGTATTGCTAAGTACACAATGAGCAATTGCACATCGGCGATGTAATGCACGAGTTGTGTACACGAGTAAGCAATCAATACGCTCTGTGGCTTTATAAGCTTAAATGCCTATTGCTTGCCTAATTGATATCTTGTATTCGAATTTCTTAGTGCTCATCAACGATAATACTAATTTAATATTAACAAGATTTTCTGCACCGTTGCTTAGTTTCCAGAGGTAAGGAATTTCAACTTTATTGTCCCACGTTATATAAAAAGTATGAAACCAAACTTTTAGTGGAAAATTTTTGTTGCTCACAAATTTATAGGCATATCGCCCCAACATTATTTGCGTCAGTCGTCAGGAAAATATATAACGGTTTAACATTTGTGATTTGGAAAATAAAATTACTGTTCTGTCGTACCAAGAAAGTTAAATAATGGGTTTATCATGTTAAAAAAATTTTTTTTTTGGAAAATAATTGAAATAAATAAGAAAAAGAAGTATCGATTTATCAATAATACTCGTGTGAACAGGCAATAAACAATCAATTATTAAAGCTTGTCTTATCTTGGCCATATCTTAATTGCCAATAAATCTGAGAGGAACAAAGAAGCTTTATCTCAGCACACAAACCTTGGAGCTAAGCCGCTAAATTAATAAAGCTCATAGCTTACGGTAATATACGTCCCTATATGAGACAACACTACGCACGTACGGGGCATAAAAATATACCGAGTTATAAAAAAGTTCCTTATGCTTGAATAAATGTTTATATTTATTCTGGAAAATTCCGAGGCGGAACCTGATATCTTTATATATTTTGCTTCGGACTAAAAACATGATACTTTTACAAAAAAATTTCAACAGTATCTTTGAAATTTAAATAACAATATTTAGAGTTTGCTACTTTATACCCGTGTTTGAGTCGAAATTACTGTACCATTCCCTAAATTGACGGAACGGCCAAATAAAGTGTACATTAAAGGAAGCACCAGAAATCGATAGCCTTTGTGTGTAATAAGTATACGGTATTGTTAATATAGGTACTAGACGTAGTTATAGAGCAGATCGGTTTATTGTGAGTTGTAATGAAGCTAAAGCGGGGCTATGTTTCATAACTCAAACAGAAGGCGTATTACGTTTCATAAAATTCACCAAGTTGATTAAGTACTGCGAGTAAAAAACGGCTGTGTAATTATCTTGTTTTAACAACATTCTGTTTATTACGAGATAATTTGTTTTGACTACAATAATACAGTGTTGTTTATTGTATTTAGCGTGAATTTTATACAGTTAATATTAATGATGTTGTATGAGTTTAAATGTGTAATATTATATCAATAATGTAATTTGAATTATAAAAACCACATGTAAAAAATTAAAACGAACTTATATTTCTTGTGAAATGTGTCTCGTGAAACGAGTTCTTTTTGTACTGTGTTTATTAATAGACTATCCGGCGTTCTTGAAAGCGGATGAGAATCCAATCGTCTGTGAAGTTAATGCCTCGGATATCAAACGAAGAAGTTCACACGGACCAGCCTCGAGGGCAGCTCTCAATCTTTGAACACCAATGGGATGCTTAATTGCGTACAGTGTATAACGATTCAACCGCGCCCTCTACATGAGAGCTCACTTAAATCCTCAACAACTCAAACATCAAAGTAACGTACGGCTCGCGATTCAATTTTTCAATATTTTATTTCTTTTTAAAAACCCATGGAGGGCTATATTTAATGTATATATATTTTTTCCAGAAACACGTGATAGGTATTATAGATTCTTTCTTAGCCTAGATTTTGAGATTTTTCTAGCAATTTCAAATTTTCCAACTAGTAGTATCTTGACTCGTTTGGGTCGCAGATTTCCATGGTAATGTTCAAATCTTGCGAGGTGAATTTCAGGGCTTGTGAAAATAAGTATATCTTGATTATAAAAAATATTTTTTGTTCTTTTATCAGGTTACAATAATCATGATAATATCAAAAAGACAATTTGTTTGGCCACAAAGTTGAATTGAATTTGAAATAAGCATCAATTTTTACAAATTATTTTTACGTAGCAGTGAGACACTACACATAAAAACACGACACATAAAACAATCATCTTATTCCAACATACATATTTCAATTAATATTCTTTGTATTAACTAAAATACCCTTGTGACAGAGGACTTAAGAGTATTTACGAATTTTAATCTTCCAATAATTAGGTGGTGTTCGCTCGCACAAGATATCTATCATCAATCACTCTTAATTCTATCTAAGTTGATATAATAATTGCCTCAACGGTATATTGATGGCAATCCTCGCATACATTACTTTGAATTACCATTAATACGCTATTAGCTTGCCAGTTAACTGAGTTATAACATTGTAATTGACTGTTGTTATACATATGTTATGATATAACTGAATGAAATAAGTAGATATAAATGTAGTATCTGTAAAAGTGTTAAGAATTTAATTTATATATATAGTTCTAAAATAATCTAAGTATTATTACTATTACTAGTATTCTTTTCATTATTCAAAGTGATAAAATAAGTACCTACTAAAAGAAAATAATGGAGTAAAAGGATTATTTTACAGTACTGAGAGTCACTTGAGTAATATACAAGGTGTCCCACTATTGGTATACTAAGCGCGAAGGGACTTGTAGTTTTGCATACACTGATCACGTAAAAAATACTTATACAACAAAATTACATCAAAAGTGTTTGCTAAATTTTTCCTGAAAATCCATGTTTCTTCTATAGCTTTGCGAAGCCGGGATATACCGCTTCGCTAATGTGAGCATTTTGTCTATGAAAACATAATCTTAAACGATAGGTCACGTGCTGGTAGCAAAGTTGGGCGGGTTGCTTGTTATGGGTGTACCGTGTAAACATAGAGTTTTAAGAATTCATCTATTTGAAAAAAAACTACATCTGGAATTTTATAAGTATTTATTACGTACTCAGCGTATGCAAAACTATAACTTCGTTTGAGCTTAGTACACCAACAGTGGGACACCCTGTATATTTATAAAAATATAATAAAGTATGATAATTTTTGCATTTCTTGCAAACTTACAGAATTAACAACAAAATTAAAAACCTTTTTTCTCCTTACATAAAATATGTAGGTACTCGAATCAAACAGAACATAAAACTACCCCAAACAAATTGTTGCCACTATAAAAATATTCATAACAGCTTTCAATTTAATCGACTTAATACGATGCGGTTTATAGATAATAATTGCTTGTTATTAATGTTAAACGAACATGTTAAACATTGTGATTATAATGCTTTAAAATTATCTATTAGCTCCAATTATGTAAACAATTACAACCAAATTAGTTGATGTTGCACTTGATTTTTGGTACAATTAATTTAAAACGATGTGGTTTGTTTTTTGATTATCTTTTTGATAGTTTATGAATTAATTATATTGTTACATAAATTAATTCGTATAATCTTAAAAAAGAGGATGTGTGCCGAGCAAACGTGTCAGGAGTAAAACTTCTTTGTACCAAATTTTACTCTCAACGATACAACTACGAGAAATAATAATATTATGTAGATAATATATACCTATATCTGAAAGAAAAAAATATTATAATATCCACATGTCATTTAAAAGACTTGAAATTATAATTTTACAATAATTATAAAGTTAAACATACTGTTAACTCTAGAGTTAACGAAACAGTCGTGGTCTATAGAATTTCACTTCGATTCTTACACATTTTAGAAACACTAATTAAAGTATGATAAAAAATTCAAATACTGTCTTCCGCAAGCCACGTATGTAATTTGATAATTCTGCTAATTACGCCAGTGTTGTTGAAATTTGAAACACCTGATACATGCTATTTAACGACCTCAATCTAAAAGAGAAGGCCATTTAGTCGCACAAGCGCTGCAAGCCGCTTATGCGGACAAATTTTGTGGTTCAACATTACAAGACTGCTGTATTCGCTAACGATCGTATAAAGCTATATTAAGGTTAACAGTAAACGTACAATGCAAACTTATAAACCGAAATACTTCCTACATTTCCGAGCGTTCAGTTAAACATTTTCAAAACTTGCATGATCTTCATCGGCCTTAATAAAAGTCCTTATTCTTGTCTTTGTTAATGGCGCGTCTTTCCAAACTATACAAGGCCAGTACGCAACGGTGTGAAACTAATCACGTATAGTTTGGAAATAACTTTTTCACAAAGTTCTTCCGATCTATACAACAGCAGTACGCAAGTACTCGTGTATACTTTGTAGTGAAGTAAGTAAGAATAGCGCTCCAAAATATACAGCGCCAGTACGCATGCGGACTAATCGTGTATGTTTCGGAGTAAGCGCGGCGTCTTTCCATTGCTCGCGCTTATATTATTGTATTGCTGTTTTGAAATCTATTATTAAAATGCAGGTGTATTGTGTATGTAATGTTGCGTACTGATCGTATTTTTTTTGTATCGAGGATGCTTGTGTCTTCGTTCCCGACTATACTGCACGACTTACAATTGACAATAGTGCTAAAATGTAAGAATCTAATAAGTCCAGAAGAAGACGGTTGCGAGGCGACGGCAATTTTTGTGTAGTTAAAAAAAAACACGAACCTAACCTAATCCATAGGTAACCCTTATATACCTATCTGTTACCTATTTATTTTTCTAAGCTCACCTAATAATATTTTTATTCCATATTTTACTGAATCAATCAAGAAGAATAAAAGTAGATAGATATAGCTTTACAAGTCTTTGATTGCCTACGCCTATTTATTATTTCGCTCAAGCGTAAGTGGTGTAGTAGGTATATTTAGTTATATTTTGCGTACCGATCGTGTATAGTTTAGAACGAAGAAGCAAGCATCCGTGTTACAAAGTATACACGTACGTAGTACGCAAACTTCGTGTATATTTTGTAATAACAAACTTAAAAACAGCATTACAAAGTATACACGAGCAGTTTCCTATGGTTGCGTTCTGGCTATGTATAGTTTGTAAATACGCGTTAATGGCACCATCCTATAGATCGACCGCGACATAAAAAGAAAGTCGTCCTACGCTGTATTTGAAAAGTTGTTATCAGATTTTATGTTTTTCTATTCTTATTCGAAAAGAATTTTCTTGTATATTTATATATATATTTTATTCATTTCTCTTGGGTTATCATAAGTCGCTTAAAACTAGCACCACTTCATAACACTTCACCATACTCTTCACTTCACCATAAAAACTATAAATATGCAGTACTCGCCAAATTGCCGCTCAGAACCTAGCCGTATTAGAACAGAAAAAGATAATATGATAATTTTACGGATTTTTTTTCTGTTAACAAATTAACATGTTACTTATGTAAATTAGGGTGTAATGCTGGATGTTACCGCTTCATTCTTTGCATAATCAGTTAGTAACACGTTACACGACTCAGAAATACCCTTTCTAATTACAAGCAAAGGATATAATGAGGGCATACCTTCAAAAAACACGGTTTAAAAGCCGATAGGAGAATGAAAATAACATACTTACATACAAATTCAATGTTTTCGTTTTAAATTAAATTACATTTTCAACGAATCGTTCTGTGGCTATGAAATTTGATCCCTTTGTGATATTAAAATATTATATTTAAACGCAAGCCACGAGTTGACGTAAAAAGTAATAAATAACGTCATAGTAATATTTACAATGAATGATATTTTAACTAAAAAACAAACAACATATTTATTAACCTATGTTTGAGATTTGTTTTCGGAATTAAACCACATGACAGATTACATTCATGAGACATCAAAAAGGGCAAAAACGAAAATATTGATGAATTTGGGATAGAAGATCTAACTTCGTACTAGTCAACAACGGAATGATTTTTCTTCAGATATATTTAGGCTATAGGTGTAAGCTAAGTGTTTTGTCACGTCCGAGGCCGACACATCGACCGGCGGACGTGACGTCATGCGCCTCCCTGATTTATGAAAGGGAAGTCGGGCCGGTCCGGGCGTAGGGAAAAATGTTACACCCGATAGCCTTTGCGGGGACGTGGGGCTGCGGCGACAAATGGAAGGGATCGGTTTTATTCTGTTACTCGCTTGATGGGATCACAGAACATTTGTAGTACGTGACGATGTGTCGACGTGCTTGAGTTCATTATGGGAGCGTGATTTTAACAACCACGCTTTTAATAATAATTTATTTTCATTTAAATGCTTAAATATTTTTCAATAGGATTATTATGTACACCATTTGAATAACCACACTTAATTGTTTTGAGTTCTCTACTATATATGTTATATTTACTTCAGTACAGACAAAATTAATAAAATCAATTGAAATTTATTTACGTCGCTAATGAAAATCCCTTGAAATGTTCAAAAATATGTATTCACAGCCGCTATTCAATGTAGAAAGAAATTATTAAGTGTGTTTATGAAACGCTGTCATGGCTTATCTTTAGTGTGAACTTTAACATAGAAGTCATATCACTCAGCTACATACTACTACTTCGTTTCGTTACTGAATGGCAAATGCCATAATATTGTTATTAATTTAAATTGCTTAAGACATGAATTAGTCAACGAAGTAGATATTAGTTAAGCTTGCCACTTAATGAAGATTCAACCGAGACACTTTCGCACAGGAAAAACAATTTTCTCTGCTAATGACAAAGGATCTCGAAAATACGGCCTTTACTCGAACGAAGCAAAGGGAAATTATCAAAGTATTTGAGACAATTCTGCTCGATGTGAGAGGAAATGTCGTTCGTTGATGTTTCTTCCTGTATTAACTAACTGGGTTTGTTATTATCTTTACAGAGTAAACAAATCTTTCAAGTTCGGATTAATCAATTATAAAGCAAAATTTACAAGCGATTGAAGATTTAGTGGCTCATTTTGTATTCTTTGTTCATGAATCCATAAAGTCTCAACTACATCGTGATTTCAAATAAAATTAAACGAGAAAAGCGTTCTTTTTTTTCTACTCAGTGATTGTTCTATTCACACAAGATCGTGATTAACATTCACCGGGGCGCTGCGGTGACGCTCTTTAATGGTTTCAATTGTGCAGAAAATTTTATTGCATTCAATGGATCTGGGGAGAATTGTGACTGTAGCTGCGACATTCGTACCGCAGCCCAGCCTATACGGGCTATACGAGCCTTTTGTCGGTCATTATTGAATCATCTCACATTTAATCCTAATATGAGTATTGATTTTCAGTCTTTTATACTGTCGATTCTTTCCAATTTATCTTTTTCAATAAGTCACGTTGAACGATGACGACTATATTTATTAATTTTTTGTTACGTTTACGTAATCTTCAGTCCTCGGATCACAGACACAATAGAAAATCTATTGTGTCTCGGCCCGATCGGGCCGCTCGGTGGTCAATGGGTTAATATTATTTTTTTAGACATACTTCGAGAAACATTTAAGTGAATTTCAATGAAAAGTTATGTTCCACGTTTATTTAAAAAACGGTGCAATTCATTTCTTAATTTCAATGTTTCTTTCCAAGGCTTTTCCATTTTCAGTGTATTATTATATTCATATTTATCTAGGGACGGGATCTTTTTTTAAGTAATTGTGGTTTCGACCTATCATATATAACTTTTAATTTATAAATGTACCAACGTAATATAAATACCTCATAATGTTTTTATTTATAGAGTACTACGAACATCTACACCAATAAAATATTCTTGATATTATCTAAATATTGAAAACACATAGAAAATACACAGACAAATTCGACAAAATAAATTCTTATACTTTCACAAAATTACGCAATCTTCCTACAATCGTCTTTAACGTGCATGCATTATTAACAAGAGTCTGTAATGTACAAATTGTATAAAAGCAAACCTATTTGCGGTTGGAACAATATTCGTTTTTGTGTAAACAACAACATCTGGCTTGTTCTATTGAGTTTTGAGGTTCCGTAACTTATTTCATTGTCCAATTTGGGATTTTAATTAATAGTTGTAAACAGGGACAGGATATTGGATTGGAATATAATTCAAAAACTTTTTGATCAAGTTTAATCATTTTTAGTGACTTTTGACCAATTACAGTAATTTGAAATTAGTATTACAATTATTATTGTGTTATATAACGTAGCACTGCTACGCCCGTAGTGCTACAACATCGTAGCACCTACAAATATGTTAACCTGTGATATTTACGTTTATTTTTAAATACTGTTCTACCAATTATGCTGCTCCCACGCAGCAATTAAATACAATTTAGTTATATTTCAAATATTTCAATTACTATGATCATTCTGGTTAGGGAGCCAGGTGCAAATTTGGTTAACTATTTCCTCTCAAGAGATAATTCGTCAGACGCATGAGAGTATAGTATTATAAAGCCTCGTGAACGTCAGCTGGCACTCGGTTGGGGGGGTGAGCGGTTGTAGCCTCCCACGCACATAGGAAAAAAAATACATTCATTCATTCATTTCCTCTCAGCTAAAAATTTGTCAAATTGTAGCTAACCCAATATCTCAACGAAAAAAAATAGTCAGCTGGTTACAACATGGTGTATTATACGTCAGCTGGTGTCTCGAACATGAAAGTTAAATTTAAAGAAAAATTTATTTTTCGATATTTCCTCTCAAACAAAAATTTACCTGATGATAGCTTATATGTAACTGTGGATAAATATATATGTCAGCTGGCTGTATCTTGGTGGAAAAACCGCTGATACGGGAGGCTACAACCGCTCTTCCCCCCAACCGAGCTCCAGCTGACGTTCACGAGGCTTCATAATACTATACTTTGATGCATTTTACTAATTACCGCTTGAGAGGAACTTGGTCATAAAATCTGCTGCTGGCTCCCGGACCATTCAGTAGGACCATTATCGGCATTTAGTTTGATTTAAATAATTATTAACGTTAACAACAATTATACATTTAAATATTCCAACGTTAACATAATTAAAGCTATTTTACCTCAATTTCATTTTCTCGACGGTGGTTCATTCCATTCTTTAACTTTTGCATTACAATTAGGTACACAAAAGTTGTATCATTTAGCGCAGGTCAGTGCTAATCCTCCGACGTAAATGTTACATTTAAAAACTAAAGAAGTTCGCACAACTTACATTTCATTTCGAGAGCACCACAAAAGTTTAAATTGTTTAAAACAAAAGCGGTATACGGCAGACGGACGAAACAAGTCCTTTTTAATTCGTACGCAGCGACTGGCCGGAAGCATTTCACTAGCATTAAAGGCTCGTTAATGAGGCTTGGAGTCTCTCTTGAATTTTTTCCCTACTTCTCAACATCAAAAGTTTCCCTTTACAAAATGCTAACGAGAATTCCCATGTTAATTGCCTCGCGCTGTCGGAATATATAATTGCATATATTGTTTCTCTTGTTTTGACATAAGAAGTAGACGAGATTTTGTGATTATTCGTGCTCATTAATTAGTGTGCAGATAAAACGTCGAGGCGAAGGACTTCTCAACATGTAAATGTTGTTTCTGTTTAACTTAAGCGAGTCAATATAACTCGGATTCAGCAATTCCATTTAACTTTTTATTACTCTTTGTATGTTCTTAATAGGTATAATAGGCACACATTTTACTTTAGAATTAACATATTATGTTCTTATATTTTACCAAGTATATTGGAAAAAATATTCCATTTATATTTTGAAACGAGAACCTAGGTATATAATGTTAAAAGTGGAACATTCATTTAGTTACGTGAACTCAGTATCATTACACACGTAGAAATATTTCCATTCAAAAGTTGAACTCAAATAAAATAGCAATCACAAAATATCCCTCTAAGGTTTTCATTTTATACCAACATTAAAGCAAAGTTGAATATTTTAATAGGTTTCGAAACTAGGATTCTGCTTTACTATGATTGATTCTGCTTTATGATGATGTTGCGATGGGTGGAACATTAAGATCAGGTTCGCTCGTAAACAGTTTTAAGTAACGATGATAAAAGTTTTATCGTCACTCAATTTATGCGCTTAATGTATTTAGGGACACCTTTTAAATATTCGCTTTATAAAATTTATATCTTTATTGAACAGGTATGTATTATATCAAAATTTGCGTTTTTAACCATGTAATAGACATAAAATAATTGAAATCCGCTGTAAGTTTAAACTAATAAACAGCTCTAGGGCGTAATGAAATGCTCTTAATTGTTAATAATTTTCAATTGTGTGAGCGAATTAACACGCAAGGACGCGTCAGTTATTAGGTGTAATATGAATATCACAATGCGATCATCTAATTATAGCACATCAAATATGCTTCGATGAAGCCAAATGTATTCTGTTGAAAAATAATCGTAAATTAATTTTGTTTTGAAATAATTCAATTAAATTTATCTTCAGCTTAATAAATAATATAGTTCATCCTCTAAGTTTGATATTTTGATACAGTTCTGAAACATGGAAAGCTCAGATTTTTTGGACATTAAAATGTCATTGGTGTGCGTGCTGCTCCACCAAATCTGCTGGTGCATGCCTCGCCTTATCCAACTAAAAATTTTTCGATGAAAAACTAGCGCGGTTGGCCGTATCATTCAAACGGCCATTCTATTCCTATTGCAATTCAATTCCAACTTCTGATAAGTTAGGCAATACTTTGATATTTTAGAAATCTTACGAGTGGAAATGTATGAAAATTGCAAGGTTAGCATCTTAACTGACCACTGTTATAAGTGTAATCAGGTTAAGCGGGCCACTATATAGGTTAAGTGTTTCACATAATCGCACACTTTGTGTTTTATCATGATGCTTTTATCAACACCTACTTGTATAAAAAGGAATGTAGCACTTAAACTCGCTTAGAAATTATTGAATAGAATAAATTGTATACAGAATATTAATTTTAATAGTACTCATTTGTATTTATATGTTCGTGTTCACTTAAATTCATAAATAAATAAATAATAAATAAAAACATTCATGACATTAACATTAATATTATTATGTATAGTTTTGTGGTATGATTTCCCTTTTTGAACTTAAAATTGTAATTGAATATGTATATCAAATAATAGGAAATAATCTCAAATTTATTTCCTTATTTCAACAAGTTTGAAATAAGGAAATAAATAATACACTTGAATCATTCCTGGATACATTTGCCGGGTTCATGAACCCTAACTATATATATAACTATACATATATATGGTATTTTAATATTCTCACAACTATATTGTTGTGAGAATATTAAAATACATCTAAAATATTATTTACTGATTATTAAAATATTAATACAAATAATGAAAATATGTTAACAAAAATTTATTACCAAAAATGTACCTACAATAGGCTTCAAATGAATTTCTGCAAATTCTTTATTCAATGTAAATAAATAATCCAACGAACGATAGCGGAAACGTTATTTTCACTTTTGGGCAATAATAATTATTCATCATGATGCACATTAAGTCATACATGACGCGCGGATACGCACATTTTTCTTAATAAACATTACTCCGACAGAGGATTCGGGGTCATGTTTTGTAAATCCAGCCTCTGCTAAATTGCCCATTGTGGAACGAATGCGGATTTCAGCTGAATTAGCCTAATAGCAGCTCAGTTCTTTAATTCACATTTATTGTCTATTCTATGGAATTTAATTTAAGTTTGTGTTTCATCAACAAAGCTTGCAGCTTTTGGTTGCTAAAATATCATACATTTTCATACGTTTATTTTTCAGTTTTAAGTTTGGTAGCTAAAAATAAGATTTGATTTAATAGAGCTGTTTACACTCGATAGATGAACAAATTAATCTTAAATTTAAACTAAAACATATTTAATAATTTATGTATTATCTCATATAACTCAAATCAAAACTTACATTAACATTAATTAAGCTGTAATAAAAATATTTCACCTTAAGTTTGAATGCATTAAAATTAAGAAAATAAATGAGTGTGAAAATGTGTCGCATAATTATTTGGCTGTAATTAAAAATGCTTACAAATATTTCAAGTAAAAATTACATCGCGACTTATATTTATAGCACTTGGCAGTCTTAGGCCGGCTTCGGGTAATCCTTTAGTGGATTCGCAGACAAAGGTTTTTACGAGGTGTCAGCATGATGAGCCAACAAGCAGGTGCATCATTAGACAGGTCTTAATGAGCGTCGGGAGCGACAACGACTCTTTAAGGGTTACTGGCTATTTCCCCTTGCAATTTTCCCTTGCGAAGGGCAATCGAGTCGCCATAAATACCCTGTCTAGTTTAATTTTCGTTTGCGTTCCACGTTCTAATTGGTTCTTCGTCTGCTTTATGGTGACGAATGTTTGCTAGATACTAACGAGGATGTTTTGCCTATGTCGACGCTGGATTTATAATTCCTTGTTAATCTGTAGTATAAAAGGGAATTTAACTAGAAGTCGAAATAATATTATATTGCATATAAACGTTGTTGTTATTAGTACTTTGTGCTTTAATTACGGTTAGCGGTAGATACCAATAAACCGCATTCATATAACATTCTTGTTTACAATGTTGTTTTTGCTGTATTCAATATTGATTATAAAATATGATAAACCTCTTGATAGACTGATAATATTTTGTGGGCAGATAAAAATATAATAGAGATTGATATCATTTATTTGACCTAAATATTAAAAATCAAACTTTTACCAACTGCTATAAATTACGGCAATACATTAAAATGTTCGTTTTGCAATATTATCAAAATGACAAGTGCGATTCAACTTGCATACCGTACTGGTACATAAATCAGATTAATGCTGATTCCATATGTACTCGTGCATCGCTCGTATGTACTAGTTTCACATAATCCTGTTTGGGAACCGGCTGCCAAATTTGCCAGCATACTAGTCTGATCGATGTCGCCACAACCTGCCACGTTGACGTATGCGCTATTGATCGTTCAAACGAATATGAAGAGAAGTAAAAAATTATAGGCGGTAAGTGAGATGGGAACTTCGAAGCAAGCGCCGTTTATATAATGTTTGTGCCACTTAACGTATACGCGATGCTGGATGCCTTTGTCCTTTGCAGAATGTGCAGGGGCGTAAACTGTCATGTTGTCTTTTTATATAATAGTTTAACAATAATGTGTATTGTGTAGCTACACAGTATAGAGAGTTTTTCTTAAGATATAGTGTAAGGATTTTTCCATTAAATATATGATTCCACTACCTACTTTATTTCCTATTATTTATGTTTGTAATGTAAAGTTGCGTCGTCACTATGCAGAATATTTGATTAGATTTTTATATTTGCTTCTTACTACTGCAATTTTAAAACAGAAAAAAAAAATTAACAATAAATATATTATTCTAGTCATACGAAATTAAAGTGCCCGTAAATTCGGTGTTTGTGTTATTGTTAGGAGATACAATGTGACCCTGACTTAGGAACAGGTATGTGTACACCGTTCTGGATTCGAGCCAGATCTAGAAGAATATTAAGGTGGTGAATATATTTGTGACATTTCTCAAGTCTATTATAATATAATACACTTTGCGGTGTTACTTATTAATTTATTTATTTTTAACTGATGGTCCTATAATATATACTGTTTACTAGTTTAAATTATTTGAGAAAACTACATTCAATTCATTTGATTCGCTTGTTTCGATAATATAAAAAAAAACTGGTTGTGATACGTTTTTGATATTACTGTTAATTATAATTATTTATAAAATAACCTTTAATATTAAAATTATTTATAGCTGTATAGAGGATAATAAAAAAATGTTATTAATTTTATAAATACGTCATGGCCTTTGCCCTTTGGCAATGCCAGATTCGTGAATATTGAGGAAGCAGTGTTGTTTTCCACGAAATTACGAATGGCAAAAATAACTTGGAACAATAAAATGTTGAAATAGAATCATAATACAATAATATTATAATCAATGTGTTTACAAAAACAAATATTATCTTATTATCTTATAATTAGTTGTTTAATACAATAATATCATAGTCACGGTGTTGATTAAATACGGAGCCGCGATCGTCACAGGATGAACTTACAATCTAATGACTTTACAAACAGTAACCGAACCAGAATATTATTTAAGTGGCCAGTTGCTGTCAAAACTTTAACACTAACAGAGCACTAAATCGTCGTGAAGTTGCAGGTGAAGTTATCAAACTTCCAATTCAGTAATTAACCGTGTTCACAGTTTGAACGTTACACATGACTGTTTTCCCTAAACGACAATAAATTTGCCTATGACTTATGGCTTTTAATAAGTCTTACACTCTTTAGTTAATGTCAATTTGTGTTCTAAAGTACGGCAAGAATAACCCTGAAACATAAATAATAATTTAATTGTATATATTACAATGGTATACTGGTAAAAACGTCTCATAAATTACTATGAAATAAGCATAGAGAATATAGTATATTGTACGTAACTATTATACCAAAATAACGCATTAATAGTACATACTCCGAACTAAACAGGTCAGGTGTTTGACATCAAAATAATAAGACCATCCTTACATATTTATTTATTCAATTAATAGCATACCAAATACTTTCTAGTTCGGAGTTTTAAGCTATTTAAATTATAATTTATTATTGATATAGATGTCTGTACTGTGAAGTCCTGTGGGTAACATAAAAGTACAGGTACTTTTCGAAATTAACAAAATATTTAAAAATTCATCAATTTTATAGGAGATCCAATATAATACGATCCGTTTATATACGACTATTTATGTTCTTTCTGGATCTTTGGTAGATTAATGAAAGGATTTGATTTCTATACATTAATAAGTAAGTGAGCAAATAGTTTTGTTCTAGTAAATACTTCAAAATGGTATTGCTCACAGCATAACTGCTCCCTTGGTAGAATGAAATGTTCATGACTGTTCCAATTGACACCTCCTCGTAGCAATTCCCAGTAGAGTCTTGTCCGGTAAAACGCCTTCGTCTAGTTGAACATAGTATCTTAAACATCTATTTGTCCGTGAAGAAAATCTCCATCTTTTAGCCAAATGTAGCATACCTATGTTTTTCCAAAACCCTTAAAGAGACATGCAAATATATGTTACTTATAGAACAATTGCTAACATAAGTATGTGTTACAAGATTTTCATACTAAAGAGAAGTATTGAGTTACGATAAACATGTATAGAATTAACTTGTAGACTAAGAATAGAATGGTGAGCGTAGACATTGCCAAACTATTTGGAATAGATACATGCCTTTTGCATTTACTTGCTTAAAATGATTTAACTATTCAGGCCGTTCAGAGGACATATTTCATAATATAAATACTATAACGCAGTAGAAGCAAATAAATCAATTTATAGAGAATATATTGATATAGACAAATAACAAGGTAACACATAGGTACATATGTAGGTACTGTAATTTATAGGTTCACTTTTTAAGAATGACATATTTAATATGATGGATTATTTTTCCGACCCAAATATCGACCAATAGAATTGCACCATTCGACGTCACGTGGTACAACCTACATGGTATTATACTGATAATTTTTTGAAAATTTTCTCTGGTCGTTGACGTCAAACTGACAGGTTGAATTCAATTGTGAAATTATTGGCCGACATTTGGGACGGAAAAATAATCCCCCGAATACCACACGAGCTTCAAAATTATCTGGCATTTCCCTCAAGGTTCCCTGCAAACAAATAAAGTCGTCAAGTTTTTCAGGAAAAATCACTCGCGCATCGCGCTCGTGATTTTTTACCTTGACTAAAAACTTGACTCCTTCATTTGTTTGCAACGAACCTATCGGAAAATACAATATTATCTCAATGGAAAATACCCGATAATTTTGAAGCTCTTGTGGTATTATAAGTGAATATCTGACGATATTTTGAATGAAGATTAGAAATATTTACATAACAAAGTAATTGAATTTTTAATATTCGTTTACTTGGGGCTTTAACATAATTGAATTATTAATATATTCAAGCATTAGATATAGTATGGAACGTAAATCTCGTATTCGATCGTAAAAACTGTTCCCCAGAGCGGTTAAGTAACTCTGTTTCATTGGAATCGAGCCGTACCATTGTCCTCACACGCACTCTAAGAAAAGGCCAATTTCTGAGATTTCCGAAGGGCTTAGCTTCATTTCTTTTTATATCTCCCCAGATACTAAATTCGTCCAGCCAATAATAAAAAATTGTCTGGGACAACCGGAATGGACTTGACGTAAAAATTTACTCTCAATCCCACAGCGAATTGAGCTCTAATACGAGGAAATCGATATTTAAGAAAGCACCGATGTTTTTATTGATTGATCTTTAAAATTTCAATGTGAAAGAAGTTTGGTTAAAAATATAAGCAAATTTTCGAAATCTCTAACTGCTTGCTGTCGTGATGTTATATGTATATTACGAACCTAATTAAGTACTTATTTAATCTCATGATTTATTTTAAAAAATACAAAAAAAAACTAGTAGGAAAGATTTCAATATTGAAAGGGGCATTTATTTAAACATTTTTCATATAGCTTTAGTTTATTTTCCGCACTAATCATCAAACATATCAATGAACCATAAACAATATCTAACCAAACAATGTAATTTTCTCTGAAAAACAAATTCAAAACATTTTTAATAACGAAGAATGATGTAGAAAATTCTATTCAGAGTATAAATATTTTATTGAGAAATTTTATTAGGACGCATAGAGCGGGCCATATGCGTGTAAGGACTTATATGCTGTCTAACCCATATCAAATCGGTAACAACTTCGATTGTTAAGACAAGGGCACTGGTCGCGTAACCAACGAAAGGGATTTAATGTAGCTTTTTTAATGTCATCACAAGGGCAGCTGTGACAAAGTACCGAACTAAACATTTCAATCACGAGAATTATATAAATGAATCCTATATTTCACCATTCGAAAAGTATTGAAGCGTTAATAATAAGATATTCGGTTATGAAAACCATGCCCCAGACAGACAGCTTTGGAACTTTGAATTTCTAACTTGGGGAGTCACATATTTTAGGGTCGCGATGTCACTTAGACAGTCTCCGATACTACGCTTTTCGCTTTTAGAATTTAAGTGCTTAAAAACTTCTTCAAGTTCTTTTTAACTTTTACCAGATTACGTTTGACATTTTGAGATCAATTCTTTGTTTTATTTTATTGAAATTTGACAGGATCTTTCAAGTTATTTTACAATTTCCTTTTAATGAATCCTCAATCACAGAATACATAATAGTAGCTAAACGCTACCTCAATATCAATTCCTTCAATATCATTAACTATAGACAGAAATTATTATTTTTTCGTTGTTATAAAACCTGAATCTAATAATAAATGTACATTTTGCTTTCATTTTAATTTAAGACGATTCTACTTTATTGTAACCGTTTGCTTATCAGATGCATTGCTCAGATGGCTTACTTATAAATCAGGCTTTGATTTGAATACTGTAATGAGATCTTACAAGTACGCGATAGCAGCCGGTATTTTTGCGAAGTTCGTATAATAGGGGCTCTTTGTATTCCACGATGGATTTGTTTTTCACGTATGCGGTAATACAATTAGAGAGTTTTTAAGGTTTCTTGGCATAATTTTGTATTGTTTGTTTAGAAAAATCTATTACGATGACATGTTGACGCACTTTTTAATTAATTGAATTTATTCATAATAATTTGATGATTATTTCTCTAGTTTGAACACGAATACCTTGAGCCAATTTAATAAACTGCTAGTCCTGCTGAACACTTTAAATCTGTATTGGTTACGACGAACATCCAAATTGAAAAATGTATTATCTATGCTGCGATAATCGGTCCGGGCCGAATAAAAAAATTCAGAATGCCACAATTTTAGAATTGTTGGCAGATATATAACCGACAACTTTGATGTTTACAATTAAAAATTGAGTTTTGTTACATAGTTCAGCCAATTTGTATATTCCGCATTTGCCGGAAGGCACTTGGCTTCATGCACAATTGTCGGGAATCGCCCATGCATTGCTACGAATTTAGATTTTATTTTAGTTCCTCGTGTGAAAATTCGAGCAAAAAAGGATTTCGTTTAAAAATATCAAAACTAATATCGACTAAACCCACTGTGAATGTAATGCGATTTTGATACTTACTTTCGCTTGAGAAATATAGTTTAGATTATGAAAACAGGATTGTAGTACATGTAGTGTATTAGATAAAAGTTATGCTGTTTATAAAAAGTCATTGAAGTTCTTTTTATAAAAGAAACTAATTGAAGTATCTTATTTCTAATTACTTGAGATAATATATCGGACGAAAAATCAATGTTCCTTTACCTTTATAAAAAGCTCTACAAACGTAAAATTATTTTTTTAAATTATTTCAGCTTGATAAATATTATTTAGACTGTAGCAAACTGTTGCTAAAATTGACATTTATTCCGATTTATAAGCTTTGTTTATGTGATTAAAATTTTACAATCAACTATAAATAGGTTTCAAGAAACTTAAGTCATAATGAAAACGTGCGGCTTTTAATATAGAAAGTTTTAACGATACACCGTTTACTCAAAATGTAAATTACAACTAAGGAGACGTGGCAGGAGAGTTAAAGCATCTCAGAAGATACAAAAGCCACTGGATTAGGTCATTAAATGACTTTCTTGGCATGCATGTTTGGAAAGTGAGAGTCAATATATTGCGGGGTTAATATTAGGTACTTACTATGTTTATCAAAATAATGTGAATTCTATTTTAGTATCCAATTAATATTACTATGTACCTATATTAAAATAATAAATTGACTATTTTAACACGCAATTGCTGTTCATGAACTGACTTCACGAAAATTTTTTTTCGTGAAACAATTGGCATCACGTAAATTTTGTATGTTCTAGATCTAGAATAACAAAACTCGCACTAATAATAATGTTATAAATGTCCCCCAAATTGACCCTCAGTCTTTCGTACATGCAAAATATAATTTCACTGTAGCAGAATTAAAATAAGCTCGTAATTGTGCCACTGCATTTAGTTATCACGTAGCATGTTTAGATCAACTGTCAGGGCAGTTAATACCGTGCAAAGTTGTAATTTTGGTAAGCGTGTTAAATGCATAATACTAGAATAATTTGTGAATTCGGAACGTTAATATTTTGCCAACAATTCGTACATGCAGTTATTAAGTTTGAAAGTTATTTTGTTTTTAAGATATTTCTATTATGCAGATAAAATTTTTACTCTATATGATTGTAAATTACCCTAATTACCTACCTATTTCCTATAAAGCCATATAGGACATGTAAGAAAATATCGAGAGTAGTTACTTTGTTGTAGAAACTTAGCCCTGAAAAGTGTTACTATTTTAGAACACTGCTAACTAATCCATAAATCTGAATAATCACCTTCCCCACTAATCGGGGCATTCTAGAATCAAAGTAGATTATTTCCAAGTGGCAATTAATCGGAGATATAAAGTCTCCAACGCGTACTTTGCCGTAGCTTAGGGATTAACCGAGAACGCTTTCTCGGAGACCACGACAATGTAGTTTCTTTGAAGTGCAAACGTCACTGTAATAACCCGGAGAAGTTATAATCTAGAGAGTTAATGACTGTGATTTTATATAAGTGAAAATAATTCTCGCTTCCCCCAGGGAGCAGTGAGATTACAAACTTATTATCTACTTCGCTGAGTTTTTATTGTTTGTCGGAGATAACAGATAGGCACGGCTTAATGACGGTACACACTTGTATATATAAAGTAGGGAGTTTATATACTTTAACGTGTGTTATTAATCAAGTTAGCAGTTGAGAACTTATGAAGAGCTATGTAAGGTAAAAGCAGAAACAGGGAGCACCGTCCCGTCTCGGGAGATTTCCATTATATTAGTTTTCATCTTCGTATAAATTTTAGTCAGAAAATCACTACTTGTTTGACTTGTTTGGTCTTAGCATAAATTTTGTTTGAATATTGTTTCTATTAATGTTGTGATTTCTAGAGAACGAATATAGATTTAAAGAATTGTAATACTATTTCATACAATAATTAAAAAAATAAAGGGATCTGTAGTAAAAACGGTACAACACAATCCATTTTCTTAGAACATAATTATGCACAAAGTGTGATTATATGGATTGATATACCACTTTTTATGAATATGGTATGCTGTTGAGGATTCATATTAAATTTTTTATTTAATTGTTTTTTTTTAAACATTGATTGACGTATACTTATAACAAACAATAATAAAATAAAAATATCGATCATTGTTAATAGTGAAATTTGAAAATTGTTGCTTAATTTTATAGGTCACACGAAGAGGTTACAATACTAATAATTTCTTGCATAACAATCTTTAAAAATTATACAACTATTATAATTATATTTTGTTCTCAAGTGACATAGAGCATAGAGATATTTATTATTATCGAGGCGAAATAATCACTATAGTTCACAATATCTAGCGACACCGAATAATAAAATTGTTATAGCTAAGAGGGGGTGTCGCTATTTTCATGAGGGCATTAAGTCAAGCTGCTGGGAGACGGGGTGGCATTAATCTGTTTACGAGATATCGGTTTATATAACCTGCCTACCTGGAATTACCATGTACCGACGTTACTTATTACAACGCCCTAAGACAAACGGCGTGTTCGGCCTGTTCGTACACTATAACTTGTTACTTGTAGGTATCTACTATCATATCGTATAGTTAGAGAAAGATACATGGGCTTCATTTCATAATCTCCCAACAATTCAGTTGTTAGAGTAATTGACTCATACACAGGCATTATATATCTACTGACGATTCAGTGTTTTTTTAAGACATTAGCGATTATTAACGGGGACATGAATGATCACAATCTTCCATTTACTTGAGATGGATATAAAAATAATGATCTCAGATGGTTAGATTATATTTATTCTTCCAAGAAGATGTGCCTACTTAATAAAAGTAAAAGAGGAAAAATATTTCTGCTAAAAACTTCTCCACCTACTCGAATTGAAAATAGTTGAGTTTCTCATTAAAATACCTATTAGTATTATCTTCAAATTTCTGTTAACTATAATATTACATTCTATGAAGTAGGTACATATCCATTGTCCAATATTCCATAATTATAAGTTTGTTTCATATATTAAAAATTTATCATAGCCTACCGCTATAGCCGTGGGCGAAAGGTCACAAAATTGTTGCTACAATCTATATTAAATTATAAAATATCCGATATGGAACTTTATCAAATTTTTACTATTGCTGGATAAATATTAACCAGGAAATTGAGCAAAAAATTTAAAAAAATATATATAAGAAATAGGCTTATTATAGGTATAACATTTTATAGATCATGTCATCTTCCAAGGTTAAATGTAAGTAGTATATATTTCAGTTATGATAACATTAAGACAACATGCTACGATCAATATATTCTTGAAAAAGCCCGTCTGTTATACTTAACATTTATTTATTTTCATTTCTCGTCGAAAGCGAAATATACCAAAACCCACTGACAAAAGTCGGCTTTCTTTCGTATTGTCTATGCGAATAACGTCACCGAGCCAAGACATATTATCCAATTCACTTTACAAATATACGGTCACAGCTTTCCCTTCAAATTTAAATTTACCGAAAAGGTTTTCTAAATTCTCAAAATCCTTTTTTTCGTTACATTTGTTTAAGAGCAACGTACTTTGTATTTTTTTTAAACTCTATCTTCGAATGTACCTATATAAATTAGGACTATTTACTTTTATCTAAATGTGTTGATTTATCTTACTTTTATTAAGAAGTTAAATGAATTATTTATTCATCTATTTATTTATTAATGGTGAATTATGCAAATGACCTTATCTCTCTCGATCATTTCCTTTTTAGATGGATTTGGTAAAACTCTCTCCTAAAAATTTTATAGTATTGTTACGGCTACTTGGAGCAACAAAATGTCAATGTTATACTGCTAATTTCTATGTTATGCGCCATCAAATAGTATCAGCCGGTATTATGAAGTGATAGCGGTACAGTTAAAACTGAGATGGCCCGGCTGTATCATCAAATTTATCTTCAGCCAATGCGGGAAAGCTTACAGCGGCAAATTTCACAATGGGCTCAAGGCAAAGGATTGTAAGTGCGCATGTACAGACGCGCCACATCGCCAGCCGGCGGCAGCACTCCAGTTCGCTGCTAAGATCGGGCCGCGCTACGTCCGCCTCCGCTAATTTCGCGCGCATCACTCGTAAACAAATTTTCATAATTTAAAAAGTGCTTCCTCAGTGACAGTTCAGTGAAGTTTAAAAGTTTCGCACAAGGAGTTTTGCTATTCTGAATTTCAAAACGTTTGTATACTTTTAGTTTAATTATAAACTGATTTAAAATAATTTACCTAATTATCATTTTTTATGAATAATATCTATTTAATAAAATAAAGCTATTAGCCAGATTTAAATGTCTGGCTCGTTTATAATTTACTAATTATTTTCTGATTTTTTTGTGAAATATTAGCAGCACTTTCAATATTTGAATAAATGAATATCAACCTACATCTTACATTACGGAATGATTTCAAGGCGTATTTTTTTTTTCAATGAAATTTTTTGTTGGAACCGGACCCTGTTTAATTTAATTCTGTTCCTCCGGTACTTACTGATAATCTTTTTAAAGGCGTCCGCGTGCTTAAAATGTTTATTTTTACTTAAGTTAAAAAAGGTCTAGAATTACCTCTTATTTGCATATTAAATTAGTAAGAAGCTTCACTATGGTTGAACATTTTATATTGCCTATCTTGAAATCTTTTGAATTAGCTTCAACCGTTTTATATAAGATGGCATACATTGTCGGTTCATGAAACGTTGTTTGGATGTTTATGAATATTAATTATCGGATGATCCCCTTGAAATAAAAGATCAGATAATTAATTGTTTGAACAATTTTACTTTGTTCTGTTACCACTTTGTACGTTCCGTTTGAAACGTTGAAATGGGTTGGTTTTTCGGAAAGTTCAACAAAACCTTTCTACAACTTTTTGATGATGTATTGTATGCCTTTTGTGATATGAGGAATTGAGGATATAAAAATTATAAACTTTTTTGAATGCGGTTCAGTCTCGGTATTGTGGCAAATAGATCATGACATCATGTCATAATTAATGAAGCACTATCAAATTATTTAATTATTGTTGAAGATTTACCTAAGTGATTTATGAACATTAAACATCTTACGTAGGCTAGTATTATGACTCCTCAATTATTTTCAAAGGAATCTAAAAAGATTTAATAGACAAGTAATGCTTTATAGCTGTAGGCGTTAAAAATATAAATTACCAGCTGCTATTGTTAAATCTCTAACAAAGAGTTGAACTATTATTTATATATTGTATTCAATGAATACGGTAATATTAGCTAAATGTTTCAATATTCTCGACATAAAGGTAGATAGATTATATTGTGAATGCTTTAAAATGATTTGAGAACAAAAGCGTGGTAGCTCAGTTGTTACTATTTCCGGCTTTTAGTTAATGTTTGGAGGAGACTAAACGTGCTTGCAAATAATCAAATTGTTCTTTTACAATTTGAAGAAAGAAAAATTCGAAGATATATGCCGATCGGCACTTGGTAAGCCTAAACCTCCTAAGAGAGGAGGCTGCGTCCCTGTACTGAGAGCACAACGGCCTGACTATGATTATGGATAATAAATATATACATTATACAGCTATGAATTTGAATGGAAATTTAATCTTCAAATCATTAAATTTCAAAAGTATTGAGAAAAAAGAACGTGTACAACAAATAGTTTCCTAATTAACATAGTCAGCAAAGTTGTTATTGCTTAATTATTATTTCGATACTATATGGAACAGATTTCATTTAAAAATTAAACATGTATGAGAATCTATACTCGCAATAGCGAATTGACGTTAAAAACGAAATCGCTTTAAGATTTCTCAACGGCTAATTGATACTGATATGTACGCTAGATAATTAGCATTTCCTAGTAATCACTTGTTTATATTTGAACTACATTATCGACTTTTCCACCGTAGCTCAAGTTTGCAATACGTTTTGATTAATTAACGATACTTAGTCTATTTTTAATTAAAGGTCCCTAAAAGTACTTTATGTTCTGTCTTCACTACATAGTATAAAACAAAGTCGCTTTCTCTGTCCCTATGTCCCTTTGTACGCTTAAATCTTTGAAACTACGCAACGGATGATTGGATGCGGTTTTTTTTAATAGATAGAGTGATTCAAGAGGAAGGTTTATATGTATAATAACATCTATTAAATAGTGGAGAAGTATTGTTATTTTTGAGGTTACTAATGTGATGTCGTAAATAATTACATTTTTTCCGCTTACATTGCAAACGCAAGCTGAACCCTACGAGTTTTATCAAAATAATGTACTAAGTATTGTTCACATTGAAAAGGTCTACAGAAAAGTCCGTGATGGTATATGTCTATCTCTTATGGATAACCATGGATAACCCACAAAAACTTTTTTTATGTCATTTACTTTTTACGACAAATAATCGTTAATTTTCGAAGCGATTTTAACCAATACAGCATTAATCCTTAACCAATTAAATACCTTGAATACATTGTTCATTTAATATAGATCTATATGGCCCTTTACACCGTATGATTTAAGTGAATATTTTCGAAGATATTACAGATTTAAAAATTGCGGGACGTAGCGTTTGCGGCGGTACCGGCCGGCCGCCATTGCACCCGTGCGAAGCCGGGGCGGGTCGCTAGTTTATTTATAAATACATTTATCCGGCTCGTTCGAATAACTAGCTCAACAAAGGATCGGCTTTAAATAATGGATGTAATTCTTAATATTCATTTATTCCAGTACAAATGGACATCATCAGTTTTAATTATATTTGAGTTTTCAAATTAAATTTTATTTCAAGACTAGCTGCGCCTCGTAATTTCACCCGCGCGCTTGAATGATTTTTTCCTTTTAATCCTAATGTGTAATCCTGTAGAAATATCGGTATAAAAAATAGACTAAGTTACTAGTTATTAACTATTGGATAAATCAATCTATTATTTTGTGTAATTTATGGCCTTATAGAGTCTAAATTCTAATACAGGGGAAAACGATTTGGCGACCAGTAAATGAGGTTTTCATGCTTGTTCCTAAACCACAAATCTGTTAGGAAAATTGTTTATTATTTATCACTATATTTTATACACATATTACGAACTAGCTCATAAACTCTTCAGCTTTATAATATTAAGAATAGATTTATCTCTATATTTAATTTAGTTATACATTACATATTATATTGATAACTTGATAACACAGATAGGTATTATATTGAACTTATAGGAACATAATCTTATATTAGGTACATAGACTATATTAACATTGGATTTCCAATTGAGTTCAGAAGTTTTGTTACTACGCTCTTGTTCTAAATAATTTATTTTCAGAATATTAAAAATAATCAAGTTCACTAGTAATACGTTAACCTGATAGCCGTTGTACTAATTATGTATATTAAATACAATTATTTTTTCCCCAATATTATTACGTTGAAATTTGAAAGCCTCGCGGCACCCGCGGTCAGTAAAGTTTCTATCAAGTAGCAATAATGCCAAGCCAAAATAGGTATTGAATCGAAAAACATCTCGAGTTAATAAAATATTAATGTTCTCTTTTTCATTTTCATTTCAATTCTCAAGAGAAAGGTATCAATTAGTAATAGCCACTTATAGAGAACGATACTAGGTTATAATTCAATTATCTCCCAGTTGAAGTGAACGATCTTTCATTACATGTGATAATAATATAATCAATTCTCTTTTACCAATTTCGATTGAATAGTAAATTTTAATATGTTAAAGGCCCTGAATATATCTTCTTAACTTTAGTAATAAACAAAGTCGAAATAGAGTCCAATAAATATTATTAGTTAAGAATTGATAACCTTATTTACCCTCCTCAGTGATAACCCACTTAAATATTGCATGTAGTGTAAATATTTACGTCCATATAGAAGAGTCAGGTCATCACCTTAATAATTGTTAGTATTTTACTAAAATATTATCTAAATGACAAACAATTACAAAAATTTCCTAAGATTATTTTGGACTCTACGATAAATAGTACAGGACAATTCAAAATTTATATGAACGGTAGCAACTTACGGAGTTTAAAAGAAAACTAGGTTTATGTCTCCGTATTCCCTAACTAATTTAGGACAATTCAAATCTACGGTAAAAGGGTCGTCTTAGTGAATCTAAAAGAAAATCTGTATCAGAAGACCCTCTCTTCCATATCAATAACTTTTAATAGAAGGTGTCTCGAAGCCTGACCCAATTTGCGCGTCATTTTACATATCTAGTAAAATACCTAAAAGTAAATCTTTACAAATGTTCTTAAAGCACAAATACAACAGGCTCTTTGATACAAATATTTCACTCCAAAAGCGAGGGCACGTTGAAAATTTCAGTATAAAGATTTTAATTCTAATTTTAGAAGGTTAAAGAGATTCAGAAAGAAAATATTTACATAGCATTTTTATTTCATATTAAAACTCGGAGTATTTTATGAAGTAAGATTTACACTAAGGATTTACATTGGAAAATAAATAAGCCGTGATTTAAGCCGTCTTAAAAATCAATTTTAAAAGGAAATACTCCTTTCTCACTTCACTTCACTTCCAATCGTCAAGCATTATTTTTTTGTTATTTTTAAACATATAAATATTTTACCACATCATTATCTAATCGACGTTCACGTTTGAGGTAGTTTAATTCCGTAAGCACTAATACTCATGTACTTTAAAATATACAATTCTGTAGTGTTAAATATTTTAAAAAGCTCACTACCCCAAAATAACTACTATAGGTATTTTTGTGTTACAAAGCCGATTAGTCGATTTTTTGGCAGTTTATGTGAGATCTTACGTTTATGTCGTAAGGTCGAATTTCAACTAGCAGATAATTCTAGTCCTAGTTGGAAATCATAAGTACTAAATTTTGTTAAAGAGAAAAACGAAACACATTATGATACATTTAGGTATTTAGATTTTACAGTAATATCTCATTAACGAGAAAATATTGTTCTTTGATGATAATAATTGCTGGAAGCAATTAACATTGAAAACGTCAAATAAATAACCTTTTATCAAACGAAATTAAAACAGAGATAGCCCAATTAACTTCACTGCGATGAGTCTGGAATTGAAGTCTTAATTTGTCTATATTATATTAATAAAATCGTGTCCTATATTTGTTAAATTGACTTATTTTCTTCAAAGTTGTTTTTAAGGTACGGTATACGAAAAAGTTTCTGTAGATATTATATATAATTTTATAACGTCATTGGGACGTGAAAAACGGGCCAAATCCCCACATAATTTGAAGTATCACATGTATCAAATGGGACTTGACAATTACCATGTTTAAAATTATATTCAAAAGCTTGTCATAGAATCATTATGGGTGATTTAAAGCATTTGTGGGTAAAGGTGTGCTAATCAAAACCACACAGCGATATTGGAGCAAGAATTGTTAGCCACAGCATTTCAATTAGGTTGAAAAGGTAATGTAGTGTATGTTTGTATAGACACTCGCAGGTCAAAGGCGTTACACATACATATGGGAAGTGTAAAGACTGCTTAGTGTTTGTAGATCGATAACGCCCCATATTATATGAGAAGAGTAAATTTCGTGTTTGGAGATCCGTTTATGTTACTTGAGGGAATAGTTTAGTAATAGATTCGTTTTACCGTTAATTATATTACTTAGATAAGTGACTTTTTTGGTTACTCGTTAACATAGCATTATTATTTTAGTCACATATTTCACTCTTCTAAATTATTCCAAGACGAGACTCTGTTAAATGAAGCAAACGTAACATACTTTATTTGAAGCTCGACGAACCGCTACAACTCTACTGTTACGATGGTCTCTACTTGGTTCAGATGTATTTTTAGTAGCGAATTGAATTTAAAAATATATTAAATACATTTTTTTAAACAGTTTAAAATCTCCGACTAATGGATGAATGTCAACGAATTATGAAATAAAATAATGGCAAATTTTACATCTAAATAGAGCAATTTTCATCCTATCGAATATTAATATTTGTAAAAGCTTGTTAATATTTAAATATTTGAACAAATAAATACCAAAACAGTAATTTCGCAAAAAGCTGTGAATAATTGTATTACCGTTTAAACAAACTTCGTTTCAGGTCGGCCGGAGCTGATAAAACAAAATATTCAAATTCGATAAAGTAATGTTGCCACCGTGCGCCCACGTTAAAAGCTCACCTGCTCTCTCGGGGCAAAAATTCCGCGTTCGACTTTTTTGTGTAACAACCAACATTTCGTTTATCCAAATGCTGGAACAATTTTTTTTCGTATGTACGGATTTTCATTAATACATATTCAGTGTTAAGCTATATCTCGATAGCTCTATGTAGAATGCAGGTTACGTTTTTATTCGTTTGTTGAGGGGCGAACGTTGGCAAGTGGATGTATTGGAAATTCTGCATTTATTACCTGTTAGCTAGATGTTGGTCATTTTCTGCTATTCTATGTATAGCAGACCAAATGAATTCAATTCCACTCAACGTCAAATTTGAATATCATAAACTAGATAACTTCCGACAAAAGAGCCACCGTCCTTTCAAATGCAAACTGAATGGATGATAAACCCAGATTCCTTCTTCACCTCGGAGTTAGTAAGGAAATCAAACTCGGAACTCGAGCCCGGAACAACCTTCAATACCTATATCCGATAGATTTCAAAGAAATTCAAGGAATATTTTGCGAACTGAACAATAAAATAATAAAACTTTAGAGTTGTAGATATAATATTCACGCGATAAAACATGTAGATTTGACACGGTAAAAGCTAAGTAATATTATATTAAAAATAATGGTTTGTTTGAGTTACACTTCTGAATTTGAACAATGGACTAAATGGAAGTCTGTTCTATAGCCAGAATTAATGTCCTAGATTAAATGTAACATGTTACAAAGGACTACATTAATGAAATATCATCAATCATCGATACAATAGATAAAATGACTAATGAATGATTTAACGATATTTAAGCAGTTCATATTATATTAATACAATTAAATTTATCAGACCATTAATCATTGTTAATAATTATGATATGTCATATAAGTAATATTTATATTCCATTGGTAAGATTATTTTTTGTATAACTAGCTGTTCGCCTCGACTCCTTTCTTTTATTTTGGATATAGTATTTTAGTATATTTAACTCAAATGTGGCTCAATGCATTTTTTACATATTAAATACGACAAACCCGCTAAAGCTAATAAGATGTAATAATAAATCCTTTTACTTCCTGAAAGGAAAGAACGAAAGAGTTTCACTAAAAACTATATACGTTTGAGGGAGCCTAATCATGAAAAGAATATCAAAGGAATGGTTACTAAACTTAAAATGGTTTCTTAACAGAAAAATATATAGGTAAATCATCTTAGTATTTACCAGCTACTAGAATAAGGTACCTAGTAACAACGACCTAGTTCAAATAATAAAGGAATAAATTCAATCACGACAAGTAAGGAGATTAAACTAAAAAAGAAATACATTTAAACAAGTCGTACTGATAAAATAGTGAAGAATTTATTGCTTCTCTGAACAAACGACATGCTTACATTTAATTATGCGACTAAGTGCTTTCATTATACTAGGTAAAGTAAATACTGAACGTAGCATTGTTTACTGAGTTTTTCTCCGACATATTAAAGTAAAATAAGATTTTTTTCATGTTGTACAACATCACCTTTTTGTTTTCGTAAGGTCACAGTATATTACAATAGTATTACATCAAAATAAAGGTCGGACAAAGCGTGTCGGACGTCCATTAACTAGGATGCTATGCTAAAAGTTCTTGTCACAAACTAATTTTCAGCCAATTTGTACTCAGCCGTGATTTTATTGGATTAACATGCCCTTTAATTAATTAGAATGAAAGGTCGGTAAGCACATTACGTCAAAGAGAATTAATTACCCACAGGGAACTAAACGTGACATTTGCATAGATTTATCAATTTTGAGAATCAACTATTTATCCATACAAGTCGCTTTTAAATCACAAAGAAAATATTTTGTTACGCCCAAATTAGAAGTAAAAGCGAGGGCTGAAGGTTAAAAACATTACAAAGTCATTTAAGATCTTATCAGTGTATGAAAATAGGACACTCATTTTTCACTTCACAGAACAGGTTTATTGTCGATTTTGAAGTAAGACATAAAATAAAAATATTAAGGTTTCGTTCACTTATACTTTGAAAGTTTTATTTTATACGCAAATTTCTTTTTATTGAGTGAAAGCACTACATGTTATAACAATTAATTTTTAAACACAGGTTTTAGAAAAGAACTGTGCCAATAAATGTGGATAAAGTGGTAAAAGGAAATTGTTTAATCAACAGCAAGTTCATAAACATTTGAAGTGACGAGTGACGCTGCAATGCGAAAAACAAACTGCCGTGAACACTGAATTATGCCGAGTTCAAGTGGATGTTGTGAAGTGTTTTCATATATTTTAGTGGACGCATAATGTGAAAGTGCAAGCATTACGCAATGTGGGCGGCGAAGCTCAGCTGTATTTTCATATTGTTTGGTAAGTTTCATTTTCTTATTTAATATATACGTTTTGAATATGAAATAGAGTTGTCATGTAGAAGTGGAATAGTGTTGCTCTACAACGGAAAAACAGGGTACCTACTTTTGTAAGGAGAATATTTAGTACGTCTAATATAATATATTATAAAGGCGAAAGTTTGTAAGGATGTATGGATGTATGGATGTTTGTTTACAATGAAATTTAGCACACGTATAGAGGGTAACTTGGATTAACACATAGGATAGCTTTTATCCCGGAAATCCCACGGGAACGGGAACTATGCGGGTTTTCCTTTGCAAACGCGGGCGAAGCCGCGGGCGGAAATCTAGTAGAATTATAAATTAATTATCTAAGCATCGTTAGTAAAATTATTACGTCCTTACTGGTCCTAATGTACGTACGGTCCTTTGTTTGTATTTCTCTTGCAAGGGCCGTTTTATAATATGTATAGGCTATACTTTTGGCTATCAGGTATAAGATTATAGAGTGCTTTATAACGGTCCTTTTACCGCGGTGTAATATCTCATTCTCATGGGAATTTTCTTTACGATCTAGTAAAAATATAAAACTATAAATTAAACACAAATTAAAATCGGTATGGAAATTGGTTTTAAGTTTGAACACTGAATCATTCATCCCTCTTTATCTTAATAGTTGCGTAATTGGTCAGCACCTATTATAGTATTCTAGAATATCTATGAATTATTTATCGGAGTACCTATACACATTTTGAGACCTGTTATTTAAACAACCCTTTCACATCTTACTATTTTTCGCACACATCAATAGGAAATAGCAAAATAAAGGTATCTTTCATACAAATTATGTTAGAAATGAAATTCAGAAACAGACAAGAAATGTTATCATGTCAATATTTTCTACAAACAAACATTCTTTAAACAAAAACACAAAGATTAAAGTAAACGCGTTTAAAGCATCATAATACTGTTTAAATTAAAAAAGCTAAAGGATTTTTTAAATCAAATAAATCACATACATTCCATTTACGTAAAACTTAACCTTTTTAAATAGTCTTGACAGTTACAAGCACACTCGCGTTCCATATAAATATGGTGCTAGGTCGGGACCTACAACTTTTACTGTGTTATTTTATAATTGTTGGAATAAATAAATAGCTACCTTTCTATTATTTAACATAATAAATATTTATATACACGTCTGTACATACAGAATACCTATCGAACCCGGTAAACGTTCTTCAGATACTATAGATATCACTTAGGCCTATAAAACAAGTTTACAAGCTATTTTCAGAACCACTGAAAAAACTCAAAAATATATATTTTAAGTAGATATATAAATTATCATCTATCGTAAACTATATAACGGTGATCATAAACTAATTACTATATTTCAAATCAAAAGCATCGGGATTTGGAGACGAAATCTTTATGGGGCGTAGAGTTGGCGCCGTCCGGCTATGTTCTCACGCTGCCTTACATGGCAAACAATAGTTAGGTTATAAAAATTAATATTACCCTATGCAATGAAACAGAATGTATGAGAAAAAAAATGTGTGCGTGTACTAGAGTACACACGTAAGAAGTGAAACTTCTTTATGTCCTTATTTTTCAAAAAATAATTTACTATATACAATATTAAAGAAATACGTTAGTCACACGCTCGTCGCTACCTACTTAAATATTTACACCGGCCGCTGCTGCAACTCGCTCGCTTCACTCGCTCGGCTCGTGCGGTAGTTCAAAAGTTAACCTAAGATGCTCGTCGCTTCGCTCCTCGCTACCTATTTACATATTTACACCGGCTGCTGCTGCAACTCGCTCGCTTCGCTCGCTCGGCTCGTGCGGTAGTTCAAAAGTTAACCTAAGATGCTCGTCGCTTCGCTCCTCGCTACCTATTTGAATATTTACGCCGGCCACTGCCGCGACTCGCTCGCTTCGCTCGCTTGGCTCGTGCGGTAGTTCAAAAGTTAACCTAAGATGCTCGTCGCTTCGCTCCTCGCTACCTATTTAAATATTTACACCGGCCGCTGCTGCAACTCGCTCGCTTCGCTCGCTCGGCTCGTGCGGTAGTTCAAAAGTTAACCTAAGATGCTCGTCGCTTCGCTCCTCGCTACCTATTTAAATATTTACACCGGCCGCTGCTGCAACTCGCTCGCTTCGCTCGCTCGGCTCGTGCGGTAGTTCAAAAGTTAACCTAAGATGCTCGTCGCTTCGCTCCTCGCTACCTATTTGAATATTTACGCCGGCCACTGCCGTTTTCAGCTTATAAAGGATTTCGACTTAGGCGGATTTTGATTGGACAGAGAGTTTGAGGTTTATTCTTATAAATTTTGAATTCATAAAATTATAATTGAACACCTGACACCAATCAAGCAAACACGTGTTTACGTGAGTCATAGATTTATTATCGTATACTCCTAAAATGTTTTCTAAGAAACAATAGTGTACTTACATTGTCGGCACGTTCTTAAAGTCGGTAACTTATTTTTGTTCGAACAATAGAGGTAATAAATTCCTAATGATCAAGTTGTAAAGGTTGTAAAATAAAAAAAATATTCTATATTAAAACGTAAGTATGTATATATAATATGTGCGTCATTAATTTCTGACTGTTTCGAAATTTGGTGCAAAATAAAATAGTGTGTAAATAAAATTTGTAAAAAATCAATAAAATAAAACAATTGAGTAAAGATCTATATAGGCATATTATGTATGTATTTATACAAGATATGTATATTATATATTTATACAGGGAACTTCTCAACGTGTTATCTATGAAATTATACTTTTACTCAATTGTTTAATTTTATTTACACACTGTTTTATTTTGCACCAAATCTCGAAACAGTCAGAAATTAATGACGCACATAGTACATAATATATACATATTAAGACAGATAAGAGGTTAAGCTTAAATAACTTGAAAAATAAATAACATGATCACGCCCACGTGTTGGTGTTTTAAAAAATTCAATCAAAAACTGAGGTTAACTTTAAATACAATTTTAGAAAAATAAATACCACAATCAACATTCAAGTATTAGAAAAAATTGATACCATAATTCCACCCACGTGGTGTATTGAAAAATACAATCAAAAAGTGAGGTTAATCATAAATAACTTAGAAAAAAAAAATGTGTGCGTGTACTAGAGTACACACGTAAAAAGTGAAACTTCTTTATGACCTTATTTTTCAAAAAATAATTTACTATCTACAGTAATATTATAAAGAGGAAAACTTTGTTTGTTTGTTTGATTGATTGTAATGAATAGGCTCATAAACTACTGGACCGATTTTAAAAATTCTTTCACCATTCGAAAGCTACATTATCCACGAGTAATATAGGCTATATATTATCACGCTAAGACCAACAGGAGCATAGCCACGCGGGTGAAACCGCGCGGCACAGCTTGTATACAATATTACAGAAATACGTTAGTCTAACACGCTCGTCGTTTCGCTCCTTGCTACCTATTTAAATATTTACACCAGCCGCTGCTGCAACTCGCTCGCTTCGCTCGCTCGGCTCGTGCGGTAGTTCAAAAATCAAAAGTTAACCTAAGATGCTCGTCGCTTTGCTCCTCGCTACCTATTTAAATATTTACACCGGCCGCTACTGCAACTCGCTCGCTTCGCTCGCTCGGCTCGTGCGGTAGTTCAAAAGTTAACCTAAGATGCTCTTCGCTTCGCTCCTCGCTACCTATTTGAATATTTACGCCGGCCACTGCCGCGACTCGCTCGCTTCGCTCGCTCAGCTCGTGCGGTAGTTCAAAAGACCAAGGGAGACGCCAAAAAATTCGAGTTATATAGAGTTTTCAACTTATAAATGATTTCGACTTAGGCGGATTTTGATTGGACATAAAGAGTTTGAGGTTTATTCTTATAAATATTGAATTCACAAAATCATAATTGAACACCAATCAAGCAAACACGTGTTAACGTGAGTCATAGATTTATTATCGTATACTCCTAAAATGTTTTCTAAGAAACAATACTGTACTTACATTGTCGCCAAGTTCTTAAAGGCGGTAACTTATTTTTGTTCGAACAATAGAGGTAATAAATATAAATTCCTAATGTCGAAATCTCGAAACAGTCAGAAATTAATGACGCACATAGTATATACATATTATTATGACAGAGGTTAAGCTTAAATAACTTGAAAAATAAATAACATGATCTCGCCCACGTGTTGGTGTTTTAAAAAATTCAATCAAAAACTGAGGTTAACTTTAAATACAATTTTAGAAAAATAAATACCACAATCAACATTCAAGTATTAGAAAAAATTGATACCATAATTCCACCCACGTGTTAGTGTATTGAAAAATACAATCAAAAAGTGAGGTTAATCATAAATAACTTAGAAAAATAAATACCATTATTACACCTAAGTATTAGAAAAATAGATGTAATTACTTATTTACTTTTTTTAGAAATTCACTGGAATTAGAATTAAAACAAACCCTTTGATTTTGCTGATCACTTTAATATAACATGTATAATGTATATAGTCACGAGTACGGCGTAACGCAAAAATGTCACGAGTACTGCGTAACGCAAAAATGTCACGCGCGCGGCGTAACGCAAAAATGTTACACAAAATTTTTGTCCACCCCCGATAAAGAAGTTTCACTTCAATAAATACCATTATTACACCTAAGTACTTATTAAAAAAATAGATATAATTACTTATTTACTTTTTTTAGAAATTCACTGGAATTAGAATTAAAACAAACCCTTTGATTTTGCTGATCACTTTAATATAACATGTATATAGTCACGAGTACGGCGTAACGCAAAAATGTAACGCGCGCGGCGTAACGCAAAAAATGTAACGCGCGCGGCGTAACGCAAAAAATGTAACGCGCGCGGCGTAACGCAAAAAATGTCTCACAAAATTTTTGTCCACCCCCGATAAAGAAGTTTCACTTCAATAAAGTTTTACTGGTGAAAGATAAAAAGGAAAACGAGATAATAACGATAACCCGTAAAAGGCTTACCTCTGACTATCTCAATAATAGTTATAGTCCTTGTATCCATTACTTTTATGGGCAGACAATTTTTCGTTCACTAGATGCAAAGCTTAGTCTAAAATGCTTCTGTAAACAAAATTTTTATATTATGTTTCTGTATGTTAAATGCAAGTTAATATATAAGATCTATAGGTAGCCATTTCTTACTAAAATATTATTGTATTGCCCAAAGTGTAAAGAAAGCATTGTACCCTTTTTTGGTAAAATATCAAAGATTGCCATCAAGTGTAATTAAAAGTGAAAATATACGCAATGGTTATTTTTAAAAGCTTTACAACCTATGTTAGCTGATTTAAAACCCCCACATTGAATTACGATGCTATTAAGTTAAAATTATAGCCTTCGTATAAAACAACCACTCATTAAAATTTCTGTAACATTCGAATTGAAAATAAGAACACATAACCAAATATATATTACAAATCGTATCAGATGTGTCATAAATTAAAAAGCAAATTAAGCTTAATGCATTTATTAACCGCAAATATAAAACAACATTTACTATGGAAACAGAAAGCACACAATGTGTTCAGATTACGCAAATATTGTTTGGTTTTATAATAACGTACAAATTAATTCAAGTAGTTTTCATTTATTTACATGCGGGCCAAGTTTTTAATGAAAACCAGTCGTGTTTCCTTAGTGCTTTCTCGATTAAAATTATGTTGCTTTGTTGGAATTTTATTTAAAGCGTTGTTATTTTTATACATACTTTAAATTCGTGGATTATTTTAATCTTGATATAAAAAAATCTGATATTTGAATTACGGTGTACTTATTAAAAATTTTAATTGAGAAAGTTGTTGAATCGTTACAATTAAACACTTATTGTAATATTCGTGTACTGTAAAAAAAAATGTGTGCGTGTACTAGAGTACACACGTAAGAAGTGAAACTTCTTTATGTCCTTATTTTTCAAAAAATAATTTACTATATACAATATTAAAGAAATACGTTAGTCACACGCTCGTCGCTACCTACTTAAATATTTACACCGGCCGCTGCTGCAACTCGCTCGCTTCACTCGCTCGGCTCGTGCGGTAGTTCAAAAGTTAACCTAAGATGCTCGTCGCTTCGCTCCTCGCTACCTATTTACATATTTACACCGGCTGCTGCTGCAACTCGCTCGTTTCGCTCGCTCGGCTCGTGCGGTAGTTCAAAAGTTAACCTAAGATGCTCGTCGCTTCGCTCCTCGCTACCTATTTGAATATTTACGCCGGCCACTGCCGCGACTCGCTCGCTTCGCTCGCTTGGCTCGTGCGGTAGTTCAAAAGTTAACCTAAGATGCTCGTCGCTTCGCTCCTCGCTACCTATTTAAATATTTACACCGGCCGCTGCTGCAACTCGCTCGCTTCGCTCGCTCGGCTCGTGCGGTAGTTCAAAAGTTAACCTAAGATGCTCGTCGCTTCGCTCCTCGCTACCTATTTAAATATTTACACCGGCCGCTGCTGCAACTCGCTCGCTTCGCTCGCTCGGCTCGTGCGGTAGTTCAAAAGTTAACCTAAGATGCTCGTCGCTTCGCTCCTCGCTACCTATTTGAATATTTACGCCGGCCACTGCCGTTTTCAGCTTATAAAGGATTTCGACTTAGGCGGATTTTGATTGGACAGAGAGTTTGAGGTTTATTCTTATAAATTTTGAATTCATAAAATTATAATTGAACACCTGACACCAATCAAGCAAACACGTGTTTACGTGAGTCATAGATTTATTATCGTATACTCCTAAAATGTTTTCTAAGAAACAATAGTGTACTTACATTGTCGGCACGTTCTTAAAGTCGGTAACTTATTTTTGTTCGAACAATAGAGGTAATAAATTCCTAATGATCAAGTTGTAAAGGTTGTAAAATAAAAAAAATATTCTATATTAAAACGTAAGTATGTATATATAATATGTGCGTCATTAATTTCTGACTGTTTCGAAATTTGGTGCAAAATAAAATAGTGTGTAAATAAAATTTGTAAAAAATCAATAAAATAAAACAATTGAGTAAAGATCTATATAGGCATATTATGTATGTATTTATACAAGATATGTATATTATATATTTATACAGGGAACTTCTCAACGTGTTATCTATGAAATTATACTTTTACTCAATTGTTTAATTTTATTTACACACTGTTTTATTTTGCACCAAATCTCGAAACAGTCAGAAATTAATGACGCACATAGTACATAATATATACATATTAAGACAGATAAGAGGTTAAGCTTAAATAACTTGAAAAATAAATAACATGATCACGCCCACGTGTTGGTGTTTTAAAAAATTCAATCAAAAACTGAGGTTAACTTTAAATACAATTTTAGAAAAATAAATACCACAATCAACATTCAAGTATTAGAAAAAATTGATACCATAATTCCACCCACGTGGTGTATTGAAAAATACAATCAAAAAGTGAGGTTAATCATAAATAACTTAGAAAAATAAATACCATTATTACACCTAAGTACTTATTAAAAAAATAGATATAATTACTTATTTACTTTTTTTAGAAATTCACTGGAATTAGAATTAAAACAAACCCTTTGATTTTGCTGATCACTTTAATATAACATGTATATAGTCACGAGTACGGCGTAACGCAAAAATGTAACGCGCGCGGCGTAACGCAAAAAATGTAACGCGCGCGGCGTAACGCAAAAAATGTAACGCGCGCGGCGTAACGCAAAAAATGTCTCACAAAATTTTTGTCCACCCCCGATAAAGAAGTTTCACTTCAAAAATAACAGCAAACAGTGATGTTTGTTTTTAATTTGCTCATTGTACTAGGAATTCATCCACATAATGCGGTGATTATATTCATAAAGAACAGCTTAAAATTAAAGATCTATTAAATCTAAATTCATCTGGCAGTAATCCTTGCTTTTGAGTCATAATGTGGACAGGTCTAACCAAAATTTAGGGCAAATATGATTTCACCCTTAGCCGAATTTGTCCGAAAGCCTCCATTAAGGCGATCCCCGGTGACGATAAAATGTATTTTGTTTCCCGTCACGTCCCGTTATTTTTTATTTCAGCACTTTTGAGCGTTAACCGACGTGCTATGTAAATAAAATGTTGTGTTACAGGCCTTTCAAAAGCAAATTTCCATTCTTCCGCCTTAGTCGAAGGTAGGTTTATTTTACGAAAGCGTATAACTTTAATTGATAGGCGATTTTTATTTAGACACATTCATACAGAAAATACACACAAACAATTATCTCTAAAATGAGAAAAATAACCATTAAATCAGGGCACTACATTGTGTCAATCAATCCCCTGCGTTTGTAAACAGGACCATTGAAGTAACAGTTTTCAAAGCAGTCAAGGCTCGTGATATGTTACAACAGTGTGTTAACTTGTGGACAGGTGTGACAGCAGGCGGCGGAGGCTGGGAGCCTCTAGGGCAGCCGTACTTCGACAACACGACGAGGCGAGAGGCGACCGCCGCCGTGGGGCAGCCCGCCTATCTGCATTGTAGAGTGCGCAACCTTGCTGACAGAGCGGTATGAATTGTTTTGTTTCTATTTCGTATCATAATATTATGTGCATTTCGCAATAGGGTTAACCCTGAAGAGTTTATTGGAGATATTAGGAAATATATTGTCATGTTTATAAGAGGTAGTTATAATTGCATACAAATTACATCAATAAGACATTAGAAAGTTATATTATAGTATTGAAATGAAATGAAAATAAAAAATATATTTTCAGATATTAAATTAAAATTATATTCATATTTTAAGTTCTTAATTAACGAAAATTCGTATCAAATTCATTAATAAATATAAAATTTCATTTTTAAACGTTCAGTAATAACAGTTAAAGGTTCTATATTCTCTGTGATACCGATTAATCTAAGATTAATTAGCACATTGTGTGGGCTTTCTGTTTGTTATAATTGGTTCACGATAATAATAATAATTATTGTGTTTTAAATAGATAGCATATCATATTATTAAAAAGTAAAGCCCATGTGGAAAAACAAGTAACTATAAAAACAAACTTTAATTAATTTTACGCAGGTTGTTTTTCAAAACGTAAATTCTACAACTTATTTTACTACATAATAATAAAACTGATGAGCCTGCATTTAAATAATAGCTTAAATTTAACTAATCCAAATAAAAATTCAAACGACAACAATCGCTTGTTAATTAAACTCTACATGGTTTAATAAGTTTCCTTATCGAGTCAGTTACAGGCATAATTACAAAGTTATGTGCGGCAATATTTCATACGGGTGTTAAATCTATTTTGGACTTACGGTCGTGACTTCAGGTGGTTAGGCTTAAGCTCTCTATCGATGTTATTTGTTGATAGTGGCCGATGAAATGAACTTTATCCCACTGAGACCGTGTTGCTTGAATGAATACGAAATATTGAAATGAATTTGTATTTTGTTCGAGAATATCATAACTGTTTGTCGATGTGAAAATGATAGATTTCTTTTTGTGCTCGCTTTTGTGCTGAAAACAAATCTTTAATGGCTTTTTCGTTTTTATGTTTTAGGTAGAAATATTTTTAAAATGTGAAACCTACAACAGTATTTGGTTAATCTTTTCCAAAAATTTATATGAAAAAGGTTAAGTGTTAAACACAATGGACAAAGATTGTATAAAATTAATAGAATTCAAGTCGACTCTTATTAATAATGGTATAAGCTCATAACAAAGACATTTTTTATTGAATGTTATTCTCAACGTTTAGTTTTAAAACTCTATATAATTTACTCATCGTTGCTTGGTATCTATTGCACAATTTAGAGTTACTTTTGAAAGTGCACTTCAAAACCAATTTATAGTGAAAGTTATACGAATAGCTATGTGTTTCTAACTTTGACCTATTGCATGCCGTTCGCGAAACTACATATATGCATACCCCTCCGCTTTGTTGCTCAAACGATCTTTTGTTATATTGGGCTACGTGGAAAAAGAAAATTTGTATAGACGTCAAAATATGATTCCTTATATTTTGGATATAATTTCTTATGTTCCGATGTGTGAAACTTTTATTCAATATGAAAAACTTGATTTCAATACAGCATAAATTGTGTTTAGGTGGTTTAGGTATAATTCTCTCAATAGGTATTAACGATTAACATTCATGCAATTATATGGAAATCGTACAAACGCTTGTCATGTTCTTATATACATATCTAAAACATTAATGTGAATAATATTTTCTTGGGTTCGCTAGAAAATATTAGGTACGTCGCATTTTTATATTGATTGAGTAATAGGAATAGAAATACATAATATATTGAGTGAAAAACTCTCATCATTAGTCCGCCCTACAGACTAAAGAAAAATCTAATAATATTCTCACATCGCCCACGCCTTGTAAGCAATTTATATATACTAGAGGTCCGCGCCGGCTTCGCCCGTGGTACATATTTCGCAATAAAAGGTAGGTCCTTTCTCGGGTATCAAAATATCTCCATACCAAATTTCATGCAAATTGGTTCAGTAGTTTAGGCGAGATTGAGTAAAAGACAGACAGACAGAGTTACTTTCGCATTTATAATATTAGTATGGATTATCCCACGTTTCTTTCCAATATGGCAGATAGAGTTCCTGCACAATTATTTTATTATAAGCCGTCTGACTGAGCATTATTGAAAATAAATCAAGTGCCAACTTCTTACAGAATTACAAATCTTTATTGCCAATTTGGTGCCGACTAAATACTTAATTTCCGCAAATATTAGGAAAATAATAAATATAATAAGAAGTCATCTTAAAGATTCCATATAACCTTTGTTAAAAATCCATTATTAACTACAAGCTCAAAGCATCTGTTCGTCCCAGTTTTGCTTGGTTCACCTGTATGTTGCAGTAAGACGACAATACATATTATTCTAGACCATCTGTGCTCTGAGTGAATCAACCTTGTTACTGCGTTCTAGTCGCTGTTCAATATTAATGATTCCATAGAATATTATGTAGGTATACTTTTATATCAATATAAGAAATGTCATGATAAGGATTCAGCAAGCTTTAGTGCCTATGGCTAGGCTTTTCATAATTGATATATAATTATCAACTAATGTAAGTTTTTATATTAATAAAAACACAAATAAATAAAAGAATAACAAAATAAACGGATGCAAAAAAAACAGATGTGATTCATCTCACGTTTATTTCTATTTCTCGTATATGCAATAATTCATGCTGCTTTTATGATAAGATATGGAAGTTCCATATAAATCCGTCCGTACATATTTTAAATTCTATGTGAGAAAGAATTGTATAAGACGGTTGCAGCTGCTAACATTAAAGGCTTCCACAGCAACAATAAAACCTTTCTAAAAAAGGGAACAACACTGTTTGCAATTGGAATTTTAAAGTATCTAGACAAAGAGAACTTTCTTTTATCGTTGTTTCTAGAATGAGTTGTCTGTTGTTTGTTGATTTACAAAAATAAAAATATCTAATGTTTGCTATCATTTAGTTTTTAAATTGCTTTTGAACTCTCTAATGGCCATAGGTACCATTTAACAACCACGTCGTTTTAAGCACTTTTAAGTCAGTAGATTTGACTGCCGATTTTTTAGGTGAAGGTTAAGCACTACATTTTTATTCAATAAGAGTGAAATGGGTCATCTGATGTCAAGGGGTCGGCCTGACGCTTACCACAGTTCAAAACCACAAAATGAAAAGATCTCCGAGAACCTACTCTTTTGTTCTACACTTTCTGCACTACTATCTGTCTATTTCATTGATACAAAACAGTGTAGCGTAAGTGCCTTGTAATTCATAAGTAATTTTAGGGGGTATTCTTTAAAAAACGTTAGAAACCTATTCGTAAGTACATTAAACCGAAAAACAACGTATGTACGTATATTATTTTACTGTTCGCCCGCGGTTTGGCTCGCGTGGTCAAAGAAAATTCTCAGGGGAATGATGATGTTTCGTCAGGAGAAAAAAGAAAAGATGCCAATATTATATGCCACTTAACTAAGGCTAGTGTACAGAACATATAGAAGGAGCATTCCAGCCTATGCAATATATTTCATATACTTATATCAAAATACTCCTAAAAATTATCAAAATGATATTGCTCTATATTTAATATTCAATTATATGTACTCTAGGTACTTATTAGCTTAGCAGATTATTTAAGCGCATTTTCTTCGGTGTAAAGAATAGATTCTTCGTTATAAAGGATTACAAAAATAGTTTTTCAATCCAACCAATACTTCCTGAGATTTGTATTTTCAAAATGATCAATCAAACAAAGCCTTTGAATGTAAATCATCGCAATAATCATAACTTAACATAGTTCTTGGAACAAATTGTAAACTTTTTGGTTCTATGTAAAATCAGTTCAGATAAATACTTAGTACTTAAAATTGGCAAGGCTACGGGGTATGCTCTACCTTATCGTCAATCGATAAATTTTATTATCTCATTGCTTAAATATTTCAAAATAAATATACTAAACTTATATTTGTAATATAAGTGTTCTTTGTGATTGATGGGTGAATATCAAACGATATTCCAATCAATCATTGTTACCTATTATGACGTTAATGATTATAAACATAATATAAACAGCTCTATGATTAATGTTTCTTTTATTTAATATCTATATCCATACTTAATATTATAAATGCGAAAGTAACTCTGTCTGTCTGTCTGTTACTCAATCACGCCTTAACTACTGAACCAATTTGGTATGGAGATATTTTGATACCCGAGAAAGGACATAGGCTAGCTTTTATTGCGAAATATGTGCCACGGGCGAAGCCGGGGCGGACCTCTAGTTTGTATATAATATATCAGATATTTGAAACGATTATTACGCTTAAACTGGCACAATATATTGCAATTATAATATTATAAACCTTGAAAATCACAATGGAAACATAAAATAAATATTGAAGGAATGATAACAATATTTCCAATATTATGTTTAAAATAAATATTTATGTATGAAATACTTAATTTATGAAATGAATTAAAATTTTATTCTGTATTATGTAATTATTTATTTCGGAGGTTGTTCCAGTTTGTTCGTTTAAACAAGTAATATGAATTTATTAAAGTGGAACAATAATTATGTCAATTTACTATTTTATATAGAAAATAATTTTATATAGCAATTTGTTTATATATATTCTCAATTACATTGATATACAATATATTGGATAGAGTATATGTTAACGGAAATGTATGAAATCCGTCATTGTATACAATTCCTAGGAAATGTATCTAATTCCTAAAATCACAAATGTGTGAAATAAATTATTTTATACGTACACATTACACATTTCCTAGGAAATCTATCCATTTCCTAAATAGCAATTGGAAATGTAAAAGATTTTAGATATTGGATGGTACGCGGGGACAGCGGGACGAGGGGACTGATTACTTGCCAAATGAAAATTTGATTTTAAAAGAATTTTGTGATACTTATGTTAAAAGTTAATAGATAGTTGAATTTAGAAATGTTAATAAGAAAGATTATATTATGAACATATTATTATTATTTTATGTTATGACTGTAACCCGATTGTCTCAATAAGTGATATAATAAAAAAATAACAACATTGTTTTATTACATAAAGCATTTACTTTATACATTTCCTAATACGATATAGAAATTATATACAATTTCAAGGAAAATTATACATTTCCTAGGATATCTATGCATTAAATAGTTTTTTTAAACAATATTTTATACATTTCCTAAATGGTATCGGAATTATACACATTTCCTAGAATTTGTATATTTAATGCATTTCCGGTAACATATAATATGTACAAATATGTAGAATGAAAATGATGTGTTCTATAAAAAATATGCAACATGTCCGATCAACGGTTTGTTTAGTATTTATATGTTAGTTCAATATGTTTAAATTGTATTTTTGTTTTTGTTATATGAATAATAATTTCTTTATAGAGTATAAACAATAGGGACTTGATCTGCGTGTAACATTGGTACAATACAAACAATAAATAATAATAGTGCATCAGAATAACCTCTGATTCGAAAACGTTGCTTATTAAAAAGCTTTTGTAAAACGTAGTATTCTCGATTTTAATCTTGGTTTCTTTGAGTAGTAAATATAAAATTCACTCCACAACATTTTATTTATAAATATTCAAAACAGAATAATCTTGGAAAGAACGTTGCAAATGTACCTAAAGAAAGATTTTAAATGAGGATAGCAGGTACCGTAAACAATCTAATTTGTTGCGAAAGTTAGAAACAAAGAGTGGAAACTTGAAATTGTTCTTTACTCTTGTTAAGCTCCTTGGATTATATATTGAAATACAGTTTGCTATTGTGAACTCACCAATGTAAGTCTTTTTGCACCAATGCGGCCTCGAGTTGAATGAAACTAGATTGCTATTAAAGGGCTGAGTCATTTCTGTCGCAGATTGCTCCGATTCACGTATCTTCAAGCGCTATGATTTTGTGAGGACACCAAAAATCGACTAAAGCTCGTTCAGTGAATTATTGGCTTTGATATGAATTTAAAAAGGGATAAGGTTGAAACATTGAGTTTGATATACACACATACTTACATTCTCAGTTTTCCATTTAGACCATTGGGTTTTCTCAGAATAATGATGTTAGAAATTCTATTCGGCAAAATGTTCAGCTGGCTAGACAAGAAACTACAAGTATCTAAATGCAACAGGTGTGACAAAGAAACACACTTTCAGAAGCGTATTATTCAGAATGGAAATAATAATTCCAGCTCAAATTTAGGAACAGAGGAACTGCAAACCGTATTCTGCTTAAATATAATATGAGTCTATATATATATATATATATATATATATATATATATATATATCTAGGCCACAAGTCTAGGCGTAACAACAGCCTTGCTATTGTAACATAATTCATGTCTTGTGCTCTAATAAAATACATAGGAATAAAGAGAGGTAGTACACATGCAAATTTGGAACTTTTTACAAGTTGAAATCCTGTAGTAATTAAATTAAAAAAATCGCGGAGTAATAAAAATGCATTGTCGGCACCGTCCTCGCTTTTCCACAATGAATTTAATCCGGACTGATCTAGGCTTGACCTATAAAAACTTTAGTGCGGAACGAAAGAATAGTTGGGGATATGCCGTTATATCCAGTTAGTTCCGTCGCCGCGCCGCCAAGCTTTTAAACGCAAAGAAACTTTTTAAGCCCCGCAGCAAAACGTAGCAAATATAAATCTACTAGAACTCTCGATACGGTGCTATAAATTGAAGAATTGGAAAATAGGTCAGCAATTGCTTTGCTGAGTTGCTTTTTACTTTTGTGTGCGTAATCAGCTTCAAATGAATTTTCAGAGTTGAGAGTGGCAGTGAATGCTGTTATTAATGCCTGTCGGCAGTGCTGATGAAATGGACTTTAAATATGCAAATCCGCCTATATTCAGTTTGAATGTCGTTATTACCTAGTATCTACATATTTGTGTTTTTGAATAAACATACATTGTTTTATCATATATGTAAGAAAGTATAAAAAGGTGGTGTATAGTTGGAATTAATTAATGTCAATTCTGCATAAATGATAAAATCAGCACTTCAAGTTAAGATTATATCAATTAATGAAATTAGTATTAAGCGTGAGTGAAGCATTAACTCAAAATTATGTTAGATTTACGAGTGCGATTAATCACAATCTATCTTCATTAATAAGTATACGAAGCCCTCACTTTCAAAAACAAGAGGACCAAAGTTGTATCGAAATAAATACCATAAATAAATATTGAAACTTTGGACAAGACGAATATTCCTATTGTTTCATTAAACTTAATAAATATGTACTTACAAAATTAATATTTTCGATTTCCAAGAATAAACAAATTGGAATAAGTGTCTGGAGTCATCTTGTGCTAAATTTAATTTACCAGTGTATCGGTATAATTTTATTATCCATAAAAAAGCACTTCACTAAGCAATATAACCATATTATGATTTCTGAAGAGACTTCTGTACTGTAATCATCCATCTGACATATTTATGTGCTCTTTGGCTGATCAGCTTATCTCCGCTTCGCATAAGCACCTTACAAACTCAGACACATTTCATACATTGTATTTGTTCTTTATCAAATCAATCATGCCTTCTGTTCGTAATCCTTTTTCACGAATGAATAAATTCGACCTTAAAACGTGTTACGTGTTGAAAGAACAAATCATACTTAATATCTATATGCAATATGACAGATTTACCTTATAAACGAATTTATGTATCTATGTTCCAAATTCCAATATCCGTATGAACAAAGGCTTTGATTTTTTTGTATCTGGAAAGTATTGGGGGAACGGCTAGAAGTTCTTTTACATTTTATTCAAGACATACTATAATTATATTGCTTTGAAACATTGAGATATACATATGGAGACGACACCGCCTACATCACTTATGTTTCGCTCAACATAAGCCATATGGCTTAACTGCACACTCATTTTTTATTTGTTTTAAAGTGAAACGCATCAAATATGCCTTCGTGTGTGTTGCGATATTGCACAAATAATACGGAAAAGTGACTAACATAACTTTTCATCGGTAAGTACCTAACTAGATAATATTTTTTAAAACTTAGAGCAAAAAATTGCGCACAGATTTCGTTCGTGGTGTCTCCTCCATACGTAGGTAGTAATATTATCTCAATGCTTTGGAAATAGATCTTTTAGCAATTGATTTCAAATTAAGAAGATCGCAATTCTTATCTCATCTCATCATTCTCAGTCGAATTCACTACATTACATATTATCATAAAACGAATTCCTCCGCCGTGTCCCACAGTCCCACTGTCTACTCGCGAGGTTCTCGAGGAAGGTTTTATTATATAATTTGTTAAGTTTAAGTCAACGCGCGCGAAGGCTATGTCCGAAAGCTATAAACGTAACATCTAGCCTGCTTTATATTTATGAGACTTTTCACATATCTACTCTCTCTGAAAAGATGTATGTTGTAATTTGTACCTTGCGTTTCATACTACAATTTGACTACAATTCAAAAAACAAAAGTTACGAAATTATAGCTTAATGAAATACATATTATGTAGTATAAAAGCGTCAGTTAGATGTTCTTTGAAAAATAAAAGCCGAATTAATGGCAAATTTTGATAAATACGAAATTTAGTACGATCTTTATGATCATTATACATTGTTAAATTGTCATTCAAGTATTAAATATAGCTTCCTTTTGTTCCAGGTATCATGGATACGCAAACGTGACTTGCACATTCTAACCGTAGGGGTCCACACATACAGCAGTGACGCTCGCTTCGCTGCGCTCCACGCGGACGGCTCTGACGAGTGGACGCTGCGAGTGTCGCCTGCGCAGCCGCGGGATTCAGGGGTGTATGAGTGCCAAGTGTCCACGGAACCGAAGATTAGCTTGTCGTTTCGGCTCACTGTTGTTGGTAAGCTTTTTCAAAGAATATAAGCAGTTCCAAATTACTAGTACGAGCATATAAATAGATATGCAGTAATCAAGTGGTGGCGATTTTTTTAGTATTTTTTAGTATTAACTAGTAATTAGTGTAAATATTATTTATAATAAACCGTTTTAGACTTATCATTTTCAATTTCATCATCACTATTTAATTATCTAATTGTGAATGCATTTCTCAAACACTGTTTATTTTATTAAAAAACACAGAGCGTCATTTATTATGAAAATCTCCGTGCTATGATATTAGGATAATCGATTGCCCGACATCCTGCCCGCCAATGATATTAATACGCTTTTCCAAAGCCGTAAAATTTTAGAGACACATTCTCCTTCCTATCTAAACGGCTTGCCAAAGTAAAGATCAATAACCTGTTTGCCAACAGTGTCGAAGGCTGAAATCCTATCAGGACCAGAGCTATTCGTCAGGGCGGGTTCAGACATCAATCTCACTTGCGTCGCGAAATACGCCCCTGATCCGCCGAGGTAAGTGCAGATTAAACGTCAAACCTCCGTCATTTACTAAGTTCACCGTACCCCAATACTGTTGTATTAGGAGAGAAACATGTCTCATTAAATTCGCAATGTAAGGTATAGGTATACTGAGCAAATAGTGTAATAGGGATATACCATTAGCTTATTTGATAGGAAATGTTTGTCGCTGTTTTTCTTGCTATTGGAGTGCTTAAAAAAATAAACACGCTTGAAGTGTTAATTGTATACGTGCAGCCTTTATTTCATAAACAAAAAAAATATTTGCAAAATATAATTTAATTATTTAAACGTAAAAAATATTGATAATAAATATATTTTACGCAGTTTACACGCTAAAAGTTCATCGTATTTATATTATATCGAGTTATCGTTCCAACACAAACAAAAAGTATCGATCGCGCCGTTAGTCAACATTGTAGGAACCAAAGTTGAGGAACAAATTTACAACAACTTTTTATTTTTGTAGAAGTTTGCTCAAATTCAAAATTGTTCATAGCTATCAAAACCGTTTAGTTTTTCATTTTTTATTTAAACTTCTAGTGATCTTGATAAAAGTTATAGTTATGAAATTGCTGTCAAGTCCCAGGAATGTAGCCTGTACGAATTTTTTTCAGTGTTGATTCGTGTCATCTCATGAATCATTCCTGGAATAGCTAAACAATTTTGCAGACAACAGCAAATATCCCAACCTTCAATGACCTAGTTTTGATTAAATTTCATTTCAAAATGGCGATAATCGCTTTGGACATTTATAAAAAAATTAAAAACGTCAAAATCTTAAGTGGTATTCCATTATTACACCGTTAAGTAGATGTTTATAAAATGAACTTAATGCTAGTTCACCTTTTGACCTTTAACTTTACCACGAACGAACATGATCTTTTTAAAATGAAAATCATTTGACAGGAAAACAATATCACTGATCTTTTAAGCGACCATTCATTAATAAATAATTGTGTATTGATTATTATATAAAAATAAAAAAAATCAAGAGTTGTGGTGTTTTATAAACTATAAAAAAAATTGTCATTTAACTAAATCATTCTAGAGCAATGGTAAAATCGTGTTCGAATATAATAAACATAAATATAATAATCACTTGGGGATTTGACCAATTCTTGGTTACCTGTGAAACATATTATAATAAATTAAATATTATATGGTAAAGGTGAACTCATTAAAAAAAAATCATTATCAAGACTGTTGGAACATTAGGACAAGCTGCTTATTTATTAATAATTTACCCTCGTCAAACTTCGCCGTAACAGCACAAAAGGTGTTATTTATTAATGATTAAATAGAAAGAAAATGTATATTTTCTATGTAACTGTTCAAAAATACATTAGTTATTTGATAATTCATTTATTTTTGTTCCAAATTACATTTAGTTCAAAACCGTATAACACTAAATTATAAAATATATTTGCCAAATTTAGAAGACCAGCGGTGCCACATGCTACACACTCTACAATAATTTAAAACGTAGTTTAACTCTCAGTGGATCGAGATTATATTTCAGCGTAGAGGTGAATTAACTCATCAACTTAAAAGGTTATACCTGTACTAGCAGACCTCTGCAATAACATTAAGTTTTCCTGTAAAGCGATGACTTTCGCTTGTAGCTACGCGGGACATTAAACGAATTGTACTCACCCTCTCAATATCAGCCGTTCTTTTATGCTATTCTTTGGTTTCCTTTTCAGTTACAATTTCAAGTGAAATCGTAATAATTTTCGTAGTATTTTAGCTTAAGGCTGCAGTCTAGCAAAATTGCGTTTTCAACAAGTTATTTGACAATTTTTTCCCGGCTAATGAAATGATAAACTGAATTTTTTTTTCTTGTTTATCAATTAGTGTTATATACGCAATGCGCGTGAATTTTTTCACATTTATAAAGTTACTTTATGTTACCTTAATCAAGCCTTCAAGATAAGTCTCTTTCCCCCAAAGACATTTCGAGCTAAGTTTGTGCACTCACTACGTTGCAACCGATTACAATTTACACAATCTGATCAGCGCATTATTATCCTTATATAGTCGTTATTAAAAACTGCTGAATACAATTGCCGAAAAACTTATGATTTTCTTAATTAGAACGTTATAAATTCATTAAATTTCCCATTTTTTGCCTTACAAAATCTATTGATAAATACTGCTAAAAGTTATTTTTTCCATTAATTTATTCGAGTTGGTTGAAGACCAATGAGTATTAATCCTTTAAAAAGTTTTTTTTTTGAATTTTGATAATTCTTTAAATATTAAAAAAATATTTAAAATAATTAGGAAAAATCCTAGCGAATTTCTTCAGTCGCGCTCCTTGGGCCGGAGCGTTCTGACGTGTGCTCTACGCTCGATTTTCCTTCATACCGAAGTGAAAGTTGCTCTATTTCATTAAATTTAATATTTTTGTTAATTAATTATTTTTATCTTAGTTTTTTGCAAATCTTCATATTTTTAAACATTTGATTTCGATATGGAAAATAAACGAAAAAAATATGCGTGTAACTACTAGAAAAAAATTTATCTTCGAACATAAAGTTAATGAAACCAAATAGATTACAAAGGTGATTGGCAACAATTTTTTTATTTTACGGGGTATCAGTAAAGGGATGTATGTTTCTTCACTACATAGTATAAAACAAAGTCGCTTTCTCTGTCCCTATGTCCCTTTGTACGCTTAAATCTTTGAAACTACGCAACGGATTTTGATGTGTTTTTTTTATTAGATAGAGTGATTCAAGAGGAAGGTTTATATGTATAATAACATCCATTAAATAGTGGAGAAGTACTGTTATTTTTGAGGTTTCTAATGTGATGTCGTAAATAATTACATTTTTTCCGCTTACATTGCAAACGCAGGCTGAACCCTACGAGTTTTATCAAAATAATGTACTAAGTATTGTACACATTGAAAAGGTCTACAGAAAAGTCCGTGATGGTATATGTCTATCTCTTATGGATAACCCACAATAACTTTTTTTGTCATTTACTTTTTACGACAAATAATGGTTAATTTTCGAAGCGATTTTAACCAATACAGCATTAATCCTTAACCAATTAAATACCTTGAATACATTGTTCATTTAATATAGATCTATATGGCCCTTTACACCGTATGATTTAAGTGAATATTTTCGAAGATTGTGGCGGTACCGGCCGGCCGCCGCGGCCGCGCCATTGCACCCATGCGAAGCATGGGCGGGTCGCTAGTTAAAACTAAAGTAAACTCATAAATTTTCTTATAATAATATAATTTTTTTTTGAAGTTCCAAAAATGTTTATTTTTCGTTTGAGAAATACGAAATATAATATAAACTTGTATTGAGAACTTGAACTTAGGACATACGGGGAAAATGATTTGTTTACTCCAAAATTCCAAATATGTCGAGGTGTTTCAATTTTTTCTTCTAGTCATTTTAAACGTAGCGGCATGTTGTTTGATTATTAATTTTGTAACTTAAATACAGGATGTTGGTTTTATATTCTGATCTTACAGACGCGCTGACAAATTTAGTCCACCATTTCTAGTTTGGTCCACCAACTCTATTTACCAATATTAAAATGAATGGATCATCATCACATCATCAAAACTCAGATGTAATGGAAGATCACAATAACATAGAAAATTCAATGGGTGTTGAGAACTAAACAAACACAAGTAACAGAGACGCACAGAATAAAAAAAGAGGACGAAAACGATAATTCGTTGATGCTTTCCCTTTTCGACGTATTGTTAGGGTACATCACCAATCTGCAAAAAACAAAACTGATGATTCCCAATTGCTGATTAAAAATGAAAAACAAATAATCGACAACAGTGGTGAAAATTTGCTGATCACAATGAAACATCCTTCAGTGGTAGCAGATTTACTCATTTAAAATGTATCGGTGAACAGCGTAAAGGAGAGGAGGACAGGAAAACATTATGAATGTGGATGGTGGATTGTATACAGGGTGTAATCGATAAGTATGTGCAGGCGATTATGACGTTATTATTGCAGGTATCAAAAAACTTAAAACTGATATCGAAATTACTTTACCTAATGAGCAAAATGACAATAATAACTTTTTAAAAGTATAACGAGAAATATCTAAAAAATTTACTTTATACACTCCCATATCAAGAAGGGAAAATGGGACTAGTAGAAGTTAAATGTCTAATTCCGGCAAAAGACATGAATGCGGAAGATGCGGTTAAAAATAAAAAATTTAATATTTGAAATACAATGCAAAAAAATAACACTTTTGTCATAGATAAGAATCATGACTATTTTTTCCAAATTCAGGGACAACTAAACGTTGCAGAAGTAGAAGTCTGCTTATTTGCTGTTTGGACTGGAGTGAATCATGATCGTCTAATATTAATTTAGTGAGAAACGTCTTCCCAGTTCAAAATGGAGAAATAAACCATCCACGCGAAGACCGACATCCGCGTGGACGGAGTCGCGGGCTGAAGCTAGTCAGAAATAAATATCTTTTGTTTTCATTTGCACATTTTTCTATTTTATAATTTTTTACACAAACATTACATTTTTTTTTATTATATAACAAATTTGTTTATCCGTTTTATTAGTGAAACTGAACAACTTTCACTAAGAAACTTAGGTCTAAAAAAATGTAGAGAGTTATGCATTTTGTATGTAAAGCTTATTTTTTTTTATATTTCGTCCAAATTTCTTTGTTAAAGTTGATCAGTTATATAAACATGAAGTTGAAGATATCAATAGAACGTATTCGCAAATTTTGTGTACTTATAAAAAGAATCAACTGGTGTAATTTTCACGAAAATTGTTTCAAATTGTCATTTTAGGTACTTATTACGAATATTAAATTATGCATACGAATGATTTAATTTATAAAAATTAAGTGGAGCAACTTTCCCTTAGTACATTTGTATTATTTACATATAGGATGACAGGATGCATTTGTTTGCACTACTAGACCAAGCCCTTAACATGACATAATACGAATATTTTCGTGAATTACATATAAGAAGAAACTAATGATTAATTCTCTCCATTTGTTCTCATCTATTAATTTTAAAACTGTTAAAATTTGTCTAATCAAGACTATTTGATCTTATCTTAAAAACGGTTGAACCAATTTTAGCTTCAGAGATGAAATTGGAGTATTGATCTCTAGTTTCGTCTGAAAGCTTTTGTTGTATCAAATAATTACAAGTTTCTTTTAAAAACATTGCTCTATGATCAAGAAATGTTATTATAAATTTGATCTGTACAAGTTGGATCATAATTACCTACTTGTCCTTGCCAGACTAATAGGTATTTATGTTTTTTTTTATATAAACCACAATCTTTAAATACATACATTTAATTCCTTGCTCTATATACAGACAAGATTGTATTTCTTTGGGTGAGATATCCTTGAAATTTTTATATATCCTCTTCTGCACGTTTTCTTTCTTTCTTATGTTATATGTAATTTTATAACTTACTCATATCTATTATATTTATTTGTATTCACTCCTTGTATATGCACTATCTACCTTTTTCAATCTTTTCATTTTCCTATATCCCAAGGTTGCCTGGAAGAAATCGCTTCAAAGCGATAAGGCCGCCAATTTGTACGGTGAAGATTCTTTTTGTATATTATTGTATTGTATATCTGTGCATTGTACAATAAAGTGTTTTTTATTTATTATTATTTATTTATTTATATCCATGAGGTACCATATCCTATTAGATAAACCGGTAATAATATCAAGACCATTCTTTTTAAAAGGAGGTACAACTGCTAAATAATATTTTCCTTATGAGTTTAAGTAGATTTAATATCTCAATGAAGTTGTAACAGCATTATAAAATTTCGGCACAAAGTATTCAGGTCGCGCAGCCATAAACACGATAAGCTTATTTTCTGATAAAAGGGTCGGAGGAGCCTAAGTGAAGTATTCTTTACCTATCGCCATTTAATGGTACCATGTGTCTGAGATCTCGGCGAGGGGTCTTCAATTTGAATATTGATAGAATGATACGCTCCGCGCGGAAAGAGGGTTTTTTATTCAGGCCACTTTACTCATATCATCTACTGCGTTTTTGGCCACATGATTTACGCTTATTGAAGATATGTATCGAATATAAAGTATTAAATTTTTTAAAATAGTGTTTGTTCTTTTATTGACTAAAATGGAAGAGAAAAACTGCAATAAGAATCCCGATCTAATTCCAGATTTATCCCATGAAATATAAAGTAGTTCTGCCCTTATTTTAGTGACAGAATGAATTTATAGCCTCTGGAGTATTAATTAAAATGATAAAGTGAGATTGAATTTTCAAACGATTGTTTTATGTTATGATGTAATAAATCTAGTTAACCATTAATAAAGGCCAAATTAGAATGTTCACAAAAATTAATGTCAAAAAAGTTCATAAATTGCCTCTATAAAACGTTAGCACTTTTTATTAAAAATTGAATTTAGAAACTTGTTATTATCCTTTCATTACAGTGCTCCTACCAGCCCAGTACATAAAAGTTGTAGAAACCTTATATAAAAATGAAGGTTTAGGAATTAAATAAAAATTCAAGCTTCGATTTTTAAATACGGCTTGAAATATTATATTTCGATAATATACTTAAAAATAAATACATTTATACATCATTAATACATATTATTAAAATCATATTACACGAGTAGCGAGCGTATCTGGGTCAATCGGTAGCTAATTATTTTGACCATATATCGATAAATGAGAGTTGCCCAGTCATAAATCGTGATTAAAATACAACATTTAGTAGGTACTTACTTAGCAAAATTTAACCTTAAATTCAAAGTAATAATCTTTCAAAGCTCGAGGGAGCATTGTAGTTTATAGTCATGCTCGTTTTGGAGCGGGAGGCTAGCAGTGGGACATTAATAGTCTAGTTTTATACCCTTGAAGCAAAAGCAACCCGTACTGCGGAGCAATACACATACTGAATAAGCTCGCTTAAATGCTAACAAGGCCATTGATGCAGATATTTACGATTCATTAAAATGTAGGCGAGTATATAAGACGTACTTGTTCGCCAAGTTACTATAATAACGCATTCAGAATTGTTACTCGGGTTTATAATCGGGGAATTGAAGTACCCTCTTTATTTTTAGAGCCTGATTCAATTTGGTTTGATTAATTATATGTATAAGAAATATATTATTCAGTTCGTAAGCTCACTAATAGGCTTTCTTTTTTTTTCAACCTTTTGCTTTAATATTGCCCAATAGAATGCAATATGCCAAAAGTTGGATAATCAATGTAGGATTACCAAAAAGCTCAAAAATGTTTTAATCCTTTTAGTAGTAAATATTTTCACGAAATGACTCATTAAATATACAGTAAAACTATGCTAAAATTTTCTTTGCATTCATACACTTTAAAATTTAAATACAATGTGAATTTTTTTTATTGTTCAAGTGGTTAAATTTACATGTATATTATTATTATTATCGTACCTTCCTTGTATTTGTTGTCTCGGTCTCTTACAAAATAAAACAATACTCCATTACATTAGTACTACATTGCTAAAATAGCATGCAATTTGATAGAGCCAAATAGGAATACAAATAGGAATTCGCGGAACATTTTAAACAATACACGTTAACTAGGGAGGTCATACAGACGGCTAGTTTATTTGTACACTATTAATTTGTAGCTGTTTGTTTGTATCACTCTGATATCCTATTTTACATTCAACTGACTAATAAAACGCATTTGCCATGTTAAATGTATTTTAAATGTTTTGTATAGTTTCAAAATATTAGGTTATACTTCACTGCTCTCACTGTTGGGTATTTTTAAATTAAAAAGAGAAATACGCATGTTTTTCGATATAGAAAAAACTTGATAGTTGGTTTATATGAGCTAGGTACCTACTATAATGTAATATATTTTACAAATACGTTAATTATAAACTTCTAATTCTAAACATTCGTTGACAAATTTTGTCCATGTAATAATTCTATCAAAAATCGATAAAATTAATTAGTCTACCTTTACGGATTCGTTAATTAATTAATAATTATGATCTTAATTGATATTTAAGATTTACCGTCGAACGTGAAGCCTATTATAAAAAGATTTATAATAATTAGCAAAAACTTATTGAGATACTATTTATAATTTGAATTGAGACTATACTGAAAATATTAAATTTGAAACACTAATTATATTATAGCTGAAACTTCGTTTGATGGTGATCTTCTGTATATAAAAGATTAGCGCATTCATTTCATTGTACCTATCTTTCTAATCTATAAAAAATATTACCTTAGAATACATATTTATGTATTCATTTGAATATGTATAAATATTAGGTATTGAAAGTACCAAGTAGTAAGGTAGCGATGGATACCGTAATTTAAACAGAAATTCTCAAATCAGCGCTTAATGTATTCGTGTACAATTCAAGTGAAAATATTTTAAGTGTACCTATATTATCAAAATGTATCTCAGTTAGAAATGAACTTCGGTAAACGTTTAATAATAGAGTACTAGAATAATACATTACATTAACAGTTATTTTCATTTCTGACGAACGGAATTAAAACTACATTTCGCAATGTAGTCTCTTCGATACCTACTTCAAATTTTCACGATATTCAAATACTGAAGTATAAAAAAAAAAATATTGTCCTATTTATTATCCAGGTTTAAAATATATATTTTAACTAATAGGTATGAAAACATAAACATTCGATAACCGCAAAGTAAATAAACCTACAATAATTATAATTAGGAAAAATTTTTTTCAAAAAACGTAAATAAAAATTAAATACGAATTTCTAATTTGGAATAAATTACATAAATAAGCTGAAAACAAATTACTTCGTTCTGCTTAATTCTTTAATTCATTGAACGAATTATTTACCTGTCTTCAACCAAAATTACATATAATTTTCTGTACACAGTTTTATCTACTGGTACCGAGGAGAGCAAGTGGTCAACTATGCGCAGCGCGGCGGGATCAGCGTGGAGACGGAGCAGCGCACGCGCACCAGTCGCCTGCTTATCGCACGCGCAGCGCCCCACGACTCTGGGAACTACACATGTGCGCCTAGTAGCTCAGGTAACATATTCTCTATGTATGTATATACAATTCTCGTGTCGTTGTTGAAAATGAAAAATGTTAGTTACCATACCCCTCCGAAACGGCTTGACCGATTCTCATGAAAGTTTGTGTAGATCTAAGAATCGACCAACATCTATTTTCCATACCCCTAAATGATAAGAGTAAGGTAGAGCTTCGGAGGAGTTTAACTACAAACATCGCGACACACCGCGACAGGAGAATTTTATATTATAGATTAGAAGATAAATGTAACATGTGTCTCAGTTCAATTTATTTATATCCATTTCAAAATAAATTAACCTTAATGTTAGTGTCATAACATCTGGACATTTACATAAATGCTTAAACAAACTGCATCACGTTACTTTCATATTTAAAAGTAACTGGATTGTATACGCAGCGTTTTAATTTTTTTCATCCTTTTTGCTTAGTAATATTCATAGCTTTATATAAAACATTGTACGAAACAAATGGTTTTGAATGCGTCACAATGAAACAAAGCAATGTTCTGAATTAAAATTTATTGTGAGTGAAACCACAGAATAAATAAAACAGTCATAGTCCATCATATTGAATGAAATCAACAATAGTTTTGGTACAAAGTACTGTAATTGTATTTTGAATAACTAATCTTCTTTAAGAAAACGTCAAGCACAAATAAGGAAAAGCTATTTGCTATGTACATATATAGCGCCTTCCAGATGGACCCATAAGGTTGTTTTATAAAAATTCAAAGCTTTTTTTCCGAATAGGTACACGCCAAAATTTGACACCATAATTAGTAGATATATTTCAGGAATGCAGCAAATTTGATGTAAAGCTTTTGCTGAATAATAATATTTTTTTCTACAAATACAAAATACAATAACAAGAAAACAATTTCTTAGGGAACTAACAGGAAGAAAAAGATACAATATTCTGATTTCTCTTGAGTTCTGATAAACACAACTTTGCCTATGGCATTAAAAGTATAGCAAACTACAGCGCAGTACCGCTGTTTACTTTACTACGAGTAAACGTAATTAAGATGTACAAAGTTTTCTTCTGAGAATTTATTAATTTCTTATCATGGCAGTAAACAACTGATAGATAAATAATAATCAATTTTAATTGCTGTCGTTTACATAATGAGATATTTAACTTTCATGTTTCAGTTCTAAATATCAAATAAATAAAAATGTATAATAAAACATCAATTACATACAAAGCAATAATCAAATACAACATGTCTATACCTATGTGAAAAGCAAATAACAAAATTTCAGTGACCGTTAATACAAGCTATTCAGTACGGTAAATCTCTGCAAACATATATTCAGTTCATTTCCCCAGTTTAGGCATACAATACAATCCCAGGGACAAAGCGTATTGCAAGTAATTATTTTATTGCATGCTTGTAACCTCTATGGGATAGAGACTTTCATTGTTATCAAAATCGGTACGAATATATTGCTTCATCAATAATAATATGAATTACTATGGCCCCTCGAGGGAAAACTAGCTTTAAGTTACTTTACGTATTCTAAAACATCAGCTTTTATAGATAATTAAGTGTAATAAATATTTAGAAGATAATTATTCCTCAACAGAATCGGCTTCAGTCATCGTTCACGTTCTCAGCGGAGAGAGGCCAGCCGCTATGCAGAGTTCCAGCACTTTATCATCTCATATAAATCCAGTACTCTTCATGATCCTCACATCTGTATCCACTTTTCAACTCCACGTTTTAAATTACCATACTTTAATCCTTTTATTTGGCTACTTTTCCAAAGTAACCATTGTAAACAGTCTCTTTAGTAAAACTATTTTTCTACTTATTGAAAATACTTTTGATAACATCTTTAAGCTCATGAGATGACCTGTACAGTAAATATTTGGTAATAAAACATTTATTGTGAAACTATTTTAAAACATTTTATTACATCCATGACTCTGTTTAATATATATTATAGTATTCTGAATACAACGACTACTTACTGACTTAGGTCAAAAAATGTATCTATGTCAATTTTACTTGTAGATTTATTTTCTATGGATACATATGATGTGTCTGAATTAAAATGACGAAAAGTTTAGCTCAATTCACATATAATTTAAACATTAAACACAAAAAGGAGCTTAGAGAAGAATGGATTCAGTCATAAATGTCTCTAAAGCGATTAGGGGAACGCTTACTTCGGGCTGGTTTAAGTCTTTAGACGATTATCCGTTCCTGATTTCCTTTTGTTTTTCCAGCTAACTTCCCCGTATTAATCCTATAGTGAAATAAAAACGATTCGATTTCATAGCATAAAGATAATCCCAGATTTAACATAGAAGGCACTTTATGTGTTTAACAAACTAAGCCCTTTGACGCCTACTTTACCACGTGTTTTCTTTACTCAGGCTCATCAAAATATGTTATATTGGATTAGTTTCTAAGTAAATAATTTTACTTATACACGATTACACGTGTACGGTTTTACATGTATAGTCATACGTTAAATGTATGATTTCGAAATGCCTGACGTTTTATTATTACCTTTAGGTAATAATAAAAATTGTCCTAATAGCTGTAGCAGTCCGGCATTATTTTACTCTTTTATTTCACTTTTATCATAATATATGTCTGTGTATATTTTTATTAAAATTATTGTTGTGATCATATTATGTTCAGCTTAATAACAATTAGTATCTGTTTATTATAAATATGTTCATAGACATTGAGTAGATCGTTGTTCAATATAAAATTTTCCCCGAAGAATTAGTTTTCATTATTTTTGTATTTTTGAGTATATTCTATAATACGATATAATAAAGACAATACCAGCTATCAAAAAAATATCTCCCAGGAATTGAATATAGAGTCATAGAATATTGTTATCTACAAAATAACTATTTTTATTCAGTTTTTCTTCTACATGATTCTTCTGGAATAAAAATGTTTAATTATTTTTAATGCTTTAATAGTATAGTTGGGCAATTAAATTGCGTTTTGCTAATTTATTCTTGAATAAAATAATGTATGTCTATTAAAACGTTGGCTTTCTGAAATTCTGTAAAAATTGAAATAGTTATTATGAGTAAGGTTATTCGAAACTAATGTTTATATTTTGAATAAGTTATCTTATTATAATAATAGGGTTATTAGATATACATTTAAGTTACAATATGTTGTGAATATAGGTCTAAAGCATGTACATAAATATTGTAAATAATATAAACTATGAGATGGTCAGCATAAAGTTGTATTATCATGGCAAGCAGCCATTCATTCAAGTAGTTAATAAAAGGGTTGTGTAATAAACTATCAATTGTAGCATTGATCTAATTATGTTATTTAAAATTTGTAAGAAAATAATTATAGATATACAATTAATAAATAACTTTGTGTTTTATTTATGAAACGTTTTGAATAAGTATAATATGACATTCCTTTGGGTAAGTAATAAGTATAGTATGCTAATGATATGCATCTGGTATGGAAAATAAAAAGATTTAATTGTATTAAAAATACGTCCGAAGTATAAGGTATATAGATTAATAATATAATAGGTATTATTTTAAAAATAATTAAATAATCAAATACTTCATATTTTATATTAACAATATAAATTAGGAAAAATTTTGTATCTATAGATTTTACTATTAATATTCAAAGTCAATAGGATTAAAACTGACCGCTTAATTCCATTGAGCTAAAAGTGGTAAAGTGGTTTTATGAGTTATGGTTTGAAATAATTAATTAGATCAAACGTGGATGAGCTTCCTCTAAAACGGATTAAACTTCAGGTATGTACCTACATTTTTAATATAGCTACATGAATGTATGCGAATTCATAAATCAGAAAACACACCTTAAATTTATATTTGTGCAAAAAATCCATATTAAAAAAATCCTCTACAATTTTTGATAAAACAGACAAGAAAGAAAGCTTTGTTATTAGTTTTGAAATTTATCCTAACAGTGAATATTTTATTTAAATAAAACCCTATTAGTCACTTCAAGCGTGAGAATTAATCACAAAAGTTAGGATACAAAAGAAATCATATTATGTAATGTAGCTCCGAATTAGAAGAAAAATGAAGACAGAATTGAGGGAAGGAAATAAAGGGTCGAAACGGAGCGTATAAATGAACGGAAGGGAAAGTTGGTATTTTCTGCCCGTTCCTCATGTCTATATGTTAAAGGAAAACATTTATATAAAAAAAATCCTATGTCATATTTAACGTAAAATAGTTTATAGTTAAATCTCATATTTGTAGTTCTATCTTCATATAATTTAAACAATATAGCGTACGATTTAATAGGGCGTGTTCTATAGAAGAAAAGCCAATGAGTGCGCAAATGTAAAAGTTTCATTAGACAATGCGTCAAACAACAGCACAGGTTTCTCTTAATTTTCTGAATCTAAAGAGATGTTATAAAATTATATACCTTATATAACGAAGGGAATATACGTTATATACTAATTATGCTTTTGTATTAATGTCCTGGAGTCTGTTTGGGTAATGTACAACATTTTTGATAATGTGGACGTTCGATTCATCGTATTATATGTTTACGGCCCTTAGTAAATGCTTTTGCAGTGGGTTTTCCTGTTTCGAAGGTTCAATAGCTGCGCCCTTTCCCAAATCCCTTTTATCCGCTGGCGACGAATTTGAGAAGGTATGCCTATGGCGATATCACTTAGTCAAAAATATTTGAAATATTTTATTTTATAAAACCTATGAACGATGTTTACCTAAGTAAAATATTCCCTAAGTAAAATTATTTTCCGCTACAAATTACAACAGCCAAAATAAATTAAAAGAAAAGTATATTAAGAGATAAAGATACATTTTATACTTATACCTAACTTATAACGCTAGAGAAACTCTTTTCTCCGCGTTACATCATTATTTTTTGTTCTTACTTTTAAGATCCGAAAACAGTTGTTTCCACTCTCTATTTCGTAAGCAACATTTTGTTGGATAGACATTTACAATGTAAATACTCGTTATTTCAAAGACAACCCTGTTTGTACGAAGTTTTCTAGAAACATCTTTAAGTGTTTTACATTTCAAGTAATCTTAGTGATATTTTTTGAAAGAAGTTACAATAACAATTTTTATAGAAACTACAAAGGAATATAACAAAATCTCTTATAGGTAATGCGAAAATTGCAACAGCAAATCATTAAGATTACCAAAAAATGTTATAAAAATTATCAATTTAAATTTAAATGTAGCTACACTTTGCACCTTGCCGTTTTATTATGTAGCAAATACATAGAAAGCCTCAATTTAGAAAACAAAAAAGGTTCAAAAAATCTATGTTGATCATCAAACATGCAAAAACAATGTTGTACGAGATAGAAATTTTCCAAAAATAAAAGCTCAATTTTTATGTTTGTGTGTAATTTTACTACAAAGGAATTCAGTTTTAAGTTTAAGTTAACCTTTCAATTATTTTTTTTTTTTTACTTTGAAACTTTATATCGATGGATAAAACTATCAAAAAAACGTTTTACTTGTGACAAAAATAAAATGTATTTTTTCTCTCTGAATAAATTGAGCAAGCTGAGTGCTAATATTCTCTCTAAAGAATAAACAACAAAACATCCGAATTGGAACAGTAAATAAAAGGAAAATGTTTTGAACGATATACATATTTTGTGGGAGACTATAGAAGTTCATATAAATTGTTCGAATGCTATTTGCAGATTAATGAATAATACAATAGATTGTTTAATTCGAATCGATGACTTTGTAGTTAGTTTTGGTTTTGAAATAGATTTTTTAATTGAATTGTCTATTATCTTTTTTTTATTTTATTCAAGTTAAATTAAAATCATTTTTAAGGTGAAAAGAAAATACATAATTTTATACAAAGACCAATTTTTCGAGGGTAGGAGCAAAAAGAGACACACGTTTTTTAGTAAGCTGTTATGTTTAAAATTCAATTTTACATACAAACACATAGTTTTAATTTACCTGTATGTGTTAATTTTGCACCTTCACCTACCAGTTAAATCTCCATATATTAATATCCAACAATTATATACACACAACTATTACTTCACTTTTGGAACCACACAATGGAATCTGTCAAACAATCTATGACAGACATGGCAGCGATGTTCAATGCTAAAATGGCTGAATTCCAGCGTGACCTGCACAATGTTAATAACACCAACAATTCCCAACCTGCTTCTACCAGCCCCACTTCAAAATTAGCAGCGGAGTTTAACACCTTTCGCTCCTTTGTTGTATCTTCTCTGCATACTTTGCAATTGCAAATTGAGTTCCTCTCAAATGAGTATATCAAATGGGAGATAAGAAGTCGGAGGAAAATGTTGTTATTACATGGAATACCAGAAACCTCAAAAGAAAATCCTGCGAATTTAGTTGCCAAAGTAGTGGTGGATAACTTAAAAGTATCTCAGTTTAATCAGGAAGCTATTTCCCGGTGCCATCGTTTAGGTTCAATGAAGTCTGATAAGCCCAGGCCCATTATTATTAAATTTACAGATGTTGCTTTAAGAGACACCATTTGGTTTTCAAAGACCTCTCTGAAGGGCACTGGATACACACTGTCAGAATTTCTTATTAAAGAAAGACATGATGTTTTCATCTCTGCAAGAACCCACTTCGGTGTAGCCAATTGTTGGTCCAAAAATGGTTACATCATTGTTCAAGCTCCAGATGGCTCAAGACATAAGATCACAACAATGGCTGATCTTGAAACCATTCCTTCAGCTGCCGGGGGTTCAGCTTCAACAGCCACAAATTTGCCACAAGCCAATCAATCGAAGCCGGTTTCAAATGTAAGGCCCAAGAGGTTCGGCAAAGTTAAGTAAGCATTCAATGCATGTTTATTTCTATTGTATATATTGCCCAGAAATGGTTTAGCTATTTAATTCAGTTTCTTGGAGTTTTATTAACTTAGCCTGTATTAACACACTGAGAGAATCCACGATGATGATGCTGCCAATCGATGTAACTGCAGTTTCCAATGAACGAATGGATTAAATTTCAAAACTCATAGAAAGCAGTGACATAATGTGTCCCATATAGAACGTGGTGAGGGCAGAGGCGTATTGTCAGCAAGTGCTATATTGAGCGACGTGCTCCTGACAGATGACCGATAACCCGCTCTCGCCTCGCGCCCAGTGACCTTTTGTTTATAGCGAAATAAACGGCTTCTGTTGATTTCCATCTGTCGAACTGTAATTAGAAAATGATTGATTTTTTTTTTATTAATAACAAACATTTTATTTGATAAAATAACAAAACAAATATTAATGAGTTGACTATGGAGTTGACATATCTTTTTACATTACTTGAATGAACGTTCATCGTAAAAAGCTAAAGTACCTTTAAATATATATTTTATTCACAATATTTCAAACCAAATTAAATGTTATCCATGTTAGTAAGATTTAGCCTTGAATGGAAATATAACTAATTAATACAACGAACTCCTAAAAGTTATTTTGGTGCTAAATTTCAAACCTATTTTTCGTCATGCGTAATTGAATATGACAGCAATTAATTTCGCTTCAAATATTTTAAACCATATTTAGCGTGAAATCTTAAAGGCTTAAGTCAATATTGCAGTAAATTACATATTGTGTGGGGAGTCTAATAATCCTATTACACCAAACACGAGCAGGTTACAAGCGATGAATTTCAAACTGTGCAGTAAAAGAGAATCGCTGTATAAATGTGATATTTTTCAGTTCTTTTGGCAAAAATTCGTGGTTTGTACATTTTTCTAGTTCGGAATGGTATTTTCGTTTATATTTGTCATGTACGGGCAAGGTCCCTTGGGTGACGAAAGTTACGGTCACGTTTTGGGAATATATTTTTACTATTCGCTTTGTGACCTCTCCAACATCAGAGCCTTTTTCACTAAATTGGAAAAATCTTTTTGGTTGAATTCACAAACAACTTTGTGTAAACACTTACGCGTCCGCGTGACCTCTGCTATTGAATAAATACGAGTCGTTTTAATAAAATTAAATCCATTCTTTTGTTAAATAATGTTTGAGATGATATTGCGGTTTGTCATTCAAATAAATGAAATTCCATATTTTATGAAATAAAATTCACTTATTACCTACCTGCTAGCAGACTTCATGCATAAGTTTCTAAAAAATATATTTGAAATATCAAATGTGAGTTTGAACAGGAGCCTCCCAATTTATACCTTCGCAAAAGGGACCTACTCAAACAATAGAGGATATAGTCTCCTTTGTCATGATAATTGAAATGTGAAAATGACTGTTAAAAATATTATTATCTATACGAAAAGTTATTCTAACAATAAGCTTAGCAATTCAAAATTTATCATCGCATTGTGATCATCTTTTATTTCGTCTACAATTTATTTGGTTGATGTAATGTAATTTCATTAGATACAAAAGATGATGCGAAATATGCCTGGTACCTTCTGAAAGATAAATGGGAGAACAAAACTTCAGAGCTAAAAACTAAGTTACCTACCTAAGATTTCATTCACGATGTAAATTAAAATTATTTACAACATATTTAGTGTTCTGTTGAATAAGTACTCTGTTAATAACTCTCTTCAATTTATACATGATTTCGCTAATCGTGAAACATGCTCCATCTATTGCTAACGACATACATATTCCTTAAAATATTATTCTGTAATCTTAATCCTTATTTTCATATATTCTAGTTTTAAGCACTCCCTATAGACCCACTATTGTAGTAAATATGTACCAACGTCTGTGAAAATAATGAAAATATCTTGCGAAAGTGTTTTTACTGCTGTAATTTTAAACAGGCTTAAATTCAGAGTGGGTCTCGTCTAGATTTTAGTCCCAAAGTGGCTAATTAGTATGTTCACATTCACTTTGACCTATATTTAACTGCGAGTATTCATTAGTGAATAGAATTTATAATGGCAAGAGAACTAAAGTTAAATGGGGTAAGATATTTTTTAAAACACTCCTTTAGAGTGCGCGAAGATACGACAATTTAGCTTTAGGACTTAAGTTCGCTTTTAAGATGTACTTTTCAAAACTCTAGTAATTAAATATTTTTATATTACTCTAATTATAACAGGACTATCAAGAGGTATTCACGTATGCAGGTATAGCAAAAGAATTCAATGAAACTTATTTAAAGTTGAATTCAGTAGCATATGTACCTAGGTATTTAAAATGATTGAAATTAAAATTTCAAACGTATGTCAATTAGATTAAAAAAGAAAAGCAAATTTAATTTTTTAATTAACATATTAGAATACTTATATTTTTTGTAGGTGTACCTATACAAAAACATAGAAGGAGAAACGATTTAATTTTTCAGTCGTGGCAGCCGAAGTCCCCAAAGATTTATAAAACAAAAAGGTTATAACTCGGAGTCTCTCGGGCTCTGAGAACATCTAATTCGTTATTTTCTGCGAGTCACGAGGACGCTCATTTGTCATCCGACCCTTATTGAGGAACAAATTTTAGTGACCGCCTCATACGCAACGCTATCTAGTAGGTAGATATTTCATAATTCAAGATCCGAAAAGTCTTTGTTTTCGGACAATGATGGTTCGATATAATAAAAATGGACGAAAAATACAAAAGCGAAGTGAACTTCAAATTTATACATTCATGTTGTACAACCCAGATTGCGTGTTCACTTTTACAAAACAAGTAAGTAAGTACCTCCCTTAGGGTGCTTTTACACCAATAATGTGCGAGGATGTGTAGAGAGGAATATGTTTGTAAATAACCAAGAGGATCGCTTCAAATGCTAAACACTTCAAACTTCAAACTAAATGGAGTGATATGATTGTTTTTACAAACAGATTTCTCGCGTGTATCGATCCTCGCACATTATTGGTAGACAAACACCCTTTCTGATTTTTCTTAGCAATTACAAAAAATACATTCATATTATTAATATTCACGTAAAAGGAAAATTCTTCACCGTATGCATATTTACTTGAAAAAAAAAAACGATTTCAAACGAATGGTATCATTTATTTTTCATTCCTTACATTTCCGTGTTGATTTTACCGTAAAGGGATCGGATGATATTTCATAAAGAAGAAAGATTTTATATACCTACGCATTCACTGTGGATGACTATGAATAACATACGTTTCGCAATATTCCAGTAACATACAATATATAAAAAAGTGTAATATTAGTAGTTTAATCGAAACAGGATATTAGGAGGAAATTCACGCTGTCGCAAGTTCGCGTAAGATATAGCGCCTTCCTGTCGTAATCTTGCTGAGCAAAAACCCTTTAGATTTATAGCATTTGTTGCGTTACCTTTCTGGCGAAGTTTCATATATGAATATTAATGGAAAGATATGCATAAAAATATGTTTACTATAGCAGTATATCACTTGGTTGACACTTAATCAAAGAACACGGTATGCGTAGTATGTAAGGTTCAAAGAAGTTTTCCATCTTTAGTATGTTACGATTTTTTGCAATGAGCTTTGGAGTTTCTAGCTCAGCAAAATATTTTGTAAAAATATTTTTGTTTTGATTGATATTAGATTCTAATGAATTTAAAATTTGTTTAAAATTAAAACAAAAAAAACAAACAAAATTATGCTTTAAATTGAGACGTAAAACAATTCTTCTGTATATACGTATATATTAATGTTATGTCTTCATCGTTCATAAATATTGTTTCAGAATTAAAGAAATTTTTGATCGGTACGTACCTAGGCATTTCCTGAGAATAGTACATTCAAACAAATCAACTCTTCAGCTATAAATTATAAGTATTAGAAGAAGTGTAGGTATATGCCAAGGTATAAATATAATAACTACTCAACACCGATTTAAAAACGAGGATTAGGATAGGATATTTTATGTAACACTTGACAGATACCTAAACGATTTCTACAAGATAAAATACAACTATTTTTTTGTAATTTTAGTGATAGCAATGAATACAATGGAATAAATATTGATGTAACAAGTGCGATCCACGTGTTTTAAAACACGTTCGTTCCATGAACGTGCCCCTAATCTACCTACCATAATTAACCAACATTAAACGCACGATTCCTGATAATCTCGCCTGTCATTCACGGAGCAGCGTGGGTCGAATTAGCCAAATCAAAATGGAGTGCAAATTGCGATATGCAATGGCAATATTTCATTAGGGATCTGGTAAACTGGTATAGCTATTATGTCTGTGGGCTTGCCAAACCAAAACCCATACTTCCTACTCTGTCATGCAATCCCCTTTTTATTTCCCTCAGCCCGTCATAAATTGGACTAAACGTCCGGTTGCGCCAGTTATTTACAGTTTACTTGCTGAAAGTTGTATACCGAAAATATTTACATACGTGTAAACCATATTTTACGACTGCTGGATAACTTTTATGTAGAAAATATTGAACGTTGGCGAAATTGAATTCAGTACGAAGAGTATTCACTTCTGTATCCTCTCTATATAACCGCTTTAATAAAAAAAATCCAGCTCTATGAATCAGCTCACCTTATTTGTTTAAAACATATTTCAGATGAACGTATTATTATTTAAATAATATTACAGATTTTATATAGGTACCTCAACTTTATTCATTAAAACAAATAAACATGCTGTACAATAAAATGTCCGATCCTCGGCCTCGGTGAGAAACAATTTATCAAGAATTTACTGAATGCAACGATTGTTATCTCAACGACTTTTGTTATTTGTATCGTTTTAACCTACGTTATTGTGATGGAAAAAGTTATAAGAAGGCGTAGGATTGAAAAGTTTTAAAAATTCTCCGAGGCAGTAAGACATGAACGTTTTGCAGGTATCTGTAAAAGTTTTCTGGGTACCCGAAGTTTATTCTTTTTAACAAGATAGAAAACATGGTTGATTTTCAAACTAAGTAATAAGTATGTTGTTAAGAATTTATCATAGTATTAGAATGATGGATATTTCATATTTTCTGGTTCTGCTTTTAAATTTAGATATTGTGAATTCCTCGATACGTATATTATAATGTATTCAACTTTACTATATAATATGCATTATGCAATATGACTTAGAATCAAATCACTTTAAATACTTACGACATGATCTTATAGAAAAAAGATCGTTTGTAAGCTTTAAATAATTAAGAAAAAAGTAAATTTGGCTGTCATAATTCTATCTGTCTAATTATGTCTTATCTATTATTTAATCTAAGCATATTGCCATGCCTATTCTGAAATCTGAATGCATATAAATAACAATTAAAGAAAATATACCACATAAAAAATACATATTCTATTAATCCATAGAGGAAATTAAAGTCAAATGTTTTGATAAAAGATTGAAGGATGTCGTAACGAAAATTACAAAGGCTGTATGGGTTTGGCCATTATATTGAAAGGGTATTTCTATGATATCATTAATCATTTCGCATAATACATTGTTTGTTCATGTTCCTAGTAGGAGCTATGAATACATATTATTTTTTGTGACCTCAAGCTCTATAAATTGAAAATGTCCAACTAATCCATACGTATAAAGGTTATTATTAGATATAAGTTTAGCGTGGGTCGAGTAGCAGGTAAACTAATCCTTTTGGGGTAGCAATGGAACTATGTAGAACGTATTGGTATATTGTTTTGATTGACAGACAACGCGCAGCCTACGCCAGTTCACATAGAGATTGGAAATCGAGGGCTTCAGTTACCCCACAGATTAAATACGTATCAAACTTCATTATATTTCGAATGCTTTCTATAAATATAAAATCGACATATTTACATAACAATATATTACTCAACATTTGCCAAAATCAATGAATTTCTAATGAAACTACGAAACCTTAAATTATACAAACATTCTAAATGTTGATGTAAAGTATAAACCGTTCTTTTTTTTTAAATAAATCTACGGTCTTTACTTGCTTATTCGCTAATGATTTTCCTTTACTAATAGAAAAAGTATTTATAATTTTTATCAAAAGCCAAACAACTTTACAGCAAGCAACACTTCTGTAATAGCTTCGTTTATATTTAAACTAATTTAAAATTACAAGCTTTATACAACATCAATTTATCGAAATAAATTTCGCAGCACAGAAAATAATGTCTGTTTAGTCAATATTCATAAAAGCTGCTTCATAAACCCTGCGGATTAAGGAAAAACAATTTCCACATCGCTCCTTTCTCGATAATATTCAGTTTATGCGGCATGTGTTTCGCTCGAAGATTCATAAGTATACTTCACTATTTCTCCAACGAATAATTCAAAGCCGACCTTTTTCCAATGCATAAAAATAATTCAACGGCCCCACGAGGCGGCTAGAGTTAGATACAAAGGTAGTGAATCAGCCAGACCCAACATTTATCATCGCAGACGCTCTTACAGGCCCGTGTCGTGTACTGATGTGTCGCTATAGCACGCGCTTTGTCCCCGGAAATGCATCTCGACTGTAAATCTTTTCAGCTGAACTTTATTAGCTTCAAGTGCTTTAATTCGCGCTAATGGCGGCTAATTGCTGATTTCAGTCTTGTTGTCTTGAAAAGCTAATTTCGATAATATAAGGCAGAATTGTCTGGACTAAAAAACGCATTATTCGTTTTTCTACTGCTCTGTGGCGTAGAAAAAAATATTGTGACATCACTGTTTTAAAATTAGCAAATCCTACTATTTCTTTTTTGTTATTGATAAAATGTTTAAAAATAGTTTTTTCCAGACGACAAATCTAAAAATGTTTATACATTCGATTCCTGTTTCATAAATATCCTTATTTCAAGGGATTCGTCCGGTCTTGTGTTTATGTTTACAAAGGACTTCTTACATCGTAATATTTCCGACCTCAACAATAGCTATATGCTGTTTTATAAGATACATTTAAAAATTACTATAGTGTTACATCTTATTCTAAAAAGTATAGAAATAATTTCAAAATTCATACGTATATTACATTGCACCCTTGTTGTCTAGACAAAATCGTTACTAATAAGTATAGTTTAATAACATTTCCAGTATAATAAAGCATCAATAAATAAATAATACTTCAAACATTATTTTTTTGTAGATTTAAATTTTGTAAAATTTTGTAGTCTGATTCTTTAATTCTAGGTGACTATTGAGTTCCTATTAGAATTCAACAAATAAAATATACAATACAAGTAAAAGCGACTATCGTAATTAACTACGTTAATCAAAGATCGAAAAAGATTCAACATTAAATATTGAATCATTTATTTTTACAGAGTATAACTCCATGAAATTAAATCTATACCAGTAAATAATGTAGATATATGTAATTTTCAAAATTTAAGTGTCAAGAAGATAAATGATTTTACAAGCAAAATAGCTACATAGAATAGTGTTATTATACGTCCGCATATAAACACGCTCGGACGTCCCTTAAGAAATTTCTAGAATGATAAATGAGCATAGAACATGAAATAAACAGTGAAGTCCACTTTAAAACTGTGGTAATGGAGAAGTTAATTTTATAATGCTACGCTTCTATATTATTATGTATTTTTGCCACTGCTGTGAATAACTCGAACGGCCTTGCATGCTAACACAAATATATGTGTTTTTCAAACAAAAGTTTACGTTTTAAAGCAAACGTGAGAATTAAGTTACAATAATATGGTTATTATTAGCCTAGTTACAATATCGTTCATAAATATTGCCTTGTTAGCGATGTTTACATTCTGTAATTATTATATTATTGCAATATATTATATAAATGTTCATTTTTTATGCTGTGACTTATATTATAATGAAAAGTTTTCTCTCAAAAATTGAGTAGGTATTTAAAGTTTTATAATCTCAAAAGAGTCATAGTTTTGGAAGTATCTCTCTATAGCTTTAATTAAATATGTACATAAAAAAAGACTCTACCTTCGTTGTGACAGACTATTTAAATATGCCATCAATTTAGCATAAATCCTGTTAATGTTAATAAATAATGTGGCTCTATGACATTTTTAGGAAACGAGTTAAATCCTTTATACCAATTAGTAGAGTTGAAGTCAGAACAAAAGAAAGATATTAATCGCCAACATCACAGATGTATGATTACATTTCGTTTGTGTGTGCTTATACATCTGTTCAAGCGTGTATCATGCTGTGCATTTAATCAAAAGAGGTCTACGGAAGTTTTAATTTATTTATACATATTCCTGCATAATTGCTTCTTTGTATTATTTACCGTTACCCTCGTCAACCGAAACGCGTTGTTTTACACGTCAGCCCTGTTCGCTAATGAAAAATATATGATTTGCTTTTCCTGGACACCCACATCCTGGGAGAGTTAATCAGAGATTATAAAGGCTTATACTGTAAAGGCTGTCAAATATTTTCATCCGATTTACTGTAATCGGTGTCAAAATAAGTGTGGAATGTTTTTGGATTAACCTTTCGTGTGATTTTTGTACCAGGGTGCGTAATCTTCTGTAGTGTAAATTGAAAATTACGGTGTCAATAATACTTAGTAGGTATACACATACATGAAACGAAAATTGCAATTGTAATTCCTCATAATGTCATATAATGTACAATTGTATATTTTTATAAGTGTAAACCCCAGAACAGCATCCTCTTTGATACTACACTATAAATAAATACATCAAAACATAATCTGAATAAGCTTCACATTTATCTTATAGATATTTATTAAATTTACCACATAGTTATTCGCAAGCAATTTGGTACAGAGTGAACTCATTTCTGTATTCATAAACATACTCTTAAATTTAAATGGAAAGCAATTTTTCGATGAATACATATTTTCAACACGGCCTACCTACAAAGGAAAGTTGATTGGAAGACGGATACTTTATATGCAAATTATTATTTAAGCGATACAGAATTTAGATTAAAATTAAAAAGATTTTATTCGAACAATACCACTTGTAGACCTACATCATTAGTCATTAGTCTATTCGTTTATTAAATGAGGAAGATGAATAAGTTCGTGGACCAAGAGCCTAAGATTTAGGTTTCGATGTATCTAGAATTTTCTTTAACGTCAAATATAGAAGATGAATGTTTAACATGAACTACTAAGTGACCCTGTTTTATATAATTTAGTGTTTATATATTAATTATGCTACATAGGTACATTGGATGAAAAAGCAGTAAAAAGCTCATAATATCATATTATAAGCTCATCATATGAAGTGCTCTAATATATATGCACTACTCGGGAAATAATATTTCAATAGTCTTAATACATCTCGATTCATAGCTTTAGTCACGCTTTAGTTGAATGTGCATACATTTTGCAATAGCGTCTCCAAGAAAATATAAGCCAATCGCGTGCACTGACGTAATGATGCTTGACGCGCGTTATAATTGTTGAACACCTGGCTCATGTCGGAAATCATTACAGGCTTCACAAACACGCATGCATTGATAATCGAACAAGCATAATATTTGCATTCGATTTAATTTATTTACTCAGTAAACTTGCCGCTTTGGACGTAGCGAATGTTAAATGGCAACGTAGGCATATTTATATACATATATTTTGTTTGTGTGTGGTTATTATTGTGCTGAGTTGGATTTAGATTATTATTTGGCAATAGCCAGCAATTTTGTGCGTGCTAATATTATATGAGTATCAAATTTCGGAAACAAACTATACTAAATATAAATACACTAAATATGCACAGTGGCAAAAATCTAATTATTAATTAAGGCATAACAGTTTGTACTCGTGTGTTGGTAACACACGAGTACAAATCCTATAAATAATTTAAATACTGAAAAATATTTGAAAAAGAAAGGGAATTGTTCTTTCTAATCGATTCCTAGGTTCTTATTAGACTAATACACATATCACTCCTCTGGATCCATCAAGGGAATAATATAATGTAACTACATTTTCCAAACATCTAATATTTATTAAACGTGAAGAATGAAAATAAAATTCCACCGTGAGATTAAGATACATATTAGAGGGTTTTGTGGTGAAAGTGTATTATGTTAATTGTGTCACATTATTTGTAATATTTTGTAACAAACGCAACAATAGGGAGATCTCGGTATAACGATGTAACCTCCTTAGGCTTCCAAACACTTGAACATAATTCACAGACAACAATTAGATAATCCAGCTAAATTGTTTCTTCAGATTAGTGGTTTGGTTTATTCATGAATACAATATTATTACCTCGGGGAAATAAATACTGAGCAATACCCTGCTTTGATTCCGTTATACTTCGAGACTGTGTATTAAAATATTCAACTTATTAATCCATTTGGGCAATTTACCTATAGTCATTATAATTAGTTAAATCCGTCATGCTTTATGAGATTAATTGTATTTTAGTAACTTGAAGATCGTAATCTCCGTTGACAAGCTTGACTAATTTCGTGTCACCTCTGACTCAAAATTAATACGATCAATTGATTATATTAGTTTGTTTGGAGTATCAATGAGAAGCGAGTTATTGTAATATAGTTATTGTTATATATATATATATATATCTACCACCAACTTACGTAGTTATTTATATCCGTCCATCCGCCACAGCATAGCTCAGATCGAGTTATTTGTATTGATCACAATAATATTTTGGTTAAAATATTTAAAAGACATAATTCATATTGTAATAATTTATTTCATGTACGCTCTATGAACTATAAATTATCGTTGGAAAGCTGTTAAACTTTTTAAAACGATTTCTACGAAACACATTCGTAAAATACAACATATTATCGTTGTTACGAATACCATTGGAATTTGGATCGTTCACAAAATGAAAAACGACTGCAGTTTAAATTGAGTATTAAATATATTTATGTAGGCAAAATGATGTGCCAACAATAGGTTTATCCACATCTACATTAAAGCGTCGTTAGAGCGATTGTTCCGCAGGTCGTGTAGTCCAGTGAGGAACACGCCAACAATTTGTCATAGCACAACGCCAGCGCCGTTGAATGGCCTCTCCTTGTCCTATTGTCTCACGGATAATGACCGGCGGCTACAGCTATTTGTACCTTATCACATTTACCGAATATACGTTTATTACTGTGGGTTTAAGGTTCTATTTACACTCGTGTATGAACTATCTCCAACTTTACGTGTCGTCGGCGATGTCCTTTGTTCTTATAATTATATTATCATTTGACTTTTATTCATACTTGAACTTTATATCTCTTAAATAAGTTAAGTTTTTGACGTGTTTCACGAATTTTGTCTAAAATATTTAAAACAAGAAATTAATATAACTTCACTAATACTTAATTAGTGAGTTTTGGTATCTAAGTCACATTCCAGTAACAATATATAATCAATAAAACGTTTTTAGCCACTATAGTATCTATTCTATCAATAGAGTTGATCAAACACGACTTGGGCTCAATACGTCCATATCAATACTTCAATTCAAAGACATATTTTTCTCACCAAAATGCAAAAAGGAAAATCGTTTCATAAAATAAGGTGTCGCTTGGAATACTTCTGTTATATTTTCTAGCGTGAAATATAAAAGGGCGGGAATGTTCACTTTGAAGTAAAAGTCGGTAAAGTGAGCTGATTACCTACTTTTACGGCATTGCGATCGGGACCCTCGTCACTCTTTTTGTGATTTTTTATTGTACATCCGCAAATGCAAATGAAGACGGTTTAGAATAATAACATTACACGCAGGTAAAGGTGAACGGAAAATTTAATGAACATAATTAATTGCTACGTATTTGAATAGCTAATTTAATATCGCTTTTATTCGTGTATTGTACACATAGCGAGGATTTTTGATGGAAGTCAATTAATTGCGAGTATATAATATGAAAACATTTTCTATCATAATTAAGACTAAATAATACAAAACATTTATGAAGCTACTTGCCTATTTTCGGGTCTTATTTCTTACACAAGACAATAGAAAATAACTACGCATACCAAGAATTTAATATCTAATGTAGCAAACAAAGAAGTATAATTTTCATTAATCTATCTATACTTAATATATAGATTAATGAAAATTATACTTCTATATATACTTAATATGTATTATAAATCTGAAAAGTTTATTTGTTTGTTTGAACGCCCTAATCTCAGGAACTACTTGTTTGATTTGAAAAATGATTTCGGTGTTAGGTAGCCCATTTATCGAGGAAGGCTATATAGCCTATGGGCTATATATCATCACGCTAAGATCAACAGGAGCGGAGCAATGCGGGTGAAACCGCGCGGTACAGCTAGTGTGTTATAAGACAAAATGCTTTCTATTATATTTCAGTTAAATTGACGTTGGTTTCGTTTGGCGTATCACATCAGCTTGTCAATTAAACTCAAGGTTAAATAAAATATGTTTTCCATCACCCTTAAGCTCCACGTGCTCTATCCAATAGGTTTTGTTACATATAGATGTTTTTGGTATTTGGTAAACACTTCGATGGTTCCTGTCGTATCCTATATAGGTACTCATCATCTGTAAAGATTTCAACTGTCTTATCTATCAAAGTTCATAAGATAATTCCTGGAGCCATCTCCGTCCGACTGTCCGTTTGTCCATACAAACGGACAGTCTTAGTAACAAGGAACTTTTGTATTGAGAAACATATAACGTAATCAATAATCATATCATTAAAAATTTAGGAAACTCTTTTCATTCCTAAAAATAAGATTTCGATTGTCAGTAGGTGCAACACGAACTTTAGAACAAAAAACACTTTACAATTCGAAAAGAATACTAGACCTACCAAACAAAAAATTATAAATAACTTTATTTGCCGAGGCACAATAAAAAATAAATAGAGTTGGAAATTTGTTAAATTAATAAAATTTTTGTTAAGTAATAAAATCCAATGTCAATAAGAAATATTTAATACAATTGTATTTATATTTGCGAAATTACAACTTAATCGAATAAAGCGAGTGAAATTACATTTTTCTGAGAAATACCTACTCCACGTGCATATAATAAAAGCTTTCAACGTGTATGTATTCATTAACATTTAACAAAAAGAAACAAAGTTTATTCAAAACATTCGCAATAATATAAAGCTGGAACATTGTTATAAAATAATAGAATCATTAAAGAATTTCGCAGTTATTCAACACTTCACAACAAATCCACTAATAAGTGTAATTCCACGAAACGTTTTCGGGACAAAAACGAGATATAACGAGAGCTTTACTTTATTCTAATCATATTTCACGTGGCCGAGAGAAATTCCCAATTTGTCCGCTCGAAAATGTCCACCGAACTATACCAAGAAGCTATTTTAATGAACTTGTTTGCAAACATTATGAACAAAGAAAGATTCTTGGAAAAATTATTTATATATTTATTTAAATATACTTTGAATCGCCCATAATTATTGTCATAGTGAAAAATAATTCATACTATATCAACAATTAATTTTTGTCGTTAATACGCATATTATAATAAACTTTTACTTTTATTATATTTTGAATACCTATATTGAAAAGATTGCCCAAAAACACGGTATATTAAGTGGGTCGAATAGTAAGTACAACAATGAACCCATAATACCGAAAATCTTTAAAAACCTACCCCGATCCCTAGATTCCATTTCACCATTTGAGCTTTACAATATGCAATATTTGTTTTACTTAATGCTTTCCAATAATGGTTTGTTTGAATAATATAAGTCCATCAAAACATTTAAATAATGAAACACGTAACTGTAATGAATGCTCATCATTAGATATTATCATATAAGCTTCTACCGAGCTCTAGTTTACTTGAAGAAAGATTAATATTTTAAATATTTCGACAATTTTGATTATTATATTTGATCGATTTATAATGTTATAATCGCCCCACATGTTCGATTTCAATTTGTTGTGAAAATTTGAAAACACGGCGTCAGATTGCAATTTTCCCTAGTGCAATAATATTGCAATTTGCACTTATAATCGCTACATCTGGTTTGTGTATTTCATTTTTAATTTGTAATTACGTAAATTGCAAGTATAATATACATTAAATATGAACCTTTGTATTATAATAATAGTTATTTAAAACTCAGCAATTCTAAATAAATTTGTAGCATCATAACAAATATTTTCTATTAGTTCCTTAATCAATGGTTTTCCAAGCTCGAGCTCTACCTTCTTTCAACTATGCAATGACGACAAGGACATTGGAGACACCTAACACCTGAATAAAAATGTGCTAACGGTAATCAAGTACATTAATTAAGTTTACAAAAAAAGTCAAATAATACAACAAAAGTGAAATGACATCATTATTATTAGATATGTAATTATAAATATTTATTTCATATTATAGTGGTTACCAAAATTATTGAAAACAACAATAAACAACTGAAAATAACCTGATGCTTACATGAAATTAGGGTAATTTTTACGAGTGAAATCATTTGTAAGAAGGCAGCTGCTTATTAAGCGCTTCTTGAAAAACGTAATAAGTACACGTTTCACGCACCTGCGACCCGCCGACCCCGCTTACCACTACGTGATTAAGATAACATCACTAATAAACGTTTATGTTGCAATACATTCCATGTTCCACTGCCTTTACATTCATAATTGTTTCCTTTTGAGGTCCAACGACCAAAAGGACGAGCGAATATATTTAAAACAGGATACTTATAAATTTCTTAAAAAAACTCAATGTTTTTTAAAAACGGTCATATTGAACAATCGTCATGTATTTTTCCGCTCTATCTAACGTTCATTGCAATATCGTTTTTAACAATAAATACCTCCAGGTTATGAACAGACACATAATTAATTTACATTATATCACTCCCTTGGCCATACCACAGTCAGGGAACACAAGGAAATATCAATACAATGTCGCTAACAAATCGAGTATTATTTCAATACTATCACATCACAATATATACACACAAATCACTCCCACACCGATTGTTCGACATTGGCAAAATTGTTTTGCTCGTGACGTTAATGGGATAGAAGCTATTTTTCACATCTCGATTTTATTGGACCATAAGTCAACGACGACTGTTCAATTAGCGACGACTATCTGTTAAGTATGACACGAAATTAATGGAATGAGAAATTTATATGCATTATTATGGTTATCTGTATGTATTAAATACAATTAGGTGTGCTTGTAAATTAACGAGGATATCGTTAATGCTTAGCTCGTATTCTATATTGAATCGTTAAATTTGCACCCAAGACGAAGCTTATTAATAATAAAGATTCCAATGCATCGTTTATCGAGTTTATAAATGACTTAAAAACATATTTTCATCGTTTTTATCCTTAAAATACATTTTCAATATAGAAGGGAAAATTTTCTCTTGCTCGTTTGGAATATTCCTAAAATACTAAGAAGCCTTTCAAAGTCACTTACTTGCCCGATTTCTTTTATTTTATTATCTAGCGAATAGCGATACTGAAGTCTTCTTACATCCTCTGCTCAATGTTAATTAAATTTTGTTATTTAATTAGAAACACGAGTAGTCGCTGCAGTTGGAATAGGAGGAAGTAAATAATAACCCGCCATCTGTCAGAATAACTTTGTTGCAATGCCTCTATTCCAATATCACAATGGCGAATTAGTTTTGTTGTTCAGTATAGGAACGATATTATTTAAACTTTGGCAAAAACTATCAATCATATAAATGGTTGCCTTGCCAAATAACTTTACAAACAAGAGATAAATAGAATGTAGCTCACTTACCTATTAGAGAAGTCTTTTTATAAAAAAAAAACTAAAATTAGTGGTAAGGCCAATATAATTAAAATAGTAAATGTAGAAATTAAATGTTTATTATTTCGTGGTGTATTCCTACATACGAGCACAACCAATCACCGCGCGCTATTTAGCGCCCGCCACGTCCTATTGGACGTGAACGTGACGTATGTCGCTAATGTCGTAAGACAGTTCGCATCGATCTTTCACGAGGATCGGAACTCAACCGCCGGAGAGCTTCCACGAGGCTCTCTAGATCTCAGGCATTGTGCTTTTGTAACCCCGGGGCATCCCATGCCCCGGCCCTTGGTCGCGCTCACCACCGCGTGTGTGTTCGCGTGGAGTGTTTGACTGGACGCCGTTCGTGCCCGGCGCGAGCTGGAGGACCCTGACCGCGTAGCTCAACAAAAGAAGCGAATCTTTAGTCGCCATATCGACGTTTAAAAGCCCTCTTTCATAGAGCGTTTGACATTACCAGCCAAACCGCTATAAAAGAACGCTAGTCATTTCAATTAATTATTTTGAATGTTTGAAGGCAAAGACTGCTAACATGCAATAACTTCCTTTCGTGGCACAAACGAAATTTGTAACGTTTTCGGTTTCATTTCGAAGAACTGAAGAACAAGATTTCATTTTATTGGTATACCAATTTCTACATAACGGTATAAAAATTCCAAAAAGACAAATATTATTATCAAGCTCAGAAACCTCACAGATGATCAAATACGAGCCACTGAGCAGAGCCTTTGTGCTTGCTGGCAAGGTAAGGTAAACAATTTTACCCTTCACTGGCCATCGACCAATACGTCTAATATAAACATACGTATTAAGCACGAATATTATAATATTGAAGAAATTCAATAATAATACTAAATATAATCTACTCAAAAACATATGACAGTTTGGACGCGATCCAATTTTGACAATGGCCCGACCTTCTGTTATGAAAACTTTTTTAATTAATTTTTCCTTTGCTTTCATAAATATATTTAATTGACAAGTTTAACTCCATGGCGTATAGAACAACAACAAAACAAGTACATTCTATTTAATAATAAATCATGGTCAACTAACTGGTTACCTACGCCCTACATTTAATAACATATATGCAATACATACATACGTTCTAGTTCAATACCTTCATGTGAAATGGCATGGATACTATAAAGTTTTGACACATGTAGTAGTCCATTACGACCGAAACTCCATATATTCCCTTCATAGAGCCCAGGAAAAGAATAACATACCTAGTTGAAAATTGATAGTTACTATTTTCATTCCATCAAGTTGAAACCATGAACATTGAACGTACCTACGCCTCTGTACGCCTATATTCGTTTCTAAGGCAACACGCCCGTATTGACGAAGAAGTATAGCATTACATAAAGTTTGCATGATTATAATAATCTACACGATACTGCGTCAACGTGCCACTAATAAATGCTAATCGAAGGTAGCAAGGAAAGGTAGATAAGAAGATAAGCAACGGTTTATATAATTTATAATTTAACAGTAAAAAATACACTGAAGAAAATAACCGTAAAACGGACAGGAAAATCCTTGCCGCAAAAATAGCTCGACTCAATGTTTAAGGTACAACGTCAACATTAACTCTTATTTAGAATGTTCTAGAACTGAAAAACGCAGCACTATTTGTCACGGCGACTTTGCGTCGCAGACAATAACTTCACGTTGGAAAATCCCGCGCCACCTTTTTGTCACATTTTGCAAAGAAAAAGTATTCTCTTATTCATTTCATCGCTTGCTCTTTACTTGGATAGAAAAAATATAAGTTTGCCTGAATTTATAAGACGCCCGATACGCCTACATAGCGATTTTGCCTTCCAATTTTGGCAATCCAATCAAGTAATTATCTAATATTACTTAACTATAAGAAAAATCCTGCTGAACCTTATATTTAAGTGATATTATTATGATTTTTTGTCTTGTTTTTCAATGCAAAATAATTTTTCTGAACCCTTCAAAAATTTCTACATTGTTTAACAATGTTTCAAAAATTTCCCAAGTAGGAAACTTTTAATATTTAAAATCAAATATCACAAATCTTAAATTTTATAATATTATTTATAAAGACGATGATATTATATTTAGATATTATTTTAAATACGAAAAGAAAGGTAAAAAACAACGACTAGGTATTTTACTTCCACATTCCATTATATAAAATACGCACACAAATATTTTTTCCTTTATCTAAAATAAAACTTCAATAAATCTCTAGACGGCAACAAAACCGTGATTCTGCACAATTGCTTCTGTCGGTGTTCATGCTATCAAACATATTACTGATATTTTTGTTTAGTTGTGTAAATATAATACTTAACAGGTTTTTTTTATTGAAAATGGACAGTGTTCGTTGAACAAACAACTACTACAAAACCCATTCATGTTTGTAGTTGTATGTTTTATTATGTATCCATTTTAATAAAATATATGTTATTAATATGTTTAGTACTTTAAAACCGACGATAAATTAAGTAAAAAAAATACACCATAAAACAATAGATTCGATTATCATAAGCCCGAAATCTTTCATAACCACTAAAAGATTTCGCAACATGACCTCTATAAAGGAATAAAGTAATTCAAGGTGGATTTTACGTTAATTAGTACAAGTTTATCAGGCTTGTAGTTTTTGCAGTTTGTAACGCGTATGAATTTATATTCCGCAGTGCGACTCATAAATCCGTGGGAACGTCCAAGCAACGCCAGTGGCTGTACGTCGGCGCGTATCGCAATTTATGACGAACAGTTTAAGATTTCACTATTTATTTTCAAAAGAACCGCTTTACACCCTTCAATGTTATTTAAAAATTAAGAATATCAAAAACTCTACCGTGATTATTGTATAATTTCGATTGAATTAAGCTCTTAAGAACGCCCATTAAATGCTCACGACAATTATGATTCAACATTCATTCTGCAAAAGCATAACAAAGCAAGGAATAAATTCACAAGCAACAAAAGTCAGTCCTGGGTGGCCGCGTTTTAAAAATTACTTGTAGTTTGAATGCCGCTATTCAAAAGTTTAAATTGGTGTGAAACATGCAATACAGAAGTTATAAATATGAAACCATTTAAACTAAAATTGGACCGCGAAAAATTACCTTTTAATTTCTAACTTCAACGGATGCAAAGGTTGAACGACATGACCGTATCTATGTCGTGGCCATATCGTAGATTTGCTCATTTCATGATATGATCGATCATTTCACGAAATGGTCGCATTTCATGAAATGGCCAACATAGTTTGATCAGATCGTTAAATTGTCAACGTTTCACGATTTGGTCATCCACATTTGGCCAGATCGTATAAAATATAAAGAGTCCATAAAATATTAAAAAAAATCAGAATATTCTAAAAACTTGATTAATGTCATTTAAGTTAGTGCCACGGCAGCGGCCGGCGAATGCCAGAAGCGAATCGTTTTTAAAAAAACAAACAATTATAATAATATAGTAGGATATATAAATATATATCCTAAAAGAAGAAATGCGTCTTAAATTATTTTATTTAAGACGTATTTTTTCTTCAATACATATAAGATATCCACATTTTCCATAGTACTCGAACCTCTTCGTCGTAAATTCTTTGCTATGACTTTCTTCATATTGTTATTAAACGAATCTACGAATAATTAAATTTTCTCCAGCGGCCGCCATCTTATCACATAAACACAGAGCTTGCAGCGCCTCTACCAATGATTAATGTAACTATTTTACGATATGATCAAATAATTTTGATCATTCAAACTCAAACTCAAACATTCATTTATTCAATTAGACTACTATTTAGTAGCACTTTCGAATCGTCATTACATAAGTATTTTTAACATTTACCACCGATTCGGAAAGCAGTATCTATGGAGAAGAATCGGCAAGAAACTCCATAGATGCTCTTTTAAAATCATGTCAATATTACATAAAAAACCATTTCATTTCATGAAAAAACCGCGCGTTTAGTTGGCCATATCGTGAAACGATTTCTTATCATTGATCTGCTTAAACCACATCATGATGTGGTAACCTAAATTGGCCATTTCACGAAATAGTCGCGTCATCATTTCATGAAATGAGCAAATGCACGATATGGCCACGACATCTACATAATCAAAACTGGTTTAATGACTATGATGCTCTATAGTCTATAGCATGCAAACAATAACATTTAAATACAAATAAAGACTGCAATCTTGTTATGAATTGCAAACTTTAGGAATGAATGCTAAATACTCTGCTTAATACCTACAGATCTGCATTATTTTTCTAAGAAGAATATTTTTATTTTTACGCATAATAAGAAAGATATTCATTTAGATCACTATTTACATAAATTTTAATTTAAGGCATTTTTAATACGATTGAAGCAAATAATTTAGGATGGCCATAGAAAACTTTAGAAAAATTGCATTTTAGGAAAATAAATAAGTATCTTCGCTACCTTTATTTTCTCATTTATTTTCCTCAATCTTATAATCACGAAAAAAGCTATTAATGTAGTATTACCAAAGATAAATGTTACAATGATCTCAATGTTACTGAAGCAATTTTGTGAAACCCTTAGCTATAAAATTGCTAACCCTAAGGAGTTATCATACAAATGAAAAAGTGTATCACACACAAGTTGTTGTATTTGTTCTGTCACCTAAATTCAAACATAAATCTGAAACGTGATTACCTAGCTCGCATTCGCATGTCACACCATCCAATTTTCACGGCGCGTATCTCCCTAATTTCACGCTGGCAACACGTTCATCTGATAAAATGTTTGACAACCATTGACTTCTATTGAGCATTGTGATTCTGGGTCATGAAAAATATAATAGTTCCTATCTTTATACATGAAAAATATAATGGTTCCTATTTTCCATATTTTTCACTAAATGAAGATGTAGACGTAGTAGTGCATCAATCAATATCATTTATATCTGTCATTTCTTCACCAACAATGCGTATCTTGCATCGAAAATTTTATTATATCATTGTAAAGGGCAATAAGATTCCTGACTCAAGTCTTATGCTCTATTATCCCCAACTATTATTTATAGATTTGCGATGTAAATCTCCTCTAATTAAGTTTTTCAATTACATAGTATTTTTTTTAAATTAACTACTACTTAATAGCAAATTTACTAAGGCCTTGTCGTAAAGATTTCCTATTCGTATACGGAATAACGAGAATAACGCTTTCTTGAATGGACTGTGCTTTCATCTTCGATTGAAATCTAAAGGCTATTATCTATTTTCCCACAAATTCTATTTGCTTCTTACAATATCACAAATAACATACCTATTATAAACCATATTATGCTAAACTAGCTGTGCTCCGCGGTTTTACCCGCAGTGCTCCGCTCCTGTTGGTCTGAGCGAGATGATATATAGCCTTATAGCCTTCCTAAATGATTGCCCATTCATCTACCACCGAAAGAATGTTTCAAATCGGATCAGTATTTCCCAAGATTACCGCGTTCAAACAAACAAACTCTTCAGCTTTATAATATTAGTAGTATAGATAAAACTAAGGGGAATCAAATCAATTCAAATAATTTTAAACTGGTTGTTTAATTTTAAATTTAAATTGTCATAAAAACATTAACAATACTGAATCCGAGGCGTATTAAATGATCCTGTGGTGTGGAAATTATAATGAATATTGTAAACATTACTTTTAACTATTATCTATTAATTGTAAGATATACAAAAATATTACTTTAAATAAACATTTATACTCAACAATAAAAGCCGAGCGCTAAATCTAAAACGTAATGCTACTAAAGAACTCAAAGCTACAAATATTTTCGGGAGAGCTACAAAGATGCATGCGAGAAAAGTTTTATTGTAAGCGAAGTAAAGCGGCTGCAAAATAAGCGCTTTTCGCCTTTTAGTGTAAAACCTTACAAAACGAAGTGTGTAATATAGAGGGTATTTAGAAAGCTAATGATCATTGTATTTATATATTTTTTATCTATTAAATACATAATATAGAAATTAACATTTAATTGTAATAATATACAAATTATGAATTTATGTTAGCAACTTATTGTGAACCAACTGTCACGAATAATTAAATGGTTTTATAAGAATGTTTTAAATAAGTTGTCAGAGTGTCATTAAATAAATAATATATCCAGTCTGCAGATGGGGAGGTCCTGGGGGACCGAACAAACAAGATGTTATAGAGCTTTTGTCTATCGTCCACCTGATCTCTTATTCTCTTGTATATTTTGTTAAATTTTCCATCCTATTAGTCCTGGCAAATACTTGGAAAGTTTTATAATGGTACGTGTGTGTATAATTGTGCTTCTGTGTAGATTGGCTGCCGTTGATGATATTGCATCGGGACGACATTATTTCGTTTAAAACCTAGTTCTGCAAAAGGTTGAGATTGGTACACAATTTTAATCTCACTGAATAAACGTTTAGAACGTCCACAAAAATAATAAGTGCATTACGAATGCTTATGGTATATTAATCACACGTTATATACAAACATCTGAGCTCCAAGGCACTTGATCATAATTTATATAACATATTAACTTAACATATATTCCGTGGTTATTCAAGAAGCTCTAGGTTCCCTCTTGCATATATTCATACCTTCCAAGCCGTATCATAAATAATTCTCTATTTACGCTCAACATTCACAAGTCAGTGAGCAATGTATTTTGGCTCGACGATATACCCTTTCAAGCTGAATGATAGAAGAATGTAAAAAGCAAAAACTGCCTGAAATTAGACGTCTCTTTGTGGCTTCCTTTTGTAATTTATTCATTGTTATTTTTTTATTCACTTTCGCGTGTATCTCGTTGTTTCTTTGCTTGCATTGTCTTTTGCTGTAAGCAATTTATTTAATCGTTTTGATTGCTGTAGAATGAACATTTGTGAAGTTGATTTAATGATTAAGTAATTAAATGTAATATCTTCATTTTTGTTTTTTAACTTTCTGTATAATTTATATTTATATGCTGTCATATTTATTATCTGAATAATAATAATTTAACCTTAAAATCCCTACTACTAAATTCATTTAAGTTTTAAGGCACATTGAGCTCTAACCGCACTATTTCAATTAACTAGCAATATTCACCATCATTTGCATGACATTTTCGTTGAATCCGCTTCGCTAATAAACACACTCATTACCGTGTACACAGCTGACATGATTCTGAGAGATATGACACAAGTATTAAAATTTTGTTCATTTCAAAATAACTCTTGTGCACGATAAACAGTGCAAACAATTTTAATATCACCATGTAAAGTTGTCGGGACTTACATATCGCAATAATCCTAGCCCTAATTGGCACACTCGGTAAAGTTACTCGGCTCACTAATACTCTGTAATTAACTCAGTCGACATCTGGCGCTGCGTTTCTTATTTTCACTAACCTCATTTACATATTATTGGTCGTAGTTACTAGCTATTAGTTACTCGCTCGAATTGTTGTGGGATTTTCATAGGGAAAAAAGACTAACTCAAATATTGGCCTATATATTTTTAGGAAGATCCTTGAAACGGCATTGTATACGGCAAAAAGTATCGTCATTCCCCTGGGTTTTTATCGTTAAGTGTCACGATAGACGGCCGTTGCTAAAAGATTCTTTAGTTATTCCATCTTAAGCAATATCCGTGAACCATTACTGCCCGTAACACTTAAAGAAAAGCAGGTGCGTAACCGGTTAAGTAGTCTATATACTGTTATAAGTAGGGTCACATTGTCATGGGGTTCTAATGGTATGTGTACTCTAGTGAATTAAATAGTAAATTCAAGGAAAGTAAGAAAATAATACATATAAATCATCATCATTTATATTATATACGCAGAGTGGTCTATGAATGTAACTAAAATTGTATAGTCTCTATTACATGATATGGACATTTTATCTAAAATGCAGACGATTCACATCGTTCCTCCGATAACTATAATACATTTCGAATTTTTAGAACTATAATCAAAAATTAAAAACTGTTATTTTATCGTTCTGATTCGTTTTATCATCATCTTAATATGGCCGTAATTTTAGGTAAAGAATATGTCCTAAAGATATTCAATATTAACCCTCGTCAGTATCTAATTAATGTATACTAGCTATAATTATTGTGTCGACCCTAACGAGGCCCTGCGCCCAGGAACCCGGTGCTGATCTGGTTAAACATTATCCGTATATTTGTGTCTCTAATTTTTAACACTAATTGCTTAAGTAATACTATGAGGATTGCAACTGCTTAGCAGTAAGAAAATCAAATTATTCTTTATTAGATATATTGATTGATTTTCAAACTAATTAATATAAATTTTCTCTTATTTATTACATTAATTAACCAAACTATTTTCCATTCGGAAATACAAGTTTTACCATCCAATTATTTACAGAAATATTTTATTAATTATATGTCACAGAGCGATATTAAAACGAAAAATAATAATTAACAATTTAATTAATAGGACGGCGTCCTCTCGATCCAATTTTAAAATCCTACATAAACAAAATAAACACGTTATAAACCACGTTAAACCTCATTAAAACTTCTATTTAATTAAATTAATAGAGTCGTCAGCGATGAGAGGCGCTCAGTGCGAGCATTGAGCGAATTCGTGTACAGCATTCACGTACCAGAAGTTATTATGGAAACAAAAGAATTTACAAAAAGAATCCTCATCAGTGTGACAGCGGCAACACAAATTAGGTCAAGCGCGAGCTCACAAACTGCTCTCTAGGCGGGCTGCGCGTCCTCTTAATGAACTCCTCTAACGAAACAAGTTTTTTAGCACCATTGTATGAGGTAAGGCGTGAAAAGGGCCTTTAATTACGAATTCCTCATTTGAATCGCACTGCATTAACTCGTTACGATATTGCTGCGTAGGCCACATAATGCGGAGTGCACGCTATTATGTAGGTACAACAACCAACTGAGAACAGGCGAATGGGTCACACTCTTACACAAATCGTGGCTTTTTTTCTATTTAATGTGTAAGTTTTCTATCGTGAATTACATATGAATTAAAAGTCAAAGCTTTCAACCTTTAATACAGATTTTCGGGAATTCAGTACATAAAATAAGTTTGATACAAAATAAGTCGTATTAAAAAGCTATAGACAAAAAAACACAAATAAATACAACATACAGTTACATTCACTTAGATATAAAGAAAAGTAAATTATTTAAAACGTCAACGAAAACATCCTGATAGTTTTAATGGCGACTAAAACAAAGTCTTTATCCATTTCAATGTATCAAATCTTCAACAATCTTCTTACAAATTTTCTTCTCGGATCGCCAAGTTGCCGCAACTTTTCCATTAAGACAGAATCCCGACTTCCCACTTAAAATTCTATTTAATCGCGAACAAAATATTTCTATCTTAAACTTTGTCGTGCATCGACCTACTATTTATTATGTAGATTCTGTGAACTTTCTAATTAATGAAAACTTTTTAATTTCTCAATAAAGTACGGGAAATTGAATTGGCAGCAGATGCGCTCGAAGAGAAACGATTTATCTTGACAAATGAATACTTGATCGCTACGCTTCATAAAATTTAATTATATTTTATAATATTAGAAATTGATAATAATTTCATGATTATATACTATTGAACTAAAGCACTGAACTGCACTGAACTTTTGGACGACAACAGTATCTAATAAGTTGTCGCTTAAACAAAAAAAAATCTCCCACTATAACTATTCTACATGAGCTATAATAAGAGCAATCACATGAAAAGCCTTATTTAATCAAACAAAAAAACATATTACATCTAAAATAACAAACAAAACAAGTACAAGTACAATAAAGTTCTTCAGAAATTGAAACAGCTTTAGAATTTACTGTGAAAATAAATAAACGCTGTATAATATTTGTGTATAATGTTTCGAAGCAAAGCGGCCGGCGCCCAAGGGTTGCAAGAATCCTCAATATATCACTGTACCGCTTTTAATCTCGAAATCCCTATTTATTTACATTTATTTCAAAGATATTTTCACCGGAATTTCCCCCTTAGAATTGGAACCGCTTCCTGCGTTCATCTGATTTGTACCGTTCTCTTGTTGTGGTCGGTTTATGGAACAAAAGGCTTTCTAAATATTTACAATTCACTGCCACAGCCCGCAGGGATATGACAAATTGGAAATTATATTAGTCATAATAATATAACGAGAACAGAAATCTAAATTCATGGCCCACTTGCCAGTCCGTAAGCGAATTCAGATTAACAAAATAAGGTTTAGATTCTGTATTTCTTACTTCGAACGGATTTCAGTGAATGTTCCTAAATAGAATGTATTCTTGTAACAATGTTTGCTAACACCCTTTGATAACCTTTTATTGTAATGTTATAACAATATTGTCTAAGGCCCGCGACCCTGCCCATGTAATACTGGAATAAAAATCTCGATACAAACAAAGTCTGATTATATTCACATAATTTTATCTCAGTGATTTAAAACGATATTTTAAGCATATTGGGATGTATTAAATTTAAATCTTCATATACTAATATTATAAAGCTAGAGTTTGTTTGTTTGAACGCGCTCAGGAACTACTGGTCCGATTTGAAAAATTCGTTCGGTGTTAGATAGCTCAGGAAGGCTATATTATTAGCTATATATATATCATCACGCTAAGACCAACAGGAACGGAGCCACTCGGGTGAAACCGTGGAGCGCAGCTTGTATTTAATAAAATTGGTCACTACGTATGGAGAATTTCCGCCATTTGCATGTAATTCTGTGTAAATATGTCTATAGGAACTTCGCCATTAGAAAATATGGTAGAAAATATAATTATTTTTTCTGTTTGCCCAGAAGCATACAAAATGAAATTACTTCCTAGCCAACAGAAAAAATAAACAGGAATCTTATAGACCCCTAAATACTGATCGGATTGTAAAAAGCGACAGACAGGGGCACCCTTTTATGATTAACTGTAGTTAGTACCACGATCCGTCAAACTCGCAGTCGCAGCTAACAATGCTTAAAGCGGCGATTTTTTTCAATATTCCCTGACAAAGAACTCCGCCAACGAGAAATTTATCACAGTCAACGCAACAACGGTGAAGTTAAGCAAACGTCGGGAACAACTGTTACGATACTCGTATAGGTTTGCTTTGAACACGATACAAATACCGCTTCACCACGCTGAGGATAACATTATTGTATTGCTACGATTTTATAAAACAACACTTGTTTGTTTTGCCTTTATTTTAAATTTTCATTATTACCCACCCATATTTATGACTTGTAAGATGAAGCAAGTTTGTAACAAAACATTCGCAAATTGAAATTAAATACGTGATTACTTTACTTAAATGTTTGTCAAAGTTGTTGAGGATACGAAAGATATAAATAGATAGACTGACATAAATTTAATAAAACGTCCGCGTCGCAATTCAAATAATTTTCTAATAATTATAAATGAACAATCTAACAATGTTAAGAGATTGCTGCCTTGCCACACTCACGAGCTAACTACGACAACACAATTTGTGGCATTGCCTCGACGTCATTTGCAAGCGTATTACCTAAATATTACGGTATTTCAGTGTCGTGCATATTACTGCTTCTAAATCTTCTCTAAACTAGGATTTTACATGCACTAGACAACTATTATGTGCTTGTTGAATTCATAGCGAATCGCAGCGAGTCATAATAATATGAAACTATTGTACAGAACTGAATTGTAGTTTCGTGGCTTACATAATATTATAAAGAGGTATATCAAATTATATCAACTTGACTTGAATTGGCTTACGCAAATATTGAGTTATAACATAAATCTTAAACTTTAAAAACATATCAAAAAGTAAGATATATTTCCATCTAGACATTATATCACCCAAATAAAATTTCAATTGAAAGCAATTATAATTATTTATTTATTTAACACTTTATTGTGCGAGAAACAAAATATACATAAAGGTTACAATAATAAAAAAAGCACAAAGGGCGGCCTTATTTCTATGCAGTGATCTCTGCAACCACGATGAGAAAGGCAAAGAAGCTAAATATGATTGTAAAACAAGAGATTTATTAGTAGAAGTAAATATATATTTACAATTTAGGTAGCCCATAAGTAAGCTAAGTATTCGTTTTTTCCAGTTTTGAAATAGATTCTCGCAGGGCATAACTTTCCCTGTTCCAAAATACGACGGCCTTGCTTACTTTCATTTAAGTCTCTTAAATTTTTAGTCTGTTTTTAAATTTTGACCAATTGAATTTAACTTTGTTTGAAATTGAGTTCGTGCTCAAAACGAATTTCACAAAACATTCATCGAGACAAAAAATATTTAACGACTTTTAGTTTCTGTGTACTGTATTTGTAAATACAAGCAATTAATGTTAACAAAACAGCTAACAGTAGCCATGAAACTTGAGATAATAAATTTAAATGTTTTTTTTTTTATTATATTTAATTCAGGTAACAGACAATAAATTTACATATAATAATTTTTTGCATTTTTCCAATTATTTAATTAATTATTTAATATTCTTATTTTACAATTCAAAACCTACAGCGTACGATCTAATATGCACTGTACGATCCATATTAACAGGAAAACAACTTATGGTAGATATATGAAAAATTTGTCGCATTTTCATTAGTCCGTATTAGTTATACCTTTTTTTCATTATAAGTAAGACATGTAAACATTGTTAAAATCCATTTTTTTTATTAACATCTTTTTGAAAGTTCATCAGGCCTTCATTGTATATCCTTGTCATTACCACAGTAGCCTTGAAGAGGCTTTGATCTTATAATTATCTATTAAGATGCCGGATTTTAATTTAGTAAGATGTTAATAATAACGATAGAACAATTTATACATTAAAAGTAACTGTCGGTATTACACAGTAAGTTTAACTGAACTTCATGTGACCCCGGCGTTGAATATCTTAGTATTCTGCTCGTTAAAAACTCTTTAATACTCAGCATCGTGGCAGCACCCTTGTGTCAACTTTTTTATTATTTTTATAGCGTTTTAATAAAAGTTTATTATTTTTTTATCGTTCTTGCATATCAGCTTTTATTATACAGTTCATTTTTGCCATTATATATAATTGATAATATTATAAATTGACTAGACATATCTCCAAATATTAATCTATATATTACTAGCGGTCCGCCCCGGCTTCGCCCGTGGTACATATGAAAAATAGATGTTGGCCGATTCTCAGACTTACCCGATATGCACAGAAAATTTCATGAGAATCGGTCCACCCGTTTCGGAGGAGTATGCAGACTAACATTGTGACACGAGAATTCTATATATAAGATAAGATAAGATATAAAACTCAAAGGTGATTGATATAGTGATCTATCAACGCACAGCCCAAACCGCTGGACGTATCGGGCTGAAATTTGGCATGCAGGTAGATGTCATAACGTAGGCGTCCCCTAAGAAAGGATTTTAGAAAATTCATCCCCTAAAGGGGTAAAATAGGGGATAGCAGTTTGTATGAAACTTTTTATTCCTTGGATGTATTTGCATGAATTTTAGCACACATATAGAGGGTAACTTGGATAAACACATAGCATAGCTTTTATCCCGGAAATCCCACGGGAGCGGGAACTATGCGGGTTTTTCTTTGAGAACGCGGGCGAAGCCGCGGGCGGAAAGCTAGTTTGAAATAAGATTATATCAATTACGTGGAATCATTTTAATATAAAAAACATATAATCATTTTTAGGTATTAAATATATATATAAAAGCATATTATTAATTCCTTTAATAAAAATTATATTATATTAATTTAAATGTACAATATTTATACTTATACAAGGTTTATTTTTATCGGCACTAACTACTCGGTAACTCTCGTTTTGAATTACCACTCAAAAAGAAGATAAAAGATTTTAACGTTTCAAGTGGCACAAAAAGTGGCGCATTCTAAGGGCGTCAACGGCGAAATGTAAGCGCGATGCCTCCATCAATCTTATGTAATTAGTCAGTGACGCTTGTCGGCCAGCTCTAATGGCGGGGAGGCGTTCACTCACAACCATCGCTCTCTACATTATAATTACACGGTAACCACCACACGTGTTGTTGTTGACGGTTTACACCTACATGATAATTAAGGCGCGGGTCAAACACAAGCGGCGCGGGCGCGGGCGTGCCATAAGCGCACCTCTTGAATCTGTTTTGCACCACGTCCTTCTTATACATTTTGTATGAAAGAATTTTGGAAAGGCGACGAGGCGGCACGCCACGGTTGCGCCGCGGGCGTACCGCAGGCGTACCGCAGGCGCGCTTCCCCCATCGCATCCAAATAGAGGTCAATTCACGGTCATACACAATCAAAAACAAATCGGGTGGTAGGAGACGGTAGCCTGTCAGTCAAAAATGTGTTCTCTCTGTGTGGAATTATATAGAGCTGCTATTACATACCCTTCTTCGTTTTGTTTTTAAAGGTGAATTGAATTAATCGATGAAATGATTTACACAGGTGATGGCAGTAGGGAAAGTGAAAATGAAGAAGAGCATAATGAAAGTTCCCATGTATTTACAATGTCAGAAATAAAGATAATCCTGATTTTGATTGTGTTTTTTATTTATTTGTAATTGTAATAATATTGTGGAATGATCAGTACTGTAAATAATTTTGAACTGAGATTTTAATGATAAGATTTATATGGTTTAAATGTAAACCTGTGTTTGAAAACCATATTTTATCTATACTAATATTATAAAGAGGAAAGGTTTGTATGTATGTATGTATGTATGTATGTATGTATGGTTTTCACGCATAAACTAGGTACTGGACCGATTTTGATGAAATTTGGCACAGATAATCTTTAGACCCTGAGAAAGAACATAGGCTACCTTTTATTGCTAAATATGTACCACGGGCGAAGCCGGGGCGGACCGCTAGTACAATATAAATTTTGTGTTATTTTAACCTTCTTTTTTTCCGTCATTACACCAGTACTACTTTAAAATTACTTTAAAAGTACTATAAAATTTTCCAAGTAAATTCCAACATTTCCAACAAAGATATATTTGCAATCGTGGGGTTATCCTCGCTATTTACTTACAAGGAATTATCAAAACAAAATCGTTACTTTCAAATTAATGTTAATCTCTTTTAGCACAAAAAACATAATTTTACTAAATTATGCATGAAGAAAATGCATTTAACCACTCTATATAAATATCATTTTCGGACGCCAACAGCGCGCCCGATGCGCGCCGCGCCGCTTGTATATGTCCCGCGCCTAACGGCTACGAATTTCGTAGCACACGTAGCAACTGGCTACGCCTTCTGTAGAACTTGTTGTAGCACAGCTACAAATAGTTTGAATGGTTAACATTGGATATTATATTCTAGAAATATGTGAAATGTACAAATTCTTCTTCGAGTTAGTACATTTCTTTTAATTTTATTGAAATGAGTTAAGGTTGCCCCTTTTTACGCTCTACCTAATGCCCCAAAAGGACAAGCTTTTATTAAGACGCGAATGGTTGACTATTTTATGAATATAAGCGTAGCTATGAATTTAATTCGAAATAACATATTTGTGTATATTATTATAAATGGTAAATTAAAGCCATATTTGTTTTTTTTTTTTTTTGTTGCGGTAATACCATTTAAATAAGGAACAGAAAAAAATTGAAATGAATCCAAATGTAAAACATTTACGCACACAATATCTGAAGGAAAGTCAATAGGTTACATTTCTATGCAAATGGGTGTCAATATTAACCGCAGCCATTGGAGCGTCCGATACATACTTTTCGATTTTTATTGAAATTCCGTGTTTCAGTATTGAATGATAAAAATTTTATTGCAGACCTTTCTTTTCCCTTAGTAACACATAAAGTGTTTGTTTATACAAACGCAATATAAATTATAAAAGAAACAAAACGCAAACGCAGATTAAAAATTTCGTTCAAAACATTTCTTTTTGTTATAATGGGTACAAAATCTCAATGGAAACAACTTATTGAACAGTATATAAGATTTCATTCCCAAGAAAAAGCTGCTTAAAATTACTAAAGGGTAACTAAACTCCGTTCCTTATTTACTTAGCAGTTTGTTTGTTAACTTGCAATTAAATTGAAAAAGTCCAGACGTCTGAAAGACAAATAGAAAATGAGGGGAAACTTTAAAATGCAATTCCGGACACCTTAAAACGCAACGAAGTTAGCCCGACTCAATAAAGCGCAAACAGTGTGGCGCGCGGCCAAGACAATGCTTCGAAATAAAAGTTATTGGCCCGACCATAGAAATCTAAATAACAAGACACGTAGAAGTGCTATAATGTCATAATTCGTATGAAAACCGCTGTCGCCAAAATCAACACATTTAAACCGATAGCTAAACAATACACACAAGTAAACTATGCCTTTTATTGGACAACTTGATTTTAGTGAAAACTAACTTAAATATTAAATTAAGCTTTTTAATATGTATCCTAACGCACGAATTTACGGTTTATTTTAGAATAATATCCCTAAGTATATGAGACGTTTTGTTTCTTTTTGCTCCAATAAGGTTGAAACTGTGTCATTCATTGTTATTTCGATTACTATGGTGACACTCGTAATACTTGTAAATATTCTATAATTTTAAGGAAAAACGGCATTATTTAAAAAAAAAAATATTTACCGATGAAATATTATTCCTTTATTAGTATAATTATAACTTGTGGAAGAATTTCCGCAATGGGAAATGCTGAAACATACCATGTTTACACACATACGTCTCCATAGCAACTGAACTGTGACGAACACACTGGTGATATGAAAGTCACCTGAGTGGCGACAAGGTCACGCGCGCTTACGACTTCTAGTGTCTTGTTATTTAGATTTCTATGGGCCCGACACACCCGCGCTTCAGCGGCGACCCTATAAAGAGATGCGGCTTAGCAATCGTCTCTTTTTTATTAACTCTGTGGACGTTGAATCAAAATAAGATATCATTGATACGTCTGATATTTTCAGTGATGGTGATCGTTATTAATTATGATACTTAGATGTACTTATACTTGTAATATGTAAATACAATATATAGGTCACCTACGATATTGTAGAATGACACCTTTATATACATTATTTCGAAATGAAGTATTATTATTAAGCAGTTAATAGACCTCAGTCTACACTGACAAAAAGTTTTTGTTAGTACATCATTGAAATAAAAAAAACACATACGATAAAGCAAAAATCATGACCTCCATCCTAATCAATAATCATGATCTCAATCGTGTTCAATAGTAGAGCAAACTAGTGATGTTCCTATTTACGGAAGCGACTTGAACTGACAAAAGTTGGAAATTGAAAGAATTTTAACGTTCAGTAAAAGACGAGAGCGCTGAAACGCTTGCTCGAGCTTTGTTAAGAAATTGTGTTTACTCGTTACATTTCTGCTCACAGCTAAATACACGACTCCGCTTGAAAGTTTATCTGTAGGGGAGGCTCACGGCGCTCGAGAAGTACCTCCTCTTTGTGAGTACTGTTCTCTGCAGGCCGGTAACGTGCACCTTTGTAATCAACCGGCCACACATGTATTAACTGTTTCTCGTGTATAAAGAAACTTCCTTTCAAGAAATGGTTAACCTATCAAAGGATTCTTTCGTAAATATTTTTTTAACATATAAAAGTTTTCCATATTTACCTAATTGTGTTTTACATAATTAGAAAAATATAAATCCATTTAAATGAAGTTAAAAAAACGTTACAAAGCATTTCCTTGAGTTTTCATTTCAAGATTAAAGATTTTATAAAGCTTTCAAAACACATTTTTTGCATACTTTTACTGGACCTTTCAATCTCTTTCAGTGAGATTGATAACGGGTAGACTTAGGCCTGAGTTGTTTTACATTAACGTCAAAACCACCCTGTATTATGAAAAGATACAGCGTTATTTTTTAGTTGTGGCACCCTGAAAAAAATCAAGGGCAACCACTACTACGATGAACTTAAAATATTTCAGCGAACAGAATACTAAGGTATTCAACAACCGCACTCCCAACTCAAGCAGCTGTTTGACACAGATACACAATATTATTATCTATTTATTATGCCAAAACTAAATTAAGTGCTCGTTTCAATACAATATTTTACAATAATATCAGTGCTTTTTCATTCAAAAGTTGTTAATGACCCAATGATTTCTCAATAATCTTATTGTTTTCCGATTTCCCTGAAGTAATTAAGACTCGTGTAAAAGTCGCTGTTTTAAATAATTTGGGTCATTGGATTTACCATTTCATTGCATTGACTTTATTATTCAGATTTCTATGAAAATTTTACGGTGTGTATGTTTTGATAAATAAAATTTATTCTCGGTTGGCCCCGTAGTAGCCTTCATACCTGTTAATAATTTGAAGCCTAAAATAACTTTACAAAAAGTAAGAAACGTGATTCTATAACTTTTATTAACAATAGTTTGCGATATTTGCTACTTCTTCATGCTAGAAAGTCGGCTGTAGGCTGGCAAAGTATTGAATTTAGGTTTGTGAATGTTTATAAACAGCAAGCTAGAATTTATTGTTTCAATAAGCATAGATAACAATATTTATAATCAATATTTAGGGAATGAGATAAGTATTCAATTTCCCTGTAATAAACAGATTTACTAAGAAATAAATAAGATACTAAAAATAAATAAGTGAAATGACGGATTTCTATTTCTTCATATTTCTCATCACTGCAAATGCCTTATACGACCAATTTATCAGCTGAAACAGAAATGATTTCTTTTGAATTTTGTTCATGTTTCCTAATTAAAGTCAAAATTACAAAAATTGTATTATCTTTTCTTTTTATATCCATGTCCGCAACTCACATGCAAAACTTTCTTAATATCCAAACATTGTCACTCGTTGTTTATGAGGATTTTTTATTTAAATTAATATCCAATTAATACCAAGTTTTATAAACAATATACTTACATTTGTGTAAGTATCAAGTGACAACGTGAATATTTTCCCTGCAGTGACCCTCAAAGGTCGGTTGCACCGTTCTATGAAAACAATAATGAGCATTCTTGTCTTTGGCTCCAAAATCATCCACGGCCCATCGTACGCTGCTTGACGAAGCTCTAAGCTCTGAAAACAAAGTTATTATTTAGTTAATTAAAACTGTATATTATGTTTATTTTATATGTTCAAGTATATAATAGAAATCTTTGCACATTGTTATATACCTTTTCCTAATTTTAAAACCTAAAGCTTGCGCTAAATAAGAGACGAGATGACTGTCGTCAATCGAATGAACCCTAGGTATAACGAAATACAATTTAAATATCAAAACTTGTCCCACACAAAATATCTCCAATAACATCCCATTCATTTCATAACATCTTATTATATACCCAAAACATGTCAAAAGATTGAAAGCAGGCATGAGAAAACGTAAAAATTTCATCAACTATATTAGTTCTCCGTATGAGGCACCAAAATAACTTTTTTATTACAATCGTATAAAGGTCTTGGTAATTGCGTGAATTGTACTTATAATAAGTCAACCTTGTTAGAATGTTCCACACGCTACAAGCCTTAGTGCTAGAAGAGGTGAGTTAGGCGCACTTATCGCGGTGGTAGAATATCCTACAAAATTACGTTCCGGTTACAAGTACATATACCATTTTACATTCAGCTTTATGCCAAGATTTCGAGACGGCTCGTTTAGGCGTTTACCAGAGTTAGGCGTATATTTAAAATCGGTTTATTAATTAAGCTTAAAGTGTTAGAATACACACATCATCTTCTTGAATTTGATATTCATCGTTACTAAGTGAAAGTGTGTTATTTTGTTTAATTTTTGTTACACTTTACAGCAGTGAAACATCACATTCCCAGTGGATTTTATTTGACCACGCAGGCGCAGCCAAGCGTATTAACTAGCTCCTATTAATGTAATTTATATATCAACATTAGTTGACAAAGCCTATAATATTAATGTAATATGTAACACAATTTTTTGCTTACTGTAATCCAGTAAAATTGAAATACATTACCGTAAAAACGCCACAACTAAGTAAATATTAAATGGGTAAAACGTGTTACCTTCAAAATGAGCTCGTTCCCGAACCAGCACAGAATGAATATTTCTATTAACATACAAGTCAGGTAAATTGCCATCCAAATGATTTGTATGGGGTGACTTCTCGGGTTTTCGATCTAAAAAAGAAAAATAGCTTGATATTACGTTCTGGGGCATTGTTGGCACAGCGTTATCGTAAATAATGAAGCTGGCACAAAATAAAAATATGAAATTTAAGGTTCAGTTTGAGGGTTTTTATATTAATCCATTTTACAAGATAAATTATTTACTTCGAAAACAAAATTTAGAAGGAATTTTCTGTCCAATACTATATAATAATATATATTGTACCTACCATCCCTTGTTAAAGTGGTCACGAAAGCAAAAAGAATTCTAATTTGTGTTTTGTAAATTAATACTGACAGTGGAATATTATTTGAAGTATTAATCGGTATAATATGGACTAATAATATAACCATAAACCACAAATCGTATTAAATGGCTCAATAATAACACTGTTTATTTATATTGATTATATTATAATATATACATATAACCTAATAATAACCTCCGCTAGTTGATATGCATTCTGGGATATTAAAATTAATATACAATATTAACGGTACTTTGATTTTCAATAAATAGATATAATAAATTGAATTCAGTAGCTTAAATTTGTTGAGATCGAATAGGTACCTACGACCTATTTATTTACATTGGGAAATCATTCAATTTTCTTTGTAAAAGACAAAAATTATCAGTGCAAAAGTTGTTAAACTGCAACGTTTTAATTGAGAAATTATTAAATCTTAAATACAAGTTATTTAAAAAATAAATATAAAAGGTACTTAATGAATAAAGAAATAAAAATAAATCTATAGCTTCAATAAAATTATTACGTAACCGACTTTAAATATTATTATACAACAACAACCGGTCTACACTTTTGAAATTCAAACTAAGGATATAACACTATTTCATATTACAAAAATAGTACAAACATTGTATGTGCAAATCATTATTACCGATAAAAATCGAACTCCAACTAAACAAAGAACCATAACACTCAACATGAATTGTAGTGCCGAAGCGAGGCTAAAGGCGCTCTCGATCATTGATACGTATCTGAAATAGACGTGATTTGTTTGTTATTAAAGCCTTATTATGGACTTTGATGTATAATCGCGTATTATGAATTATAAACAAATTCACTTAACACATTCATTGTATTGAACTAATGAGTTCAATTTTATAAGGAGGTCTGTCTGTGTCAGAAGCGTAGCGTGCCTTGGCGGGGCCCCGTATAAAAATTTGTTTGGGGGCCCTTAGGAAGGGTAAAGATTTTTCAAAAAAGCGCACTTTGGGGCCCCCCTTGGCGCGGGGGCCCCGTATAATTGATACGGCAGATACGGCGGTAGCTACGCCCCTGGTCTGTGTATAATATTAGAGTAGATATGCACTAATATTATAAAAAGGGGAAAACGTTCATTCTTTGTAATTAATGAAAAAGCTAAAAACAGCTGATGCGATTTTGATTTATTGCTTTTATTATTTCTGAGAGTGCTCCGGCACAATATAAACAAGACGATACTAGAGACAGTGGGGCGTTCACTATCAAAAATAATTTCATATTTATTAACAAAGGATATGATAATACATAAAAAATGTAAGTATTGGGTTTAGCACATATGAATTACATCTTGAAGCCGATGATGATAAAAGATGATGATGAAAAAAATATAACTCAGCATTTGCTTCCCTTCAACAGGAAACACGATGTTTTATGCAACAAAATATCAATATATACATAGTTTCAGTAACTGTAGTTTTAACAGTACTACAGGTTTTGTATGAAACACCGGAGATTCATAAGTTTCAGTTGTAAAATTCAAAAACCTTAAAAGCATGCAGTCGTACAAGTGTGACAAGATAGAATACCGTATGATAGCGTTGTAATGTATAATGCACTTCTTGAGAACCAATTTCGTGTAAGAGCGAAGGCACACGATGCGTTGCGGCGGCGGTGCGAAGCCGGAGCGGTGTCGCTACGTCGTCTTACATAGAAATATCTGTGGCATGTCACACGATGCGCTCCGGCGCCGCACCGGACTTGTAACCACCAAGACGAGGCGGGGAGGAAGGAATGCGGTGCGACGTCGGAGCGGCACCGCTCAGTTGTTTTGCGTCACAAGGAAGGACACGCTGTGCAACGCTGCTACGACGCCGCTGCGTCATAAAAACGTTACGGCGCCGCACCGCTCGTGTGCCCACTGACACGGTGAAATCTTTGCGGTGCGGCGCCGCAACGCATCGTGTGCTCCCGCTCTAATACTCGTGGTGTCCGATGTTATACGACTGCCTCGCCTTTGCTCTTTTGCATTTCCTCTCCGCTATTATATCAAAATTACGCAGATTGAACGATAGAATTTTTATTTGTCCAACTGCAACAGAAAAAATATTTTTGTTTAGAGAAATCATTAATTGAAAAAAATATATTTTTTCTTTGGGAATATTAAAACGTAAAATTAATATTGCCCTTCGAGATGACTTTTTAATATTTAAAATTATAATTCAGAATGAAGAATATTTTTTCTTTTTATTTTATGAAAGCTTGCTGTAAAAAATATATTATATATTTCGGAATTTCTGCCAAAGGCACAGTTACATTTCATTTTCACTTTGCCTTCCAAAGAGAAATTGATTACTTCTTGAGAATTTTAGTCATAAAATAAAACGTTATGAATTAAGTAATAAATGGAAACTATCCGACAAAATAATATGCAAATGCTAAAAGAGAGCCGATTTTCTCTCTATTTAAATATTCTAATACTCGTACCGTGCTAAACTAATTTCAATGTATCGATTCTTTAAAGTACTAGCTAATTACGCCAGGAATAGACTTGGAATTTATTTAAGAAATAAAAAAGCTTAGCTAGATAAAAGTGACTCATTTCCAGTACATTCTATCTGAATTAGCTACAACGTAATACCCAAGTTAACTCCTCTCTAAAGTATAATGTACTAACGTAAACTTCGACAGCTTACCTGGATTTTCTAATAGTTCCAAATAAACTTATGTAACGGGCTTATGCGCTACAAATTGTTATAATTCTGTACCTATGAGCTATGAATTTATTAAAGGTTCGTGTTTCGCAAATGAATTCAAATATATAGAGATATTTCATCAAAAAAACTTATTCTTTACCTTAGACTTTAAATCTCTTCTTTAGAAGTAACAATTAAGTTTTATTTTTATACTTTGGGTCACTTGGTTTGCTTCAAGACTAATAAGCAACCCAGTAACAAAAAAAACTATTTGACTATAATTAATGTATATATGAAGATTAAAAGAAATTCTAGTGCTGAGGTGGGATAGTGGGTGACCCATTGGTCAGGTGTCGCCACGGTACGGCAAAAGAAGCAGTCTGGTGTTCAAAGTTTTTTTGTTCTTTGCGATTTTTAAAAAAAATTGTAAGCATTTAAATCCTAAAAAATTAACTTTATATAACTTCAAATAATTGTAACAAAATTCACAACCTTTTAAAATGAAATTTCAAACTGAATTTAGAGTAGAGTATGGTTAATAATAAATATATTTTAGTGATTAAATATTAAATACTCACTCGCACATGCAACAAAGGCTGCTAAAATAGTGTCCATTACGCCATCAATAATACAAGTCGCTGGTTTATAATATACCTGAAACAAATTATACAATATAATTATACATATTATATTATTATATGTACACTTATAGATGTCCAGGCAAACGTTGCAGCTGTTCTGCCGTATGCTTGTCACTTGGGGGTATAAAAATAAATATTGACAATTCTCAGATCAATCCAAATAGGCATACAAAATTTCATGAGAATCGGTCCAGCCGTTTTGGAGGAGTCTGATAACAAACGAGAATTGTATATAAATAGAGATATCTTAATATATATAAATCTCGTGTCACAATGTTTGTCCTCAATGGACTCCTAAACCACTTAACCGATTATAATAAAATTCGCACACCATGTGCAGTTCGATCCAACTTGAGAGATAGGATAGTTTAAACATGTAGGTACCACGGGCGAAGCCGGGGCGGACCACTAGTAATACTATAGATGTATCTCATCGGGTATAGAATCGCACCCTCTAATCACTCGCAGGATCGCGCATGACGTGTTTTGCATCTGTCTCATTAATTGATTTTTCTTCACGGTCCAATGGGGTACTAAGGTTTTAATGGTATAGAGGAGATTACCTTACATTTCAAATGGGTTTATAATTAATTAAAATTTATTAAGATACCGTAAATTATATATTGTAGATGTATAAATAGTAAATCAGATCTGTTGATGTTTTGTTCATGGATTTGTGTTTTATATTGTTTTTATTTTTCGAAATTTTATAATTGCTAGCAAAATATCTCTAAAGATTTATAAAGAATTAACATTTAATTTTACATTTAGTGATTTGAAATATTGAAATATACTTACATGATGAATATATAATAATACGTAGGCAGGAGGCTTAGTAGCATCTATGTATGGGTATTCAACATTCGTCGGCAATATGTCAAAATTTTCCGTTAACGGCATTATAATAGCAACTGAAATAACAATATACTTACTTAGTTTAAAAAATCTTGTATTATAATAAAACGCTACATTTTAAACTAGAATGGTATCAATCAACCTTTTTTATAAATACTTAAAATACCTCTGTATTCTCTCCTCCGACAAAAATTAAAACTTACTTTTAAAATGCACAATGTTCGGAATTAATTTGATTCCAAACAATTCGTATTTTGAAAAGATATTTCTAAAGTAAAACAGTCAGAAGCTCTATAATAAAAATGAAACGTGTCTAGTTTATGAGAAGCCAATTTATGCAAATGTGAAGTATTATGGACTTGTTACATCATTTTCAACTTCACACTAACATATCGCATATATCACCTGAAACGGCTCCAACACACATGGTGGAGTATGACGTCATTACAAAGCGGGCTGTTTTTATACTTTTTCGTAAAATATCCCGGTGCTCCGGCTCTTCTGGCTTGAATTCCTTGCAATTCAAATATTTTAGAAGATTCAAAATTTTCCGCTTATTCAACCAAAATACTGTTAGCTTAAAATATGTGTACATTTCACTGAGGAATAAATATAACCTGCAATCATTTTATATTAAAGTTAATTTAAATAAACAACTTGCTAATGCACGTGTTGTATAGAAATAAATAAGTTGCTCAACTTATTTATTTTATTGTAAAAAAAGAAATGCTTCTTCTTTATGCGAATAATAAGAATTCATTTCATTAATTGTAGTTCACAATGTAATCGATTTCATTAAATAATTTTCACGTATTTGTTTACTCCTAACTACGATGTATCGTTTCAACTGTTAAGATTTTTACTACACTACTATCACTTTTATTATTCTCAGTGACTAATAAAGAAAGAATACCTATGAATCACAAATATTTGAAAATGTAATAATGAAATAAATGTTTTCATCAAATTAAACTCTTCAAAAGACGGATAATTAGAAGCTTAATACCGCCTCAAGTTTTACTACTAAACATCAGCACTTCAATGTTACATAAATATTTTTAAAATAAATGTTATACCCTTCAGCTATTTCTCCGACGTTATCTTGCCGTCTTAGTAGATACGCAACCTCTCCAATCATGGGCATCAGGCAAACAAGGTACAGCACAATTGCGGTATAAATAATTTGAAGCCAGAAGTAAACGCTATTTAAAGAATATTTGTTATACCACATGCCATAAAATTTAAGCCAGTAAATGTGAACGGCGTGGTAAAGTCGGGGATTTAGATCGTCCCATGGCTCTAGAACGCCGTAGGGCAGATATGGTTTCAAGATAGACAATTTTCTTCGTAAAACTTGCGGAAGTATTTTCATTATTCTCTCGTAGGCTAGGGCCGATGAAATTTGTGACGGATAATGTAAGAATGCTTTCTAAACGCTACAGTATTTTGTATTTATGTACCTGACTCACGTTAATCACCGTTTAATATTTTGTAGGCTAATAGTGTTGTGCAAGCGGTCTCGTTTAGGTTTATTATTTATTTAATTTACCTAAACGAAATAATAAAATCTTCAACAGTTTTCAATAGTAATAGTATAGTAATATATAAAGTCATAATTTTAATGTGAAATATATTTTACAACAATTTAAATATTAATAATAGAATTAGTAATGTTAGTCCCCAAATCATCAATTATAATAAAAATGTCGTTCTAAAAAGTGCAAACCATTTTAAACACAAAACACTGTTAAAATGCCGTTTTTATAAATGTCTGGTATCATTTTCCACTCTAGAAAATACATCCCTTAAAAGAGTTAATTTAATATGTTTCTGAAAGCAATTATTATAATTACCGTAGCGATATAATTAGCTGCTATAAGAAAACGTAGCGCTCTCTTAACTACGGATAATTGTATTTTCAAAGAGCCTCTCTGATATTCATAATTTTCTAGTTAAATACAAAGAGATATTTTCGCAAATAATGTAAAAAATTTAAGCGAATTTTAGGATTATTTTTTTCCCTTGTTTATTGAGAATAAATAATATTATAAAACGCTTTATATTTGCCTTCTTACGGAAGGTCGAAGGAAGGTCCTTATTTTTTTCACGGAAGAAAATAAGATATTACGATTAATTATGAATTCACTAATTATTTGAATAATGATTTTATTGAATAAAATACAGAGTAGATCATTTCATTGAAAAACAGGATTAGGTGCAAAAATGATTATTTTTCTACTTCAATACTGGAAAAACCTGCTTACGATTGGTATGTCTTTTTATATTCAGAAATTGTTTATGTATATAGTTACCTACCTACCTAATAACCAATGCTTTAAAAAATCAAATGACTAAGTTTACCCCCAAAAATCGCCAAAAAATGTTATTATTACGCCTTTGTGGACCACTATTTATTTACGGCATAACGTGTATTCATGTCATTTTTCATAGATCTATCGATGGCATGGAATGCCTCACAAACTCTAAACTGCACTTACACTGCATACAAGACACGGCTTAGTACTGAATGTTATTGTTTGATGGCCCTCTGTATAAACGGTGAGTCATTTAATCCAACAGTTTTTCAGTGCGGTATCACCTAAGCTACTGTACATCGTTCGCTTCTATACATATTATATTATACTAATTTCACGATTTATATATTTCTAATTTGCTTCATAGGGGCCGTTCATAAAATACGTTCGCATACAAGGGGGGGGGAGGGGTTTTCGCGAGTGTGACAAGATGTGACAAGGGGGTGCAGGGGGTCTACGGCAGCGTGACGTTCGCCGTTCATTAAAAATGTTTACTAAGTATTCGTTCTCTCAACTTTTTTTTTTCAATTTTGTAATGATAGAAGTCATTTATTTCGTAGTCGTAAATATACAGATACGTATTTAAATGTTATTTTTTTCAAAATGAGCGCTAATATTTAAATTTTTTTACAAAATTAAAAAAAATATTTTCTAATATCGAAATTTGTGTAAGTATTATCAATCAAAATTTATCATGTTTAGGGGGGGAGGGGTCTTAGTTTTTGTGACGATTTATTTCCAGGGGGGGGTCACAGAAAGTGTGACACAGCGTGACAACCGGGGGGGAGGGGGTCAAAAAACGTTAATTTTAGTGTGACGTATTTTATGAACGGCCCCATAGTTATAATTTGCTACTAAGTGACATTGAAATAAAAATGGCAAAAATGTCGCGCACTCAAATCTCGCAATGTTTTATACCACGGCTGTGGGACTCGGTAACGTTTTACGATTTATTTTCGTGATAGCGAACATCTCAGTTAGCGCTCTAATTGAGTACAGAAAAGAGATTAAATTTCGTTAGTTCAATAATAAAAATAAGTAATTTCTCGTCGTCTCTCTTTGCTCCCGTTAATTTTCTTTTTATTCCTGTATGTATATCTCTGGTGAAGGTATAAAAATATTTACTCAAAGAGGAATTGAATTTACTGTTATATTTTTATCTAAGTCGTTAAAATTATAACTTTGAAGAATAACAATTTTATTCAACTTAATGATAAATTTCGTTTTTAAAATGAATTGTCTGCATTTTCCACTACTCTTGTCATAATTAAGTACCTAAATTGACACATTTAACAGCTTTGTGAGGGACTGTAAGACTCACATCGGTGGAGGCTTCCACCCTATAATTGTGCTGGGGTTGGTGAAGAGAAAGACCAAATGCTGCTTATTACTATACGACGAGTCTTCTACCGCAGAGTGTACTATGTGGTCTGAGTTATGCGAGCGTGCGTGCTTTTGGCGCGAAAAGTGGTTATATTTATATGTCGATTACAGGTGTTAATGCGTGCGGTAGGAAAACTCTCGCGTAGTACTCATTTATTTCTCATAATTTCTTATATCTATTACATTATAATACTATTTACTTATGCTAAAATAACAACACCAATAATCATAAACTTTATTTGTTAAACAATCTATAAACTATAAGAATTATACGAACACTATTTTTACTATCTATTATGTATCACACACTATTTTCTCTTATATACTATTACAATTTACGAACATAACACATTTAAATCAGTCTTAAAACATTCTATACAGGTTAACACAACTAAATACACGAAAAAGAACATTACACATACATTATAAACGATTAAACTTGTTATGAAACCTGGCCGTTAATGAAACCTGGCTCCGGGAGGGGGAAGATGGACGCGCTCCTCAAGTATCTGGCTTTCAATTAAAACATATACCCCGTCCACCTAGTATTCGTAGCAGAGGAGGAGGGGTTGGTTTCTATATCAAAAATGGTGTGGGAGCTCAAATTCTTACACACCCAGAAACACACTCTATTGAACAAATGTGGGTAAAAATTTCAAGTCGTGGTATCAATACTGTTATAGGTACAGCATACCGACCACCATGGCTAAATGTTGACCTATTCTTAAATGCACTTGTAGAATCGATTGGAACTTTCATCTGGTGCGATAATTTGATATTGCTGGGAGACTTTAATATAAACTTATTAAATGTTACACATGTAAATACTAAAAAGCTGCTTAATTTCTTGGATAGTATGAATTTGTTACAGCACATTAAAGACCCAACCCACTTCACTGAGGATAGTGAAACTTTACTGGATTTAGTCTGCGCAACCGTCCCGGTGTATGACGTTAATATTGACTATATCAAGTCGCTAAGTAGTCACGCTTTTATCTCGTGTAAAATAGATATTATTAAAGATAAAATAAAATCAAAATTTATAGCATATCGATCTCTAAAAGATATTAATAGTACGGAACTTCAACAGTATTTAGATAATTTGAACACTGATCCTTTCTTTCGCAATGGCAACATACATAACTTAGTCCATGAATTTTCTTCCTCTATATTAAAAATATTTGATTTGCTTGCACCTCTTAAGCTCGTACTGGCACGTGATAAATGTTATCCTTGGATAACCTACAACATAAAACTGTTGATGAAGAAAAGAGATGAAGCTCATGTAAGAGCGAAGCGTACAAAGCTTCCGTCACATAAAAAGTTTTACAATGACCTGAAAAAATATGTTAGTGATGCAATAACTCGTGAAAAGGCTGCATATTTTCATCGATACATAAATCAAAACATAGACAGTCCACAAGCTCTCTGGAAACATATCAGCAAGCACGTTAATTTTAAAGCAAAGTGTACCGATACATTACCACTACATATACGAGATCCGGACCAAATTAACAGTCATTTTTTAGACATACCCGGAGCGGATACAGTGCAGGCGGATATCATTAACTTCTATAATGCTAACAGGTTTGGAGGTGTTGAATTTGGTTTTAGTAAAGTATCTAAAGAAACAGTCTTGCAGCTGTTTAAGGGGCTCAAATCCAACGCTGTTGGCATCGATGGTTTATCTTTGGATATGATGCAGATTGTAATGTCAGATTTATTACCCGTTGTTACTCATATTATCAATTTTTCACTAGACTCGTGCACTTTTCCGTCTCTGTGGCAGCGGGCAATTGTGAGACCACTTCAGAAAAACAATAACCCTACTGATTTCAAAGATCTTCGACCTGTTAGTATACTGCCATGTCTCTCAAAGATCTTAGAAAAAGTTGTGTATAGCCAGATGATTAAATATTTGGAAGCAAATAATATTTTGCCAGTATTTCAGTCCGGTTTCCGTAAGCATCGAGGCACAGGAACTGCCTTAATTGATGTACTGGATAATGTACTTTCCGATCAAGACACAGGAATGGTTACTATTTTGGTTCTATTGGATTACTCCCGCGCTTTCGACACAATTAATATACCTTTACTATTAGCAAAGCTGTCCTACTATGGTTTCAATGAGAAAGCTGTGGAATGGTTCAGGAGCTACTTGAGTGATCGCAGCCAACTGGTCGCGGTGGCTCAAGATGATGGAACTACGTCTTATTCTAACGTGAGGTCAGTTGGGAGGGGGGTTCCGCAAGGGTCGATTCTAGGACCGTTACTATTTATTCTATATGCCGGAGATATAGGGGACTGTATAAAAAACTGCAGATACCATATGTATGCGGATGACATACAGCTCTACATATCATTTCCACCCAACGAAATACAGACAGCTTTGAAAAATCTAGGGGCCGATTTGGATAGGATAGTGAAATGGTCTGAAAATAATACACTGATTCTCAATCCAGACAAGACCAAATATCTTATTATGGGAACAGCAAAACAAATTGAGAAGCTTGAAAAACAGCAAAATATAGAAGTGTCAATTAAGGGCACGGTCCTGCAACGTGTTAATGAAGCCCGCAATCTAGGAATTATATTTGACGAAGGTTTGAGGTTTGAAAAACATGTGAACAAAATAATTTCAAATTGTTTTTATCGTCTTAAGGTCTTATACCGTCTGAAGCGTTATATAAATTCTGAAGTAAAGGTTAGATTATGTGATACATTAATTCTCTCAAAATTTGATTATGGAGATACTGTATACGGCCCTCGTTTACTTAAAAGAACTAAAAATGCTATTCAGCGGGTTCAAAATGCATGTGCTCGATTTTGCTGGAACATACCTTCTAGGCATCATATATCACCTTATCTTAATAAAGCCAAAATATTAAATATGGAAAATCGAAGGCACATGCATTTTGCCACCTTACTATTTGGAATAGTAAAGTCTACTAAACCTGAGTATCTCCATAATAAAATAACTTGGGGGCGTAATATAAACAGCAGGTATAATACTAGGGCAACTCCGTATATAATGTATTTTCAAAAATTTCATACAAACGCATTCAGAGGCAGTTTTAAGTACAATGCAACTAAATGTTGGAACAACCTGCCTCCTCCTTATCGTAACATTCAATCTGTGACTAATTTTAAAAATAAATATAAAAATTATCTAATCATAAGGCAGGTAGGCCAGCTTTAGTTGCATCGTAACTAAATGTTTCACATTGTTTGCTCCCCTTACAACCTAGTCAATATATATGTAGTAAAGTTATATAATATAATCCTATAACATACAAATTATAATGTAATTATGTATATTGTATATTTATGTAATATGTTTTTCTTTTTAATATATTAATTATTTATGTATACCTATCGCTTTCTCTTAACTATATAAATATATTATTTAAAAATTTACACTGTTCCTTTGACTGTCGAGGAGGGCCCACTGAAAACCGGTGCTGCGATGCCTCTGCATCACAGAATATCACCGAGTGGTTCCCTTTTTTAATGTTTGATGCTGCACAGACCCTATGTGTTAATGTTAAAATCAGTATTGAATATAATTTTCTGTTTTCTTCGCACTCCAAACTTTATTGTATTTTACTATTCTCTGTTTTTTTCCTGTGTGGCAAGACATTAAAATAAATGTATTTTCTTTCTTTCTTCTTTCTTTCTTTCTTTCTTATGTAAAACAAATGAACTTATAACGCAGTTAAACTATTATGAAACGAAATAAACACTCTATATAAATGAAACTTAAAGTAATAACTTTTACATACGTTTTTATATTGTCGCGAACAAGCTTATTTTAACAGATAGTCACTCACTGTTCCGTTCGTAGTAATTGCTTGGCTCTATGCACTAGTCCGTTGTGTACATAAGTCAGTAGATAGTTATTATAGATTACTTGTTATGACACACTATATGTATAGGTATAATAGGTTTGTAGAATAGGATTATCATACAAGGTACCAACATTTATCACCCTTTATTTTTACATTTCACGAATATTTTTGTGTGTCACATCGACCGACTTTTGACGAAATGTAATGACGTTTTTTATATGTAGGACAAGAAAAATACGTAATATTGTAACTGTAATGTCTAGTTTCCTTATCTGTTAAGAAAATCTATCAGTGAAATAGAATAAAAACCTACAGGAACTGAAGGGAAAAGAGGAATGTATTCAAATTATCAAGAAATCATCCTGTAGTTTTTACGATAACCTATAGGTATTATTAAACAACCTATTTTCTATTTAATTGAGAAATATTTGAACTATTTATCATTAGTCTGAAAATTCATATTACTGTTATGCTATTTAAGTATGGATTTGTTAAGGATTACGCTATTTAAGGACGGATATGGTTGGAAATAGATTTATTACCTATTATATAAATATCTCTATTCCTGTTATACCTAACTACACAATTCCCTCTTCAAAACATTAAATATCGCTTAAAACTAAAGTGGCTATTACATTTAAAAACACATAATATATTGAAGCCACATCATGTCTCACTAAATCACAAATAAAATTCAACAAAGAAATATAATAAGAACAAAGAATAAAACACATTTTGGAGGACTTTAAGCTCGTATTTTATCTTCTTTTGCGATTACATAAATAACGACCCAATTTATCTAAACGTAATGTTTTACAAAAAGCTCACAAAGGAAATAAATAATTCGTCAAATGAGTAGCCACCTACCCTTGGGACGCTGACTGATCGTCGGCTTACCAAATACATTATGCAAAAATGTGATAAAATATGAAACGTTTTATGTGTTTCGCACAAGTGTCGACGAATTTGCATAATCCCCATTCACGCGGCCCAAACTGTAATGAAATACGTGATTTTTGTTTCAAAACAACTAAAGACAAATAAAAGATTATTAAAGCTGCTGATTCGTGGAAGCACAAATTAAAACGCCGCAAGCTGTGAGAGAAACGTAAGCACTTTGTGACTTAAGTGAAATCACGAACAGCTTTTAAAATTCGTATAATATTACTTGCAATAAGAGAAAAAACTATTCAACAGTAAGTTTTAAATAAAAACAATTTAAACTGTTACTATAAAGAGATAAATTTTCACTGGTTTTAAATTTCATACACTCGTGTGAATTATTATATTTTATTAAATATTATTTTATAAGAGACATATAACTTTTTCGGTAATAACTTTTTCGTATTTTCAATAATTATTTAAACAATATTTTAATACGTACATATACATAATTGTAAAATATATCTGTCCATGATTAAAGCGTCATGAATTATTTGTACCACACATAAATTGCCTTAAAACATTACACCACCACGGGCCACCAACCAAACAAACTGATCAAATCGAGTTACAAATTTTATCGCCATAAATATTCATTCGATTAAATAAAAATTATATTGTACTGTCAGAACTGCTAGTTAAAACAATAAATAGCAAGTTTATGACTAGTTTAATGTGAGATATGTTTATATGAACGTAAACATCAACCTTTATGTTTACGAATCCTGTGTTTCACTTATCTATGGAATCGAAAAGCTATAAATACGTGAAAACGTCGTTAGAGGTTTGATTGGATACTAAAATATTGGTAAATATGTATGAACCAGCACGCGCCGGTACGATATGTTAAATACGTTACTCAACTACTCTACTCTACACGTTCAATTCGATTTTATTTATTCAAGAATGATTTATAGTACATAAACTTAATTCAAATAAATTGCGTTTATTTTAGAATTATTTTAATTCAACTGCAATTGATTTAGCGAAGGTATACGTCTTTAAAGCGTTTGGTCGCAATAAGCGTTTTTCAATACAAATTAGGGCAATTTACACTACCTACGAAATCTCAATAACACGTTGCACTAAAATGCAAGAGAGCTTCCATATCAAGTTGTCTGCTAAAAATTGGATCCGTTTAAACTTAAATTATTAGCAGGGCAATTTATTTAAGTAGCGATATTTTACGAGCCGAGAGCGTTTCATATTTCATGTTCATTATTCAAACGAAAAGCAGCCGTTACAGCGTACACAATCTAGATTTCGTTTATTATAATTGCAGATCGTGGAAATTTCAACGGGAACGGAGTGCTAAGTGTTTGGAAGCGTTTAAGATATTTGTATCGCTTACAATTCTTCTGTGAACATCCGACGCTGGCCGAGACAAATGGCTAGTTTCCACGCGATACCGCGCCATTAATTAGAAACAACACGTGCTGCCCCTCCGATTGCTATCTGTCAGCGAACACGCAAATGCATGTTCTACACCGAAACGCAGATTAAATAAATAAAAGATAATCTAACTGCGATTTTAGGATTTACCCTTTGTAAACTACTGTACTTTCAAATCGAGTTGCAAACACGCATCTGATTTGCTGATTTGTTTTTTCGTAAAATCGAGGCAGATAATATATTTTGAAATAGTCATACTAAAATTAGAGAAAGCATTGGAACATAGATAACATGAAAACTTCACATATTAGAAAGTTATGATAATTTCCTTTCATGCAATAGGTAGATTGACATCAAACTAAAGCCTTTGCACATCCAATGTTAGGGCCTTCAATGGGAGCTTGTACTTACATATAAAAAATAAAACCTTCCTATCGGAACAAACAACGTTTTTTGGGAAACTTACAATCGATCTCAATTAATGGACAGTTGGTTGTTAAGCCGCGTTTCTTTATTGGATCAACACCGCTCAAGCGCGGGTGTGTCGGCCCAATAAGTTTTATTTAACTGAAGTATTGTCTTGGCCACGAGCCACACTGTTTGCGCTTTATTGAGTAAGGATAACTGCGCTGCATTTTAGGTGTCCAGAATTATATTTTAAAGTTCCCACTAAATATTAATATATTGCTTCTTGCTACGGTTATTTTTTTTTTTTTCTTATTATCTTTAATCAATAGAGAGGAGAGAAAGGAGGCCAAGTACACGAAAAAAGTTCACTATATTTTGTCGTATAAAATGAGGACCTATTTTTACCTTACCTTAATCTTCTATTCCACTAACTATATACTAAGCAAATGTCTACAAAGCTAAATAAGGCTTAATCTGTGTACCTGAATATGATGTTACTACTTGATCCCTGCTTCAGAGCTTCCTGAAATGTGCATAGTTTGTAGCTTCAATTTACGACAAATTTTGCATTAATCGCCTAGAGTCTCTAGTAGTTTATAGAATTATTATAATCACTCCTCGAAAAAGGGATGAAACTATAATTATACATTATAAAGAACCAAAAAATCCAGTAATTTCCTGTTATACTTATATTTTTTATCAATTTAATTTAAACAAATTATATACATAATCTTATTACAAAGCTCCTTAATCATAATCATAAAGATTATATAGCTTTAGTAATTAACAAGCTTTACTTATGGCTTTACCTATATCACTGCAAGACAAAGATTCCTACTGAAATTTAAGCATTATATAATTGCCTACGAAATGAACGTATTTTATCCTTTTTATTATGGTTTATTTTTTAAGGACACATTTTACTTAATGTTAAAAATCGTCATATTAATGAAATTAAATAAGTAATAAACTATTTTTAAATTAATTTTTCTAGCTCGTTTCTTGATTAGTTTCTTATCACAAAGCACATAAACAATTTTTATCGCTGATTTGCATCACAATCTGCCTGCCGGCAATCACACGGCACGTGACGAAGGGTACATGCAGGATTTATTTGTTCTCTTTGTATTTTTCAACAAAACGTTACATCGAGATGAATTGGATCATTATTTATGTAATTTTGAAGTTAAAGAAGATAAAACACGAGCGTTACAGTCGTGATTCATCTTCCTGAGTAATTATTTCTTTTTTGTTTACATTTTTTCCCTCAAATATTTGAGGCAATGATAAGATTATCATATTTGGAATATTTTAGTAACGTTTTTAAAGCAAATGTAAATTTACATAATATACCTACATTAATATAAATATTTTATCTAGAGTTCTTCATAAAATGATTTGTGTGACGATTTTATATTTTACAATAAAAATAAATCACTCTCTATCGTCACAACTATCTCCACACACTACACAAACTATATCACAACCGACCCGTGTGACGTGAAAGAAATACATACAAGAAAACAAACAAACAAACAAACACATAATCGCAGTAGTAATATTAGATAAGATAGCTTAAATCCTTAAAACTAATAATTTCTCTATGCTGCCAAATTGATTTATAGCAAGTTGTACATTCTCTACAAGCAATGACATGAAATTCCGCAATGTTTCATTAAAGTAATTAATAATTGCCATTAAAGAATAGAACGTGGAATCGGACGTTCACATATTGCCTCACTTAGTTGTATCTCTCTGAGGCAATTTCGCTCGACATTTGTTTAGCCAGATGGAATGAAAATCAATAAATTCAATAGCCTAGAACAATACCAGAAGTTCCTTTACCAATGGCACTTTAGTCGTGAATGGAGGGAATCACAGGCGCAGTAAGTATCTTCTGTTTCATCTGAGTTATGTGTGTCATTAAACCAGGCATTTGCTATTGTTGTTTTTTTATGGACACGCATAATTTAAACGAAACAGATATGTGTTTGTGATATATCGCATACAGATATTTGTTGTGAGTCCAAAATGAAAAATATGAAAATAAGAAATAAAAAACTATCTATTACTAAAGTATCTATTACTACTAATTTTAATTTTCAAAGGTGAACATGTTAAAAATTTCTTATGATTGAAGGTCTACCTTCCATGTACAAAAATAACTTGCGGGTTTGGTTCTGGTTTAAATGGGTTTGCTAATAGAGAGAGTCACGACTCTCTCTATTATAATCCACGGATTATAATCTCAGCCTCCGCCTACATTACCATCAAAGGCAAAATATTTTAATAATAGGTGCATATTATCATACCATAACAAACCTTTATAGGGGTGTAACAAATCCTTTGTTAAGATTACCCTGATGCAACCGTGACCCAGTTCAAAGTTCAGAAACTTCTCACATACTTATCGATAGAAACATAGGCATTCAATCTCAATATTTATAAATACGTTAGTTACATTTTCATTTATTTGTAATAATTATAGTTTTCTTATATAATGTAGATAGCTATTTTTATTTCCAAGTAATCACGCTTCGGTTGTTCTACATGGCTGCTCTTATTCTTTTAGAGCTCCATTGTTTTTCGATTCTATTGTGCTTTTGTCGATTACTTTTTCATACAATTTGCAAGGAGAAAACCATTCGCAACTGATTATACCCATGGACTTTGTGTAACTATGTTATTTTCTTTGTTAAAACTTTTTTTATTATTAATCAGAGTCTTGAGTCCGAGTAAGTATAAATAATATATTTACATACACAATTACACTCACAAACCATGACGCGGAAGATATAAATAAAATCTAGCTAAATCTCTCAATATACCTCTGTATATCTAATTTTGAGCAACAATCTAACTATAGATAAGATATAGATAAGTCAAATATAGGGAAATCATGTAACATTTCAACGATGAAAGGAAACCCAATTGATTACATTTACATGCAAATTCTGTATAACGTGGGCGCATCGTATGGACGTTGGAACTTCCAATATATTCTTTCAGCTTTTTATTAGAATTCCATCGCTTGTTAAGTCAGGGATATATTAAAACTTTATAGGAAAGTGAACAGGAAAAATATATGTGTGAATATTATGTGTGCATAAGAGAACTTATACAACATATCTATGTAAAAAACAGTTGCTTTAAAAATATTTTTATTAAACTAATAGCAATTCGATGAAGTTTAATATTTTAAAGGTTTACTGTTTCCCCAGCTAACCGCAAATCAACCTAAGGCTTCAACCGATTCTTAAACGAATACTTCGCTGTGTTATTAAGTGGCGATATACCCGCAGTTTAGCGTGTTGCTAATAATTACCGAAACTTTTTCTTTAATTAAGCAATAAGAAGACAGATTTTTAATTAACTTAGCATCAAACTTGAAGCTACTTTAAGTAAATTAAACAGTAAAGTTGCAAGTGTACCGTTATATTCCACGTCGTTTAAATTATACGATAGTTTTAAATTCTCCTTTCTATTTTAATTGAGGTCTATTTAATCAGGGTACAATTATTTATTATAGTCATCTCAATTTAGGTTTCTCTTCAATTGAAATTAGCACAGCAAAAATAGCTAACTCTGATTTGGATACCCTTTATTTTAGTGAAATACTTTAGCTTCCTGATTTTTTTTTTTTTATTTTCCTTTGTCATATTATTCAATATAAAATATTCAGTGCCAAGTCTACCATTTTGCCAAAATGTCGGAATAGGAACTAGATTTCGCAATCTATAGGTAGGTTAGTATAAAATTCTTGCCTTGTCCTTAAATTTAATAAAAATTAAAAGTTAGTACACACTAAATTAATGCTTGGCTAAAAAGAAAAGGACGTTGCATTTCGCCATTACGGTTAATTATAATAAATTGAGGAAACTCGAGATATTTAACAAGTCCCGAAGTTAGACCGCACAACTTTGCCACAATGAACGGAGAGCAGCAAAGTAATTTGCCACATTGACAGTGCTCCGAAAAAGTTTTATTACAATGTCTATCGGCTGCACGATGTGTGCTAGAATTATCAAATACAACAATAATGAAACAATACAAGAGTAGCTTAGAAGAGTAGGTATTCAGAAGAACTGCTGGCAAAGAACAGTGTTAACTTTTCATATAAAGTATTTATTCGTGCAAACAGAATGATTTTTACACGTTTGTAATAAGTCAGATAGGTCGTAGACAAGTCATATTATTACAGTTATTCATTAATAATGTGATAAACAAAATCATAGCTATCTTTATTTAAGGTACTCATAACATTTCCTATTTTAATTTTCGCGTAGCCCACAAGAAAAAAAAATAAAAATCCCTATCGACGTTTGTTACCACGAATGTTTGAACGCATCACATCTATACATCTTCTTACATATAATAAAATCGTAGGAAAGTCAAAACTGTACATTGAATATTTTTTTAAAAGAATACATATTCCATGATCTATAATCGATATAGAAGCCAAAAATATAGTTTTTAGAATTTTTGTCTGTTTGTCTGTTTGTCTGTTTGTCTGTTTGTCTGTATGTTTGTCCGAGCTAATCTCGAAAAGTACTGCATAGATTGACTTCAAATTTTGCATGAATATTACTAACAGGTCGAGTGAGGTTTTTTTAAACATATTATCATGCTATCACCTCCGGGGGAGGAGCTGTGAACCTTTACTTTTCTTACGTATTCCGTGTACTACAACAGCGTACAATCTAAAGACTCATGTTTAAATGTTGTTTTTGAGTAAGCCATGCTATTATCTAGCTTTACACTATAAAAACTACGTCATTTACGTAATTTGGGCAGAGAAACTGTTTAATGAATCTTAGTACTATAAAGACAAATTTGATTCAGCGCCATCTATGAGATTTCGTAAAAATCAAATCAATTTACATGTTAACACTACTGAACACAATGTTAAAAATTAATAATTTAAATATAATTATGTTATTTATTTATTTAACTCTTTAACCCATAATAAATCTTCCCTTCCCTATAAGGTGCGCTTATAATTCGTGTGAATATACTACATTTTTAAAAGTGAGGGTAGATGTATATTATTTTAAGTCAAACTAGACACCATTACAGTTAATCTAATATTGATTGTGTTCATTGGTTACATTTTTAAAAATCTTCGTGTTTTAATAATTCGATCACGAGGCGGGACTCTAATACAAAAAGGTTAGTTCGTTGATAATTATTATTCCTTCATCATTTACATGTTGTTAGTAAAAATATACTTTGACTGTTAATACTTTTGTTCAGTATTTATCTGTATGATTATTGCTTGGTAATTAATATATTTTCATGTCGTATACCTAATTATAAACATAAGTGTGATGTGAAACTAGCTGGATTTATTTTTACACACTCACAGTCTTATATTTTGTGTTAATGTTAAAATAGTATTAATAATAGTGTAAATCATAATATTTTTTCAAAGTTAAAAATATTTCCTTTTTTCTGATGGTGTTGCCATCGAATTAAACCGCGCTGTCGTTTCGTTCACAAAAAGTCATGTTATTAGGACCGAATATGTAGCCGCCTCAACTTACGGAAACGAGAGTAACCTGCGTTGTCTGTTAGTTATTGTATAGTCGAATTTAACGTTACATGGAAATTGGAATCTAAATATATGTATACCTACTTATATTAAATCTGTAGAGGTCAATTCTGCACATGAAATATATTTCCTAAATAACTATTATTTTTCATATTCGTGAGCAGAGCAGCAACTCCATTTTTAAGCTTTCGTCGCGTGTGCGTTCTTAATGCGTGTATCTTAATGGTTAAAGCTACACAGAAATCAAGTATGAAGGAAATGTTCTCCATATTATATAAAAAATATCTCCCGACATCATAAATGTCTATCTTTTATGGTTGAGCTTAGGAGTTCAAAGCTTTCTGATTATATTTGTCTACTAGCTGTCCCCGCGACTTCTTTCGCGTGGAATAGTGACTATGGGACCTATGACCATGGGCTCAGGGTGGGGCAACAATAAAAAATCATTTTTATTTTCATGCTCCCACTCCCGCGCCCACTCGCACTCCCACGCCATATGCCACGTTCAGTCCCAATCCCACGCCCACGCCCACTCCCCTTCACAATTAGTACCTACCAGATCAAAGCCAGGGTAAGCGCCCCACCCAGCCCCACCGTGGCTACGCCCATGCTGAATTACTACTTAAGATAAATTATTAAAGAAAATCAAGAAATGAAATGCCTAACCTATACCAAATAGTTACTACATAATGTAATTAAAAATTATGATTAGTATATAATATCGAAAATCAAAAAAGAAATGCCTAACTAATTCTACGTAAAATTTCTTTTAAATTATGTCATATTATTTTTTAGGAACCAGGGGGGGGAGAGGAGCAAATTCTATTTCCTTCCTTTCTTAAACGGATGTTTTTAATAATCTATGGTGTAGCCTGCACTGATCAGCTTAATCGATACTCAGTTTTTATCAAATCCAGCAATAAATCCAAATTAGATCTTTCCTGTCTCACGCACGTAGGTAACTAAAGGCTGAAGAGAGAGAGAGCACGTAACTAAACCGTTTAGACGAAGAAAAGTGTATAGAAAAAGGAATAAATAATTTCATAAACTTCCCGACGATCTTTAAAAATAAATTATAACTTTCATTTTTTTCATTCCCACTTTTACCCCTATGTAGGTATAATAAGTGGATGAACCAATTTTGATACACTTTATCTAAGAACCAGCGTCGGAAAATATTCTGCCTAACAAAAAAAACCGCATCTAATTCGGTTTACCTGTTAGCCAGCTACGGTGCCATAGACAGACACACACACACACACAGAAATACATAGCGGTCAAACACATAACACCGGTCTTTTTGCGTCGGGGGTTAAAAATATAATACGACATAATTTAAAGGACATTTTATGTGGAAAATTTACCTATACACCAGGGTAGATAATGTTTGAAACAAAAAAAATCGCAGTAGGATGAAACCCATTAGAAAAGGATATGATAAAAATGTAAGGAAAAATAAATTACGGTCAATCGGAGTTCGGGAAGTGGGAGGGGGGGGGGGAGCTTTTAAGAGAAAAAAATGGTTTCTCTCGATTTCTCGATAATAATAACACCTGCTAATTTTTTTCTACATATTTTAATTGTACAGACATCACTTTTCCACAATTTTATTATACATATGTATTGCTTCACAAGCATTGGCAGACGACAAGCGCTTGTCGCCATCCGTCGCGATTTAAACTGAGCGTTCCCACGGCATGTGTGCGTATGGCAAGCACTGGCGAGCGACAAGCGCGCCGATTCCCATGGCATGTGGTGTGGTGTGGCGCGGTCGGATTTGTGAAGCAAACATGTCGTGGGAATCAGGCTTTAACTTAATTTTTATTCACCCGCATCAGTGCCACCTAAAAAATCTTTATATCGAAATTCAAGCAAAGTTAAGAAAATGAGAAATAAGAGTTCTCAAGGATCGTTAGAGATAAGAGGCTTACTATTGACCGAAAACAACATGTGTTATGCCGAACCTGAAACCGCTTCACAACGAGAATTGCGGCTCACAGCTGACCGCGAACGGCATGTACTATCCTGTGAGACCGAAACCTTCACTGAGAGGGTATAACGTCTCACAGCTGATCGCAAATGGCATATTGTACTATCCCGTGAGACCGAAACCCTCACTGAGAGGGAATTACGTCTCACAGCTGATCACGATCGTCATATTTTATCTCGAGAATCTGAAACTTTTACTCAATATGAAGACCGTTTGACAAATAATAGGGTGCACCATAATATTATTCGATCTCTCGAAGATGAACATGAGCATAAGCAATGACTAGAGTAGGGACGCGAATATTACCATTATTTGAGACAAGAACGATTAATAAGTTTGTTTAATGAAAGATTAAGAATTGAAACTATTGGTCTCTTGAAACAGACGAATAGCGAGAGGCCCGTCTTACTGCAGACAGATTTCGACATAGTCTTAATGACTTAGAGGTAAACATAGAAGATCAATCTACAAATTCGGTGGTGTGGTCCGACAAATATAAAAGTGGGTTTGCTTATAACCTCACAATTGATTACAGATCATCTTCTGTATAGGCGATATTAACGTAGTATGTTCTTTTTGTAATGCTTTAAAGTGGAGTAAGGAGTCGGCTTTCGTTTGAAGATACGCCGGAACCTTTGAAATCACTACTTTTAAGTTTTAGAGGAACATGTGCAATCTAAACAGTTCTTAGACAATATTAGCTCTTATAGTATTGCGTTTTAAATGATCCTTTGGTGCTCAACAATTATCAGATGCTCCTTTCATTCTTACTTTTAAGATACAAGGTCAAGTTTATCATTTGATAGGATCCCTTTTGCCTGAAGGCCAACCTAAGTTTCTTTAAATATATTTTGTATTCGACTACGACGAATAATCGAATACAAGAAATCAATATTTCTCGAATTTAAAACTGAACTCATTTCACAATTTTAGAACATGTTAATTCATCAGGTTAATCCGTATATATGCGTTTTAAATCGACATTAGAAGCTTTTCCTCAAGATGGTGATATTAATATAAAATTGGTATAAATGCCGATAGACGGAAGTCTATCAGCACTCAGGAATTCCCTGAGCGTGTTATAACGCCCAGGCCACAGTATTACAATTTTTCCTACAGTAGGGCGACGAATGTATTTTCGCATAGCAACGGAGGGGAACTCGTGGGGGGTAAAGTGACGCGGGCCACGTACCACAAACATGCTTAGTTTGTGGTACTGAGCGCGAAAGAAAGTCATCGTGTTTTTAGTAAAGTTACTATGTAAACTAACGTAATTTATTACTTAGGTACATATTCTATAATGGTGCGCTCAAACTGTTAATCTACATTAAATTTAGATTATTATTTTAATAACTAAGAAATGTAGAATTTAAATCACATTCATTCATGTTTTCCTCAGATATTCGATGTCTATGATTTTCGATGATTTTAAGATTTTCTTATCAGAGTATTCAATTTTAATGTAGTTTAATTTTATAAGAGACAATTAAGAACATTCAAAAATAAAGTGTCACGTATTTTTTTTAAACGACGAATGACGAAAAACGACCGAATCGCGGACGAAGTCGCGGGCAACAGCTAGTATCTAAATATTACTTTTATTTGTTTCCTTTAGTGATTCCAAGAAGTAAGAATTTAATGTAATATGACATATTATATATCAATATTACATTTGAGTCGGATTTCCTGAGTAATAATAATCTATTTGACTGTTCGATTCAAGTCTAAGAATTATATTTCTGATTAGTTATGTCCCGCGACAATGCGGGTACAAGACTACAACCCATGTTGTACCATTGCTCGGCTCCTATTCTTTTTAGCGTGATAATAGGTATATAACCTTCCACATTAAATGGGCTATCTAACACTGAAATAATTCTTCAAATCGGACGCGTAGTTCCTGAAATATGGGCGTTCAAACAATAGGTTAATGAGAATTACCTTTTTGATAAAAGAAAATGTAAGAACTTGTAAAAAAGTCAATCCAATTATATCATCAGGCACTCAAATTACACTCGTTAAAGGGTACGTGTTCATTTCGACATAGAATTGAACTTGTAAGCTGATACAACTAGCGATGGCTGCCGAGTCACATACTTATAACTCCGTAGGTATTAATGAATGAGTTTCACGCTTGGCGCTCGGATATAGAGGTCGTCGTAGACTAATGAAATTGCACTGCGAAGATCCTGCTAGAGTGGATTATACGCTTCTCCAGCGTCACTCTATAAGCAACACGTTATATGATACTGAGGTTGTAACAATATTTTCTATGGAAGCATAACGATGTTGTTATGGTAACTCCTAGCAGTAAGGTTGAGAATGTTACAAATTGCCCTGAGGATTTTCTATTGAACATAATGTTTTTTTTTTTGTCAAATGCAAAATTACTAATTGGCTACCTAAAGTTTTGATTTGTCCTTTGCCTGAAGGTTGCCTGGCAGAGATAGCTTTGAGCCATAAGGCCGCCATTTGTACATTTTGAATGGTTTTGTTGTACTTTTATTTTATAAGACTCTTGTACAATAAAGAGTAAATAAATAAATAAATAATGTACCTACAAATTAGGATGCTATTTAACAATGCACGTGGCTTTAGTAAAGTTTTCATCAATATTAATTAAACTACAGGAACTGTAGAGTTTGGGTGCATTTATTTATTTTCATTTTTCTAGAACCTTAATTTACTTTACTGTATATCATTCGGAGGGTCATTAACATTATTTCTTCGTCCCCTAAGCAACGATTGTTCTTGAGGTTTTAAATATTCCAAGACCATATTGCACAGTAACTCTTCGCTTACACGCAGAAGTAGCGTAAAATTTATCTCTTTGAAATAATCGTACACAACCAAGTGGGGCCATTATGTCTGGCCAACCGCCAGCCTTAGGCTGTTCCGGTAGACTGTAAACTACCAGCTATTCCTGTGTATTTATTTATTAAAACACAACATAATTACACCCCCAAGTACTGATACACTGTTTTTCCACTTGATTCATCGTTATTGTGAATATTGTGCATTATCTTTTAACAAACATTTATAGCACGTTTTTAAGTGTTACCTAGTTACATGTTTTAATAAAGTAAATTTTGTTTGTGTTTATTTTTTTTTTTTTTTTGCAAAAATCTCAATAGTCAACGATAAAATGAAAATTATAATTCTATTTTCGTATTTTCTTCTTAATGTTTTTTTTATATATGACGTCGAAATGAAAGTTTCGAACGTTTTAATTAGACTAATGGCTCTTATTCTTTTAATCATAAAAAAAGACAAAATATAAGACCTCATCGTCCAAAATTAAACTCGTAACAGAAGTAAAAGCGTTGCATAAATTTGTCCTTAAACATAATAGAAAACAATGTTACTTCGTAATAATGAATTCTTGTCCAATTTACAATCACGGCCGCAATAATTCAAATGAAAGGGGAAAATCAAATTAATAAGGCATTCCATAATAATTCGATTGTAGGATTTTGAATACCCATTCAAAGTTAACATTTCCAACGATACTTAAATACCAATGCATTTTCGATTTATTGCCGCTCCTGCCGATGCAGAAGTGTCGCCATTTATGCATTTCATGGACCTACCAAATACCAATATTTCAATAGAATTGCAATAAGAGTACTAAATCATAGTTTTAATAACACTCATGTAGAAATGCTTCTGGATCGTTAAATGTAAATATTATTTGTGCCGAAATCATTTCTATATAATTCGATTCAAACTATTAAAAGATATACTCAAGTCACTCAAATATTATTATAAAGCTATCTGCGAATGAAAGATTTCAAAATTAATTCAGTTGTTCTAGAGGTTACTTCCCTGAAAATTGTATATACTAGGCCTGCATAACATTCGTTGTGCCACACATAATATATCTAATACAATAAGTAGTACATATACCTAATAATACATTTTAATAGTCTGCAAGTGCAATTTTTGAGAAAATCAACTTGTTGCATTAATGTTCTATTATACTAGCTTTGCGCTCGCGGCCTAATTTCCGGTATTCGTTAATAGCAATATGTATAGTTCCCGTTTCCGTGGCATGTCCGAGACAAAACCTATCACATGTCCTTTCTCAGATTTCACACTATCTTCGTATCAAATTTCATCCAAATAGCTTTAGTTGTAAAGGCGTAAAGAAGAGACAGACAGAGTCTTTCACATTTATAATATGAGTAGGGATTATATCTGTTTTCAAGTAGTATCTACGTAAATTATAGCTGAGTACTTAATAAAAATTAATAGTCTCAGTATAATTAATAACACAAAAACTAATCATATACAAAATTCAAGTGTGTTAAAATGTATTAGACCAAATATTGAAATAGTCTTTCCAGGCATATAAAAGTGTTGAGTTGACACCGAGTGACGGGCAATAAATCCATTTTTCGAATGGGGATCATTTCTTTCATCGCCAACCACTAACTAAATGACGTATTTAAATTGGGATATTAATAATTCAGTTGCATTATCGGCCGGTTGATATTAAGCCCGAACAGCCAAAGGTTAATGGGACAATTATTGTGCGTGGCACATTCGATCAACTAGGAGAGTTGGTGCCGTGGTGACTATGCGGTTAAAATCAGTAATATCGAATAAGATTAACGTTTAAGTTTAATGATAATGATTGCGTTATGTTCACAGTTTAACACATCTTTTCGGCAAAATTACATCAGCAAAATAAGGTTGACATAACGTTCTATCTAAAGAGATTACAGTTTAAAGACTTGTTTGTTGTTTAGAGCACTTACGGATACTTTAGTTTCTGAAATAAGTACTTTGAAATAATAAATTACTTTCTTTCTGCCGCATACCTAGTAGCAACTTTCACCTGCGTAAATTAGCAAGCACAACATCATCAAGTACTTGTTACATCTGTATTACACTTTCACAAAAACATAATGTAATTGCATTTACAATCTTCATCTCAGTTATCCGCAAATTAGCTGGAGGTTTTCGTGTAATGGTTACGTAAAGCTAATTTAGCGACAGGTGCTAGCCAAGTCATACTTAACCGGGAATTTGTCCGGATAAGTAATGTTAGTTGGCCGGAATCCAATACCGTGAATATATACGGAAACCACTCCCTATATGGAGACGACTTCATCACAGCGTAATGGGTTGGTTTAGTTATTTTGTTAACTCCAGATAATGAAACAACGAGCAATGTGTCACGTGCTCCGTGCAGGGAACTGTTAATAAGCACCGTGCATTTCGAATAACCTTGGAAGATTGCATTCTGTAGCTATAATATAGATATATAAAAGTAAACATAATCTAATGACATACAAAACTCAATAGTCTCACATATCTATAAAAAAAAAACTTTAATTCCTTAACTAGAAATAATCCTACTAGAGAAATTCATACAGATAAAGTAAAATAAATCAATCAATTTAATCCGTCTAGTCTCAGATAACTGGATAGAAAGAACACGTGTAGGAAAAATACAATTGATACCGGATTTTGAATTCATATTCAGCAATCAAAATATGTCAATCCGACAATCAAATAGAGAGCCTGGCTGGAACCCGCCACAGCGGCCGCAAACTTATTAGGCTAAAAGTTGTACACATTCAATTTTATTCCGTTTGGTTTTCATTTAGCTTTTGTATTTATAAACTAATTCATTCCATAGTTAATTACCAAGTTTATAAAACGAATATACATTAGAATGATTACCTACAGAATTAAAAATTATGTCACTCTAGAGTCAAAATCTATGTTTTAATAGTTTCAATTTATTAATTAGCCTCCCATGGTTTGTCTCATCTAAATAACCAAAATATAAGACGAAGTTTAATAATCTTCCCATTCTTGTGAAGGATACTATAATATGAGCGGATGGGTACCTGACCGGACACATCAAAGGCTTTAATTTCCGGCAATATATCAGCCCAACATGTAGATATCCAGCTATAAGCTAGCCAGATCGTTAGTCAACTATCACTCGATCATTATTTGGGTAAATTGGCGTGTGTACTAACACAGACTAAGTAATTCCACAAATACAGCTAATAGTTGCTAATTTTTCTTTTTGTTTCAGAAATATATTCTGATTACTCGTTCTCTTGTCAAAAAGATTTAAAACATGACATGAATAAAATATTTTGCATAAATTATTATCCGCTGACTTAAACTCAACGTAGAGACAATGCAGTTTATATTATTGTATTTCCTCAAACTGGATTTCAAAAAAAAATTCCTGGAAACGGTGTAGAGTACACGAATAGACACAGACCTCGTTAAACGTTATTAAAATAGAATTCTGAAAATACAATGTGTAGGAATCAAATATAAATAAGCATCGTAAGAACAAAGTCACATCCATATCTGTGTGTACTCGAACCAGCGAGGTAACATGCTCTCCAACCTTGACGTCATAAACTGCTCCAGAGATTAAAGGAATAAAAAAAAATCTTCCAGTTTTAGTAAAGCTGTTTTACATGGGCCGCACCGGTTCACTGACGACTTGGATGTGTGCCAAGAGGTCGTTGGTAAATTTGCCTCAGCGTCCCTCCATAGCCCGATTATGTACCGTATTGCAATCACCGACACTGTATCACCAACTTTATTGGATACACGAAATAGTGCACGTAAAGTGAATGTCTCAAATAACATGCTGTATATTTTGTGCTCGTGATTAATACCTACGTTTGTATTTCTCTGTATTGTTGTTGATTATAAAAGCCTATATAATATGTTGTGACATATCATTACCTGTAAATTTCTACTTCTTTGTCTTATTCCCATTTATTTGGGGTTCGGCACATCTAATACCTAATATTTCAAGTCATACATATCATACCCATTACCTATACACATAATTCATGTATTGTCGACAATGGGAGCTTGTAAAATTATATAGACTTTATGTATGACGGCTGGAATATATCAGAAATCAAATTGTAACACCCACTTGTATATCAAACAAAAATATAGAGCAGATAACTAATGATAACATGGAAAAGTTGAAAATCAGATATCACTAATATTCCGGAGTAGTAATGATCAAGGAGTCGCTATGTAATTATTAACGTTCAATAATTATACTAATAATATTAGCTTAGTAACGACTCTCTTTCTGAGAATTCTCCACGCATCGCAACTACAGAGAATATCCATAAATCATAATCTCAACTATCTATTTGAAATAACAGATGTTACCGAGTCCTATTAAACTCATATACATATTTTAAATAATTATATTAGTAATACGAATGTTTAGATACTATCTAGATAGTACCTACTGTTTACTTAAGAAATTTACTGAGAAATTATTTTTTTTACCTTTACAAAAAAGAGTTAATTTTCAAAGTTAGTACCTAATGAATTCATTATTTAAATTAAATACATTAATTAGCAAAGCGGACTAATGGAAGTTATACTAGTAGGATGGGGATTAATAATAATTAGAAATACCTACCAACCACATACCTACGTACCTAAATAATAAGTTTAATTTTTCTAGAAGCGTATATGTATCACTTTTAAATAATCTACAAATCCATAAAAAGGTACTAGGAACATTGTGATAAAATCGTATCGTATGATATTAAGGTTCGATTAATAATACATACTTCGAATATCTACGAACGAACCAATATTTTTATATACTGTTTACTGTTCAATTCACTGTTTTAAAACACATTGTTTTGTATTAATCCAACAAAAAATACGATCACTATTTGCTTATTTGTGATATTCGTAGTTTTATCGAAACATATCAAAACAATTATAGTCTATAAAAACAGTTCGTTTATTCATCGTTTGAAGTATCTAACTCTGGATGGGTACCGAAAAATTAATTCGTCGAATTCAACACTAGTGTACAAAGTCGTACACATTTTCATCTATGTATATGCCTTCTCTGTATGCTTTACCTCCTCATACAAAGCCTCCAACACTCAAACTTTAATGAAACGTATGAAAGGGCTACATCATAATAGGTAATAAATCATCTTCTAGCGAGTGTGTAATAATCAGCTTTCTAAAAGGTACCCATAAATTTCCAAAGACAACAGAAATTTAATATTCGGTAACATAATTTCGCTTTAAAGTTTTGCAATAGATAACCGTGTCGTTTGTTAGATAGCTCGCCATAGTTATTAGGATGTAATTTTAGTGCACTGGCTTTACGCTACGTGCATTTATAAAGGAAATGTTTCTACGTTAAATTCTCTTTATTTTCTTTCCTTTACAATGCGATACCACAGCAGGACTAAAAACTAAATAAGTTATAACTATTTTGGATTTATTTTAAGCAACATTTTAATAGTTATATAGAAATGTATTCTCTACCTCGTAACATAAATGTATGAAAGTATGAAGGAAAAATTAAATTATTCTTATAGGCGGTCAGGCTTGAGTAGAAAACGTGAGCTATAAACATCTACCTATATATCTAATAATGCTTCATCCCGTAGAAAAAAATGCACAAGTGCAAACATAATTTATTACAACGTAAATAACATAATACATCGTGTAACTTCAATCAGGCACAAATAGAAATTGCATTATTAATGTTCATCAAATTTTCCTTAAATTCTATTTAACGATACTGTTACAGTTAGATACTAATAAGGTCTAATAATTAAAAATGGTTTTAAACCATAATGTGTTAACGATATAAGTACTTACACAAATTTCATAATTTCCCTGTACACAAATAATAATTCATACGTAACATAACAATTCGCAAAACCAATTTATATAAATCCGGTGCAATCATTATCTGATATTTCGATGCCAATAAATAGTGTTTATCGAGTAAAAATTAATTACAACTCATATTTCAATTTGCTAGGTACGAGGTAAACAAACATCAGGAGGTCAATACGGATTTACGAGATTAAAGTATTTCAATCAACGTATTATATCATACACGTACCAATAGTTTAACAGTTTCAAAGTGGTTTTTATTTTTACTGAATAAATACAAGTGTTATTCAATCTTATATAAAGTATTTGATACGTCAGGACTTTAAAATAAAAATAAAAAATAATACAATAAAGGCGGCAAGGAAACTTCAAAAACTGGAAAATTCATCCTATAAAGTGCTATTAACTTCAATCAATCTAAAAACCGAAGGTCAACCAGAAATATGAGTTGAACAGAAAATTTATACTAAAGGAGATAATTTGAATACGGCATTTAATTGGCGTTGGACTCCCACGCGTCACGTCGAAATTTATCTCCAATGATAGGAAGGTTAACGATCTTCAGGAATTCCTCGTTAACCCGGCCCATAAACTGTGCTAATGTGACGTTAGATACCAGTATAGTCTATAGACTGAGGTATTTTCGGGACTGACTTGTTTTCCAAGCGAATTGTAAGTATACATGACAATGTTTGAACAGTACGCATTGTTTATTTTCTTTTGAGACGCGTCAGCGACTGTTTACTAGATAATTAAGATTTAAGAAGATGTTTTTGATGTTAATTAAGGAAGGAAATGAAAGAATAACATACCGTATAATTATATCGTTTAAGAGAGGGCTTTACTGATTTTATTGTACCTACTCCTAGGACAGTTTTTACTTCAATTAAAACTTAATCTACAAAAAATACATAAATACGTAAAATAGATAGTTTGAATCGTTGTAAACCTACATTGGGAGATTAAAATGAAAATTTTCAAGGTGCATAATGTAATATTTTCAATACAATAGTTTGTTTTTAGCGACATATGGATCTTACACGACGGTATTAAAACCGTTTCTTACAATAGCTTAAGCATTAAATTTTAAATTATCCATGTTTTAAACATTTTTTACATCAAAAGCAAACTCTGCAATATTTAAATAACCTGAAAGTACAAAACACGCACCATTAATATAAAGTAGGTATCTCTATAGAAAACGGATATTGTTAAATAAAATACGTCTATTAAAATACATCAAAGCAAATTCAGGACAATGACGAGCATTTGTATCTTGAATTGATTGGATTCTGTAATTGTTTGGATTTGGGACAGCAAAGTTTGTTGAGATAATAGCAACTTCCGGGTTCGGGCGAATTGATAGAAGTTAGTTATTGTCAGTTGTTAATCATACTACCGGCTGGTGTGTTTGCTTTCATACGCTTAAACTCGTCATATCCTTGGTTAAATACGGTTAGAAATTGATAAACACACATATTTAAAAAATAATATAAATTTATGAATAATGTTCAGTCACCCGAAAATCAATATGAATACTTGTATCTATCAAAGGAGAAATAAACATTTATTAACTTATGAACTAAATTAGGTACGTAATTTTTTATGTCAATTCCAGATCCGGTAATTTCTTTATGACATAATATTCAAGGAAACAATTTTTTGATAAAGATATTAAGCGATTAAATATATAACAAATGTACCAACCCTGATCTTAGTCTTTAAAAGCTACTTTTAAGGATTAAAAATAGAATCGTTTACAATTAACATTTTCGGTTCAGCTTCTCGGCAATTTTGTTCTGAATAGCGAGCTGCGGGAAGGTCTGAAGGGGCTTGCGAAGTTTGAGGGATTTACAAGATTGCCTGTTTGTTCTACTTATTGGAGGCAAGAAGCTGAGAAACAAATTGCTGTAAAACTTATCTCGCATCTTAATTCCCTTTCCAAGTTCATTTATCTTGTATTGAATGAGTAATCTTTAATTCTTACTTCAACAAAGAAGTTGTTACAACTTTTTTTGATTTATCAGTTATTTAAATACTTTATCTTATAATTATACATCAAATTTTATGAATGATTATAATTTATACCAACTGCGTTTTTCCAAAATTGTAAGATAACTATTCTTATATTAAATTTCAATGCAACGCTTTTCACTGAAATTCCCAAACGTATTGTATGTCAGAATGTCAGATTTTTAAATGGAAATTCTATAAAGTTAATATGCTGGTAGCGATATTGCAGAAAAGCGTAGGGAAGAATGCAATAGATATCAGTAGGTAGTATGCTTAGCATTCAATACATATATTACGGGACCATGTGATGGTGAACATGTTTTTTTTTTCTATAGGAATAACAATATCCTTTTAATTGTATTTATAAATGGCCAATAACTAAGAGAAACTGATAGAAACAAGAATATATGCTAGTTTATTTCTCATTGTTCACCTTGCTTACTGATCTAGTATGAAGTGTGATATATTTATGGGCTAATGGCTATCTTTCTCAGACATTTAATTCGATCAATTCATCAATGATGGAGTTGTCGTTACTGACCCTGACATAATATTGATATTTTGGATTATAATTTAAAGGCTTACGGGGTGAATGTTGAGGCACGTTTTGGGACTGACAAAACAATATTATTGTTATTAAATTATTATCGATCTTTATAGGGAGGTACATGTTGAGGAAAATTGAAACCGAGTGGTAGTGAAATTCTCGAGAAATTATTTATATTGTTGATATAGAAGCACATTTTTTTAATGCATTAAAACCTATTATGGTATAACGTATAAGTATGAATATAAAAGCATTATTTTCGAGAACAACCTCTTAAAATAATGATCCATTAACCGAAAAGTTTCTAGCTAAGCGCTACGCATTTTTACATCAATGCGTCTGTAAGTAATTTATTTCAGTTTTTAAATGAAATAATTTGTTGTGGAACATAATAAAGAGTTTGGATAATATTTTTTTTTTCGTTGACAAACAGAAGTAAAACGTCCGATAAACACAAAGGAACGTATTATCATTACTTGGTTAAAACTTATTGGTCTTAAACAACCGTCGCAATAATAGAAAATAAAATGAGTGAATTAATGATAACATGCATTATAAAGTGCTATCTACTAACATATCAGAATACTTAAAACAACAATGATAAAACAAGTAGGTAGAATAGTCGGGAAACAGTTTCTAATTACGTAGTACGAGTAGGAACTAGATATTACAAGAAGGTATACCTACAATGGAGATAAACAAGATAAGCAGCAATACAACCCACGACACTCGATCCTTTTATTCCAATTTGCATTTAGTTTATTTTTAGGGTTCCGTACTAAAGGACGGGAACCTATTATTTGACTATTACTGAGACTTCGTTGTCTGTCTGTCTGTCTCCAGGCTGTGTATAAACCGTGATAGCTAGTAAAAGCTGAAATTTTCACAAATGATGTATTTCCGTTGCCGCTACAACAACAAATATGTTTTAAAAATAAAAAAAATAATAATAAAATATTAAGGCCTTATACAATAAACGTGATTTTTAATATAAATGGATAGTACGGAACCCTTCGTGCGCGAGTCCAACTCGCACTTGGCTGGTTTTTATTTATAATATCGACGATGAAGTGTCAATATATGCTAACTACAAAAACTACATTTTTCAGTAGATAAAAAAAACGTTTTATTTCTTTTTCGTTACCGTTTTTAATTATTATTTTAGCTTACGTTCATTATCAAAGGATATTAGATATCATGGAATCATTTATGAAATATAACTTCACAGCTTTTTAAAAAAAACATGCAGATATTAGATATTGCTTGTAATTGTATTTAAACAGGAAGCCGTATTTTTTAGATACAATTTATTGCCAATATACTTAGAAGAAATTGTTCTAAAGATGACAACATTTTTTTTATTTTAATATTAGGTTTTTGTATCAATACTATAGTAAAATGTTGATTTAAAATCCTGTCACTACACGTGATTATGCTCGAAGATAGTGGTTTTAATATAAAACATTATTTCAATTTGTTCAACTTCATATGGACGAGATTTTCTTGCTGCTTTGGTTATAGTGGCATAATCACTTGGAACGTAAATTTCTTTGTTCTTAAGTTGGCGTTCAAGTCAAGAAATATAAGCTACTACGTGAACACACGTCAGAGCACAACAGCGTCGAAGATTTACTCATCTTCACGGACGGGTCCAAGACTGAAAATGGCACGGGTGCTGGGGTCTTCTCTGAGGACCTAAACATTAACATCTCGCACCCCTTGGGACCCCGTAATACAGTTTTTCAGGCTGAATACCTAGGACTTCTACTTGCAGCTTTAGCCATAATCAAAAGGAATGTAAAAACTTTTCGATTCGGATCCTATCATATTATGCAAAGTATAGGATAGCAAAGCAGCACTCATGGCAATCAAAAGCCATGAAATCACTTCAGGGTTAATTCTAGTGTCACCTAGCCCTAACTAGGGTATGTGATTTGGGAAAGTCCCTAGTACTACAATGAATAAAAGGATACAGTACTTAACTCATGAGGAAACGATGCTGCTGACATATTAGCCAGAAGGGCATCTGAAACATCATGTCATGGGACCATTTCCAATTATACCGCTACCTGCAAGCTGGATCCGGCTGATGATTACCCAGCTCACTAGCACTGCACAAAAAGCAGAATGTTCAAGCAGATCTGACTGCAAGCATGCCAGAGAAGCCCTACCAAACTTTGACTCTGGACTTGCACGTCCGATTCTCAACCTACGCAGAGTGCTACTACGTGTAATAACAGGGACCCTCACAGGGTACGGCCCCTTCAACAAACATCTCTTTAATTTAGGGATCACAGACAGTCCGCTATGCAGAGCATGCATGGCGTCCGAGGAAACGGCAGCCCACGTCATCATGGAATGTACGGGGGTTGCGGAGTACAGGGCAAGACACCTGGGGTCTCCCGGGTCCGTCCCTGAAGCCTTCGGCAGCCCTCACAAGCTGCTTGGCTTCATGTGCTCGGGTGGTTTCAGTTTTAGCTGGTTTCCTCCACCTCCCTCTCTCACGCAAAATAGGCGCTTGACCTCGAGTTGCGGAGAAATGCCCGTATATTATTATAAGTTGGCGTTCAATGGTGCTATGAACTGAATCGCATTCCATTTGCATGTGACTGGGTTCTAAAAACTTTTGAGTTATGTTATAGTAATATTATACTTTTTACTAAAATATAATAGTGCGTTCGACATAACTGCGTTGCGATTTTGGTAAGTGCATCCGTCAGAAAATATAATAATAGGCAGCTGTTGGCTGACACAATGCTTTTCCAGGTAATTAATTACAAACGAAACAAAAGTGCTAGACGTCAGGTCAGCAGCTGTTTCGTCAAACCAGTAACATGTACAATGCTAAGTAATTTAATTGACTCTACGAACAATTTGTTGGTATCTTTACGCGCATTATGCGATGGTAGTTTTGGAAAAGCATCAAGAAACTCATCAAGAATGGCAATTTTTCGATGGTTTGTTGAGTTTGATGGAGAAGCACGTGTTAGAATACTTTCTTCTTGGTTTGAAAGCATGCCAAACTCTTAACCCAGGAATAAACTGTAAATGAGCCCAAGGAAAGCGTGCTTAAAAACATAGAGCGGACGCTTCAGGCTGTAGTTAGAATATATTGCCAGCAAAAATGACGCAACTTTTGTTATAAGGTATTGCTACACTTTAATATTTGCTCAAATTGACTGTTTACAGAGAAATGACCTTTATGGGCCTATGTATTACTCTATTTTAAGTACGAAAATGCTATAAAACGAAAATCGCTAAAATGTTAGTTAGGAGGTATTGATACTTCATCGTCGATATAGTTCGATAAAAAGGAACGTAAAAACACGAACGAAAATATCTATTTTTTATCCTGTTTTATCTTCATTCACAAACTATACGTAAAATATGGCTTCTTTCTCTAATCCCTCCTTTGATAAAATACGGCGAAAATTGAATATGTCATCCTTGCCACCTGCAAAGAAACAAAGTTATTTCCAAGTCGAAGCATTTCTTCTTTTTCTTTTTACTTTTTATTTTATATACGAAGATAAAGATATACCCGTGGTTAAATTTAAGTGAAATAAAACTTTTGAGTTAAAAATTCTAATATGTTTTATGTAGAGCTTTTCTCCACACTACGCTTGTTTAAATTTTAACCAAACTAAATAAAACACGAACGAATTTTTAGATGATTCTTTTGCTTATTTAAAAATTCATTTTACTTGCAATTTTATTTGAAAATTATAAAAAAAAATGTGTAAACTAACGGCTATTTAAATAATATAGCAAAATATTAAGATACTAACTTACAAGAAAATTTTAAACATTTTATTATATACTAGCGGTCCGCCCCGGCTTCGTCTGTGGTACATATTTACGTTTTCTCTACATAAGAACCATCGTCGTACTTCAAGGAATATAATAAAAAAAGAATTATCGAAATCGGTCCACCCGTTCACGCGTGATACTGTGACCAAGTAAAACGGGTTTCCTTTTTATATATATATAGAATAGATATAGATATATAGCTAATAATTATAACTAAATTTGCTTCATTCGGTAGGTAGGTACTAATATAAATTATTAAATAAGTATTTTTATAAATTAATTATGAAAAGGAATTTTACAATATAAACTAATTCTTTCACAGTAAATAGGTACTCACTGATACAAACGTAGCATAGGATAAATCTTGAACACCAAAAGCTTTTAATATAAGAGGTTTCTGCGCTTGTGCACACCCAATCAAAACAAGTTGTCTTATATCCTTATGGGCTTCTTTCTCCATTTCACAACAATGCCACCCACAATAAAACATCGCATTTGAAAGTAATGATGCCTGCAATTATTATATACTATTAGCTTTTTTATTCCAATTAAATAATTAGCCGTCAGTGTTAGCATCTATGCAACAATAAGTATATTTAAAGAGCCATTTCCACTTTTATTTATTAATCAATAAATTAAAATTAATTGAAAGATGATCATCTACCGTTTATCTTCCGTTTTCTCTGTGGTTTTCTCACAAACTTATAACTAAGACGTTAATAGTTTCATGACATTTGATATACCGCGTTTACGTGACAAACTAAAATCGATATTTCGTAATAGCAGTAATATTATGGTAATAACCAAATGTGTTTCAATAATAATAATTATTTGTTTATGTTCGTTCATTTCTAGTGGCATTATGACAGTAATTGCAAACAATTACAATATCGCGGCTTTTACTAAATGAACGTTGAAAAGAAAATTAATTAATGATTAAGGTTTCTCTAAAATTTAATTATTTCTGACACAAAATGTTAATTTCACGAAGTAAATTTGAATATATTTATTACGTATCAAAACGAATGTGTAGGAACATAAGGTTTATACCTACATGATACTTTTTTAGAAATAACAACGGAATCCATAAAAAAGAATACCAGATTTATTTATAGTTTTTTTGTTGAAGTTACCTGATATGTAATTTCACCGGCGTTCCAAAGGTTCAAAGCCAATAAAAAGAATAGTGAGCCCACGAACGTGTATGTCATAAACGCATTTGTTAAATCCAAGTGAGGGGATAACTGAAAATAACATCTTTTATAAAATAATATGAAGATAATTTTTAGATAAAAGTTAGGTTACTTATATTAGTTACTATATATATATAATGAACATGTATATTGCCTATGTAATTTAAAAAAAATACTGATTGAAAAATACAAGTAGATGTTTTCACTTTTCATATTATTTTGTCTCTGGAATATGAATGTAACATTAATTCGACCAACTTTCTTGAATATTACGTATTTAATAGCTCATCAAGATATATAGATGATCTGGCAGTGTGCAATAATAAATGTTTCGAGATTTAATTAAAAGTGAAGAAAGCACCAAGAAATAATTTCAACGATAGCATTAGCGGCGCGAACATGGCAGCCTAGATAAGTCAGGTTAATATAGTGGTCTGAGCGCACGCAATCAGTGCCGCCATTAAAGAAACTTGAAACTTTGCAACTCTTTCTACTTACCGCTAAACGAAGCAAAAGTAAAACTGCTACCGCTGAACTTTCACAAACTTGCAATGACATTATAATACCGAATACACGGTGGATTTCTTCAGCTAGGCTGTACAGAACGAACAAGTTAATCTCACGCAATATGTGTCAAGTGAATCAGATTTTGTACAGAGCTAGACGGTACAGGATTTTTACTTTACTTTTGACGCTGTGTCAATTAGGGACGGATGAAAAACACAATTACATGTATCGTTTTATTTGTATCTTTAATTGAAGTAAATGTACATGTGAAATGAGCAAAGAAAAGGTAAAAATATAACTACAAACGCAGAAAAAGAATAAAAGATTTGAATAAAAATAGCAATAGTTCAGGATCCATCGCCCATTTTTGCAAGTGATTACTATCAAGCTAATGTTTCGTGAGTAGCTTTATTTTGATGAAACGCCCAATAATTTCCTGTACGAAACTCTCGATTGTGGTAGCTAACAGAGGTAACAAGGATAAAATGTTTTGATTTGATGGTTCTCAAATACTTATTACTAACTGAATTTTTTTTGTGTTCAATCTCAAAATAATTATCTAAATTATTCGAAAAAATATTTGTCCTACAAAATCTATTGTTTGATCAAAGAGTCCCCTCTTTCCAATGTGTATCGATAACGAGGTCATCATAAATGATTACTAACCAGCTGATTTTTTTGTTTTCACTTAGTTAATATTTATATAATTCAACAGACATATTGTCCTACAAATTGCGTAATAAATATTTGAGAACCATCAAATCAAAACATTTTATTCTTGTTACCTCTGTTAGCTACCACAGTCGAGAGTTTCGAAAGGAAATTATTGGGCATCTCATCAAAATAAAGCTACTCACGAAAAATTAGCTTGATAGTAATCACTTGCAAAAATGGGCGAAGGATCCTGGACTACAATGGCTAACAATAATTTTCAACGTCCACAACAATCGATATTACATAGCAAGTATCAGCAATAGTAATGGCTTTCAATAAAACGGCACAATAATGAGAAAGAAATGCAATAAGCTATGATAAAGACGACGAAGAGGATAAATCGCGTGCAACGTTTCGAGAGCAGGAAGAAAAATAAAATTCCCTATTATGAAGTATCAGGGCAGAGAGCTTGTTTCAATGCTTTATAAGTGTATTAACGAACCAATAATATTTATTTATTCGGGTTAAACTTATTTACGAGAAATTTTGCTTTAAGCGTTTTTCGACGAATGTGCTTTCCTTTTATAGAGCCCATACACGTGTATACGACAATTTATGTTCTACAAAGGGAGATTAGAAATTTATTAATGACTCAGACTCATTCGTCAACGTAAATTATCATATGAAAAATATGAATATAATTTCTATAGACTTAAATAAGTTAAGCGTACTTGACTTGAATTATGTATCGTCTACTTGACACATGAAAAAGGGATTTATTATTATGAAATGTGGTTCTTTTTTTTCATTATTTATTATAGTAATATGTTTGGATATAATATTAATGAATAGGTTACATACAAGAGGGAATAAGGACGATTCGTTAGTGACCTAGTTACATTTAGACAAGTTATAACTTATTCCAAATTGTATTGAAATAGAATAGAATTTATGTTAAACATCAATGTATTTTAAAAATAACTGTAGGGATTAATATATCCACAAGGAACGGGAATATCATGTTCATTACGCTGAATGCGGTATAATCACGGCATCGTTGAAGTCAGCTGTGCATTGAAAACAATGGAAATGAACCAATTATTGATTAAGCAAGATATCAAACCGTATTCAATATGAATCTCCACTTTGCATTAGCATCACAAATAATCCTAGTTGTACCTATTATTGTTATTTCTATAGACAATTCTTACACGTTTAAAAATCACATTTGGGGTTATTCATACAAAATGCATAGGATTGAACGAAAAGATCCAGTATTTTTAAGTTTTCAAAAGTAATCGAAATTTCATTAACAAATTACTTACTGTAATAATTTTTGGTGCATTAAAATTCCCTCTAAACAACCAGATTTCAAAATGTTAATTGCCCTTCGCTTATTCATGGTTTTGACGTTTATATCAAAATCGTCCCGGATGTTTTCATAATGATGACAAAGTGTAATAAACTTGTATGCCATCATTATGAGATGGATAATAGGCATACAGTCAGCCGCCATCATCGGTAACATCATATACAACCAGGTTATATAAAAGAATGCACGGATAATTGCTGCCAAAATTGAATTATCGTCGTAAAATGGTAAAAAAGTAACAACAGTGTAGAACGGAGCTCCTAGAAGTTAAAATTATGATTACGAGAATTACATAATTTTTTTATTAAACGACGTCTTCACGTACCTATTTTCTGTAAAATATAACTCAATTTATTAGCCAACATTGTTTCCAGTAAATATTTCATTTAAATCGCATGAATAAAATATGTAGAACGATAAAAATGTAAATTCACTTGCCTTCACTTATTACCTTCCTCAAGCTCTCAATGCCGTAGGCGCCTAACGACAAATAGACGCTCACAGCGTAAAATGTAATTCCAAATTTTACTTTCCTGTATTGCTCTTCCATAATGTGCTCCACTTCAATATACTCCATGACGGTTGCCATTTCATAGTTCAATTTCCTTATAGAATTCTTGTGATATAACAAGAAGAACATTTTAGCGAGTATGATGTTATGAATAGCCGAGAACATGACGGCTGAATTCTTTTCCACTTCAGGAAATTTTCCGAACATTGCAGCGAAATTTTCAAATAAAATCATTGTTACGTATACTGAAAAGGATAACACAGTATAAAGTTTGTAGAATATCGACTCTTTAAATGTATCTTCATAATCGAAATTTCCAGAGCCCGAGTAATAAACGTATTTGCAAAAAATTCGCAGCAACATTTTCGTGTTAATAAACATTTCAATATTTTTTCCGATTATATCGAATGAATGCCGCAGGCTTGTTTTTTGTATTCGACAGTCCTTTTAATACGGCCAATTCATAGAGATAACGAAAATACTATGAAAATATGTCAGAAAAAGGCATGTAATAGCTTAATTACTGTAAAAGTTTTAATAATACCTAGTGGCATTTTGATAACTGAGTATTAAACAAAATCTAATTGCTGGCATAAATCGAAAGTTTGTACGTGATAAATGATTCAACATTAATATTTAATAACATATAACGTAATAATTGGAAAAGTGACTATACTAGAAGTGTAGGAATGTGTTGTCTGTGGTTAATTAACAACGCAGTTAATTATTGCCAAGGACAATTTGGCTACATACAGATATTTAATATTTATGCGGCACTTGATTAAAATGTCATACCTACATTTAATTTATTTTGACATGGGATAATATAACATGAAGCAGAAGATGGACAGAGACTTAATTTGGACGCGTGATACCATTCTAATACGCATTTAGAAATTAATTATGACATAAAATTTAGATGGCGGATTTTTTACAAACACAACATGATATGGGTTATTTTAAATTTTAATAATTAAATCAATGATTTTAACGATTAGTATTTTGTATACCGAGAAGGTGTTTGGAATAAATTAACCTAAACTATTATTTTTTTATCTTATCTCATCTTCATCATATTGGGCTTAAAAAATAACAGTATCTGTATAGAGTTATTTCTAATCGACGATGTAATTTAATTAAAAAAGACTCAAAAGAATAAGCACCCACACACACACACTAATACAGCAATTTATTGATATTATACTAATTTCCAGTCTATTCCTTTTTTCAAAACACAAAAGCGATCGAGCTTAATATCGACAAGGGATTCCAGTTCTAAGATACTTAGCGAGCTCACAAGTATGGTTGCCAATTGCTTTGATTTTATCGAAGATTGTTTTTTAATTTTCTTTATTACAGCTATCCTTGCTCGCTCTGTTTTAAAATTAAATGGTAACTGATACAACGCTATTATAGTGCCATTTTATATAAAACTTCGACGAGATTACAATGTATTTAATTAATTGTGAATAGAAAAAATACTAGTCCGTACTAACACCTACAATCCACCTACAATATGTATTAATCTTAATAATTATTTACAATATATATATATGTATGTATTAGAAATGTTAAAACAAGTAGGTAATAAAAATCGATGTTGCAACTGATTATAGTTAGTCATAAAACTTATTTTATCAATTAATTATTGTTTATGAAAATAAACAAGACGTTTTATTTTTTACATCCTTATACATCCCAAGCCCTATCTTGATTAAACAGCCTATTCATGCTTTACATAAATCACGGTAACACATTCACAAGCGAGTTCAATTTAATACCCGTCTTAGCTATAAATTTAGCGCTAACTTAATATGTGTCTATCTAAAATTAATTCACTAAAGACATTCATAGAATATGTTTATACATGGTTCATACTCAGCATTATAATTCGGAACCACTCTCCAGGGATGCATTCCTTATCAGTCCGGATAATATGTCAATTCTGTATGATTCCTTACTTAACGTCGTTTTGTCCTCGTAAATTTTGAATACCTAATGAAGCCTTATTATTCGTCATATATGGTTGAAATTTATTTAGTATCCTACAAATATGTTTATATCTCCTGTAATGTTATTGTAACACATTGTAAAAGTATAATATTTTTATTATTTACACGCCCAGTTCTTACACACAGGTAGGCAAAACAAAGAAAAAAGCCATACAACAGAAACCATAACAACAACATTTGGACAAAATTGGTCATAAATTATTTATCTATTTTTACTATTTTATATATAACTAGCTTTCCGCCCGCGGCTTCGCCCGCTTTGTCTAAAACATAATAAATTATATACTAAAACCTCTTCCTCTTGAATCACTCTGTCTATTAAAAAAAAACATCAAAATCCGTTGCGTAGTTTTAAAGATTTAAGCATACATAGGGACATAGGGACAGAGAGAGCGACTTTGTTTTATACTATGTAGGGAAAACAAGGTTTGGTCGATGGCCGCCCTAAAAATAAAAACGCCACTTCCCACACTAAATCTGGCATTGATCTTTTCGTTACCATTATCACAACGGAACTTTCCACAGAACACAATATTTTGCAACGTTCAACACCTCTAATGAGAGATAATTCCAAACAATTGGGAGATTTATTCACTTCGCTAGAAAAGGTTAGTTGGGTAGACGTTCAAACACCTTTTACCGATACCTACGACAATATATCACTGTGAAAGTCCCTGCGGATATAGCTTTGGATCACGTATACTCGTATTCGAATTGTTTTTCGACAAACCCCACCGTTCACCTGAATTTTTATACAGCTTTTATAAGACTTTTATTTCAACATAGTATAAGCATTTATTACTGAACTGTGTTAATTTTAAATTATTTAATGTTTTTTGAAATCTTTTTTTGAACCGCTTTTAAAATAAATTTCAAATTAATGTTGTTTTAAGACTCTTCCATAATTGTCGTAGCAACAAATCTTCGTAGATACTTCGTAGCGTGTAGCGGCGTAGCGCTTGCAAAATAATGAATTAAACAAAACAACATTTCTTTATGTAGGTAAATGAAGATTTCAAGTAAAGGTTTTGGGCCCTGAAAGAAAAACAGGCTGTTTCCGTATATCGATTTTCTGCTTTATAAACATAATCCATTATTAAGATTAAAATTATTCTTTTAAAATTATTCTAACTGCTTGAATAATAATTATGTTTATATTTAGTTGAATGTTTTAGGCATAGTATGTTTTATCATATAATTATTATAAACGCTTTAATTAAATTAATGAAATAAATCATATTTGTGAATTATTAATAAGTTGATAAAACTATCGTCGGCGTGTCGAGTGTTATTATTTACCCTTTACATTACATAGTATATAGTATACATATAAATGTAAAGAAACAAGAGTAAAATTATAAGTAAAGTTTTTAGTTTTAGTTTATTTAGTAATTGAATTTATAACTCGTAATGAAAATCGTTAAATATAATTTTTAATTCGAATCTTTTCTCTTTATAATATTAGTGTAAGGTATAAGAGTTATAATAATATTAGGATAAGGTATTTCCTAGTTATTATCCAGAAGTAAAAGTTAAAATATGATATCCATATCACGCATTAATATAAATAAACATAAACTTTTCACACTTAATGAAAACTTATGATTTTGTAGTACTAAATATATTTTAATCAACATTATGTTTATTCAATTAATCACAACTAACACTTGAAATAAAAAATGTATAGTTCAATTTAAAGGGAACTTCAAGACATTTGCTTGTCAACACCTCGAAGAACTGGGAAAAGCCATTTTAAAGTTAAATTAGTTTAAAGTTTGTGCGATTCGAATGCTCGCTGCCTTTCTATATAAGAAGGAGACGTCACATTTCTCAGTTAAAAAATGAGACTTATACTTGGATTAAGTTTAAACTTATTCACTTCTAGAACCCTCCATAACAAGCAGTGTAACTCCATTATATTACGGATAGGTTAGGATGACGGACAGAAACGAGACGAATAAGAAAAAAATTAGGTACATCAAAAGGGTCCTGTGCCGGAATGTTTCATATGGTTTATGGTTAAACATAAAATATATCCAATATTTTCGTACAGGAAATTAAGTTCACGCACAAAATATTTACCGCAATTCAGTTTATTTACTAAATGCAAATTCAACCATTACGTAAACAAATACTTAACGACAGCGTTATTCAGTGTTATTGTTGTATAAATATGGGACTCCACACAAAATAAACGTTATTACATTTCAACAAACACCATGTGTTAATTGATTTCTTTGCTTTATTATTAATTAGTGGTTTAGATTTCGTTATTGTATTGTAGAAAATTTAAATTAATGCAAAGATTTTACAACACAGTAAGACATCTTATTTTATTACATAAATGATATTTCTGTTAATATTATTTTTGATTTGATGGCGTTTATTTACCGATTATTCTACACCCTTAACAATTACTCGCTAACGTCCCTTCTTCTTTTATTGCTCTCTCGGAAGCCCTCAGCCGACGCCTAAAGAGCTCAGCGCCAAATTATAACTACATTAAGATACGAAAATCCTCAATGATATGGCTTTTAAATTTAATTAATTAGCGATATTTTATGATACCATTAATAAAAGGAAATAAGTATTTAAAATAAGTAAATGAATTGAATTATATTAAAAAAGCGAAACCCTTTAAGCCACATCAAGCAGCAAGATAACCACCGAAGTTTATTTTTATACATCATTTTATATTCCGTGTGTTCTGTAAATAAATATTTGACATAAATAGAACGCTAAAATACAAACAGAATCACATAAAATGAATCCACCTGAGTCAACACTGAACAAATAATTCTTTAGAAGGTTTGCAGTGTTGCGGTTAACGTGAACATGAACGTAAAGTTTTTAAAAAGAGCACACCGCAGGCACTTTTGGTTTTCCTATTTCACAAGTTTTCACTAAGCAGCATTTAATCTCTCAAGATTGCAGAAACTTGTGCTATAATTGAAACGTGAAACGCAATGGCTTTATTAAATGTTTTATAGAATATAGGCAGACTTTTTAAACGAATAACTAGAATCATGTTTTTTTTATTTGAATAACCAGTCACAATGAAAAGAAATAAAACCTAAAAATATTTTCATATCGCAATGACTACGAAAAATATGTCATCCTATGCCAGTTTAATGCATCTACAGACGCTCCGATTTGGTTGGTGCCAACCATATCGGAACCGACAAGGCAACCATTCCAACATTGCTACAGATTGTCCGACGGTTGGCCTTCCAGCTGTCAGTTGACCATAGAGTAATATGTCAGTTGACCATAGTACGAAGAGAATGGGCTAAATTCTACTATAGAAATAGAGAAAATTACAGTCATATGCGGCTCTTACAACTTATTTTTTAACGTTTTTAATGTAGCCGCACTGTCAATTTTTTTTAATACTTCTAACATAATAAAATACGCTTGATTTCTGGCATCTCTATTTGCGTAATCTTTGTTACTTAAGTCCCACAAACAGGGAAAGTCTTTATATAGTTCCAGCAATTTTATTAATATGTCACGTTCGGTGACAGTAACTCCCTCGGCGTTCATGTTGACGTCCTACACCGGCGGCGTTGCGAATATGAATGAACCAATTACCTATATTACTCTATGGAATGAGCCGATTTGGTCGGAACAAAGCTTCCAGACGTTCCAATTTGGTTGGATCGGATAGGAAGTTGGTTTGGTCGGTATCGCCGGCGCATCCGACCACGTCAAACCAATATTAATAATAATTATGTCGGACCGACCGCTCTCTACACTTTCCGATTTGGTCGTGGTCGGATGGTTGGCACCAACCAAATCGGAGCGTCTGTAGATGCTTTTAAGTGCAGCTTTCTTTACTGCTCTATTTCGATAAAACCTTAGAGACTTTTATTTTTTTCTTTAATCTAGAATACTTACTTGTATGTTTCAATTACATGACGGCTTCTTATTCGCATTACTTCACAAATTAAAAACAACATTCAGTTAACAAAAGAACTTTCCATAAATAGAAAAGCCATTACCTACTCCATGCATTAGGAAGCTTAACTAAGAACAAACATTAATTTTGAACCTATCGTTGAAACTGATGGTGCCAATAAGGATTTCTCACTGACCAGGCAATCATTCTCATTTAACTTAAATCTAGTTTAGGCATGTTGACAAGTGGTGTGTTGGAATGGACCGGAGATTGAGCTAAGATCTCGATGAACGACCTAGAAACTTCGACTGAGAATAATGACCATCCATTGCAAACCTTAGCGACGGTATTACTTTAGAACGTTATCAGAAAGTCGATTTTAAAAATAAGAAATATCTTATATTAATCCCATTCCTTTTGCAATCCATAGTTAGAGGAAGATAACAATTAAAAACAATAAAAACGCGAAAAATTTTAGTTGTAGTTATTTTTTCTTACTATTCTGACTATATTTTTCAAAAACTCTATTTTTTGTGAGATTTTCCTTTTAATATAAGCGATTTTATAAAAACGAAAATTGTAAAGTTTTTATAATATCGAAAATGCTACTTAATTTCTACCTTTTGGACAAATCTGTAAAATAATGAAAATTTATTAAATATTTTATAGTCCTCTTAAAAAAAAGCCGAATGAATTGCTGTGCTTGTAATAAATGGGTTTAAGGGTTTAGGGTTTTCAACTTTATCACGAAAATATAATAAATGATTTTATCGAAATCTCTGAGAACTTAGTTAAATATCAACTAGTTAAATTTTTATACATCTGTAAATAAATGAAAATTAAAATATATTTTTTTATAAAAACACGTACATTTAATATTGTCAGGAAAGGAAATTTTCGTGGGAAAATTAATATCACATTACCTCGTTTTTCACAACAAAAACATGGCATTAAAAAGTTATTCTTAACTTTATAAAATATTTCATCGTCAAGAATTCTAAGCGTTTTAGTATGAAGCAAATATTAAAGTTGAGATACCAAAATGTTAAAAGCACTTTGTTACATTCTTCAAAACACGTTAAAAATTCCAACAGGCTGTTACGCATTTTTGTTTTACGAGCTTACCTTACGGCCATTAGCCCCTAAGTAGGGATTAAAGGTCATTCAATAACTTCATCTTACTGTAAGTATAGTTAATAGTTGGAAGAAAAGTATATTATTTTCTTTTCATCAAAATTGGGATATCTTAAAATTTCAATGTTCGGCAAAAGTATTTTTTTCATGGAAGTAACTTTTTTATTTACTTACAGTTATTTACTTACTTTAATCCGTCAGTCCTCGGATCACAGACACAATAGAAAATCTATTGTGTCTCGGCCCGATCGGGCCGCTCGGTGGTCAATGGGTTAAATGGGTCTAACTGGAACTTTGTTATGATCTATCGATTGGAATTAACCATCACTAAAGTAGTGTTACCTAAAATATTTTATTCTATTTGAATATAATAACTCTTTTTGAAGTGAAACTTCTATATCGGGGTTGGAAAAAACTTTTGTGTAACATTTTTTCGTTACGCGTGACATTTTTCCGTTACGCGCCATCTTTTTCTTATCCCTACCACGCGTGATTCGACGTATTTCTGTAAAGTTGCATATAGTAAATTATTCTTTGAAAACTAAGGTCATAAAGAAGTTTCACTTCTTACGTGTGTACACTAGTACACGCACACATTTTATTTTTAATGAATTACAATAGGTAACGTAAGCATTTAAAATCACAATAGAAAAATTTGTAAATAAAAACATACAAAGTAATGAATTATCAAATAACTTGGATATGACGTTGACGTGGAAGGGCTTATAACATGCAAATAAAAAGCATACGGAAGCTGAACCTGTTTTAAATAACCTAAATGAGCGCAATATTTATCATCTCAACATTTACTATCTTTGAGAAGGGTTGTTCTTTTGCATTTCTTCTGCCTTGAGTATTTAGAAGAATATTCCGAATATACTTAGTTCACAACACATACCTATCCGTGTTGAACTAATGGTTGAACTACTATGGCTATACAATGTTACATAAATGAATAGTAAATACCTGTACTTACTTAATAAAGACGATTTCATGTTTCATTTTAAAACAACTGAGTATCCGAATGTGCACATACAAGTGTGATTTAGCGAGGGAGCTATCTATTCTCTCGCCATAAAACCCACGAGACTCATTGCAAACAAACGCGAACTTTATCAGAATGCCCGTGTTGTAGTCAAGAATGCCCTAATCGGCCATTTGGTAGCGTTAAGCCCCTATTTATTATCGTAACTAGAAGAGCACTATCGCTTTCAGAGTCAGATATTCGTGTTTCTTACAAACCATTTGTATTCTTCCTATTAATTCAACAGTTTATCAATTTTGCTAATATATTCGATGCGATATTTATTAGAACTGAAAATACAATTACATCTTAGGTCACTGCAAGATCACTTTTTGCGTTTGTAACTATAGCTATCCGATCGGTGGATCATCTGCAATCATGCATTCTAAATCTGAAAAGGTAAAAAAGGTCGAGTAATAACTGGCATGCGACTCCTCCACTCATCGAATGGAACACAGTAGCAATCACATGCTAGTATTTAAAGCAAGTGGTGTGGTATCTTTCCCGGTGCAAGCGGACTCAATTCGAGCCGAAGCATGCTCGACTCAAATATTAAATACCAAACTAATACACTTACCAAATTAATACACGGGAATATTTTTGCGTTTGATTTTACTTTCAAAATATATTTAAATTATGATTGTGACCGCTCTTATACCTATTGGCAAAAGAATAAGAAATATTAACGTAAATGTTTTGTTTCGTAACGTTGAAATCCAAATGAAAAGGTAACCTACACAAACTAGGTAGATAACTAGTAATTCTGTCTAATTAACTTAGTCGAAAAAATGACTGCACTATTACAAGGTTTACCCCATTGTAAGGCTGTAGGTGTATGTAAAGCAAAAAATACTGGCTTATTTCTAATTCAGTAATTGTGATTGCCTATGACAATATTCCGTTACAATATCCACAAGGCATATTGAATATCATTGTTTCCAATACAAATAAAAATATTATCGTTGAATCTTGAATATTGATATTACATTACGATGTCGATTACTAAAGAAAAGAAAAACCATAGAGTGATCTGTAAAATAAATAATAAAGATGTTTAAATGTATTACCGTACCTACAATCATAAACTGTCTGATTTTTGTAAAGGATCTTTTATTTAGAAACTAACGATAAGTTACTAAATTTTTGCATAGAATATAGGTAACAAAGATATGGGCTTGCTTTTGATATGACTACAAATAACAATAAGTACCTATCTATAATAAAAATATAAGATATGCACGTATTAAAAACATTGCTGTGCATACATCTAGTCCAATTGCATGTTACCTATAGACCTGATTCCACGCCTTACACAGAAAGTCGAAAGTACTATAATGATGTAAGTATAGGAATATAAAACACCTACTCTATTTAGGTACGGTTATATAAATATACAACACAATAAAAATCCATACCACATTGAGAGATCACACACTGCACCCGCTAAATCACCAAAAAGTTATTTCATCCAGGAAATTATGAATCATAAAAAAGCTCTATAGCACTTTAGTGCTTATTGAGAATATCATATTATAATGATTTGGATGTTACCTATTTTTATTTCTCTCAGAATATTTGAATCTCGAGTACGCTTAACTACATTATTGTTTTCCCTAAATTTGTTTCAGATACAATGATCAAATTTAAGAGAAAGATATCTTTATTTAAGAGAAAGCGCGGCAATTACAGAAGAAAGGAGGTGTTTAATTACATAAAGAATGGATTACGAAACGCTACGACTCACGGCCTATCTTACTTAGTTAATGATCGCATTTATTTGTTTGAGAGGTTAATTTTGAACGGCAAAGCTTTTTAAAGATACTGATTTTATAAATATAATTTTGTAGTTTATTAGAAAATCTTGACTTGATTACAGTATGCCCTTTTTTATTGCTTCATAATTCGTAAATACACCTACGTTATAATTATTGTTATTACGTTAATTAAATATAATTCATTATTTAATATTTTACAGAATTTTTTGGCTGTTCAGTTTTATTGTATCGATATCGCTAATATTTTTACTTCTTATAGCTCAGTATCAAAGATTTATCGTAAGTACTTCAAACTAAAGATTTATAGGAAAGATGACCTAAATTATTCCTATATTATTTACTACTATTTATTTGTTTGTTTAGGAAGCTCCTACAGTAGTGAGTGTTGACATGGACTACTTTGATTGGAATATTTCTTTCCCGGCCATCACTTTATGTCCACTATACAAAGTGAACATTCCTACATATAAAGATGTTATCAGGTGATATAATGAAGTAATTTATTTTATACTTCAATTTATACGATCCTCCGAATATGAACGTTAATTATTTTTAACTAAACAACATTAGACACTGAGTAGAGTAAGAAATGAAAGCGAGTCAATGAACATAATACTATAAATATTTCCGTTTAATCTATGTATTTTTTCTAATAGAATTAACAGTTACAAATTTCATATTTAGAAAAAACAATAGCCCTTCAGATCTGGCTTCTGAAGGATATTTATGGGCCATAATACACACTAATATACAAAGCTTAGAATATGTCAAAATGGACGTGGCTGATGAAGTCGTTACGGTAAATATAAGTCAGATATCAAATAAATGTGCGATACGATATTTTTCATAATATGCGATCCAACTAAGAATAGGAACTTCTATGACCTCTATGTATCAACTATCAATTAGGTACCTACGTGTAAAATGCATTCAATACCTATTACAGTTTAAGTAGGTAATTTATTTTGACTGAATTACCTACATAAAATTTAAATCGATCCTATTCTTTGTTGGGCCACAAAACTATCTACTGAAAACATGTTAACAGCAAGTTGTTGAAGATATTTGCAAATAACAATATAATATCATTTACGGCCGATTTTTCAATCCATGGTTAAAACATGGTTAAAACTTATCCGCCCTTTAAAGTATTTCACGATAATATTAAAATGTCACCCGTAAACTGTCAAAGACTGACAAAGAATACATTTTTGAAATGGTAGTTTAATACGTTATTCGACGAATAAGTATTAACCAAGGATTGAAAAATCAGCCCATAATATAGTTATGTACGAAATATGATTATTGTATAAATATATTTTTCGTAAAACAAATTTATAAAAACATATTTATTGATGTTTGACAACTCTGATAGACTTGTTAACAAAACTGTTGATTGCAACTTCATTTAACGGTAAATGATTCATTCCTGCCCCCGGGTAGAAAACTGTTTTTCGGCCAGGCATATCGCATTAGTCTGAAATTATGTACCTAATTCTGAAGCATTCAGTAACTCATATGACTACTCATAACAATATAGCCTGTGTTTGTGTAAAGTGTACCTATAGGTATGTATTTTAAATAAATTGTAAATTTATGATTTTTGAAGGTTTATAAACCTGAGGAATACGCAGAGTTATCAGCAGCTGTCTTTAGGAGTTTTGAATTTAATACAATAGAGGCAATGGTTACAAAAATAAATCACCCAGTAACAATAACGTCAGCAATGACAGAAATGGGAATGTGTCATGTTCTTAATTCAAATATTGCCGTTTACGATCAACCAAGGTAAGACAAACCCGACAAACCAATATGATTTATTATATGTATTTATCTTGTATTAATTCTTACCAATTCTTCACTACATAGTACCCAGTGCCGGCGTTAGGGGGGGCGAGAGGGGGCGATGGCCCAGGGCGACAAATTCTGGGGGGCGCCAAAGTCTGAAGTTGGAGTCTCTTGCCTCTCCTAGTGCAAACCTTCAGAACACCTCAAGTGGGCGCCACAATATGTTACAATATGTTCGCCTGAAGTCGTTTTTTGTCCCTATGTCTGCTTAAATCTTTATAACTACCTACGCAACGGATTTTGATGCGGTTTTTTTTTATTGGTAGAGTGATACAAGAGGAAGATTTGAGTATATAATTTATTAGGTTTTAGGGCAAAGCCGCGGGTGCAAAGCTGGTATAAGATATATGTATGTGATTGTGTACTGCGTTGTCCAGTCTACCGTAATTCAATTTAATAAGCTGTTTGTATATTATATTTTTGTATTTACCTATATTTGTGTGCAAATAAAACTACGTGCTTTAACTGAAAGAAGCCACTAGCAGTAAAAAAGCTCAGTATCGATTAAGGGCTTGTTGCAAAAAATTGAAGGTCCTTTAGAGTTTAGACTATAGGTATTTTATGGACCAAACTGATATTTTATTGTGCTCTCATTTAATGTGTCTAGTTTTTTAATATGAAATCTCGGAATATCTTCTTAGATAATACAATATAATTATATTACCAAACTAATGAAAACCCATAAAGAAATAATGTTAGAGATTATCTAATCTAAAAATGAACGCCCCTCCACTGTGTTTACGCTCACATTCAAAGTACGTGTATAGACGCAATACACACAAATTGGTCTGCCTCATTGGTCGTTCAGTCCTCCAGTCCTGTCCATGCCCGAACGACAGGACCAGTTGGCCAACTAGTGCATAAATGACGCGATGCACGACAGAACGGACGTGTCATTCCGTACATAGCGCGCTCTCCCCGCCATACAATGCTAGGCACCTGAACTGATCGCCCGATTAGTTGACAAATCAGTGCGCGAAAGTCAAAGTTTGCAGTAGAATCGCCGCGCGCACACATATAAAAGTGGTTCAATAATTATTTGTCCTCACACATTGAAACAATTAAGTTTAGTGGAAGGGCGTTCATTTTTAGATTAGACAATCTCTACCTACTGTGAAGTCACATTCAAATTTCAATCTAAAAATATTCCACCGTCAAGGTGTATACAGTTATTAAAACAATTTTATAACATTAAATCAATTGTACTCAATAAGTAAAAATTCATGCGGGTTCTCTGATATTTTTTCTTTTCAGTGTATGGAAATCCGGCTCTCCGAAATACGTCAAAAACAACATTGAACTTTCCATTTACGACCGGGATTTTTTCCTAGAGATTACTAATTATGCTAAAGTTTATAAAGTAAGTAAGAAATATTAGGTAATATTTGGGTACAACAGGTGAGGCAAATTCCCGATCATGTGACTACCTACATCCCGGAATTCAATTCACTTTGTATAGAAGTGTCATACAGAATTAATTACAATTATTTTTGTGAATTGTGAGGTATTGTTTTAAAGAAATTATCATATCATACCCTCGCGCAATAATATTAATGTTCGTATCGTAGATAATTTTTTGTACCGTTAAACTTAAAAAAGTGTACCTTCTGAGCTTTTGAGTTTATTAAAATCCATTAAGTAGATATATGTTATAATATGCAATGTATTTCTAACCGCATTTTAAAAAGGGGGTTCCCGTTCATATTTTCTAGGTTTATATTCACGGCCCCGATGAAGTTATCACGGGCACAACATCATCTTTCACTTTCGATGTGGAAGGTTTTATGTCTTTCGGTCTCTCTGTCTGGACTACCAGAATATCGGATGAACTACGAGATATGCCATTACGGATAAGAAAATGCAGGTTATGATAATGCTTAGGTATTAAAAATCGCCTAGACGACGACCTATAAATAATTCCTTGTTTCTAAAATTTTTTATACCTTCTCCTTTATTATGGGGTTGTACTAAATATGAGATATCTTAATTGATATCGTGCCGGATAAGAGTTATAAAGATCAAAAGGCCGCGAAAATCAGTTTTTCGCGAATATTTTGCGACTTATTTCTCGGAGGTCAATAGAGGTCATCAAAAAAATTGTTTGCCATGAAAATGTCTATGGAAAATGTTTGTAATTCTGATGTTGTAGTGGGAAATAAATAAAAATACCTATAATAAAATGGAATAAAATTGATACATTTCCTAGGATATGTTACTTACATGTATAAAATAATTTGTAAAACAATATTTTTTATACATGTTACAAATCTCGTCTAGAAATACCGCATTTCCGGTGAAACATAATACACAAAAAATGTCTAGCCGTTTTTCTTTATAAATAACTTAGGTATAGTACCTAGTAGTAAGTAGAGTAATTATGTGTGTTGTTGTACATGTACATGTAGTATGAAATTGTCACCAGAGGCTAGTTTTAGCCACTCGTGGTTGAAATGTAATATTGGTTTTAGATTTATCGACGAACCAATTAGCGAAAGATACCCAATATATTCGTATAGTCATTGTCTCTTAGAATGCAGAATTATGCTAGTCAATAGATTGTGCGGTTGCGTTCCACATTTTTACAAAACTTTACGTGAGTATTAATCTTCCTGTCATCTTTTGACCACCAGTTGCTTCTTCTGCTATTCTATAACCTGTTTTTATTTTTCTAGCTCATGAAAGAATTTGTCATATACGGGAACTAAAATGCGTGCTCTATTATCTTAAGGATATTGTAACATTAGCACCTGCCGAAGCTCCGTTAGAGCTACGTAACACTCAGGGTTTGCCAACTAGCTCACGAGACTGTGGTTGCCTAAGCACTTGTGAATTAGATCAGTATCACAAAGACAGAGAAGATTATATGTCTCAAGACTCTTATGTATTAGAAATAAGAATCACTTCATTTCCAAAGGTCCGAGTCATCAGAGACATCATCTTTAATTTTTACGATATTTTCTGTAAGTATGAACATTACATACCTAGTACATACTCATTCTAATTTATATATATCACAATTAGTTAGGCCAATTATTATATTTATATTTATTAAATACTAGCGGTCCGCCCCGGCTTCGCCCGTGGTACATATTTACGTTTTCTCTACATAAGAACCATCCTCGTACTTCAAGGAATATAATAAAAAAAGAATTATCGAAATCGGTTCAGCCGTTCTCGAGTTATGCGCTTACCAACACATTTTGCGATTCATTTTTATATATAAGAAGATAATTCAAAACAGGCTACATACTGTCAGTGGCAATATTAGATTAATAACGTCTACATCGGTAGCAAAAAACTTGATAATTGTATTGTGCTGAATATACAGTACAAAACTTTTCAAACCAACTGACGGTACGGTACTACGGTGTATGCGTTCGGGCCGACCCTTTGAATTGCCTCACTTTTCTTGAGCTTAGTCGGTTTTTAAGAGTTATTATTCAAATGGCGAAATAATACTGTTATTTTTCGATGTCAGATAACTTTTTTTCAGTGAAAACAGGTGGCGTCATAAACTTATGTCTCGGATGTTCAATAATATCATTGATAGAATGTCTTGTTATCTTTCTCAAGATTTGTATTTATGTTTTAAAATAGATTTTTTGTGGTAATAAAAGAAATAAACTGTGGAATTATCGTTTATTATTTAGAAACAATATAAATAAATAGCTTATAAATAGGTAATATTCATCAGTCTTCTTCACGATCACTTGAGCTTGTGCAAACATCTGGAAAACAAAAGTAAAATTCTATAATAAATATCGGAAATTGTCCCTTATGACTTAAGCTTGACTTGAACAATAGTGGTTTTATCCTAGTGATGCAATTTGATTTAAAAAGGCCAAGTTATCGACTTTCGATACAAGTGCAAATTTTCAATAACAAAGGTAGAGTTTCTAAAAACCCGAGTGAGCTACAAATTTATCAATGGTATATTATTACACAAGAATAGTTAATACAAAATTACCTTTTCATGCCTGGCCCGTCGTGCGACTGCATGCAATGATTGTTTTTAAAATTGTTTGCTACGCTATCCCAATAGTTTCATATCCTTTCCTGCATCTAATTAAAATAAAACAAGGCATTAAATGAAAATAAAGTTGTCAAAATAATTTAAGAATTGATAGGCGTACACAAGGGCGTAGGTACCTGGTACACGAAATAATAGATACACGATCAATATATTCACATGTGCATCTTAGGAATAGAGCAGATTAAAAATAACAATTTGTGAAAACTTCATAAGAATCGCGTTTGCTATCAAATGAAGAACATTTTAACTCAAAGGTGCAGCTCAAAGCTTCGAAATTAATGTCCGACCCCACTTTACACATAAAGATCTGTTGAACCTAAACAATTATGAGCAACAAACCACATCGTAGAAACCTTTTTTACAAAAAGCTTCAACAGTTATTGAAGAGAATCTTACAATCGATGTTGCCAGCTTTCATAACCTATAAGAAGTAAAGTCCGAACATGCAAACCCATCCAATGAAACATAAAATGGAAGGTTTTGGCTGAAGACACTTACCGATCTAAATAAGGTAGGTCAAGATCACCACATTCTGAAGGCGGGATGTCCTATAATGATTTTCTTTCTTCAGACACCAAAATCCGGAAGCAAAACTGCGACTCATATTGGCTAATTTAGAAGTCGATGGTTTCTTAACTCGTAGGTACCCGCTAAACACTTTGTAGACAGATTTTTTCATCAGGCAATAAAGAAAGCGGCAATCATCACAGATATCTATTGCATTGTATACTCACTTCGATTTTCTATAATCTATGATAAACTAATAATGCATGAACGGAAAAAATAAAATTTTAAATATTCGCACAGAAATCTTGTATACCCAATAGATCCAGGCGACATTATACAAAGAGACGTGGCGTATTGTACAAAGTAGTTTAGTAGGATAATATTTTAGAGGCAGAAATAAAGGTAGACAACTACTTCCATCTTTGTACAAATTTGGTTATATTTAATTCAACCTTAACTTCCCGAAATCGTCCACAAATGTTTCTTGGCGTATATTCAAATGTATACGCGGCAACATCCAATAACTTCAACGCAACGTACTTCTTCGATGTTAGCAACATTCATACATGTATTGGATGTCATAACTATTATGTATGCAAGAATCATCCGTCGTTTAAAAACGAGAGTCAGTACTTTTCTAAAAGTATATGCAGCACGCAATTTTAATCAAAATAAGTCCAAGTTTAAGATGCAAATGAAATGACACCATAAGGAATATGTATTAAAAATATCCCATAATGAGCAATTTGGCCAATTTCCCTAAAACCCTTGCTAAAATCAAAAATCTTATCACCTTGCCGGTGCCTAAATTCATGTACAATTTTAGTAAAAATAATGTTCCAATCTCGCTGAAAACACACCTTTGAAGCATAAAATAATTCAACAAATTTTACGACGTATCCATTTATTGACTACAAATCGAGCAAATTTAATTTGACATGAAATCTATTTAAACAATATTAGTATGATGGGAGCGTGTAAGAATATTTTGAAATTGAATAGAATATAGCGCAATAACATTCTATAGTCCGTTCGCGTTAAGAAAATAGTGAGTCATCGTTGTCCGCCGGCCTGGCCACGCCCCAAATTAGAAAGTCGAGTTCACAGTGACCAGTTGAAATCTGACCTTCGAACAAAACGGTTGTGTATTTTGCGTGACTCGTTCAACAATAAATTTTGAAAATGAATACTTTACCAATTCGAAAGAATAAAAGTGGATCAATAATCCATAGCGGAGAGAGACGCATAATTTACAATGTTTATAAGTACTTTAAATTGTGTGATTTTAATGCAACTAAAAAACGAAAAAGAACAAAATTTTTCATAATAAATGTAACTGAAGAATCTAGCGATACTAGATAGTGATTTAAGTAATTTTAAGACATTTTTTTTCCATTAATAATAATTTAATGTTTAAAAAAATGTTTGTACTTTTTCTCCACTGTGAATACACCCTCATCCTGTAGTTGCACTGATGACTCACTATTTTCTTAACGCGAACGGACTATAGGAGATCAACCCGCATACAATATTATACCGACAATACCTCACACGCTGACATCGACGGAAAGCTATCCTTGACACAATACAATTACTTATTTTGGACCAAGTTTCCAACAGTTTAATAAAGTTGCGATATAATGTAAGACATGGAAATGCATAAAACGAGTGTGGATTCTTATACTAGACTAACCTACATACAATTCTTGTCAAGAAATAATGTCAATGAACAAAAAATCAAGTCAAAACTTCTGTTGCAGTAGTGATTAAGACGACGATGAATGTTTTCTGACCGACAGACCAACTTCGATACGACTCTCCTGCAAACACAAAAACATTTCATTTATTGGAAAATCCCTTCATAAAATCAAAGTTAGTGTAAACAATATTTACAGTTCAACCATCGTCCACTCAACACGACACCACATTAAATTACAATCAATATAAATCATACATAATACATAAATTATTTCTTTGCAACTTGGAGAAAGAATTCGAAATTATTCTTATAAGCTAATAATTCAAGACATTGCCGAAATAAATAGTCTATCCCACAATGACTGCTAGTTGAGACGTAGAAATACTGAGCCAATGAGGTTAACACCTAGGAAACATCTGGTGATAGAAATATAATGAGATATTTCTTTAATTCCGAAACACATATCCTAGTTCAAGAAAATGATAATATCCCAATTAATCACCATAAACACTGCTTGTATATAAAAAAAAATAAACTAAAAATGATAAATGTTATACGAAATGAAACAGAAGTGATAGAAACGCAGTTTACTAACCTCATTCAGGAATGGATTAAAAAAATCTGACGTCAATTGTCCTCCCATCTATTCGAGTCCTGTCAAACATTTCTGTACAGCTGTTAAGGAAATTGACATTCAGACATAGCAATAATGCAAAAAATATTAATACTTCGAATTGTCACAGTTAAATAAATTTTTAATATTTTATGTACGACTCAGTATGTGGGGCAACACAATTTTCATGTTTTTTTTGTCTTTATTAAAAGGATACTGACTGCTCGCTCCGCATCCCACTCTTTGTGGAAACGCACAATAGCAGTATCAGGTGCTGTCATTTCAGCGAATTTCACATCACCACATTCACTAAACTTCTCACGAATCAGTTGCCATGTCACTGTTTGGGGCAGCTGAAATAAATTATACATTATTGCTGTTGCAAAATAAAAAACATGTTAAAAAACATCTTGAAATATTATTATATATTGATAAATTTAAAAAAAATGAAATACGTGTGGCACTCGAGGACTGTCGCGGTTAAGCTATTGCATAGCATCGCATCGCTGTGCCGGTTGGAGTGGGAGGTGTTAGGTTTTTTCGTTACGAAATTTTTACATTCGGTTGCCGCGCTCAGTCTGAGATAAAAGCTATGCAATAGCTTAAAAGTTCGATCGAGGCGAGATTCGAATCAGCATCTTTTTGCTTTACCAAGACAACGCCTAGCCTCTCGTCGGCTGCCCGTGATCCCTCCTGGGCAATCGATTTTCTTCTATTTTTCGAATGAAGTTTCTTTTTTTGGCTAAACACAAAATATTATACTTACATTAGTTATGATAACCATATCTGATTGTTTCTCGCGGTTGGACTGTTGGACGGGAGGGTCCCTTCCATAGCCTTGTCCTGGTATTGACACATTAACCATTGGACGACTAGACCCTACAAATAATTTTCACGTTGTTATATTATAATAAACTTATTATGTATCTCTCCCATATATTGAAAATATACAAATGAATAATTTCCTAGTGAAAGTAAAAATTACCTGAATGTGGACCACTGCTAAGCCCTGGATTTTGTCCTAATACACTATTGGACATGCCCCCATTTCCCATCACATTAGGACCTAAATCATTAGTGTTCATGCCCATTGAATTAGTGTTTACATTTGCCTGTGCCTGTGTTAAAACTGAACTAACTAGGTCATTTGCTGTGATACCCTGTTGAAGTAACTGGTTCTGTAAAGCTCCAAGCCCTGTTAAACCAAGAGCCTAAAAACAAAGTCAAATGTGTTAATAGTGTAAACTGGATATAAAAATTTAGTATCAACATTGAAGTTCATCATTTGAATAAAATAATTACAGTCGTATTTTTAATTAGACGAAGTCAACTGACATTTACTGTGTTGTCAGTTTTTGATGTCCAAACTTATCCGTCCAATAAAGTACACGATAATATTAAAATGTCACATAAACTGTCAAATACGGGCAATTAGAATACGTTTTTAAAATGGTAGTTTTATACATTATTTGACGAATAAGTTTTATCCAAGCATTGAAAAATCGGCCCTAAAAATACGACTATACAGATATATTACAAAAATTAAGAATGAGATTATGTATAGATTAAACGGTTCTCACCTGTAGACTTAAACCACCACCCAATCCTGCATTTGCTCCCAAAGTGCTAGCAGTGAGACCAGTTCCCAGACCATTCAGAGCGACACTCGCGGCCGGCACTGCACCTAACACACCGGCTCCTATCGCTGTTCCTGCATTTGCTAGATTCATGTTATTGGCTGGATTTGGCTGAGGAAGATTTCTGGCAACATCTCTTAAAGGTTCACCATTGGGTCCCAACCCTAAACCTATACTTTTCAATCCTTCTGGTAACTTAACCTCTGTTTTGTCTGTACCCCGATCCATGCGAACTGTCATTCTACGTTCATACAACATTTGTTTGTCAAACATTGATATAGCCTAAAAATAGAACATTTTTTTTTTCAAATTACAGATATGAAAAAATGTATAAGTGCATGTTTACAAGACAAAAAATAAAATACCTGCACAGCTTCTACAGGATGATCGTACTCAATAACAGCAAAGCCTCTGCTATTACCATCTTTATCAATTGCTAAATCAATATTACGTACTTTTCCCGCCATTTTAAAAACCTCTTTAATCTTTACTCTATCAGCTTTGTAATCAAGCTAAAATCAGTACATAAATTATTAGGAGATGGTAATATCATATGTTATTAAATTCAATAACACTCAAAAGTAAACATACATTGGCAACAAACACTTTCTTGACTAGTGGCGGTTGAACATTGATTGATTCCAAAAACTGTAGACTTAGCCCATATGTATTGAAATTCTCTGGCTCCCGTGGCTTATTCATTGCCCATCTGTTGAAAACATTTAAATAGGTATTGAAAGTGTTCATAAGAAATTTATTAATATAATGATGTTAAAGAATAACAATAAGCTGGATGTAAAAAAGATATAAATTAAACATAATGACAACTCACCCATCCTTCTCATCTCTATTGTTTCTACCTCCGCCACCCCCTGTTGATCTTGAATTATTATTTCTGTTCCTTTCATTACCTGTCCAATTTGCAAACGAATTTCCTTTTTTACATATTTTAGAATAAGTTTTTATAAATATATTTTCTAATTAATAACTGTTGAAAGCACAGTTTTCACTTACCTGTTTCTTCTTTCAAAACAAGTTTGCGTCCATTTAAATCATAACGATGCATTACAAATAGTGCTTTCTTCATTGCTTCAGCATTAGTAAATTCAACAACTCCGCAGCCTCGGGGTTTACCATTTTCATCAGTAAAAAGCTCCACATAAGCAACATCTCCTACCTAAAACAATTATATAATAATATAAACATTATTTATTACCCAATTATAATGATACCATAATCAAATAATTCATTTCTTTCAATTTATGCTCATAAATTATGAAATATAGAATACCTAATAGATAAAGATTTTAAGATTTAGGGTCAATATAAGTATTATAATGTCATATGTTGTAGGTATATCAAATACAATTTTTTTTATTGTTTTAGATTTGACTAGAGGAAGATGAGTGACTCAAATTTTAAACTATAAAACCAATATAGAGGACAAAGATAACATCAAAAACTCTAAACGACTATTGTTTGGACATAAATGCCTTGGTTATCTTAATCTTAATACTATTATAAAGGCGAAAGTTTGTATGGATGTATGGATGTATGGATGCATGGATGTATGGATGTATGGATGTTTGTTACTCTTTCACGTAAAATCTACTGAACCGATTACAATGAAATTTAGCACACATATAGAGGGTAACTTGGATTAACACATAGGATAGGTTTTATCCCGGAAATCCCACGGGAACGGGAACTATGCGGGTTTTCCTTTGAAAACGCGGGCGAAGCCGCGGGCGGAAATCTAGTTATTTCATAATTATATATAAGGATAGTCTCTTCTGTTGAGGGTTTAAAAAAAACGCTTATTTGCTTGCTTGTTTACCTTTTCCTTGAATAGATCCTTCAGTTCAGTCCAGCGAAATTCATAAGGTATGTTAGAAACAAATAATCGTTTCCCATCGGAGCGTTCTCTGTCCCCGGAGCGGTCTCGAGTGGCATCAGAAAAACGAGAAGGTCTATCACCACGCCTGGACCGATCACGTTCTTTCTCTCTATTGTTATCCATCTGTATCTCTAAAATTAATTAAGTATCAAAACAATACTTGATTAACGACGCCGGTTCTGAACCTAGACAATAGTTAATATAGAACAATCAAAAAAATATTTGTTCCAGGTAGTTTTATAGCATTTTTTTAATTACCTGTAAAACTATAACTTCTACACAAATTGAAAAACGTAAACTTACTTTTTCGCTCGGTATTAAATAATGTGTGATTGGCGCAAAATTTCAATGTTGTTACTCGTTGGAAGATAAGTATTGTAGCTTTTCACAAAATGGCGACAGGCGCCAGGCGGTAACAGACGACACATATGACTTATGTCATTCTAATACAGACTATATTACGGATGTATCATGGATGTCTATTGCCTATTTTATTAAAATACAAATTATTCTATATATTTAAAATAACCAAATTTTAGTCTTCAATTGACTTGTTAATTTCTTTAAGTTACTGTAGTATAGTTAGTAGAAATTACATAAATAAATATTTTTATTATTTAATAAAAACAGGTTGACTTCTTTCAAGATGCTTCAGTTTTTTGTTTTATTGAGTTTTGTGGAACTGTAGTATTCGCACACGAAACAACGGCCCAATGCATGTTAATATTAAAATAAAAAATATAGATTTCGATGAAATTGTAGCTTTTGTACTCTTTGTACTAAGCTTTTGTAAAGCTTTTGTACGTCACAAGTTGCAACACTTGCATGTCGCAAACAGATCATTTTCTTAACGTTGGCAGCTCTGCTCACTATATAGATCCTATGCGTATCCTATGTATATTTTATTATCTGTGGTGATTGTATTGCTTATATATATATTTTTCACCTACGATGGCCATGCAGGCGAGCTCTGCCAAATTATTATTTAAATTGAGGATTTAAATATTCTGAGCTATGGAACAAACAAAAGCTAATTCACCTAGACTTTTTGTGTGCACCGCTATAGAAAACAAGGATGAAATTGAAGAGGTACTTTTTCAAATTTGCAGTTACTAACAAAGATTTACTTAGTCAGCCATGTAAAAATTTATATTTTCCTATTGAATCCGTGGCGGCGCTGCGGTTTTGTGGCGCGAAATTCAATATATCAAATGTGCATTACTTTATGTGAATACATTAAATTTATGTTTTATTTATAAAATACTTATTTCTTTTATTTCAGAGATACGAAAGAGCCTACATCTTTTTTCAATCTCTTGTAGCTGATTGTAGTGAAAAGGAAGCTCACGATGCACTTAACAATGCTGTTTGCAAAAATCATGAAGATGTGTCGCTGGGAATGCTTATGTCAATTCTCACTGAGCCGCATAATGCCACAAAATGCTATAGAGATCTTACTCTAATAACAAGAGATGGTCTAACATGTGTTCTTAACAACTTGTCCAATTTGATCTTAGAGAGGTATTTAAAATTCCAAGATACAACACGGAATCAATTATTATGGCTTGTAAAAGAAATGATAAGAAATGTTGTAACAGGAGTGGATAGTGTTTGTTGGAATTTAATGCGTTATGCATCTGGTGGTGACATCACACCTAAAAATATTTTCTTAGTGGAATCTCTTTTGGATATTTATATTGACAACAAAATGTGGCTTGACAAATTTCCAGTACTAATATGTATGGTGGTATATACATATTTGAGATTAATCGAAGATCATAATATACCACAACTAATGGCTCTGCGACAGAAAGAAGTCAATTTTGTGATAGCACTCATAAGGGAGCATTTCAATGAAGTCTTAAGCTTGGGAAGAGATTTAGTCCGTTTACTCCAAAATGTTGCAAGAATTCCCGAATTTAATCAATTGTGGCAAGATATTCTTTTAAATCCTAAAACACTATCACCAACTTTTACCAATGTACTCCAGTTATTACAAACACGAACTTCTAGAAGATATTTACAGTCCAGACTCACTCCAGATATGGAAAGAAAACTAGTATTCTTGACATCGCAAGTACGATTTGGGCATCATAAAAAATATCAAGAATGGTTTCAACGACAATACCTTGCAACACCTGAATCTCAATCCTTACGTAGTGATATGATTCGTTTCATAGTAGGGGTTATACATCCTACAAATGAGTTACTGTGTTCAGACATAATTCCGCGATGGGCAGTCATTGGTTGGCTACTTACAACTTGCACTTCAAATGTTGCAGCTTCAAATGCAAAATTAGCCTTATTTTATGACTGGTTATTTTATGACCCTGAAAAAGATAATATCATGAATATTGAACCTGCTATACTCGTAATGCATCATTCTATGAGATCTCATCCAGCAGTTACTGCAACCCTTCTTGATTTTCTCTGTCGCATTATTCCTAATTTTTATCCATCATTTGCAGACAAAGTAAGACAAGGAATTTTCAATTCCCTTCAACAAATTATTGAAAAGAGGGTTCTTCCCAATTTACAACCCCTATTTGACTCTCCAAAATTAGATAGAGAACTACGCACAACTGTAAGAGAGACTTTTAAGGAGTTTTGTAGTAATGGTGAAGGAGTGTCTGGATTAAGAGAAGAAGGTATTGAAGATCTGCCTAGGGGTGGACCTGATGAACCAGTATTTTCTGATGATGAGGATGAAGCCAGTCCAAATATTGGAGAAGATACTGATGATGATGATTTACCTCTATCAGAGGTTCGGGCAAGAGAACGTCCTGAACTAGCAGCAGCTTTACCTCTAGTTTTACGGCCATTTGCTGAAACCCTCCTTGATGAAAGAACAGCAAGTGCAGGGACAGCATTGCTTAGCGCATGCTCTCCACCAATGCCTACTGCAGTAGCACTTGCTGATTTATTTGCTGCTGCCGTACAAGATATTCCACCCCCAAAAATAAGTATAAACCCTACTACATCAGAATTGGAAACTATTCTTAATAATCCAATATTCTCAATGTTTAACTATCTTAGTAGCGATAGTTCTGATTCGAAACGTAAGTTAATAATGGAAGCATTCAAAGAGATGTATGCACAAAGTTCTGTTCCGAGTTTAGGTTATTGTTTATTAGTTTATTTAAAAATTTGTTATGAGAAAGAACGCCGTGCTGAACGAGATCCCGCAAAAAAAAGAAATGTTAAATTTAAAACAGATATTTATAAAGATTATTGTAGTAATTTAGAATTAAAACTTGCCGAGAGTTTAGCTGATGATTTTGAAAAGTGCCAAGAATGTGATGCAAATGTTCTTGTATGGTTGATACCTGATGTATACAGAGAATTTAAAGATCAAGTTCAAAATCATATCAGATTATTGCATATTATAGTATCCACATTAGATGCTGGACAACTACAGCGTCTAGTGTGTCTAACATTACAGGGAAACTTAATGATGTTTAAATCTGACGATATAACAACAATGTTATCTACAAGTCTGGGCTGGGAGACCTTCGAACAATATTGCTTATGGCAACTTTTGACAGCACATGAAATATCAGTTGAAGATGTTTTACCAATTATACCTAAATTATCCTACAAGGACCATGCAGAAGCATCAACATCGGTATTGCTCATGTTAAAACAAGAAAGACCAACTGCAGATGTTGTGAGACAAATGTTCTGCAGATCTTTGGATGAGGACGACTCATTTGTTGTGTCTACTGTCATGTATTGGTGTCAGGATTATGAAGATAAAGTAGCTGATCTTTTGGCCGTTTTATTAAGTACACGATATCCAGGTACAAGTCCAAACAAAAGAAAACGTCCAGGAAAACATAACATTCCACCAAACGCGCCGCCTTCCGCTGAATTAGTAAGTATTTACTTAAGAAATTCTCATACTTAATCATGAATAATTTTTGGAAAATTAAATACAAACAAAATACAATAATTTTTTTTAACAGGTATTAGGTCACCTAGAACAAATAAGAGTATGTTGTGTGGAGCAGAATGATATGTCAATTTTTAACATGGAATGTATGCAGAAAGCTTTGCAGCACTCGCAATCAAATAGTAGTGATAGTTTGAAGGTAAATATATTATAATATGCATATTAATTATGTAACTTACAAATACTTATCTCACTAAAACAACTTCAACCTGTAATAAAAGTAAAGAAAAAATACATTAGAGAAATCTTCCCTGTGATATAAAAACAAAAGTAGGTGTAACACTGCCTTACGTGGAACTCTGAAATAGTAGAATCCACTGCATATTAATAAAAAGATTGTAATGTGTCGTTATTCCAGAGACAATACAGTGACCTGTTCTTTTTGGCTTGGCAAGATGAATTACCAATGTTGAGGAGAGCAAGAAAATTAGCTTCGAATTCAATGCCATTAAATCAAAATTTACATTCATCAAATGAGGATAGTGAGGTAATATTATATGCAATTACATACATAAGTAGTAACTGAGTTATAACAACACTACACAACTTATTTAGATTTTTACAAGCTTAGTATGGGATCAGATCGAGCCGTGTGTGAAATATGTCCTGAAATATTAATTTATTTTGAAGTGAAGCTGCTAATGTTGAGAGTAAAATTTCAATTCGCGTCATGGCAATGCCGTAACGTCATGGAACCATACGACGGTTTTGGTATATTTGAATCTTACCAAAGAAATTTCACTGCTGACACATGCTGTTTTTTTTTTGCCTTTCATTCTTTCTGTTTATACTTTGGATTTATCTCTAGAACGACCGAACCTTATAATCCAATTTAGATTAAATTGATTCAACTTGCAGAGATACTTTGTGTTAATATTAAATTTCATAATTCCAACAGTCAAAAAATTTTCACTTATTTCGCTATTACTATTTTTGAAGTGAAACTTCTCTAGGCGCGTTAAGAGTAAAATATCAAGATCGCGTCATGACTATACCGTCGCGTCATGGAGTAAGACGACGATTTTGGTATATTTGAATCTTGCCAAAGAAGTTTCACTTCTTACACATGTGCTCGGCAGACACGCTCTTTTTTATATACTATATTGCTAAGTAAATTGTATTGTAAATGTATAACATTTTGAAAATCATATTTCAGGAGGAAGAAATCGTCAAACCGAAGCAGGCAAAACGGCGAAAGAAAGCTATTTCAGATAGCGATTGACTTAATAATAAATATATATTAACATGTGTAGTAATATAAACACCAAAGTGCGACTCTACAATAAATAGTGTACCATGTTTGTTTGTTACCTTATGTTGTCCACATGGTGCAATTTTAAGAATAATAGTTCATTAACATTTTAATCAATATTAAAGTACATAATAATAATTCACATAATATTACTATGTAATATTCATGTTATTATTTCATATTATATTATCAATGTTGCCACAACTTACGTTATTATTACGGTAAGGATAAGTACATGTTAATATTTTTTTTATGAGACAAAAGTCACACAAAATGTTACTGACACCTTCTAGAAGGAGGTATTTAGTAGGTTAATGTTTTCAAAATACACATAGTAAATTGTAAGGAGCATGGAAATATTGCAAAAAATTGATAACACTTTTACTTAAGTTTTTGTAAATTTGTCACCATCTGTAGAAGTTGTAATATATATTGTTATACAGATTATTTTTATTTTTCGTATATATAGTGTTGGACTTATGTTAAGTATAAGGTACAAGACCAAGAATTTTAAGTAAATAATATTATATTGTATTAAAGCAATTTTCGAAATACATTTTACACTAGGTTCAATAAAGTATTTCCCCATATATCCAACGTTTTATTTATTTCATATTAATTAACATTTCCTTAATAAAACAAAATATTAGTAAATGTCTTATTCTTATCCAGTAAGTACAATTAAAAATTAGAATAACAATAAAATAACAAATAACAGTAAGACGCCTTTGAAGAATGTCCCAAATTGTTTATAAAATCTATCTTATAATTTAACCAGATACATGTATAATAGAAATTTGTAGAAATACAGGAATATGTTCAAAATATTATGTAGACAATGTACACAGTAATAGCTGTGACTATTTACATTTAATTTAAACCTTATATGCAATTTCAAAAGTCATCAGTTGCAAGATGTAAAAATTCTTTCAAAAACATGAGCAAGGAGCAAAAACTCATATGATCTCATCTCAACTGAAAATAAGATCACAAATGCATATTTCTATACTTATCACAATACATAAATCTAGAGTAAAATTTAAATGTAAAGTCAAATCAAAATTAATATGAAGTGTAATACAGATACAGGGTGTACTTGTAACTTTTATTAAATAGTCACACAAATTTTGTTATAATTAATAATTATGTAATAAGGTTTGTGCAGTAACTTAAATCATATGCATGTTATAGGCTATAGCCTATACCTTTATACCATATTATAACATGCATGAAACCTATATATGTATAATACACATATATAATATATATACAACTGACTTGACTTAACATTTAAAATTTAAATCATATCCATGTTTTATAAATGTATGTAAGTATATGAATAAAAAAACATAATAATTATGCAGGGTAATTATTGAAAAATATTCCATCAATTTACAAGAGTGATGATGTTTTAATGAAGATGATAAAAATTGAAATATGATCCATCACCATAACACTTGTTTTATACCTAGTATGAAGGTAGTATACTACTTTTATATTAAAGCTTTACTATAGCTGTTTGCCTTGCTTATACCTTTGCCTAGCTTGAGCTTTACTGTACTTTGTCTTTTTTTCAGGTATTGTTTGTTCATTATCTTGCTTTTCATCTGAAACTGTTCAATAAAAATATAATAAAAATACATAAGATACTTATAGTAACTGATACAATTTTTATTAGAATCATTTTTCTTTTATTAAATTAAATAATAACTTACTTAAATCAGGTGGTGGTTGTAACGACTTTCCTGCACTCCACGCAGTCATCAGAGTTGCAGTCTTTCCAACTGCAAATCCGATACCCGACAGGGCAATTGAAAATGCTACCATGCTTATTGGATTCTGAAAAGTATCATCCACATTCAAGCAATAATTAAAACATATTATTCACTTATTTATGTATATTAAGTACTTACAGTTAATGTAGGATTTGCAGTTAGTGTGTAATCCAAAATCACAACAAGAATTCCTATTATTAAGCCTATACATGTACATATCCAAATTGTGTTTTGGCTTCCTAAAATTAATTAAATTGATATTGATTAATATATATATAATAAAACCTCATATTTTAGGTTTAGACTATTAATCACCTTTTAATTTCTTTTTCTGTAATTCAGTTATGCCTCTAATAGACTCCATTAGTTTGGGATTATGAGGTTCCAGTTGTAAAGCCCGTGTATAAGATATTATAGCTTCATCATATAAACCACTGGCAGCTTCTACTTCTGCTCGCCGAAAATAACCCTAAATGATATAAAATTTGTTTAATATAATAGCTCCTTCAATAAACCTGTTAAAACATTTTTGTAATGTATTCAAATAGCATCTTAATATATTCCAAAATCCTAGTAAATATTCAAGTAAGTACCTTTGCCCAAATGGGTTGCAATTTTACAGTTTCGTTTGCATCCTGTAGTGATAAATAGTGTTGATCTAATTTAAGAAATGCAAACGATCTATTGCTATATAAGACATAATTATTTGGTTCCATTTTAATGGCATGAGTATAATGCAGCACAGCTTCGATATATTTTCCATCTTTGACACACTCGTTTCCTTTGATTTTAAGTTCTTCTACGGATAATTGCGGATTTTCTTTCTTTGATTCATCCATCGTTAAAACTAAGTTATATTTTAAATTAGGATAATATTGATGAAAATTATTTATTTAGTAAATCTAAGATGCTTGTATATTTAATATGTATGAAAAATTAAAAATTATATTCGACTCAATAATTTGAAATGAATAAATCGGAATAAATAAATTAAGGAGATAACATCCTAAATCTGCACATCACATTCAATTTCAAGTCTCAGGATCTGATAGATGTCAGTGTGACAGGTGACAGTGGATGTCACCTTTATTTTTTTTCTCTCTTTTGCGGCAAGATGGCTCTTCTATTTGCCAATATTAAGTGAAAATAAATTAAATATCTGTGATCCAAATGTGCATGCTGTGCAGGTGCTCTGTACAGAGCAAGTTGGGTCTGTGCAGCGCCACAAGACCAAAGAATACTAATTATACTCTAAAAAGAGGCACAAGACTTTTCTCGGCCCGCACGTGCACTTCTAACAATTAGGCTAAGCATACACGAAGCGGTTTTCACCCGCGCTCGCTGCGGCAGCGGAATGGAGTTCTATTTTCAAAACTCACGAGACCGAAGTTCGATGCGGTCACGCAGCCCTAACCGTCGCGATTGCGATCATGCGATTATCGCTCGCAAACTTGGTGCTTGATTATTGAAAGGCGGGCGGATTCAAGCGCGGCGGTTGCCGGTTATACGATCAATTCAGTTGCAGGCATTGAGATAATATTACTACGTATGGAGGAGACACCACGAACAAAATCTATGCGCCATTTTTTTGCTCTAACTAAGTTTTAAAAATTATTATCTAGTTAGGTACTTAACGATGAAAGTTATTCCTTTGCACTTTTCCGTATTATTTGTATTATTTGTGCAATATCGTAACACACACGAAGGCATGTTTGATGCGTTTCACTTTAAAACCATTAAAAAATACCGCTCAACATACGTCACATGACGTATGTTGAGTGGAACATAAGTGATGTAGGCGGTGTCGTCTCCATATTAATATTATCTCAATGGTTGCAGGCCGATTATGTACTTGCTCTTTATAGGCTGCCATGGACACATACCAGAAACGAGCTGCTGCATTATATATACTTCACAGAGAAAATATGCATGACTAGACATGATTTTTTTTATCTGATAGTTTACAAATTACAACATATTTTTATAAAAGGGAGAAAAATTTCGCTGGAAAAGTAATATGTACCTATATAAAAATAGAAATATGTACCTATATAAAAAAAATGTTTAAAAAACCTTTTAGCTAGTTTAGTTTAGTTTGTGTTTGCAGCCTTAAGTCAATAATTATCATATTTTGTCAAACTAAATGCAGAAATTCAGATTTCAGAAATCAGAAGTCGGCACTCGGCAGTAAGCAGAGAGCAGAGCAGTTACTGTTGTGGTGACTGTCAAAGTGACTGTGTCAGTCTGTGGTCACAGTCAGCAGTGTTAAAAGTAGAGTTTGAGAACTTCCGACAGTTCTGTTTGCATTATTTTATTGTATTCCTAAAAAATTATATAAATTTTAACAACATGGGAATTAAAGAAGCTGTAATTTATTTAGATAATCAATGGAATGCCTATTATGCCGGTCAAACAGTAAATGGGAGAATTGAATACGTTTTTGATAGCCCTAAAAAAGTTAGAGGTGAGTCTATTTAAAAAATATGTATTTGCCTAAATGAGTCATAGTTTTAAAGAGGCAGTGCAAATCTGTTTTTGCATCTACATTGTGTTGATGTTTTGTAGTAATATGTATATAAACTTTGCATTTTCTTTACCCATAGGTATTGAAAAATTAGTATGTGCATCTTTACCTAATTACTGTTTACCTTTTATTATATATTATATAGCAATGTGTAAGCTTATTTTTTCAATCTAAAGGTATTCATGTCAAGTTCAAAGGAGAGGCACACACTGAATGGAGTGAAAGTAAACAAGAAGAAGATTCAGAAGGAAAAACTCAATCCACAGACACTCTTCATACTGGAAATGAAGAATATTTCCAAATATCCTATTATCTTCTTGGCAGCAGTACAGGTACATACATATTATATTATTACTTTTAGTAGGTACATGTATGATAAGTAGGTAGACTCTTACAATTACTTTCTAATATTTCCATACCCATATTGGTATACCGTTACATATTTATGCTAATATGCCTACTATTATGTTTAACACTCGCATACAAACAAATTATTTCTAAGGGAGATATCATTTTATTTTTAGCATAAATTATATAATATAGGGTTTTTCAATGAGCACAGATAGATTTTGAATGAGTATACAAATGATCTGTTTTTGTGTTCAAATTAATGTGTGCAGTGGTTTTTGAGTTTATTGTAAAAGACATCAGAGATTTTACAATATGTATTGATAGAATACAGTCTTTAATCATATCATGAATGTATTGTATTAAAAAATATTGTAACATTATATTTTAGGAAACGAAATTGAAATTCCTGCTGGCAAGCAGGTGTATAATTTTACCTGTGCGCTGCCTCCAGTATTACCATCTTCTTTTGAGGGTGAGCATGGCTTTGTGCGCTACACTGTTAAAGTCACCCTTGACAGGCCGTGGAAATTTGATCAAGAGACTAAAATGGCATTTACAGTCATTAATGCTTTGGATTTAAACCTCAATCCTTCATACAAAGTAAGTAAACAATGCTTTTATCTTGTGAATGTCTTATTTATTTAGCAATTTATTATCTTAATTGTCTTACATACTTTCTTACAAAACATATTATTATAAATATATGTCATATTATTTTGATGTAGTGATATGTTTGTTCTAGGAACCAATTCATTTCCAAATGGAAAAAACATTTTGTTGTTTCTGCTGTGCTTCACCTCCGTTATCGGTAGATGTTCGAGCCCCAGTGACTGGATATTGCCCTGGCCAAGTCATTCCTTTAACTATTGACATAGAAAACAAGAGTAATGTTCAGTTGCATCTTGTCAAGATATTTTTGAGGAAGGTAAGTGTGTGAGTGGTATTTAACCACACTGTAGTCTTTGATATTTCCAATTTATTGGCCATCCATGTTGTTGGATATATATATATATATATATATATATATATATATATATGGGTGATTATACAAAAATGGGGTAACTTTTGAGGATATTTTGTTTACTATATTTTTTATATCAGATTGTTACAAATTAGGGTGTATATGATAGCTAATCTAATGAATATATTGTTCCAAATCGGGCCAGCCACTTTTTTAAGTAGATTGTGAGATATTTTAAATTTTCTGGAATTGGCCTCCAGGGGACTGACGAGGCTAACATGGTACTGATAAAAAACACAATTTTGTAATATTCTTAAAGAAATTGAATGAAAATTAATACAAATCTCTCAGTTTTAATATTGGCACATGTCTTTTATGTATTAAAATCACTTAGTTACGTTTAAAAATGATAATTAATAATATGTGATACTGGGAAAAAACAATGTCTCAAGTTTCAAAACAGCCTTCTGACATTTAACGCAACGTGAATATTCTTACTCTCTTACTTAACTTTTACTACTTTGACTTAGTTTTACTTGATATTTCAAGTAATTCACAAACAATAGAAACAAAAAAACGGCCAAGTGCGAGTTGGAGTCCTAACAAACCTATTTTTTATTATGTTTGTAACTAAAAATTTACACTTTTAGCAATTTTTCCTTTATCTGTGTTATAAGACGTTGCTATTTACCAAGTAGAAGTAAACTATATAGCAGTTTATATAGTAGACTGTATACACGGGAAGCATCCTGTGTGTTTTTTTATTCCCTTGCGAATATTGAATTTTGCGGAAATTTGCAGTATTAACGGATGTAGGTATCTTTTGATTGCGTTGCGTTATAAGTTTGATTTTTTTACAGCCCCAAGGGTTCTTAATCTTGAGTATCCAATATAAATTTCAGATTGATTCCTCCACGCGTTCCAAAAAAAACGTCTTAACAGACAAACGGACAACAAAGTGATCCTATAAGGGTTCTGTTTGTTCCTTTTGAGGTTCGGAGCCCTAAAAATCTACCAATATTTATGTTAAAAGTACTAATTATAGTAAAATTAAAAACCAAAGGCTCGAATGAAAGTCTCATCTGTTTTCATAAGAGCCCCTTGACATTTTTATAATGTTATCAAGTATATTAATTAACTTTTATGTTATTTTGAGGTAATTTTACTTCACGGTATTATACGTATACGTATTTATCTGATAAATATAAAAAGCTATGCCCTGAAAGCATCAAAATCAATAATCAAAATAAAATAAGATCTTTTTAATAAAATTATTAGTAGTTTGTTTCAATAGCTCTTTTCTTTGCTACTGTTTCTTAAATGTTTCTTCCCTAGTCAAATTCAGTTTCTTTTAGCGTGGCGCATGATGTTTTAAACTGAAATATAAAATAGAAATGCTTATACCAATAGCAATCAAGATAAAAGTTCTCAAAAACGACAGAATCATCAGTACTATGGGGTCGCGTCAGTCCTCTGGCACGATATCTGACAAAGGACTGATGCCAGCGGATTGATAAAAAGGGACTTAATATGAGGTTTTAATCAAAAATTATGTTTTTTTGCCTAATTTCTAATATCAACAAACTATATTTTTACAAATCATAGTTAACCATTTATAAATGAAAATAAAAATCGGACTAACAATAAAATAACGACTCACCATAGGACTGAAATGTTGACTGGCGCAGCAAGATTTTAGAGGACAAACACAACCCTAGCGCTGGTACAGTTATGACGGCCGTCAAAATATGCGGTGCACAAGTAACTTCATTACCAACATTAATACTTAGACAGGGATTTGATCTCGACTTGGTGATATTTAGCGAGAATTTCAAATTTAAAAAACACACAACGGACTGACTAGTGAAAACGATGACAAAGTTTAATTTTATTTTTTAAATAAAATGGAAAACATTGCGTTATGAAAGTTGTAGTATATAATACTATGTACATCAAAGATTGTAGTGAATTAGTAAGTTTTCTTAAATCGATGATAATGTTTAAACGATAGTCACTTGATTGTTGGTTTTCGGAGTTGTGACATGCCAAAGTACTGACGTTTGAGGTATTAATTTATTTTTTTTATTCATTTGTATTTTAAATAAAGAAGTGAAATTGAGTGACCAAATAAAGGACGCTTCATTGTTTTAAAATAGATTGTTATTTGAATAAAATATAATAAGACTTTGTTTAAATTGGCTGATGACATCGAGTTACCCCATTTTTGTATAATCACCCATATATATATATATATATATATATATATATATATATATATATTTTGATATGGGCAACAGTAATTATGTGTCAATATAATGCTTGTATAAACATACAGATAAATTGAAAATATTAATGAAATGTTTCATATTTTGATTAATATGTCAATTTTTAAAGTTGCACACATAAATCCATTCATCAAGTAATAATTGTAAATAGAAAAAAACTTTCTAGCATAGGTTAAAAAGCGCTGTTTGATCATAATATATAGACAAATTATCATTTTAGGTGGTGACATACAGAGCAACTTCACCAACAACTGCTGTGAAGAAGTCAAAGGACATTGTTCTTACAATACAAGAAGGACCTGCTCCAGCTGGAACCACTAAGCATTGGAACTTGAACATGGAAATACCCCCAATACCACCCTCGAACCTTGTCAATTGCAGTATTATTGATCTGGATTACGATTTAAAGGTGCAGTACAGTGAGCTTTGCATATAGAAGGCATTTGTTGAAGAACATTCTAATCACTATGACGTGTGGACTTGCATATTACATACTTTGAATGTTTTGGACTTGGAGCTATAATAATCAAATAGCAGACTTATAAGAATACATATTTGAATAGTTTAAAAAATATTGTTTGAAAAACTCTTCAATCAAATGAAACATTTCATTATTTTTTCAATTTTCTCCTCCTTATCTATATCTACATATGTTTAAACAAGCATATTATCAATACATTGTTTATCGTTGTAGATTCCTTCTTACTTGTTTGTTAAATCTTAAAATGATTGCAGACAGATTCGATTGTGCGTGCTTGCACCATTGTGAGCAAGTACACACATTTTATATAAATAAAAATAAAATGACTAATTATAAATGGTAAAATATTCAATAATGATAATATTTAAATTAATTTAAATGTAAACTGTATAAAAACAATGTAAACTAACATAGTAATTAAGAAATAATACTTACAAGTGGACCTCTGATGTTCTATTAATAAATAAATTATTATTATTATTAAAACCTATTTCTATCTTTCGTTTTGACTTTTGTATCGCAGGTGGAATGTGTAGTATCGGGAATGCATCTCAACTTCAAAGACAAGAAGTACATAACGATTGGCACGGTGCCGCTGATGGGTGGGCCTGGAGCGGCTCCATCAGCACCCCCTCAGCCGAGTGTGGATACATCAAACCAACCAGCCGTTCTACCTGTGTCTCCGGGAGAGCCTGCTCAACCCTCTGTGAGTTCTGAATTATTTTGTTTTAAACTTGTGCATTATTTGTGATTGCTAGATTCGAATACAATCTAATTACTGTCATTTAGCTTTTTTAGATGAAACCAAAACGAAATTAAATTGTTTTTGAGTTTAGAGTTTATTCTTAGAAAAAGTAGTAAATATGCAAAACACTCGGGAACTGCCGCGGTTAAGCTATTGTATGCTATGCCTTCAAGCCACACCTCCGCGCCCGTCGGAGTGGGGAGCGTGAGGTTTTTCGTTACGGAATTACTGGATTCGGTCCCCGCGCTCAAGACCCGCGATAGAAGCTATGCAATAGCTTAAAAAAATGTCATATAATTTTGGAAGAAACTAATTTTCTCGAAATCGAAACATGTTATTATTGCAATAATATTTGTTATACAAGAAATTTGATATTTTGTGGTTTAATTGTACATAAAAGGAATAGAGCTTTTGAAGTATTTTTTTTGTCTATTTATTCAGGCACCGGCTGGTGGCGAAGCTCCAGGAGGATGGATGGTCCCAGGGTCGTCACCAACTCAGCCACCTTTCCAGTCGCTGTACCCTACTCTCAGTAAGTATTTCAATTTTAAGCTTTATTTAATTTAATACTACCGGCTGGGCCCGGGTCTGCCCGGTTATAATGAAACGAATATTTTTTTTTTTATAAAATTACAGTCTGTTCTGTGAAACAAAAATTTTTTTTTTTTTTATGGTAAATATTATTATATTTACCATATTCGTTTGTTTTACTATTGATTACTAAATGATGTTACCCACACTTAAAATAAAAAATGTTGTAACAAAATAAAAGTTTATATTTTTATGATCTTTGACATACCGTATTCTTATGAATAAGATTCGAAGTAAGATCGCAATAAATATTACTTATATGTATTTACAAACAAGTTGAAGGTCGGTTGAGTTACGGTGAATCACGCATTCAGCAATCAGCAGTTAGTGCAAATTTAACTCAATGATTCAGTTATATCTCTGTTATATTTTATCTTTCTGCTCTCATAAACAGATAGCAGTTTGAAACAAATTAAAGTTATATTGTTTTAATAACAATTTATATCTTAATTATATTTGATAATGTTTATACTTAGTAAAAAGCAAACGGACAAAATATAAGTACATTAACACTTAAATTGACTGATAATATTTTCTTTGATAAGTAAGAGTCAGAAAATGCAGAATTTGTTATATATTATACTATTTAATAAAACTGGTACAATATTTTAAAAACGTTTTCTTCCTCATACTAATGAACGTTTCATCAGTATGTGTCATAATGCTCAATAAACATAGCCATATACACAACATAGGATAGACCCCTTGTGCATTCATGAATGGAAATATTTTCTTGATAAATCTTACTCATATAAATATTAATATTTCAGCTGAACCAGTGTACCAGGAATCTCCATACGGCCGCACTATTAAGGATCGCAATGAAAGTCAGCACATGGCCATTAATGGTCCTGCAAAATTCGCTCCTTACTATCCTACTTACGCGGCTGTCCAACCCCCGCCTTTACCACAATAAAATATTTTAACAAGCTTTTGTGATGTGTGCTAGTAGTTAGACAGTATCTATTTGTATCGAATTTCGAAACTGCTTTAACGACATATAGTAACCAGCTATATTTACATTTTATTGGATTAACAGTTAGTGAATATTTCTTTTTACCATAAGGTTTTACGTTGTGTATCGTTATGTAATAAGTGTAAACGGAAACGTGCTAATTAAGGGCCGGCGCCCACTGCCGGCACGGCGTGGCATGGCAGGGCAGAGGATTTTATTACTAATGAAGTTATTTTGAATCTTATTTCAATCAGTTTAGAATTCAAGTTACTTTATTTCGATGCCACGATGCCGCGACGTATCGCAGGATGCTGCAGCATGACGCGGCACGCCGCAGGATGCGGCGGCATGACGTGTCTTGCTTTGGGGTCGAGGAATTATGATTGCTAGCTAGTTGAAATAAGGTTGAAACTTATGCAGCATTAGTGGGGCTTTTAGCAGGATGCCACGGCATGCCGCGGGATGCCATTGCACGCCGCGGGATGCTCTGCCGTGCCATGCCGTGCCGTGCCGGCAGTGGGCGCCGGCCCTTAAAAGCCTCGAATATTTTGATAGATTATTTTTGCTTCGTATTTCTTGCGTCTTTTTAGTTCCGAAGTTATACCATACAATCTCCCAAATGTCTCATTTATATCTTATAAATGTAATCAGAAAACCCCGCAGTATAAATTAACACTATGATGCTGAAGTGAAATGAAATTGTACGAATACTGTCTATTTACGATAAATTTATGACTAATTTTATTTGTGATTACATGAGATCTTAGAAATTATTGATTGTACTACTAGATTACAATTCAGTAATTGTATCTTTAAGGATTGTTAAAAGACATGCCCGTCCTAATATTATTATTATTTGTAAATTTACAGAAAAAAAATTTAGAGTTTGCGTATTTCTTTTTTATTATGAGTCTTCCACATTCTTTTTTAAAGTATATTGTATGAATCTCCAAAACTTATAATCCAATGAAGACTACTCATTGCTCAAATGGTATTTTATCGTAATTGGGACAGAATTTAATTTTGATATTGTCGAATCTATGTAAAAATAATACGTATTATCAGGCAGCTTTAGCTAGCATAAAATGGTAGATCTTATATTAATAATTGTGCATCATACATATATTACGTTTACCAAAAACGCACAATTATTTTATGATATTTTAATTTAAGAAATTTATTTTGAACTTTGTAATGGAAATTGGAATGATCTGGTTTTTAAAAGATAGTTTATTAATATTGAAAATATTATAGTACATATTGCATATAGTCCAGTCTGTGGGGAAATGTAAAAGCCTCTGCTCTACAAAAGGTGGCGTAGAAAATGTTTTGAAACAATATTGTTTAGGTATGAAAGGTTAATAAAAATCCAAGTTTTCGACCTTGACGGACCCAGGCGCTAGCCGCCATCTTGAATTAAAGGTGCTAAAATTAGGTATATTTTAAATAACTTCTCAATTGTTTACTAAATCACAAAAGTGTCTATGAGGGGTTCAAAGAAGACAAAATTACCTACATTTTTTTCATACATGATTATTCTGTAAGTCTTAAAGGTAAAAAGTTACAAGCGACGGAAATAATAATATTTACAGAAATCATATAATTTTAATTTTGTTTAAAAATTGTGCAGCAACCTTTTTTTATTCTTTTTGATAGCCCGGGCTGGTTAATGGTGGCTTCTTCATTATCGTCGCTGAAATTTTCTGTTTCATTGTCTGTATTTTTAGTTTCCAACCATGAAATTTCGTCGATTAAATTTACTTTTTATTGATAACTTTACGAATCGTTCATATCGGATATCTTCTAAGGATTCCTTATCCATGTCCCCTCCGTAAAAAGTTACTAGAAAGCGTGCTCCAGCGTCTTCGATTTCTTCTGGTCATGATGACGAAATTTCATGGTTGGAAACTAAAAATACAGACAATGAAACAGAAAATTTCAGCGACGATAATGAAGATGCCACCATTAACCAGCCCGGGCCATCAAAGAGAATTAAAAAATGATAGCTGTACAATTTTTAAACAAAATTAAAATTATATGATTTCTGTAAATATTATTATTTCCGTCGCTTGTAACTTTTTACCTTTAAGACTTAAAGAATAATAATGTATGAAAAAAATGTAGGTAATTTTGTCTTCTTTGAACCCCTCATAGACACTTTTGTGATTTAGTAAACAATAGAGAAGTTATTTAAAATATACCTAATTTTAGCACCTTTAATTCAAGATGGCGGCTAGCGCCTGGGTCCGTCAAGGTCGAAAACTTGGATTTTGATTAACCTTTCATACCTAAACAATATCGTTTCAAAACATTTTCTACGCCACCTTTTGTAGAGCATAAATACCTACAGACTGGATTAATACTATTACTTGCAATTTTATTTCAACGAGAGTTTTTTATTGGAAATTCGATTAAGCTGATTTATTAGTTTATCATAAAATATTTGAAAACCATACGTCATTTTGTACCATAAATATATTTTATAAAATCAATAAAAATTACAAGTTTGAAAGGATTAACGTGCCCTCTTTTTTAATTATTATAGTCGTGATGTGCGGAGCTCAGACTAAGTATGGACCTAGTATTCACCCAAGCATTTATATATGCCATTTACTTGTTATATATTTTGAACAGAGTAATAATATAGACTATAAACTGGGAGTAATAATGTGTGAAGTGTATTTTACAATACTGCTAAAAAGTCAAAATAAGCATATTTTTGAAGTGAACGATATGTTTTTTTAAATGTTTTGACCATTTACCTACTTACACATTAATGGCTTGTTAAGAAGAAGTTTTTGACTCATGGACTTGTATAATTATTTATATTGTAGTTTTACTTTATATAACTTATACAGATTTTAACATTGTTTTATTAAATGTATCCATATTATAATTTGAGTTTTATTTCGCTGAAATCCTACTTCACTACATAGTATAAACTATAAAACAAAGTCGCTTTCTCTGTCCCTATGTATGCTTAAATCTTTAAAACTACGCAACGGATTTTGATGCGGTTTTTTTTAAATAGATAGTGATTCAAGAGGAAGGTTTAAGTATATTATTTATTATGTTTTAGACAAAGCGGGCGAAGCCGCGGACGGAAAGATAGTATATTATAAATGCGAAAGTTTGTGAGGATGGATGGATGTTTCATGTTTGTTACTATTACACGCAAATACTAATGAACCGATTACCTGTGTAACAATGAAATTTGGAATGTGGGTAGTTAAAACACCCAGAATAAAACATAGGCTTTTTATCCCGGACATCCCACAGGGTCGGGAACTATGCGGGTTTTTCTTTGAAAACGCGGGCGGTATTTAATGTATTGGTGATCATCCATCGTTGTAATAAATGGTTATTGATTCCAAACTAATTCTATCATTCATAACCATCAAAGAGCATAGGTAAGTTTCATAAAAAACTGGTCCAACTTATCAAATCCTAAAAAGATAGACATTCTCTCTATACTTATATTTTGAAGGCGCCGAGTTCAGGAGCCACGGGTTCGATTTGAAAAATAAATAAAACGAGATATTGATGATAGAACCTTTATTGATTTTCCCTCACAATATAAAACAAATTATTATAAAAACAAGGAAATTTCATAAAAATAACAGGAAAAACGTCAATTATATTTTATACTAAACAGTTTTGCACTTAAAAAGTTATTTTTAGGCGTTCGATTTCATTAAAATCACAAATCATTGAACAAATGGTTTTCATAATTTCATTTTCTACAAATGTTCTTATTTCAAACTTTAAATTTTTTCAATAACGAATTTGATCAACACGTCTTGAATTATATAAAATTACTATTTCTTATAACATCTATTTCTCTAAATGTCTATTAAGGGCAGGACGTTATTAATAGATAATTTGATACATTGCGTAAGTTCTCGAAAAAATAAATACATATTATCACATGAAAGTTCTCACTTAACATTCGGTAGAATAAATTTTAAGAGTAAGCATGTGTTAAAGAAACGTTAATATAGGTTAAATTGTAGAAGGAAAAACAATGAAGTATTTATTGCTGATATATTGCCTAGAAGATTCTGACTTAACAATTTGTTAATGTCAATAATATGAGTGATAGCGAAATGAACATAAACCACATACAATGCCCTTATGAATAATGCTAACTGGCTAATTGATATTTTTTTTGTTTTATAAAATAATATAGAAATAATAAACCTACTTTTTAATGGGCGATTTCATGATTCTCGTACCCCGCACGATTCGAAGGGTAAAAAGAGATCATTAGAATAATGTGGGAACATAAATTTTTAGTTTGTGCTTGATGGTCGTAACATCGACGTAATTCGCATGACAACTATTTACGACCACTGATATCGAAACGCTCAATATAACAAATGAATGGAGGTCGAACATTCAATTTACTATCCCCGTAACGATGAAATGTAAACCTAGCCCGTGTCGTAAGGTGCACTACAATCGGGACGCGCGACACGCGTCCACTCTCGAGATGTTCGGGCGGGGAGCTGCTCGCGATCCCGCCGCCGGCGCGACCGCCCTCGGGCCCGGGGAGCGTCTGTCACCCGGCTTCGGGCGGGCGTCGGTCCGGTTCACGGTGCGTCGGCGTCTCTCGTCGGTCCCGTGTCTCCCCGAGGGAGCGAGGTCGGCTGAAGCGGCGCGGCCCGCGGCGGTCCGCCCGCTGCTCTCAGTACTGGCCGCATCGCGCGCGGAACCCGCCCTGGTACGTGGAGTCCTGAGACAGCAGCCCGTCCGGCTGCGACGGGCAGTCCGGCGCGGCCGACTCCTGGCTGAAGTCCGGCTGCGACGCGCCCTGCGACAGCGACAGCGGCGGCTGCTGCGACAGCGGCTCCTGCGACAGGCGCGGCGGCCGCTTCCTGCCGCCGCGCTGCAGGCCGGCGGCGGGCGCGCGCTGCAGGCCGCGGTGCGCCGAGAAGGCGGCGGGCGGCACGGGCGCGTGCAGCATGGCGGCGCGCTCCGGGCCCACGTATGCGAGCGGGTCGCGCAGCGGCCGCGCGCGGTCGTACACCGAGCCCGGCACCATCGCCTCGCGCGCGTCGAACATGGACGTCGACATGAAGTGCGACCCGGGGTTCTGGGCGTTCACCAGTTTCTTCGGCTTCGCAAACTGTATTGCGGATTCTTTCAGGTTGGACAGTGGACCTTCGGTTAACACGCGACGTTCCTTGTAAAACGCCAGCAGATGGTTCCACAGTGGCTGTTTACTTAGAACTTTTGGGTTGCCGACGACGATGAGACCATATTTTGCGCGGGTCAGAGCTACGTTCAAACGGCGCGGGTCGCTTAAAAATCCAATTCCTTGATGCTCGTTAGAACGGACGCACGACATGATTATGATGTCTTTTTCACGACCTTGGAAAGCGTCGACGCTGGCGACCTCGATTTCTTGGTATAATTTGGCGTGCAAACTTCCTTGGTACTGCATATGTTGCACTAAATAAGATCGTTGTCCTTCATAAGGTGTAATGATGCCTATTTGCTCAGGTCTGACACCGGCTTTTAAGAAGCGAGTTGTTAATTTTTCCACATTGGCGGCTTCAGTACGATTCAGATAAGATGTCCCTGACCCCGCGATTTCTTCTTGTCCTTGTGTTACATAGAAAAACATAGGTCTATCCGGTCTCGGCCAAGGAAAATCAATTTTGTGAAGGCGTCTCTCTTCAGCGCTGACGCCATTCTGAAGCGATCCTTCATAAAAGAAATCGGAGGGGAATCGCGAAAGTTCTGGATGCATGCGATATTGAACTTCAAGGCGGAATGGACGAATTCCAAGAACAACTAATCTTTCGAAAAGACTTTGACTGAGACCAGCTTTCGCTGCCTTTTTACACATTACGACCGGGCCTAACTGACAGTGATCTCCTACCAGTATAAGTTGTCTAGCACCAAGAACAACGGGTACCATGCATTCAGGTTCCGTAGATTGCATGCCCTCGTCGATAAGAATAGATTGGAATCGCATGCGAGCAACTCTAGGATCGCCCGCTCCGACGCAAGTTGTACAAACAACGTCGGCAGCATCGAGAAGTCTACGTTCTGCCGCTCTACGTAATGCTCTATATCTTCTTTCATCAGCCGCCGACAGTTCCCCGGCTTCTTCCTTTAATCTAGTTAACTTGCGCAATTCACTATCTGCTGAACCCAAAGCACGTGCTTGTTCGTGTAGTGCTAAAAATGATACCGAAGACTCCATTGCTTCACGCGACTTGGCGCATAATCTAACTACTTTCAGTCCAGTTCGATGGATCTTTTCAGTAAGCTGGTCAACCGCTGTGTTTGATGGCGCACATACGAGAACAGGTCCACCATTTTGTCTTACAAGCTGATATACAATAGTCGCCGATGTAACAGTTTTACCTGTGCCGGGAGGACCTTGGATCAACGATAAGGGGCGTTGAAGTGCGTGTTTCACAGCGTATACCTGTAAAAGAAACATTCTCTATATTAATATTATGCAGGGGTTGAAATTCAGCTTCTTAATTTCAACATTTACAACTCTTCTACTGCTACTGATGCAATGAAACTTGAAAAATGTCTGCATTTTAAATTTTAACACAAAATGAGTTAATTAATGAGTTAATCTCTATATATGGAGGTAACTATTAAACATTTACGAGATCTTAATAAACAGCAATATAGTTTATTTCTCAAATTTATGTAATGTAAATAAAACAATTACCTGTGATCTATTAAGATCGGGTAGATTAGGTGCGCTGAAATGTTTGGGTAAATGGACACGGAACAGAACTTCCTCCACTTCATGGCCGAGTAGACGGCGGTAGATGTACCCCGATACGGACGAGTCGTCCACCGCGAATTTGCGTAAAGCTAGTTGCATTCTGGAATGTATTTAACTCAATTTAATATAAAAATTACACATTTCAATTTTCAAATATATTCTACTAGCTTTCTACCCGCGGTTTCGCCTGCGCAGTCAAAGTAAAAACCCGCATAGTTCCCGTTCCCGTGGGATTTCCGGGATAAAGCCTATCCTATGTCCCGGGGTAAAAAGTAGCCTATGTCCTTTCTCGGGTATCAAAATATCTCCATACCAAATTTCATGCAAATTGGTTCAGTAGTTAAGGCGTGATTGAGTAACAGACAGACAGAGTTACTTTCGCATTTATAATGTTAGTATGGATTTTAACTGTATGTGAACAGATATAGAAAATTTTAATTATTTCATCAAATTGTTCTTGTTTTTTTTAATAATGTTGTTAAAATTTTTATGGAATGAGCAATAAGTTTGAATCGAATTTAACTAGATTATTTTACCTATCAAAAGACGTGCTCTTCCATATAAAATCCACCACAAAATTGGAAGTGCAGTCGAGTGGTGCGCCGGCGCCGCTTTTCAACTCAAGCCCTACATCGTCACCGTAGTTATCGGGCACCTTTATCACGTGACCCACACCTGACCACGCTTTGTGAAGTTCTCCAATATACCTGCAATGTCAATGACAAAATATTAAAAATAGTTACTAATTTAAGAATAAAGTAATAATTTCCGTAATTAAAGTAATAATTTGCTTAATATATAGTAGTATAATAAATTTACTTTTAATCAATTTTTTTTTTTGTATCAATATTTATACGACTATTTTAATTGATATGTCTGTTAATTGTTATTCTTGTTTTATGCCTTACCTCAATCTCAATTCATCACCATGCATGAGTTTCATATCACTGTCGGTTTTAGCCAAAGTGAAGTAAGCAATTGTTTTCTTATTGAGTCCCACATCCCAACGGACTTCGATTCCTTCTTGCGTTTGTGACTCCTTCAATCTTTTGTCATAATCAGCTTCTAATTTAACCAAAGGACCAAATATATTTTGATATTGATATCCATCTTCATATCTGTAAATGTTATTTCATTGTTAGTAGAAAAAGATGGAGGAATATTGATATTTTAAGGTAATAAATAATTTAAATGACTGTCTAAATAGATATGTAAAGGGTATGTGTGCTTAGTTTCTTTTTTCAGTAAACTGTTGATACTACACTAGTTATTTTAACAATCTGTAGATATTATCTCTCTTTTTTTATCAACATAAGAAATATCATGGGAGAAGGCAAATTTAGAAAACTATAATATTTTGTGAATTAGAAGTATTTTTAGAAATTTATTTATTTAAATTTCTATCGTTAATACTAAATATGTACCTTAACAACACTTGATGTGGCTCTTCATCAACTCCTGGTTTCTCTAAATCTTGGAATGTGGCGTCCACATTATCTCTCCAAAGCTCTTCGAGTCGTCCAATTTGTTGTGGTGTTACCTGGAATTATCAAATTTAGAATTAATAATTTCTGTTCACCATTTCACATGAAATGCAAAAATGTGTATCAGGTAACTTTAAAAAATTAAAATTAGTACCAGTATTTTTCATATAATATTATATAATTATTTCATAGAGCTAAGTAGAGATAAGAAGCTTATTTTTATGGTTATACATACCTGGCGAGCTCTCATTTGTTCAGCTTCAGATGGTACTTTTACAAGCCAGGACAGGAAAGCCCGATCAGCTGTAAATAATATATATATTTTACAATTATACTATACTTACATTTTTTATTAGTTAAAAATACATTTTATAGACAAAACTTACATATCAACGGTTTCCATTGCTCTTGATCCCAATTCATATCTTTCAGCGAACTTTGTGCAGCACAAGGTTGTCTAAAATATTTTATTATTTATAATAAATTGTTCTATAATTTTAATTGATAGAGCATGCATGCTTTAGGTACTTGTCACACCATAATTTATAACATATTAACAAGGAGCATGATAAGCCAAGAACAAATATGTTACAAATCGAATTAAGTTCTCGCCACCAAGGGATAGTTAATTAATGCTTTTCTTTGAAATCTCTTGATGTTTAGTATCTTATATATAAAAATGAATCGCAAAATGTGTTGGTAAGCGCATAACTCGAGAACGGCTGAACCGATTTCGATAATTCTTTTTTTATTATATTCCTTGAAGTACGAGGATGGTTCTTATGTAGAGAAAACGTAAACATGTACCACGGGCGAAGCCGGGGCGGACCGCTAGTCAATAATAAAAATTGGTATTTCTATTATTCCTCTAATTCAAGATAATAAAATCCTTACATATATGAAAATAATGGATCCCCAGATCCTTAACACATATGGTGTGACAAATGCTTAAAGCCCATGATTGTATTGAAAACTGTATAAACAAGTCAAAGTGGTAACGCTAACAATAATGTTATATCACTACATAGTATAAAACAAAGTCGCTTTCCCTGTCCCTATGTCCCTTTGTACGCTTAAATCTTTGAAACTACACAACGGATTTTGATGCGGTTTTTTTAAATAGATAGAGTGATTCAAGAGGAAGGTTTATATGTATAATAACATCTATTAAATAGTGGAGAAGTACTGTTATTTTTGAGGTTTCTAATGTGATGTCGTAAAAAATTACATTTTTTCCGCTTACATTGCAAACGCAGGCTGAACCCTACGAGTTTTATCAAAATAATGTACTAAGTATTATACACATTGAAAAGGTCTAAAGAAAAGTCCGCGATGGTATATGTCTATCTCTTATGGATAACCCACAATAACTTTTTTTTGTAATTTACTTTTTACGACAAATAATGGCTAATTTTCGATGCGATTTTAACCAATACAGCATTAATCCTTAACCAATTAAATACCTTGAATGCATTGTTCATTTAATATAGATCTATATGGCCCTTTACACCGTATGATTTAAGTGAATATTTTCGAAGATATAACAGATTTAAAAATTGCGGGACTTAGCGTTTGCGGCGGCCGCCCAGCTATCTATTTTATACCCGTGCGAAGCTGGAGCGGGCCGCTTTGTTTTTTTATACAACGTTCACAGTTTTTCTGTAGTGTATTTACTATTTAGTATCAGCATTGCACCCGTGCGAAGCCGGGGCGGGTCGCTAGTTATGTTTTATAATATAGCTAACATTTAATTTGTACATCATACCTAGTAAATTTACAAATATATATTTACTATTCAAAAATCGATTACTTTATTATCAAAAGTATTCAATACATAAAATGTCAACTCACCGGCACAGAAGCACAACAACTGAATCTGCTTTCGCTGGTATAAATCCCAGAACAAAAACATTCCGAGCTCCACAAGAATAACACTCAAGTAAGGTCTCTCCCAAAGGGCCGTCACGGTGTAATGCAGCTTCCTTATGTTTTGCTCTCACTAAATGGTTAATTATGTGAGACCCTGATGTATTGCCACGTCCATTACAGAACCTGTATACAAAATATTATCAAATGTAAGGGTTACTGTTTACTTCCTATTACTCACTCAAACTACATTAATATTCATGGTGCAATACTTTTGAAAAGTTAACATAGTTGGTACTCAGGTATAAGATTGTTTTGACCTTCTTGATTAAATTTTAAAAAGGAAAATGTAAGGAAAAATTATGTTGCATTAGAAATTTATATTTCACATGAAATTCCAAAGACATCTTCCCTTTCCTTGTTTCATAACAAATTCAAAATCTTCCTCTTTCTTGTTTCATAACATTGTGCTGTTATTATTTTCTATGTCATGTTTATTACACATTAGTTTTCTTTTCAATTTTAATTTCGTCAGAATATTTATTGGGCACTTCAATTGTTCCCATATTTTTTTTTACCAATACATGGGGAAAACAAAATAACATGTGTATATTGAATGTAATTTACCATTTACTACAGATGTTGCACATAACAACAGTGGCTGGGTCGTGTATGCCACAATATTTGCAGGCATGATCAGGCAACTCTTTGCTGCTGTATAGAGCTTCATCATCTTCCTCGAATTGCAATTCTGCTATTGCATTAGTTACACTTGATAATTTCGAACTTAGATCGGATCTTCCTAAGCCGTTGACCTAAAATTTACAACAACTTGTTAAGTCACGTAAGCGATCAACTTAAGCCATAATTAGGTTATGTAAATACAATACATTTACCTGGTTTGACGAAGCTAAGCCGTGGTCATGTTGAGAGGCTTGCGTTTGACTTTGTGAAGGTAAAGTAAAGTCAGTAAATTCAAATTCAGAACCCTGAGTATCAGCACCAATAAGATCTGTCTCCTCAGTATCCAGAAACGTGAGCGTTTGAGAGCTCGGTCCGTATGCGTCGACGCTCATTTTTATAAACAACAACTAAGTTAAGTGCAGGAAATAAAATTTGTCAAAAAAGTAAAATATTGCAGTTGCTGAGAAAAATCCCATAACAAATTCCCAATTCTCAACTTGCTACTGATGATAACGATGTTGATGACCAAGAAAATTCGCCATGTTAGCACAGCACACTAAATGGTTTGCTTTCTATTCAATGTTCATAAAGGTTGAAACTTCAGATTGGCTAAAATATTACCTGCATTTTATTATAGCCAATCACAATTACATAGAATTTTATTAACCAATAGCACGCGACGAAAACAAGCACCATAGACTAAATACGAAAGATAGTGGAAAACTGACTTATGTGTCATCTCGTGTGTCATATTCATAGGGCGTATTCAGAAAGAAAGCTTGAAACTTATAAGCGCTTATCGGCGCTTGTCATGTTCATATATTTTCCTGCGCGGGTTGACAGCACTGACAGGAAAATATATGAACATGACAAGCGCCGATAAGCGCTTACAAGTTTCAAGCTTTCTTTCTGAATACGCCCATAGATTTCGAATTCTTTACACTTTTAGGAAAGCCATTCACAGTTAGACTTTTAAATTATTTGCTTCTTTTTATAAAGACATCGTTTATTGCAATTTAAATTTAAATTTAAATGTAAATAATATTTACATAGGACAAGAATATTATAATCAAATAGTCGAATAATCGAATATTCTAATAGTATAAAGTATGAATACTTATGTTTAAAAATGCCGTAAGTTTCACTTTTTTTGCTTTGCTATTTACACGCTATTTATCTATTCTTGTAAAAATATTAAATATATTATTAATAAAAAAGCGACCGATACATCCGCAGAAGAAAAGTAATGTTTATTGAGGGCATTGAGGGATATTAACAAAAGTAGGTAGTCATCAATAACGTCCTATGAAGTTACTAAAGGGATATAAATTGAGATTTGTTTATATATAGGTATGTGTGGTTCTCATTTCAAGTATATAACTACATACTTATATTTTTTAATTTATATTTTTGTAAGCTTAAAATGTAGAGTTAGCTCTATTATAAGTTTATATTATAAGTTAAGCCCGTAAAAACATTCTTATTTAGATCAAAATGTTCCATTTAAGTCGTTACCTATAGAAATATAGTTGATATCCTATTTTTCAATAGGTGCCTACGGTTTCCGATACTACGCGTACATTGACCGATTTAACGGTGAACTATGGCTAGCAAACTTCCGCAGGATTACCCAATTTTGACACATCTGGTTAATATCTTATATATAAAAATGAAAGGCGAAGCCGGGGCGGACCGCTAGTTTTAAATAAATAGACCAGATTGCAGTCATTTGTTTAAAATAATTAATATCGCTAATAATAAACTATTTTTATATCAGTAGTTATACTTTAACTGTTTATAAATAAGTATTATATCTATTGCAGAAGTAAATAATGTGGAAATATCTTATATATAAAATTCTCGTGTCACAATGTTAGTCTGCATACTCCTCCGAAACGGGTGGACCGATTCTCATTAAATTTTCTGTGCATATCCGGTAAGTCTGAGAATCGGCCAACATCTATTTTTCATATGTACCACGGGCGAAGCCGGGGCGGACCGCTAGTAATATATAAAATTTAATTAATTTGATTAAATATGTTTAATATTTTATTTGTTGCATCACATGAATGCTTTATAACTAGGCGTTTTCCTTTACCTATACTATTTACAAAAATTATAGGTAAAGGAAAGAAAGGAAAATAATTGTTCTGCTATCGATTTTTACGTACCTACCTACTAACTTACCTACATTTAAAAATTATTTTAGAATAAGTACAATGTTCTCTACATTCTATCAAAATAAGTTTGTTTTACACTGAAGAGATTATTAATTATTAATATTATAAAAACTGAAAGTAATAAAAGATAAATGCATCAAATAATTTACGCTGTATCTTAACACCAATAAACTTCTGGATTAGCAACAAGTTTTTGGCACAGAGCCAGTTATGAATAGTATGATAAATACACCTAGTCTGAGCGTTTAATAAAATAGCGGAATATCCGCAATCTATTACTTAGTGAACACAATGAAAATATATAATCTGTTACTCAGTGATCACAATGAATGTGGGAGTCGAGCACGCTTCGTTACATCATGAATTTGGCTAGCTTGCACCGGGAAAGGTACCACACCCCCACAGAAAATCGGCGTGAAAAAGTAGCATGCAAAGCTACTGTGTTTTGTTCGGTGAGTGGGGGAGCTGGAGGCCCGTATCTTTATCCTTAGACCTATGCGAGTAAGTCAACCCCGGAAGGGTTGGAAATAGTAGGAATATAAGTTACGTATGTCGAACTTTTTAAATAAATTGATATGAAAAATAGGTATACTAGGTACTTATATGCATAAGCAGCTAATGCCATAAAAAAAAAATCGGAGTGATTTTGATCGTAAAATAAACACAACAACAAACATATTTTATAATATTTAAAATTATATTTTAACTAATTACTAGACTGGCTAGTTGGCTACGTGTAGGTACCTATAGATTACGTTTTGTTCAGAACCATCATGATGAATATCAATATAATGATGTGTTCGCGAAGGCATATATCTTATTTTAACTGAATCTTGTATTTCTCATTTTGTTTTTGAGATGCTTAGGATTTTATCCTTTTACAGTTTTATAATTGCTAAGAAGCGTTATAGTTTATTTTTTATTAATCGGATGATCATATTCAAATCTGTTCTGGGAAGTGTTACAAAAAATGTATACCTAATTTAAATATTTCCGTTCAGGAAGGTAAATTTCTGTACAAAAACACTATTCTTTTACCACACCTTCGGCGTTTGGTTTTGTGTTCGCTGAATTTTAATTAGGATTTTCCTTATTTTATTTTTATGTGTATCTTTGGATCTGTGCCTTCGCTGCTCATCTTGTGTTGTATTTAAACGTTTAATCTATACTTCTATACTATAATATTATAAAGCTGAATTTTTTGTTTGTTTGTTTGAACGCGCTAATCTCAGGAACTACTGGTCCGATTTGAAAAATTCCTTCGGTGTTAGATAGCCCATGTATCGAGGAAGGCTATATAGGCTATATATCATCACTAAGTCCAACAGGAGCGGAGCTACACGGGTGAAACCGAGAAGCGCAGCAGTTATACATAAAGATACCACCACATACATAGTTTATATGTATGTATTCTAAGTAGTAGGTAATTGAGTATACAAAAGCACAGAATAATAAGAAGTAGACAAAAGCTACTCTACATCGCGTTGAAACATCTCATTGAAACATCTTATTGTCTCTGGAATTTCCTGTAGACATACTCGGTCGAAGCCATGGGCGGAAAGCTAGTTTATTCAAAACGAGCATTGTTTCCAATGTTTCTGAAATCAATTGATAAATGAGCTTTCAGCTGTCATCAGTTCGTACCCAATTAAAGGACAACAAGGCACTGACCACAAATTGTAGTGCCTGTATATCAGATTTCGTTGCATTTGACTGAAAGAGTCAACTAATTGATGCAAATACGTTGTCTGATTGGGAACGATGCCCTTTTGCCAGATGTTTTACTTGATTCAATTGGCAGCCCATTTTTTTATGTAAGACGAAATAATAAATATATTTATTTTATGACATAGGTATATGGTACCTGATCGATTTAAAAAGTTGCATTATTTGCAATGTTTGTTGTAAAAATATAGTATCCTATACCTATGTATTGAAGTATATAGGTATAATTAAATATAAAAGCTACAAGGGAAGATTCTGACTGGCGACTATATTTTATAAAAAATGTGTGTAGGTAGGTACCTACTAAAATATAAGAAGTGATTAGAAGTAGCTGCTCTAGGAAGGTACTATAGCAATTTAGTTAAGCTTTTTTGTATCTATCAATAAGCGATTAGACTGAGTGTGCAGCTATTCGCAACAACACAAAAATCGCTTCACTGTTAGGTTATGACAGTACTCTTTGGTTATGACCACCTGCTGCGTTCGTTATCATTATCATATAAATCATGAAACTCAAAATTATAAAGATCGCAAGTGCAATACGGCGAACTTTGCGCGGAGCCTTTTCTAGAGAAGTTCCAACTAGGCATGTATTCTATTTTTTTTCACTGATTTATTAACACAGTATAACAACGATACTTTTTATTCACCCATATTAAGTGATAGATTATATATTTTGTTTTATGTAAATTAATTGTCAATCCGTAACATTTTTAATTGGTTATCACTTATTCACCGGACCGTATAATTTAGACAGTACGTAGACTACCCATTATGTAATTCAATTATGTAGATAGTAAGTTATAGGAACGTATTTCGTCTAGGCACGAGACAATTGTTGACAATTGGTGCGGATCGGCGCCAGTCGTGATGTCACCGACTGACGGCCGCTGTTCTGATTTAAACTTTAAAGCGCTCGAATGAACAAGCCATGCCTTTAATTTCCCCTATAGAAGATGTGATCTTGTGATAATTAAGCGTATTAAGATGTATGACAGTATCTTAACAGTAGGTATATATGGTAATTAGTAAAAAAAGTACAAAGATACTCACTTATGAAACTGAAGCTTACGGCAATATCTCTTTTTGTTTTTTTTTTTACGCCTTGAACATAATTACGCCTGATGGTAAGCTTTATAGATATGGCCTAAGATGGTAACTACGCGCCCGTCCGATTAGGGCCCTTCTGGCCTCCTCCACTCAAGCGACAGCTCAAGCCGAGGTTCGTGATCCCCGTCAAGGGGGGACGCCCTTGTGCATGTCGCTACCAGGGTGAACCTTCAGTTCACCCCCGCGTAGAAGCCCTTGTGGCTAACATTGAGAGACACCACACAAAAAAAAAAGGTATCTACCCGCTGCTCTAGAAGGAAACCGTTTACTCTACACTGGAAGACCCTCATATTGTCGCCATCATCATAGCTTCAATAAGTATCAAAATTCTTATAACTTGTGAGTTGTGAATTTATGACTGAATTATATAATCATATGTTTAAAGATGCTCATCCTATTCCTGTATTTTCAACCCAAATGCTTAAAGGTATGCCAGAGATTTGATTACCTATGATGATAAAAAAAAAACTCATAATTTATCTCATCAAAATTAAAATAAAAATTAAATGAAAATAATAATGTTTATGATTCCTAAGAATTTCAGTTTTTCCAGAATATTAGATACAGTTTACTTACAAAGGTAAATGGTAATTGCCAATAAGTGGATAGAATCCGTGCAGACAATTTTGCAGGTACAAGACACAAACGGTAAATACCAAAATAGGTACGTCGATATACCGGAGGCAATGGTGTGCAGGTCGTGATGTTCCAGGTAACATTCTAATGTTGTATACAGGTCCTATACTTAATGCTATGTAGAGGTCTGCAAACACAACGACCACGATTCCCGAAACATCGTGTGTTCTTCCAACTCGTACAGAATAAAAGGCAAAAAGGACATCAGAATGTGACGTCGTTTTATTCTTTTGTATTGCTTCGTTGCCCATGTGCATTTGGTGTATATTATAACGTATCGGACGGCTGATCAAATATACCTTCTTGGAAACGAACCGAGGCCTGAATACCGAGTCAAGTTATTTTTGTTAATTAATAAATATATGACAAATGGATATGTAAGAACATTTGAAATATTTATTGGGTAGTCTAAGATATCATTTGTTTGCGATAGCTCGCTGTGAAAACGATTAGGCACATGTAACTATTGGCGCCAGATCTCATCGGGATTCATAGCTCGTAATATGATAATATTAGTAGTGTAGAATTGTATAGAAGGTATACTTGTAATGGGACAAGAATTGATATTCACACATTAGTCATATACATAAATAATAAATATATATCTAGATATAGGTAATTTTGAACAAGTATAGACCTTCATACTTAATACTACGGGTAGTACCTAATGTTAGGCAAACGGCAAAACCATTTATTTTTATTTTTATCTGAACCCCAATATGGTACACATTTCTAACTAAAGGAAAAACGATTGAATCTCGAATGTTATTTACAGAAATATATTATATGTAAATATATATATGTATGCAGGTATAAAATAATGTTTACTGAATATTCTATGCATATTTTAATTTTAAACTAATTACAATTAGTTACTTTGTTTCAATTAAAGAGACTATTGCAGTCAACTATCAATGTGGACTTAGTTGACGACGACGATAAGCGGAACTCAATAGTGGTTTTTATTCATAACTCATACAATGTTACAAATGACTGACGATACTGAGAGAGATTTATAAAGCTTTTTAATTTATCGCTTGACTTGATTTTATTCAGATATTCTATTTGGGTGCCTTTCTTTCATAAATAATATTATTCTAATCATATTCTAATGTACAAGTTGTCTACCTATTCAGCATTCTTAGTCCATCAGATTACAAAATGATAAAACATGATGTGATACCAGCTAAATAATACGCCCCTGGTAATAATATTGCAAAAAGGAAAATTCTGTAGGAAAATTCGCGCCATTCCAGTCGCGTTTTCTACCTGCCTACTTTAACTAAATAGCAATTTTTTGCACAAACTTACAATACATAACAAGTGAGTAAGTGACTAAGGTTAAATTAAAACTTCAAGCAGCGATTATTTATTATACCGTGTCTATAGTTATTTAAATGCTATCTTTCAAAATAATAAAATTGTTTGAGTTAATTAAGGGCAATTGTAAGGCATGTGTTTTATGTTTGCAAACAATTTAGTTCATGGCTCTATGAATTTCAATAGCAATGATTGCACAGATAAAAAAAGATGTATGTATGTATGTACTTATTCCTACCTGTACATATACCTACCTTTTTCTCTTCTGTATAAGTGTAAAATGGATTGAGGAAAAACCAAGCAGATCAAAGTTTAATGATTTTACGATTTATTATAACTTTAATATATATCTATGAATAGAAGAAATATCATAGTAAGATATATATTATCTAGATCAAAAATGCGATTATTTTAATAAGATACACGGAGTACAATTCACATCATTTTTTGTATGATTTTCAAATGGCAAGGTTAGAATATGATTAATAAAACAATAAATAGATTGTGAGATAATTGACTATAGATGATTTCCATGTCTTTTTTATACATAGGTATACCGACCCCTTAATTTATGTAAACGTATTAATTATACGAATTATTAACTTACCATAAAAAACGGAACATTTTAATAACTTAATTTTGTTTTTAAGTTGTATGGAATTCGCTTTAATTCATGCAAATATGTGTTGATTATTTGTCTTATCACTTGTGTTAGCGTCAACAGCAAGCTATGTAGGTATGTACTGTACATAGTCAATCACTAGACACTATTCCTTTTAAGTGCGTCCGGCCTCGGCTTTCCTTAGAGGATAAAGTAATTAAACCTAACAATTATTATTAAAGTATGACGTGGGAATGATCCAAATGTATCCCTATGACGTAAGTGAGTTTTTTGATAACTTTTTATATAGACCTAACGTGATCCAAATGGGTAGATTTACGAGGTTGTAATCAATTTTGGATGTTGGTACTAGATGCTAGTGCATTCATGCAGAGTCTGTTGCTATATAAAACTATTAGACTCCGCTTTCGGCTAAGCATTACAATTTTCTTGAGCCTTATCAGGATATCTTATCTTTTCGTCTTATGTAATGCTTTGCATTTATATAATCTATTAAGTTGATATTACGTAGGTACATCTTTTTTAAGCTTGTTAAACATATTTGTAAAATTTAGTTACCAATTTTATTTATGATGATAAAAGAATATTAAATTTCCTTATCATTCCAAGTTGAATCGGTAGCTTCATAATCGATAACCCGAAACAAAAGAACAAATGCCAAAAGACGAAATCGTGATCAGGGAACCAACAAGCTAGGTACATGCGTACAAGATGTACGGTTATAGGAGTAACATGATTTGATTATATTAAAAATATATGGTATAGAATTACTCAACATCCAATACGTGTATTCAGAATAATGTTGAATTATCAGTATCAATGACTTTCCCAAGCTACTCTGGGGATTTCAATTTGTTATACCGACAAGAAATTCCCTCACAGAAAATTTCCTGCAAAAGTGTGTCCTTTAAATTCTAGAAATCTCTTATGAGTTTATAATTCCATGTAACATTACTATGAATCACTATTTGATTATTATAAAATTAGGAATATAAAATAATCTAAATTTAAATTAGGTGATTATTTAACTTAGGTACGATACTTTAGAGGGTCTATCACTACATAGTATAAAACAAAGTCGCTTTCTCTGTCCCTATGTCCCTTTGTATGCTTAAATCTTTAAAACTACGCAACGGATTTTGATGTGGTTTTTTTAAATAGATACAGTGATTCAAGAGGAAGGTTTTAATATATTAGGTTTTAGACAAAGCGAGCGAAGCCGCGGGTGGTAAGCTGATAGATAATTTAAAAACTATACATGTTTTCAGTTTTGCGCTTCCGGGCGCGTGAATAAAATCAACACGGTCTATGCAATATGCATTCCCTCGGCCTTCATGCGGTCGTTCACGCATCTTCCCGGCTAATTATATCTTGTCAATGAGACAAGGCGTTCACTTTCGAAACGCATTTTTATGAACGCATTTTCTAATTTAACGCTTAAATGCGCATAACATTTGATTTAAGGAGACAATGTCGCTGTTTTTGTGTGATTATTCAATGTTGTTTTTTTTGTAGTAGGATGTAAATAATTACAAACAATTTCTCTAATTAGAATAAGAGAATGTTAAAAAATTAAAATTTATAATCCTGTTTAACAATAATAACATGCAATTTTATGTTAATATTAATTTGTTAACATATCTTAATAGTTAGGTACTTTTCTTAAAGGAGGTTATGTAGGTACCTACGTAGGGAGTAGAGTTCTGTCAAGAATTTGCAATGTGAAATGTCCATTAAAACACATAATGCATTTGATAAGATAAAACAAAGGATCGTTTGTTAGTGAGATTGTTTAATGGGCCATACGGCAAGAAGAAGAATGAAGTTTACGCCCATGCAATTGCAATACGCATCACTTCTCTTTATGAGAAAATTCCATTTTGTAGTTTAAGATTGCTATTTTTATTCGTAGACGGAAATCTAATAAGGTAGGTACCTTATTATAACATATATATCACATAGGATTTCTATAGGTCATGATGGTGGTCAAAGCACATTTTCGTCCAGTTTTTAGTCTTACACATCCACATAAGAACATGCCAGTCGATTCTAACTAATAAACTAACTAAGGTGTTCGGGAAGTATTGGGTCTGGCTCTGGTTTCCCACTTCCTCTCTCGTCGTAAGAAACACATTACTGTAAACATTTATCACTGTAATGCCGTCACGATTCCACGAATATGTAGGTTTGTAACTAGTAATATCACGGGAGTAAATGTGATCACACTTTCAGAAGTTATATATGCGCGTGTATTTACAACGTAGAGTTACAAATCTACAGGTCTCAGATTTGACTAGATACCAGACATTTGAGAACATGGGATACTTTCAGAATTTTAAATATTGAATGACAATTCATATCCAAAAGTTCTTGGTATTGAAACCCTTGCGCTATGAAGAGGAACGGCGTGATGAATGACACGACGTGAACGTGGTCGAAATTTAGTCTGGCTATTATTATAAACCCTTCAAAGCATTACTTCCTTATTTCCTGTAAATTGCGACGTTTGTAACCAAATCGACGCTTCGTATGCCAAAAATATTATCGTGTATAGAATATTAACTTTATTTAAATTGGTGTAATACGAGTTCCAAGAGTCAAGACCACACGAAAAATGACAACCTATCGCTTTTGTTCATATATCGAAAATCATAAGAACCTAAATAACAGACAAAATGTAAGATTAAAGTAGGTACTCCTTCTCCATAAGATATTATGAAATGATTACATAAACATGTAGCAGACTGCGACGAATTGCACTAAATTAGCATCGATACAATGCGATGTCGTCTTAACTCTTGCACTAATAATTTGAAATTAATGCACATGTTTTAATATGAAAGCGTTTGTGCAATCTTCGTCGGTGCATTAAGAAACAAACGTTTTAGTATAATGCTAAATGACACACGTTCGGTTGCGGTGCGCCAGAAATTTTACTTTAAAATAACCTTCCCACAATAACAAGCTGAGAGTTATACGTAGGTGTTTTTTCTTTTAAATACATTGGTATTGCAAGCGGCATTACAATTACTGGATGTAGGCGATAGGTTGCACATAAATAGATTCAATTGTTCCGTATGTCAATCTCTAATTTAATTGGGAATAACAATAGATCTTGTGATTGACGTATTGTTATCGTATATCTTGCCTCAATTAGATACTAACTGTGTCCACTTTTCCAGTGGGTGTTGGTAAGCGTACAGCAGTCACGTTGGCAACGAGCACAGAGGATCTGAGTCACACATTAAATAGTTCCCAAGCGATAAATTTCAATCTACGCGCCTTCTTAATATTCCCGAGAGGCCTTGTATATAAATCATTTTGCGGAAGGACTTCCATGGGAAGACTGTGTTACAAGAAATTGTAATGTAGATATTCTATTACAATAAGGTGTACTGTTATTGGAATACCTATACGAGGTTGATTGTTGAAATTATTGCAGATTGCGCTAAATCTAGTGTTATTTTTTTTTATAGTATACAATTATTAATATTAAACAAATGGTGTTGAAAGTGAAATCTTGTAACAAAATTAGATTAACAAATATCACAAGGAAACTTAATGACTGCAGTAATAGTGAGTTCTACACAAAACTAGTACCAATACCTATTATACAAGTTGCACAACACTTCGTGCTTTTAACAAGCTTATAAAATAGCTAAATATTACAGAGCGATTCCAGTAATTAAACGTAGTATGTTGCAAATGGGTAACTAAAGCTAGTTACGACTTTTAATTAAAGGTTTCACCTACATCTACTGACAGGATGTATCGGCATAAGGCAATAGAAACGTGTTCGACTCCATCTGTGTATAACATAAAGTTATGACCACTTATACACATTTTTTTAAAAAGCATCTCTCATTAGTCATTTTAAAGGGATGCGGATTTTTTAAATAAAAATATGTAAATAAATTTATTGAGGCTTAGTAACTGAATTAAAAAATAAGCAATCTCGTCGACTAGTAGAGGTCAACTTATAATTTCCAAAAGAAATGGAAATTGAAAATTCCTTAATATTATCATTCGGTGACGCGAACCCTTTAGATTTCCCCAAAAAAGTTCAACATGCTTAATTGCTAACGGTGCATTTACATTAAACGAGCGAATGCTCATTCTAACCCCACTATGTCAAATTATTTTAGTGTAAACTGGCATAGAGCATTTTTCGTTGTTCTTAGTGTGTTCAAATAGCTTCTATGCCTGAACAACACTGAATACGAGTTTTCGTTTACATAGATCATGAAAAATGCTCATGCTCTAGCTCTAGGTCTATGTTCGTTTGATGTAAATGCACTATAAGGAGTTTAGAAAATAAAAAATTAATTAGAAAATCAATACATGTTAAATCATGTATGTAAGCAAAGCTAGAAAGATAAAATGTTGTTTGGCAGAAGAAGAAAAGGGCTACGAAAAACACATAAACGGAAGTAATGAATTATCTGGTGTATTCTCATTAGCCTGACCGGTTATTTCTCACTTTTCTAGAAAAATCATAACAGAAAACTCAGCTTACCCGCAAATATGTACTAAAGGTCAAGTTCGAGGAACTCTGTATGAAATACGTTGTAGTTTACGGCACTGAAACCAAAACAAGACACACTGTTTAACGTTTCTCAGAATTTTCATGTGCACGTCCAACATGTGTTAAATGTAAATATTATCCATTTCAATGTGCAATCACGCATTTATAAACTAATTAAAGATGTGCTGAAGAAATTTCTGCCCAATTATTATTTATTAACAGCTTAACCTGTATAAATAGCCCCTACGTCCTAAGTTGTAGTAACATTGTATATAAACAAATAAAAATGTCATGCTATTTTGCACTAATTAAGTCACACTATTTTTATTTTTATTCTCAAAGCTTTGAAATATTATGTATCTATAAATTAAAGTATAAAGAATATATAGGTCATAATATGAGGTTTGTAGATTTAACTAGGTACGTAAATGAATAACCACAGCACGTGCGTGAGCTGCGTGCTTCTTTCGTAAACATGAAACTTTTAATAAAGTTTACCAAAACGCATTTTACATATTGGGTTGTTCCATATACTATTTTCGGAATGTCGACCGTGATCATCATGCAGTGACTAATAAAAAATAATTTGGAAAATCCAAAAGTGCACGCCTCATAATTTTTTTTAATAAATATTTATTAATTATTATTTTATTTATTTATTTATTTATTTATTTATTTATTTATTTGGGTACATCGACAGATCGCGCATACATCATTCCTTAATAATAAATACAAAGTAAGAATATTCTAATGCTTGATCCTATTATAGATGTACACAGCATTACAAGAAAAACTAAAGATAAATGTAGTTAATGGGGATGTTTTATACAAATAAAGTACCTTAGTATATTAATTCAATATTGCTTAATTTTAAAACGTGATGTGATATGATCTGTGCACTTTTCGTTTAAACATTGATAAACTATCGTGAAAAATATCAAGGTTCGGAACTTTAGTGAGGTATTCATTGTAGGTTCTCAATAAGCGAAAAACTGGTGAGTTCGAACCGAGAGTTGTTCTACAAGTTGGAATGCTGAAAGTTCGGATAGGTTTTCTGGGAATCGAACGGGGAGCATTAAACATTATACTATTGAGCAAATCTGGGCTAGTGATTGTTCCGTTTAACAATTTAAACAAAAATGTTAGGTCTAGGGTGACTCTTCTATCCTGAAGTTTATCCATTTTGAAAAAAGCTAGTCTATCATAGTAGGGGCGTCTATGCGAAATGCCAGGTGAAATAAAGGCAAGATACCGAGTGAACCTTCGCTGTACAGCTTCCAGTCGTTGAGAGTGAACGGTGAAGTAGGGGTTCCAAGCGACACTCGCGTATTCAAGAACGCTGCGAGCCATACTATTGTACAGAATAATCCGGGTACTATTAAAACGGAATCCTTTTGTGTTTCTTTTCAAGAAACCAACCATCTGATTCGCCTTTTTAACAATTGTGTCAAAATGCGAATTAAACTTTAAGCTCCCATCAATCACAATACCCAAGTCCCTCATTTCTTTGACCTCTTCTATTTGAACACGATTAATAACAAAACTAGATTTAAGTACATTTTTTTTCCTAGTGCAGATAAGGTGAAAACATTTTTTTGGGTTTATAATCATTTTGTTTGCTTCACACTAAGATTGGATATTATTTAGATCGCTTTGTATCAATTGTGCGTCATAAACTGAATCGACGACTTTATAAAGTTTAAGATCGTCAGCAAATAATGAAACTTGTGAGTTTTTAATAGCAACAGTTATGTCGTTGATAAAAATGACGAAGAGAATAGGGCCTAAATGTGATCCTTGAGGCACGCCTGAAGTTGCCTGGTATGATTTAGATGTATAGCCGTTAACTGATACTACTAGAGGTCTCTCTCTGAGGTACGATTGAAACCAATTAAGCAGGGGGCCCGATATTCCGTAGGATGATATCTTTTGTATCAAAACTGAGTGGTCGACTTTGTCATAGGCGCTTGCAAAATCTGTATATATAACATCTACTTGCTTCCCTCTGTCAACATCATAAGAAAGGTTTGAAATAAATGTTACCATGTTAGTGTGTATGGAGCGTCCTTTAACAAAGCCATGCTGGTGGGGTGATATTGAGTGATGAATATGTCTAGAAATGAGCGGAGTTAGCAAAGACTCGAGAATTTTTGGGAAGCAGCTTAAAATTGCGATTGGTCGATAATTACAAACATTGCTACGATCACCTTTTTTGAAGAGTGGGATTATCCTAGTTTCTTTCCATGATGATGGAAAAATACCAAATCTTAATGAATTATTAAATATCAATGATAAAGGAAGGGCGAGAACTTTGGCACACCGTTTAACAAAGAGTGAAGGTATTTGGTCTGGACCCGGACCTTTATTGTAGTCAAGTTTTTGAATGCATTTAAGTATTTCTGTCTCAGAAAAGGAAACATTTGAAATATTATAGTGGTTTAATGATGAATAATTTATATGATTTGTCGGACCGGATACGGGTGTATACACTGACTGAAAGTGCTCGGCAAATAAATTCGCTATTCCTGGACCAGTATAGGTTGTAGAATCGCTTAGATGCATTTCAGAAGGTATAGAGGAATTAATTTTAGCTTTATCCTTAAAATAGCGCCAAAATTTTTTAGGATCTTTTGCTATATTAGACTCTATAGCATGTTTATAATCACTTATACATTTATTGGTTAACTTTTGACATTGCTCACGAAGTATTTTATATTCTATGCTATCACGTGGATTATTATACTTATGAAACCTCCTTCTAACCTTGTCTTTTTCCTTTAAGCGTTTTATTAATGAAATACTCATCCAACTTGGGTATTTAGATTTAAATCCACTTCGTATTGGGACATGTTTCTTAATAGCAGAATTCAAAATATTGTAAAATGCAGAGACCATATCGTTAACATCTGATAGATTCGATAACTGATCCAGCCAATCGACAGAACCAAGCTCATTGTTAAGTGCAGGATAATTTGCTCTCCAAAAGTTATGCCTAGGATTGTATTTCGATTTGAGGGATTTAATATCTCGACAGTTAATTAGTGATATTAATAGACATGGATGATTAGAATCGATTCTGGATAAGCTATCGTCAGACTTATAGACAGATATTATACTATTCGATAAATTACTTATGACTAGGTCTAATACTTTCGAATTACAATTCCTAAACTCATTGAACTGATTTAGACAATTAGATGACAAAAAATCTATCAAATTGTGACCCAAAGAACAGTTGTAATCAGATGGAATTAATACATCGCTGTGAGAAGTCCTATTCCAATTTAAGAAACCGAGATTGAAGTCACCTACTACTATAACATTATCAGCAGTACACAATACTCTATCTAAGCTATTTAAGAATATATTCAAAGTTCCGATATTAACGGGCGGGGGAAGGTACACAATACAAATAGCTAACTTAATTGTCTTACCATTTAACAATACCTCAGTCATGACCCACAGATCCTCGCACTCCGATTCCCAATTTTGAATGCGATACGATGGAGTGTCGCGTGATATTGCAAAAAGGACTCCACCACCATCGTTCTTAATATTATGCTGTCGATCTCTTCGGTATACTACATATCTTGAATCGAATATTTCGCTATCCGCTATACTGCTATTAAGCCATGTTTCGGTAAATGCAATAGATTTGTAGTCATGCTGTAGGATTTCGTTATACACATCATTGGTTTTGGTGCGAAGACCACGGACATTTTGGTAGTACATATCGAATTTTAAGTAAAAAAAATATAAAAACATTTTAAGTTAAGTTACTAACTAATGATATTAAGACTATCCCTGTTGCGTATTTGAAAGGCTTGACTGGATACGTCTTTGCGGACATAGATCTTGCCGTTCCTGACCCAAACGAACTTATAGTTTTTCTCGCGAGCTCTGATCCGGGCTGCTGCGTGAAGCGATTTATTAGTCGGTGTCAAGTGTTCTGATACAAAAACAGGGCTGGGTGCTCCGCCTATACCTAAATGATGAGAATTTAGTTTGGCATCAGAGTTATTTTTATTGAAATTTGACACAGCAGCAATAACTGCATCGCGGTGTTGTATATTACGCAGTTTTACTATAACAGAGCGAGGTCTTGAATCATCCTTATTCAATTTCTGGACACGAGTGACAAACAAGATATCTGCGGGAGCAATGGGGTTATCAACTGTCTTGACTAATTGGCCAATTGTATTCAGTAAATTTTCAGATTTATGTTCAGGAATGCCGTTTATTTCCAAGTTGTTTGTTTTTATTTAATAACAATTAAACCACATCGAATCAGACCCTGAAAAATGAAAGGGTTCTATTCCTGAGCATACTCAAGCGTAAGAGAAAAAAAAAGACTCGATTAGTAAAGTATTTCGGTCGCTATCGTGTTAACAAGAAAAAGGATCCGCACATACAGACACACGGACGTCCAAGACAGAACTTTTTTAAACTGTTTTTTAACTAGTTTAAATAACAAAAATGACATCAAAAATATCATGAACGTTAAAAATAGTGTTTTTTCTTAATATGTGTGTGTATGTATTATCTTACAAGTGCAATGTATGATACATAAAGACATTTTAAGTTTGAAAAATCAGATGTTTTGCGCGAAGTGACAGTAGTACCCACCTCAACGCTTCGCTTATGAGGCGTGCAAAAGTTTAACTACTAATAAATCTTTAACATCTAGCTTCTATCTAGGATGTTCTCTAGGTACGTACGTATAATTCAAATTTAACATTGCTTATGAGAGAGACTTTATGAAAATATAAATACTAGTCTTGTTATTGTTGTGATAGGTATGTTTTTAATAATTGACACAAATGTTCGTATGCGCTAATCATTTTGATGAATATGCCTTCTCATGATACGCAAGTGTCTAGGCTTATTGTCGACATGCCCATTTTCATTTGTTAATACATTGTGTCCTAGTTGATTAATCATTTGAATTTGAGAGGGATATTAAGGGCTTCAAATAGATATCGTTCACTTGTATATAATAGATTAATAGCCGTAATTATGATGCCTTTTGTACATGACTGAATCTTTATCTAAAAAAAACCATTCAGATGTCGCTAATTCATACTTGTATTTTTTTTATTAATGCAGTAAATTATGAAAACAATCGTTCTCTGAATATCAGTGAATTTTTTTGAGCTTTTTTCTGAGCGTATCTCTTTCTGAAGTCGATGCAAATATAGTTATCCTACTGATTTTCATCACAAGGAAAACTTGAAAGTCGATTGACATTCTGAACAACTTACAGTTTAATAGTTTAGTTTATTCATCTTACATTTTAATTTACGTATTCATACATATACTGAGACCATAGACAAGATATAAACAATTCTGTAAGCGCTTTTAAAATATTATTATTACCATTATGGAATTACATATATTATTGCTAATTTATATTATTATTTTAAGGCCATAAACGATATAAACGCATGATATCACAGCTCGCGAACCAATTGTAGCAATTATCAAGATTAACCTAATTGGCACTTTATAATATTGCACGCCGTGAAAGGATGTGCTGTTAATTCGTTTTAATTGAGATGAACGCTCAAAAATAACTTTTATATTATTCGTTATTTATATATTGACACTATTTGCCTTTTTCTTTCCTATTAAAAATAAAAATTATTAATCAAAGTCCATCGGCTACCGGCTCACCCAGGCTCATCCTGGGTAAAAAATGTACTCATTATGATCGAAAATAATGAAAATTTTATTCCGTAAAAGGCCTCTTAAAATGACTTGACAAATTTTTGCGTTAAATCTGTTCTCTTTATAAGAAGGAGGAAAGATCGGGTTTGTCTCCGGGAATAACCGTACATGATAAATTAAAATATATTAAAACAAAAATGAATATTGAATACAAGTTGTAAATGTGCCAGCAAGGAAGCTGTTCCCAAATAATGGCATGATTGGTGTATCCAGGCGAATTTTTATTATAGGTCGATGAAATCACTGGGTGAATGGCCGTGGCGAAATAGGTCGGTGGGACTACGCTGACATTGATTTGAATCATTTTGGAATACAAATGTTTACTCGTGAGAATTGTTGTGACGTTGTTGACTCTTCAAGGCAATCGAAATCACGTTGATTTATGGCGTAATTATAATTTGTAAGACGCAGCGCGAACTAGTTTGCGATAATGATCATAAGAAGTAACTAGGCATAAGTATTATTATAGAAGCGTATGTACAATGTACAAAGTCAGTTATTGTAATAAATTCATGAAGATTAAACATATTTTTCTGTATTTAACTTATTTAAAATGAATACATCAAACAGGTTTTATAAAATTAAGCTTAAGATTAATCATTTGCCAAGTGCATCAAATATATAAAAAGAGTGGAAAATCTTCCATTTATGCAGAGACTAGATTAAAATTTGTAAATTTGATACGCCAATAACTTATTTCTTCACCTACTGTTTCTGTTTTCTAAGAATTATAACTGCTTAGTGCTTATCCTTAATTTTAAATTAAGAAAAATACATTATAGTTTTTACAATCATATTTTATTACCATTTCCGTCTCTTATGCACAACTCCCGAGAATATTTTTATTGATATTCGGCCAACTGTGATTTCGGGGCCAATAGGTAAACGAAACGAAAGTAATAAAAATATTTTTATTTTAAAAGTATTAAATGGGAATGTGAATGGGATTGCATTTGGATATTCTGTAGAAAGATGTAATAGAGTATACCTATTTGAAATAATTTAATATTATGTCATAGTATGTAAGAAAATACCGGATGAAATAGAAAAGTAAACAAAATTTTAGTATAGAGTTTTATTTTCGCTGATACTCCACACATTTCTATGAATCCACAAACCATTCATTGCCAATTATTAGATGCAAGCTAGGGCAAGTCAGACTCGATGCGAGACATTTATTAGCAACATTGGAAGGCGCCCGTCAGTCCCCTTTTCTATTCGATCTTGTGAATTGTTTATAATAAATTATTTGTAGACATAAAAATTTAAAATACATTCGAAAAATATATTTCATCAGTTTACATTAGTAAAGTTTTGTTTCATAATATTTAATGTTTGGATTTTATTAGAATTACAATGTATGGAAAATAGCAAAAGCTAAGCGTAAATTTTGTAATCATACAATAAAATTAAAATTCAAAGACGAATTTTATTGCAAAAGTATCGAGGATTAGGCTTATTATACTTGCTAATAAAAAAATTATGGAATCTTTAATACACAATTTCGTAAGAGCGCTACTGTGTTTAGTAGATTTAAAAAAGCTTCTTTGAAAAAGCTACTCCAAATCAAAGATATAATTTTTTTTGACCTGTTAAAGTATTTAGACTTTATGATTTTAATGTTCAATATGATTAGTTTTCTTCTAAAAATTATATTGAATAATCGCCGTTAAAGTCCATTAAGCTTATATCTCTTCAAAATCCCGAATATGTATAAGTAAAATCGATTTTCATGTTTATCAAAATAGATTGCACCAAACATTATTCTCTTTAATTTTACACAAAATTATTCGGAACGTATTTGTAAATGACCTAGTATTGTTAGCTAATTATATTATTGGGTTTGTAAAGCGACGTCGTTGTCGGTTTATAAAAGTGGCGCCCGCCGCAGTTCAGCTGTAAATCATACTTTTGGCTCCGAGCCGGCCACTGAATATTTGCCGTACACCATAACCCATAACAACTACATAAACTGAAGAGGCATACTAATCTTCAATCCTTTTTTTGTCTTCTTTTAAAATTGTTTATGATTATTGTTTTCTGCTTCAAAGTAAATTTCAGCTATTGAAAGTATGTTATCTTTTTAAAAATAAAAGCTAGTATGCTTTTTTTTTATTTCAGATGTTTCAAATAAAAGCTTTATGAAGGAAGTCCATGTTTCTTATTAAATTTAAATTAAAAAAAAATCGTTTTATAGGAAAATTATAGTTAGGCGTTATATCAAATTGAAGTTTCGTAAAAGGAAATAGGTTACAATCATGTAATTGTAAAAACAAAAAAACACTCATGAAATGGATTGAGTATTATGAGAAAATAAAAGTTATTTCATTGTTATATTAAAATTACAACGATTTCACAAATAAAACACTCAACAACTAATGGCCTGACGAAGAAATGTGTTTGTTTTAGATTCTGACAGTAGCGCCGACCTATTATTAACTTCCAACACCAATAGATCACTTAAAGATGTCCAACTGAACAATTTTTATTAAGTTTCATAGACTGTCGCATATTGTTCTAACTTCTAATTTTTTATGAATTATCTACGAATTTCATTTAATAGCCTAATAGAAAAGTGCGTTTATTTGTATTTTCGCAAATATAAATAAATTGATACGTTTAATTAAAGATGCTTTCAAGTTTTGTGGTCTAAATTTATGTAGAGCTAATATAACAGGGCAATAAGGAAAGATTTCGTCATATGCATTATTAGTTATATTAGGATCGAACGATGAATATACATACCTGCAGTAAATATACTTATTGAGTTCACTTCCCTCCAATATACTACCGGATTCATGTGTACTTGGATAATTTATGGAACTTCGAATTAAAATTAACGAAATGAAACTAAGTAGTTCTGATTTGTTTTCGTTCTGCTTTGTGGTTTGATTTTATAGTAATGAATGCGTAGATACTAAATTTGCAAAAACTTTTGTCTGATATCAAAATTAATAGTTTAAAATTAATTTAATTTAAAGTTACGAGTTTTTATTGCCCGTTCTTTAGATACATGATTTCAAATGTGTATAAAATGCAAAAATATTTATACTCATGTTTTGATATTATTGACAACGTAAGTCGGATTAGTGCAGTAGAAATTGGATTCATTTCAAAAGTTTTACTAGTTCGATATAAGTCGATGTATTAAAAATTTAAGCTTGTATGGTCAGATGGGAAATATATTTCTGGACATGATGGCGTACCACTGGCTATCTTGTGGTTTGTTTGATGTTATATCAGGGTCGGCTATTACGGTCGATGGGATGTTATGATGGAACATCCGAATTATAAGGTTTTCATGATGTGCTGTTTATTTGTTATCTTTAATTTAATTACAGAACATTAAGAATAGTACAACTATTCCAATAGTTAACCTAAAACTCTAATATATGACATACATACCAGATTAAAATAATCATAAGATACTATAATAATATGTGCACTAAATAATATGTAGAGCAAATGTAGAGATACTATATAAGAATCCGCTATATTTGACTTCCTCGTATTCGATGGTGTTAACATAATTAAATTTTCTCGAGGCAATGTTTGGAAGGATAAGTCTGTTTATACATGAAATGTTGAAATGCACAATGACAAGCGGATGTGATCCGATCGGTTTTGAGATGTGATTGTATCTGACGACTTGCTGACAGATTTAATGGACCACACACAGATTTAAATTTAATAACCCGTAAAGGATATTTCTATGGAAATTATTCAAAGTTTCTCCCCTATTTCGTTTTCATAAATATTCACTGGTCATGTCAATTTGGTAAAACTAGGTTAACTGTAGAATATTGTTATTAACCTGCTTACATTAGAACACTTATAGAAAAGCGAATAAGAAACAGTTTTCAGGATTATACAGCAATATTTTCAACAACACATGAAATTATTATTTTTTCGTCAGCAATGACTGGATGATGATAAACCTTATTAAAGCACATATTATAGTACTTTGTTCAGTATGTTCAATTCATTACCTAATTTTAATTAGATGTTATCTCGTATTCTAAATAGTGCAAGCGAACAAGGTCTGCCTAGGTAATTATATATCACGTATGTAGGTAGAAAGCGAATACGTAGAAACATGGTGTTTATAACATACTAATGACTAACGAATGCTATATTAAACTTTATACATGACTAATTTATTTAAGGTACGATTATAGTAAAGACGATAATATTTGTAGACTGTATCATAAGGTATCATCTGAGTATATCTCTGTGATAATAATGTGATTGTTACGTCAGTTTCAAAGTTTTTAGAAATATTGCATGACTAGGTTCGTTTGATGATTATTTTATAGATAGTTTTCACATGCAGTTCTCAATTATATTGCTAATGGCTTAAATAAGGTTAATAAGTTGTGACTCTATGCAGTGGCTCCTGAATAAAATCCAAAATCCAAACATTATCATTTTAAAACAATTTCGAAAATCGCTCCATTTTTATGGGTACCCGCACTGAAAGAGTATATATGTATTTCATTTTGAATTATCGTAACATGCGTCAGTTGATCTGTTTTACTAAGAGTAAATAATGTATTATGCTATTCAAAGGCAGGGTTAACTAATGTTAAGTTTCGGGCCCTAATCCTAACAAATGGTGTCGATAAATTACTTGCGATCTGATTGGTGACATCATCGTCTGCTGCCCGACCTTCTAGTTAATAGCATCATACATTTTCATAGTACTACATTTAACGAGGGCGAAGTGTTTCAACAAATCTATTTTGGTAATTGGTTATGGAGTTGCTGAAAATTTTGTTTTACTTTATTGATACTTGCCGTTAATTGTTTAGTATTTTAAAGGTTTCAGTTTACTTCTACATAAACTAATGTATTTGTAATTGAAAAGATTGGCTAAAGCTACTTAAAATACTTTAGAATTGATCTTTCTGCAAAATTAGCTGGGGAATATTGTGGTTGTCTGAAATTGAAACTCTACAAATAATACTTATTAATTTAGGCATAAAAACATGGAAATGACACATAACTTTTCATGTTTATTATTAAACCTTTAAACTACCTAATCCAGGAAATAAATTCAAGACATATTATTAAACTCCTTAAACTCCACAGTTCCAAACCTTTATGTTATAATGTATACCATTATCCCGTGATTATCCCATTATTATGGGTATTGCTATATAGATTTAATAAAGCATATTTCATTTAGATAAATTATTTTGTTAATAATTCAACAAAGAAGTTCAAGTATATCAGACTAATTAATAAATGTGGGTGATGAAATAAAAGGCTATCGCACCAAAACAAAAAATAAAACCATATATTCTACAATAATTTTATTAAAACATTGTCTCGCCTCTACATTTTTTGTGCCTCTCTATGAATGAAAATTAAATTTGTAGAAAACCTGTTAAATGAATAAAATTCGCGCTACTATAAAATAGAGGCGCGCCTCGGAAAATTGTACTTGCATACTTTGTATAAAATATAAAAAATAGTAAAATTGTAGAGCGAGAGACGTGTGTCTGAGTCGCCGCAGCCGGTGGGCCGGTGGCGCGAGGCGCGAGCGGCGGCCGGCGAGACTCAGTGGTCCGTAAGTCGCCGCGCCGCGCGCTCTGCTCTGCGAGTCGCTACTCTACCCCGTCGCACTCGATCTCGCTCCGAACGCACTTACGATTTATTTAAAGCTGCACACCGCAACACCCCAGACATTGATTAATTCGAAAATCGAAACGAACATACTTATTTAATTTTTAAATTTCCTCAGTTACTAAGGAATCGAATTTCATATTATCAAACACGTGTTTATATATAGTTTGCGCGAACAGAACGCGGTATCGTCTGATCCACGTTTTTCACTGCGAGTGGATAAATTAGCAGCCGGATCGTCGCGTGAATTTCACTTTTTAGCGTCAACATCAAACATCGTCTCATCATGTCTGCTGGATCATGTATGGCAAAAAACTGGATGTATAAATCAAGTAAGTATACAAAAAAATTGTTGACTTAAATTGTTTTGAATTTATTATTGAATATGTAGCAAAAAGTTAATATTTCTAAAATAATTTATTATTCAGTAAAGTTATTGAAACTCTATGTAGCTTTGTAATTTTGTATTTAGGTACAAGAGTAAATTTTACGAAGGCGAATTAATATTATTAAAAACATTTGAATTACCTACCTTGTTTAACATTCTTTCTTTTTATTTAAAAAAATATATTATTGTATATGAAGATATTCATATTACTATTTTAACATAGAGCTAGTTATAAAAAAAAAATATCTACACATAAAAAAAAACTGTCATCGATCGTGACTTTTTTTAAATATTGAAATATTTAAAAAAAGTCACGATCGATGACAGTTTTTGTTCGTTTATACAGTAAGTAATTCACAAATCGAAGTGTACAGGAAAATTATTAAACTAATCTATAGAGGTAGAGTCAGTAGTTCAGTTTTATTACAGACTAATTTTACCGGCAAATGATATCAATAGTGTTTTATATTTAAATTTTGGTATATCTGACATCCGTGTCATGACAAAAACTCTACAAAAAATTAACTTGCTCTTTATGTAGATTCTACCTACTTAATCTACCAAACTACTTAGGTATGTTATGTTTGCATAAAATAATGATAAGTAGCACAATACAGATAATAATATCGTGTAACATTACATTTTATTTATAATTAAGAAGTAATAAAAATTGTAATGCATACTTCAGTAGGTAAACAATTTACTGGTTAAATTAATTTAAGTGGAGTTTCTGTACATAAAATGCTCATTAATTAATCGTATTGCGATTTTACATGCAAAACACTTTGTAAACAATACTGATTTATTGTACTAGGCTATCATTGGGGTTATTTCTTATAACAAATGTTCTTGACAATGTGAATTTTAAAACAAAGTTGTAGTAATAAAAAATAGTGAGTATAATTAAACATCGTTTGAAACGCTTGTTGTGGGTGAACGACTTGTGTTTCTATGATGCGCTAATTTTTGCTATTTGTACTTATGTCGTTATTTAGCAAGGTATAATTTCCACTAATAGTCCGCAGACCTTGTGGAGCCTTCTTGGGCAATAGTACATCAGAATAGGATATTTAAACGTGCAATCTTGAGTTCTAAAAATTAAACACTTAACAAATGTTAATGTTTTTTGTTAGTCATGCAATAAATAAGCCATTCCATCAATTTCGCGCCAGGCAATGCCATCAATATAGGCCATGAGATGTTAGCACAGCTCCGACCTCGTATATTATCCTAGCTATTCGTATCAATTAAAACGTCGTTGTTAATTTTCGCAGTACTTTCGAGGAGTATCAATTTCTTAGTCACCATAACAGTACCCCTCGATCTTAGTCTAGTCGTCCCATTATTTTTATTAATTAATCGGAATTTTTGAATTGTGTTGATCGGCTATCGTCCTAGATAATAATTAATAAATAAAGTTTATAAATATTAATACAATTTAATTTATTGATCATTTTATTAAAGCTCAGTAATAATGTAATCGAATCAAAATGAGAACTGACTTCAAATGACTAATTAATTATATCATTTACTTAGTAACATTTGCATGTTATAAGCTTACTCGGTTGTGGTAATCGTTACTTAAATTATCTTAACATAGTTGAAGACGCAATCTATTAGACTCTATTATATTATAATTTCTACATATTATAGGCTGCATTATGTATTCTGCAGTTATTGTATAAGTATATGTATTTTATTCACAGAAAAACACAAAGAATAACGTTATGAATTCTATTTTCGGTTAGTTCAGCTCTAGCAATAAAATTTATTACCCTTTTTTACCCCCGCATTATCTTCTTCAAGACTAAACTTAAAGCGAGCGATGAAATCTGGATTACGTCAACGAAATGGGTTAAATGGACTTGAGTAATAAAAGTAGCCCTCGCCGTGAACTGAAGCGTGGATCCGCGGCCCCACCGAAGGCCGTACAATACGAACGGAACAGTCTGTAAACACGGTATAATCTCACTTTCGTTTCATATCCGTTGGTAAGCGCTACGCTTCATTACGTTTGATACGTTATAATATGGTTAATATTCTGCCATAATTTATATAAACTGTCACGGTCATGAAACAGTCCGAATGGAATTCCTGTAAATATATCGTTGTTTATTAATTATATGTTCGAGCATTAATTTTTTTCATGTACTATCACGCATGATGTCACAAATCGTTTGAGTAGACCAAACATTTAAATTTTATAATTTATTCAAAATACAAACCTAAGATCAAAACTATTATCGTAATCGTAAAATATAATTTACATATAAAAATATATTTTTATGATCAATGAAATAACTTATGCCTAGAGAACAACTCGGACTTCGCATATATATATCAACTTAGAAACTTTCAAGTCGTAACGAGAAAGTACACATAATTTGCTAGCATTTAGACGCAGTTCTAGATACACTAATTTAGTAATACAACAGTTTTAATTGCTACAGCAGTTCTCTATATCGGTTTCCAATTAGAGCTTTTTCGCTTTAAAATCAGACCATCTAATTGTATTGGTGCTAACTGTCTAGAAATAGATATTGACGTTAGTAACACAGATAGTATGACTATTGGCTACTATCTGGGCTAAAATATCGGTAGGAATTGAAAAGAATCTTGAAGTGTTGAATATTTATAAAAACACAAGTGTAATCATTACTTCCTTTTGTAATTCTTTAGCAAACATAATGTTAACCTAAATGGAAAGGTTACTTTGACGTGACACGTTTTACAAATTAATGAGCATACATTACCTTTGCTAAATAAACAAGTGAAAATTTAAAAAACGTATTAATTAACTTTTTGCTATATCGAAAAGAAAATGACAATGATAATTTATAATTGACAAAGGAACTTGTTTCAAGAAATTGGATATAATAGTTATGGCGCCAGTAATGATCCCTTTGTACCGCATTGAATAGCAACGATAAGCGCGGTCGTTGATCGGGCTCGTGAACTTGGCCTTCGCGCTTACATCTTATTGTTAACATAACTATATTACCGTTCTAATAGAGTAAAGTGCTATTTTGCGTCAATGCGTACAATACTGCAATGTAATTTGTTTGTCAAGTATATTATATTATGTACAACGTAGGCGTGGTTGTCTCTTGCGTATTTCATTGGCAGAAGTTCGGCTTAGTAAAAATGTGTATTGACCTCAAAGTAAATTTCTCTAAAGTAATATACTTACGATATTGTTGTGACGGACACGTGTAAACTTTAAACCCACTAATAAAACCATTTACTTGCAAAGAAAGTCTGATTGGAAGTCATTTGAGTGATTTTTTTCTTCGGTATAATTATTTATATTTGAATAGAAAATTAATGTACCTACTTAAATACATGACGCCTTTGGCATAGAAACTAGGAAATATCGTGCCAATTCAAGAATTGTTTACGCAATATCGATGGTATTGAATACAATAACATTATACGTTTCTATCAAAATATTACATAAGCAAAGATTAATCTCAATTAAAAGTTATATTTAGATATTAAGGTAATCAAACAATATTTGACCCAACCTACGTCTAATCACAAACGATAAGAACAATGACGGTGCTGAACAAATATTTTATACTAGCGGTCCGCCCCGGCTTCGCCCGTGGTACATATTTACGTTTTCTCTACATAAAAACCATCCTCGTACTTCAAGGCATATAATAGAAAAGAATTATCGAAATCGGTTCAGCCGTTCACACGTGATGCCATGACAACGCGAAATGGGTGCAGACCCGCCGCCTTTTTATAGCTCCCGCCGCGAAGCGCGTCGAACGCGGCAACTGATACACAAAAATAATCCTTATGGCTGCATGATTCTGTATTCACGCGCGATGACTTATAGCGTATTTCATGTATAACTTTGGTGTTTCTACACCGATTTACATGATTCTTTTACTATAACCTGCCCAGGAGTATGAAGAATAATTGTGCCAAATTTGGTTAAAATCCGTCGTGTAGTTTTTGTTTCTATAACGAATATACAGACAGACAGACAGACAGACAGACAGACAGACAAAAATTTTACTGATTGCATTTTTGGCATCAGTAGCGATCCCTTATCACCCCTTCATAGTTTTTTTTTAAATATATTTCATGTACAGAATTGGCCTCTCTACAGATTTATTATAAGTATAGATTTAAATTAAAACGATGCGGCGCCGATACCGCAAGCTTGTTCATTGATGATATGGAATAATGCTAATTAAGCCTTTCGTTTAACATCTATTTATATTCAAATGAATAAATTTATACTCTGTTGTTACCTTTTATTTTTATTATGTCTGTATGATAACAGCAAAGAAAATTGTTGGTTGTTTCTTTCATATATAATATCTACTTGGGTACGTTCGTAATTTATTTCTCTTATGTGATCAGTTTTTGCAAAATTTTCTTTAGTATTCTATAAACTATTCGCCTAAACATACATTATATCGAATTTGATATTATAGTTTATATAGCATTCAAATCTTTATAAATTAAAAAAAAATATCTACATTATTTCATCAAATAATTAGTCAAAATTAGTCCCTTAATATGTATTTTTAAATGTATAGGATTAATAACTACATTTCGTGCAACCAGAACATAAAAATGATATATAAAAACAAACATCAAAACAAAATGAAGTATTGATTCCAAAAATAGTGTCTGGGGGCGTAAGGCGTCTGACCCGCTGCCCCAAATATTACAGTTCAATAAAACTTCCTTGTCTAGTTTCCCTGAACTTGCGTCTGACGCCAAGGTAATAAGATACCGCCGTCAAACAGATGTGATGTTTAAAAATAATTTCACCGTAAAACAGACCGGGTATCTTTATAGGTTATACGAAAGCGAACATACGCGAACTAGACTAACCTTATTTTCTATATTAACTCTCAGCAATATAACAATAAAATAATTTAGTGTATTTTTGTCTTGCCTTCCTGCTTTATTCCTCAATATGACTTCTTACATTTTTAACTCCACACGTTGTGTGACAAATCCGTACATAAATTATGTTTAAAATTCACTGCCAATTATGTAAATAGTTTAGGATTATGTATTTGTTAATTAGATATAATATGATATAGGTACGCAAATTATATACATATATATGTCACGGCTAAAGGTAGGTGAGAACATAAACTTAAGATTAGCCGGCTAAACTTAGGTTTATTTTCGACGAGGTGTTAATGTTAGTTTGTTCTATCTTTAGCCGGCTAAACTTAAGTGTAACCGCAGGCCCGTGGCTAAAAATGTCGGGGTGGGTAGATTTGGTTAGCGCCGGGCCGGTGGAGGGCTTGAGGGGCCCGCACAGTGCCAGAAAACACTCGCCCTGTTCCTTACATGTATTATAGTAACCAAATCTACCCACCCCGACTCAGGGCAGAAAGCTGGTGGCTAGGTTAGGTTAGGATAGAACTCTTAAGACCCGCACGAGCCGAGCGAGCGCAGCGAGCGTGCTGCGGCAGCAGCCGGCGAAGTGCCAGAAAACACTCGCCCTGTTCCTTACATGTATTATAGTAACCAAATCTACCCACCCCGACATTTTTAGCCACGGGCCTGCGGTTACACTTAAGTTTAGCCGGCTAAAGATAGAACAAACTAACATTAACACCTCGTCGAAAATAAACCTAAGTTTAGCCGGCTAATCTTAAGTTTATGTTCTCACCTACCTTTAGCCGTAACATATATACCATTTTTTAAATATTACTAAATATTATCATAACAATTTATATTTAATTTAATCATAATAAAAGGTAATGACTTGTATAATATCATCGTAAAAAAACGTTAGATATGATAAATACTATACATTATAAATTTATTTTAGTATTGGCTGGGAATCAACCCAACCGCAAAGTAATTATATGGATTTAGACTTAAAGGTCATAGTTGAGGTTTGATTTCCTAGAGCCTAAAGAACATTACATAAATTCACTTAGCATTACATTATAGTGTCGTAAACTTTATCAATTCTGTCAAGTTTATTGGGTAATTCACGCGTTCGTATTTACGCAGATGTGCAAGACCCGTCTATAATTCACAAACTCATTTGCTTTACCGCTGCTTCAAACTTATTGGATTATTTTATATCTACACTACATTCCTGTTGGATTCTTTAAAATCCTGTGAATAAAATTATTCACAGGATTTTAAAGAAAACCAAAACAATTGAAAAATGTATGTTTAGTACCTATACTTCATTCAAAAAGTCAAAAACTAGTGAATCGATTTAGGTAATAAGAAGAGGCATATGGCCAGGAAAAAGCGTCGAGCTGAATAAAAGGACAATGATAACAATAAAGTCATTAAGAAATTCCCGTGAGGACACTGAGTATAGTAAAATTCCTGGGTTTTCTATATGTGTACTTTCTTTATAAAGTAAATTATGTTTTATGGATCGAAATAATTTTCCTCAGTTATTATAAAATAGCATGACTGGCAAATATACGATGATGATTTAGGTTGGGAAATTTATTTTATAACTCTGGTTTCTTTTCGTTCGGATTTCGTATTTTGTTAAAGTTAATAATAGAGCCTTGCGGCTTGCTCTAACATGAAACTCTATCATTTTACCATTATCTAGAAACAACAACGGTGTATTGTCAATAAAAATATTTAATATCCGATCAAGTTAACTTGTTATTGAATAAAAACGCGTCTTGTAAGTACGAGTATAGGTAATCGTTTTTGTCTTACATACTCTAAGGTTTTTGTCCTTTACACTCCTACTATTTTATAAATGCAAATCTTTAAGGATGGGTATGGGATGGTATTTTTGTTTCAGTAATACATGAGCTATAGAATAACTTCATTTTGCCCGCGGGTTTGTCCAGGCAAGGTGGTAAAAATAATTATTATCTACTTATTCTACTTACTCCTTATTTAATAAAATATTTTAGATTGCATTCACTACTTTAAAGTCAAATATAAACATTCAAAATTATAGTAGGTGTTTAATGATAGTATCGTACCACGAATATGTATGTACAAGTAGGTAGTTGATGTAATCATTACGACGCTTGGTAATTAAAATCAAGTGAGTTATTCTTGATGAATATGTGTGACTATTCCTAGATACAAGTATTTAACATACCGAAGATTATATCGTACTATAGAAACAAAGTATCAGTTTTAAGCTACTATCTCATTAGCATCGTTTGACAAAGAGCCTACAATTATTCCGTGCAGTTGTATTAGTAAATAATCCTTCCCACCCACAACCTTTCAAACTGTACTATAGACTCGATGTTTCGTTTCAGCATTTTCTTCCGACAATCAAGGACAGATTTATGCGTCCTCTACGCGTCCTACGCGCTCTCAATTGCACTATACAACTTATCTTAATTTAAAATTTTATTACACCCACTCTCGGATGATCACCAACGGTATCTAACTATGCAAGTCGTTATAAATATATTTGTTTAATTACTCATGTCATGGCTTTTAAAAAGACCTAGAAAAACTAAGCATAATAATTTATAATGGGCAATAGGATGGTGGGGCAAGGGAAGACATACCTAATATTACCTACCGTATAATGTCAATACCAAACAGTGTTTAATGTTTATGCACCAAAAAGGGTGCTGCAGGATAAGTGAAGCGCATACACCAAGTCTCTGAAATATACATATTTTTATCTTATCTGTACCGTCATTCTAAATCAAATAAGGTGCTCAACGTCACCTGTTTAAATTACGTAATCTTGATATATGTATTATTTTATTTTATCACTGACCTTCAAGCAATAGTTAAATTTATTTATTAATATTTTTTACATTAAAAATACTTGTTTCTCCTATAACTGTTTTTATTATTTGTATTTCAGGAATATCACTTTGTTAGAAAAAATAGTAATTACTAATTGAACTTAGATTAATTGACGTTGGAATATTTGAACAAAATGCACAAGTCATGTCAATTAAAAGCGTTATAATCATTATTTCTCAATGTTAGTAACATTGAAAATATTATAATTATAAAATGTCATAGTAAATTTTCTTTCGTGGTTCAACTATTTATTTAATATTTGCAACAACATGCAATATAATATATGCAGGCTCTAGGTCTTAGGCCAACTTTTATTAGGTAATTTACCGACTAAGTTTTATTTTCATAGTCAATTTCTGTTCACTTAATAATCGAGCATAAATTAAAAGGAAAGGAGAAAAGGAACCTTTAGTTCAAGTTCAAAAACTTAAAAAGAAACTCCGTTGTAATAATAATTATTATTCAAACAGAATAACTAAATGAAGGATCCGACGTCAACGTTTGAAGATGCGAAGCACTTTGAACTATGTATATTATAGATATTAATAAATTAAAGTAAAGGTACCTATATTTAAATGATTATCGAATTCTGCACTTTTGTAGAGCTATGTTAAAGAAGATGTAAATAAAAGACAGTCAAACAGCTATAATATATAAGTAGGAGATCAATTGCCTTTAAATTCTTACCTATACTATTATTTTTCATAAAAAACTCTGAGAAACCAACACCGCGAGTCGCGAACAATGAATCAGTCTATATCACTACTGCATGCTGATATAAAATAGTATAAATTAGAAACGTATTCCAAATGTGATATTGCTAAATAATAAATAACGACATAGATTAGAATATCACAAATAGTAAATTTCTAGAGGTAAGAGTGGCCACGTGTATGTATTCGTCTACCTACATTTCATCTTATCATTTTAATTTATGGCTACGTTGAATCGTTGTTCACGAAATTAATACTTTTCAGAGTAGGCAAATCTGTGTTTATTGCTGTACGTGAGGTTAATGGCACGATAATGTGACACCTCGGACATTACGCATCGCTAGTGTTGTGATAATCGGTAATATTTTATTAATTAAATTAATGGTCCTATTAATGTCACACTAGACTGAAAATGCAGAAAAATATTTTAATTTAAAGTAAATGCTTGATTCATATTTCATGTATAAATGTGTCGGTACTCCGGACAAGCCTTGTCAAATTTCGACTACATGTTTACTTAAATTAACGGAATTGAACATGAAAACTGGGACGTGGAAAAATCTGAAGGATCGAATAATTTTAAATTCGCTGCAATAAAAGTTTAACTATTTCTCCTTAAACCTAAAATTAGTTTAAAATTGACAAATTAACTCGTAAAACGCATTTACTTTCACAAAGAGTTGTGAATGTAAATTTAATATACGTGGGCAGACAGCATTGCATGTCATTAGCGTCCACCTGTCGTAACTTCTAAGTTACAGTGAATGAAGCAAATCTAGGGAAGGCATATTTTGTTTATCGATGTTTATCACGATACGTACTCCTAACTCCAATTCATTTGCGAACAAGCAAGAAATTTACGCTAGTAATAATATCTTCAATCACACACATATTCTTTAATTTTAATATTGATTCAGTATTTAACATTTTACTGCTTGTTGTTCATATACCACATCTATATTATATTATGATGTTATTAGCAATGTCAAAGGATTTAGAAATTCTTTAACAATAATTTTAACAATATATATTGAAGAGAGTATAAAATATATTACATTTTTAAATTTAAAACAGCCAATTGTTATCAATTCTGTCTTACTAAAACGGTTTATCGCTGTTGCTTTGCTGAACATTCAATATATTTCCACAATTTTAGCATATCACTTCCCCATTAGGTATCGAAACATACGAACATACGTCATTTATCAATTTCCGCATATTTTGAATTGTAATAATGTATTATTAAATTAAAAAAGAAAGTGACCAAGGATACATATTGAAGATTGTAGTAGCAATGCAAATAGGAAGCGATAAATGTTTATCGTTGAATATTCCCGATTAAGACTTCACTATAGTCGTTGACCTTAAGACGGTCTCGAGGGAACGAGTCACATCACTCGTGCGACAATCGTGTCGGTATTCCCTGCATGCAAATCTTGCGCGTCGACATAGTAACTAATTAACACTTTAATCACCTCAATCATTTATAGTAACATTATTTTTTTTTAAATAAAATTTTTAAATAGAGTAACTTCTGACAAATATAATTTAAAGTTGCACTTACAATTGCAGTGTAGATACATTAGATATCCATATCCTTGATGAGAGCCTAATCTTTATGAACCTACTCCGAGATGATGGCGATAAAGCGATTAAAGGATTTGATAAAGTCCTATATTACATATTTAGTATGTTATGAAGTTAGGATAAATTTAATAATAACAAGTTACATAATGGTTGATCATTCCTAACAATTATTGTAATAAGAAAACCATTCATGCGGGTGTCATAAATTTGTCGTAATATATTATGTAAATTGTTGTATAAATTGCAAATATCCAAGCGCTTCTTGTAGTAAACGGTGAGACCCACATTTTTGGTAGGTAAACATTCTTACAGTGAAAACCGGTATGTCACATACGTGTTAAACATTCGTGATGTTACTGACTAGCAAATTGTTAGAAAAAATTTGCATTCGCAAAAATAGGCATTATTATTCTTAGGATGTAATTAGAAAGATAGGAATTTATTTATAATAAGACGACGTGATTTGCTAAAATGTTAACAATTAGATGTCCACTATGAACCTCCCAGTTACAATTACTAAGGTAGCTTTCCCCTTGAAAAAAAAGTGAATGAATTTATTATGTATGTATCTATTCCTATGAATCTTTTCCAACATGTTTGAATTGCGTTTAGCATGTTGGTATGTTTTGAATTCGATCCGAACACACTATTCTGCGAATCAACTGGCAGTGGTGTAAATGTACACAGTGACAGAATCATCATAATGCACACCGAGCTTCAATTAATCAAGAGATAAATGTTAACGTATTTCATTTTACAATAGGTACTCTTAATGAAAATGCCTAGAAGTACAGAATATTCTTAATAATTTTATAGATTTATAGAGTAATAACTATCTAACTAATAGTATATATTCAGAAAAATATAAAATAATAATTTTCTTGTACATGGATGAACAAATATTTATTCAAATTAACTATGTTTTAAATGACTTTTTATACCTAAGTTATTTTCTTTTTCGTCTCATATGTTAAAGGAAAATTATTGTTAGTGAATAGTTCAGCTTTGACAAAATGACCTATCTACATTGACCGACAAATTCGGATCCGTTATTTACATTCAGTAAAAACCTATCACCTGATGACACCATTGCACTCAATCATTGAATAGCTGTATTCTTATTTTGACACAATGCCATACATTGTCGGCGGTGAGCAGCACACATTGGATTATTTACATTCTTATGACAATACGGCCGAAAGAGATCTAAACTAGTTCACGAACTACTTGAACAAGAAGTGTTCGATTGATTTTATGACCTTGAGTAACCCGGCACGATTATATGTGTGATAGGTGAATGGATCTTTTATTTTAAATTTCCTTGTTAAACTAGTTATTGTATAGAAGAATGAACAAAAAGGACAGCAGATTTCGATCGCAGACATTTATTATTATTACTTTATCTTCCTGGTTCCTGGTAGACCGTGTGTTCATGCAGTATATCTTAAATAGATAGCTTTCAAATCGTCAGTGAAAATAATGGTTCTGGTTGCAGCATGATATGGTTATCTTAGTCAAAATAAAGAAGCTGCTAAATGCTCCAGAAGAAATTTCTATAGCGCCTGAGACAGTCGTCATTTGTTTGCCGTCATTATTGTTAATGGGTGCTGTCAAAACACCGCTGCCGCCGCGCAATACATTGTCCAACAAAAAAGAAGTCAAACCGGTCCCCTATGATGTTCTTAGGGATTCCTGAACTTCCGACACTTGCACAATGTCATATCTTAAGATATGTTAATTATAGTGTTATATATTTTTTTATTGCATTTGTAATTGATGAATCTTTCCTATTCTCTTTTTTTAAGATTTGCACAACAAAATTATAATAAAGAGCAACTACGCGAAGAGTTTTACTTGTTCTATTTTTCCGTGTATGATGCAACGTGAAAGAATGAACTCTTTGTGAGTAAATATTTTGAGCGAGTGAGTTGTATTCGTGTACACAAAGGGCAATAATAGCCAATATAAGTCGAGTAGGTAGAGCCACAGAGCCCACGCTACCGGCTCTGGACAAAGCCACGGGAGCGAGACGATAACAGATGCCTCCGGCTCCACGTACCCTTTTGTAAGTCCTTATATTCTATGTATAGCGTAACGATTATTCAACGACTGGTATTATGTACTTGCATAGATATTTTTTATTAAAATCATTAATACCATAGCCAGGACAAAAACTTAGTAAACATTGATTTGTGTTGTATCTATTAGAACCTGTTATACGTTATTTAAGTTAATTTACAAGTCGGATAAAATTGATGATAAAGTATAGTTATTAAAAAAATAACCATTTTATTTCCATCTATATATTCACTTTATAAAATGAAACCACCGCAACCAATTTTTAAACTGCAAATCCTAGAAAATTAATTCAAGTGTTGGTTTGCGTGGGCTCTTTCAAAATCTTGATATCTAGGTAGCTATTTTTAACATGGCTTGCAACTTATAGGAGAATATCAATACCAAAATCGCTGTAAACATCACAAGTGAGCTTCATTAACTGTATTAATACATCGTTCTGAATAATCGTAACTCGAGCATTTCCAAGTAAGTTTTAAATGAACTAATTATAAGAAATACCAAATTTTTCTTATGTTTCGTTTTTAAACAACAAAAAGCTTTTCTTTTCAACAACAAAATAGCTAAACTAGCAAAGCGTTTACATGCGAACAATAAATGTTTGTAGCAGTTTGTTAAGTGCGTGTAGTTTGTAAAAATTATCTTTAACAAATCACCCCTACCAGCATCATCCATTCTAGGAAAGCTATTAAAGTAGAAACGCTAGGTGAAGGTTCAAGAAAATTGTTAGTGCTTCGTGTCTAAGTAATAAGTTAGCATGTAATAACAGCGAAATACTTTAAATATCATAGAATGTTCACTTAAGAAAACGACACTGAAATTATGTTAAAAATTACTGTTTGAGCTATGAATACCTGATATCCTTCAAGCGATCAAAATAAAATACATAAATATAAATTTAATATGTTTTAATATTCCGAAGCTCATTTGTACAACAAATTGAAAGTTACTACTAAAACAGGTAAAGCACATTGTTTATGCACGTTTAGGGATATAAACCACGCATATACAGTTAACATGCTGTTAAGCCTTAAAACAAAACGCCGTTAAGCTTTAAATAAGATATTTTTTACAACACCAATTTTATTAACATCAACGATCAACAGCCATAAAGGGACATAGTTTACTGTATCTTATTATGGGCGATTAAATGATGTTTTTGTTGCTTTCATTGTTTCTGTGGGATATATGTAATTGTATGAGAACAGACTTGAGTAAAAAGCTGTGTATGCCATATGAGTAAGGGCCAGTTCCAAATGCGTTGTGGATCGTGCGAGACCATGCGGGGCGGGAACTATCGCCTTATGTAGTGCAGTGGCGCCAAACCTTTACGCTTGCCACGCACCATTTTTTGTATCGTATAAATACTTTTTCTATTGAGTAGTTGTTACATTTTCTTTTTTTAATTTGTTAAATGTAGTGTATATCTTCGGATCTAAAATTTTAAATTCTCTTTGTTTTTCTTTGGCTTTCAGTGGGAAAATACAATTTTAAAATAGGAAGGTACATACTAACCTGAATTTAATGTACGCGGGTGCTCAAATTTTGAATGTCGTAGGTAGGTATCATAGCGATGACCTTAATGAGCGTTCGCGAGCACTAAATCTCCTTTATCTATTGTTTAACTAAGAGCGGTGGGTAGACTTTTCAGTTTAGGTCATACGTCATTATTAGTCTAGACTCGAATCGGGTCAGCGCTAAGATTAGGCGCTAAACACACAGTGATATTTAAGTTTCTGATAACAAGTTACTACGTGATTCTGGGAAATCAGAGTTGTAAAGATTAATAGTTGTAATATAAGTTGATGCAATATAAAATTATGTATGGTGGATAAACGAAGAATAACATAATTCATAGATAAAATAATCCGCTTATTTTAATGTATAATGGTGATACGAGAAAATTTATAGTAGGTACCTATTATATAGTAAGGCAAATAAAATAAACAAAATTTGTATAATATAATTAGCCATGAAATTTAAACAAGTGTATTTGAAACAACATCGTTATGTAAAGAGCAATATGTTAGTTTAAGCTGCTCCCAATTGGATAGTAACAATAACACACTTTAATTTATTGTACCTAAGTAATAAACTGTATATTTGGCATTACATATTAACTATATTATATCAAAGTAAAAGTGGAAATTATTTTTTTAATTAATCGGAAAATCAGACACTTAAGGATTTTTGAAACCAAGGAATGTTGTAGAACAATCGAATAAACCAATGCAACCAAAGCACATTAAATTAGTACATAGCATATGGAGTCCAAAAGATTAACTGGTATAATTGTGTACCTACAATCGTAAAGTTAATTACAAAGAAACCCATAAAGTCATTCAAAGAGCACTAAATTTAACAATCTGTCATGGCGCCATGCCCTACCGGCATCGCGGCAGCCGGCTCCAAAATCAAACAAACAAAAACAAACTAACGCCACGGAGCCACGTTGCCTGGCGCCTGCTTATCGTGCGGCACGTGGCCTCTACCTTTCTCCCTTCCATCACTTTTTTCCTATAACCTTTGCCATGTTCGCCTTAAAGTTTTAACAGAAACAAATCATTGTTACGTAAGAGATTCTTCTTTTGTAATAAGCTTGCATTATTGGCACTTACCAAATATGTGTCTTTTATTTTGTTAACTGTGTTAAGTTAAAACATGTTTCTGAAAAAAATCGTCGACCTTTAGTTATAAATTACGCACTGCTTATATAGACGTTTGTTTATGGTAAAACATGCATGGCTGTCAATCAGGCCCGATTTGGCACGAGACCACTATAGAAATCATTACCATGTAGAGACATCGGACGGCCTACCAAAGGGATTTTCGACACTCTTAAAATAAATATCACATTTCGCTTCACGTATGATTTATTATATAATTTTTTATAGAAATGTATTATACAATTATTAATAATTATTTAACATAAAGTAGGTATTTTTTTGTCAAGATAGGTATTCTAATTTTCAACTTCCTGTAATTTTTATACACGGAGTTGTACGAGTGAATCGAGTGACTATAATGAGAGATAAAATTATCTACCTGATGCTGAAAAATTATATAACACATGTACCACTTGAGAGATAGCGAGCTCTCTCGATGGGTGACTAAATCGTTGCGTCCGTATCTTGTTAATTTTATAAAAACTGTATAATTAACTCGCGTTACTTTAGTTATAAATTATTACAAATTTATTAAAATGAAGTGGAAGTGCTTTAATAATAAATTGAGTGCGTTATGACTACACTTTTACTAAATTATCTTGAGCACATATTAAATAGCTGTAAAAGGTAGCGTAATTTTGAATTCAATTAAAAATATTAAATGAACGTGTTCTTTCTAACTCTTCTAATATATTTAAACATCTATTACCTGACTAATTAATGGTTTAGTAAGTTATGTGCACAATAAATTAATATATTTTTCTTTTATTGCAGGTATTTTCAAATAATGATCATACATCCGAGTTTCCAAAAAAGAAAACAATCATCGAAATAAGAGTGGAATATAAACCGCACAGTTGCTCGTTAAGTAGAGGATATACGTAGACAGCTAGAAATATCGAATCGATATTATGCCCAATTCATAGCATTTTGAATAATTCTGCAGGCAGCATTAGTACATGAAGATGCGTGCTATTGGCTGCCGAGGGCTTGGAAAAATGGATGTACGACGATCACTTTTCAAATTACTCCTGTTTCAAATTATTATGGTGGTTCGCTGTACAGCAAAAAATATACCTGATATACCAAGAGTTGAAATAGTAAGCGACGTAGAAGATAGTATCCAGGACAGCATAAGAAACCTTATACACACTGGTGAGTTATTTTTTTTAGTTTATTAACACAAGTGCTTTTTGATTAACCTAATTATTATTTAAGTCCGTTGATACCAAAAAAATTAATAGAAAATAACATCGTTTCTTTATCCGATGATAGATAGTAGACTATGTAAATTGTAAGTGCATTAAACTTATACGTAGCTATATATAGTCCCCATTATTATTGCTGCTGCAACGCAGCGCAATCACTGTTTATTTATATGTTTTGCGAGTTCCACGAAATCTTAGGAATCAAATTCAAATCAACCTCATGTCGAGATTAAAAATTGGAAACCGTAAGCAATTAAGACTGACGCATCAAAAGATAACTTTAATGTTAAATTTACGAACTCGTAAAATCTAATCTTACGAGTTGTTTTGTGGTTGTCACGGGGATTGAAAAGCTGATAATTGGATTCAAGTCTTGTGTGACGGCCCAAGATTGCCTTTGAAGGATTATCTTAGTCGTGTCTTTGGATTTGGGCCAGCGCGGCGCGACGGGCTTGTTACATTTTTTCTTTATTTACTTTAATATGAATACTAATAATTACTTAACTAACGATAACGTTTTCGCATTTTACACGTAAAAGAATAAGTTCTATCTTAGAATTATATATCATGGTGGCCCTTGACACGGACATATTAGATAAGTAGGTAGGTAGTTGTTGACTATTTCTAATACATTCAAATAGAACACCAAATTTACTAAAAAAATATAGGCAAAATCGAATAGGATAACAATTGACATTTTACTTAGCAAATTTGACCTTTTCTGATAAAAAAGGTGGTCCTCACCATTTAAAATAAAATTGAATTGTTGTGAAAGATCGCTCCTGTATTATATTTCATGAGATTATAGGAAACTCAAGAGTAAGAGCGTGAAGGCCACATCCTTTAAGGAACGTACTGAGTCTTCAAGGATGATAATATTATATTACCTACAAAAGAATCGTATCTGATATCACTTAATCTATTGTAATTTACAAAGTGCCTTATCTCATGTCAGTCAGTTCAGTTTTTTAGCAAAGTATCTATGTATGATATATGTTTCAATCAATCAATCATTAAGATGGCACACGTAGCTCCGATTCCATTACTACTTTTACGCAGAACCTTAATTATTTTATGTACTAAATTAAAGACCTTCTAAGTTCGTGTGTTCTGTGATAATAAACCTACCGAGGAAAACAGCATTAAATAGTTAGAGTCATTTTGAATATTATCCGGAAGAAACTAATACAGAACGGCAGGAAAAAAGGCAGAAAAAATATTATACATTGTTTCCGTTGCACTATGTTTATGCAATTTGTAAGAATATGTTATTTTGATATAAAACGTGAAGCACGAATTTTATTTATTTGTATAGAGCATAGAATATTGCCAAAAAATATAATGTTTGATAAATTATTATTACACTAACATACATTTGACTGCTTCAATGGAAACGTTATTACTTCAATTTAAATAAAAAAATATGCTGATTATCCGATACATTCGTGTTGTTTTTCAGATTGCACTAGCGTAACTGTAATAATTTACGTGCTGCAAAACACTGTAATGTATATTCCTGGATGCAATAATTAGTCTAAAATAGACCAGGGATAGCGAGCGGGCTACAAACACAAATTAACCAATCAATCACATATTACTTATATGTGACCAATCATAGTCCAATTGTTTTCAATAACATTTATTATTATCTTTTTAGCAAACTTTCACGGTTGCTGAACTCTTGCAATTCGCTTGTGAACATTAAAATTGTCACGAACATAGCAAGTACATAACATATTTTTGGCAAAAATTTCGAACATCCTTGTAAAATAAATTCAATTGTTAAAGTAAACAAAATAAATGTTTAATTGTATACTACAATGGAACATAATAATAAACGAGACTTATCTTGAAAGTGTAAAGTATAACGATCTGGGTTTCTTATCTCACAAATTCAATATTTGAAGAGCAAATCTTATCTTTATTGTGGAGAAAAGGCGCGAATCTTAGTCAGTGACGTGCTGCGTGACGTAAAGCTGTCAGCTGTCACGCGAGGATATAACAGATAATATCGTTATATCGTAATACACAAGCTCTTTGTCTAATACATTATAATACGAACAAACATCTGAGTCGGGTTTTCATTAAATCTTTAATAATATAATAATGAAGAACTTTGGCAATTTGCATAAATCGCGAGACGTATTATTACCTACACGAAATTTAATATCTTTTATGGCATATAATATGATTATTATCGCACAATATTACAAGATTATGTAAATTTTATTCTAACATTCATCCATGGTGTTTTAAATGAAATATTACGTGGAAATCATTGGTCTTAATTAATTAGTTTGTTTTGTTATAACTGGTTGTAGGTGTATTTAGTCACAGAACAAATAGTTACGCATGATACGCGTTATGCAGGAAATCGTTTGTTTAAGTCACTCCACGCTTAATTCCTTTATTTACTTACTCTGATTATTATATACAAGTATATACAGTACATATGATGTAACTCACTTTATCAGTGTGTAATAAGAAATTAGACTAACGCGATTGCTAAACAGTTTCTGCGATTCATGGGTTTTTTTGTTTGTTATAATTTTAGATAGAGAAGCATCAATTCTACCACAAAGATATATAGCACGATCTATCACAGTAAATTGTTACTATATACATTGTTGTCTATGTTTTTGTAGCAGTAAGTGTCCACCCACGCTTAGATGCGGTCGGCGCTCCGAACAGAATCTTGTCGTTCGGCAGGGGGCGGGCTCCGTGGTAATAGACTATAATTGACGCCAAGCCTCTGCTAGATGTACATGCAGGCATTCAGGCCACACATACCCAAATTAACAAAAGAAAAGTTGGCAATTAAAAAAACTTATTTTGTATTTATTATACATACCTATTGTATATAATTAAGTACCTGCAATAGGACGATGTTGATTATCTTTAAATGCCTTCAAAGAGCCCTAAATCACAACTTGTATCTTTATCTTACGTATCCTAATGATGGTTAGTACTTAAATCGGCGGACATATTTTTGCATTCTTGGCAAAGTAGAACAACATTGAGAAAAGTCCAGATATTTGTGTCACCCAGTAATCGAAGTGTTTAAAAGTGCACCGACCGAGTAATTTAATCGAATAAAAACTTCTTCAATACGTCTTGGATTGAGTACCGAGGTGGATAGAATTATTGGATTGCTTTTATTTTTTTCTGGAATTAATTACACAGACTGCTTCAAGACAAATAAGGAGTGGGAAAATATAAGTTGCAAGTGAAACTTGTGTGGCCTCGCTAGTAACCGAGTGTCGAGTGTCTAGCATCGCGCGTGTGCTGACTAGACAAACGTACCTATTTCTTAGGAAATTGCTCATGCAATTTGAAATTGTAAGAATCTTTGATAAAAAAAGCAGAATAAATACCAATGTATCAGTTACAATTGCAGGCGCCTAAATTCTTTGTATACTTATTCGATTGCGACTTATAGAAACCGTGGGAGTCAAACAGAAGTACAGAATCAATTTCGTGAAATACAATAAACTTAGATGATGAAAATCTGTGACAGGTTGATATTAAAAACAACATTTTTTATAAAAATATTTACACGCGTGTCTGTTACATCCACAATATGCGCATAAATTTGCTTCCTTATTATGTTAATCAATTGTTAATATCTTACTCTTCATGCAGTCACGACAATCATCTATAAAATGAGACGCGACATTGACCCTCAGCACGCTCTTCGTATTCATACTGGTGACCACATTCATTGTTTTATTAACCCCTGAGAACTAATAAAATACTACGTATGCCAGTGTAACTGCGTGATTTCACGCGTACGTGAATACGTACGAGAATGCAATTCATATTGAATTGAGACATATTAGGTATACGTCGTGCTCGCAAACTGTAAATGCTACACTTTTTTCAGTCAAAGTATAATAAGTGCCACGTACCTATAGGTGATTAAATATGAATGAAAATATATAATTAAATTACGAGTATGACTATACCTATATAACTTATAAGTTTATTTTAATAATTAATTAAGGTTGTGAAGTAACATTTAATATTAGCGAAGTATTCTTACACCTATATTCAGCATACTATACTATATTATCTAATTTGCATCATAATTACACCCATAGAACCATGTAGTATTCCTCTGATATAATTTCATATCAGTAAGCTAATATACTTTTACGACTCTTATGTAAGATCAAACGAATGAGTTTGTTTAGACTCTCTTCTAAATTATAAACTTTAGATATTGCGATATTTTACAATACATTACGCAATTATAAGAAACAGATTTCCAAGGAGAAAAAATATTTAGCCAGGACAGTCAAATACTCACCATAAATAGAAAATATACATATATAACACAATGACCTAAAATTATTAGCTAATGCAAATTTTAAGCTTAAAAAAACAACATCATCATAAATTTTGCAATCTATAAAAATAGCCTTCAGTCTATAAATAAATAATTAATCGAACGATCAATTGTTCGTTGTCTGATATTGCCTAAAAGCATCATATTACTAGCATGGTGTGATTGCATAATCACTCGCGCCAAACATAAACGAAAGAATATTATTTACTGTCATCAGCACTAGCACTTGTTACTGCTGTCTTATATTTATTCGATAATTTCCGTTTTTCTTGGAAAGCCCCGTCATCTACATAATATATGAGGTGACACCGATTTTAGTGAGTGATGTTTGTAAAAATTTTCATAGATCAAAGTTAATATTATGATTTAAACCGTGACAAGAATCCTCTTTATCAGATAGGTAATTATTAATTTCCTTCCACTTCCTAAAAATACATCCAATTTATCCCTTGTGTTATAAGTTGAACTTTTAATAAAACACAACACGATACTAGATAGAGCTACAATCCAATTGACTTCTACTTTATCTAAAAGGATATAATTTTCCCTCAGGTATCTACTCACACAAACACCTGGATGCATCTAAAGTAGAAGTAGTGACTCCTGTGAAAGTGACCAGGACCGGGCAGCACGTGTCCTATGTGCTGGATCACGTGCACGAGCACGGCCATGCACGCGCCAGACGAGACCTTTACTCCACTGAACATCGCCTACCACACACTGTACATTACAACCTGACTGTCGGCGGTCGAGAACTAAGGCTGGACCTTAGGTAAGTTTAATTCAGTAAATATATCTTCTATTGGTAAATAATGAAACAACGAAGAGCGACGGTTGGAATGCTTGCACAGAATAAAAACCCACTAAGAGGATAATATACATATTATGTATATTGTTAATTTCCAATCGTTAGTTTCCAGTACGAAATAGTAGTTAAGGGAAGCTTATTACAATCGCTGTTGAATTTGTTTTCCTTGTCTTTGATTAATTGCGAAATGTAGATACATATTGCGAATGGAAAATAATATAAGGAAAATAAAAATGAATTCTTTAATGAACTGATAAACGGAACCAAAACATGCTATTTATTCGATATTTCAACTATTATTAGACACTGTATTGAAATTGCCTACGTTCGATTAATGCTTATTGAAGGATAAGGTGCATTGATACAATCGATATTATGTTTCGAGATACTATTGCAGCGATAAGTATCTGGTTCGATAATTCGGCTAAAATCAGAGAGATCAGTGACCGTGGTTATCTGTATAGCGACATGATAACATAGAAAATGCAAATATCGCAGTATTACCTAACAGCTGATAACCGGGGCCATGTGAAATTGCAAACGGCGAGATGACGAACATTATCTAAACGAATTAAAGTTTTTATCATTCATTGTAATATGGTTGTAATTTTAAAATAGAAACACAAATGTTTGATAAGGAGTTTGCTTTAGGTAAATATGGTCTCTTGTAAAAAACAATATTTAATAAACGAAACTTGTAGGACTCGTGGATCTAATTACTTGATGTGTATAATCGTAGGTTAATTTAGTGTTATTTTAATGCAATACCAGATGCATTTTTCTGTAGGTTTAATCTCTTTAATGCGGATGTTAATGATATAAGGTAATTCACAGATTATTATTTGAACGATAAAGAATAAATTTGATAAAATTTTATGGATTATATTATAAAGTATAAAGCACTCTGGTGCACTTAAATTATTGTATTTATATTTTGGATATGCCGTCTGTGAACTGAGTCATGCCATTGACAGATTGTGCCTCAATCTGACACAGTCAACCTCTCAACGATCGACCTTCTAGATTATTTGAACTTGTCACTATCTCATTTACGCAAGATAATTTCTACTTTATATTTGTATAAGATATAACATCACCATATAATAATCATAATGACTGTGTTCATCCGGTTTATAAAAATAGAATAATTGCATCTTTTTTCATTTTGTAATTTTTTTGTGGCTCATAAGGATCGTTATTTCATGTTTATCATTTTCGATTGATCGCACGCCCACTAAGGTTAACGAATAGTATCTTCTAAAAAACTTTAATAGGAATAATAAATCACGCTCGGCTTTATCAAACGATCTACGACATTATTGTTTTCGTTTCGACTGATTAATACTTTAACGTATTAAATTACTTGTTTATGATATAAACAAAAGAGGCCAAATAAATCATTCCTACTAACATTCTATAGTAAAATATTATCTTATCTATTTGCGAAGTTGGGACAAGTATTATTAATGCTCTATCGATATTACTATTACTACCAAACAAACACCAGATTTCAATTGCCCAATATAAACGTAAACTGGTATTTAGTTCGATAGGCGAACAATAAAATTGTGCAATAATGAAAGCCTATTATTAAGTCTTTTCATTTAATTTATTCAACGAGCTTACTATAAAAAATATGATGTTAATTATTTATAAAGATATAATGTAATAAGAAGATCATAATGTCTAAGTCTGTAAATTCGGAATTGTAAAAAAGTCTGTTCGTATATATGTAACGATTATTTACCAAACCGAGGAAACATTAATCCAGTGTCTGTCAACACCACTAAAAAGACTACAGATGGAAACCTTGAGACGAATTCATCATTTAACACTAAACAGAGGTTTCAGGCATACCAATAAATCTTTTTTATTCAGTCTACGACTTTGGGGCCTAGAAGGAGCCATTTATCGCGCAATTAAAAAGCAATCTATATCTAAATTTTAGGCTACATATTTTTTTAATAGGGAGGAGTGTTTATCATATTTATATATCTCAATTGCTAACTTCCACTCGCTGTACATCTACCGATACATACACACATGCTTACATGCTTTTGCATTTTTTATAATGAAATATTAATTTCAGATGTATTAATATATTATTTAAGATACATTGATGTTCTTTGATTACAACTGCAAATTTTATACATTGTTTTCATGTTTGGATTATTAATTTCTTACAAGTTGTTGGCCCCACGCCTAATAAACTGAGCTAGTTATGCATGCGAATCTTACTAAAGCATAACTATAAATCGGCGCTATTTTCGTGTAACATTTCTATTAGTGAAAATTTACTCGCCTCGCCTATCTCCATCCGGTGGATGCAATAAATTCGAAATATATATTTGCTTTAGTGTAATAGAAAATAACTCCAGTTAAAAGATATTTAAACTGAAGTGCATTAATTTAAATTTATAGTTCTGTTAATTGTATCAACAAAACTAAATCTTTATATATATTAAATAAGTCACGATTCTTAGTTGGAGTTAGAGGTCGTCGATAATTTTGCTTGAAAATAAAATCTACTCAATGTCAAGTATCGTAAAAAAATAAAGAAAAAATCTAAAGGTTTCGATTGAAGAATAGTTCAATGTCACTACTGACTAAAATGGTACGTTCCATCAAACTGCAAATCTACTAGAACCTATTTCCTTATAACACTATTGGAGTTACACAATTTCCGCAATACGACATTAAACGTGTTATCTAACCTTATAGATATAATGAATTCCTAATCTGGGCCCGAACAGCATTCCTGCTGCAAATAATGCAATAAACGAAGATAAAATCGACATTATCTAGCCTAAGAACCGGACAGCCAGTGACCTAAAATTAGCATAGCGTTTGTAGATTCCCCGAATTTCAGTGAATGCCACGAACTCTACTTTATTTTATTTTAATTTCGCGTTTAAATGTCCCGAAGAATCTTTGAAATGGTATAATTTGTCTTAATTAAAATACCAAGAAAAGACATCCATCAATATAACTGCTATAACATTTTAACAAATTAATAATCTCGAAGTTTCGCGGGTTAGATGATGATTTATGGGCTAAATGTGTCATGTTTTCTTTATTTACATTTTATACAAAAGATAAAATGCATCCCTTAATTACATATTGTTCAACAAAATGATGAATTTAAAAAATAACCCTTCCATGATACTTACCTATAAAGCAAAACTATATAGCAATAAATTTTTCTATTTTCTTGAAACCTTGTTACGCTCAAATAAGGAGTAAGGGGTCACTTGCGTGTAATATGGCCATCTATATCAAAGGAATTCCACAATGTCTTAAGTATGATCAATAATTTATATAATTGTTGACCTCAATTACATGGTACGAGGTGTCAAGGCTCAGAGATAAGGACGAATTAGATTGTATCCGATTCATTGACTTATATTGCGATTGCAAGAGATCAAAGATGTACCGCGGAAGCGACGCATTTTCGCCTGCAATCGGTTCTTGGAAATCGCGCTATCACTCGTTCACAACTCAAGTGACCAACACGCACCGCTACCAAGAACCTACACATTGCATTTTATACGCATTTCAAAATGTTATCATTATGCATTACGAATAAAACAAACAAATTAAATCTGTAAAGTCGGATATAATTATATGGTTACATTTGTTTTCTAAAAGCTCACTGTAAGACTGATTTTTTAGGATCATTAATCATATTCCCTATTTAAATCTTGCATTGAAAGTTTTGATTTAAAAAGAAAACACGTTGCACCTTTGGCCTCACTAACTACATATCTGATCGAGAAGAGACAACACAAATGTAATGCTCATGCATTTTTATGACATGGGACAAAAACTTGACAATTTGAAAGTCGTCGCATGATTTCGAATACATTTCATGCATATTTAAACGGTAATTATTGCATTACAATGACTGATGAAGGCACCAAAATTATGTAATAAGGCCATCGTGAAAGATCGTGTGTTGAATAAAACAAAATATCTGCATATAAATCAAAGGAATGAGCGTTCTTGTAGAACTTTTTTCAATGAAAGAAGGTTTGGTCCTAAATTTGAATTATGAAGATGGCATCGATTACACTGAGATATATAATTACGATTTTCAGTTAAGATAACAGACCAAAGAGTCGGAGATATGAGTGCATGGATATAATGGTAGGGTAAAGCTAATGGTTGTTAAATTGGCGCCATTGATAATAAATTTTCACATTGGTAACACTGGCCCGACGCTGCCAGACGGGTTATTTGTGCCAAGTCGTTAGGCTCAAAATAATTTACATAACAATTCATATCCATAACATTATGCTAATATTAGCACCCTGTATTTTTGGACATAATTGAATATTTCTCATTAAAAGTAAAGAATTCATTTGATTATAACTCTTAGAGTACAACAAAAAAAAACTGAATATGGGTGGATTTTTAAATATTATTATCTACATGCCTTAGAGTTACATTACATGGTAAACAGTAAAAGAATAATATGAAATAATTTATGTTAAACATTAAATAAAAATTAACAAAATAATCATATTTAGATACTCTTTTAATAAAGGGGCAATTTTACAATACAAATCGTCAAATCAAAATTATTTAAATTTACACTTTATAATAATTGTTCTGAGAATTTGACTCATTTGATGACTCTTTTATAATAAATATTATTTTGCTGGAATTTCCCACAAGAAACATCGTAAAAAATTATATTAGAGTAATAAAAGTATTCATTTGTGCGATACATTTTTTAAATGTTTAAACTTCGTGCTTGTATTGTTAAGTAGTGTGAAATATAGTCACAGGAAAGGGGTTACAATGAATATAACCGCTCAGGACTTACTGAGCAAAGACCCCATAAAAGATCAATAAAATAAGGGATTCGCGGCCTAGGTGCTCAAACCGCATGCTCTACGTACTTTATTTTAATACTATGAAATCGGTTTCCAGAACAAACTGGTATTGGCCCGCATAGATAAAAAGACACACTTCATCTAAAGCATCTCAATAAATCTACATCTGTAAATTTACATTACGTAATACATTCATAAGATTTTGAAATAATACTAAAAAAAATCAGTAAGTATCATAGAGATCTACTTCTTTCTAAGGTCTACATTCGTTTAATATCAGTAAATTCATCATATTCTAGGCAAATTTACTAAAAACTACTTAAACTACTGTCACATTAATTATTGTCTTATTATTGGTATTCCTTTTTATTGGCGTATTGTTTTGTTAAAGTTAATTATAAATATTGTAATACAAATAGCTGTAAGGAATCTATGTATGTAAAAATAAAATAAAATAAATAAAATTTATTTTGCTGGCAAACTAAATATAAATAAAGATATAAAATCAATAAAACATCTTTATACAGGCACCTATATGTAAGCCTTATATGTTATACCTATACTAAGACATGCATGTAGAATGTACATTAAACAGACTGGGCAGAAATAAAAAGAGTTAGTACTCATAAAAATAATAATATTTTTTGGAACCCCACAACAAAGCCACTTAAGAAGTCTCGAAATAGGATGCAGTGCTAAAAATGCTGGACGTTTGCCATAAGCAAAAATTGCATCACTATAACTGTTTTTTAACCAGAAAGGTATATGCTAGACTTATTGACGCTGATCTGGTAGCAGTTTAATGGCCACGTATATCTATATGTATCTGGGGTAACCATATTTGCTTCTGCTAATTGCTGTAATATGCTTTATCTGTGTATTTAGTCGACATTCGATCTGTTTGCCCATCGATCGACAGCTTACCTTGCTCAAGGTTGTTCCCTAAGAAACGTTATTATTCAACGTTGCACAAAGAACTGCAATTGTAAAAACTCATTCGTAGTTGTTAACTTTTTAAACACTGTTCTTGAAAAAGAACAAAACATTTTACAAATATAAAATGGCACGAGAACGACTCTTCGCACATCAATTTATCTACATAATTAATAAAAATTTGCATGCCATTTCCGCAAACATTTTTTAATCAACGTAGTGAAGAATGAAATAAACGTTCTTAATATTTATTCACAGCGATCTGTTCACCTTTTTCGGAATTAATGAATTAAACTCCGAGTGTTTGGTCATGGCATTGCTAACTCCATAAATCTTGACCGTGTGCTAACTCTAAATCTACTTTTTGTGGCCGTCTGTAGTGAGCAGATTCTGTGGACGATATGCGTTAAACTTAAACCGCAATTTATTGCTTACAGACATCATTTTTCAAAGTTCGACGAGGTTTCCTGTTCTGTACTGAAATTAAAACCCAATCTTTATTTATGAAGTTGGAATACAAAAGGAATATATCGTTATTTTACAACGCGGTTTAGCCTTGAGTATTTATATGTCTAGGTAGGTACTTAACGAATCTATTTATTACAATATCTCTAGTGAAAACGATGAACTAGGTATTCTGTAACTATATTATTTCTAATTATATCAGATAATATGACAGTACCAATTACAACTATTCAAACAATGCGATATTAAAGACCGGTTCAACGAATTAAATTAACAAAAGGAAAATCAGTAATAAATTGAGCGATTTAATCTAAACGAAACTGTAATTAATCAAATAGCCGTATAATCAAATAATAAAAATGCTTGGTATATTAAATAATAATAAAACTAACATGTTCTGCTTAAAATATTATATTGATTTATATGAACTTTCTAATGGATTAGCCTTTTCAGCTTAAGACATCAGTAGAGTTTAGTAGTTTTCTATATTGACCTATATTATAGTGTACGTCGAACCGATTCCATGTTATTAAAATTTTATTGCTTCATAAAAAACCACGTTGATTATAATGCCAAACTCTCGTAACTATGTTTTATGATAGTTCCGATCTAAAAATATATTTTTACATCTCTTCGTAGATTGAAAACTAGTTTTGTTTATGTCACAATTATTTAAATTTTCTTGTAAATAGCAGGATATATTATGTGTTTTTAATTAACTCTATTAATGAACAAACAACATCTAAAAATTAGGTATATACATAGATCCTCTCGAAAGCTATTATAATCCTGATTTATTGAATTCCCTCGTATAACTTAAACCATTGCTCACCGACTTAAATTCTTGAATCCATTTATAGTTATTTCACTAAAGGTTTGCTTCAAATAAAAATAAAAAGTGAAAATCGCACTGCCACCCATTCACAGGTAGGAGCAGGTCTTAAATCACTGAGTCATAAGTAACATTGCTCGAGTTACGTTGCTATAGGTATATTAATTATATTATACAGGTACATATAAGGTTCTAAAGTAGGTATAGGATTGTTGATATTAAATTTAAGGATTGGGATACATGCTTATTTATTTAAGTAATATTTATATAAAAAAGCATGAATTGATAAATTAATTTTTCCTTTAATAATACACTTAACACATAGCAGCTTTTGTCAAAAATGTTCTTAGTATTTAATTATATCATATTAAAAATATTTTTTTAACAATAAAGTTAATAATCATATATTTGTCCCCAGGCCTTCAGTATCATTTATCACACCAGCGATGATCGTGGAGAGACAAAGAGCGGACCAACGCACGCGGTCCCGACCGCAGGAAGCCGCTACCTCATGCCATTACACCGGCACCGTCAGGGGACAACCTTCCTCCAAGATCGCTATCTCCGCCTGCGATGGACTTGTAAGTCTTATCTTTAATGCCCACCTCCTTACACATTATATAATGATGATAAACTACAACAACGGTTTGACTTTATCCCCGAATCGATGTTCAACATTCCCCGTCATTATAATCGAACGGGAAGACGTTTACTGCCACTGTTTCTTTTTTTTAACAATTAAAAGAATGCTATAACATTTTGTGTATCCAGTATGAACATTCAATAAAATTAAAACGCTCGTTCGTTTAATTTATACAAACAAGGGTGTTAAAAATAATATAAAAGAATATAGAAGTAAAATAACAATTTTATATTTTTGACGCAGTAAAACAACTTTTATAAAGTTAAAAATAAGGAATGAAATTTCGATGACATATTATAACGTCTTATTTCATGCGTGTATTCTTTAATAAGTTCCTGAAGTGAACAAGTAGCATTTGTAATTCCGTCAGGCTCGTTATCGCAGTGCGATTTATTTTTTTACAGTGTGTTATTTATACATAAATAATTAATATGTTATTTGTCCAGTAGTCTGTAAGGTCCCATGGTAGATATTACAACAATTAAAAATGCTTCAGTAGAGTAAAATAAAACTAAATACTTACTTTATTTCCCCAATCGACTATTCAGAAATGTGAAAATTAAGTATGTTTTTCAGTATTAAATAATTCAAATTTATTTAGCTGTACAAAATAAACAAATTGCTTACACGCATGAGTGTAACGTTCTCTTTAATTTTATTCAGTGTCGGTAAACCTGTTCAAATGATCCGCCGTCGCGATAACCACTACTTAAAGTTACGACATAATGTCAAAATGAAAACACTAACGATCGATTTATAATCGAGAATTTCTTTATAAACCTTTAGAAATTCAAATAAATTAACTTTTTAATATCTCAAAATAAACATGTGACTCGAGAAGCAATATCAAGGCAACAGCATCGCCAATTTGCATTTTGCGCTGTGCGAAATTATAGTGTCTGTAGTTAAATTATCCTACAAAATAGAACCAACCGGTTTAAAGTGAGTTGGTTAAACAAAAAGTTTAGACACGATGTAATTAAATATAATTTACACTTGGTTGACTCGAGGTCGCTGCTCAGAGGCATGTCAGTCCTCATTAATCAACTTTCGTTCTTCTTCAACTGGTTACATATTTTTATTAATAACTTTTAATGTTAGGTAACATATTCAACCATACGCCATATATGGGCCAAGATGAATGTTTTTTACCAAATAGAGTTTTTACAAAAAAGCCGCCATTCCTCACCGGTCGGTTTTCTATACAGTCGAATGCGAATTAAGCTTACTTAAGATACAAGCAAAGCATGGTTTAGCAGAACTTATTTGAACAAAATCTAAAGATAGATATAAAATATGGGGCACTTAATATAGGTATTATAATTCACAACTGCGAAAAATTTATCTATCATCATGTCTTCTCTCATACTCGTACCTACTTGAAAAATAACAAGCAGAGCAATATAAATTATAAAACAATTCTCGTAACAATACTTGAGAGCCTATTGCCGTTTGTGTTACATAAATATTATTGTGAACAAACTTCGCCACTTACTATTAATTGAATGTGTATTAAGTGCTATTTTAATTTGAATGTACGGTAGCTTTAAAAGTCCTATTGAATGAGACTTTCGCAGACGGCCTTCCAATTCACAAGGCCGGCGACATACAGGCTGGCCGGTCGCTCAACTCAGTAATAACATAACTACGATCCTACACGTAGATTATTTGAATATATAATTACGCTCGCAAATAGGGAAACTAAACCATCGAAACGGCGCTTTTAGATATTATATTTTTAAAGCGCTGAATAAAACTCCTTCTGAATTATAAAATGAAGTACAGTACCTACTCGTGGACAAGTAAAATAAATATTAAGTATTAACATTATGCCAACCAATATGGCAATAATGGTACTGAAGAATTTCTACAAATACATAATGTAAAAAATCTCGTAATTTATACATATACATATACAATATACATATATATAAAAATGAAACCCGTTTCGCGTTGTCACGGCATGACGTGTGAACGGCTGAACCAATTTCGATAATTCTTTTTTTATTATATTCCTTGAAGTACGAGGATGGTTTTTATGTAGAGAAAACGTAAATATGTACCACGGGCGAAGCCGGGGCGGACCGCTAGTTAAATAATAAATGAATACTGTCACTTCACAACTTATCAAACATAAATTTAGTATAACAATCTAGCAGAGTTCATAAATTTTCATATTGATAAAATAGTATCTAATAAGTTTGCCACTATGCCTATCTACGTTCTTATCAATCAATTTATCTGTTACAAGCGTTTGCTTGTAAATAATAGGTGTAAGATTGTTGACCTACTAACAGTCGATTCATGTTGAAGTGACTTCTGCAATTTTCAATGACGCAAATGTGTTACATGAAGTGCTAAATTTGTAAGCGCTCAGATATTAGGTAGCTATATTAAATTACACGATTTTATTACCCAAATTGAAAATAAAGTCACCTGCTAATTGTATTTATTTATTTAATGGAAATATTAATTATGTATTATTGGAATTTGGAAAATAAAAAACTCAAATAAAACTGACAATCACGTTCTTCTTTTATTTTAAAAATAAATTAACAAAACAAATATTCTTTCTCAGGCAGGTCACTTACGGACTGAACATGGAGAATATTGGATCGAGCCGTCTAATCAAATACCCACCGATAGTTCTCAAGGACGGCCACATATTATATTTAGGAGGTCAGCGGTAGATAAACTTGAAGCATTTCATAGAAAGAAAAGAGAAATTAAAAAATCTCATCCAAATCATAATGATAATCTCAATATTAAACCACATCGAAACGAAAACCAAAAAAGTATGAAATATACTGACTCAAGGCGAAGCCATAAAGATGCTATGGATCCTCGACGACGGGCTTATTTAGAAGAGAAAAGGAGGCGATTAGAAGCACTGCGACGAGATCCTGTAGCTTTCAGAAGACAACAAGCAGTAAGAGCTGAACAGAGACGAGTTCAATCAGCTTCAAGAAGCATATCACTTGAAAATAGTAACTCTATTGAATTTTCTAGAAACAGAACTTTCAACAAAAATAAATTTGAACATAGACCTCGAAGAATACAGACGCGACGACGAAGACGAAGAAGGTCGAAAAATTGTGCCACGAAACAACCTCCTTATCAATGGAAAATTAAGAACTTAAAAAATAAACAGATCGAAGAATACCAAAAATCTCGATATAACAAGGTATGTTTGTTTCTTGACTAGGAAACCAAATCATTCGTCTATAGTTACATCCTACATTAACGGGAATAGATAGGATCGAATAAATAAAAAATAAATAAATAAAATCTTTATTTGAATTCATACATAATTTTGTCATATTGGACAAACTAACGAATTGAATGTAATTTTTAATCAAAGCTTTAAAAATCTGGTTAATTTTAAGTGAATTTGTATGTTTGTAGAAGTATCATCGATCCCATCACTCCAATGGCCGATGGGATATAGAGACCACGAGACGGTCCACCCGCTCCGTGAGCAAGCCGCGCCACGTTGAGGTCCTGCTTGTCGCCGACAAGTCTATGACAGATTTTCACAGTCAAGGCAATTTGGAGATTTATCTCCTTACTATCATGAATATGGTTCGTATCTTATCTTATTATTTATCTTTTCCTTCTTATAAAATGTCAGGTAGAAGTTATAATATTGTCTCAAAAATGCATAATATTATGTAACATATTACAATAGGTACATTCAAATTCATTTTTTATTCAAAATCCATTCACATTAAGAATACACTTTGCAATGCAGGAAAATATAATACAATTAACAATTTGTTACCTATGTTTATACTTTATAATATCCTCATAATAATTATTCAAAGTATTATCAAACGCAATATCTAAAATATGTTTTGACCATGATACTAATATCGTTTATTTTAATGCCGCCTTTCTCAATTATACATATCACCATGAATAAAATAAGTACTTATACTTACTCAAATAAATTTAAAAATTAAATCTTTTGCACAGGTATCATCTCTTTATATGGACCCAACAATCGGCAACTACATTAAAGTAGTAGTGGTTAAAATAATTGTCATTGAAGAATTACAAGCGGCTCCCGATTTGGAAGTGACAACGAACGCAGATTCCACCTTAAGTTCGTTCTGTCGCTGGCAAAAGCAGCAGAATACCAACGATGACAATAATCCCCACCATCACGACGTGGCTATTCTAGTCACCAGGCAAGACATATGCAGCCAGCACGACTCTCCTTGTAGGTACGAAATTATCGCTTTACTTTTCATTACAAATTACTTTTATGGCTAGTGGAAAAATAATTCCATCCAGACGATATAACTTGAAGCAATATTTCAATCGTTATACTTTAAAACTGTATATCCACTTGTGCACGATCGAATACAGTTTACGAAATAAAATCGACTAACGCAAATATATTATTGATAATCGCAATAATTTTTTGCAATCTCAAGTCGAGACAAGGTCAATGGCAGGAGCAGGCGTCTGTTTGCTGTGTAAATAGAGTGGCAGTGAGTAACACGCGCCGAAATAGAACACTTTCGAGATTCTGGCGTGATCGTCGCCATGTGGCTGCAGGTGGCCCACCGCCGTTATCGGAAATAAATATCGCCCATTTGACGTACAATCATAAATCTCATATCCCACTTATCAATTATGAAATTCTTTCATCAATATTTTACATACGTAAAGTTATTTAAATAAATTGTGGCCTAGTTGTACAGAATAAAAACAACAAATTGATAAAGTCAACAATATAAACGATAATCTCGTACTCGTACTCATGTTTTATCTCTACTGACAGACTTATTGCCAATGCGTGACAATAAAATAACATGTAACGTATGTGCTAATATTGAATAGGGTCATGGTCGTAGACTCCATATCCATAACGTTATTAAATATTAGTTACAACTTAACAAACTTAAACTGGACGACCGATAAAAAATTACCAATTTAAGTTGTAAAACGAGCGAAAAATAATGTCCCACTCCGGTTTAAGTCATGTAATTTTTATTAAGCATTAAACAAATTATCACAAAAAATACTATAAGTGGAATTCTTAAAAAAACTGCAGGAATTCACTTGTACAATATTTTTTTGTATCGGTAACGGCTCTGACCGCACTGCCAAATGTGCCGACATCAAAACCGCCGACATTAAGGCCAAGGATGTTTTAACAACAAATTGAGCATTCAAAAATTTTAACAAAAGCCTATAACCATTCCGCTATACGTAATTATAAGCAAAATATTATTCGAGGTGAAGTGATTATTTCCAAATACTCGCCGCACCTCTCATGCGTCTGTCGATAGTAACGAGTGAAGTTTCAACGCGGTTAACCACACATAATTGATCAAGTAGTGCTATTTGTTTGCTTTGTATTATACTGTTTTCTTCGTGGAATCTATTTAAGAGTATTCAAAATGCATCTAACGCTGAACGATGTTTTCACGTAAACATTCAACTATGCGTGAGCTAGAATAGAAACAGTTGAAGAAAAACAGACGTCCTACTTATGTAATATCAAATTAACAAGTATCCCATATTTGTTTATCTATCGATGAAGTGTTTATTGGACAACGTTATGTATTCTTTTATTTTTATCTCACTAGCTTGCAGCCGTGTCGGCTCACGGAGAAGCTGTTGCGTATACGACTCACGTATTTTCACCAAAACCAGTGTATAATGAATGTAATAAGGAATCCTGATGCGTTCGGTAAACGGTACAACCGAGAAGTCGAATGTTCTCGGAAGCCGGCAATCAGAAGACAATGAGTGTGTCGGTAACGGTGTCAGGCCCCCAGGCGGCTGTCGGACCTACAAGACATTCATGAATTATGCATTGAACTGCATAAAAATGCAGACATCAATATGAACGCATTCGTAAATATCCCATAGCATACCCGCCTATTGAATGTATGTCAACACTGTATAATTCTCGACAGGGGCGTAGAGAACGGAAATGGAATATATTTATGTTTTTCTATTTTTGTGAGGTCATATAGAAGACATAATTGTGATAAGGGTGTTTAAACGAATAAAGTTTATTTGATAGCGATATGATAAATTGTTATCGATTTCGAATTTGGCATTGTGAATTGTGGCACGGCGAGAGTGGTTGACGCCACGCCGTCTGGCTGCCGTTTCGACACTTATCTCACCTTTTTGTAATGTGTTTTTATTAAAGCATAAAGAAATACGTATCAATGAGATTTCTTTAGCGTATGGGCATGTTTATTTGTTCCATTCACGATTTTTATATATACCTATGTCAAAAAGCTCGGCAATGATTATTATGTACTGAGTACTGACATGTTTAGGTACATTACGTACAGTATTTTTTCAAGGTTACCTATGATACTAAAAAAAACTTCGTTCATAGTAAAACGAGTTCTTTATAATATGTATAAGATTTATCAACTTACTGCAATTACATTAAATTGCGCAAGGTTTTTCTTGAAACAATTTTTATTGTTTATGAATAGGATACAAAAGTTATAAAAGACGTCACGATTTTAAATAAAAACTTATAAGGAGTTTAGGTTGATGTTGTTTTTGAGTAAAACTTGTTATTTCTGCGTGTATTTAAATTTATTATACTTAAATTTTGTAATGAATTAATTGTTAGTCTTCCATCCTACACTATAAAACTATTATAACCCACTTAATATTAAACATTTTTAGTTTAAAATTGTTTGCAATAATCTAATTTAAAACTGCTTAAATAACTATAAATTTCTTGTTAATTTTAACTGCGTACTGCGTACTGCGTACCAAACTCTACATAATAAATAAAATCACATACTCAACTTATTAATTATATAAATGAGTTATTAACGTTATGTCATTTATAGATTGAGTAATTACATATCCCTGTATTTATCAGAAATTTAAAATGGAAAGTAAATGTACACTACTATAATTTCACTTACTTTTTTGATTTATTATCTTATTCAGTATTTTAAACTAACAATGTTGGAACAAAAAACAAGACAATTCGTATATCTACCTAATAAATAATAATAATAAACCGGAATTCCCTCCACATTACATTATTCTCTTTATATTGTGTTGTCAAGTCTGTGCTTAACTGTGTCCAATTTATGTTAACGTTTGGATCGAGCTCAACATATGATTTATGAATGTACACAAAGGAGATGTTAAATCAAAATGTAATGTCATTATATGGTAATTGCCTTGAGATTGCGACGCAAATTGCGCCTTACATAATGTAACCGGAAAATTACTGCTAATATATTTGAAAGTTTCTTGGGTATTAATTAATCGATTGTATTAATCGATTTTGTCAAGTTATACTTAGTATATTAATAAATATCACCAGGCCTATACATAATTCAACGCTATGCAATAATTAAGTCGTATATATGAGAAAATAAGTATTTACGCAAGCACTAATCCTTCTCGTAAAAGACATCAACGCGCGCACCAATAAAATTATATGTAATTGTCTTATAAAAATTACACTCAATCACGTTACAGCGATGCCAAAAAAATCACATTCATGTATATCATGACATAAATATAATATTTGAGTGAATTTAGTTTCGCTATGGCAATTAAAATATTTAGAAGTCAATAAGACACGTAATACCTATAAAATAGTCGCGTGTCGTGTGGATGGCGTGCCTCGTGTGAGTGTATAGAATTTATTTGAAAGAATTTATAGCTTTTCATCGGTTTCCGCGTGAGTCAGAGCGCGCTTATTATTAGCCGGCTATTCCTAGCCGCATCCATTTGTACAATGAGTACGTCCGCCCTTCCCTCTTTCTTAGATCAACATTATCAAGCGATCTGTAATGATTAATAAAATTTAAAGTCACAAAATTCCATGATTCTAAAAGGGAAATAGAACGAAGAAGTATAGTTGGTTTAACAAATGTTTTCATGATACAATTTGTGAACATAAGAAAAGGCTATCGCAACTACAAAATGTAGTTGCTGTAGCGGAACCGATGTCAATTAAGTCATTATAATTATTAAGTATTAAATTCTCAATATACCTAATATTAACATCACGCTGCGCCCAATTACTCGTCACGATTTTTATATTGTCGATCATATATATCTTTCGATGTGTCAACACTATTGCATGATGTAATATATGTATTAATGATGTCGTGATAGTGTCTTGTTTGGTTCCGGCGCCTCAGAGGTATGAGTCCATATCTCTATATATAAAAATGAGTCCCTATTTTCCTTGGAATTTTCCATCTCAAAATTTTATTATTGGGAAATAATTATAATATTATGATTATAACGCGTATTTATTCCTTGGATAACATTGAATTAAGTGGCTATATTCTTGAATTATTCTACACTATGTATATTCAAATGACCTTAGTTAGTTATGATTTAGCGCTAAATAGCAGCAGATATACATATTTTTCCGATTCCAACAACAAACAACAAAACTAGAACAATATATTCGTCTCGTATTCTGATTAAAAGCGATGTTTTTTTAAATATTTCATCCATAAATTAGTATATTTATTTAATTTTAATACACATCCTGCTACGATTTCGGAGAAAAAATATTCATGTAGGTATAAAATATTGTTACTATGGGACAATACTGCCTTATTCGAACTTTAAAGTTTTATCTATTACATATATATGTATTTCTCTTGCTTCAGCGTCTTTTGTTCACCAGTATCAGTTGCATTTTTTTTTCTCTCTTTATTTTATGATCTTAATGTAATATATGAATTTGCAGCACTCTAGGTATGGCGCATGTGGCCGGCATGTGCAAGCCGGACCGCAGTTGTTCTGTCAACGAAGACAACGGCATTGCGCTGGCACACACCATCACACATGAGTTGGGACATAAGTAAGTGTACTTAACATTATCATTCATAATCAAATTGAGTTTAAACTTCGGCAAAATTGTTGCAGTATGAGGCACCTATTTATAAAGAAACGTTCTTGAGACTGGGCAGTGATATAAAATTAATGAAATAGAACGGAAATACCAATATTGTGCAGAAGCTATAAAGTAGGATACTGCGGTAGATTTATGTGTTGAGTTATAATGAGGATAAGTATCAAATTCGATTCTAGGAAATATTCATCGAAGACCAAAAAATTTTAAATATCAACCTCCAAAACTGGAATGTGGTGTTCATTAATTTTTATAATTTTAACTCCCACTTATTTCAATTATAAAAAGGATCTAAGTTTTGCTTATTTACATTTTTTAAACTACTTTATTTTTATTAGCATATTAGCTGTATCTCGCGCTTTCACACAGGGGCAAAACTTTCATTACCTTTTTCTTCAGTTATTTTTTTTTCGTCAACGTCAAATTCATATTTTATTTTAAAATTGACAGACAGCATTTATAATATTTGTATGGATTTTTAAACATGCATTGTGCATATTTAAATATCCATTGAACATTATTTTTATTTATTATCAATCTTAAAAGTTAAACTCCTTCTTAGCGGACAAAATTATATTCAACTAGCGGTCCGCCCCGGCTTCGCCCGTGGTACATATTTATGTTTTCTCTACATAAGAACCATCCTGGTACTTCAAGGAATATAATAAAAAAAGAATTATCGAAATCGGTCCACCCGTTCTCGAGTTATGCGCTTACCAACACATTTTGCGATTCATTTTTATATTATAGATCAACGACAAAAGAAAGAACAAATAAACCTTTTTTTATTTTTACTGATACATGTTTGTAATTAAAATATTTGTTAAAAGAGTTATTCTAAAAAATAATATTCAAAAGGTTTCTATTCAAATACAATTCCCTAGTTACATCTAAAATAAACAAAGAATGTATCCTTGTTGTAAGTTGTGAAACCAAGGAACAAGATAAGATTTAACAATAGAGTTGTTTGAGACACCTTTGACTTCTGTTTCTGTTAAATATCAGACATGAGAAAACCATTTTATCCTTTAAATGTTAAATGTCATCATTCCAAATCAACTGCTTTAACCTCAGTTGACAGAATAAACGGGTATTACTTACTGTATGTAAGTATAATCCTAACTTACATATTGGAAATGTGTTTCATATAAATTTTATAAACAGTAAAATCTAGTACCTATAGGTATGTTGCTGCCACATTCCTTACTGATCAATTTAATTCAAATATCTAAGTATTAAAAATTACTTGATTCTTAATTTTCCTAATTTCTTATTTTATAGAGCAAAACAATGTTCACATCAAAGCGTTCGAAATTCGCACACAAATGTTATGATATCCGTAGGAATGTACGTTATTCGAGTAAACATTACAGCTAGCAATAAATCGTACATTTATGTGCCCGAGTAAATCCTGTAAGATTTATATTGCTTCGGATTTCATAGTTATAACGTAACACTACTTACCTATTGGCTTAGATTCATAAACGCTGTTATTAAATTAACAACAAACACAAAAATACCGTGCTAAATGGGTTACTATATAACATTACACCGCATTTCTAAAGCTGTAAGATCTCAATTGTTACCTAAGTATTTAGCTTTCATTGTTTCGAAACATGTTCAGTATGAATTGATTTCACTTGTATAATGAGTATCTATCACTTTGTCTTATTATAATGTATTCATTTGCAGCTTTCATCTTTCAATTCATAAAGCATTAAAATATCATTTACATAGATTACGGTATCTCTTGGTTTGTAGTAGGTTGGTGTACTCGTTTACAACTAAACGTATTTGTGTGGAAGAATATAATTCAAAAGGTATAATATTTTTTTATTTACATTTCCTAGGATATAAGATTTAATATTGTTTCAAGTATAATAGAATTGCAGGGACATTGGGGAAATTCAAATAAGATCGAAAAATCAGTAAGATTATTGCAGAAGATTTATCACTATTAAAAATATTCTGTGTACCTATACAACATATGTAGTTATGTGGATTCTAAAATATAACGCCGCTAACAATTTGCATACAAACGAAATGTTAGCGAATCGCATCTTATTCGGGAACTGTTGCCTACCGTTTTAGTTTGGAGCATGACTCACGTTGCTAAGCTAGGATGCCTCAAGGACGATGCTTTTAAGACTGCGAACAAAAAATATGAATATTATTTCATAATAATATGAATTTCCTTCTGCTCACGATTTATTTACAATCGTTGAACTGTTTTGCATACATCAACAACAGTGTCCATTTCCAGTTAGTGTGCTAGACAATAGCAACGATCTGAAACAAACGCGAGTTATGTAAGTTACGTAAACAAGAGGCCCAGGCCCCAGCCAATGTCCTTCTTCTACTGTAGACATATTATGAATGCATCATTCGCCGAGTACGTTGCACTCGGTGCATTGACGCCGCACTATCAGCCCACACATGTTCTTTATTATTTTTTCATATCTTTATCATGAATGAAGAATAATGAATGGGTACCATATGAAGTAAATTGTAGTTCTATTTATGGAAACAATGTATAATAGGGATGCATTTTATAACTAGGAAAATAAGTAACAAGATATGAGTGATGTGTCCGTTGTATGTATGGGAACCAGAATGGTTACACATTTATTTATAAAACCAATATTTGCAATATTATTTACTGTATGCAGTGGGACTAAACAATTTTCCTTATCGGTGTTTAATTTATAGGTGTCATGGTTAATGTCAACAGTAATAAAGTCGTTTTTAATTACCACTAATTATTTATTAGTAGATTCATTCAAGGAGAGCAACTACTGAACCCAAAAGAATAAATGATTGTTACAATATTAGTAGTAGAGCTGTGGTCTACCACAGCTCTACTACTAATATTATACTGCTTTAACTGTATTAGCTATTCCTCTACTATACATTTAACTTATGAGTATATATTTCTAAAATTCCTGAAAATAAAGTACCACCATCTTCCCTAAGATTGCTGTTTCGTTTAAGCAGTTTCGTAAAACACTTTTTATAACTACAACTTACAAGTGATGTTCCGTGTTCTCTTGTAGCGTGCTACGCTCAAAATATATTTCTTATTCGTTGTTACAGTTTCGGACTTTATCATGACACAGCAAAGATAGGCTGCCACCGACGCGAAGGTTCCACGTTGCACATCATGACGCCTATGTTTGAAGCCGATTCAGTTCAAGTCGCTTGGTCGAGATGCAGCAAACGAGATGTCACCAACTTTTTAGAGTAAGTGTCTAATTCATAAGTGTAGGTGCATAAAGAGCTTATGAGCCTTAAGCCTTATAAAAACAAGCAGCACATACACAATGCACATGCTATTTTTTACTTTTTATTTATGTTTGTTGCATTAAATGTTTTTCTTTCTTTCTTTTTTTATTCTATTTTTAGAGAGCTGTGTAGGTATACAGCTCCCTAAGCCAAATGTCTGATATTTTAAAATGTAAGAGATTGGTAATTTTATGCTGACAGCATCGCGACCGCTAACAGAGTCGATTTCAGTGTAAAACTGTACTACACAATTAAAACCATTTGTGGTCGACCCCAATTAATTCAACAAGAAACGGATGACAATTTTTTGTGAAATTAAAATTCACAATTCGAAAACTTAAAAATTAAATTCAATAAAAATAAGCGAATTTTTGGGTGTGGTTGAAAATGAATACAGAGAATAAATGCTTAAAGCGTACGTTAAGGTATCGCGGCGTCCATTCAAAGCAATTGGCCCAATTATATTCAGCCAAAACAACCATCGTGTTCATTTTTTAAATTACATTACCATTATGGAATTCGAATCTGACAAAACAATGTCGGAGATATGGCACGTTTTCAAATTAAATTGCGATATAAAAATGGATAAAATCTTTATTTCACGACACCGTTTTTGAACGTTCTTTTTCTTACATAAATTTTCTTAAATCATTATTTATATCGCTCATTTATAAATATCTGCATCATGTAAATGAAATGCAAATATGTTCATTAATTTAATTACTTGTGTCATGTTTTACATTGATGTGTAGGTTTTCTAAAAGCATTGCAAAATCTTTATAGCTTTTATGGTTGCATAATGAGGCTTTTAAGCAATATAAATTTAATGCCGTTTAAACCTTTGAAATTATGATATTATGAATGTTAACATAGACATTATTATATAAACTTATACTTACCTATATTTTGAGATCCGAATTTGACATAGGTACTTAAATTTTTATCAAGTCATTCCTCATACATGTTATTCAATTTAATCAAGAGCGTGTGAGTTCCCTGATTATTTTGTACAAACTATTTCACCTAACTGAATCAGGGATATAATCAGTTTACCATCCTTTAAAATTATATTATTCATTGCAGTGCCGGGTTAGGAGAATGTTTAAGTGACAGACCATCACAACAGGAGCCGTACGTGTACCCAGAGGTGCCGGCGGGAGTCATGTTCGATGAGGACTCCCAGTGCCACCTGCAATTTGGCGCGGAAGCCATTTCGTGCACTAATAAAGACGAGCTTTGCCAACATCTGTGGTGCTTTGTTAACAACACGTGCACGTCCATACTGAGACCGGCGGCGCCGGGTACCGCTTGCGGAGAGAACATGGTAATTATAATTTTCAATGCAGTTCTTGTATGAAATGTAAATTAAAAGAACATTCTCCGAGTATCTTTAACTTTAAATAGAGCAAGCAAACAATTCTAGTTTATTTTTAAACCATATAGTTAACTAAGTTTTTTTGGATCTCCTGCAGTAGTCAAACCTGTATTCTGTATTTTACGCCAACGCGTTACTCGTTTATCAATCAATGCAAGGAGTTGAAGGTTTTATTAATTTGTTGCGCCTACTTACGAATCTCATTACCCACGGATGTTTAAGTAAATAGATTACCTTTGAATATCTTATCACACTGACCTGAAACTGCCTCTTTGATCTGGTATTTTATGTAATAAACTAATATAATTTATTATACCCATTTGCACCATTACCGATCGATAAAAATATCGCTCCCGCTAATAAATATTGATAAAAATCACTAAGAATATGATATGATCTGTGATACAGTTTACTTCTATTTTAGTCACTAGTGTGTTAAAGTTTACTTTTATAAAAAGAATCAACAGATTTTTGCATTTTCATTGCACTTAGGTTATATGTATAATGTTATTCTTTCGTAGTGGTGTCAAAATCAAAAGTGCGTGCCAAAAGAGCCATCACCCGCGCCACTGGACGGAGGCTGGGGCCCGTGGAGCGAATGGAGCGAGTGCTCGCGGACCTGCGGCGCCGGCGTCTCCACTCAGTACCGAGAGTGCAACAATCCCAAACCCGGGAACAATGGGAAATACTGCATTGGGGATAGAAGCCGGTAAGCAGAACTGTAGATTTGTTAAGCTCTCGTTTTTATTCGGGTTTTCTAACAGTAGGTATAAACGCTAATGCCACAGCAATTTCACATAATTACTGGTTTTCTAATCTTTTTTTCAAGCTGTTGTGTAAGTTAATGTATTAATCTTTTGCCTTAACTTAATAAAATAGATTCGTTTCAACTATACCGACTTGATTAATAAAATAATTAAGAGTTATCTAGCGCCAATTAAATTATGTATTCAGCCACTAAACTTTCAACGTTCTAGACCTGTTCATTTTCCGGTTATATAATAAGTGATATTTTTAATACATTCAGGCATAAGGTGTGCAACACGGATCCGTGCCCTATCAACGAACCGACGTTTAGGGAAGTGCAGTGCCAGAGGTATAGCAAAGTCACATTCAACAATGAAACAATCTCGGACTGGATACCTTATATTGACCAAGGTATACAATACATTGTAACAAATATATAAATCTGATCTTTTTCATTTATTCCTACTAGTCGTTACTTTTAAAGCCTATTTTCACGAGTATTTTTTCTCGACTTTAACATTGAATAACTTGCTTGCAATTTACGATATATATTATTCACCTATAATTAAGCAGTTATTACAAATTCACGATAAAAATATTGTTATTATTGTTCAGATAAACCATGTGATCTTCGATGCGTTCCCGGCAACGGGGCGGATGTGGAAATGGCGGGCGGCTTCGTTATTGATGGCACTCCTTGTAGGCAAGAGATTGGCTCCAGAGATATGTGTATATCTGGTAAGAATATACTTTATAAATACACTTAATGACATAAGTAAAAACATTGTTTTGATATACATATTTTGGCCCCATATATACGATTAATATTTTATGAAATGTCTACATTTAAACTGTTTACAGTTTAGTATAAAAAATAAATGCTTGGTTTATATTAAACAACTAGACAGAGCCCAGCGACTACATTTTGCACCAAAAAAATTTTTTTTTTTTTTATATTTTTGCAACATTTATCATTGATGCTTCGCTTGTATTGGAAGTTACGTGATGATAATAAATTGTAAACTTTCTTATTAATGGAGATAGGAAACTGGTGGCCTACTTCTTATTGCTAATAATTCTATTCTATTAATTTAATTTTCGGGTTGTCTGGCAGAAATTGCTTACAGCGATAAGACCGCCCTCTGTACATGTTGTTACTTATATGGTTCTTAGTTTATAATAATGTATTAATTGTGCAATAAAGTATTTAAAATAAGCTTAAGATTTAAAATTTCTGTATGTTACTTTTTTGCAAGAAATAAAAGGCTTTTTATTTTATTTTATTTATTAAAGTATTTTTCATGCATTCATTCATTCATTCATTCTAAGCTTCTACTTCTACCGCTACTACTATCACATACGTTCCCACTGCTGGGGCCTCCCGCCTCCTATGTACTACTACCTATATAATATACTTAATATAATTCCTTAAAGGTGTTTGCTACAAAGTGGGTTGCGACTGGATAGTAGAATCCAACGTGGAGGAGGACGCGTGCGGCGTGTGCGGCGGCGACGGATCCGCGTGCAAGACCGTGCAGGGCATCTACAGTAAGGACACCACGCGCCGCGAGGGATTCAGCGAGGTAAAGATTAACACCAGTAGGTATTCATCCTACTACAATTATAAAGGCGAAAGTTTGTAAGTATGGATGTATGGATGTTTGTTACTCTTTCACGTAAAAACTACTGAATGGATTTGAATGAAACTTTACCACAATATAGCTTATACATCAGAATAACACATAGGATAGGTTTTATCCCGGAAATCCCACGGGAACGGAAACTATGCGGGTTTTTCTTTGAAAACGCGGGCGAAGCCGCGGGTGGAAAGCTAGTACCTAATTCATAAATCTTTATGAATAAAAATAAACTAAGCGAAAAACTCGATAACTAGGTCGACTACGTCTTGTGAATAAAGTAAACGCAATTGAATATTTCTGTACTAGCCCGCTATAGACATTTGTTTTAACTATCTATAAGAATACGAAGTAAGATTTAAAATCTACAACAATTTTAAGTATATTTTTAGGCACTCAAGATACCCGACTCTTAATTTTTCGCAAAGAAATCCGCGAGAATCAAACTGTACATAAATCAAATTGCAAACGTTACTGATTTCCATCATAGTGTAATATATTTTGGCAAACTTCCAGGTCGATGGACGATCAGATTTATAATCAACGAAAGTAGAATGTCCTACTTCAAATAGAAAACATTAAATTTTAATGTATTCCGTTATCAGGTTGCCGTTATTCCGGCCGGTTCGAGAAATGTGAAAATTCAAGAAAAAGTTAATCCTGGCAATTATATTACAATCGGTAGTGCAAAATCGAGGAAAATATACTTAAACGGCGCTATGTGAGTATTCTAGCTATTTGTTTATAAGTATACTAGGAGAGTTATCTAGATTCTAGACGATGTTTAAAAAAATACACATTATAATGATTTACGTTTATTTTCAGCAATACTACCTCATTAACAGAATACTTTGTTGCGGGAACGCCGGCAATTTACGAAAAGAATCGTGACTGGGAAAAAGTTCGAATTAGTGGTCCGCTCGCTGAAGATATTAAAGTTTATGTAAGTCTAATGCACATAGTAATGAATGAGGCTGCCTTATCTAATTTTGTTATTAGTCCTAATCTGTACAAGATATGAGAAGCAATTTAAAATAAACGGGGTAGGTAGGTACATATAAGTATAACCCATAGAAAAAGTATAACTATAACCCTACGGCCTACCTACCCCTACTTTCTTAGTGATACATGCAACTATATTGGATCTACTAAAGTCTAAACTAAAGGCTAGAACTATACCATACCAATTGTTTTTTTAATTCTAGCAACGCATAATAAGCGGTGAGCGGCGGAACCCGGGCGTGACTTATCAGTACACAGTGGACCAGCCCAAGAAGCGCTTCCAGTACCGTTTGTCCGAGTGGTCCGCTTGCTCCGCGTCCTGCGGCGCCGGCTTCATGTACCGCCACTACCAGTGCATTGATGAACATAACCGTAAGATTACTGTTTTTGAAATACATATTTAAAAGTGTAATAGACTTCTTTTACCATAGAGCTGCATGCCCTAGTACCTATCTAAAAAATGTTATTTGATTTCTGCGTTTACGCAAATTCTTCCACTTTTACAGCCGTAAACAGATTATCTGAACATCATCAAATACACGCCGCAGTTATCGATCTATTAATTGCATTCCAATTTCAATAAAATAACTTAATTCTACGTTTCTACTGAAAAGCGTCCCTCATTATTTTAGTGATATTTTATGATGAACTCATATGGTCAAAAATACTCGCATAACTATTTAACACTAGCTTTCCACCCGCGGCATCACCCGCGCAGTCAAAGAAAAACCCGCATAGTTCCTGTTCCCGTTTGATTTCCGGGATAAAACCTATCCTATGTCCTTTCTCGGGTATCAAAATATCTCTATACCAAATTTCATGCAAATTGGTTCGGTAGTTAAGGCGTGATTGAGTAACAGACAGACAGACAGAGTTACTTTCGCATTTATAATATTAGTATGGATTTAACATTAAACGTTGCAGGGCAAGTGGATCTCTCGCAGTGCTACAACATGGAGACGCCGCGGCACGTGACGACGGTGCAGCAGTGCTGGCAGCCCGCCTGCACGCACTGGTGGGTCGGCCCCTGGAAGCCCTGCCAGCCCTGCCACATGCCCGTACGTAATCAACCACTACTTATCTATCAAGACTTGAAATTATTATCAAACCAGTTTAATGTTTGCCACTTTCAATAAGGAGTAAAAAGTTTGTCAATGTTAGGTATCAATTAGCATTCTGTTTTCTATTGCTTAGGTTTATGTTAAAATGAATAGTAAATATTACATATCTACATATTCCTAATATCTTTACAGGGACAAGAAGCTACAAAGCAAAGAAATGTACATTGCGTCAATAAAGTATCAAATTCCGTTGTACACGATTCCGAATGCGATATGACGACAAAACCGATCAGCTCTATCAGATGTGCCGATGTACCGGCATGTTAAACTAAACAGGGGCCTTAGACAAAGTAACAATTACAAAACGATAACGAAGTTAGAAATCGCAAAAATGTATGGGATTGACATTAGGTAGACCACGTGATCTAACGCGGCGTATGTCAATCCCATACATTTTTGCGATTTCTAACTTCGTTATCGTTTTGTAATTGTTACTTTGTCTACAGGCCCAGAGGAGAGATGTGATAATACCATCTCTTACCCTCAGATTCTACTCACTTAAGAGATAGAAAAGTATTTTGAAATACGTAAACGATAACGAAAGATAAACTAAAGAAGAATTTATTCTATGAATATCGACAGTGAAGACGAAATGAGAACATACCTTTAAGTTCTATGAACAGACGAAAAACAACAACGAACAAAAGAATTTTCGTCAAAAAGTGAAAGTGAAACTGAACTTTGTGCAAAAACATTGTGAAAGAACAGAATGTGAATGAAGAATGACTGTGTCTTGGTAATTGTTGTTTCGTGTTATTGCATACCTATGTAACCCATCGAATAGGCATATTCACTTACGCGTAAGTATTCGAGTAGGACCATTCTGTGGGGGCGTGCGAATCTCGCAGTAAAAGTACATTAAACAATGCTCTACAATTACCACTTACTGCCATATTATTTAAGTAATGTCTAGTTTTAACATAGCCTTTCTAGTTGTAACGACTAATATATTATATATAACAGTATTAAAATGATGTACGTATTTCTTTAATCCAACCGACGTGACGTGAAATCGTTTGTAGAGACTATGAAAATTTTGGACCAAAAATATCTTAGAATTGAAATTCACGTTGCCATAATCACGGTTACTGCCACTATGACACTCGTATCGATAAGTAAATTGTAAGTTAACCCTAGTTGTACTAGATCACCGAGGGATTCATATTTTTATACAGATGAATTTATTATAGCAATTTGTATTTATAGTATTTTATTGCTAGTCATACCTACTTCAAGACGCTGACTCTTTGACTGTAACAAAACTAACTAATAGATTTATACGTAAATACATTAATTTTAAACAATTTTGTTTTCATGTGTATAAAAATAAGGATTCATTGTCAACTGTCTGTGCCTTATTTTCGGAACAATGTAGCAACAATATTTATTTTTGTAACAGCTTTGTTGTGTCCTGTAGTCTTAAGTAACTATGCATAATTATAACATTAGAAGTATTTCTATTTAAATATATGTACCTTATTTGTACGTAGGTATGATATTGTAATTGAGCTTCCCAATGTTTCAGTTCTAAGAATCATTTGGGGGCAAACGTCAATCGATTAATACACAATTTTAATTTTCAACCCCTAAACTAACCTTAGTTAAATACGCCATTACTTAATGTTTTATACATGAATGTTACACGCTGCATTATTTAATTACAATTGTGTATTTAATTAGATATCGCAATAAATGCATTGTTTTACAAACTTTTCTTTTTTATTTCAAACTGCTACATCCTCATTAACCCCTTCAACATTATAAATTGCCAAACGACGGCCTGCTTCTACAATATCGAAGTAGCGTATAATGAAAACTCGAATATTCTTAATATTCGAGTTGGACCAAACCTAATATTTCATAGTGGGAGTCGGACTAGCACCTAATGGATCACCAACCAATAAGCACACTCAAAAGTCTATATAACTTTTACATTCTTATTCTAAACTAGCTTTTCACCCGCGGCATCGCCCGCGCAGTCAAAGAAAAACCCGCATAGTTCCCGTTCCCGTGGGATTTCCGGGATAAAACCTATCCTATGTCCTTTCTCGGGTATCAAAATATCTCTATACCAAATTTCATGCAAATTGGTTCAGTAGTTAAGGCGTGATTGAGTAACAGACAGACAGACAGACAGAGTTACTTTCGCATTTATAATATTAGTATGGAAGTATGGATTATAAGCACACGAGTACAAAAAATCATTAAGAAATCAGATTGAGTGGTAGAAACAATAAAAAATGATATTTATTTAGAGAGATTACAAATACGAAATTCTTAAACTAAAAATACACATAAATAATTAAGAGACGGTTTGCTTTCAGTTAGAATTGTTAACGAATACAAATAATCGAAACTATAAATCAGTCTTACTTAAATCCCAGTGAAAAAATGAAGTTTTTTATCATGTATTACTTCGTTAAACTATACTATTGTCGCGTAAGTGCAAAACAAATCGTCTCGACAAATAAGAGCGCACTACGAGATGAGCTCTTATTTTGTTTGGAATCGAAGCTCGTTTTTCGTGTTAAATGCTTTTAAATATTACATATTTTTTTACGAATCGGAGAAAGTTAAAGCCAACAAACAGATCGGTCAATAGGAAACAATTCTTGCGAATAAAGTTGTTAATGCTTTAAATTAATTTACTCAATAATGTACCTATCGTATTGAAACTATAATATTACAAAACTTTACACTTGTCATGTGTTAATAAAGTAATTTATAAAAAAAAGTATGAGAAGGGTATCAAGTATCAACTATTTTCCTGGAACATTCAATATCAAATAAAATATCAACCTTCCAGTTAACCTTGCAGTTAACACTTAAAAATTAGAATCGCGCAATCAATACTTTTTGACTTTTGTAATAATTGTTATATAAAACAAAATAAGAGATCCTTTTAATCACCAATTATAGTTACACTTAATTTTTAACACAGTAGGTAAATATAGATATTATCTTAATAAAATAAGTTTGATATAAAACAAATTGACAATTTGAACAAATTGTACAATATTTGTGACTATATTATTATTAAAATATCATATTCGATACAATAGGTATATAGAAATAGTTTGACCACAAATGAAGCTTCATTATTGATAAAAATATGCACACAAATATATTTTAGATACATCTTTAATGATGTATACTAATAATATATATAACACTCGTTCATCTCTTCATAGCGTTTTTAGTTTTAACCACTAAGATCCATCAATTATAATAACTTTGTGAATAGAGTTAAAAAAATGAATTTTATAAAAATGTTCTAAGAAAGCCACTTTAATTACACTGGTATTTTAACTTAGGTATAAACCACTTTAATTTAGGTATTAAAGCTATGATGCCTAAAAATGTGCTGCAATACATCTGCAATGCCATTTACATTGCCATTGATAGCCCTTGTTTTTGAAATCAATTCATATATTGGAATGCTGAATAAGATAATTATATTGAGATAATATTAAATAGCAATAATATTTACTCATGAGAGTAGAAATAAATATGCATTTTTAGGAAATACCAAACAATGAATGCTGCATAAATTATATTGAATGGATTAACATCTAATCAAGATAACAGTTTTATGTAAATTTTTGGATAGCTAAAATTGTCAAATTTTAATTTTCCAATGTATTACACATTTTTGTAATGTTACTTAAATTTTCGTAATGTAAACTCAAAATGTGGTCCTATTATAACTATATATATTATATACAAATAAATTGAAAGGTCTAATAAAGTTTACTGTTATTTCTCTTTATCGCCATTAACCCCTCGTTTTTTCTGAAAACAAAATGTTAAGGATAAAAAAAAGCTTGCCGTTATAAAAGAACTTTATTGATATTAAAATAGAAAAACTTTTTTTTAACTTGAAATTTATGAAATAACTGTTAAGTAATGTAATAAATGTAATCCAAAAGCGAATTTCATTTTTATTGTTCAAACTGTAGTGCTTGATTCTTTTGTGATTATGGCTTCTGTCGAAACATCAAAACGGATTCTTTTCTTTTTATAAGGATTTTTCTGAAAGATACTCAATTTATTAACAGCTTTTATATTATAATATATAAACTTCAATATTGTTTTTTAAAGATTGATAAATAATGTACCTTGTCTTTAGCTCTAGGGTCTGCATTTTTGGATCTTTCTTTTTCCAGATCGGAATGTAAACTGGTTAATTCTGCGTTGAGTTCTGCTTGCATGGCGCGCAACTTTTCTACCTCCACCAAAACTTCTGCTTTATCTCTCACTGAAAATAACAATCACTTTTCAAATAACAATGAACAGCAATATCTTTAAACATAGATTAAAATCTTATATATATAAAAAATGAATCGCAAAATGTGTTGGTAAGCGCATAACTCGAGAACGGGTGGACCGATTTCGATAATTCTTTTTTTATTATATTCCTTGAAGTACGAGGATGGTTCTTATGTAGAGAAAACGTAAACATGTACCACGGGCGAAGCCGGGGCGGACCGCTAGTTTTATAATAAATACTCAAATCGAATCAAGAAACTTGTAACAATAATTTTAATTGTTTGAAAATTATTTTATAAACTTACTTTCACCCTGGCCAAGGATGTTACACAGTTTCTTATTTCTTGACTTGACAGTTAGTAGTGCCTCATTCAATCTTACAACCTCTTGTTTTAAGGCAGCAATTTCTATATCTTTCTTTTCTAAAGCATCCATAAACTGAACCCTTGTTATAATTTCATCCTGTGCTATTTGGTTTTTGACTCTGTCAATAATTTTATCCTTTAAAAGTTCATGTTTCGTCTCATCTTGAACTCTTTCGAAAAATTTTGTATCCCTATCTGGTGACTTTATTTCTTCCTGAGAATTTTTGTCATCCTCAACAGTTACTGTTAAAATAAAATATCACTATTACAAAGTAATCTTAAAAGTATATGTCAATTCAATATGTTTACGTCTCAGATTTGCTTTTAAAAATTTATGTGTCCTTTATTGGCTATATGAATTTTGATTGATCAAAGATGTATTATATGATTGTACAAAATTACATTTTATAGAAACCAGGAGTTCTGCCTTATGACTAAGAAAGCATAGTTATTAAAGATTGAATTCTAATAAACTCAACAAAGATATATAATATTATACATAAGATAAGAAAAACTGTACATAATTAAACAAAACTTACATTTTGAATCATCCACATTGACCATATCATTGAACTGATCTAAACTCATAACATTTTTCTTTTTATTTTTTTTATTATTGCTACGAGATTGCTCTTTTTTCTCTGAATCAGCTTCTTTTTTTAAGTGCTTGTAAACATCCTTTTTCTCTTCATAATCAAGTTTTGATAAAAGTATTGCCTTGAAAAATAAAAATCGTGAATAATAATCTATAATTATATTGCCAACAGTACAATTCTACATGAAATATGAACATAAAAGTTCTCTAAGAATGATTTTACGCATCTTAGATTATAAAGCAAACAATTTTTCAACAGCTATTTTTGTAAAGAAAATTGTTCACACTGACCTGCTCAAGTTCTGATTCAAAATTACCATCTACAAGTTCTTCATCTTTTTGCTTCCAGGTCTCCCACTGTTCAGCAGTTGCAGGATTTGGCTTCGACTTTCGCTTTTTAGTTGCATTCTACAATATTCAAATACATTATATGTATAGCACAAATGAACATGTCTTCATAAATAATTGTACAAAATATTTCTGTTATAGAAATAAAAATTCTTCAATGGGCAGTCTCAATACTTCAGAATATATTTATTTAATAATAAAAAAGTGATTATAATTTAAATACCTGAGATTTTGCGGCAGTTACATTGTTTTTGGGTTTTTTAGTAGGTTCTATTTTTTTCACCGAAATTGGTTTGTTCTTTTTAGCCTTTTGACTATCATTGGGAATCATTTCATCGTCTTCGATTTTCAAGCCGGCGAAACGAGATTGAACAACCACAGCAGCCATTTTACGTTTTAGAGCCCTATATTTATAAAATAGGCAAGAAAATACTATTTTAAGATTTAAAAAAACACACAAAATTAAGATATTAATTTATACAAACAACAAATACTGTTTATTTTCAAAAATCCATCTATTAAAATACAAACAAATATTGTAACTGAAACTTACCTATTTGTGTAATCAGACAAATACAATAAAAATTCCAACTTGATTATTAAATCAACTTTACTTTATGTCACAGAGCAAGTAATATTGCTTTATGTATAATATCGAAAGAAAGCACGTAGCTGCTATTTTTATTTCAATTTATTGAAAAAAAATTGTACACAAAATCTGCTGATTTTGATTTGGTTGATGATATGGATAAGCTATAGATAATATTGGATAATATAGAGTAGAAAATGTGCCACTACTGCCACTGACTGACTGACAGCATCTGTGAACAGGATGTACCAAGAAGCTTTTAATCTGTGATTTTATAAAGCATACCATTCACAATCCAGCAATAAATATAAATTGAGATACCTGAAATTCGCAATCCCAATTATTTCTTATTTAATATTTAACGTCTCCAACTGGAACAAGTTACAAACAGTTAAAATCAGAATTTAATTTACGAACTAAAATCTTTCAGAAAGTAAATTTTCACAATTTTGATTGTGTCCTCAGAGGTCCTCAGGCATGCTGACGAGTAGAGTATTGACGATAGATTATACCATGAGTATACTGACCATATTACTTGCTCTGTGATAGTTGATACTGACATTGACAATGAAATTGACAAATGACAAATCATTGTAGAACTGAGAACAGTGAATCGTAATTCGTCGATGTTTTTTCGTGGAAGCGTTGACACGTGCTTTTGGTGATATTAGTCTTTTTTTTCCAAATTTGTTGCTTTTTTTACCTTCATTCAAGCTAAGATTTTATTTTTGGTGACGGTGTTTGTGTTTTGTGTTAGTGGTAAGTAATTCAACATGAATAATCATCCGGATCCTCCGGACCCCCCTGATCCTCCATACAGTCCTACAGTAGTTGAGGTTAATAGAATCCCACAGAAGCGTCACTTAGCATCTGAAGATGCTTCAATCATAGCTAAATCAAAGAAAACATCCATTGATAATAACCCTAATGCTGCCTCTGTGCAAACTTTGTACACGCATCCTTCACTTAATGAAAAGGAAAGGCGCTATTCAGAATTAGATAATGGCCCCTTTATTGTCCATATTTCTAAAATAGAAACAGAACCCTCCGCTGGAACGATCCTGCGCCCGATTAAAGTTGGCCAACTTCTGGTCAACAATGGCATAAAAAATATTATTAGTGACGGAATCAAGAGAATCGGACGAAACCGCATTTCTATAGAGTTCTCAAATGCAATTGATGCTAACCAGTTTTGTATCAATCCTATATTGGAACAAAACAGTCTAGTCTGCACCATCCCAACTTACAACTTTTCTCGGATGGGAATTGTAAAAAAGGTTCCTACCGATTTTTCCATGCAGGAGTTTGTAGATGCCGTTGAGCTTCCGAGGGGATATGGCATCATACTGAAAGCTCGCCGTCTAAATAGAAAAATTAGAACAGATGATTCCACTGAATACACCCCAACTACTACAGTCGTTATAACCATCCAAGGTCAAAGATTACCTGAACGGATTTTTTTATATAAGAATTCATTACCAGTTGAGATCTACCGCTTGCCCTCCATTCAATGTTTGAAATGCTGTAGGTTCGGTCACGTTCAGACACAATGCAGATCAAACCCCCGCTGCTACCGTTGCGCAAAAGATCATAATGGTGAATCCTGCAATGTATCTGAGTGTTCTGCCTCCTGTATTAGCTGTTCTGGTTCACATTTTGCAACAGACTCAAACTGCCCGGAACACACTCGGCAAAGAAGCATGAAGTATGTAATGTCAGAGGAGAATATCTCCTATCAAGAAGCTTCCCTCCGTTTCCCTGCTTCCCGAAAATCTTTTGCCGAGGTTACTCGTCAGGTTCCCTCTTCCCCACATACATCCCTCCCCAATCCAATCCCTTCTACAAGTACTTCCACCTCATACAAAAAAACTGTTTTCCGTTCTCCACGCCCTAGAGCCCCTTTAGGTAAATCATATGACAGAGCTGCCCATCAAGACATCATTCAAGCCCCTTCTTTAGACTCCCAGAATGGCTGCGCCCTTTCTGGTAATACTCCTTCATTCAGAAAGCCCCGTGAAAGCAATGTCCTAGTGTCTTGCATTTCATTCTTTTATGATATAATTAAAACCTGCAATGAAGCAGACTTACCGTCCGACGTGAAGGAAATCCTTTTCAAAATTATAGATACTATTAAATCCAATAATGGCTCCGAGGACCATTATACAATGGAATTGTAGAAGTATTAGAAATAAAAAACACCAAATTGTATATTTTATTAATAAATTTAATCCAATTTTATTTGCAATCTCCGAGACTTGGTTAGTTCCCAATTCTCATTTTAATGTCCCTAACTATGTATGTTTACGCGATGACAGAGCAGATGGGTACGCTGGAGCTGCTCTGCTCGTTAATCGTTCAATCCCATTCTCTCTTCTCCCTATCCCTAACCATAGTCCAAGCATCAATGCTGTTGCTGCAAAAGTTTTTAATTTCACCATTGTCTCTATATACATTTCTGACCCCAATTCTTCACTAATCCCTGACATCTATTATATCCTATCCTCTCTCCCCAGTCCCATTTTTGTCCTTGGGGATTTTAATGCCCATCACGTTTCTTGGGGCTCCCATAAAACAGACACATTTTCCCTCTCATTATTAGATTTGTTCGATGATTTGAATCTATGCACTTTAAATTCAGGCTCCCCTACTCATCTTGTCCTTCCCAATCAGAATCCAAACAGTGCTGTAGATTTGTCCCTTTCTTCTCCGTCCCTTTCTTTACTCTGTTCATGGAATACTTTACCTAACACTCATGGTAGCGACCACTTCCCCATCCTTATCTCCTTTGAACACGATGTCCCTTCCCCTCCTCAATCTCCCCTCTTAAAATATAGAACCACTAAAGCAAACTGGTCTGATTATTCTCATTCCTTGGAATTTCAACTCAATTCCCTACCTTTCCCTTCCCTATATAATCCCCTTCCTATCTATTCCATGTTTGTATCCTGTATCATATCTTCTGCCAATAATCATATTCCAATCAAAAATCCATCCACTTATAAACCCTCAACTCCTTGGTGGGACTCTGAATGTACTGCTATCATCCGTGAGAGATCAGAGGCTGAGAAAATGTATATAGAACAGATGTCTATGCAAAATTTTCTTAATTTCAAACAAATTTCGGCCAAAGCTAAAAAATTATTGGTATCCAAGAAACGTTCAGGATGGCTTAAATTCTGTGAATCCCTGTCCCCTAAGACTCCTCCCTCCCTGGTCTGGAAACAGATTAAAAGATTTAGAAGCTCCCGTTCCCAAAATAATATCACTTCTTCTAACTGTTCTCTCTGGTTAGAGGACTTCATTAATAAATTAGCCCCCCCTTTTGTCCCTTCCCTTGAAAATCTCCCTGCTGCCCCCTCCTTCCTACCCCATACAAACTCTCTGGACGCTCCTTTTACAATGGATGAGCTCTCCTGTGCTCTTGAAGGCCTGAATGATTCTTCCCCTGGCATAGATGGGATCCCATATTCTTTTATATCCCAGTCCTCTCCTAAAACTAAATTATTCTTTCTTGATTTAATTAACTCCTTGTTTGCTTCTGGATCAGTCCCAGAATCATGGAAGTCCCAAATAATAATCCCAGTCTTAAAGCCTAACAAAAATCCTTCAGATAGCAACTCCTATCGACCCATTGCATTATCCTCTTGTTTATCCAAAATTACAGAAATTTTAATTAAAAATAGATTAGAGTGGTTTGTTGAGAATAATAATATTTTACCCCCTTCTCAGTTTGGCTTCCGCAAAGGCTATAGCACTTTGGATAGCATTGCTATACTTACAACGGACATTCAAATAGCTTTTAAAAAGAAACATTTCCTTGCCGGAGTCTTCCTAGACATTGAATCTGCTTATGATAATGTCATGCTTCCGGTACTCAGGCAAAAATTGCTTCAGCTGAGCATCCCTGAGAAGATGGTTCGGTTCATATGTAACCTATTTATGGGCAGATCAATTTGTGTTAGGTCAGATAACTCCTTGTCTCCCCCTAGACTTGTCTGGAGGGGCCTCCCGCAAGGTTCTGTTTTAAGCCCTTTGTTATACAGTTTATACACTCATGACTTAGAATTAGCAGTTAACAGTTATTGCCAAATTCTGCAATATGCTGACGACATTGCTCTCTATATTTGTTCTGATTCTACCTCTGAAATTGAGACTAATTTTAACAATGCTTTTTATTTTTTACACGAGTGGTTATTGCAGCATGGTTTATCTCTTTCAGTTTCTAAAAGTTCAGCCATTATTTTTACCCGTAAAAGAATTATTCCCAACCTTTCACTTTTTTATGACAATCAAAATTTTCCTATTAAAGACAATGTTAAATTTTTAGGTGTTTATTTGGACTCTAGAATGACTGGCATAACTCACTCTAATTATATATCACAAAAATGCGAGAAAGGAGTTAACGTCTTACGGGCTTTATCGGGCGTTAGATGGGGTGCTCACCCCTTCTCTCAAAAACTACTCTATAACGCCATAGTTCGTAGTCATTTTGACTATGCTTCCTTCCTTTTGGAACCGATGAATAAACGTGGTATTCAGTGTTGGGACAAGATTCAAAGTAAGTCTCTGAGGATTGTTCTTGGCGCTATGAAGTCTACGGCTATTAATGCTTTACAGATTGAATGCGGGGAGCCTCCGTTATCTCTTAGAAGACAATTCCTATGTGACAGGTTCATGAGTAAGCTCACCCAATTTTCCTCCCATCCCCTTATAAATAAATTATTTTCTTTACTCCAATTGGTCAATGGTAATAACTCAGCATACCCCCTTTTAATCTCCTTTATAAATATAATTTCAATACCTTATAAACTATATCAATCTCCCATTAACCCCCTCTTTTCCAATCCCTTTGAATCACTGATCTACCGTCCTAACATTGCATTTTGTAACATCCAAAAAAAGTCTCCAGATGCTTACCATTCCTTCCAGGCTATCGTGGCTCGGAATTGGGAAGGTTGGACACATATTTACACTGATGCCTCCAAGATTTCGGATAAAGAGAATGTTGGTATAGCTGTGTGGATCCCGAAATTTGCAATCATGTTGTGTCGCAAATGTCCCCCTATTACATCAACTTTTGTCGGTGAGGCCTTGGCCCTACTCGAAGCGGTTACATACGCGTTAAGTCACAATATTAATAAAGCTATAATATTTTCAGATTCTAAAAGTTGTTTGCAGTGCATTCTCTCAAATCAATTCCGTATAAAAACAAAATACCCTGTTATCCTACAGATCAGGAAATCTCTTTGGGAGTGTAAACTTAAAGGTATTGAAATAACTCTTGCATGGATCCCTGGACATAGTGGAATTCCGGGAAATGAGTCAGCTGACTGGGGTGCTAAATCTTCTATGCGCATTTCGTCCGAGTCTCATGATCTTGTTTACTCGCATGACCTTTCTCTCCTCGCTAAGCCCAAATTAATGTTCGCCTGGGAAAAGTCTTGGGCTTCTACAAGATTCCAGAAGGGAAAGTTCTACTCAAAAATTCAGAATGACATCCCTGTTAAACCTTGGTTTTTCAAATACAAGGACATCAGTAAAAACGTCACATCCTGTATTAGCCGCCTGCGATTAGGCCATGCTTGTACTCCCACCCATTTAGCAAAAATTAGGGTAAGGGATAACTCTTTGTGTGAGTGCGGAATAGATGAGGGAAACTTGGAACACATTTTCTTCAACTGTCCTAAAAACTCCTCTTTATACGACATCCTTCCCCCTACTATCCCCCGCCCTACCAACATGAATATTCTCCTTTCACTGACCTTTAGTCCTTTTGTGTATGTTTTATCCAAATTTATTAAAAATAATAATATTAAACTATAATTTTTCTTTCCCCCTTTTTTTCCCACAATTACATAATTTCTCCTATCTAGTCTTTGTCTATACTAATTCATATATTAACTTGGTGTTGGATAATATATATATTGTGTTGTTTTTTGTGTTTGTTGTAGATATTATCTGCGCTTGATTTGAAACTGTTGGAGCTAATCTGAACTTTTTGAACGTGAACAAACCCATTCACTACAGGACATTGGCAAAATTGTGGCAACGCAGTACTGCCATAAATTAAAATATTGAATTGAATTGAATCGTAATATTTTCAATTTTCTACGTGTTTTCTACATGACTATATTACTGAAATACCTTGCTTAAAATTATCTCAATTACAATAGTATTATTGATCAATGTAACATCAATATTACTGTATTAAAGTAATTTTTACTGTGGTAAGGTAACTCACGGATTTCCTTACAATAAGGTAAATGGTTCCAGCCACTAGAACAATAGTATTTTGATTATTAATTTTATTGTTTATTTTAATTTCTAACAAAGTTATATTCAAACTTCTTTACAGAATGGAGACTGTTGAAGCTCAAGTCTATCTCTTCTTAGGAGTAAAAGTAAAACCTGGACCTATTGAACGGCTAAAACTTGAAAATTTTCCACTTGATAATACAGTGAATACTTTGAAATTGGAAGCAGAGAAAAAAATCAGTATTCCGTCTGGCTCATTAGGTTAGTAATGATTAAAATTTTAAACATAAAAGCAGTAAATCCTGTCTAATGATTTGTTATAATTTGAGAAATATCTCTTTGTCCTACTCTCAATAATTAATAACTGTACCAAGAAGGTTGAGAACTTTGTGTGTACATAATTGAAAGCTTTTAACCAAATAAAAATTACTTAAATAAAGTTTTATATTGTATATATGTATTAATATTTGGAAAATATTAATAACCTTATGTTTTGTTAAAAATTTTAGAATTGATATATCATGGCAAGGTACTTCAAGATACTGCTATACTTCAAGATATTGGAGTGAAAAATGGTGAAATGATTCATGTAGTCAAGAAAAGAGAGCAAAAGGCAACAACCCCTCCACATACTTTTACTGATGCGGAACTTCAATATTTGAATTCCTCATTGAGGACTTTAGGCTGCACTCCTAATGCACCTGGATGGACTAGGGCTATGCAAGTAATTAAATTTATTTGATATAATTAACCCATTGACCACCGAGCGGCCCGATCGGGCCGAGACACAATAGATTTTCTATTGTGTCTGTGATCCGAGGACTGACAGATTAATTTTAAAAACCTTTTATTATTTTATCATCAAGTGGGTTTTATAAATTTTACACAAACAAAAATTTGTCATGCTTTATAAATTAATTCATAAAAAAATATTTCAGCAGTGTATAGTATTGATATATTTTTTTAATTTAATTGTGATTAGTTTATAAAAACATAAACATATTTTCATTATTGTACTTATTTCTAGCTGTTAAATGATGACTCTGTTATGTCCGAAATAATTGAACATGCACCCTCACTAGCTGAGGAATGTGAGATACTGTCCATACTTCATGAAGTAGAACTGTTGGCAGCACTTGGTACCAATGTGCAAACAATGAGGCGTGGGGCTGACGCTCACCCTGACCTGCCGAATGCTCTACGACAATTGTTACGACTTGTATGCTCTAGATGCCACGCACCTACTGCTGAAGGAAGTAAGTGATTTTTTATTTAACATTCAAGTCGGAAATTGGAATATGTAATGTTTAAATTAATACAATCTATATTCAGCAACTGCACAAAGTTGATTGACCATTTCAATGAAGTTTTGCGAGCAAAAAAGCAGCAGGAAGCTACTGTCAAAGTATTTGTATCATCGAAGCGATGGCGATAAGAATACTTGGACATTAGTTTCGTTCTCGCTCTTGTGATTTTGTGAATGATAGATGTATTGACTCAAACATGTTACTTTTTATTAGCACATAATGTCATTTAATTTGTATCAGCTCCAACATCCGGATTCGCTTATTCGCTGGAAGCTCTGTCGGAAGACGAAGATGTTGAAGAAGAAGACACTGAAGAAACTGAAGGTAGAGCTGCGATAACACAAGAACAATTGGCTGCTGCTTTACGGGTAATTATTGCATGTATTATCACAAGTGTCATTTGATTATGAATATAAATGTGATACCAATATAGATACACATTATTGCACACAATAAGGATGTTATATCCTAAACATAGACCTTACTATATGTACTTTGTTAAAATGACAGGCAGCAACAGAAGAAGTGATGTCATCAAGTTCTCGAGGCTCTGGTGGACAGGAAGGTTTGTTACGGCTACTGCAAGCCGCCGCAGATCCGCCTGCTGCTTCTTCAGGTAGCTTAATTTTAATTTTAAATTTAAAATGAAGATAATTTTAACAATTAAGCCATTGCATAGCTTTTTCGCAGACTTTGAGCGCGGAGACCGAATGTAAAAATTCCGTAACGAAAAACCGAACACCCCCCACTCCAGCCGGCACAGCGGTGCAGCAAAGCCGTGTATCGTCGTGTTTTTTTATTATTCATTACTCTGTTGACACATTTGTGCAAGCTCATGAAAACTAAAATCTTCAAAATATTCATATACTAGTTGTATCGCGCGGTTTCACCCGCGGACAAACCCGTAATTAGCTATTTCTATAGCTTGTTATTCTGATACATAAGCTACATCACTCCTAAGTTTTATTAAAATCCGTCCAGTGGTTTTATGTGAAAGAGAAAAACACCCATACTTACAAACTTTCTCCTTTATAATATTAGTACGATTAGTAGATTCCCTTTCATTAAAATATTCATTTCACAGGATCAAGCAGCGCCGGCGCAAGTAGATCGGTGATTACTCCAGAAATGTTCAGTGAAGCTATCTCGGAAGCAATGAGTAGAACAAGCGCGGCCAATACGAACACGGCTGGCACTCCAATGGAACAGAGTACTGCTGGTAAGAAATATATGACTCGAAGGACCAAATGGTATACAAAACTTGGAGTTTTGTAGGACATAAATTAACTAAAGAGGAAATTGCATAATCGAGTTAATAATATAGTTCAGTAATTAATACTTATTATTTTTGCTGTAGAATATGCTACGGCTATTGAAGATACAAACGACGATAAGTACTAGTTGAATGAATGGATCATCGAAAACACAAACAAAACAAGTGCCACCTTTGTCTATATCTAAATTTGTGTTTTATTTTTATTACAATGACGCAAACATCGACGAATATCAACACTTAATCTGAGTTAATGTTATATGTAATTAATATTATGTTCTAAAATTGATAGGCACATAATTCAGTACTTAAAGAGAGTGCAATCATGAGACATCTTAAATATATATAATTTATAGAACATAACCACGAATTACGCGTGATGACCTTGTTCAGACCAAAAAAGTAATGTCTCTGAGAAGACTATTCATGTTTTTTTTTCGTAGAAATGCCTTACTATATAGTAAATTATAACTAAATTATAAATAATCTATTATTTTTATGAACTCGTTACCTACACATAAACATAATATAATATGTTATATTTTAATTAATTTTAATTAATGTAATAATTGCAGCTTCGTCATCACAAAGCCCTGTATCAAGGGATGAAGATTTCACAACTCAACTGAACCACATGCATGAAATGGGCTTACTTGACGATGCACTGAATGTGCGAGCCTTACTTATTTGTTCTGGTGAGAATATTTCTTTTAGATTTTAATAAGGATAAAAATAATTTCTATGCTATCTTCCATATGTTTAAACAAAATAATTCTTAATGGGAGTAAAATAATTTAAAAACTCTTTGCCAAAAATAATACTGATTGCTTGCATATACATTTTCCGTAAAATCATTTTTACGGGAAATCTATATTGTTTACCACTTTCCTTATCTTTGATAAATGTTTTGCCTTACTTAAAATTATCATATCGATTTTTTTCAGGTGACGTAAATGCAGCAATTAATCTTGTATTCAGCGGGGCTATTGGAGACGACTAATTTGTTTTATTGACAATGAAATGTTTAAGATTATTTATCATATGGTATTTAAGATCATTTAGCTAATGATCAAATAAATTAGTATAAACTTTAAACTCTCATTAGAAATTAATTGTTATGAAGTCATTACATAGTTTTCTTTTATTACTTCTAATGTTTTTGTAGAAATGGATTATGAAATAAAAAATTAAATTGTTTAATTGGTATTTTATTGATTCAATAACACTTAAAATTTAAAATAACTATATTACATTTTAATATCACTGGATATAAATCCTTAAAGGCAAGAAATAAATGAAATAAATACAGACAGACTTTGTTTTATTTAAAAATAGTTAGTAGACCAGTCATATTGGTTGCCTTCTGTAGGGTCAATGATTATATTTAAATTTCTATACAAATAGAAAAATACACATCGATATAGACTATATTAAATAGTTGCAACATAAAGGTCAAGTGAAAATATTATATACCCTTTAAGTACATATTATAAGATAAAACTATGCAAATACTGTATAGTTGAATGATATTAATCATATCTTTTAATTTTTATAAGTTACCATTTAACGAAAATTGTGGATGAACAAAATATATGAAAAGTGAGGAAACTAAACTAAATAATACATTGCATTAAATGATTATATTCTTACATGGAGATTTTCAAACCTTTGTTAAAACTTATCCATTCGATAAAGTATTACGCAATATAAAAATGCATTTCTGAAATAGTTGTTTAATACATTATTTGATGAATAACTTTTAATCAAGGTTTGAAAAATAGTCCAATATAATATTATTGTTTGCCTATCTCTTTAGATTTATATCTGAAAAAATAGATTTTTATCTGTGGTCACATATTAAAATATTGGTTGTCAATATTGAACTTTCTAATTTCTAAATAGATACAATACTCTTAGGTATTTATTTGCTTGCATTTTTAATGTTTCATTTTATAGTTCATATCACGTTTTTGAAAAGATTTTCTATTAGTGCTATTATCCTTGACACGACACTGCTCTCGTTTTTGCATTCGCTTGAAATACCAGCGTGCCGTATTCGGCACCATTTCTCCAAATAACGCTTGTTCCACTTTCTTCCTAGCTTGATTACGGAAAGCCACCCTTTTTTCATACCAGTCATCATGCTTCTCATTTTCTTTTTTATTTAGCTTTTCTTTATTTCTTGGGGATCTGTTTTTTGGTTCTACCTTGTTTGTTTCAATATTTTTATCAGCATTTTTATTTAACTTTGGAACATCATTAAGTGATACTTGATCAGAATTATTAGATGTAAGATCAGCATCTTGTGATGAAAAGGATAAGTCATCATAATCTTTAATAAAGCCACCATTCATTTCCCACTGCTCATATTTATTCTGCCTCTTTTGTTTTTTGAATGTCTTGTTGCGGTTGTACTTTTTCTTCTCTTTTTTATTTCCAGTATATCTATCGTCTTTTTTTATTTCCTCTTCACTGACTGGATATTCTGTACTTTTCTCATTAATTTTTTTTAATTTAATTTTGTTAATGTATTTATCAGTATGATTTTCAAAATTCTTTGAAATTTCTCTTTTAAAGATCTTTTTATCCTGTTGATCAGTTTTTAAAGAATCAGCATAACTAACTTTTTCTGAATACTTTGTTTCTTTTTGTGGTAATTCATCTGAAGGTAAGTTTATTTCTTTTGTTGTATTTTGATTTTTGTCCTCTGGTGCTGTTGCAATTGTGTCATTGTTTACAATATCAACATTTTTTGATTTTCCAAGTTTTTCGTTTTTTATGTATTTATTAATATTGTTGCTCCATATTTCTTCCTCTAACTTTAATCGTTTTGTTATTTCTTCATCCAACCAACCTTTATTTTCTTTATATACATTTTCTAGTTTACCAATATCTACAATAAATTCCTTTTCATATGAAGGTTCCACCAAATGACTTTCTAAATTATCACTTTTCTCATCAACACATTTTGTTGGAATATTCACATTTTTATTAGTCAACGGTTCTTCAAACATTTTTTTACATCTATTATGTTTGGTTGTGTGAGGTAACTTTTGTTGTGATTGATAAAGACTGCTCAAATCCTTTAATTTACTGCGCAAATAAGCATTTTCTTCTTGTAGTTTATATAAATTTGACAATATTTTATTGACAGCAGGCGTTGTATGAATTGCACAGTCGTTTTTAGCTCCCCACATGTGACCAATGGCAACACCAGCTGCAGTAATGACACTTCCCAGGACAATTATATTGAGGACAGTGCTGAGCCTTTTATTTCTTCTGTGCACATATATTCTGTGTTTTCCACCATTATCTCCCAAGAAATCGTCTTCATCCCTTAAGGACTCATTTGTGTTATTTAAATGAGTAAGAGGTGTATTGACGGAAACATACTGTGAAATCTCTGGATCATTAGGATGGACTTCTTCAGACAGAAAATTGTCATAGTTCATTTGATATGGGGATGGTGTTTCGTGATCACTGTCGGTGATGATTGATATGCCATCTGTATCATCATCTTTTTCTTGATTTTCTGGTACAGGACTGAAGAGAAATTATTATCATCAATTAAGTGTTAAAATAATACTACATTTTAGGGAATTTACCTTAACCAAACAGAAGGAAAAATAAAATCCCAAGAAAAAGTTATTTAAAATATAATGCATGTATTAGTTACAATTGATATACAGAATCTTAACTCCGTAAATAATAAAGACATTTCTAATTTCTATTGGCACATGATTGTCCATGCCTATATTGATTTATGAATAAATACAATTTTAATTTCATACTAAAATAAAACAAATCTACATACAGATGAAGTGTAGTATACCTTCCTTTATGTAAAGTGTAAACAATAACACATATTCATGTAACTGGCATGTTTCCAAATACTAAATTCATACTTATTTTAACTTTGTATGATGTTTTGTATTTATTTCATATTACTGTTTCAGAAGGCAAAGTAAATTGTATATTTAAAGTATGCCAATACTTTATAATTTTAATAATTAAATAAAATGTTATTACCTTTCTACTAACGTTTCTGCGAAATCCGGCGCTTCTTCTGCCAAGGCGGGGTTGGATTCAAGTAAAGTCCAACTTTCACCAGAATCAGAATCACTGTGCTCTAAAGAAGGTCCATCCATTTTGCCTTTAATTAAGCGGAAATAAAATAAATAAGTTAATAATTGAAGTATGACGCAAATCCATAAATAACATATACTAATAAGTACCGTTCGCTTTACAAACAATTTAGGTGATAGCAGAATGTATAATAATAGCAGTGGTTACATTACAATATTAAAAAAAATCAAAATACATTATGTTTTTATAAAAATAAAATTGTTTTGTAACGCGTCACAATTACTGCAATGGATTTTGCGTTGTGTTTTGTTTTCACAAATTCACAATCACATTTTGAGTTTTGACATATATTGTCCAGTGTTGTCAGTTCTCACTTGTCAGAAAAAAAATAAAAAAAAATCCTTTCAAAACGTTTCAAAAGTCTAAGTCAAAAGTATACAATTTATGCTATCCAACTTACAATAATTATGGGTGCTTTTATAATTTACCGTGGCACGGCACGGTACGGCACGTTTTTATCGTCACGGTAAATTAGGAAAGCAAAATGTATGCATTTGTATGCAAACGCTTTTAATTTACCGTCCACGGCAACGGCACGCCGTGAACGGCAACGATCTACCGTGCCGTTGCCGTAGCATACTGTGCTCCCTATCAAATCGTCGCGGCATTGTTGAGTGTAGTGCGTGCGTACAAGAAATTTGTATGTGTGCGTGCGTAGCCAAGAGGCGCGGGAGGCAGGGCGGCGCCGGCGGCCTTTGAAGACGCGCAAATTTAACGGCGAATTATAAAATCACCCTACGGCACGGCATGCATGCCGTCCACACTCCACTGCCACAAAACTTCTATCTCGTCCACGGTAAAATCGTGCCGTGTCGTGAAACGGCAAATTATAAAAGCACCCTTTCACGGATTAATATTATGACTTCAACTAGAAATTAATTTTTCAAAAGTATAGTCTGGGAACTTCAAGTGTACGGTATGAAATCACGAACAAGGAATTGAAACTGATAGACTATGTATATTGTATATGTAATAATTAGACATCGGATTATATGCACTAACAAAATGCTAAAATATGCATGCACTAAAAAAGGCCGAAATATGCACTAAAAACGACTGATATGCCTAAAATATGCACATTACACAAATCAAAAAAGATTCATTATTTTTATATATTTAAATTATAGATTGTACAAAAACAGTGAAATTTTCTTGTAATTAAGTATAGTTTTTTTGCCAATATACAATTAAGCATTTTTACCAAATTTTCGAGCGCAAATTTGTGACGTTTGTCACCCGCAATCCTAGTGTTGCCACCTTAGACCATTTCGAGCTAAACTAAGCCCTTTTTTGGTATTCAACCCGTGTTTTAAGTTTTTAGCCCCAAAAGGGTAATCTAGCCCTATTTTGATTGGTTCAAAATTTACTTAAAATGGAGCACATTTTGTAATTTTTTGCCATTTTACCATGCTAAAATATGGCTAAAATAGGGTTTGTTTACTCGCTGAGCGTTCTGATTGGCTAATAAAGGTTAGTCGACCAGTAAAAAATTCCCGCTACTTAACGAAATATGCACAATTGGGGAAAAAGGCTAAAATATGCACTAACGCCGTAATTAGAGCGATTTATGCATTTGCATATGCAAATATGCAAATGCATATAATCCGATGTCTAGTAATAATTATTGGTGTATAATCGTAGACAAAGACGTAAATTATCACATAATTTATATAGGTACTTACTGTTAAAAAGACAGTGCACCAAAAATATTTGTTTCATTAAGGTCAAGGTGTCTGTAAACGGGCTACAAAAATGCATCTTGCTGGCAATTTTACAAAGTTTCGCCTCTATAGCGGTGAGTCCATAGCAAAGAGTATAATAATATATTGGTCCATAGTTACTATCTTAGAATAATTACACATAGAAAGATAGTCTTCATACAAGCGCCATCTCAAAAGTGACCATCACCAAGTGACTCTCGGTAGAGAGTATAGTATATTCTTTGAAAGTGACGCACTAAATCGGTTCACACAGAGATGACGATTACGTGCTCACGCTCGGCGACACGCACACATACACTTGTGTAATGTTGTCAGTGGCGGTCCATTTTGCCCGAAAGTGGGGTAATCATTCGGTCGCTGATAACCATTTGTTTTTGGCAATTATTATAAATAGGTGTTTGATAAAGTGTGGATATGGTAATTTAAAGTTTTTATTATACGGGAATGTTTATTTTTTATAACGAATAAAAGAAAACAACAACACTTATAAGAAAATTAACTCTTTTTAAGAATTGTATACAATTATGTTTTTTTACTCTGTAATTAAAGTTGGTTTACTTTATTATTATACAAAATATTAAAGAAATAATCAGTTTAGAAACCTGTAAACTGTATTTGTTTCCTGAATAATTGTCGCTTTGATAATGCTGTTTTCATTACATTGTCTTTTTTCGACTCGTAAAAAAGACGGATGCGCAAATATTTTTCAATAATAAGCTTTGACAAATTGTTAACATGATTTTTCCCATTAACATGTTCCTTTGCGTTAGGGAAAATAGTCCTACCAACAAGTTTTTCAATAATTTTCAAAGCAAGTTTTTTCTCTGATGTTTTATTTATATTATTTGTCTCCGCCATGTACATCCGCAAATAATTTTCGGCTATACCACATATTACGTAAACAGCTTCTGATACATAAATTAAGCCGCCGTTGTCCCTTAAAGCGACCAATTTGTGAAACCACAATTTTTCATTGGTGAGCATGCTATCTATACAAAAACTACACTTAATTCTTTTCATTAGGGATCTTGCTACATTCCCAGCAATGTAGCCTACGACATAATTTTTGTAGTTAGGATCATCAGTCAAAGCTAGAGTCTGGCCAGCCAAAGCTGAACCCAGTGTTTTTTGTAGCGGCCACATTAGGGAATGTCATCATGGCGTTTCTGCGTAGTTAGTTGTCAGTTTTGTTGAAAACGGTTCAAATCATTTGCTTTAATAACGTTTAAATCCTGCTGTGTTGTGTACATAATGTACCTATATACTATGGTCACCTATAAGAATATCAAAAGTATCAAAATGTTTTTTTCCTACTAAAGCCGATGTTACCAGGTCCATGTTTTTTAAATTTGCCGCCCTTTACTGGGTTCAGCTTTGGCTGGCCAGACTCTATTATAGAAGCAATGTCTACATCAGATGCGTGTCCTTCTGACTCTTGGTACGGCTGTTCTTCGTCATCATCAAAACGTTCATAAGAAGTAGTGATTAATGCTTTGAGTTTGAGTTTGAGGACGGAAATATCTTCTAATGGCACACAGTTACCTGTTACGACTGCTTTTATTTCCATGTGACATAATAGTTTTTTGTACGCACCTTTGAGCTGAAGGACATTAGGATTGTCATTATGCCCTCCATTCATTCTTATCATGCCGAAGAACAATTCCAAATGATCTTGGCTCAAACGGTACGTAGAAATATAGACCATTTCTTTTGTATCCTCAACTAGAGTATTATACAAGTGTTTTAGGCTTTCTATGCATATTAGCATCCCTCTTAAACCTTTATTACTTTGAACACTTAAGACTGACTCAAAACTCTTAATTTTTATTCTTATAGCGGCCTCATTTTCATGGTACGTACGCTTCCTAGTAGTTTTTATATTTAAATTTAAGATATGTATATTTTTTTGCTTTTTCAAGGAGCTCGAATATATTTATTTATTTATTTATTTATTTATTTATTTATTTACTCTTTATTGTACAACAAATTACAATGAAAGTACATAAAACAAAACAATTTAAAATGTACAAACGGCGGCCTTATGGCTCAAAGCCATCTCTGCCAGGCAACCTTCAGGCAAAGGACAAATTATAACTTAAGGTAGCCAATTAGCAATAATAACGTTAAAATGAATTAAAACAAAGCATAATACATAAAACACTATATGTATATAACTACAATATAATATTTACTTTATTCTCTTTTGACAATGGTCTACAAAATCCGTATTGTGTTAATCTTCTTGAATTAAAAACATCAAATAGATCGTTGAACAGCATAATAAAATTTTCTTCGCTCGCAGATTTTTCAAATTTGTCCAATTTTAGCGTTTCGCGACAAATTTTTAGACTTATAGAAACACTTCTGCTAAGAAGTTGCATGGCCAGTTTAACTTTCATAATTGTATTCCTAAATTCTAAATGTCTTCGTGTTAGCTTGTTCGCAATGTTCAGTCCTTCTGTATCCTGCAAATCATTTAAAAGTACCAAGTAGTTCCAATCCACAACATTTTTTTGTTCATCGAGGAATTGCCTTTTATCTTCCCAGTGATTACGGATAAGCTTAATCATGTGGCATGGATCTAAAAATACCGCCACTTCGTGATCTGATGAAGGGTGCTTAAAGGTGATTTTTAACCCGACAACCTAACAATTCCATCGCTGAAATATTGCTGGGGTGACCATCAAAGGTTAGAGATACAACTTTAACTCCAGCATCGTGACATTTAGATAAACAGATGTTTATTAAATTTTTTTTATGTTTTCCCTCCAAACTTTGAATTAGGAAATATCCCAAAGGGATTTTCCAACGCTCGTTCAGGCAAACAAGCATAAAAACATAAGCCTGTGAGGCTTTTATATCACTAGTTGTGCCGGTGCCAACATCTACATTTCCCAGACCTCCTTTAATATTTTGTGGTCTGATCGCCATTTCATCGGCAATCAGTCCACATATTAACGTTTTGTCCGAGTTTTGGGACTTTGATTTTAAAAGTTTAAAGGATTCATCCGTAAAACCCGGTGATCCATCGATGCTGCGATACCAATTATACAACGTTTTTGGGTGTGGAAGACACGTATCAAAAGTATTGCGAACGTATGTATATACTCGAGGACTATGGTAGTGCAACGTTAGACAGAATTTTCTGAACTCAGGTGTGTATTTTGGCATAGGTCGCTTTTTATCTTTTTTTGTTTTTTTTACCATGTTATTGAATAAATCGGCTGCAAAAACATTTTCAGACAATAAATTTGATACATCATTACTAATGAATCTATTTTTTTTTTAGTTCACTTAAAATTCCTTTGAGCGATTTATTCCTCTTTTGGAGACGCCGGGTCTTTTGTTTTAAAGTTTTTATAACTTTTCTTTGTTTGAGATTAAGTAATGTGCTTTTCTTTAACTTTTTTCGAATGAGAGCCTTACGAGAAGTGTCCAATATGTAATCGAATTCGTCGTCTGATGGGCGTCTAAAATTACCGCGTGACGTACTCTGTAAAATAAAAATTCTTGTAAGTTCAGATCACAATATTAACCAAATTCTGGGTGCAAAAATAAAATTACCAATTTTAAGATGTATAGTTAAATTTTAAATACCCAAATTCAACACTTTTGATTGGACTTTTTGATGATTACTTACAGGTTGCGATGAACTTTGAATTACTAAATTTCTATTTGAAGTTTCAGGAACTTCTTCTTTATTGTCTTCAGCAGCATTTATACTCTAAAAAAAGTCAGTTATGTATGTTTACTACAAAGACATTTGTCTAAAATTAAATAGCTTTACAACACTTAACTGAATACAAAAATATTTATTTTCCTAAGAGTCACATGTGACTCATTTGATAGTTATGTTGTTTATATTAACAACGACATAACTACACTCACCGATAGCCCATGAAGAGGTGAAACCTCATCCACATTATCTTCAGATTGATCATCTGTGCCTGTGCATGAAATATGTAAATCCTGAAATAAGTAACTTTATTATCATTTGCTTCATTAATTTTTATTTATGTCACAAAATCTAAAAACACCTTAGTTTTAGTTTAAATAAGAACTAAATAATGCTTTGATTATTATACCTTAACAGGGACAGCATTTCGACGCAATCTACACAATCCACCCGGTGTCATGTACTTATCTTCTTTCTCAAAATGTTTCGAACATATTCGTGTATTTTTGGTTGGCTTCCAATATACTTCTCCACGACTAAGCCTTATATTTTTCACCCACTTGTCAGCTATAACAGGGTCGGTAGGAATCCTTTGAACAACAACACGCAATACAGGTAAATTAGCTTGGAGAAATTTTTGCGTTTGTAGTAGTGTATGGTCAGCAAATAAAATAAAACAACATTTTATTTTTAGTTTTTATTTTATATATATAAGGGATTTTAAATTAAACTATATGTGTTTCTCCTCTGAAAAAGATGAGACTTTATTTTAATATTTGCACATTTAACATACGTATAACTTTTACATTAACTAGACCGGGAGATATTGACACAAAATTTCGAGTCATTTGTAACAGGATGGCGGTTCTACAGGGGTCTTAGTACGCAATGACAAAAAGAAAAACGATGGTGTGAACGCTGGTACCGGCGGCTTAGTCGCGTAGGCGTTAGTCGAACTCGTCGGAAAAATAGCGAAGTCAAACAATTTGTAACACAAAAATTTTAGAATTTACCGATAGCCCATAAAAAAGAAGTAGGCGGTAGTGTCATGCCATACTTTTCCGGTGTGACTTACAGCCCGCCATACCGACGCGAATGTGTTGATTTAAAAAAAAACAATTCAACCATTTGTACCAGGCTAACTTTTGCACAGGTAACCATCGTCGTGCAGCCATTTACGAAAATCGCCATGCCATACTTTTCGGACGATTCCAAATGGTCGCCATACCGCCGAAAATAACCGCCATCCTGTTACAAATGACTCGAAATTTTGTGTCAATATCTCCCGGTCTATACGTAATAATTATAATTTTTGAATGAAATGTGTGCTTTATGTTCACGGTACCAAACGACTGCACGTGGCACCAGCGGACAGCGTAAACTGGTTTTATTTATTTATTTATTTATATAAGGCACAGTTACAGGATATAATCCAAGAACATTTACATCAACTTACTAAATTAAACAATATTAAGATTACGACCCAATTAAAACTGCACACAACATTTAAATCATTACAATAACATAAAAAAGTGAATACAGTAACTACATACCATCATTAATTATTATCAAGTCAAATGTTTTATCAATATATCAGTACTCATTAATTAAAATAACAAAAATAATTTAAATTAATTATAAGTGTTAACTTGAGTTTTATTCATCATTTAAATTAATATCTATTTTATTTCTAAATTGATACAAATTATATAGGAAAATATCATTATTGTCACAAATCTCATTATAAAGCCTACACATTCGGATCAAAGGGCTGTTCTGAGAGACCATGTTTTTTGTAGTTGGCAAGGCAAATAATTTATAGGACCTTTTGGACCGACTTGGAACATTAATATTTATTTCATCTAATAAATTCTCATGCAGGGCACCATTGACAATCCTGTGGATATAACAAAGATCGGAGTTAATCCTCCGATTCTTTAAACTTTTCATGTTAAATTTTAAAAGTCTGTCATCATACTCCTTAATACTATTTCTTAAACCTAATCTAATACACAATGATCTTACAAATCGTCGCTGGATTGCCTCAATTCTATCAATATGTATATTATATATTGGTGACCATACCGACGAACAGTATTCAAGGATGCTTCTTACAAGAGAGTTATAAAGAATAATCCAAGAAGATGGACATTGAAATGGTTTGGCAACTCTGAGTATAAAGCCCAGAGCTCTGTTTGCTTTGCTACAAATGTGGTCATAATGGTTTCTAAAGGACAATACCGAATCAAATATTACTCCTAAATCTGATACCTGATCAACTCTTTCTAACACGAAATTTGAGATTCTGTATGAAAACTCAATTTTATATTTACTTTTGGAAAATGTTATCACTTTACACTTATTAATATTTAGTTCCATACAATTATCTATACACCAATCATGAATTTTATTAATGTCATATTGTAATAATTTACAATCATCTACGCTTTTTATTGCACGGTAAATTTTAAGATCATCAGCATAAGCCAAACAATTACTCTCTATTATATGTAGAAGGTCATTTATAAATATTAGAAATAATAATGGTCCTAAATTGGAGCCCTGGGGAACTCCAGATTTTGTGTGATAGGCAATTGAGCTGTATCCAAATACAGTAACCAGTTGCGATCGGTTCATAAGATACGACTGCAGCCAACGGTGCAGGTTGCCGTGTATTCCAAGATGAGCAGCTTTTATTAATAGAATAATATGATTAACGCGGTCAAAGGCCTTAGAGAAATCTGTATATAGGGAGTCAACCTGCACCCGCTCCCCAAAACAGGAACACAAATACGAAGTATATATAAGAAGATTTGAATTTGTTGATTTACCTGAAATGAAACCATGTTGATTAGGATTTAATTTATGTTTAATATGTGCGTATATATGTTCATAAACGAGGCTCTCGTATATTTTGGCAAAACAACTAAGAACACTTATTGGACGATAGTTCGATACACAACTTTTGTCACCAGATTTATAAATGGGAGTGATTCTAGCTATCTTCCACAACGAGGGAAAGGTCCCCTCAGAAAGGCATTTATTATACAATAGTGAGAGAGGTCTGACTAGGGCTGTAGCACAGAGCTTGATAAAGATTGGCGGAATACCGTCTGGTCCAGCACATTTGTTAACATCAATAGTTTTAAACCTTCGTTGAATGTCATGATCCGAGAGCCTAACATGAGATAATGAGAAATTTGCTCCAGAAAAATTAGGTGTGTAGTCACTAGTAACGCAGTCAGAGTATACAGAAGAGAAATAATCAGCGAAGAGATTAGCAATGTCTTCCCCGTTACTAGCTTTCCTATCTCCAAAATACATGTTGCTGGGTAAAGTATTTGTTATTTTTTTTGTTTTAGTATATTTCCAAAAAGATTTAATATTGTGTGACAAATTTTTTTCAATGTTGTCTAAATAATCAATAAAACAAGTTTTAATTAGTTTTTTAGTACGGCTCCTAAGTAAAGAGAACGTGTCATAATCACGAGGATTGTTCCATTTCATGTAACGGTTATGAAATTTATTTTTGCTTTTAACTAACTTAATTAAATTAGTGGAAAACCATATCGGATATTTATTACTCTTACTTTTACATTTTGGAGTATGTGTTTGTATTATTTTGCGAAGTTTCTCATAGAAAAAGTTTAAAAAATCATCACAACCAAGAATATTTATATGATGCTCCCAATCAAAACTTTTTATTTCGCGTATACAAGATTCATAATCAATTTTGTGGTAGCAAAGTTTATTTAACGGAATATTCTCAATTAGAGAAGGTAGTGGGGTTTTATAGTGAAGGACTAGAGGCGGATGATGTATGTCAGGACGACTAATCGGTTCTTCTATGTTGGTGGACAAAGAGTTAGGATCATTTGTTATGACTAAATCTAATAATTTATTATTATTATTAAAAACATAGTTAATTTGCAATAAAGAAGTATCATGGAGCAAGTTGTAAATAGCCTCTGATTTATTCGTTTTATAATGCAAAGGTCGTTTTTCATCTATACTCCATATTATATCCGGTAAATTAAAGTCTCCAAAAATGTAGGTTACATGTTCGGATGACAAATTCACTATTCTGGCACAATTATTCAGAAATTCTTTGAAGCACGAGTATGGTATATAGTCAGGAATATAAACAGTACACAGATTAATTACTAATTTCGTATTGATCTTAATTTGAACCCATAAATCCTCAAGCGAAGAAGATTGCCAATCGTGTCTGACTGAGAATTCTAAATCATTCGAAATTGCCATAAGAACCCCTCCACCATGATTTTTATGGAATCTACTTAGAAACGACCTGTCCCGATCTCTCCGAACAACCGTATATCTATTATCACACAATTCAGAATCAAGTATCGAATCATTAAGCCACGTCTCGGTTAAACATAATATGTCATAGTTGTTGCAAAGTATAGATTTGTACAATTCATTAGTTTTAGTCTTAATACCCCTTACATTCTGATAAAAAATTGATATAGCCATTATGTATAAAGTTATTAATTATTATAATCCAACGTAGAGTAACATTTATTATATTCAAATCAGCGTATTAAATGCAAAGAATCTTTATTTTTAATCAATATGTAAGGAGTATGTTCATCTTTTCTAGCATAAATTCTTCCATTACGAACCCATACGAAACGGTAAGAGAATTCCTTCGCTTTTATACGAGTGAGAGCATGAAGATTTTTATTAGCTGGTGAGAGATGTTCGGCCACATAGATAGGTTTTCTATCACCTGCGATTCCCAGTAGAGATGTATTGAGTTTGTCTTTAGGATTGGATTTGTTAAATCTATGTACTGCCGAGTAGAATTCGTCACGAAGTCTTACATTCCTAAACTTTACTATTATTGTGCGTGCCGTTGCAGTTTTTGTTTATTTTTGCAACTCGAGTGCAATTTATGATATTAGATTCATCCAAGGTGTAACCGACGACTTGTGCGCATTGTTTCATAATATTGTAAACGTTTTCACCACTGTACTCGGGAACTCCGTGTATTTCCAGGTTGTTTTCCCGCAGGTTTTGTTCGATTACATTCAATCTTTCAGCCATATCTGCAGCAAGTGTTGACAGTGTTTCGTTTTCTTCCTTAAGTTTTTTATTTACTTGTATAACGTTAGCAACACTTGACTTCATTTCGTCATATTGGTCACTTAAAAAACTTACTGACTTCCTGAGATCCTGCAGATCTTCCTTAATAGTACTCAGTTCGTCTCTGACTACCTGGGATATTGTAGATTGTATTTCTTTTTTTAAAGCGACAAGAACACGATCGCTTATGCTTGCAATTATGTGTTCCTCAGATAAATAATCAATTTGTGAGGTGATTTGAGACTGCTTTGCGATTTTTTTGGTATTAGTTATAGTTGGAGTACCATCATCACTAGAAGATCCTGAATTGCGTTCAGGTTTGTCAGCCCGAATAGGTGTGTTGGTATTATCGACTTTAGGCTGTTTATTTTTACACGCCTGACATTTCCAGACGCTTTTATGTTTTTGAGTCATAGCACTGTAAAAGCGTTTTTCAGGTATATTAGCACAGGCGAGATCATAAGTTGATTCACATGAACAGCATTGTAGATACCTTCTTGATTCGATTACGTTCAGACATCCTGCACATTCCATTAGTCGTGTTGCCATGTTAAAATTGGAAGGACTTTAAAAAAAATAAAAAAAATCCTACACAATAGGTGTTCCAAACTTAAATTCAGTTAAATATGAGAAATTACAAAAGTCGATTTAATAGGAAAAAAAAAAAAAAAAAAAAGTATTAATGATGATTTGAACTTCGTATCGATCAGTCGTTACGTGTATTGTGCACCACTATACTATGGCAGCTTTAAGATGTAAGTTCGAAAATACGTTCAGTTTCTAACTTCCAACACTAATTGTCCGACAATGTCACATAAAATGTTCGTTAACCGTCAGTCACTTTAACTTTTTTTCTTTTACAAATCTTAACTACCGACACTTCACACACATTTAGATGATTTTACTTTAGTTTTTTCTTGTGTTTTAATGATTGAAATTGTTAACTAAATCACTTTTTATATTCCAAATCTATTTAACAACAAAGCTTTTCTATACAGCCACTAATTCACGCACTTTTCATTTTATTTATACGGAGCTGACTTATTACATGTATTCACGTCAATGTCCCGAGAGTATTTTATTCTGGTTTTGTGCGTGTTTCCACTTTCCACTATCAAGTGACGATTTATTTATTTGTTTTGTTTCGTAATTATTATGGTCAAATATTAATTATGAAACAAATTATTATGGACACGATATTTTATTGTTTCACGGTAGTCGCCTTGTCGTTTGCTCAAGGACGTGAAATTCAATGACTAAGGAATGTGATTCCCTAAGGTGATTCCTTATTCATTGGTGAAATTGAATGATATATTTTTTTTATAAAGTCAAAACCATTTTCTTTCAAATAAAAACTTGTTTTTATTGAAAACAAAAGTGTTGCTAGAAATAAGTATAAAATTAAATAGTAATGTTAGGATATCGAAACATTTTTGTATAGGCCAGAACGATATAGTGGAAACGCGCTCTAAGATCTGAGTAATATACACACCACTACATATGCAAAAATTTCTCCAAGCTAATTTACCTGTAATCTTATATGTTGTCATTTTAACAAGTGTGAAAAAAAATTTCGTTTACTTTTCAACTTTCAAGTAACACATTTTCAGGTACCCATATGATATCTTAACACAAACACCTATATTAAAAAACAGCGATAACAACTGTTTTAAAATTAACTAGTCAGTTAAAATGGGAAAATATTTTCACAATCGGGCAACACTGAGTATAGAATTGGAACGTATTTATTTTGACATATTTAACTACAAAATACTATGAAATTCTGAAAGCTTACCTGTGAAAAGTGATGTTATCACATTTCTTTTGCTTTTCAGATGTGTTGTGACACAATTTGACTGCACAAACCGTCATAATAATTTTTTTTCGCGAGACACGTTCGGCTTGCATTCACGTTTAACACTACGTAGCGGCCCGGCGTTTGGAGCCATTTATGGCTCCAATAAAGGTGCTTCAAAATGGGCGCGCGGACTTGGTTTCTATGTGTAATTATTCTAAGGTTACTATACTCTTTGGGTGAGTCTCAGAGCAATTAACTAGGCTTGTTAATTGTCGGAGCAATTAACAGAGAGGTGGCTCCGAGGGCGAGGGGTGAACATATGATAGATGAACAAGAGAAAAAAAGAGTCCAGAAAAAATTTACATATTTTTACTTTGTACAAAACTCCTAATTAAGTAATATTACGCACTATAGTATACTGGAGTGGGTTGTGGAATGTTATATTTTTCAATGCTTGGATCATTAATGGCATAGTTTTCATCACATGTGAAAGCAATGGTCATAGCATATCTTTTCCCTGACTTAACTTTCTCAACATAATGCAAATTTTCATGGCCACTTGTGAATATACTCAGCCTGCCTTTTCTTGGTTCAATAGTTGTGTTATGTTTTTCATCAATGAATACAAATCTCCCTCCTTCAAAATCAATACCATAATCACTTAGATAAAGTAAACTTGTGTAGTGAAATGAATCATAAGTTTCCTGAAAAATTAATACTATCATTAATCATTTTGCTGTTAATTTCATGAAATTTTATTCACTTTTGAATTGAAATGAAAGAGTAATTAAAAAATTAGAAAAAATCCTTCACTTGTAAGTACATACTTTATCTACATGGGCATGCCAATATTCATCATGTTTTGTGACAGCTTGTTTAGAAGTAATTTCTGATATAAATGTAGGTGATGTTAAATATATCTTATTTGGTACCACACCAAAATGATGAGCTATTGTGTGTCTAACTTTTTCTTTTACAACCTAAAATAAGTAATTAAAGAATTAGAAAAAAATATACTTATGTTTTTTAAGTGTAATTATATATTTAAAATTTAACACACCTTGTATAAATTAAAATCCTCTTTAGTAAATAAATTATTCATGCTTAAAGATTGATAAATATTTATAAAGACCTCTCCTTTAGAAAGTGCTCCAGTATGTAAATCAATCACTGAGGCTCCACCAAAGGAACGGCCATATTTTAAACCTTTTTTGGCAATCGCTAAGAGACCTTCTACTTCAACAGATGACACAACTGTATCGGCGACAAATCGTTTACATTGCCGTGGAAAGCAACCATCGAATGTGTCTATTTCCTTCATGTATTCCATAGAACATTTCAGAACTTGTGCTTTTCCTGAGATTACATCAGTCTGTTTGGCAAAGATTTTAATTCCCTCATCCTTCGAAGTGAAATACACTACTATAAGTAAAGAAGTTATAACCACAACTCTTGATACCACCCTCAGTGGAAGACCTTTATTAATCGATCTGAAAAAAAAATATCATAAAAATAGAACTATTTATTTATCGTTTACTTACAAAACAAATCTTTCTCATTTGCCTCTTCTTCAATTAATTTTCACTTAATTATTCTTACGGCTTCTCTTTTTCCTTAGCATTTTTATCTTTTTCTACACTTGGCGCGGGTTTATTCCTCTTTTTCAGATCAGACATAATTTCTTAATTAAATATTAACTTCGTGTAGCCTAGTTTAAACAATCATATTAATTCCATAAGTCGTTTAATATAACATTAATTACGGTACTCCGTACTCGTAAGTGGATGGTGGAATGTATTTTTTATAGGTAATCGATGCGAATAAGGCGCGATGCCTGAAATCACAGCCGGAAATTAGAATGCTAAACAATTACAACAATAAATTGACAGTTGACAAACAATTGGCATTAACTATTGACGTTTTACCAGTTTTACTTTTGTATCTATTCATCTCCCGACTTCCGTTTATTCTCAAATCACGGGAACTTGGTATGAACGTGTATGTTATTATGGTGATTAAATTAAAAATAGCGCTACTGGTGCAAACTCAGGTGCAAAACATATATGTATAATTTTTTAATTTTTAGTTAGTTCGATTCCCGGTCGAAGCAAGTGAATTTTAGAAAATCTTTGAGTGCAGTTCTATTTCTTTTTTACACATAAACATTGCACATAATATAGGAATGTTACCTTTCAGCCACCTTTCAGCACATTTTGCTATCTCTATTATTTCAACACAGAACATTAAAGTGTATTTCAAGTACTTTCCCTCCATCGAAAAATTTTACACTGTTACATACGAACCAACCTCCACATACCGAACGAATTTTAGTTACGTGAATTTTGAAAATACCGTTTTCTTTTAACATAATGCTCCTAATGTGCTTTTATTCGATATAAAGTTAATTGTGAAATTATTTATATTAAACATTAACATTTATGTTATGCCAAATAATTTAAATTTAATATAGTTCTATGATGTACTTTTTTTTATGGCAACATAAGGTAAAAATCACGACCGTTGTTGATAGCATACAGCATACCTACTGATACGGGATACCTGTGCTGATACCTACTGTTTAATTGCGAATATCAGGATTTTTGTTGGTTCTTTTCTCGAAATTCTTTGTTTCATTGTGTTTTACGTAAAATAATGTTCAAAATTTAATAAGAGTTGGCGCTCTTAATTAATTTTGCATTCGATAGTATCTAGATATGGCCATGTTTTATGAAATTGAAAATGATGATGGAGCTGATGGACATTTCGACCCCGAATTATTTCAAGTTGTTAGACGCGAACTTTGTATGTATTTTTTTATTATTTTATGTAATTTTATACAAAAACTTTTTTAAATTATTAATGTTTTCTTATTTCAGACGCAATAAGTACAAATTTCAATACAACACATTATAATGTTTATGCAGGTGTGCCTACTCATACTGAAGATGGAATACCGATCAGAAAGTTGTATGTGTCCAATCTACCACCAAAGGTATATCTCATATGTGTTTTTCATGTAATATGTATCGAGTAAATGATGTTCATTGGGATTTAGTATTATTCAAATTCATTCAAGGAATTATTTTCGTACATTCAGGTAGTAGAAAATAACACATGTCATGGGGCATGTAATATGTTTTTTCACAAGTTTGTGGGTACACTGATATGTTTATATTTCAGACTACACGCACAGAGCTATTTGGTATATTTGCTCAATATGGTTTTATTAAAAGTTGCTGGTTAAGAATGGGAGACAAAGGACCTAACAAAGTTCCAACACCTACTTATGCCTTTGTTACATATAGTGATCCAGCTCATGCTCACAAGTAAGTACATACATGATTTTATGATTTCCTATTGTCTTTTATTGATATTATGCTTATAAATATTGCTATACAAAGACTAGTTTGTAGCTAAGCAATCTATACTAATATAATAAAGAGGAAAGGTTTGTAATTATGTATGTATGTATGTATGGTTTTCACGCATAAACTACTGGACCGATTTAAAAATCTCTTTCACCATTAGAAAGCTGCGTCTTCATTAAGCAACATAGGCTATATTGCATTTTCAAAAAAATTTAGAGATCCTTACCAAAAATGCAATTATGTAACCCAAGGTGTAAAAAATTCCTTAATAAAAATTCTGTCATCGCGTGCGCTGCGGAATCTATTCCTTGAAGTACGAGGATGGTTCTTATGAAAAAAAAACATAAACATGTAGGTACCACGGGTGAAGCCGGGGCGGACCGCTAGTGTAATATTAAATTGAAATACCTTTGTTTTCTTACTAGAGCACTGACGGCGCCACTTTATGAAAAAATACTTCGTGGGCGACATCTCAGAATTTCACCAGCTGACAGTTGGCATCAGCCTGCTGAAGATACTGATGGGAGGGTACGCTGGAAGCCCCGCGGTGAATGTGGGGACATTGTGCCTACTCTGAAACAGAATGAATCAGAACAAAATGCAGGTGCGTTGTTATTATTTTTAATAATTGTTTGTGTGCAAAATATCTTAACCCATTGACCACCGTAAGCCCCGATCGGGGCGCGACACAATAGATTTTCTATTGTGTCTGTGATTCCGAGGACTGATGGATTAATATATATAAATCTCGTGTAACAATGTTTGTCCTCAATGCACTCCTAAACCACTTAACTGATTATAATAAAATTCGCACACCATGTGCAGTTCGATCCAACTTGAGAGATAGGATAGGTTTTATCCCGGAAATCCCACAGGAAAGGGAACTATGCGGGGTTTTCTCTGAAAAAGCGGGCGAAGGCGCGGGCGGAAATCTAGTAATATTATATAATTGTATTGTGGCTTCGTAGGGGGGTGGTGTGACGTTTCTTATTTATATGAATTTAATTATGGCAACACTATCTGTGACGCAGGTGACATTCCAGAGTTCAAAAATAACGGTTAATTTTCGATTGTTATTTTTCACCTTGTTAGTTGTTTGACTGTAATGTGACTGTGAAAATAAATAATCATTAATCAACATAACAACTTGTTTCAAATTTCAATCTCATAATGGGAATACAAACCCCATAGTATAATATGGGGATCATAAAATAATATGTAAATGATAAATAAAAACTACTGCATGATATTCAATGCAGTTTTTTTTTATATACATATATATATTTTCTTTCGATCTAGGTAGTAGTTTTTATAATAGTTTTAATAGTGTTAATTTTTATCAATAATTTTATAGTATGTATGCTCTATCATATTATTATTATTTGTACATAAATCATGATTAAACTGTCTCAAACACAGTATTACAATATTATTTCCTACAGTAAGGAATCGCCTTTGATGTCGCGCGATGCCGCCGCCAGCGTAGGTACTTACGCTGCCACACGAAAATACGCTAGGGTTGCAACAAATGGGAAATAAAACAATTTTGATTATTAATATTATGATGAAATCATTTATTCATATGTACATTCAAAATAATTGCGATTATTAAATCTGATGTAATTATTTGTTCATAAATATATAATTACAGATATTGCACTGCTAAATATTATTTACGTGGACACTTTATTTTTGGATGTTCTTAATTGTATATTATACCATTTAACTAAGTAATGCATTCGCATTGGGATGTACAATCTGATTAGAAAATAATGAGGACAACTTAAACATAGCTTTGATTTTAATTCAACAGATACAATTAATACAATCTTTCTGAAATATTGTTTCCTTCTGGGATTTCAATGTAGATTTACATCCGTAAACGGAACAGTTTTTGCGCGTCATAATAGAATATGTAAGTACCTATGTATAATAAAATTATTACACAAAAAATACGACTGCGTCATCCTTTCGCGATAGTTAATGCAAAGTCAGCGTGATTGCATTAAGCGGCCCGCGTCGCCCGACCCCCCGCCAGTTCCCCTCCGTTTCTCTGCACAAGTACATTCGTCGCCATACTGTAGGATGGTAATACTGTGGTCTCAAATTCATGCATTTATTTTTTACAGAAGAGTCTGAACAAACAGAGACAGTTGAAAATGCAGAAAATACACAAAGCACTTCAAAGGTAAATATTTAAATCATTTCAGACGACAATATTAGAATATGTTTAAATTTATTTAATCTTTCCTTGCCAAAATAATTATAATATTGTTAATTATTTTACAGAATACTGAAGAGGAAACGGAAGATGATTCATACAATATGTTGGATGTTCTCAATAGAGATTGCCTGACGCAAATACTTGGTTATGTTCCTATTGTAGATCTTATACGATCCGAAAGAGTAAGCAAAAAATGGCAAAACATGGTTCATGAATATTTACAGGGTGAGTAAGAGTTTTGCAACTTGTGTTGATAAAAATATTGCATTAAACATTGCATAAAAATGTGTAACAAAACACTATAGGTAACAACACATCTGCAATAAGTCCGTTTTAAATTTAGATGGACGCAGTAATTTATACTAAGCAACTCAAGACCAGCAACTTGTGCGCGCTAGCTCTTAGATTCCATTTCATCTAAGAGCTAGCGCGCACAAGCAACTTTGTCTCCGCAACTATTTTGTCTCTCCCGCCTATGGGCTAGTATGAAAGTGCGCGCACGTAGCGACGCAACTCCCCATACAAATTGATGGGGGAGACAAAATAGTTGCGGAGACAAAGTTGCTCGTGCGCGCCAGCTCTAACATGGTTATTATATCCGATTTTAAGGTATTCGCACATTCAAGACGTCCTGGTGGCAACATGCGGGTATGAAACTCACGACAGCAGTGTTGAGACGCGTATTGCAACGCTTCGGCAGCTCGTTGCTTCGTCTACATATTGACCATCATTGGTCTGCACTGAATGATCGCACTGCTCACACTGTTGGCAAGTTCTGTCCCAACCTGGAAGAGGTTAAAGTGAGTGGTGATTTCATCATTAAATAATCACTACATAGTATAAAAACAAAGTCGCTTTCTCTGCCCCTATGTCCCTTTGTATGCTTAAATCTTTAAAACTACGCAACGGATTTGGACGCGGTTTTTTTAATAGATAGAGTGATTCAAGAGGAAGGTTTTAGTATATAATTTATTGGGTTTTAGACAAAGCGGGCGAAGCCGCGGGCGGTAAGCTAGTATACTCATAATTCAAGAAATCAATTCACAAAGTTGAGTCTGAAGGAGTCATTTACATACAAACATGTTGGTTACACATAAAAGTGTGTTAAAAATGGTTATCTCTATTTGTTGGTCAGCTATAAATTCTATATCTAGAATTTATTTTATTTATATTACAGTCAATTGCAAACCTATTTCTAATGTTTCAGGTGGTTGGAATGCACACAAAGAATTGGAACCCATTAATTTATGGTTGCAAGCAACTTAAATGTATCTCATTCATTTCCTGCAATAAGGTAATTTTGTTTACATATTTTTAGTATTATTTCACTTTCTTTCTTTCTTTTCTCACTATTTGTGTCTGAAATAATCAACAGTATTAAATGCATATTCTATTTGTTCACAGCTCACAGATTCAAGTTTGGTCCATGTGGTAAAAAATGATACAAGTATAGAAAAGCTGACTGTTACTCATAACACCCATGTGACTGGACTGTTCCTTACAGCATCACAACCTCTGAAATTAACCTCACTTTCTTTTTATAATTGCTACAGCTTACAAGGCACAGTGCTCAGTTCAGCCATGGTCACTTTACCAAATCTCACCACTCTGAAACTAGATGTGTGTCCGGTCACTATGTGGAAAATAATACCTTTAATTCTAAATAAACTGCCGCAATTAGAAGAGCTTTCACTCAGTGAATATACCTCAGTAGGAGAATGCTTAACACCAATAGGTAATGAAGCGTTTTGCGAATCAATTGCCAATTTAACTGAACTGAAGAGGCTGAATTTAAGTCGGAATATATACATAAATAACGCGGTATTGAAACAAGTGGCACAGACTTGTCAAAAGCTAGAATCTCTCAATATTTCAAGTTGTAACTCAAGAAAGAGCTTTTCGTATCCAGGTGTGTATACTGTTTATATTCAAATTTAATTTATTTACAAATAACAAATTGTTTCATTTTTGTCATCTCACAAGACAAGTCAAGGATCAAGGTAATTTGTCACATTGCATGTAGATAAGTGTGAAGTAATTAGGAGCAATTTAATCGCATATTATTACAGGTGTAGGTGACGAGGGTTTGATAGCCGTGTGTAATGCTTGCACATCTATATCGTTCCTGAACGTGTCGTATCTTGCGGCGGTCAGCGACGTGGGTATGGCGGCCATTGCTAAACTCAAGCGGCTGCAAACGCTGATATCGCGAGGCAATTCTACCATCACCGCGTCACCTTTCACCGCTATACTGAATAATTGTCATTACCTTGAAGTAAGTTGTATTTTTTGACGTGACAACGTCTTATAATTCGATAGAGCCGGCTGCACGCACGAATAAACATGGGCGGCGTTACCTCGCTCTGAGGCGTTCCATGTAAGGCTTGAAGTGCAAGTGAGAGCGCGGAACGAGCGACTAAGAAGCACAATCGGACGTTGTCACGTTCAACTATCATCAGTAAACCGAGTTTACAGACAACCAATTTTTTATTTTAACACCAATTAAACTTCAATTTCATAAATGATTGAACAATTTTAATGATTTGATTTAAATTTATTGAGGCGAAATTCGAACACACATCTTTTCCCTTAGGCCATAGCAATGCTACAAGTCAACCTCACTGATCCTTATTTTTAATTCAAGCTTATAATAATACTCCCAAAACACACTGTACACTTTCACATAAATAGATGTCTAAAATACAGATACCCTTTATTTACAAAACATAAAATAGAAGTATGCCTTCTAGATTTATTGATCTAAAATTACTTAATTGAAGTGAAACTTCTTTATCGGGGTTGCAAAAAAATTTAGTGTAACATTTTTTCGTTACGCGCCATCTTGTTTTTATCTCTACCACGCGTGATTGACGTATTTCTGTAAAGTTGCATATAGTGCCTAAATTATTTTTTTGAAAAATTAGGTCATAAAGAAGTTTAACTTCTTACGTGTGTACACTAGTACACGCACACATTTTTTTTTACACGCTTTATATTAGCTTCACCTGTATGTTTGTTTGTTTGTAACCGACTTCTTTGGGCGCGATTTTGACCCACTTTAAACGGCCAGGTTTCGTTCAAACTTTGTAGATTTATTGAGGACCGATGACAATACACTAATTTGATAAAATTATTCCATTTTTTAGTTCGGTTTCTATAAAAAGCGTGTTTTTTTAGTTTTTTTAAACTATTATTATTATTATTTATGATGAAACAGGAGATAGATCTGTGCGGATGCGACAGTGTGACGGAGGAGGTGATATCGCCGGCCGCGAAGATGTTGGACGCGCACCCGAGGCTCCTGCTGCTGCGACTGGCGGGAACTTCGGCCTGCGCTGATGGCACATCTATCTTGATTGTATGTATAGGTCGCGTCATGTAAAAAGAACGCTGACGGTTAAGCTGCGCATTGGCGATTTATTGGTCTATTTGGTGTTATGAGGTGGTATAAGAATAACAAATAGGTAGTTGCGAAGCCACGACTCGAGAGCCTACTTCAAAAATAAAATAAGCAGCAAATAACTTTCGTGTTAAACTCGATACATGCCAATACACACCCCATCACTTTCATCCAGCGTTCTTTTTACATGATTCGCGTTATATTTTTGACGTGACAACGTCTTATAATTCGATAGAGCCGGCTGCACGCACGAAAAACTATGACTCATGCGGCGGTACCTCGCTCTGAGGCGTTCCATGTAAGGGTTGAAGTGCAAGCGAGAACGCGGAACGAACGACAATGAAGCACAATCGGACGTTGTCACGTTCAACTATCGTCAGTAAACCGACTTTACCACCAATTTTTTTATTAGCTTCATCTGTATCTATCTATGTTAAGTCTCCTTTAAACTCAATCAGTGGCAACTGGCAATACAGTTTCATGGTATTGTCTTTTAAACGTGTTTTTTTATTTATTAGTTATTTTTGTGTAAACATGGGTGTTATGTATGTTACTATCAAGTACTTGACTTGTGTTACTTGATTACATAGTGTTAATGGTACCCCACACAAAATTCTTATTTTTTTATGTCTATCAACAAAAAAATAATTATTGAAATTGATCCAGTCGGTCACGCATGTTGTTGTGACCAAGAGAAATAGGGATTCATTTTTAGGGTAATTGTAAATAGGTGATTGGAAGCTACTCCACTTACACTTTTAATGCCTATTCTAAATAACTCTTCTTTTACAACTTTAGGGTACGCGCAGACAGAGAGCGTTCTGCGTTCCGCGTTCTACGTTCTGCGTTCCGCGTTCTTTGTAATGTGAAGGATCTATAGCGCCGGCGCACACAGAACGCAGTTAGACCGCGGCGGTCATTCGGAACGCTTGCGTTCTCGCGTTCTCTGTACAGAATTACAAAGAACTCGCGTTCTCGCTATGGCTGGTCCGTCTTCTCCAATTGGTATCTTGCTTTTCTATTTCAGATTTTACATAGTCATGTAACTCATTGAAGCTATTTATTGACATTCGAAAATAAATATGAAATCTGTCTTCATTTTGAAGCAGCTCAGGCATAAGAATACTAAATTCTCCCATATCATCTCGTTTCGTGTTGATAGGGTGTACCCAACATTTTCTACTTTTTTTTGACTCCTCTAGACTCCACAAAAGCAAGGCTTCATCTTCGGAAGATGAACTTTCGAGAGACATGTTTCACGTGCGGAGAGTCACGAAATAGAACGCAAAAGTCTTGAACGGCTCCTGTGTGCGCTAGAACGCAGAACGCAGAACTGACGAACGCAGAACGCAGAACGCGGAACGCAGAACGCTGTATGTCTGCGCGTAGCCTTAAATAATTTTTCATTATAGATATAGATCCGATTCCGGTTCTTCAAACTCTTGGAAATTCATCTGACTGATTATAGAAAAAAATTCTTGTTACTTTTTCACCCCTGTTTATCATTATGACCGCCTCCTTGGTTCAGTGGTTGACGCGTGAGCGTAGAACCGAGGGGTCCTGGGTTCGATTCCCGGTGGAGACAAAGAAAAAAATGTCTCGGTCTGGCAGGACACAGAGGGCTGATCACCTACTCGTCCCTAAAGAAAATCGATCAGTGAAACAGATGTATAATGCATCTGCCCCTCACCCCACTAGGGGACATGGGAATTCACTTTTTATCATAACGTATCCTGACTATATTATATAGAGATTAAAACATTCTTAATCATCTCTTCATATTGTAGGATAATCCAACACACAAACTTTTGGCTGTGAACCTACATGAAGACCTTAGCAATCCTCACATGCGTCCCGACTTTGTGGATAGAGTGTTTGAGGACAGCTCGGATGAATCATTTGATGATCTATATGATCATGAGGACTTTAATGACATCATTGGACATAGTGAGTTTAAGTTACTTAATAAAATATACTTAAATATTAATACACTTCTTAGGTTTACGTTTTTAATTTTGTCTATCTACTCATTCATAATAATGTATCTAATGTATATTCGTTTTTATAGTGTTGTCATCTGATGAGGAGCTCTACTTGGATGAGGATTTGGTGGACTATGACGGCGTCTTTGAATATGGACTCCATGATAACATTATACTGTTTTAACACACTGCCATTTACCATTTTATGAAATCTAAATCATCATGTATACATTGGATAAATGTAGTGCGTCCAAGAAAAATTGCCAATGCCAATATTCATTCATCATTATTATATTTTTGAGAATAATGGTCAGTTTTCTTGTTCATTTGTTTTAAGTTTGTTTTTCTAACCTTTTGTTTTTTTTTAGGAATAATATGTTATGCTTTCAGAAGAGAACTGATATTTGTTTTAATTGTAGTTATATCATACATTCATTAGACTATAGTTTATGAAATAGAAACATTGTTGATACTTATCTGTGATGTAAAATTGTTGCTGTGAAATGCAATATTTTAATAATTGGTTTCTTTTACTGTACATGTTAACTTATGATTATTATTTATTCGAAAATATCACGTCTATAATAACGATAGTAAGCAAAGTCTGAAATATTGTGATAGAAAATGTTTTCATGTACCTTTCTATTATTTTTCACAATACTGGTATCACTTTGTATTTGTATAGTGTAAATTCAATGTTAACATAGCTTACGAATCAGCTTTAATTAAAGAAGCTTTGGGTGTTCATATACAATTCATTTAAAAGCACAACCATTTTAAAGATGTAACAATATTGATAAGGTTTATTATCCTATATTATACTGTTGGAGTATGTTGTATAACATGTATTTGAAATTTATGATATTTATCACTATATAATTTGTTCAATAGCAACATTCACCTATGATAACACTCTACTTTCTGCTTTGGCTAATTTGAAAAGCATCAAAAAATAAATTTACTTGATAATGTTTTATTTTTTCAGTGGTGTGACTTGAATACAACACACCATCTCTCTCTTATTTTCTAGTTATTTTAGTGTGGTTTTCCTTGTTTTTAGTATTGCAATTTTTTTCCTTTATATGAACTAAGTTTGTTATCAACAAGTTGTTTATTTTTATACTCAGAATTGATTTTCTCATTATGAATGCAATCATTAAAATATATTTTGTATATGTTTTTAGAAGAATCGTAACTTAATTTATTAGTTTAGTTATTTGCTTAGGGGCACTTCAAAATATTTTTATTAGTTTTTGTTACCTTTTTACATGTGCACAGTAATCAATAATTAATTATTATTCTATCTTTCTGGAATTTATAAAAATTGATATTTCTGTTACAATCCGGGCTTTAATAACTCTTTCATTAAAAATAAATTACTTCAAACATTGGTTTTTTAGTCTTTAATTTTTTATTAATAAAAATATTTGTTTAGTTTAATTAGTAAAACAGTGGTTGCATGGAACTGTTATAATTCTGTATAGCAATAAAAATCAATATCAGACAAAAGGCTTATAAATTTCTGAAAATATCTAAATAATTAAATATAAAAGCTACTTTTTTCTAACTCTTTTTAGTACTTATTATGTTGAATTGAATAAAAATATGAAACTCATTCATCATATCATTTGCTTATTTAATAATAAATATTATGTTACATAAATTTACATCTCTTTTTCATAATTTTATTGTGCATATGTTAGAAGGCAATTAAAACAATTATATAGAAACTAGAAAGATTGATTTAAAAATCTGTTTTTTTTTTTTTGTATTGATTCATTGAAATAGATGGTTTTGTTCTATTCACATTTGATTTTTCTAAAAAGGATAATTTTTATTTGAAATAAATAGAAAAAGTTTGAACTTAATTTTTTACTTTTTGTGGAATTACATCACTTAATACTTTTAGACTAGTTAACAAGTAATTCTTATGATGTTGAATATTATCCGATGCCTTACACATAATACATAAGGGTTTGTATTAATAATTAAACAGTGGATCAAGTATAGTATTAATGATTGCTTGTTTTAGACTTTTGTTTTAGCATAGATTTTGCATGAGGTGATTTGCAAGATGATCTTATTTTATAATGATCACTTATTAAGATTCAATAGAGAAGAAAGAAATAAAACATTTTCTTTAACTACTGTGTATTATTGACCAAACTATTTTCACTCATTCAACTAAACATTAACATCAAAATTTGTTGTTTTAATGTGCAGATTCCACCACCTACCCATAACACCAACATCAACAATCCTTGATAAAATATTTGAATATGTAGGCTTTAAGTAAGAGCAATGTGCTTTATACAAGTCACATTCTTTGTTTAATTCTGTTGTATACATGAAAGATATTACTCCCAAACTTATGTAATGTAGTACCCCTTCATTGTAGCACTGTTGAATGAACCTTAAATGATCAATCGACTCTGCATTTCTACATTCTTCACTTATTAAGATTACTTCATTGGTAGTATTTGTAACTTTGTCTTTAAAATCAATTTCGGATGGATTATTTTTAGCTAATGCATAAGCTGCAGCAATACCACTACACCATTTTAATGCTTTTCTAGATTCATCTTGAATATCAGTTCTTAAATCCTGTAACATCTGTTTATAATCTATGACAAGATTCTTCCAATAATTTGCCCATTTCTCTAATACAGTGCCTTTGAACTTGTCGGGAAATATTAGTTTGTTTTGAAGGTTAGCTATGAGAGTTGGTGACTTCCGTATAACACTCAACATCTTCGATTTTCAAACCAGATGCAAGAAGGACACTACAATGCTAGATTTAAAAACATACATATATTAATTCTATACAACGATTTTCAAAAATAAGACAAATTAAGTATTGCTGGTACGATCATGAGAAACTTTAACAATTGACAGTTTGTAAAATTGTAAATATGACAATGACAAGAATTGTCAAATAAGAAGGAAATGAGCACCAAAGACTATAGCAACATCATTTAAAACAGGGTGTTATCGTTAATTGTGCACAAGGAATGCACATTGCACAAGCCAAGGCACAGCTTGGCACAAGCGATTATACCGTAACTATTGCAGATATCAAAAAACTTTAAACTGATATCGAAAGTACATAACCTAATGAGTAAAATGGCCCTAATAATTTTTTAAAAATAAAACGAGAAAGGTGAGTGGTGAGAAAGACAAGTTGGAACGAAAAATGCTCTCACTCGCACTCCGACCGGTTTTTGCGCCATGGTGCACAGTCTAGATAATAGTCTAGCGTCTTTCTTTGGTGGACCTACTGTGAATTTACCATATTAACAAGGAGAAGAAGCATCTCAAAAGCATCTGATATTACTTGCTCTGTGAAGACGCATTGCCTAACATTTTTTTTATTGTAAAATGATTATTACGTATTGTTTAGTCTTATTTGAAATATATTATTAAGAATTTAGTTTTCTCTTTTTTATACTGGGAGTGTAGTCTAATAATTTATTATCAACTATATTCGAATCAGGATAACGGAAAATTATGAATAACTAGCAGTTTATGAACCGAAGTAGAACATTTAGGTAGGCACGAGTGACCCGACTGTACCTTTAAAATAAACTTTTGATTAATTCATTTTGGAGGTGAGATAGAGTTAAATTATATTACTTTACAAAAAAAAATAGTCAATAATGCATTAATTATAATTTATTAAGTACATTCATTTCAAATTCATATTCCGTTAGCATAATAGAACATCAGAATAAAATTATTCCGAGACAAATAAATTTTGAAACTTGAAAGTTAACCTTTTCTTGTTGGTAAGGATCCGCTGACACCTTTAGCTTCACGGCGTTTGCGTAGAAAACTCTTCATGTCGGGCATCTGGGGTGGTGGGGGCATACCCGGTATGCGAGGGGGCTCTTGTCTCACGATCTAGTTAAAAAAAATATTACGCTTGCCTTTAATATTTGTAAACTCCTCAAAAAAGAAAATTTCAATAAGACTGTAGTCTGTTGGTTTGGTACCTCATAACTTTCGACTGGGTGAACCGATTTTAATGATTCTTTGTTTATTTGAAAGCTTATCATTTGGTCTGTCTGTCTAATATCTGAGAATTTGAAGGCGGTAAAAATTATTATAATCAGGTCAGAATTTCGGGTATTTAAATGATATGAGAGTAGGTGCATAATATAAAAATTCACATACTTATAGTTATTACAATATTTTTCTTTTTATACTTACCCTTTTCAAAACTCGAAAGGACTCTTGATCAGTAGCGCCAAAAGTAGATTCTACTTCTTTCTCTTGACAGAGGCATATCTCTATGACCGAAATAATAACGAAGCAAAGCAAAATATACTTCATTTTCGGATGATTCTTTTTACATTGAAACTTTAACAACGAATGCTCAATTTATAACACGCTAAGTGTAATTTTATTTAATCGGTTGCTTTGAATGCTATATCAAACAATTCTTCAGTTTCCTGTGATGAACAACGGTAATTATTAAGATAAAAATGTTTCATCAGATGATAGCCTTAATAATATACCTATATAAATAGTTATTTTAAAATATACACCATGTAGATGTTATCTGTTTTACGTTGTTGATTTTTTCCTGATAAAGAAATATTTTTATTATTACAAATATAATGAATTTTAAACTTAATTTTGTAGATCTTAATGGTAGATCCACTAAGAAGTAAGAACTTGGTAAGTTTTCATTTTCAACAAAAAAAATTAACCACCAATCAGAAGACACCAACTTTCAAATTAAAAAAATAACTACCTACCTATCAAAATTGGTCAGGGTTGACCCAATTTCTCTGCTCATTAAAAAATTTAATTTTGTCAGTGTTACCTACTTATACAGGGTGTCCCAAAAAGTAGTGATATACTGAAGCTGGGAGGTAGAGGACTTAGAGGGCTATCCGAATCACCCCCATGTGTGTTATGCGATTTTTCGTATTTTCGGAGTTATTACATTTTTTTCAATTTTTCATCTATCGCCGAGTACGATGAGATTTTTATTTATGGTGACGTGAATTATTGCGCTAGATGCTTGATTTTTTTTGTGTGCTAAGCTGAAAGATAGGCCAATTCAGTATGGTAACATTTACTATCGTTAGATCTTCGAATGGAATAAAAAAAGGAATTAAATGCCAAGAAAGATAAAATTACCCAGTATGTTCATAACTTCAAGGGCCCATAAAAAAATAAAATCACATAAAAAAGGTTTTCCATTTGGCTTTTAAAAACTTGCTCTATCGATCAGGTAGCTACCCTAAAAATTTCATTTTATTATTCTGAAGGCTTCAATCGAAACATTGAAATCTAAATGTGGTAAGTGGAAAAATTTATTAACATGATGATCATTAAAACTAATAAATAGCTGTTAAATTACCAGATTTTTTTTAAAATAGCCCCGCTGTTGCTCAATGCAAGTGCGACATCACCGTAAAAAGTTGTCTTTTTAATGTCTGAATGCTCTTTTATAATTTTTAATGGTTTCTTCTGCAACTATGAATTTCCGGGTTATTTCGTCCAAATTGTGGCAGTCTCTCGTCTTTGTAGTATTCCCACGGAAAAAATTCAATAGGGTTTATGTCCGGAAACCGTGGAGGCCAGGCTAAAGGGCAAAAATACTCTGAAAGATGGATTGGTCGTTGCAGCCTGCGCATGCGCCGGTGATGCCTGCTTTAAAGCCTGGCCTCCACGGTCCCACGACCTAAACCCCATTGATTTGTTTTAATGAGGATACTAAAAAGACCTCGGCTACTTGAGAGAATACCACAATTTGGACGAAATAACCCGGAAATTCATAGTAGCAGAAGAAACCATTAAAAATGATAAAAAAGCATTCAGACATTTAAAAGACAACTTTTTACGGTGATGTCGCACTTGCATTGAGCAACAGCGGGGCTATTTAAAAAAATTCTGGTAATTAAACACCTATTTATTGGTTTTATTGATCATCATGTTAATAAAAATTTTGCACTTACCACATTTAGATTTCAATTTTTCAATTGAAGCCTTTAGAATACTTAATAAAATTAAATTTTTAGGGTAGCTACCTGATCGATAGAGCAAGTTTTTAAAAGCCAAATGGAAAACCTTTTTTATGTGATTTTATTTTTTTGTGGGCCCTTGAAGTTATGGACATACTGGGTAATTTTATCTTTCTTGGCATTTAATTATTTTTTTTTTCGATTCGAAGATCTAACGCTAGTAAATGTTACCATACTGAATTGGCCTATCTTTCAGCTTAGCACACAAAAAAAAAATCAAGCATCTAGCGCAATAATTCACGTCACCATAAATAAAAATCTCATCGTACTCGGCGAAAGATGAAAAATTGAAAAAAATGTAATAACTCCGAAAATACGAAAAATCGCATAACACACATGGGGGTGATTCGGATAGCCCTCTTGGTCCTCTACCTCCCAGCTTTCGTTCATCACTACTTTTTGGGACACCCTGTATAACTCATCATAACTCAGAATGGTCTTATTAATCAATAAACACTGAAAATATTTTTTTTTTAGTTTATGCAAATAATTGGTGCATTATTTATAAAATTATAATATTAATATTACCTACCTAAGTATTACCTACATAGATAAAATTTATTATTTTCGTAAGCTAAAAAATATGAACGTACCTACAAAAAAATTCTCAGCTCTCGGGTTTTTTTCTAAAATTAGGGTTGTTGATTGGTTTATTCAAAAACCTAGGTTTGTGATACATTTTTAACTCAATTTAATATAAACCTGTGTAACCTGTGCCTGTAACAGTTGTAATGTTTGTAACAAATATGTAATTACGTAAAATATATTTAGTCAAATAATTTGTAATCTGACTAAATGTGATTAATATTGATAAATGATAATGCTTAGTACTCCAAAAGAAAATTATTTTTATGACATCTGTATAATTTAAAAAAAAAACATGATTTATTAAATACCAAGTATCCAAGGCTACAATCGTTAAAAAAGAAACAAATTTAAACTTACCTGCAAAAACGCATATTATTGCAAACTGCCCGCCATTTAAGTACTCCACGTGTGCCAAAGTCATGCCAAAGTAGATATTGTTTCTTAATTAAATTCTAACAGAATACTTTTTGATTAAAATGGATACTTCTAAGACTACACCAGTTGTTGCTGCAGCAGCTGGTATGATTTTCAAAGCTCCTAAAAGAGTTGGCCGTGGTGTCCCAGGAATAATGGATACTTATAACAAGAAGTGTTCTTGTCGTCGTGATAAAACAATGGTATTTTGTCGCGCTTGCGGCTTTTATTGTCATGGAAGAATTCGTTTGAAGTGCGAACAACATCCTCGAGTAAGTAAATTCAATTATCGCCTATTGCACCTCCTTACGTCTGGATAATAAATTATAATAATAGGGATAGCTTTATCAAGCTCATATTTTAAAAACAAACTGCATGGATATGAACTCTATAATATAAGGTTCCAATCTTATTCCAATTGTTTGTTTCAGGTTACATTCTTATTAGACATCACAGAATGTCCCCGTTGTCACTCATCAGTATTTTTGGATGAACTAAATTAATTATTAAAGCAAAACTGGATTTTGATGACTTCTTTATGGCTGTGTATACTACATGACTGATTTATAAAAGAGTGTTAATTTTATTTATAGGGTTAAGGTTAAACTAGTAAGTTCCTAAGTTAATTTAATTTAACAAAAAATCTTAAATTTTATAATTCTAGAATTGTCACTCATCAGTATTTATAGATGTTGATTGTTAAAGCATAACTGTATTCTGATGACTATTTTATGGTGGTGTATAAAAACTGACTTGGATAGATTGAAGGTTTAACTAGTAAAAGTTCCATAAGTAAGTTTATAATGTTAGAAAACTCTTAAATTTTATAACTCTGGTTGTACTTTTATTTGTTTGAAGCAGGTATATGATATCATAACTGAAGAAAACCATTTTTTCTTTAGTTTCTAGTTTTCAAGTCTTGGTTTCTGTTGAGAATTAGTGTTATTTTGTGATAAGTATTGGAAAATTTTAGGAAGTTTTTAATTTATTTTTTAAGTACCTAAATACTCTGGTAGTGAGTTACCTTTTTGTTTTGTTTCAAGCTGATAAAAGATGGTTTTATGATTAAAACCTCTCCTTTTATTATAAGTTTGTGTTATCTTTATCTTTATGTTGATACTGATAGGTACTGTTTGTTACTTTTATGGTTTGATTTTATTAGTTGAATAAATGCAACAGTTACATTATTGTTTTATTTATTGTTTAAATGCTTAAAACATCCAATATGATCTCCCTTGATTATCTCACTACAAAGCAGGCAGCCAATTATTCATTCACAATGTAAGTTAATTTTATTATCTCTAGCAAATTTCAAATAATCAGTCATGACTATAATAATCAACCATCCGCTTTGTAGTGAGGTAATCAAGGGAGTTCATATTTTTTGTTTTCATCAAAAAATAGAATGCCAATAATAAAAACTAGGTACCAATTTGATCTAATATTTAAGTATTGCAGTAATAGTTTTACTTTTAACAAAAACATAAGTACCTATAATATATTTTCTTTACTTTTCTTTAATTTTCAATGCTTTTTTATGAAAAAGATGGTTTCCTAGAACCTTCTATGACAGCTGAGTGAGGTTATTAATTTATCCAATCCTTGGCCAAAACCTCCAATTGGAATAAAATAAACTTGATGAGAAATATTGCAACAGATATGAATAACTCATATACCTACAAACAACTAAAAATGTAAGCAATAGATTTTATCATAATAAATATTTATCAAAATAAACGGAAGCAAATATGCTATGCTCAAGAAAAAAAAATTCTATGAGTAAAATATAATATTTGCAGGAAAAAATATTGAACTACATACTTCAACTTGACCCTTTATTTATAATTGAGATTGGAGATTACTGTAAAGTAATAATGTAAATCAAGTCGTCTAGACTCTCTTCGACTCAAATTAATATTTGAAAACAATAATGAATTCTAAAAATTAACAGCAGATAGGAGCTTGAGAATATCTGGGTGAGCTCACACCAAGAAGCGATGATACTGGAAGAGACCAGCGATTTCGGGCTGCGCCGCGCGGCGCACCGCGCATCGGAAGTCGGAACGTCGAGAGGTGCATAGTAAAATCGTTGGCGCCGCGCGACTTCTCGAGGAGCAACGCTGCATGGTGTAACATACTCTAAATTCTCACAATGAAATATGTCTCTTTTCGTGTAGAAAATAAAGTTTTATTTTAAGTCCTTCTTTTAAAGTGTGCGCACAGCTTTGCGTCTCGGTGTGAGCTGACCCTTAGGGTGTTCAATGAGTATAAAAGTAAGAAGCTCATGCAATGTTAACACTTATATTTCTAATTCACATCATACAAGTAATAATTTATTATTAAACACTATTAGCTACATTTTATATTAAAACTAAAAATTATAATGAAAACCAGCTAGGGATATCACTTCGGTCTTTGTTTCGTGCTATATAACTTTTAAATGTTTTCTTTGATTCTTCTAAAGATTTTTCATTATCTTCCAGATCACCTTTTTTCTTTTCAAATATGTTTGGAAATTCAAACTTCATATCTTTCGGCTAAAAATTAAATTACAGTTTGAACAACTTTCACAAAAAGGGTTAACTACAGATTATAAAATTATTTATTTAATGTATATTATTATTGCAAATAAAAAGAAATTAAACAGGGTTATCACATCTGACTGATTTAACCATCCAAATCTAACCATTTTCAACATACTGGTTACTCTCTGCTTGTAACTAAGTTTTTAGTTTTACTTTAATTTTTATTACCCCAAAATTTGAATTCATCATTGAATAGCAGATAAAACATAGATATTTTTAGTTACATGTGCAGATCAGGCGACATTTTTTTTGGTATCCTTTAAAGGTAAATTAAATTCCCAAACTTTTCTTTTGTGCAACCAAATTGAAATTTAAGTTTTGAAGACAAACTTCAACAACATTACATAGTAATTTTATGTACTATATTATTGGATATTGGATAACAAGATCATAAAGTATATATTTATTGAACTCCTTTATTATACATACATTAAAAAGCAAAGAAAATAATACTGTTAGCTATAAATAAATAAATAGCTTTATATATTATAAACATCTTGTTCTTCATAAAAACCAATTAACTTTGAATATCTCGAAAACAGATTTCAGTTTGGGGTGCTAGATGGTCAAATTAGTCAGAAATGATGTAAAATATATTCCCTTAACGGGAATTGATCCAATTACACTATAATCTAATAAAAGTATAATTTGATCACTCACCAGAGTAACAAATGCATATTTAATATCATCATCCTTCACAACATATCCTCTTCCTACATCCTTTTTGAATTTACCGAGTGTAATTTTAGTTCGTACATCTACTACAGGTACATTGTATATTTTTTCTAAATAATTCCTTATATCATACTTTGTCATTTCCATAGAACATTTGAAATGCACAATATTTGGTTGTTGTTTTGGAAGGGGACGAACTAATTTCATCCAAAAATTTGGCAAGAACACACGTAGTTGTGGGTTCCCTCTCTGATAAATTGGATACCTACACAATAGAAAGTCCGATACAATTTTTAGGAAATTATACAATTTTTTGTTTGTAGGTATATAAGCACAACTTACCATCGAGTAGACATCTTTTTATGTTTTTCTAATAAGTTTCAAAATCCTTAATTTGTACGTTCAATATGATGTGTTCTGTACAATTAAGATTTAATTTTAAATCATAAATTGCTTTGCAAAAGATTTAAATTTTAAGGTTATGATAACTTGCCAAATGCCAATTGACATGAAAGTAATGACCACAGTTGACACTTGACAGTTGACACTATCGATAATAATGAGCACAGATAATATAATATGAAAAATAGTCTGTGAAAAGTCAAGTAAATAGAAGTATAGGTAAACCAGAATCTGATGGCAAATTGGGAAATCAAAATTTTGAGTGTGCAACCCTAGGGAAAATGGACTGAACGATATTGATACTACTTATTTTTTATTTTGTCCTCAACATCATTAGTCACATTACATAAGTGAACAATACTGAACTTAATAATGAGATATCCACTTAATATTATGTAGGTACATACTTACATGTAAAATATATACATATTACTTTTAAATCTATGTAACACATATTATTATTTACACATACCTATATTTGTATATTCATTATCATTATGCCATGTAAAAATATGGATGTAATGATAATGCAGATCAAAACTAGATTGCTAATATTTTTTTATAAAATAAAATAAAAATAAAATAAAACTATGTTTATTTTCGTAAGTATTAAAGATACACACATTATAAAATTGACTTGGACAGCTTGGACTTGACGAATAGCCGTATTGGAAACTCCTGTAATAAGTTTTCATAAAATTATATTGTAATTAACAAACAATATGATAGCTACCTACTTATAATATTTTTTATAAGTATCAAAACGGGTAAGTCCAATTTACCAATAAAATATTCAAAATTGAAAATTGTGATGTGTTTGACCCTTCTTCATCGAATGTTTTTCTATACACATTATAAACAACACCTCTTGCTTGTTATCGCAGCGGCTTTTTCGACATTTTCGAAGATTTTTTAGACAAAATCCTAAAAAATATTCATCAATTGCAAAGAAGACAAATAATTTGACAACCAATTTGATAGTTGTCAAATAAAATTGCCATATGAAAATCTTTTATTTCGTAAATATGTATAAATATGCCATCAGATTCTGGTAGACCTATAGTTGGTATCAGGTATGCAAAGCTAAATAATTACATAAATATATAAATTTGTATTAATAGTCATTGATGTATTTATTAAAAGTACAAAAAACAAAATAATTATACATTTTTGTATAATTTGACCCCTTTACTGAAAATTAAAAAGACGTGTGGCACTCGTGACTCGGGGACTGCCGCGGTAAAGCTATTGCATAGCAAAGCATGCCTTCAAGCCACACCTTCGTGCCCGTCGGAGTGGGGAGCGTGAGGTTTTTTTTGTAACGGAATTTCTGGATTCGGTCCCCGCGCTCAAGGCCCGTGATAGAAGCTATGCAATAGCTTAAAATAGAGTAAATCTGAAAGCCAATTATATTATTTCATTTCAGTTTTACTATTTCACTTGCAATTAATAATTTTTCGACTGAGCTTTTCCTGCAAAACTTTTTAAATAATATGGAAAATGTGGTTTCCATGATTGCAACATTCGCATATTTCAGTCATAAAGATGGCGGTGGCCCTGTCACCCGATCAGGAATTGGTAAGTTAAAATATAAGTTTATTTACTGTAATATTAGTGTTTTGACTTAAACATATGTTTTAAAAACTTTATTTTTGGGACGAAATTTATTCATTTACATTTTATTCAACTTTTTTAGTGCTTATTTATGATTATTTTAGTTTGCGTTCCATGTCATCAGTGTTTGTTTTGGTTTCCTGTTTATTGAATGCAAAAGATTACTTTGGTATAGTTTTGTGCAAACTTTATTAACTGTGAAAAAGTTTCTCGTTTTTAAAAAGTATCTACCCGTTCACATCCGAATAAGCATAATATCTTGTGCACTGATAAACATTAAAATCGTTTCCTAAAGGCATGCTTAAAGGCAGGCAAGAACAATGTTTTTACAGATTGTCCTGTTTTTAGAGATTTTTGTAACTTGTTACAAAAATCGCACTAGCCTATTTTATTTTTAAATATAATTAAATTATTAACTTAAATTATTGACTACAAATTGAACTTGAACAATATTTTTAACAAGGTTTGAAACAGTTTCATGTTTATTTCAAAACCACAAAAATGTTTAGTGACATTCAATTAAAGGCAGATTATTATTAGGGTTTTTAATTTTGGTCGCTAAATGATATATTATGTATATCACTGCTATGATTACTGTACTTGAACAGTATTGGCTTCAATTTCATGAAGTTAGGGATTTGAGCAATAGTTGACAAACATGTCTTATTACAATAAATTATAGCAAAGTATCTGCTCATAATTCATATCACTATTAATATTATTGATGTAGAAAACTTAAAAACTGGAATGTAAGTACAAAAAAGTTTGATGTAATCCCTACTTCCCTACTAATATTAGTATATGTATAAATGCGAAAGTAACTTTGTCTGTCTGTCTGTTACACTTTCCCGCTTAAACCTCTCAACCGATTTTGATGAAATTTGGCACAGACAATCTCTAGACCCTGAGAAAGAACATAGGTGGGCGAAGCCGCGGGCGGAAGTTAGTATGATATATACACATCAAACTTGGTCCGTAAGAATGGATTATTGCTTAAACTCCTTTAGGCCTGTGAACTTACATTGGAAATAAACTAGCTCAACAATGATGCGGATTAAGAAATACACATTATTGAACCAACTTGATAATGTAAATATGTTTTGCCTCTGTAGATGAGGTCATAAATTATATGTAAGTTGCTGTGCCCCATGGTTTTACCCACATTGCTCCGCTTCTATGGCGGATATCGTGTTATGATATATAGCCTAAATGTTCATCCAACCTGTTAGTAATATTCATGCAAAATTTGAAGTAAATTCATGCAGTAATTTTTGAGTTTAGCCCAGACAAAACAACTTAAAATTATATTTTTATCTTTGATATCAATAATTGTAAGTCACACCCCAAGTGTTCTTTAAAAAATGTTCAATGTACAGTTTTGACTTTTCTACAATGTTATTATATGTGTTGATAAGCCTGTCTATTTATTATGAGAATTGACTGAAATGAAATATGAGGTGTAAAATTGTAATATAACAATTGAACTCTTCAATATGTATATTGTATGTGATATTTGAGTGCTCTAGGTCTAGGCCATATATGTTTAGCGGGCGACACCGACACATTGTTGGGAGTTATCTCTAGAGTCTAGATCTTGGTCTAGATCTACTGAAATGGTTTTGAAGGTTGTTTTACCAATAGAAATCCAAATCATTTGAGTGTCAAAATCTGTATTTATGTCCCGTGTCAAGAGGCTAGTAAATAATATTATCTATATAGGTACGAAAAAGGTTTTTCATGTTCATTAAAATACATATATTAGTACATATAAGTTAAAATATTTTTTTATTCTGTAGTCCAGTGACTCGAAAATGGATAAAGAAAAAGTTAAATAAAGAAAAAGATTTACATTCATATATATACAGGGTTTTATGCTGCCTTGAGGTCGCTTTTGTCTGTCAGAGGTACTTGAATAAAACAGTAACAGGGGTCATACATTTTCATTTAAACTTTTTGTCTTCTTATCAGTCATATCCGCTGTTCGTGTGAACGAAGATTGATTTGTTTCCTCTTGGGGATATTTTTTCAATCAGTGTTATTGGATACAATTTATAAAGTTGAGGATTGTTTCTTTAAATTTAAAACATTGTTATTCTGCTGCGTGAATTTTTTAGGAAGACTATGTTCTCGCCTGCAGCGTTGCTCGCATTGTTCTTTTTAGGGAATGGAAAGTTGTTTAAAAATTGACTCCTTTAGACTGATTTTGACTTTAATTTAAACTTTGTACACTTATCAAGGATTGGTGACATTTAAATAGTTTCAGTTGAATTTAAAGAGTTTAAGCCTGTTTGGTGCCGAACCTCAAAGGAAAAAAGGGAACCGTTAGAAGTCCGTCGTTGGAAGCAACAAATTTTCAGTTACAACATGTAATAAAAACGTAGGTTTGTGCAGAACCATTATAATGGACCTCCGACTAGCACTTAACCGATTTTAAGTTTTTTTTCAACTATATTAGGTAATTATTTAAGGAATTATTTGTAAGTGAACCACCCACACGTTCTCTTAACTATTATCATCCTCCCACGTTTGTTGTTTCAAGTAAATCGTAAGCTTCTGACTCATAATGGTGTCTGTAAGAATAAAAAGTTTACATAATACATAATTCTAATGTACTGGATTATCAGATTACACGTCACACTGCACACTTACCGTCGCAGATTAATTCCACCAGAGGTTTGATCACAAAATCATGAACGGATGTTGACATATTCAGATAGTATAGTATTATTGTTACGTTTATTCGTTCAAATTGAATTACTGCTTTGTATCACAGTTGCAACTCGCGTTTGCTTGCGTACGACCGTGCGTATGTTTGTGTAACTATTGTTTTCATAACAATGAGGCGATCGTTTTACTTAGCTTAAGTTACAGGCTACTTTTGAAATAATAGTGAGATTTGCAGGACAAACTGTTTGTGCTCGATTTTGTGCTTCTTTCGCGTTTTTTTATGTGTTTGTTTATAGTAATAGGATATTTTAAGTTCCATATAACTTGACAAAATGTCTTTTTATCTATAGTTTTGATGAGTTCATTATCGGAGACCTTTCACATTTTTATAATAAAACTAGCGGTCCTCCCCGGCTTCGCCCGTGGTACATATTTACGTTTTCTCTACTTAAAAACCATGCTCGTACTTCAAGGAATACATATAATAAAAAAAGAATTATCGAAATCGGTTCAGCCGTTCTCGAGTTATGCGCTTACCAACACATTTTGCGATTCTGCGAAGATTATTATAAGTATCTAAAATATCTTAGAAATTTGGTCATAGTTCATTCTACGAAACGGTTAACAAAGTAAATAACGTTTTAAAAAATTGCTCTTTTCAATGTTTCATTAATAATTAAAATTGTGACACATAAAGAGTAGGTACAAAAACACAGGTAGTTTATAGGTTCATAAACCTTTTTGAATATATTCAGAGCAAAAAGTCTGCACAAAATGAAGCTGTCTTTTACCACAGTACAGACTTGTTGGATGTTCTTCAGACTCTTGTATAGAGGCCTTTGCCCTGTAGTTAAACATTAAAATGCTCTTGTAAGAGCCTTAAAGAATACTTATGTTTTTCTCTTAGCCCGTTGAGGACGTCGGCCATTGCAGATACAAATAAGAGAATCCTTATTTTTGTGTAAGAGTATGAAAATGTTCGCGGCTTATTTTGAAATTGTAATTTCTTTATGAATTTTATGCTTGTTAAGCATGAATATTGTAATTTTTAAAGCTTTATTATGATGTATCTAATGGGTCTTTTTTTCGTTATTTCAAAATGGGCTCATGTATTTTTTCCTAAAGGTAACTCTAAATATTTAGGTACGATAGTCACTTATTTAAATGGATGAAGCATTATTAAATTAAATCTAAAATTTACCTACATTACAAAAAAATCGTGCTGCTAATAGATAATGTATTTATGAATTAAGCAAATTAGTACTTATACTTATAGAACACAAATGAGTTCTGAAATTTTTTATTCGCTATTTATATTTGATGTACATTTTGCGTGTAATAGATTGAACGGCGTGGCGGTGCGTGCTCGGCCATACTAATAGGCATACAGGATATACATCCCGGAAGAATTAGGCCCCTCCCCTAAAGCGGTCGCTTCCACGTGTAGTGTTTACCGTCTGTGATTTTAAAGTTTTATTTAGTATCTACCTTGCTGTAGCACATTTGTATCTATATTTGTTTAATCATATGAGAATTGAGAAGGTATCGAATTTTTAAATACGTCGCCACTATAACAGTAATTCGCCTCGTCTACGTCCTAAGCTCGTATCTGTTTGATCGCAATGAAAGTGTGACAAAGTAGTGAAATCTTAATAGAAATGTAAGAGACAGTGCGGTATATAAAACTATGTATTTATAATATAGTGGAGGCTTGAATTTATCGTTTTGAAGAATTAAAATGGAGTCTATCTTTATGCGACACTTCATGATCTTATTGCGGGTAATAGTTTCATAAAATATTTTTTAATACCTACATATTATATTCATGCATGCTAAAAATAAATACATATGTATATCATTATTGTACCTATATAGCATCTCATAAAGAGGAATGTGATGCTTTGTAATTTGTATGTTTTAATAGATAAATTAGTAAACTTACCTTATTTGTAAATCTTCATCAGTAGAAATCGTATTATTCCTGAGTAAGAACAGCCTATATTTATGGAGGAGAAGCCGGGACGAGTTGTATTTAATTAATTGATGTCATTATTATTATTTATCAAAGTACCTAGAAAGGTAGAATTTATGTGTTTTTAGAAGTTTTGGTTATGCTATGACCATCTCTTCAAAATCTAGGTAAATAATACCGGGGTTTAAATTTAAAGTAAATTTAAAATTCGATAGGTACATACCTATATTCATGGACGTATAAAAAAAGACGGACGGTATATCGCCTAAACATTGAGTGAGGCCTAGTAATGGCGGCGAAACATCCATGTGTGTGTGCCATGTTGCCATGGCAACAGCTGTCCTGTTGACAATGGCGGCTGTATTTTTTTCTATAAAATTTGCCGTAATAATTTTGTCATTAAAACATAAAAGAAATAACTTGCTTCCCTGTGGAATGTAATCCCTCGTGTTTTGTTATTTAAAATTGTACTGTTGCGACACCATTTAACCACGCAAGACAGCATTTTAAATATTTTTTGTGAAACAGTGACGCAGTTAATCAGTCGGTAGTTCACGACGTAATGGCGGCCGACTAGCTTACTATGGTGAGAGTGTGTGCGTGTTTATTGTCTTTACACGATCGCTAGCTTACTATGGTGGCTTCACGTTGTTTGTTCGTAATACGGCGTCCGTCTTTTTTTATACGTCCATGCCTATATTCTTAAATCTTAATACCAGAAAGGAAAAATATAACGATGGCTGTAAAACTTATAAGGGATATTCAATTCTTATAGGAGTAGGATTTTCCATAAGTAGAGCAGATTCGGAATTCCAGAATTTATTTTCGGCAAAGTTAATTGGGTATCCTCTTTAGTTCCGTGTATTAACGGTTTTCGTTCCATAGTAATATAACTAATATTCCTAGCCTAGAGCTATATGTATAGGAATTTCAAAATTGCATTTCTTATATACTTACCTACATATTTAATCTGAGAATTTTTAGACTAATATAATATAGCATTTGCCCATTTTATATCAATAATTAAATACCTAAATTTGCTATTGTGGGAAACAATTGTTCGAAATCGTTTAATCATTATACAAATCGAGTTAGTGTTTGGTTATCTAATGCATAATTACACAGGCAAAAAACTGTGTCGAAACTTGAATATGTTCAGCATTAAAGTATCATGTTTACGTAACAGCTTTCTTTAAGGAATTTCACGATTGTTTATTATTAATGAAGTAAGAAGTGAACGTTTATCATATTTGGATTATTTGCTGGTAATATAGTATCATTATATGAATGTATTTTATACGAAGGATTAGGTATGATCGGAAAATATGAAATATAAAATATTTAAATTAATTGTACTACATAAGTACTATATTCTATATTTACAAAAATTCATGCGTAACCTCAATGAATTTGGTCTTTATTTTGTAATATTTGTTTTGCTTATTAAATTGTGTTAAAAGTATTCATTAATTGTTTCCAGGCGACAAAAACGTTTCTGGATGCGCTGAACGAGACGGGTGCCGTGTGCGTATCGCGAGCGACTGCGATCAAATTTCTACTCGCGCGCAAGTTCGACGTTGCGCGCGCGCACACGCTCTGGCGGCAGCACGAGGCGACGCGCCGGAGAGAGGGACTCATCAAATTCGAACCTTTCGAAGACCCCCTCAAAAGCGAACTTGAAACGGGAAAATTTACTATATTGGTATGTGTCCTTGTGTCCACAATTTGAAATTCCCTGCTTCCTTTCACAGAATAAAATTACGTGAAATTCCCTGCTTCCTTTCACACAATAAAATTCCCTTATATTTTAAAACGCTTCCATTATAAATAATATGGAAGAAAACATCTCATGAATTACTATAGAGAAGGAAGGTATGCTCGTGATTTCTTTGTACAAACTCTTAAAAGTTCGAGTGAAATTGGAATATAAGCTTTTCAATAGCTTTCTTAGATAACGTTTGTAAGGCAAGCTGAGCTATGTTTTCAGATTTATCAGAATTAAGCCACTATATTATATTATTGAAGAGTACCGTTTATTTTTCTACTATTTTAGAATCTTATTTACTTAATATGTATTTTTGTCATTAAAATGAGAACTTTATTAAAATTATCATTTTATAAGGTACTAGCTACCGCCCACGACTTTGTACGTGCATCCCCGTTTTTCCCCGTTCCCGCAAGAATTTCGGGAAATCCTTTCTTAGCGGATGCCTACGTCCTAACATCTACCTGCATGCCAAATTTCAGCCCGATACGTCCAGTGGTTTGGGCTGTGCGTTGATAGATCACTATATCAGTCACCTTTGAGTTTTATATATATAGATAAATTACTTACACAAGAATATTCTTATTATTATTATATTAATATAAGAGTTTCAATGCCCTTTATCGGTAAATTCGGTTCAGTCCTTGCCGAAAACACAAGTTATCTTCAGATTTGAGATGGCGTTATGTACAATGTCCGGAAATAATATGAACGTTAGTCCTACAAACCGTGTCGACATCCCATTAAATTATATAGTGAAATAAACACTGTGTCCCGATTTATGTACGGGAAACAATAAGTCTAAAATATATCTATGCAATAGTGACAGTGTTCAACTGTGCCGGTATATGTTAGTATTTTAAAGGCAATTTGATTTTGGATGAGTTTTGCACAACTGGCTGTTTCCAGCAGATTCGTCCGCGTGGCCAAAATAAATTTTCATGATACCTACAATGCTGTGCATTGGTAGATCAATTAGTCAGTCAGTCACCTGTGCATTTTATATATTAATATTAAAAGAGTTCTTGGTTTATAACCGTAACCAAAAAGTATAAATAAAATAATTAACTTTGGTGCTTACCTGCAGCCCACTCGAGATGCGACTGGAGCAGCTATTGCGGTGTTCACCGCCAACAAACACTTTCCAAGCCAAACGACACATCAGACTACGTTACAGGTAATTTGCATAATTTAATTTAATTGAAATTTCTTTAGTAGTAATAATAAGATATTAGCTTTAGGCCCGCGGCTTTGCATGCGTGTCAGCCGTGTTGACTGATGCCCAAATTGAGATGCATGAAGTTTTGTTCCAAATTTTTTCAAAATCAGTCAACTCGTAACACCAGATAGAATTACTTTCGCATATATAATATTAATATTATAAGAGTTTTATTTTTAAAATTCATTTTATAATATTAGAGCTTAGAATTGCTTCCTGCAAGCAAAACAACAGGTGATGTCTGTAAAGTTATTTATCCATTACGATAATTGTCACATTTTATCAATGAAGGTTGAAAATATTTATTTGGTTGCTAATTTATTACTAATCTAACTATATTTCATTCATTAATTCATTCACAACACATATTTTTGATATACTAAGATAAAGTTTAACATCCAAACTAGAATTATTAAATAAAATTAAACCTAGAAGACCCCTCATTCTGTGCTCTAACACGTTACTCAACGGGGAAGCCATTACTCATAAGTCGATGATAATGCTTCTTGATAAATCGAATTATTATTATCAACTAGATTTCCGCCCGCGGCTTCGCCCGCGTTTTCAAAAGAAAACCCGCATAGTTCCCGTTCCCGTGGGATTTCCGGGATAAAACCTATCCTATGTGTTATTCTGATGTATAAGCTATATTGTGATAAAGCTTCATTCAAATCCATTCAGTAGTTTTTACGTGAAAGAGTAACAAACATCCATACATCCATACTTACAAACTTTCGCCTTTATAATATATATTAAGATTGCACATTTATCAGGGAGTGGTGTACCAACTGGACGTAGCTCTGCAGTCGATTGAGACACAACGCGCAGGCCTCGTGTTCATATACGACATGACCGACTCCAAGTATACCAACTTTGATTATGAACTGTCGCAGAAGATACTCACCATGCTTAAGGTAAGCGCGATTTATGACTACCCTTAATTAAGAAAAAATATTATTTAGGAGGTTCGTTAGATGTAAAGACTAAAGAGAGCTTTCTCGAATTATTTAATATGATAATAAAAAATAGAGTGTGTGCCGACCACACGTGTCAGAAGTGAAACTTCTTTGGCAAGATTCAAAGATACCAAAGTCGTTGCCTTACTCCATGACGTGACGGTATTGCCATGACGCGACCTTAAAAATTTCACTCTCTACGCGCCTTAAGAAGTTTCACTTCAAAAAGCTTATTAATTATTCGTCATATTCAAAAGGTCTAAAAAGGGCTGTTTTAAAACATTTTTTTCATTAATTAATATGATTATTTAATAAAAACTCAATTGAAAAAAAATTCCGGTGAGATTAAGATATTTGAGGGTTTTCATTAAAAACTGTTTGGTAGTTAAATTAAGCAATTCATTAATCAAGTTAACTTTTGGAAAGAAGAATATTTGAAAGTTTCTGTAAGATATAATGAAGCCATACCGCATATTACGATGAGGTCGGCGTCAAATTCATTTCATAATGGAGATCAATATATCAAGAAGTCAATAGTTAATATCCAATCAATCAAATTGGACATTCATATTGTTTGCTTTGTTTACAGACGTTAATGTTAAATATTACTTTACTATTTATTCAAGGAATTACTTAACCTTGTGACCTATTGTAATTTGATTAGGTATATTCTTGATGTCGATTGTAACTTGAGATTATGAATGTACTAGTAAAATAGACATTCTTGGGTTTACTAATACGATAATACACAAATAAAAATATAATAATAATTTATAACCGTACGACGTCCGTTATACCTTTTGCTAGGAACTAATGATTATTTTGTATTCTTAAGAAGGTTTGGTTAATGCAAAAGTTTTTCTTGGTGTGAATTGCTACGGAATTTTCCTTTTATGATCGACTTTTTATGAAAGAACATGATATTGAAAACCGCGTTTTTGTTATGATTTTACACTTTGAACACTTTCTAACAAAATTATGATATTACAAAGTTAATTGCGAGCGTCTATTAGCACTACTTTAACATAAAAGTATTATTATCAGCCCAGGGTTATTTTAACGTTCGCATTGTTGTTACTACGTTAAAGGAGTTTTTATAGAGGAAAAGCGCTAATATAACGTAAGATACAGAAGAGCTACCGATGAAAATACAAAGAGAAATTTAAAACACATTAATTTACGTGAAAACATTTATGAGAAGATGATACTCATAAAATTCTTCGTCACGATGCGACGTCTATTATGGTATAATGATATTTCGTAATTTAGAGTTCTAGGTAAAGTGCAATAAGTACTTAGGCGAAGAGATAAGAAAGTATACTTACGTATACATCCGTCAAGCGATTTTCTACATACGAATATCATAAATGTAATATGTATTGTAAATTGCAGCATGAATCATCTTTCAACTACTTCGTTGTATTCAATTTTTAAGCTATTGCATAGCTTCTATCGCGGGCCTTGAGCGCGGGGACCGAATCCAGAAATTCCGTAACGAAAATATCTCACGCTCCCCACTCCGACGGGCACGGAGGTGTGGCTTGAAGGCATAGCATGCAATAGCTTTACCGCGGCAGTCCCCGAGTGCCACACGTCTTTTTTTGTTGAAAACTATCCCTGCCATCCATCTTAAAATAGATAAAAAGGATCTATAATTTTTGTCTGGGATAATTTTATGCGAAAATAGACTTTTTCTCTGAAAATCCCGAGTAAAATCTTTCCAGGTATCGAATCGATAAGGACAATTTCATTTCATTTATGATTTATAATGGTGTCTTGATCAACCCTGACAATTTTTAAATAGGTGTGATTTAGCAACCTCGTCGTATTTTGTCTTTGTGGTCTAATTTGACCAAACTATAATTAGAAATTACAATCTTAAGCCTTTCTGAATCTTTGGTCAATTGTATTAAATGGGTTGGTAGTTATGTGGCTAATTACTAAACGCGAGTAAGCTATGCAAGGAGGTTTTCGGTAGCTAATACAATATGAGAAAACCAGCTAGTTAAAACTAGTTATCTGAGCCAATATTTTGATTATTCTGGGAAAACTATTCTTATACCTATTTCATCGTATTCAATCATTTCAATGGAAGAGATTAGTGTCGCTACTTTTGTATCCTGACAAACATTTTCCTTAACATTAATAACATTATTACTCCATTCACAGAATTCTGCGAATAAAAATAATTACTCCGACTGCTTTGCATTGGACTGTATTAAACGCTTCCCATAATGCTGAAACTAATTGACTTTATATATCCACTTTTATCTTTTAGTAACTATCCACTTTTCGTGCGTCGTTTTATTTTACGTAACATCTATCTCTACCTTAATGATATCTATTGTAGGTGAATATTTTTCTATGAAACATTAAGTTTTTAAAAGAAGAAGAAGATACAGATTACAGACTACATTTTTCTTCAATCAGATCCTGAAAACTGTTGTAAATGTTTTTAATAGTCCTTGTAAATTTGAATTTGATAGTCAATTAAATATTTCTTTGAGAATATTAAAAGGGAACTTTTTAAACGAAATTGAAAATGAAAATATTATAAAAGAATGTTAATTTGTCCTCAAAGAAAGTGAGAACTTTTGATAAGCGATGAACCCATTTATACCATTAACGTTAAACATTCATTAAATGTTCCTGCTTTGAAATGTTTTATAGTCCCGTTTTTGTATCCATTTGCCGAGGCTAGGTCATATTTTATTTAAATTTCGTTTCATATACATAGGCAAGAAAGTGACATGCTGCTCTCACTTTTTTAGAAATGTTTTTAATAACTGGATAAAAAATATAACCTACCATATTTGAGTCTTGTAATACTCATATTTATGGAAATACTGCCTGCTCTAGCTATAAATAGTTTTTCATTTTTTATTTGTCTGGAAATTCGTAGCAGATTTTCCGTAGCGCGGTGGGCGGATGCAGCCCCGTAGCTAAGGCGGTAGCGGGCCGCCCGCCGCCCGCCGTTTACGTCAGTCGAGCTCGCGCGCCGCACGGGTGTGCACGTGTGCATTGCCACAAACCAAACCGCATATGACAATTGATAATTGCGTATCATACATTGATATTTTCCCTTATCAACCAAAACATAACTAGATTGCGTCTTGCAACATCTCAATAATCGGGCGTTGTAGAAGTTAGTGATAATATAGAGTGATACTGAGTGAAGCCGTGTTTAATGCTGTTGTTTGATATCGAAGTGTTTGAACATTGCGATTGTTGTTGATAGCACTGGCCCGTTTATAACGCACATTTTGGTGAAGTCGATCGATAAGTCGGCTATCTAACAGCTGAGTCGATCACACTGAACCTTCTTACAAGGTAAATTTATTATATTCCAGGATTACCCTTCCTCGTTATGATTCCTGATCGCTTTCCGTTTCGTCATATTATATGGTTAAAATTGTCATCCTTGATATCTATTTATGCGAATTATATTAAAGAATCGTGAACAATGTACGAAAAATGTTTTTTTTCTACTCACAATAAAGGAAAATGTTCAACTTGATTTATAATCACATTTTTATAGCAAAACGAGCTGTCCCAGTAGCAATTTTTTTTACCTAATTTTATCACTTAGGAGTTTGAAAAATAGATGTTGTCCAATTCTCAGACCTACCCAAAATGCAAATAAAATTTAATGAGAATCGATCTAGTCGTTTTGGAGGAGCTTTTCAAAACACTGCAACACCAGAATTTTATTTATTGGATGTAATTGTATGCATTTTTATGGTAAGGTTCAAAAATCTTCACGCAAGCAAGAAGAAATGTTTATTATCTTACACAAATGCTTTATCAAAATAAGAAACTTTAACATTAAATAGTAATTTATTATCTAGAACAAATGCAGCTCGTGACTTACGAATAACTAAAACAAAAAATAATGTTGACAATTCAAATGCAATAAACACACAGTTATTAATATAAAGATACATAATATAAGCAACAACAACAATAATAGATACATTAAACCTGTGAGATATAAGATTTCATTGTCATGGTTCAATTTTATGATATTATTAGCTTATTCCGGAACAGGGTCTATATTATAACATCAATAATAACAATCAATGAACTATGTAATGTCATGTATCGATCCCTAAACGGAAGCAGTTCGTCACCTTGTCATCAACTACCATTGGAATCGGTAGCCGACAAACAAATGACGAAACATTTCTCTCGCTAATTTTAAAAGCTATTAGCTAAATGTATTTTGGCAAAAATATTATGATTCTTTAACATTGATGATGTTATAATTTTGCGGTCGATGTACGTAACGATACATTAAGATATAAAGAAAAAATATGTGTAATCAACAGGATGAGTTAGGAAAGAAGCAAGATTGCGATGTATCTTTAAAATTGAACGTCGGAATCAAATTCAGTTTACATAAGAATATTCTGCATACCATTCTCAAAAATTATGGAAATGTTGCAATATGCTATTGTTGCACCAGAATAATTTGCTATTAAGCATAATAGCTTGTCAGTGATGAAGCGAACTGGTCTGAGAACGAAAGCCAAGGGCGTGTGATTGCCAATTTTTCACTGCTCTTATTATCTACTCGGTCAGACTTCGTCGTAATTACATCATTAGATGAGCTTTCCGTGCCGTGCAGATTAACCTAGAATGCTGTAACTAGTGCCTGTTGAGAGATTACATTTATCTGCTTGAACGTTCATTTCTAACCGAGTTATCTGAGATAATAGTGTCATCATTTTAATGTTAAATCAGAAAAGTTATTATCAAAAAGTATATTTATTTATATATTATGTATAAAAGACTTAAGTTAAGTATAACCACAGTAAAAATGGCTTTGTTAAAAAATAGCGGAGAAATTGTGTCGCAGCGGGTTTGCCGCTGGAAGTGGGCTATCGACGTTAATGTAAGAGCAGTCTTAATTATTATGAATAGTGAGGATTAAATGTGATTCTCTTTAAAAGTTGTGCTCAAAACATTTTATTATTTAAAACATTTTATTATATTTCATTGTTTTCATCAGTAATAACTAAAATGTTAATTAATTACGATTGTATTTTTCTTAGTTAGAATATTTGTATTGTCTAATGCGTGAAATATTAATTGATAAAATAAGATTCATTTAATAGAATGTGTATCGTGTTCAGAAATAAAAAAGCAAGATACGTCTCGCAATGTATGTTTTATATGCTATATAATATGCTATATAAGTATGTTATTATATCTGTATGGAATATTAGATATTAGATTAGGTGTAATACGTAACCTTTAGTATTGTTAAAGATAATGAATCTATCGATAATTATTATTAGCACATACCTACACAGATACCTTCGCTTCATCAATTAAGTATCTACCTACTTCGCAAGAATCACTACAAACTATAAAACAAAGTCGCTTTCTCTGTCCATATGTCCCTATGTCCATATGTTTGCTTAAATCTTTAAAACTACGCAACGGATTTTGATGCGGTTTTTTAATAGAGTGATTCAAGAGGAAGGTTTTAATATATAATTTATTATGTTTTAGACAAAGCGGGCGAAGCCGCGGGCGGAAAGCTGGTCTATTACAATTTACAGTTGAATTATTTCACACTGATATTAGAACGAGATAAGCGGTGCTTGTGTAACTTCTTTCCGTTGAATGGTATGAAAATATAAAATTCCCTTAGGCTTTCGTAAAAAAATTCAAAGGGTGTCCAAAAAAATATAAGTATTTGTTTATAATTGTCTGTGCGTAATTTTTACGAAGAATAAATACATACTAAAGCTGATCGTTAAAATCACATGTTCACAAAAGCTCTATTGCAATACATTGATCTCACTCGTACATTAATAAGACTCCATGCACCTGGTAACTGGGGCTCAATCACGCATTGACACTCCAAACGCGCCACGTGCCAAGTGGGACTGCCAGATGCTTGCTTGCCTAGACAGTTAATGATGTCTCGAGTAGCTTGACTCATTAAAATGTCTTTTAATATTTATTACGCGGATTTCATTTACACATCGTGATGTCCTTATCGTTTGGATTTTGTCTATGAGGATTATTTAACTATAAAAAAAATCTATTCTCATGCATACTGCATAGTGCGACGAAAAATACCATTTTAATGAATAAAAATGTCAGTTTCGGTCGCCTACTCTTATGCTCTTTGAAATTTAAATGTTCGTATGTGTATAATGGCTCTTCGGCATGATAACTAAATGGAATATGCAGCGCCGGCTTTGAATATAATAACGAGGCTGATGTTGTTATATTTTTATGACGACTATGATCTTTCGTGCTCGGTATAGATACCGATTGTTCGATGGATGGTTGTTGTCATATTAATATTATTTTGTAAATATGGTAAGGCACAAAATAATATTTATTACGCATATTATTGAGGCCGGTGTGGGCGACTGAACCAGTCTCCGCGCGCAAGGCCGGGGTGCCCCATGCCAATCGCGGCTCACGTTATTGGTCGATTTTAACACCTGTACCTCCGAATCTATCTATAACTTGTTATTCTGACATCATAGCCAATATTCCATTTAGCATACCGAGTATGCGGAATGAATGGCATTCGTTTATTTAACATTCCTAAGGACGAAATTGAAATCGATTTCTAAACTTTATTATTATGTTGGTTATCATTGTACGTCTTTAAAAATTAGAGATTAGATTATTCGAAATGAGTAGAATAAATAGTTTTGCATAATCGTCGTAATTCGATTTGTTTAATGTTTTCCACGTCTAGCTAGATAAAGTTGTTTTGAATTGATATTATTGTTGATATGACATATATTGCGTAGTACGTCTTGAATAATAAACATTCATTCATATAGATTCTAGAGTATAGTGTATAGAATACAAAAGCCAAGAATGTGGTTCTAATTTTTTTTGGTTTTGCAATACTATTTAAAACATATTATGTTAATAAATATTTTATTTTTTAATTAACAGTAGTTAAATATTACAAATAAACAAGTTATTATGTAATAGCATTAAATAAATAATTTGGAAAATCCAAAAGTGCACGCCTCGTAATTTTTTTTTAATAAATATTTATTAATTATTATTTTTGTTTATTTAATAACAATTAAACCACATCGAATCAGACCCTGAAAAATGAAAGGGTTCTATTCCTGAGCATACTCAAGCGTAAGAGAAAAAAAAAGACTCGATTAGTAAAGTATTTCGGTCGCTATCGTGTTAACAAGAAAAAGGATCCGCACATACAGACACACGGACGTCCAAGACAGAACTTTTTTAAACTGTTTTTTAACTAGTTTAAATAACAAAAATGACATCAAAAATATCATGAACGTTAAAAATAGTGTTTTTTCTTAATATGTGTGTGTATGTATTATCTTACAAGTGCAATGTATGATACATAAAGACATTTTAAGTTTGAAAAATCAGATGTTTTGCGCGAAGTGACAGTAGTACCCACCTCAACGCTTCGCTTATGAGGCGTGCAATAATAAAACGACGGCGAGAAATTTTCAGAAAAAATAATTTTCTAAATTTATATTTAGATTGTAAGGCAGTCGTAATTGCAAATAAGGAACGCAGAATTTTCATTACTTCAAACCCCAGTTTTGCAAATTCTTTACTCAAATTAATTCATGGAAGAACGCTATACTGTTACTTGGTACCTGGGTAGGTAAATTAAGCAATTTACTTAAAGGCGGTACTAGGTATTTTTCCTCTAACGAGTAATTAATTATTGATAGTTGCGGAAGTTTATTATTAAGTAGTTTTTACAATTTAGTGACTAAATTATCTTTATTATTAGTGCTACAAGTTGGAGCGAATATTTCTGCAGAATATTACAAAATCATAATTCAAGCGACATTGATACTTCCGAATTGTTTTAAATATAAAATATTATCACAAAGATATTTCTTCTCAATGGCGTCAATGTTTTTCGGTAGTAGAGTAGAGGAAATATGTTGTTTATGTATCGGATCTTATGGTCTTCACCTTGAAGTCACGTGTTCATCGGTCCGTGAGTCAGTGTTGCGCAGCAGTTCTGTCACAAGCGCATTGCGTTTTATAATATTAAAGGCCATCTTCGTACCGTGACGAACTTTTTATTTATTCGCAAATGTGTGCTGCGAACGATGCCAACGTGACCACTTGTAATCTGTCTAAATGGGATCTCATGACAAGAGGGATGTCACGACCACGCATTTTGCGTTAGGTCAGCTCGTAATTGCTGCGCATGAATTTACTTTCATGTTTTTTTTTTATTTATATACTTGTTACATGTCTAAATGCTTATTAACGGTACCATTAGTTTATATTTAAACTGTGCTATCACAATCAACTTAAAAATAGAAATGTTATACACTGTTGAGATGTAGCTAATAATAGAATTAGTTAATTTAAAAATTTATAAATAGTGTAGAGTCCAAATTTGATCTTTTCATGTTGCCGTAGTTTTTACTCAAAGAATAGTGTAACTTTTACACACATTGCCGATAGGACGGTTATGAGTGACCAATCCAATTTCGAAGGTAATATCCTGTCTCCTGTTCGAATATCGTTTATAGCTAGATTCCAGGTTTCAATTATTTGAAATATCACAAGCGATCGATGCTTTTGCACGTGTAATGTGCACTATGCTTTCGTAGTTCTACGTATATTCAAGGATTTGCGTAGGTGTAAAGTGTTATCGACAGTGTACCTACACATCTTTTCTTTTAAATATCACAAGAGCTAGTAGCTATAAATAATAATTCCGACATTAGCGTTTTAAACGAGTTAAATTACACTTGTATTTAATCCTGTTAAATTTGTTACATTTCTTCAAGGGCATTTCTTTCTTCAAACGTCTTTTGGATGGATTATGATTAACCTATTATAGTAAAATATATTTTGTTACGTATCAATGTCAGGTAAGAATCCATAGGTATGGCAGTTATTGGTTTGGGATGATTAATATCCGCTAGGAGAAGGTCGCGGGTGAGGTGTGACGTCACCTCCGCTAGCGCTCCACTTCCGCTCGTTCGCCATACGTGCTCCGATTACCATATACAACTGTCTACCACGATAAATATTCAAATTAATCTTATTGTCGTACAAAAATTCCATAAAGAATGAGAGTTTAGTTTCAGTTTTCAATGCTATTGTATCAATATTAACGCACAAATGTTGACAAGGGATAAATAGGTGACGAAGAAATGGTAGAGACCCCAGATTACCGTTCATTCGATCGATCTCTGAAGATATTGGCTTTCAAACATAGTAGATAAAATAAAAGCGATTTCTGTTTTATTTAAAAGTTATAGTTTTTAATTTTTATATTATGTTTGATAAAATATAAAAGAAAATAATACTGATGCAGTTTAAAGTAACCAAACATACTTAAATAACATTTACTTGCTAGGTAAAAGTTTATAATATATCATTTAAGTACGATATGCTCCAAATATGGTAGAATATACAATTGTGAATAATATGACCTCATTGTCAATAACATGCAAATTATTACTTATATAATAAGCTATTACAATGTAGAGCATTTGTAACAATGGTAAACGCTCCATTTATGAATGCAGTTTGATTATAGACTAAAGTAGTAGTTTCATGTATATATTTCATTATCGGTGCAATATAATGAGGTCAAAATTTGGGTTTCCTACGATCTTACAGTGATTCCATTATAATGTCTGATTTTGGAATATCCTACTTTTTGTGAAAATTATTAATATTTTTTTGGCGTAAATAGGTATATGCTATATTATGTACCTAGGTATTTTTAGATTTAAGTGCATTATTTTGGATCAAAAATCTCCTATTAATTAAATTTAAATTCAAGTTGGGTATAAAATATAAATCCAATATTTTTGCATTAAGGGCCGATTTTTCAATCCATGGTTAAAACTTATTCGCCCAATAAAGTATTACACGACAACATTAAAATGTCATCCGTAAACTGTCAAATACAGGCAAAGAATACATTTTTGAAATGGTAGTTCAATACGTTATTCGACAAATAAGTATTAACCAAGGATTGAAAAATCAGCCCTTAAAGTACTTACTGTCGTTCAATGATTTTAGAAATGCAATCATTTAAAATAAAATAGAGTTCAAAGCGACTATGTGATGTACCTATACGGTACATATGTCGCACCTGGCAGTTTCGATGGCAGCTGCGCGTGCGCTGTCATTTTTTTATGTTTTATTTTCACCGACACCCTAGTTGTGTGCAATGTATATTGCGAACACCCTATGGCTTGCTCTATTGTAGTTTGATTGTAGTTGATGCAATGTCTCCGACGAACATGCATGAAAGTGATTTGGCGTTCTTCCATCAATAATCTAGAGCAAATAGCCGGCATGGAAAATTACGCAATTTTTTTATATCAGATCATTCTTATGAAAGTTTGATTCTTTTAAGAATTTATATTTTAATACGTAAAATCTAAATATTTTCATGTTACACTCTGTTGAACTTATCGCGGTCGCCCTCAGTACTGCGGTGGCGTCGTCAAAATGAGGATGGCATGCCTGACCTACATAACAACTCAGCGGGGACGCCTGGGCCTCAGCCAACTCTATCGTTGTAACTACATACTTTTTATTTCTATAAAGAAAGTGCATATTTGTGGACCATATTAAAATTTTATTCCCGTTTGAGTTACGCTTAATAGCACCTATTCATCTCTGCCGTGGCCGTATAATGCAATTAAGTGGTGCCCCAGAATACAGTATCTTTAGTTCCTTATTTGATTTTGATTTATGCGCCTGGTATAGCAAGCGCATATTATAGTGATATATATATGATGGAGCTTAAGCTTTATGATGAAATATGTTCTTTTAAGAATATAAAATTGGACCCAGAAAGGATTCTTAGACATTGTGATAATAATAGTCCGTAATAAAACAAAAACCTAGAGATTTCAATGAGTCTGAGTTATTATGTTTGGATTGGATAATTCTAGTTTCAAAATCATAATTGAATAAGATTATTAGATAAAAAGACTAAATCTTTTTGTAGCTGTAACAAAAAAAATATTTAAATTTGTATGACGCAAGTCGTAATTATTATTTAGATTTCATTTAAATTATACCATATGAAATTATGCACTCATCAAGATACGTTGCGAATTTATAGGCATCGATCGTATACGGAGTGGCAGCCATTGCGGTGGAGTATCGGTAATAGCAATCTGCCGTGCAGCCACAGCTCATTGATTGTGCCCTATACGACCCTTCAACCCTTTGTGGGACAATACCCCGATGTTCATGCATAGCTGTGTTCTGAATCCTACTATTGCACATGCCAAATAGGTTTTAAAAACTTTAACCAACCTAAAGGATTTAAAGTTCCTAATATGTACTTGATTTGTTCATATAATAAAGGTGATTTGATTGCGCTTTGTCTAATCGGGAGAGATAAACAGATGTAACCCATTTTGAGTCAAGCTTTACATACATTTTATTTTATATTTTGACAATGAATTTAGTAATAATTATAAACCTTCATAATATAATTCTTAGAACTTTAACGACTTTTAATTTTCTTCCAGGGTGGACGGTAGTAAGTATATATTTATTTATTTATTTATTTTTATTTATTTATATTTTAGGAGAATCTACAGATATCCTTAAAGATAGTCACATAATATAATACTTACAATAAGCCATTTACAGATATATATATTATATATCCTTTTGTATTAATGAAAATTCATAGAAACAGCACGTGTGTCGAAGCTAGGCCATATGTCGATTGTAGATAAGATTAATACATATTTATGTAACGGGGACACGCTTATTTTGCTTAGGCTCTACACGCACAGAGGATCTACGTAAAATTATTGAAAGGTTTTTCGTTCATATTTCATAATAATAGCGTGTTTAGACGTGGAATAAAATGACGTCGCTATATTTAATACTTTTTATTACTATAAGGGCCGATTTTTCAATGCTTGGATAAAACTTATCCGTCCAATAAAGTATTACACGATAATATTAAAATGTCACGTAAACTGTCAAATAGGGGCAATTAGAATACGTTTTTGAAATGGTAGTTTTATACATTATTCGACGAATAAGTTTTAACCAAGGATTGAAAAATCAGCCCTAAACTAAATTGGCAGTCAGATTAATATTAACAACATAACACCGTCTGCTCTGGCTGAGCATTTTGCTTTATACTTAGTGATTCAAAGCCTTTTCGTAGCCATTTATTCCGGTAATTAATTAAGATGTCCGTCAAAAAGGATATAGCGATAAACGTCGGTTTACAATGTTTGATTCTATCATCAACATCGATTAATCAAAAGCACTTGCTCTGCGATGGCTTCACCCCGGGCAGCTGTTAATAAAATCAGACTCCTGACATTTATATCAAAGGTCAGATTTATTTGTAACAGGCTAGAGTCGCACTCCGTCCACCAAGCAATATTACATTTCAGAAGAGTGGATTTCACTTTTGTCTTTATAATGATTTGTAGGTTGGTGTAATTCTGTTATGATCTATTTATATAAAATAAAGTGGGGCTAGTTACACCACTCGTAACTCAAGAAGTGTTAGTGATTTTTGGTTTTCTCTTGGTTTCGATTGTATTCACTCACAAAAACATGCCTACCGGTTAAGATATTTTTTATAATCTTTTTCCCGGCTACGCATATGATATTAGGTGTTAAACTGAAACTACGTCACAAGTGATAGTAATTCTTGGAATAGATTAGATAACTAGTTTAATTCAGGTTATATTAAAGGGACGTATATAGAGAGTCTCATGTAATATTAATTGGAGATATTCAACAGCACTGCATTTAAAGACACCGGCTACGGTTCTCATTTAGAGCATGAATACGTCCCATTTTCTCCGTAGAAATAGCTTGCGATGTAGTCCTTTGAGCTTACTCTCCTACAAGATGCGCGACCGCATTTATACAACATATTATACCCTACAAACGTTAAATATGTAGACCACAAGTGAAGACAAAAAATATTCTCGTATTTAAACAAATAAGGCTGGAAGAAACTTGTACCAGAGAAAGTGTATATACTATCCTTAAAAGAAGTGGAAGCAATTACAGCTACGTATAGACTTCCGGTTGAGCATCGCTTTTTTATGTCGACATTATACCAATAGTTTTATGTTTTGCTTAACATAAAGTAGTTCGGAACAATCGATTTTCAGTCCATCATAGATAATGTTCGTTCACACGCAAAACTGCGATTCGCAGTAGCGTCTACTGTACATTCTAAGTGTTCCTATGGTGTTACCCAACATTGATTTAGAAAGACATAATTTTTTTTTAATCACTTTAGAAATCATCTGACTTGTGCTGTATTTCTTCTTACCTTTTATGTCAAATATAAATTAATTAGAAACGGATATGAATATAAATAATAAATTTGCATTATACAGCTTGTGTTTTGCTCGAGCAAACAATACAATGCCACCGCCTAGAAGCACGCGGAATTTAAGTGTTAGCGAAGGCGCTGAGTCAAGTAGAACTCTAGGCTCAGCCTTCGTGTTTATCTTACCCTCTCCACCTCACTCTCGCCCTAATTCGGGGGATAGAATTTACTCAACAAGTTTCGTTTCATCAACTCGACCTCATTGTGATAAATTCGCATACCGCGTAGTTTGGCAAGTGGTTGCGAACTTCTAAGAACCTATTTACATGAACACAATACATGCAATGTTTTAGTTTCGCCTAAGTTTTAATTAAATGGCGCACTGAAAATATATAAAATATACAAATTAGACCACTACTACCCTAGGCTTTGCCCATGTGCTCAAAGTAAATTTCTATTATTTTAAGATGTCCCCGATTAGTACGTAGGTCGACGCGAGCTATTGATTACATTCATACCTAGATAAAAATACCTGAAATTCAGCTCGCGAGTTGTTATTCCAGACCTATTTTGTTTACAATTTCCATTACCTATACAGGGTCAAATAATGTCGTCTCGGCGACGTCTGCGTCTTTAATAGCGATATTAATATTGCCGTCGGTCTGACGTCATGGGGATGTCTAGACCACTGTAGACTGCGGAAGACTAAGGACAGTGACAGACATTTATTAAATGAATATTATATATTAACCACTACTACCCTTATACCTTTTTAAATTAACAGGCATTTCTATGGTATGACGGAATTAATTAAATATGGTATGACGGAATTAATTAAATACGGAAGTTCCATTGCTAAGCATCTAATATTATCTTTATTCTACTGTTTGTTACTGTCTTTATTGAATTATGAAATATTTCTTTGTCTGAAAAAACGTACATAACTTAAACACCGATACGAATATTATGAATATTTCAATGTCGAAATCTTAGAACCAAGGGCAATGACCTCGCACCCCTAGTTTTCTTGACGTTGGTAAGCCTGTCTGGGTTCACCCTAAAGTTCTTCGGGACATTCTATTTTATTGACCTTGCGTATATAAATATAACATCAGATACCTGTCCTCCTGAAGGGGATTCATACTAAACCGCACAAAGAATACTGTGTTCATAGTAAACTATGATTCGTTACTAAACACTGTATTTTATGCACGACGTGTATTTATAAGCTATTTCAATTCAGTTATTACAGCTTTGTTTTTTTATAGGGACAAATGTGAAACATTAGTTCAAATAATTACATAGATATTCAATATAAAGTAAATAGTATATACATAGATAATGTATATAGCAAACAGTATTAATAAATAATATATTGTGGGGAGCCAATTGCAATAAAATGAGTGGAAAGGCGAAATATATATTATCCAAGTTTTATAGAGGTCTATCCAAGTGATCTTGATTAGATCGGTCCGCCACTCAGGCGTGTCATTTAATTTCGACAGACCTTGCCCTACGTTAGATAAGACGAGAAAAACTCAAGAATTCTTTACTTCGTTAAACAAAGTAAGGGTCTGAATTTATTGTTACCATATATGGTTTATTATTATCTTTATAACCTTGGAAATGCGTTGTCAAGGTTTTCGTGTTAGCATTTCGCTAGGGTAGCACACCTTATCTTATCTTGAAGGTCATTGTCAAACACCAGTCATGATACTATTAAGTTCCGTTTAATTTTAGATTTTCTATTTTAAAGAGAACGTTTTAAAGTCTCAGAATCCTCTGCCTATCCTACTGGATGTATGATTTTTCCCGACACAGCTAGCGATTTTAAAGGGCACTCATAAAAATCTCGATACCGTAACTTGTTGTACCTACATTATTAAGTATGTTGATAGATATATAAATTATAATGTGCATGTTTCATTCATATGCACAAAAAATAATAGATTGATATTTATGTATCAACAACATTTATAATTATAATCAAAATGATTACTTACGTTACATTACCTATAGAATTTAAGTAATGATCTTGATAATGTTCCATGTTTATTAACGGAAAACCTTAACAATGTAAGAAACTGTTAATGTACAAAGATCCTTGAGTGTCCTTTTTGTTTAATTAATTTAAACAAATGAGGTTTTGAAAAGACTTCGAAGTTGTTAAAGAACTTTAAATGAGTGATTAAACGTAGACTGATCCATGAGCACTTTTTGTCAATTTATATCCATATTATTAGGTTCATCTAATCAGTGTTTCTAATTATATTTGATGGCATATATATAGTTTATCTATCAATCGATATTTATAGTTATGTATAAAATATGATCAGATATATGGAAAAGAGACAATTTGTTAATTTATTCGTTGATTGTGGTGACTGATTAGCACACAATGGCTTGGGAAAGTATTATTATGAGATTTTTTTTTGATCTATCGACTCGTCACCTTCGCGTTCGCTAACACGCGTCCTTCGTATTTATTGTCGTCGTATTGCCTATGAAAACTTATGTATACTTCCAATACGTGATGGAATTTCATAACGTAGTTTATGTATTAACTGTCCAATAATATATTTTATTAACAAAGACACAAGTTCTTATGAGTGTAATGTTTTTACTTTTTGTTTCTAATTAACTCTACTGAATTTTAATCCAACAATACATAAACTCAAACTAATACCCGTGCAGCAAAAAAGAAGTTCTCCATTAATTGTTTAAGGAATATCTGATGAACTTATCTAGGCTTTGGAGGCTCATTTAAATTATTTTCCATTTAAAAGTGTAAAATTTTTTATTAAAAGAAGATATAAATAAAACAAAGCTGTTATCAGTTGGCGATATATTACAATAAATAGCAGTAGATATTTTTGCTCTATATTTTACTTTCATAAAATGAACCTATTAAACATCATCTCGTATACTTTACAATATTGCTCTTAGCTATAAAAGACTAGGTATTACGACACACCACGTATTTCTAATTGGCCTATTTTTAAGACAATAGCTTGGCACAGATGAAGCTATTGCCATTTTTGTGTTCATTCAACTATATTCTGACCTAAAAATATGTTGCACTCAGAGCTTTTAAATTAATCAATAAAGTAGATGTGTAGTTTTGTAGAAGTAGATTTACGTAAAAGAAAAGAAAAACATATTATATGAGATTCAACCCACATCAATTAATAATTTAAAATGTCCTCATTCCCACGAATACAGCGATTGTTAATTCACTTTACGAAATAAAAACAGCATGTTAAACGAAGTGTGTATTGACAAAAAAAAAACCAGCAGTCCTAACGAGCGAAATTGTTGCAGGGTGGTTATCCGGCGAAATTAAAAAAGGTGTTAATAGTGACGGCGCCGCTGTGGTTCAAGGCGCCGTTTCGCATCCTCCGGCTGTTCGTGCGCGAGAAACTCAGGGAGCGCGTGCACACGGTGAGCGCGCCGCAGCTGGGCGTGCACGTGCCGCGTGCGAGCCTGCCCAAGCAGCTCGGCGGACAGCTCGAGCCGGATCACGCAGCTTGGTTGGTAATCATCGATCATTATTTTTATACCCGATACGTGGGTACTCAGCTTCGATATACTTGTAGCTGGTATATATGGTAGTGAAAACGAACTGGACTCATTGATGATAGAAAAGCAATTGAGTAATTAATATAGTATTTTAATTTTAAACTGATATTTAACTATTAAGTATATATTAGTGGATGTTCTTGATATTTAGCTATATACAATGTATTACGTAATTTTTTCGTGATAACAATCAAAATGTATTCACCATGACGTAAAATATTCAATACTGTAGTACCCACAGCGTACATTGCATTGTACATTTTATGGATTCGAGATGAAACATCATGTTCAACAAATTGTGAAAAACGTCTACCTTTACTAAATTACCGAGGCGTGTCCTCGTTTTATTTTCATTGTCAAATGGGAATCCTATTTCGCGTAAAAGCCCCACGCTACGAATTAGCCACCGTGAATATTACTGGGTATTCTCTCGGAACGTTTCTTCGTACTTGATGCTTATTTAAATTTTCCCTATTTACAGTTCTCGTTTCCTTTTCGCGCGTGTAAGCTAACGTTTTCTCGCCGGTTTCCTATACGCTATTTCCTTTCATGAAAATAATCTTAGCTAAAATTAACTCTGGCAGTTGCACTGGTTTTATTGACACACTTCTTCGTGCTTTCTTATACAAACGCCATTTCATGTATGCGCTTTTTATCTTTCCAGGTTAGAGCACTGTAGAAATTGTTACACGAATAATCTTCAAAATTCAAAATTGGACGGAGTAATCGACGACTATGTGATCAGTAATCATATACCACCGGTCAAACCGCAAAATGGTAAGAATAATAACAGTATTTAACAAACAGATTAACAATATGAATGCTAATTACGTTTTAATGTTGTTTTAATGTGAATTGTATACCGGTTTAATTATTCAACAATTTGAAACGAAAATAGCTGAAAGTGAGAGCATACTTTTAGTCTAGTTTCAGAAAAAGGTAACCGCTTTTTATTGTGGTTTTTAAAGGAATATTTTGTTATATTAAAAGTTCAATTTTTATTGTTACATTTGTCTGAATTGCCGGGCCTTCATTTAGGAAGTTTAAACAGCTTTTAGCTAAAGACACAGATCATAATATTAATTTGAATTCGAATCGGATACGTTGCATCAGGTGTGAATCACATTTAGATCATTCATGCTGATGAAGTGTTAGCCTATTATTGTAGATTACGTAGAGCAATCGTGAAATTCATACACCTGAATTAACAATTAAAATACTTCATTTTCTGTAGTATATGTAGTACTTCTTTCCGAAGAGCTATATTTTGTCAATGATTGCTGCCGTGACGTTCTTGTTATTGATACGCTGAAAGGGGAATGTGTATTACAAAGCCCTCGCTTGTGTCTATTACGTCGCGACATCACGACGGCAATATTGTGACTTTTCATATCCTGAAATCCTTAAAGGTCGTCGTTACATGTGTCTTGACGGAATTCAAATAATACACTATTTTAATTTTATTCACTTTCAGTTTATATAACTTTTTTGCAACGTTATTCGATTCGTATGCTCGGTAAATTTTCAATTTGCTTTTGTATTTGAACTAGCTTTCTGTCCTCGGCTTCACCTGCGAGTCAAAGGAAAATCACACGGCAGTGAGCTGTTCCACCGCGGTAAAAATGAGTTTATGTCAATTTAGCCTTCTATCTCCAGACACAAAAAATTATAATAAAATAGCTACACACGTTGAAACAAAAAACAAACACAGTCGCATTTATAATACATACTAGAAAGGAAGGGACGATTATATTATTATTACGACTTTGTATTAGTAATAAAATATCAACATTATAATTTTTTTTTTTGATAAGCATCATATAGATAACTAGCTTCTGCTCACGACTTTGTACGTGCATCCCCGTTTTTCCCCGTTCCCGCAAGAATTTCGGGAAATCCTTTCTTTGGATGCCTACGTCCTAACATCTACCTGCATGCCAAATTTCAGCCCGATACGTCCAGTGGTTTGGGCTGTGCGTTGATAGATCACTATATCAGTCACCTTTGAGTTTTATATAGTATAGATGAAATGATTATTTACGTTTGTATATATGTATTATTCGGCAGGTATAATAGATCAGGAGGTGACACGTGACATGAGCAGCGAGCGGGTGGCGCGGCACAGCGACGCGGCCGACATCATGCACATCAGCGGCGACCTGCCCTTCACGTGCGACCCCACGCCGCTCAGGTACTGTGTACTGTGTAGTGTGTGTGTGGTGGTTTGGGGAGTGTGCGTGTGCGTGTAAGTGTGTGTGTGGAGTGTGTGCGTGCGAGTGTGTGCGAGTGAGCGAGTGTGCGCGTGCGTGTGAGCTTTATGTTATTTGCGAACATATTCATATCTACATAATATGTGTTTTATATCGAGCGTGCACCATTTCTTAAGCATTAGGGACGGGATAGGTTATTTGATAGGGACGTGAAGCTTTGTAATTCTTAATTTGTAGAGCATGTGTAAAATCTTTAAAGGGCACCAGCATAATGCATTATCTGGTGCCTTTTATAATTACTTTATAGTCGCGGGGTCGCGTGTGGCATGATGGTGAATTATGCAATATATCGCTAACACGAATGTTGATTCATGGTAAAACCAGAACTGCCGTAATTGATAAAGATCGATTACTTCATTGTTTCTTCGATCCTAGAAGAAAAAAACTAGAAAACATAATGTCAAATAGAACGCAAGAGCTTATAAAAACAAATTACGTCTAAAACCCACACATTTCAAGAGTAAAGGCCGGGGATTTTCTCGTATTTCGTCTCAAGGCGACAAAAACATCTTGTTTAACTTATGTAACTCTATCAGCCGTACAAATAAACGAGTTATAACATTTTATGCAAAGAATAAACTAAGAATAAGGAAAAATCATACAAATAAACACGAAATAAATGTAACCTAGTATAACTTCGTAATAAGTATTCATACTAATGCTATTCCGTCCTTATTACGGCTACCACCCTAGTATAAGTCTGACATAACCGAGTTATAACATATCTTTTAGTACATTGTGCTGTGTTTTACAAGTTATAGAAGCAATTTTCAATCTAAATTTGAGATAATAGCAATGAGAGTAATACGAGAAGTAGAAAAAGTTGAGCAAATTAATAATTTCATTACGTACCTATTGAAATGGAAAATTTTGTATGAAATGTCAAAATATACGAAATTATGAAAAACCCTTTTGAATAATATAATGATTTATTTATTTACAACATGCGCCAAACCATACATACATAAAACTTATTTCTAAACTTATCACAATAATATACACTTTCGTTGAAAATATAAATCTTCTAAGCCTGGAGTTGTATGTTTTCAGTACCAGTTATTTGGCAACTCTCTATCTCAAGGTGGGTTTATCTTCGTATAGCGGATCGCGTTATCTATCATTTGCTTGCATATTTAATGATATATTTAAATTATTTCCAATAAATATTTAAAAAATAAATAAACAGAACATCTTATGATGAAACTTCACAACAAATTCGACGAAGTCAAACGAGCGTCAGCAAAATGACAGCACCAAGGCTTAACCGTAGACAATTTCAATGTTTTTCATAATTTTGTGAATGAATTGCGACGTTGCCACTTCGCGCCTATTGCATAGCGTGAGCATAGATACATCGACGTTATTCCAAATTTATTTGTAAGAAATTATGACATCCTTATTCTTTATTTATTCTTATCATATCTATGCATTGCATAAGGTTTGAATAAGCAAGTTTTTATTTGTACGGCTGTTTATTTTTTCTGATTTGTGATCGATCATTGTGAACGCTAGTGGGCGGGTTTTATAGCTTACTATAATTATATAACGATATTATGTTTATCTTGTAATAAACTAGGTGTGACCTGTGGTTTCGCCCACGGACTAAATGCTCAAACACCGGTTTTGTAATAAAGTGGCTTAGCCTATGGACCCGTGGTCTTATTAGTATTTTCATTATAAATGTCATTAATATTCGTGTTATCGTGAAAGCGTAGACAGAAAGACAGGCATTTATAATATGTATTACTCAGTATTGATTTATTAGTAATCGCAACTCGCAACATTTCATGCGACAATTTCCATAGCATTAATAATATCGTAGTATTGATCAATCTAAATATTACAGAATTTTACAAGAATGCTTTATCAATTTGCAGGCATACGCACGGTTACAATGGGGACATAAAAGGAAATCACATTAACTCCGGGGATGAAGATGATTTAGATTTAATAAGTAAGTATTTTTTTCTTTATTTATTAATATTTAACCTTTTTTATTTGCTGAAAAATTTACATGACGTGAATGTCATTTTTTGTATCAAGTTTATGCAATATTGATTTTGTCAAAGTTTATTTTGTAAATAATTTGTAATGAATACTGATAAATTAAAATTGCCGGGTATGTGTTAATATATATAGTTTTATGAATATAATAATCGATGGGAAATTGTAAGTGGTGGAAAAACAAAAAGTTAAAAAATCATAATTCGGGTAAATTGTGTTTTAATTTGTGGTCATTCAATCACGAAAGTTTAATGCAGTTTTTTAATAATAACGATGCGAAATTTAAGAAATACAACAACATGGCTATCATAAATATTAAATAAATAATTTGGAAAATCCAAAAGTGCACGCCTCATAATTTTTTTTAATAAATATTTATTAATTATTATTTTTGTTTATTTAATAACAATTAAACCACATCGAATCAGACCCTGAAAAATGAAAGGGTTCTATTCCTGAGCATACTCAAGTGTAAGAGAAAAAAAAGACTCGATTAGTAAAGTATTTCGGTCGCTATCGTGTTAACAAGAAAAAGGATCCGCACATACAGACACACGGACGTCCAAGACAGAACTTTTTTAAACTGTTTTTTAACTAGTTTAAATAACAAAAATGACATCAAAAATATCATGAACGTTAAAAATAGTGTTTTTTCTTAATATGTGTGTGTATGTATTATCTTACAAGTGCAATGTATGATACATAAAGACATTTTAAGTTTGAAAAATCAGATGTTTTGCGCGAAGTGACAGTAGTACCCACCTCAACGCTTCGCTTAAGAGGCGTGCAATAACAAGTGCACTAAAAAAAAATTAATAGTGTTTTATTATAAATGCTATTTGCAATAAAAACATATTGCGCATTGTCGTGAATGTGAGGGAAATAAAAACAGATTTATATTATGTACAGTATTGAGTTAATATTGTTGTTGTTTGGAATATTTTGCTTGAGTACGTATTTCTCTATACTATTGTTCTGGGTGATGTTATGTTTCTAAATTTTCCTTATGATAAAAAAAATCAAACTGATAAAGTTCCGGTTTAGTTTATTTTGTAAAACTTATCAAACCTTGCTGAAACTGATTTTCAAGGAGCCAATTATTTGCAAAATGTTGAAAATAATAACACTCAGGTTCTAATAGACATAATATAAACGCGAAGATCTATGACTAATAATGTTATTTGCATAAGTATTTTGTTGACTTATTGTTTTTGTGTCGATCTATGTATGTACATTGTACAATCTTGTACAATCTTACCTATTATGTCATACAAAGATTTATGTGTACAATAATTCTTTTATGGTAAACACTGGAAATAGAATACTTATAATTTTATGTTTGTTGTCTTCAATTCCTGATTAACGATTTGTTTATTAAATTAAACGCTATAATGTTTCTATGAATCGTCAAACAATATTATATAATAGATGAGATCTGTGCAAAGTACCTATATAAATATGTATATGATAAAATAAATCATATAATATCACCTAAATTACAAAAGTGTATCCTCTTTAACATAGAATTACGAGTTTATTAATCGTCCTCATTAAAAAAGTGTGTTGAGCGTTAGACCAATTAAAATGCTTCCATAATTGATTTCTAATTGGACAATTTTATTGTTTGAAGCGGCGTACGGGTTAGGTTAGGTTAAATACATTTTTTAATTATGTAGTTTCCTTGAAATTAACACTTTATAATAAAAACGGTTCTCTTTTATTTGAAAGGTAAGAAAACATGGTTAAAGATTTACTCAATCTAGACAGTACTTTACTTTTGTTTCACCCGATTAGCTGTTTTTACTTGAAAGAATATAAAACTTTATACATATATCCTTATAATTTTTTACCAATAAATTAGATAGATTATAAGGTATTAGAATATCGGGATTAGGATTTATTTTTCCAAAATCAAGTTTTCGGAAATATGTAAGGGCAGTTTTCTCTCTTTTAACAACTCAGTATTCCCTCAAGGTGTCATTAAAAAATTCCTCAATCTACATCTCTGTAAATGTAATAACCCATTCCGTTGTGTCAGCGCGCGGCACGTGGTCGTCGGGCGAGGCGTCACCGGGCCTGTCGGACGAGGAGTGCGGCGGCGGCGGCGCGGGCGAGAGCCCGGCGGCGCTGCTGGCGCGCGTGCGGGCGCTCGGCCGCCGCGGGCTCGTCGCGGAGTACGAGGAGATCCGCGCGCGCCCGCCCAACGGCACCTTCCATCACGCCAAGTGAGTGAAGCTTGCTCCTACTTATTGCATATTGTACGAGCAAGCACGTCCAAAGTGCAACAAGGCGCTTTGCTTGCAAATTGCGTAAATCGAATTCTTTCCAATATTTTAAACTTAATATTATATTCAAATCAGTTCATCGTCGACGGGCATTAAGAATACCTCGCATGACTCATTTATCCATTTTATTACAAGTTTCCGTTTAATACAAGTTTTATATTTTAATAACTCTTTTATTTAATATTAATTAATTATACACAAGTACGGGATAGGCCCGTACATTCTGGTCCTTCGTGCCGGACACATATCTTAATCGTGTTTAAGAATAGCACCTCCCATCTTGCCGTAAATTGCGACTAAAGCATCTCTTATCAACTACGAGTAAAACAGCTTCTTAAATTTATTCGCTTATGGGTATTTATTTTACTAATATCAAAATAACGTTGTTTTATAATACTGCTGATTACGTAAAATATACTGTAATTAACATCACCGACTTTTTTTATTCTATTTGATATGTTATTAATAAACTACCTATGTGTATACCCCTGCTATCTGTACACGCTCTTATGTTTCAGAAAGTGGTTTCATTGACATGAGCGTTATGTAAATGGTTAGGTACCAAAAATAAAAATAACATTTTATTGTTTGAATATTTTACGTAATCAGCGTATGCAGAACTATAAGGAACATAACATTATACTATATATACATAACAGTAACATACACCATAATATGCAGAAGACCCATTATAGTTAATTAACAACATAGAACCTTGAAACTTACTACAACATAGCCGACTACACAGGAAAAATAAAGTATTGTTTTTAACAATAACTAATTGTCTCAATAACAATTACAGATTGCCGAGTAATCTAGTCAAGAACCGCTACACGGACGTGTTATGCTATGACCATTCGCGCGTGGTTCTTTCGCAAACTGACCCGGATGATCCTACAACAGATTATATAAATGCCAACTACGTTGATGGCTACAAACAGAAAAATGCCTTCATATGCACGCAGGGTGAGTTACAAGATCATAGTAAAAAACTGACTAATCCACACATGAAGAATTATATGTTAATTATGTTGCCTTAAATTTCATATGAGCATAAATAAACATGTGTGTATTTTTCATCGCGCAAAAATTGAATTGAATTTAAAAATAGCAGTACACACGCGCTAATTATAGTACGCGTATATACGACCTTTATTTGATGGCTTCAAAGAAGCATTTACAGTTTGTTGAAAAGTTTGTGAATTTACTCGGAAACAGTCATTGTTTGTCTATTCTTGGTTTGGCATTCTGCCATACGTGCATTGGAAAATTTACACGACCCCTATTTCGAGGAAAGTTTCACTGAAATAGAATGGGTGCCCAAGTAACATTGACTTGTAGGCGTTATGTATAGCGTATTGTTAGGTTTTGTTTACTATTGAAGTTCGTTTTATGGTGTCGCGTCACATTATGACTCGTTATAAATGATTCATTTTAATTAATCCACAATATGAATGGATTTTACATTGAACCATTTGCTGATACAACGTCGAAAGAACACAATAGAGAATGACAATATTATCTATTCGTTAAATAAGTAGGTACTATTCTGTTTGTTTTTTTTTTGCATTCCGCGAATATATAATAGTTTCAATGATACTTGAGATAATATAATATTGATGCTCAAATTATACAATATACATAAAATATATGAATATTTTTACATTGTTACATGTAAATTATATTTTATGCTTGCATATTTTGAGTGAATCAATATTTATTTTGCAAATATTGTGCTTATCTCTTTATTTTAAATTATATTTTGCTACGTCCTATTTTGTCAATCCCAATGCAAATTTGTGTTTTTGGTTATCGCATTCTGCAGCGCATCTGTCTAGTACAGCTTTATCATGACTTAAACGTTGCTTTTACAGGCCCGCTGCCCAAAACGTTCGGCGACTTCTGGCGCATGGTGTGGGAGCAGGGCAGCCTGGTGGTGGTGATGACGACGCGCACGGTGGAGCGCGGCCGCGTCAAGTGCGGCCAGTACTGGCCCGCGGCGCTCGGCGCCCGCGCCGTGCACGCCGGCTTCGCGGTCACCACGGAGGACATTGAGCACGAGGACGACTATACCATCTCGCATCTGTTGCTCACGGATCTGCGGGTGAGTGATGATGGATGCTGTATGGAGATGTTTTCAATGAAAATGTTGGATAAAGAATATTAAATATTCTTAATATTAACTTATAAATTTTATAAGTTACCTTATTTATATTGCCTAGTTTGGGACTAGATAGATCACTATAAATTATATTAATATAATTTTACGTGAATTAGATTTAGAATTAGTAGAAATCCTTTGTAAATATATAAAATATTGTTTGAGTGTAGGTAATTTAGCCATCAGCCCACCCAAATAATGAATTATTTCATAAAAATTAAATCTATGGTGATCTACCCAATTAAATTACAGAATATCCTATGGACGGTAATATGTAAATAGCTAATTTAATATGACCATTAACTATGTACGTTGTATTTCAGACGGAGGAGTCGCGCACGATATGGCACGGGCAGTACACGCGGTGGCCGGACTACGGCGTGCCGGGCGGCGGCCGCGCGCAGCCCGTGCTGCGCTTCCTGCACCTCGTGCGGCGCGCGCAGCAGCGGGCGCGCAACGAGTACGTACATTTTGTTAACCTATCTCAGAACGTATGTCTCGAGATTTTTGAAGTGAAAACTTCTTTAGCGGCGTTGGGTATAAAATCTTAAACTCGCGTCAGGACACGTGGCCTGATCGAAAAAGCGTAAGACGGATTTTTTTTAGCCCTTATATTCCATGCGTAAGACGGATACCATTCCAAAATATCAAATATGCTGAACGTTAATAATCAAGTTTTCACTTCTGCCGGCACTCCCGGAGTGCAACCCGTCTTTTTTTTTTGTTTTTAACCTATCGCAGAGCGTATATCTGGAGAATTCTGAATGTTGCATGGTTAATCATAGAACAGACTACAATGTTTATTTTTCTTTTACAGATTAGGAGATGCGTGGGCGGGACACAGTAGAGGACCTCCAATAGTAGTACATTGTTCCGCTGGAATCGGCAGGACTGGTATGAATTGTTTTTTATCCATCTAAATTGACATTGTAACGAGGTAGCGACACGTTTGTTTTTTATGTCGTATAGCTTTATAATTGAAGAATAATTGTGGTTTAAAACCGATTGTATAGTTTTGACGTGACAACGTTTTATAATTCGATAAAGCTGGCTGCACGCACGAAAAAACATGACTCATGCGGCGTTACCTTGCTCTGAGGCGTTCCATGTTAGTCTTGAAGTGCAAGCGAGAGCGCGGAACGAGCGACAAACAAGCACAATCTGATCGTTGTCACGTTCAACTATCGTCAGTAAACCGACTTTACAGACAACCAATTTTTTTAAGTTTATTCGTTACATACAAAATATCAAAACTTTCTTCTTTATAATATTAGTGTCAATGAATCAAAGAGAGTAGAAGTGTAAAAAAATAGACTTGTGTGTATGTCAGGCACGTTCCTAACGCTGGACGTGTGCACGTCGCGGCTGGCGGCGGAGGGCGCGGCGGACGTGCGCGGCGCCGTGCAGCGCGTGCGGGCCCAGCGCGCGCACTCCATACAGATGCCCGACCAGTACGTGTTCTGCCACCTCGCGCTGCTCGAGTACGCGGTACGTGTAACCTTTACATGTTTATTACATTTCTGACCCCACCTAGCACAAAAAAAAGACGGGTTGCACTCCGGGAGTGCCGACAGAAGTGAAAACTTGGTTATTACAGTGAGCATGTTTGATATCCATCCGTCTTACGCTTTTTCGATCAGGTCACGTGTCCTGACGCGAGTTTAAGATTTCATACCCAACGCCGCTAAAGAAGTTTTCACTTCAACAATATTCCCAGAAGAATGATAGGAGAAAAGTAAGTACTCTATAAAAATAGAGACCAACAAAAACAACGACAACGATACTTAGGCTGGTATAATCAAAGCACGTCTCGCGTATACTTCACGTACTGCGATAGTCAGAAAGATACTAAAACGACATACGCGGATGATCAGCGCGGATCAAGTACGCGCGGAGCGCACTGACGGTCCGTGTGATATGCACTGCTCGAGCACGGCATATAACCAGCCATAATATGCCGTGTAACACTTATTAAACTATGTGTTTCGTTTCAGGTAATGCACGGTTATTTAGAATCAGCGGACCTGTCGGGCTTCGACGACGACAACGAAGAGGAGTCCGAATGAAGACTGTCGCGTCCCGCCTGCGTCGTGCTGTGAGACTACCGATACTTGTTGCCGATTCACCGTACAATACATTGCCGATTCACCGTACAATACATTGCCGATTCACCGTACAATACATTGCCATACACATACAAACACTATTTATTAGCCGTGCTAGACATTTGGAATACCAATACACCATGCTGGGAAATAACCCGTTCAAAGTCTACCCGATATATGTTTTCAACAAAGATTTTGTCAGTGTCCAGAAAAAAGCCATAGGATTAAGACACGATTAAATTCTGCACAAATTATGTCAAAATATTTATTTTTACTTTTTAAGACTCATGTTGTCGCTTTGTTAAAGCGTCGCGGTAACGATTTAACTTTGTACAATTCGGTTTTTTTATTGTGTGCCGAGCAAAATGTAGAATTAAAGTTATTGTGAACTTCAATTTCTCCTTCAGGTATTTCTATTGGATTTCTTATAATATAAAGAACAGTAACGAAAATGTTACAAGTGTTAATAGACATTTTATAAAAGCTAAATCTTTCAGCCTCTATTCATGGCAAAATGTAATGAACAAATTGCTATATTAATAAAGCGTAATTACTTATGATTAATGAGTGTAATGAATTGTTTACGGGGAATTTATGTTAATACGGGCAAAATTATTTGCTTATTCGTAAGTAAAAAAGAAAAGTACATGCATGAAATTTTTATAAAGTTTGCCAATCGTATAGATTTGTATGTAACTTTTTGGGGTGAAATGGAATGCGGTATACTATATATTGTTGATATTTTATATAATATAAATGTTATTTAACTCGGACGAACCTACATTTAAAATAATATATATACGTGTATTTCTTGAGCTATTTCGTATTTATTTTTATTGATTTTTATTGAGTGAATAATTGGCGTGTCAGGTACATTGATGGAATCGAACAGTGAACGGTTTTGGACACAGAACATATAAAAGAGGTTAGAATGGCAATAATTCGCCGTTCCGGCGCCGATAAGAACCGGTGTCGCCTGTGGGTGTGGCCAAGTCCGCTTACGAACATATTTTCAATTTCAAATCTAGCCAATCATAGCGCCGCGCGATCACGCGATTTAAAATGGAACGAATCATACGCATGATGATGATGTGAGCAGTGCTCATATCCTTGGCGCGTCTGCCCCGCCTACAATGCCTTTCTAACCTCTTTTATATGTTCTGTGGTTTTGGATGTGGCACGAGAGACCAAAGATCGGCAGTGATACGTGAAAGCACAAAATGGGATGTGTTCATTAGACTAGCGCGGAGAGTGCGGGATTACTCGACTTTTATACTGTATTACAATAAGATTGCATACTGTCCATTTTAGCGCCACTTCGAACCAACCCACGTAGGTATGTGTTATATATACAACTCGAGAGAAGGATCAAACTGCAAATAATATTGATTAACACTAATGTTTTGAAGATTACTTTAATTTTCTATGTATTACATTAGTGAATAAAACACAGCCATTTCTATAAAAATTGGAAAAATAAAATAGTTTTGTCAAGTCACAAACCTTTGAATCGAGTTGTATATCGATAGATAGAAAATCGTTCCTGTAGTGTGAATAAGAACTGAGTAGAATGATCGTATACTTCATGTTTATTTGGCAAAAACCCAACCAAAAATATATTATGCTCTATTTCATTTAGATTTATTTTATTTATTCATATAAGAAGTATGGCTGTGTGAAGAGTTTTGTCGGTAATTTACGTATTTTACCATGACTATTTATTGACACTAATAATTATTAAATTGGAAATAAATGAAATGCGGTGCTGGTGTTTTGAACTTACATGATTTACTTTTATCATAATCAATTTGTCATGCATTTCAGTTTCTTTTTTTTTTATAGAAAATGGTCCCAACGCACTTAATTATAATTATAAATAGACTGAGTATTATTAATTTGCTCTAAAAGTATAGAAATTTATGGCTTTTTAAGAGTAGACATTTTTTTATAACGAACTATCATACAAACGTGTAACTAAAGTTATATAGATATAAAATATGAAAGAAATGCTAGTATTATACATATAAATAAATATATAGCGGAAAGAGTAAATTATTTTTCAAATGGAATATTGGCGACATATCTATTGGCCATACATTTATATTTTACCGCCGTCCTGTCGAGCAACTTACATATCTAATAAATTCAATGGTATTTATTTATTCTCTTACCTTCACTGCTTTGTTTTTCCTTTTTAGTTTTGCTTATTTTCATATCTTAGTATGTATTGTATAAAATTATCCAATGTGTATACGACGTGGAACGATTTAAATTATTGCGAGTTGAATCTCGCTCTAACTTTTAATAAACTAATGCGAGAGAGATAAAGCTCGTTATATTTTGTCACCATGTTTTATAGCACAATAATGGTTTATTTCCTATTATGTATACTTATTCATTATATTGTTTTTTATGATACGTCGCGCCTTGAAGTGCCCAAATGGTAACCAGTGAGAATCGTTATACTCTTTTTGTAAAATAAATATTTATAAATACAAATACATTAGTTAATAGAATAATGTGAATTAAATGTATTATTTAATGCAAGGACAGACGTAGTTTAAACTGTTTTATTATAAAGATTCTTTATAGCAAGATTGTGTGTGAATATTTTGTCTAGTTAGATTGAAACCACACTTTATTAATTACTTCTAGAGCAATTCATTAACTGTCCGAATCTATGTTTTATTATAATTGTTTAATACTAAGGAAAATTGTTAATCTGAACATAACGTTGATTCTGGTAAATCTGTAAATATTTTATCGATTTCTTTTTAAGGTCTAAATTAAATAACCTTGTGAAATATGTGTGTAATAAAATACTTGTAATATATTTAATAAATTGTTTTATTTTTCTACCTTCAACATTTCAAGAATTACAAAACACATCAACAAATAACGAAATACATTTAAATATTATACACCAAGAACAGACGTGTCGTTTCCTCTCACGAATAGAAGAGGAGGCATGCCCCTGCTCAGAATCTCCAACCACGACATGTATAGGGCAGATGACACATTCTGAAAATTTAAAAGCATTTTTAGAGCAATTTAACTGGTGAATTTTGTTCAGTACAAATTCTTAAGAAAACTAAGAATAATTTACTTTAGTGAAAGCTATGAGCTTAGGCTATGAGAATGAATGTGAAAATATGACATTAACATAAACCTACTTGTCGCGGCATGGGCAGTGTCATTACAACCATGGATGCATTCGAAGAGTTTTCTAAGAGCAATTCTCGGAGTCTCAAATGGCGGTACGTTTTCCATTGTAATCTCTGCAACTCTGCTTCAGTTATCAATACATCTAAAAAGTAATATCAAATAAGTTATCTAGACTAATTAAAAAAGTCATAAACCGAAAGGTTCGAAATCAAATGCTTCGATCATTGGGTGGGTAGATGCTGAAATTAAATGATGAGATAAGTTTAGAAGTAAATATTTTTGTTAGTATATAATTTTTATAAATGGGCTTTATAGAGAAATTTATATAGAGATAACATGTGCCCACCGCTTTCCGTGTCGGATCTGAAACGTTCAATAATTGTATTGAACATTTGTATGGTTTCATTTTGAGGAGGATCGTAAAGTCCTTGTATAATCGTTAGAGATGTGTACTGCAATCGCATCTTTTGTAACAAAGCTATCATCCTAAAACAAATAAAATATTAGCATTAATGCATATAGCATAATGATAAATATTCTTTTAGACTGAAAAGTTTGGTGTAGGTATTTTTTTCGGGGATAGTGCCTGAACGAATATTATTGAGACCATGTAGGTACTCGTAATATTTAGGGACAAGTTTATGAACACAAGCACGCTCATAACGTTTCGATACATTTTAGGTCGAGTGATATCGTTGAAAAAAATGGATTTCTTCCATAGCGGGGGGAATAAAGGTGTTTTAATTATTCAATAATTATACTACTTTATGAAGTTCATTTTCTAAGATTGTAACACGAATATACCTTAACTTAGTTGTACCTAAGCTAAAATAGTGGAATTTTAATTCTCACGAATATGAATCTATACATATAATAAATCTGTAGAAGGGTCAATTCTGTACATTGAAAATATTGAAAAAATTAATAGCAGGGGGTGTTACTGGATCGATACCAAACCCAAATATGTGATTAAAAAATTTTTTGTCTGTCTGTCTGTCTGTCTGTCTGTCTGTCTGTCTGTCTGTCTGTCTGTCTGTCTGTCTGTCTGTATGTGAAGACATCACGTGAAAACTAACGGTTCGATTTCGATGAAACTTGGTATAATTATACCTTATTATCCTGGGCGTAAAATAGGATACTTTTTATCCTGGAAAAATACGTAGAAAAAAAAAAATCTTAATTTTTCAGTTTTATCCATAGACGTTGTTCTGTAGAACCGCGAACACACGTTGGGTATTATTATAGGCCTAGCCGTATTTGGGTCCAATAGATATTTATAAGATGTCATTGTCAGAATTACTCAAAATGGAGAAATAAACCATCCACGCGAAGACCGACATCCGCGCGGACGGAGTCGCGGGCGGAAGCTAGTATGAACTATGTTGTTAGTTATTACCGTTCCTCCGCATCCTCTATTTCATGACAGCTCCTGGCCAAGGCGAATATTCTGATGGGGATTTTTTCTCGAAATCCTCTTATCGCTATAATATACGACAGAAGTACGTTCAAACCTCCGTCATCATAGAGCCACCACGTATCTAAACTATTTTCCTGAGTAAAATGATCTATTATTCATAACAAAAATAAAAGTATTGCCTCATTTATTTGTACTTTATCGTGTATTGCAGGATTTTATCAGTATTTATATTTTATATACTATTCATGGTAAAAGACAATGTGACATACATCATTATAATATTATTTTATATGATAGGTATCTACTTAATAATCTAAAGTTTATAATACCTCATCTATAACTAAAGACTTAACCGGCTCGGATTTCAAGATGCTCAAAGTAGGTGAATGCTTTTGATGTTGTATAGATATACCCTCAACATCGTTTGTAGTTTCTCCTATTGAAGATGTTATATTATTATCTGTACCTAAAATAAAGCAACTGTTTATTAAAGATATGCTTAGATATACAATAGGGTTATTGTTTTAAATACTAATACCAAATCTATATTAATTATTATTCATGCAAAATACGAATAGCATACCATCTATGGACTCATCATGATTATTTTCAAATTCCATTTCGGAATCTGCGTTCATAATAGCGAGAACTTCAGAATGCAAACGTAAATCCGTTTCAGTGTTGGTTTTGTTCTTAGCTTGTGATTTATATGTTGGTCGAGCTATTTCTGGTACACGAAGTATCGCAACCGCAAGCTGTTGTTCGAACACTAATCTGGATGGAAAATATTTTTACGAAATTTGTAAGCATCAATAAAGTTCAAATTTCATTGAAAAGAAAATTATGGCTGACCCTCATCGCTCATAAAGTTGATACTGTTGATTCAGTTGATTAGCTTACGTCGATCCTCGATAGTAAATTTTATATTTCGTACCAATCTTGTTAGTGAGTAGGGAATAGGCCATTATCTATTTTTAATAATTTTATCCAAATAAGTTAAAACGTTTCATATGTAAAACTCACTGAATCATTCTAACATAAGTTTTCAATTTATTTAGTGGTGATTTCATCCAATAACTTTTATAGCCAATAAGCACTATATTCGGTGTTAATCTGCCGAGTCCGCTGCTTTGTATGACAGTTCTTATACCATCCTCCAAGGAGCATCCATCAACAACAACATAGAAACCGCGATGCTTTCGTGATCGTAACCATTCTTCACCTAATCGTTGAAAGCGAAGCCTTTGGGCACATGTCAAAAGTGTCTGTGAAGTTATGAGCAGGTAGGTATGATAATGTAAGAAGTATAGAGAGAATATAAGGTGCCTTCTCATAGAATGCAATTACCTCGTTTATATCAGCGACGATCATGAATGAGCCTGCTTTGGTAATGAGGTGACCCATATCGAGAAGTGCTGGCCGAATATACGGGCGGCCAGCGAGTACTAGCATTTGGGGATTGTATGAATTAACGTTTTCCGTCATATACGTCATTTGCACTAGCGATGATACCGTCTCTTGGTATCTTTGAGCTTCGGTACTGCTGCCCCAACTGACATCTTTAAAAAATAGTTTGACTCGTCACTTACCTTACCAGGAAAATTGAAATATATATTTTGTGTCTCATTAATTTGTTTTTTACTATATACTGTCTAAGAGGAATAAAAGTAATCATAATATCTACCTGGCTTGCGGTAATGTACCAAAAGATACAAGGTTAAAAATATCGTGATCGTTAGTAAAGCCATCATCCAGCTGATGATCATCATAATCAATATGCACATAAGAAATCCAAGTAATGATAACCATCTGTTGTAATACTGAAATAAACAAATTATACGGCTTGTTTTATTTATATCATGAATTGTTCATAAAAAAGCTTCTAGACAACGAAAATTATAGTACAAAATTGGTGTTTAAAATACTTAGAGAACAAATAACTGATAGCAGGTAATTGCAATTAGACAGGTAGGTACGGGTGGCATTTTCCAATGTTTAAACGCGAGGAGGACAATAACACAGAAAAATGTATAATTTGATATACCAACTTGGAACGAAGGCCGCCAATTGATAGACATAACTAGTGCCGCGTGGAAAGTGCAAAAGTTTATTAGAGCATATGAGGCGAGGTAGAAATTAGTTATCAGTGGCGCTATTGCATTCAAATCCGCTGTGGAAAATAATTCATCATTATTCAAAATAATTCAAAGCATTATTAAGACTCTTAACATGATAGTTAAATTAATTAAAAAAAATCTACGATTTTTCCAGATGAATGCATACTCAATGTAACTACTTATTTAATATTTAAATTTTATTTATTTACCAATTAAAAGAAAAGTAAGTGACAAGAAAAATGTGAGAACGTATCCCCGATAGGGCTCCCCGTGCTTGCCGTAGGGCTTCGAGAAGAAGATCAAGCCGGGGTAGATGCGGTCCATTCCCAAAGCTTGGATTAGTCGTGGCACAGATAACAAATTAGTGAGTGCCGTCGATAGAGTCGCCGCCCAGCAACCCGCGTAAATTATCGCACTTGAGAAAGCCATCAATTGCATTATCTGGCAAGAATCAAGATTTATTTTAAAATGTTAAAAGATAAACATGAATTAATTTACACTATTAACCAGTTTATAAAATTGCTAAAGGTTCAAGCTACAAAACAGGATATAAGCTGGATTTTACCCCATAATTATTGTGTAAACCGTAAGGACAGTTAGGTTTACAAGCATCAATAGGTTGTAAACCTAAACTGGTGATATTCCCACTCGCGTCTCTTAGCGCAGCCGCGCCGCACAGGACAGCCATTAGTAAATAAGATATCATCGATATTGCTAACGCTAGCAATGTTCCTTTGGGAATTGCTGAAGCTGGATCCTAAAATTCACATTTATTTTTTTTATTACTAAGCTAACTAGGTGGATAATGGATATAAAAATAAAATTACGAAATTTGGGTACTGTTACTTTTAAAAATATAAAGGGACTCTACCCATTACAATGTACCATACTATGGCTGTAACAGGAAGATGTCAGGATTGTCAGGTAATTAAAAAGTATCAGATTACGCCCACTGGATCAATCATAGTATGATCGTAGGGAGGATTATCATAATTTGTACATATTGGTTTACCTTTAAATCACCACAAATATTTGCTCCAGCTTGAACGCCTGTGACAGCAGGAAAATACATAGCAAAAACAGAAAAGAAATTGTGGTGTTCATTGTCACTATAACGAAAGTCCGGAGCAAAATTTTCTGTTACAGTATTTACTGAAATATAATGTAGCTTTTAACATCTTAATGAGTTTGTATGTAGGTTCATATACATTTATTTATTTATTTATTTATTTATTTGGTAATCCAACAGCTTTACATTTAACAAGACCACTATTTTGCTGATTAACTGAACAAATAGCCAATAAGGATTACAACATAATATCATTCTCAAGATAATATCATTCTCATAATATCATATCATATCATATCATATCATATCATATCATAATATCATAATATCATATATGTACATAATATACATATTTATAATTATGACAAACCAATAGGGAATTGTTTTAGTTATAACATGTATTTTATTTGAGCATTATGTATCTGTAAAATAAATACAAACACTCACCATTAATACCAACAAAGCCCTGTGCTCGCTCAATCTCACTCGTAGGGCCGATAAGTACACCCAAAACATAATTAAGAATTGCAAGCACAATTATTGTAATAAGAAAGTTCTGCAAACGAAATATAATATATAAAGTAATAAAAAAAATATGTACCTTAGTCCTTATAATTATAGGACATAGAGAAAACTTATTGCAAATTTTTGGCATTAACTTTGACTGCCTGACCTGAGTTTTGGTTTCCCAATCCATTCCGAATGCGCAAATTAGGCACATAAGAAACAAGGCTATTGCTCCTACAATTCGTATATCATTAACATCATTATCTATAATTTTCATATTATAGCTTTTCAATAATGCGTTCAATGATTCGCAAAATCCAATAGTGTTCATACTGGCAGCTACTGCGTTTGCGAATGCGAATATTATTCCTACTGATGCACCGAGTTCTGCTCCCAATGATCGTGATACTATATAATATACTCCACCTAAACCAAATTTGTACATAGGTAATTATAGTAGAATATAAATAAACTTTGGTGATTTCTAATTGTTCTAGATTACTTATGTTTTTAAAATCTATGTTGTATAAAAACAAACGTAGGTAAAATAACTTTTTTAGTTATTCTTTTTAGTTTACATTCTCCGATGGTTTTGATTGATAATTATTAATTACCCCCTTGTAGTTCTCCGTTAGTACATATTGCGCTGAGAGATAGTGTAGTTATAATACAGACGACCCCAGACAAGCATATTATGGCTATTGTCAACCCGATGCCAGCTTGCCCCACGATCCATGCAATACGAAGGAATAACATCACGCCCCATATATTTAATAGACATGGTATTAATACACCCTGTAATAAAATAATGGTAGTGTTGGAATCTTAATGTAGATACAAAATATAGATTTTATACATCCAAGGCAAATTATAGTTACCTGTATCCACCCTAATTTGATGTTATATGTGGTCAATTCCGGCGTAGGTTCAATCTTCTTCCTATTGCCTTTTTCCTAATAATAAAATGTAAATTAAAATGAAAAAAGAAAAGATACCTAAGTACTCTTATGAAAATTGTATATTCTATACTTACCTCATCTAAAATAGATACATTGCCACTCATCGCAGATGTATTTAAACTTCGAAAACTCATGACAAGCGATAGTTTTCTGGGATTTTCTGTATCTGTAATTATCATTTTAAATGTAACTGTAGTGGAAATATAAAAAAAATCTTCTTACTAAATATCAATTCTCATTAAGTTCTGTATTGAAACAGTCCACGCAGTCTCACCCAAATTATTATCTGAATTAGACATTAATTTTATTCCTACATCCATTACAAGGTTAATTGTATAGTTCAGTTAAACAAGGCTGCTAATAAAATTGAAATTGAAAAGTTTTGCAAACACTGTCTTCTGCACGCAGCCTGTTTTAACTGACAAAAATCAGCTCTTTACCAGTTACAAGCGACCAATGTAAAGAGAGCTAATATGAAGTCCTCAGGCTTCTTAATTTCAGGTCCTAATTGCTAATGTACCGCTAATGGACAGCTCATTCACGTTGGTCGTCCATTACAATCGATCATTTGAGACCGTATTGTATTTCAACTCATTGTTTTGTGACTGTGTGCGTTTTAAATCATCTGGTTAATGAACACCGAACCTAATTCTTGAAATAAATGAAATATAGTTGTTAATGATAACAAACCTTGTACATTTTTTTCATGTTTCATTGCACAATATTTATTTTCATATCACGTCTACTTTACTAGTTTACGTAAACTTTAGCTAGATGTGGGTAGAATGTAAACTCGGTCAAGTGGTTTTTTATAGTAAATATGTATATGTTGCAGTAAGTATACTTAAGACTGTAGATAATTATAGTCTACTACTATTATAACTTCTACTACAAATTACTACTATCTTTGATTTTAAGGCATTTTAAGATATAAATGTTTAGGTACCAATACCTGAGCCAATACCTACAGAATTAGGTAGTGAAGTAAAATCTTTACAAAATACAATCGATAAAGAACCCTATACTAGCGAAACTTACGTATAATATGTAAAAGTACTTACCTACAATTTCAGAAAGTCATAAATATATGTAATAATTATATCCTACCAGTCTTCTGCATGCAAAATTTGACATAAAGAGTGACAGTTTGATTTTATCAAGAAGATCCTAATTTTATTACCATAGATTCTTTGTAGATTATTATTTTTATATGGACGATATGGACAAAGAACCCATTATAATTATTATCAACGAGATAGAAAGTTTTTGTCGGATCTTTGAATACTGTACAAAATATTAAACAAGAATTATGATTATGAAAACAAAAAATGCGACTAAATAATTCTGATTGATGACTACAACGACACCTCCTCAGTCAAAATTCGTCCAATCCAGCTATTGATCTGTAGAGCGGCCATAGTAATATACAAACATACATACACTCGGAAAACATAACCCTCCTTCTTTTTCATTCGAGTATTAAACCAGTAATTGTTATTTTACTGTTTAATTACTTGTCAGGTGGTGAGTTAGTGACATATCACACTAGCGGATTGCGAGCGGTTTCAAAGCGGAGCGGGTGCGCAACGAATACGTTGCGGTTGCGCAGCGAATTCGTTGCGGACGCGTGGCAGATGCGCAACGTTTACGTCGCAGTCATGTACACTCATTAACAAAATGGAATCCGTGCTGGTTGTTACTTATAACTTGTGATAGTATAATAATTATGAGATCATTATTTTTTACGAGTTTCATAACATGTTAATGTTTAGGGTATTGTTTTATCTATTAAATCTTGGTCGAAATGCAATCAGATAACTTAATTGCTCATTAAGAAAGTTCATTAGTGAAATAAATGTTAAAGCTCCTTAACTAAAACAGGGCTATCTTATTATTAGATAAATAGCAGTGAATAGAAAATTTTATCAAGCAACCAGCAACTCACTATCACTTTGCTCATAATTAGGTTCACAAAATCTCTTTATAACATACGTTGCTATGGGAGAGATTATACTGGTCAGTCGTTACATACTTTTGGAATGTATGGTACATTCTAAAAGTCCTAGTAATTCAATTTTATAGCACCTTTTTTTAACAACTCCAGTTGTTATTACATCTTTAGTTAACTGTTAAGTAAGTGCATTTCCACAGTACGGTTAAAAAATTGAGTGCTACAGAAACGATGGAAATATTGAATGGAAGTTAGGCAAGGCGGAAGGGCTGGCTTTTGTGCGAGAGTATACAAAATGACGCGTCCGCAACGAATTCGCTGCGCAACCGCGGCGTGTTCGTTGCGCGCCCGCAACGTATTCGTTGCGCACCCGCTCCGCTTTGAAACCGCTCGCAATCCGCTAGTGTGATATGGCACTTAGTGTGAAACCGATACGGATGCTATTTTACTGCGGGTGTCGTAAAACATGATTGTATGGATTATTTATTGTGACTTCTCAATTGATTGTTGTATTTTTTATTTTTGATGTGAAAAATTAACAAAGAATATCTACCATACTTGAATCTGCTCAAAGGAAAAACATGAAAATATTTTGAAATAGGTAGAATAAAATATTTATCTTTTTACAATTTGCCTTTTTCTTGTGACGATCTTACAACTGCATTTTCTGCCTTCAGATGGTGTGATTGCATTGAAATTGGCTCTAACTCTCACTGCTTTTAGGTCGTCTATAATGTCGAAGCTTGCTTTTGTTACCATAAAACATACCGGAAAGAAATGCAAGCAAGCATAAAGGCAATTGAAGGGAGGAGTATTGAAAAATATGGTTGCCATTTCGAGCAATAACAAAAAACGAGGCCATTTAGAAGATGAGAAAAATTCCTTATATTCATTTTAAACACCATTGTTCGTATTAACTCAAGTTAAATTAGTTACTTTTGATCTTTTTTTTTTGGGAATCGAACCCAAGAACTAATAATAATACCTAGTAGTTACCTAGTAATAATCATTAGTTCATAAATGTTAAAATGTATGCATGTCACTTTTCTTGTTCATAAACTCGATGATATGGGTCCTAATGGGTTCATAAGAACAGAACTTGTATGTTATGTTTCAGACTTTTCCTTCTTCTATGTAAATAATACAACATGAATTATTGGTACATATAAATACTCTTTATTTACGAAATGTAATGTCTTTCCTTAATTGTAACGTATGAGTCAACATAATTTATATAAATAATTCAAATTAATGTTACGCTTATTCTAAAATATATCTATTAATTAAAATAATAATTATTTATTTTTAACGTACTTAATATAAAATTGTGATTTTTATTTGTCAAAGTATTGTACTTCCTCGTGAATATTCGAGTAAAATGGTCTATATAAATTAAAAAATCATACTCGAAGCAATAGTTAAACCAATGCTTCATGTTTAATTACTTATGAATGACAATTAAAATTATATTTATTTTTATTATGCTCTAGTTAATAACAACAACGATCCTTTGGTTTTAAGTGAATAAGTATAACAGATGCATTTCATTAACTTTGTTCTAAGTTATTCAATTATATTATAAGTACTTGTACTGTAAGCTCACTTACCTAATCATTTATTTTAAACACTTGAGTAATGTATCTAATATGCCTTTATCAATTCTGTTTTTAACAATTAATACTGCTTAAAATACGTTATTATGATAAAATTATATTTAATATATACTCAAAACATTATTAATACCTACATTATCTAAAATACGTCATAATTGCCTATAATTATACCATAAGTAATATTTTAGTATGAAGTACAATTGTCTATAGTTACAGTTAATAACTAACATATAAAAAAATACGTCAAAATTAAACTAGGAATAGAATGTAAGTACAGAGGTGTGATTTCCTCTGACGAACAGCATCGGTGGGAGGTCTCTGCTCATCATTTCGAGCCAGGACATGTACAGTGGAGCTGATACCGAACCCTGGGAAAGAAACCATAGTTTATTTATAAGCAGATGATTAACATTGCAAATTAAATTTGACAATAACCTAATAAGGCTGTTGCCAGGCTTAATGTTCAGAACAGTAGCAAAAAATAGATGGAAATCAGCTATGAACGACAACTAAATACTGGAAATTTAAATAGTAGTTTTTTGCTTCGTCAAGTCAGTTCTAAAAATCAATATACATGATATGTATAGGTTGGTACATAAAAAATAATAACCTTTCTAGGCATCGGTAGAGACATAACAACAAGGCGTGCTTCCTTCGAGTTTGCCAACAACAGTTCTCGCAAACGAAGTTGACGATTTGTCTTCTCACACAGAGTCGTTAACTCGGTTTTGCTTATCAGACAATCTGAAAACCAAATGAATGAATCAAACAAATTATTCATCACAGTTTAAGATGATTTTGAAGTATACTAATTCTGCTTTTTAATTTTTGTTATTAAACATTTTTACCTTCACCCATAGTTTCCTCTGTGAACTTTTTAATTGTTTCTTCAAACAACTTTTTGGTTTCAGGCTGCGGAGGTTCCGTTATATCTTGCACCATTGTCAATGATGAATAGTCAATACGGAACTTGGCTAATAAATTTGCCATACTGAAACATGAATAAATGTAAATATACTTACGATTTTATTTTATATTATATGTTATTGTATGTATTTACCAAGTAGCTGCTTAATAATTAGCTTAATAATAAACGGCTGTGTAAAGTAGTTAGTTTTTGGGTAAAGTAGTTAGTTTGGTGGTAAAAATTTGCGTTGTCTTTCACTGTTACCTATTTGCTTTTTAAATTATTTTGTTAGTATAAAATTAATACGTACTTTCTTTCTTCCAGTTCCATTTCATGGTGTCTGTTAGCGAGTGCAAAGATCCTCAGCTTGCAGTTGGCCCAAGCGCTGCGTTGCGAGAGGATGTATGGCAGCAAGATGGTCAACCCGCCGTCGTCGTACAACCACCAGACATCTAGAGTTCCGCTTTCCTGAAATAAATAAGTGTTTGAATAATAGACCAAACGTTAAGGCGAAATTTGATAGTGACCAGTGAGTGGTTTCATTACATCAAGTATTTTAACTTTAGGATTGTAAAAGTTTTCATCAATAAAAAAGTTGTCAAGTTTCAGTATGAGTTTCAAACTCAAACTCAAACTCAAACATTTATTTATTCAATTAGACTTCTTCTAGAAGCACTTTTGAAACGTCATTAGGTACATATCTTTAACATTTACCACCGATTCGGAAAGCAGTATCTACGGAGAAGAATCGGCAAGAAACTCCATAGTTGCTCTTTTTAATCATATCAGTTTTACAATTTTACAAATTAGGTACATATGTAACATCATAATAATTATATTAACATAACATAACATAAGTTTTATTCCTTACCTGTTTCCTTTTAAACAGGGTCATCTGTGATAGTTGCTCCATAGAGAGCTCGATTCCTGACGACGATTTGTAGATAACATGTCGATGTATATCCAGTCCTTTCTTTTCCTTCTTTTTCTCTTTCAAATCACTTTTCTCTGATATCGTGAATGAACGTGATGTCGTCAAAGTCAATAAGTCTATAAAAATAGTTAATAATGTATATTGGTGGTCATTAAATCAACATTGATGCTATAGGTATAGCTAATTGCAATTCCTCTCATTTTTTAATTAAACAGAGTCACATACTTGTACCTATTTACATTTACAAATCGCCTGTATAATTAAGTAGATAAGATACGGAAAATATCACAAATATTTTTTCACACATATGGTTGTTCCTGACAAGTATTTTGTCGTTAGAATACGAATTTCGTAAAATAAAAATTTAAAAATAATAGATACAAACTGATATTATTCTTATAAAAAAATATATTGAAATTGATATTTTTGGTTTTATGGCATTCAAATGCTTTATAAATTTATAAAAAAATATATTACTAAGATTGTTCTTGCTCGAGGGCTGCGAGTCCGTGCGTATATCGAGGTCGGAGTCCGCGTGCATGATGTGCGGGCCGCGTCGCACGCGCAGCTCGCCCGTGCTGGAGGTGCCCGTGAGCCCGCTCGCCGGCGCCTCCTCCGTGACCGTGCCGTAGTCCAGCCCGCCCGCTACACGCAATATCGCCACGGCTAGGCGGTTCTCGAATGCCGTGCTGTGGTATACAGTTTTTAGTTGATATTTGAACGTGACATGCCGCTTCGTATTGTAAATCGTTGTATATTTTACAATGCGGAGGATGAAATGGAACAGGGAATTTGTTCCTTTACCTGGATGGAATTTACAATTTTACTGCCAGATACTTGAAATATAAGAAACTTATTTCTTACTTATACAAAATTTAACATGTGAAATTGTTTCAGATAGTCCCAACGGACAAATCTAACTTTAAGACACAAGTTATACTAGTATCTACATATTATTAGTGCTTAAACTACTAAAAGAAATTCTGCTTAATAACATCGCTAATATGTTTTCTTAAACTTACTGTAAAACATTAAAATACGACTCCAAATCAATAGCAGGAGCAGTAGTCCAATCAGCCTTATAGCCCATAAGGAGAACATTTGGAGCAAGTCTCCCCACGCCTGTGGACTGCATGAGAGCGCGAGCCCCAATTTCAAAGCTAAATCCATTGACGTTGGCGCAAAAAGCGCGAACTTTGCGACCCCGTAGCCATTCATCGCTTGACCTCAATCGGTAGGAGCGCTCCTTATACGTTAGCTTTTTCTAAAAAATACCATATAGTTAAGGAACAGGAATTATTTAACAATAATTCTTTCTCTTCATAAAAGTGAAGCAATTTTTTTTACATTTTTCATCATTTTTGATGCATTTGAAATATTTTTTGTAGCTCAAACTAATATATTATACGATAGATTTTAGGCATTATCATTTTCGTTTCACAGAATATAGCAAAAAGCAGCAATGTACAATAAAACATGGAGAAAATATAATTAAAGGTCAAATGTTATTACAACTATTCGACGTATTTTACCTGTTGAACGTCACCCACGATCATTAGCGAGCCAGCTTTGGTAATGAGATTTCCAAGATCTACCAAAGCGGGTCTATCCTGTGGTTTTCCAGCTAGCACGAGTAACTGGGGCCAGTAGTTCTTCACGTGTTCTCCAGTTCGTGCCAAATTGTGGGCGCTTGATAACGCTGTTTTGTACATTTGAGCTTGTGTACTACTACCCCAATTGACATCTGTTGAATTTATATTATGCTTGATAAAAAAATTACTCGTTATAACTACTTACATAGGACATTATAATTTTCATAAAACATACGGTAGAGATAAACGAAGATTCGACAATGTGAATTTATTCGATACTCTTTGATCATCAGTCATGGTTTTGTACGAAAGGATTTTTACCCATTACGAAAACAGATAAATCACATATAATCTGCAAATTTATATCTGCTGAGCAAGTAGGTATATCTATTTCTAAGAAAACGATCCCATTACTCAATGTTTGAAACGTATTTACGGAGCTCGTCACTTTCTGTTCTCGTTTGTAGCCACTTGTAATGATATGTGGGTTAGATTTACGTTATTTACGTAAAAGCTGAGGAATTTATTGTAATTGTTGGAATAACAGAGATCTTGTATGATGTGATACGTAATGAAGATATCCCAAATGTAATACCAAGATCAAATGAACCAATAAATAAACAAGGTTTCCATTTGGTTATAGATTACCTCGTTTTATTTCTAAATTAGATGTTTAACGGAAAGTAATAAGAATGTTTAGATACCTAGGTACTAAAATTTTCAGCTTTTTGATATGAAATCGAATTACCTTGGTTCCATGTACATAGCAGTCTTATATTATACACAATTAAACACTTATACTAATATCTTACCAGGTCTTCGGTAGTGGACAATGAGGTAGAGTGTGAAGAATATTGCGAAAGTGACAAGAGACATCACCCAGCTGATGAGTAGCATGATTGCCACGCACATGAGGAAGCCCAATAACGACACCCACACGTTGTAATACTGCAATCAATTTAATTGATTTAATTCCTACGCAAATGTTTTGTGGTCTCAAGTGAAAAAAAAATATCGTACTATCCTAAATTACTAATAATTATAAACGCAAATATAGCTTAGGTATACAGGGTGTAATCGTTAAGTGTGCACAAGCGATTATTCCGTAACTATTGCAGATATCAAAAAATTTTAAACTGACATCGAAAGTACTTAACCTAATGAGTAAAATGGCCATAATAAATTTTTAAAAATAAAACGAGAAATATCCAAAACTGTTACATTAAACGTTCCCATACATTTGATTTCCCATACATTTTGTATTCATAGCAGATTTTTGAAATGACGTCCTCATTGTGCAATACCATGAGGAGCTCTATTTTAAGTTTCTAAATGAACTTCCCTTCAAATTTGCGAAGTAATTAAAGCAGAAAACCAAAAAAAGAAAGAGAAAGCTAAAATCTTTCATATTAAATGTTCATGGGATATTCATATCTCATACTAAATGTATGGGAGGGTTTAAAGATAATTTTTTTGATATTTCCGGTTTTATTTTAAAAAAAATTATTACGGCCATTTTACTCATTAGGTTAAGTACTTTCGATATCAGTTTAAAGTTTTTTGTTATCTGCAATAGTTACGGAAAAATCGCCTGTGCACACTTAACGATTACATCCTGTATATACTAACACTTAATTATGTTAAAGAAATGCTCGTTCTGAGGGTTCGTTCGCGGTTGAAACAACACAACACATATAATTTGAGCAACCATCGTTTTGTTATAAGGTACCAGCTACTTATTTATTACACTAATCTATAACATTATTTACGCATAATATCAATAATATAACAGGCTTCATTACTTTCTTGCACGAGAAGAAAACTATAGACGAACAAGATAACAAATTACCACGGTAATGAGGTCTATTAGCCATCTACATAAATATGTACCTCATAACTGCTATTTCATTTACTGCCTTTTACTCTCAGCCTATTTTGTACGTAATTTTAGTAATATAATATAGAATTCCAGTTTTATCATGCATGAGACTAACTCATCTCATGTTTTTATTTTCACTCAAGTATCTCACTGAATTTTGTTCTTTATGAATCACCCAATCACGTGTTTTATGTGTTTACAATTGCATCACAATAGTTTTGGCGTGTGCAGATCCATATTTAGTGTATGTGTACACTGTATAGTGTATACTAACCCGGAATGTAGGTCGCCATCCGAGGGGTCGCACCAGCGCTGCGTGGAACGTGCAGAAGTTTATCAATGCGTATGACGCCAGGTAGAAGTTGGATATCAATGGCGCGATTGTGTTTAGATCAGCTGTTGAATTTACAGTTTATTATAGTTTTATAAAAAGCAATTTTCAGTTGAAAATTTTTAAAGGAAATTCCGTTTGTCTTGTAAATATAGGTTTTTTAGTACTTTTTATTTTCTAATCATAGTTTCAAATCTTTCCATAAAAATCTATCAACCAAGTTGAACTTACCTATAAGTAAAAATACGAGAGAGACAAAAAATGTCAACACATATCCACGGTAAGGCTCTCCATGTTTGCCGTAGGGTTTCGAGAAGAAGATAAGGCCCGGGTAGATTCGATCCACACCAAGAGCCTGGATAAGCCGCGGTACCGACAAAAGATTGGTAAGTGCCGTTGAGAGGGTCGCCGCCCAACATCCACCGTAGATAAATGGACCCCAAGCTGACATTAGTTGCATTACCTATATTTAAAAACATTTCTATTTAGATACTCAGAAAAATGGAACTGGAATCAAGATAAATATTTTATTTGACTTATATTAATTTACAATTGAAAAAAGAGGAAGAAAATACCATGAAAATAAACTATTTCAAATTCTTTTCTCATAGTTAAAAATGAGGAGGCCATGAGGTACTTATTTTGATATGGTTTACCACTGAGATCACATTGGTGCACAGTGCACACTTACAGAATAGCTATTGTGAAGTCCATAAGTGCATCCCTCGGTAGTGTTGACACAATTCGCCAAAGCGCTATAATCCAAAACAGTCCCATTGATGTGTATGACGTCAGTAATATTTCCGCTGGCATCCCTCAGAGCACCGGCCCCAGAAATCAGTACCATAGCTGCGTAGCTCACCATTGAAATCAGTAACGCTAGCAGTGTTCCTTTAGGGATCGCCGATGCTGGATCCTACAAGAAATGTAAACGGAACTAAATACTTTTGATCTTGTTTTTCATTACCATCACGAATATGAGATTTTGTTTATCTTCAAATATAAATTGCTTTATGATGATTCATTTTATGTTGAACTTCGCCGTGAATCAATGTTTCAGTATTTAATCATAAACTACATTGTATGAAATTCGTGTCTAATTTTCCGTACCTACCTATGTACTTACTGCTGTTTCAAAACTATCTATGAAATGTTTTACGACGAAAAGAACTCAAATTGACATGTCAAGGACCAATTATTTAGGGAAGGACAAACCTACTTCACATTAGGTGACAACAAACAAACCAAAATATAATTGGGGCGGGCACACGCAATTTTGGTGTGTACTTACATATATGTAGTTATCGAAAATAGGCATAATAACTCGTCTATTTTAAAAACTATACACTAAGTATATTCAAACAAAGTATAATAATCTAACAAATTCGACGAAAAAAGAAAAATATTTACGAAGTCGACTCATATGGGATGGACTAAAAGCTCGCTAAAAATAACATTGAGTCACCAATAAGACTGCCCCTAATTGGTTGTAACGAATCTATTCAATAAACGGCATATTGTATTCTTCATATGGGGCTTTTATACAATAAAATTCCAAAATTATAGGGGTTAAACGAATTGACTCTACCGATCATTGCAGTCGATTGGCAACGCAAACATTTTATAACTATCTGTTTATTTTTATGAGCGATTCTCAGAGCTGATGACTTCTGATTAAATTAATAATCTCCACTTGTTCATAATTTTCCTTTCAATGAATTTTGGATTTGCACATAAATACTATAATAATCATGGTTTATTGAGGGAGTTTATCATACTAAGTACTTAGGTATTGTACACGTGTCGAACTAAAATGACGAATGTCTTACGAATGTATTTAATTATTTATTGTTTTCTTATTTATTATTTTATTTACCTATAACACTAGGTTTTCTACGACGTATGTAGTTTTTATTTACATGAATGATGAATATAATGTTCATATTCAGTGTCTTGAACAAAACATTTGCAGCTGTAATGGAAAACACACCGTTGTATCAACAGCTACGATTCACATCGTGACTATGCGATGAAAGATCTCAAATCGATAAACAAATACAAGTGCGTTTTTTATGAAAATTAAAAATGTCTTTTCTATTATTTGTAAATAGTTGCATTATTAAAAAAATATACAGGCTAAGGCTCTATAAAATATCTACCAATAGCATAATTAGTGCGTTTTAAAAGTTATGTAAATTCAGATTGGTAATGCAACGGCATTGTTGCGCAAATTAAAATTCTTTCATTTAATTTAAATGTCATTCTGCAAAGTCGATTGTATTCGTTTTAATCACGACAAATCGAATAGTTGAAATGGTCTCATCTCGTGTTGTATTAGACTACAAGCCCGCATAGGACAAAAATATGGGTCAAATGAACCACTAGGGGACATATCTAGAACGATAGCAGAGCAAAAAATAATAAGATTCATCACTATGCCGTCACTTGTAAGCTGTCCAACTGAGTGCAGATGAGAATTGAAAAGTACAGGTAGACTCGGTAAATTTTGGTCATATATTTTTGTACGGCATTCTTAACCATCGATAGATCCATTAAAAATAATAAGAAACCGCTCAGTGCCGTACAAAAATGGTGGTCCACCAAGTTGGAATTTTTATTTAATTTCCGAGAGTTACCGGGGGTAAATTTGGTCATTTGACCATGTACGGCATCTGTGTCATACTATTGCTATACTGCTTTTAATCCATTATTCCGCAACGCCGTACAAAAATCATGGGGACAAGGGGAAAAAATCGAGAGATGCAATCCCCTCTCTTTCCCCACTCCAGGGGGTCATTTGACTAAGTACGGCTTCGGTTCCAAAACATTATCTAGCACTCAAAAGTACTATTAAAAGCAATGCCGTCAAAAAATAATTGTTCTTTTAAATGTATACCAATAATCATCTTAATTTCATCGAATTCTTGATATAAAGAGCTGTAAGGTCATTTGACCCTGTACGGGAACTTTTTTTTTAACATGATATTGTAAAATTCAATTGTTGTATAGTATTGCCGTTCAAAAGAAACCGTTCTAAAAAAAGTTATAGAGAAATGCAAAACCAGAAATTTTGTTAAAGTTTAAACATCGTAGATTAATGAAATATAATAGTTTTCTACACTTTATCCGTTGTTTTAAATAGTATTAACATAGATAAATTAGGAAAAAACGATGCCGTACATTTATGTGCAGACCACATCTTTTAGGCTGATGAAAGCGACGAAAGCTACAATTTTAAGAGTGCTTTATGGCCATTTGATACAGTACGGCATTTACATATTTTTACCCAACTACGGCAAAGCAAAAGGAGGGTTATGGTTGTTTACAGGTCATGTATGTATGTTCATCTATTCCCTCGTAACTTCTAAACTACTTATCAGAATTCGACAAATGACATATCATTAGAGGCGTCTGAATTATTCACTGGATAACCAACGACCAGCTAGCTAAAGGCTATATGGGGTTTCACAAAATCTAATGTGGCGCCCTCTAGCGGACAAAACATACAGAGTAAAAAAATAAAGTTAAGATAAATATGCAGTGTTTGGTATCATTTGAAAGCGCTTTACTTGTACATTTTGAATATGTATATATTACTAGCATTTGCTTGTGACTTTACCTGTATTCATGGACTGATTGCATATAATTCACATCTTTTCGTTCATAGCTTTTTTATTAGTTCATCAATTTAACGGAGTCCATTCCACCTGACTCCGACTTTCCAAGGTGATAATTAACCACCTCGAGCTTCTTAATATTAATGTATATTTATATTTTATTATAAAAATATAAAGCAAACATTTCGTTATATGGATTTTTTTCTTTTTCAGATTTTTCCCCTTTGAACCAACGAAAATGTACGGCACATGAAAAAATATTATCTATGCATAAAATACTTTAAAAATAAATTTATTTCGTGTTGTGTCAAATGACCCCCTGGAGTGGGGAAAGAGAGGGGATTACAACTCTCGATTTTTTCCCCTTGTCCCCATGATTTTTGTACGGCGTTGCGGAATAATGGATTAAAAGCAGTATAGCAATAGTATGACACAGATGCCGTACATGGTCAAATGACCAAATTTACCCCCGGTAACTCTCAGAAATTAAATAAAAATTCCGACTTGGTGGACCACCATTTTTGTACGGCACTGAGCGGTTTCTTATTATTTTTAATGGATCTATCGATGGTTAAGAATGCCGTACAAAAATATATGACCAAAATTTACCGAGTCTACCTGTACTTTTCAATTCTCATCTGCACTCAGTTGGACAGCTTACAAGTGACGGCATAGTGATGAATCTTATTATTTTTTGCTCTGCTATCGTTCTAGATATGTCCCGTGGTGGTTCATTTGACCCATATTTTTGTCCTATGCGGGCTTGTAGTCTATATGATCTATATTCTATATTGATGATGTTATTATATCTACTTTATATGTTGTTGCATTTTCCAATAATAATACCTAAAAAATAATATAACTGGGGATTATCTGCTCTTCCTCTACTAATATAAATTATAAAGTAAGAAGTTGCGATTATAGTAATGTGATGTCGCAATATTTATTTTCAAACATTGATAGTGGATATCTGGTAGATAATATGTCTTAGTAGTCTTGAGGCCAATATAAACATATTATGAGAAAATATTAATTACATTTCTGTCTTTATTTTGGCGTGCTTGCATTGTTTCAATGAACTTTTTTTTAGTTCAAAAATTATGCACCCTTAATTATGCTACATGAGTTAAGGTTCAATTTTGTGTTTATTCCACGCATACACTATCAATTTAATTTACTAAATGGAATACTAAATCAACGCTGTACATTATTACCGTGGCTGTACCTCAGTTCTCATTTGTTATTGGACTGAAAAATCGATGACTTAGACATAACCAAGCTTACTGTCTTCAATCAACTGAATTAAATAATTTACTTCAAATCTGTAGCTCATATTTTGACAGTATTGAATTCTTAAATAATTTGGAAAATCCAAAAGTGCACGCCTCATAATTTTTTTTTAATAAATATTTATTAATTATTATTTTTGTTTATTTAATAACAATTAAACCACATCGAATCAGACCCTGAAAAATGAAAGGGTTCTATTCCTGAGCATACTCAAGCGTAAGAGAAAAAAAAAGACTCGATTAGTAAAGTATTTCGGTCGCTATCGTGTTAACAAGAAAAAGGATCCGCACATACAGACACACGGACGTCCAAGACAGAACTTTTTTAAACTGTTTTTTAACTAGTTTAAATAACAAAAATGACATCAAAAATATCATGAACGTTAAAAATAGTGTTTTTTCTTAATATGTGTGTGTATGTATTATCTTACAAGTGCAATGTATGATACATAAAGACATTTTAAGTTTGAAAAATCAGATGTTTTGCGCGAAGTGACAGTAGTACCCACCTCAACGCTTCGCTTATGAGGCGTGCAAAATACCCAATACTTTATCTTATTCTAGGTTATTCTAAACCAGTAAAGATGCAATCTCTTGTTCTTTCAAAATGTCTATTTAAGCACCAAAATATTTATCTCTAACTGGAACATCGCCTCATTTTAGGTATGTGGGTGAGTACTGAGTATTACTCTCATAACATGTTACTATTTATGTACGACTAAATTCGTAAATCGTAATGTATATCATGTAGCCTGTCGAATTTCTTCGGAATGATATTTAAAGCACATTCAGCTGATCGTGAAGATCAATAAGTAAACATGTTGCATATAACTAGTTAGATATTACTAAGTATAATAATTATTTATTTATTTATTTATTTATTTGGGTACATCGACAGATCGCGCATACATCATTCCTTAATAATAAATACAAAGTAAGAATATTCTAATGCTTGATCCTATTATAGATGTACACAGCATTACAAGAAAAACTAAAGATAAATGTAGTTAATGGGGATGTTTTATACAAATAAAGTACCTTAGTATATTAATTCAATATTGCTTAATTTTAAAACGTGATGTGATATGATCTGTGCACTTTTCGTTTAAACATTGATAAACTATCGTGAAAAATATCAAGGTTCGGAACTTTAGTGAGGTATTCATTGTAGGTTCTCAATAAGCGAAAAACTGGTGAGTTCGAACCGAGAGTTGTTCTACAAGTTGGAATGCTGAAAGTTCGGATAGGTTTTCTGGGAATCGAACGGGGAGCATTAAACATTATACTATTGAGCAAATCTGGGCTATCGATTGTTCCGTTTAACAATTTAAACAAAAATGTTAGGTCTAGGGTGACTCTTCTATCCTGAAGTTTATCCATTTTGAAAAAAGCTAGTCTATCATAGTAGGGGCGTCTATGCGAAATGCCAGGTGAAATAAAGGCAAGATACCGAGTGAACCTTCGCTGTACAGCTTCCAGTCGTTGAGAGTGAACGGTGAAGTAGGGGTTCCAAGCGACACTCGCGTATTCAAGAACGCTGCGAGCCATACTATTGTACAGAATAATCCGGGTACTATTAAAACGGAATCCAATTTCAAGAAACCAACCATCTGATTCGCCTTTTTAACAATTGTGTCAAAATGCGAATTAAACTTTAAGCTCCCATCAATCACAATACCCAAGTCCCTCATTTCTTTGACCTCTTCTATTTGAACACGATTAATAACAAAACTAGATTTAAGTACATTTTTTTTCCTAGTGCAGATAAGGTGAAAACATTTTTTTGGGTTTATAATCATTTTGTTTGCTTCACACCAAGATTGGATATTATTTAGATCGCTTTGTATCAATTGTGCGTCATAAACTGAATCGACGACTTTATAAAGTTTAAGATCGTCAGCAAATAATGAAACTTGTGAGTTTTTAATAGCAACAGTTATGTCGTTGATAAAAATGACGAAGAGAATAGGGCCTAAATGTGATCCTTGAGGCACGCCTGAAGTTGCCTGGTATGATTTAGATGTATAGCCGTTAACTGATACTACTAGAGGTCTCTCTCTGAGGTACGATTGAAACCAATTAAGCAGGGGGCCCGATATTCCGTAGGATGATATCTTTTGTATCAAAACTGAGTGGTCGACTTTGTCAAAGGCGCTTGCAAAATCTGTATATATAACATCTACTTGCTTCCCTCTGTCAACATCATAAGAAAGGTTTGAAATAAATGTTACCATGTTAGTGTGTATGGAGCGTCCTTTAACAAAGCCATGCTGGTGGGGTGATATTGAGTGATGAATATGTCTAGAAATGAGCGGAGTTAGCAAAGACTCGAGAATTTTTGGGAAGCAGCTTAAAATTGCGATTGGTCGATAATTACAAACATTGCTACGATCACCTTTTTTGAAGAGTGGGATTATCCTAGTTTCTTTCCATGATGATGGAAAAATACCAAATCTTAATGAATTATTAAATATCAATGATAAAGGAAGGGCGAGAACTTTGGCACACCGTTTAACAAAGAGTGAAGGTATTTGGTCTGGACCCGGACCTTTATTGTAGTCAAGTTTTTGAATGCATTTAAGTATTTCTGTCTCAGAAAAGGAAACATTTGAAATATTATAGTGGTTTAATGATGAATAATTTATATGATTTGTCGGACCGGATACGGGTGTATACACTGACTGAAAGTGCTCGGCAAATAAATTCGCTATTCCTGGACCAGTAGAGGTTGTAGAATCGCTTAGATGCATTTCAGAAGGTATAGAGGAATTAGTTTTAGCTTTATCCTTAAAATAGCGCCAAAATTTTTTAGTATCTTTTGCTATATTAGACTCTATAGCATGTTTATAATCACTTATACATTATGAATTACATTCTACCTTCATTCTACAATTTCAAATAGCTTATACATATTTATTTTTTAGACAAAATATTAGTGCTCTACATTCAAATAAACGAGTTTCAAAACGTCACTGTAAATAAGGCCGTTGATGTTATAACCTCCAGGTTATTTAGGCCCAATTTACTTTTCTGCAAATAAATCTTATTTGGTTAAAAGCTCATAGTAATCCAATAAATTAATGTTGCAATTTACACTCAGAAATCGGCGATTTCATTTTTAATTGAACCAATGACGCCTTACATTTATTGTAAGTAGGTACATTTATAGTTTATCGATTCTCCTGGTCCACGTGTCAGGAAACAAAAGACAAATATTGACAATTTTCTAGGAAGTTCCCAGCTAAAGTGAGTTAATTTCAGTCGAATGACGTCACTCTATGTCGAGGCAATCGTCCACATCGCCATTTGATTGCTTCGTATTACATGTACTTCGGTGTATTTGAAAAGGCCGTGAGTATTTATGATTTTCTAATACTGGCATAATGTCAAAGCCTATTAATTATTATGATATACTTCCATGATTATGGTAGATTTTATAAACCGACGTTATTCTAAAATTAGGACTTAAATAAACATAACCACATATTTTTCTATCAACAAGAGAAATGTACGATAGATACCTTAAGATCCCCAGAGATGTTGGCCCCAGCTTGTATACCAGTCACCGATGGGAAGAAAATTGCAAACACGCTGAAGAAATTCTGATCCAAGTTTTCACTGTATCGGAAGTCCGGCTTGAAATTCCCAATAAATGTTGACGCTGCCAAAATAAATTCATGTTTCATAATCCCCAATTATTACGAAAAAAGAAAACCTATACCTAATACTTACATTATACTATATAATATTAGGGACTTAATTATTACTTAATATTGCTCTTCAAATTTTTCAAAATAAAATATCCTTTTATTTTCATTTGCAAGAGATGTTAAATAAAACATAATGTAGAGTTACAAAAGTATCAATGAAACTTACAGCTAACACCAACAAAGCCTTGCGCCACTTCCGTAATATCTTTAGGACCCATTATCGTCCCAACTACGAAGTCAACCATAGCCCCAACAATTATTGCTATTAGAAAATTCTGAAACAATAACGTATATTTTTTAAGTTGTGATAAATTACAATTTGTAAAAGTACCTATATACTTACTTACCTACATTGTATGTACTAATATCTACGTTTACAAATGTTTATGATTAGTCATTTTAGAATGGTTAGCAACCTTGGTTGTGAGCATTATAATTTTGGTTATTTCATATAACCTTTTATTTGTTTGGAGTTACCATAATACCACATGAAATTCAGAATGAAGAATAATAAACGAATGGATTTTAAATTATATGGCAATGGTATGTAATTTTATATAAATTATCGAGAGCGAAGGCTGTCACATAATAATTTACGAGTAGCAAATTTCATTCATTTCATTAATAGCTAATAGCTATTATTGTGAAAAACTAAAAGCAATTACGCTAATCAAACCGTAGCTTGCCGTGTTCTCATTAATCCATGTGTCCCATGACTTTACTTTTAGAAAGAAAATGAACGGTAGATAAGTAATGAAAAGTTTATACATAATATGAACACGTGGAAAATTATTTAATACAATGAAGATTGGTGAAAAATAATCATGAAAAGAATTGAACATAATCTAGAAAATAACAGACTTTTATTCATGCTTTTCATAGTGAAATTTTTCTGTCCTCCAGTTTAACAGTTTGTTTAGTTTATCCATTGTTTCTTTGTTCAATTCAATACCGTCACCTTGTCAACTACTCGTATTACTATATTTTGTACTATTAGTAAAACTCATATTTGTCTAGATTATTTGTATCGTCATGGATTCATTCTATACATATACTTAGGGTGAATGAAATGAAACGAAAATACGTTTACTATGGATACAATGAAAATATAAACGATACAAGTAGGTAGCATTTATGAATAAATGCTTAATTTAAAAATACAAATTAAATTGTTATAGTGCAGACTTAATCTTTTAAGTACTGAGTTTTACTCTGTTATCATGTACTGTGTACAAGACACCAAAAGAACTAATATTAGACCAGGAATTACTAATCTAGCTGAAGTCATTAAAGTTGTTCTTTTGCGTATTAATGACCGCTAAATATAATTAGTCAATACAGATAAATACCCTTTATACTTTCAGCCACATTTTTACTTGTAAGATAAGGTTATCTAACTTTCTACGTCAAGCTGGTTCGATTTTGAGTCAAAGAAATATCATACAATTTACTAGAGTAAACAATGTTAATAGCCGATGAAAGGTATATTTGTTATATTTCAGGGTGGTTTATACACAAGGGAGGGTGAAGGGCAGCCCGCTCGGCCATCCGTTTGTCAGTAAACAACGCATCGTGTTTCCTGCACAAGGCTACAATAGTTTGTACTACGTAAACGGTAAACGTAGTAGATTAGAACTACTGAATGACGATTATACGCTGCCATATTAATTGAGAACTATGCGAGATAACTAATTTGTCTATTCTTGTCAGCTGTACTGATTTTTAGTTCAGTTCTTTTAAAACATATTTTCTTTGCAACAGTATTTAGATTGCATTTATGAGATACTTATAAGTTATAAGTATAGTACTATGTACATATCATGTTTTATAAATTATAACACATGATACATAGTAGGTAGGTACTATTCCTTGTAGGAAATATGATTTTTATGGAAAGTGTTGAATAGGAATTAGGAAATTTATCTGAACTTACCTGAGCCTTACTCTCCCAATCCATTCCCACGGCGCAGATGATACACATGAGGACTAGAGCCACAGCTCCAACTATTCTGACGTCATTGACTCCATTGTCTATGATCTTTACACCCTGATTCCGTAGAAGATCGTTTAGTGAGTCACAAAATCCAATGGTATTCATACTAGCTGCTACTGCGTTTGCAAAAGCAAATATAATTCCCACTGAAGCCCCAAATTCGGGTCCTAGCGATCTGGATATTATGTAGTATATACCTCCTGCATTCAAAAAGAAACACAATTAGTAGTAATATTACATAAGTATATTAGATACCTACCTACCTAGTAATATAATTGTACGTAAATTATTTATATAGTTTGAGCCAGTTTATATCATAATAAGAATATCTTAAATGAAGAATCCTAACCAATAATATTAATGGATGTTTAGGTATACAATATGTATCTGGAGATCTTATATTTCATAATTTCATTCAAAGACAACATTATTTATGAGAGATGTGACCATGTAAAATTTAATAGCTTTGAAAGCAAGCATTCATTACAAAACAACACCTAACAATGTACCTACTATTCATATAAAAATTGTTTATAAACTACTTACTACTATAATAACTATCTCAATAAAGATTTTTCCAAGAAAATGAATAATTAATAACTATACTGAAAATATATAGTTTCTCATAGTCATTTAAATCTTATATTTAATATGATACTAATATTACAATCAATTAATTTTTTCCCAATAATGAACGAAACAATATTATCCCCCTTAGTCCAGTCATTTTAGGGGTTGACCTAGGAAAATTGAGATACTCAGAATATTACAACGAAAACACTTGTATTTTGGCATCTTAAAACTGATATAATTGGATCATCATAAAATTCGATTTTTGTGACCTTCGACCCCCTGATTTTCAAACTTGCGACCATCCAATTATATATGAATTTGAGGACAGTTTTAGGATGCCAGCTGAATACAAGTTTTTACATATATACTGGGTAGGTATCTCGATTTTCCGAGTTTTACACGTAATTTGGCCTAAACTGACTGCGGTAGGTATACCTCCTTGTATTTTTTACGTGAAAAAGATAAAACAAAATACAAAGTATTACTTTTATATAACAAAGTATAGGCTATAGCGAATTTCTAGTAAGTAGATGTGTAACAATCTACCGCTTGGTGTTGGTTGTATTTTATTGCTGGCTTCGATTAGCCTATAATTAAATATTGCACTCGATATGTCATGATACGGTTTCTATATAAACAAACGCATTTACCACGTCGAGGTACTAAAATATTAGTATTACCAAAGATAATATAAATAGTTACAGGTCAGAAGGCTAGAATGCCTTCAATTTTCGAGTTTCCAGTTTATGGGAATAATCCTATCCTATCCCGAAAGAGCAATTGTGAGCTTTAAAGTTCTTGCATGAAACCTTACAAATCAAAATTTTAAACCGTTCTTATGGAACTTATAGATTCCACATAAGTCTAATTATTATTTTAAATTTAATTATTTTTGATTTACTTCTCTGCTGGAGATATTTTTAAGGTTGGTTGTGTTAGTAAAATTAAGTTTTTGAGTTATTGGATTTGAGACCGTTTGGAATTGGATTCCCAGAAAGAACCGGAACATACAGCTATAGTTATTTATACAATTTAATTACATTAGTTCCTTACCTCCTTTTACTTCTCCATTCGTGCATATAGCACTCATCGAGAGCGTTGTGATGACACAAACAATAGCTGATATTGCTATAATGACCAGAGACATGCCGATCCCAGCTTGTGACACCACCCACGATATTCTCAAGAACAACATCACACCCCATATGTTCAGGAGGCATGGTATCAACACACCCTAAAATTACTTTAAATACTTAATACAAATCCATTCTTTACAATAAGTTAATTATTTTGTTAAAAGCTCTTACTTGAATCCATCCTAATTTGATACCGACGGCGGGAGTGGGTGATTTTGTATCTCTTTGGCTTTGCTTTTCGTCCTGAAAAGGTTTACTTATGATAGAATATGCATGAAACCCAAAAATTCATCTCATCATATTCATCTATCCCTATAAAATTTATCATCCTTTAAATAAACGCCTAACACTAATGAATAAATCCATTATTTTTTTGTATCAAATATCAAAATAAACTACCTATCATCATTAGGTAAATACGTCTACAATTTTTTATGTTTTTTGTGTAAACAACAATCAATATTTAATTTACAAAACCATTCGTTTGCAATTAACGGTGTGGTTTTTGTTAATTGTAAAAAGTGAATACGTACCTACCTATATGTATAGATAATAATTATTGTTTACCATCCTTTCAATTTTAATTTGGTAGTTAAGTACTTTCAATTTTATTTTGGTAATTTTATTTAGGCTTAAAATCCATACTAATATTATAAATGCGAAAGTAACTCTGTCTGTCTGTCTGTTACTCAATCACGCCTTAACTACTGAACCAATTTGCATGAAATTTGGTAAAGAGATATTTTGATACCCGAGAAAGGACATAGGATAGGTTTTATCCCGGAAATCCTACGGGAACAGATTTTTCTTTGAAAACGCGGGCGAAGCCGCGGGCGGAAAGCTAGTACAAAATAATGGTATTATAGGCAATATTACAATTATTAGCTATTATTGATTTATTGACTCTGGTTAGTATTGTTCATAATCAGAATATTCAAGTATGTACCTAGGTATTGTAGCGTAAATTAGTAACAAGTTTTTCCATACTAGAAGACTCCAAATGAGAATACATTAATAATAACGTATTATCTTGATAACAAGATAAATTTCAACTTGACTTATTTCCAAGTGAGTTCTTAAGATAATGTTAAGTAGGTATATAATATAATGCCTTCATTCAAGTATCTCACGATTACGGCGATCATAACAATACAATTATCTCGCGTAGTGGGCTAATGTAATGCAGATGATAAAGACAAAGACCAAACGAGACAGGTGAATATGATAGACGCCGTCTGTCCGTCTGTTTATGAAGTTAATAAAACATTATGGTGTACCATGACACTGAGATTAAGTCCAAAACATTTACATATACCTACATATATATGTTTAGATGAGCGTATGCCGAAAATTACTTGCATCGGTTATTGTAAGAAATAACACTCTATTTTATATAGAGCTGAACAACAGCAATGTTGAAAAACTAAAGAACGCAAACTTTTTCCTTCATATTCAATAAATATTTACAAGGAAAGCCATTTGAAGAACAACATAAAAATTTATACACCTAGTAGATTGTTTACAGTTGGGTTAATGTATAAATTATAATTTACAAGGTTTATTACACATACATTTTATGATTTTATTCGGGTGCTGTTAGTATTTGTGTACCTATCAAGGGCATTATTTTTGTTATAAATCTAAACAGAAGTAGGTAGGTATGATCTATGCCGCACTATATTTTTAACATTATTTACTTTAAACTCGGTGTTCGAAGGGTGTTCGGCATCCTGAATACCTATAGATAATTTAGTCCTTTTTCGATAAACTTGCTTTTGAATATGAATTATTCTTGGTCACTTTAAAACTTGTACGACGTCAGTCTGCAGCGGTTTACTCCAGTAATCACCGGTTGCGCCCTCGGAGTAAGGCTAACGTTACGACTACAAGATATCTATGCCTGTTGCCATTTACAATGACGCATTCCCACGTGTCATGAATTTCCGTTCCTTCGTTCCTTCAGTAATAGTTTCAAAATTGACACTGTTAATAGGTACTTGTATTTTTATATGCGTTAAAAAAACATGTGTTTTGGCATTCTTAATTAATTGCCGTTTGAATTACATTGTGCAAATAAAATAAACATGTTTCTACCGTTTTCAATTACAAAGGCGATGACGATCGTGAAGTCTGTGCAATGTATTCTGATCTAAAATTTAGATATTCCTAGAGGTTTTTGGTTGGTAGCAAATAACATTGGAATCGTAATTTCCTTCCTTATTTATTATTGTCCTTGTCTTGGAAATAGAGGCGTCTCTTCCATGCCAAATTTTAAAGTCATTTTTATTTTACTTTTACGACATGAAGAATGAAGAATATGACTTAAGAAGATTATGACACCGGATTTTTCCCTCTGTTGATACTTGACATTAAAGTAGTATAATGTATTGAGAGGATTAAGATCACATTTATGTATCACTATAAAATTGCATCATAGCATTTTTAATTTATCTAAACTACTGTCAATCCTACAATTCATGCTCAAAATGATGTTTTAAACATGAGAACCAATTATACTTACACGATCTAAAAAAACTAAACGTCCTTTTAAATTCCGAGGGTCACTCAATTTGAAACAGCATAAATGATGAGATAAATATAATGGAATATATTTTGCATAAAGATAGTCATAATAACAGTAAAAATACAAGCTGTGATTTTTTATATTGCTTTAGATGAATTTCTAAAATATATCAATAATAATCAACCGTTAAAGTATTGATTTATTATATTTTATATGCATCTACGAAATAAATACCTCTTCTGTGATCAGATGATCGCCGTGAAGTTCACCAAGGCTTGGCCTTTTTAAAGCTCTCTTAGAATTTCTATAATTTTCCATGCGCGGCAGCGCTTCCCTCGTCATCTGCGCCAATGACCTCTTTCTTCTCCAGCCAGCATCGTGAAGCCATGTGTCAGGTTGAGCATTCGGATCTCCCCGTTCCACTGTCTCTACTGATGACCTTAAAGGTCTAGTTATTATAGCAGCGCCCATGTGGATGCCATTCTTTTTACTTTCATTTTCCACCGGCAATACGGTGAATCTTAAACAATTGTTTTAATTTAAATTATACAACCCAAACCGATATAAAGGTAATAACAAAAATGCTACAATTTATTCAGATTTTTATAGTTCTTTAGTCGTTAAAATTATTGTTTTATATTCATGAACTAAAGAGAACTGCTGCTTTACCTGTTTTCCTCCATTGTCCCCTTATTCATTTTACCTTGGACTAACGGAAAGTATTGAGCGTATCATTAATTTGATATAACTGTACCATAATACGGGGACTTTTTTGGTTTTATCCTCAACCGCATATTCTTTGCTGACCCTGTAATAAAATTGAATGTTATTACTTAAATGTTAACTTTGGTTAGGTACAATCACAGGGTACAATTTAATTTAAAATTAATTTAGTTTGAGCTTTAAAATATATTACACTATTTTAAAGCTTAAACAAAATAATGTATTTCTATAATAATATAGTAGAAATGAATCGCCAAATGTAAAACATGAAAACGGCTCGATCAATTCGACAATTTTTTCGACGATTTAAAATTAAAAATCTGATTCTAGGATAATAAACGAGTTGGGACATAGTGATAATGCTCTACATTTAATTGTTCGATGATGTTTTTATTGTTGACATGTGTTTATCTACTAACATTATCAAATAATGTATAAGGACCTACGATGTACCTTATATTCAAGTACCGACATCTTAATTTCTCTTCACATTTACACTTATCAAATTCAATTATTAACGTAAGTACTTCCTATGAGATAACTATTTACGTAAGTAAGGTCAATAAATAAACAAATGAAAAACATTTAAAAAGGCAGAAGGTTGTTGTTTGCTACATCCAAATAGGTTCCGTTTTGTCTCATAAAGTACCAACTAAAAAGTTCTTCCTGTAAAGTGGGCATTGATTAATTAAAAGATGTAGTTCGTGATTTTGGTAAAAGTTAAAAAAGAGCAAATGATTTCTTTGTAGCAATATTTTTCTTCAAATACAAAGTGACAGAATGTATGGGTTTATTTTTAAAGCCCTCTGTATAAACATTTAAATTGATGACGAACGCTTCTAACAAGTTTGTATTAAAATATATCGTGTACGGTGTACAGTACAAAAGCTCTCGGGCCCGGCCCGACAAGTCGCGAGACGCGCAGGCTTTCACGCCGGTACAATCCAGTTACGGCCGGCGCCAACTAGCGGCTATGACGGCACTTACCGCACGTTTATACCCACTGACGCTATTAGTCCGTTTTCTTATGGGAAAAGGTATACATTTTTGAGTAAAGCAATGCCATTTGGTACGAATGTTGTACTCCTCCACCTAAGCCCAAATCGCCTGGTAGCCAGTGTCTACTCCCCGGCAGAATGGAGGGAGGGGGGGTTATAGAACAGAGCGCCCGGCGCTTGGAAAAAAAATTCTGGCGGATTCATTTGGCCCTTTGAGTCGAGTTTGGTGTCGTTATCAGGTAACTAGATGATGCCCGATTCATTCCCCATACCAGTTTTTTAGGCTTCCGTAGCAAAATATGTCACAATCTTTAAAATAATAAACTTTTGGCAGTGGCAAAATCCAAACAAACCGGTATATTTTTATATTTTTGTATGAAACTTGGTTTATAAAAAAATACTGTCTGAAAGGCCATTTCATGCAGATTATAAAAACATTAACATGTAACATATATCTTACCATTTTCAATGTGAAATAAATTATAGAAAGTACAGGAACGTTCGTCAGCGCAGCGTAGGGGACAGCTGATAGACCCGAAAAATAAGCAATAACATAAAACAAAAACCAGTCAAGTGCGAGTCTGACTCGCCCATCGAGTGTTTCGTACTTATTTGTCCTATACCATGTTATCTTGTCTGGTATTACCTGGTTAACTGATACACACACACTTTCGTCTTTATAATATTAGTGTGATTTTTGATCATCTTTAAATTATAAATGAAGTCAGGTAACATTGTTAAAAATAAAGATATATAATAATAGAACGTTTTTGTATTAATAATAATGACAACCACCTCCACAAAATTTACATAATTTGGTACATTTGAGCTGGCGTATAAAACACTTCAATCTGGAATTGCAAGATTTCATGCAGCGATATCTTATCAATTCAAAGCTTCTCTTTTCTTTTTATTTCAGATGGGCAAGGAATATTTTGATTTTTTTAGGTCCCTAAATATATTATACAGCCTGTAAAACTGCCCTTAAGGTATGTTGTTTAAGGGCAGCTTCTGTGGGAGGCAAATTTTCGATTTGCCTGTCCGTTTTTGTTGAAATTTTGTTTGCGACCCTCATTTACTGTCACAGCGGGGTACAATGTGAAAAATAAACATGTACTTATAATAATTATAAAAAAATATAAGTTCTGGATGAGAGTATCCTTAAAATATCGTGACCGTCCTTACCTATCATGCATTGTAATCACAAACTTTTCAATTTCACTGTCTGCATATTTGCCACTGTAAAGTGCTTCAAATCCTCGTGTAACATTCGGATATGCCTTCCTTACCTCAAATGCAGGTGTACCTATAGTTCTTTTAGATCTAGCTTGGAATACATGATATTCTGTACTAGCCATATCTGTCGACTGTTCTTAACATTATTTTGGCTACTACTACTATATCGTGTGTTCCAAAGCTAGAAGGTCTAAAAGAACTATAGGTACACCTGCATTTGAGGTATGGAAGGCATATCCGAATGTCACACGAGGATTTGAAGCACTTTACAGTGGCAAATATGCAGACAGTGAAATTGAAAAGTTTGTGATTACAATGCATGATAGGTAAGGACGGTCACGATATTTTAAGGATACTCTCATCCAGAACTTATATTTTTTTATAATTATTATAAGTACATGTTTATTTTTCACATTGTATCCCGCTGTGACAGTAAATGAGGGTCGCAAACAAATTTTTAACAAAAACGGACAGGCAAATCGAAAATTTACCTCCCACAGAAGCTGCCCTTAAACAACATACCTTAAGGGCAGTTTTACAGGCTGTATAATATATTTAGGGACCTAAAAAAATCAAAATATTCCTTGCCCATCTGAAATAAAAAGAAAAGAGAAGCTTTGAATTGATAAGATATCGCTGCATGAAATCTTGCAATTCCAGATTGAAGTGTTTTATACGCCAGCTCAAATGTACCGAATTATGTAAATTTTGTGGAGGTGGTTGTCATTATTATTAATACAAAAACGTTCTATTATTATATATCTTTATTTTTAACAATGTTACCTGACTTCATTTATAATTTAAAGATGATCAAAAATCACACTAATATTATAAAGACGAAAGTGTGTGTGTATCAGTTAACCAGGTAATACCAGACAAGATAACATGGTATAGGACAAATAAGTACGAAACACTCGATGGGCGAGTCAGACTCGCACTTGACTGGTTTTTGTTTTATGTTATTGCTTATTTTTCGGGTCTATTAGCCGTCCCCTACGCTGCGCTGACGAACGTTCCTGTACTTTCTATAATTTATTTCACATTGAAAATGGTAAGATACATGTTACATGTTAATGTTTTTATAATCTGCATGAAATGGCCTTTCAGACAGTATTTTTTATAAACCAAGTTTTATACAAAAATATAAAAAAATACCGGTTTGTGTGGATTTTGCCACTGCCAAAAGTTTATTATTTTAAAGATTGTGACAAATTTTGCTACGGAAGCCTAAAAAACTGGTATGGGGAATGAATTGGGCATCATCTAGTTACCTGATAACGACACTAAACTCGACTCAAAGGGCCAAATGAATCCGCCAGAATTTTTTTTCCGAGCGCCGGGCGCTCTGTTCTATAACCCCCCCTCCCTCCATTCTGCCGGGGAGTAGACACTGGCTACCAGGCGATTTGGGCTTAGGTGGACGAGTACAACATTCGAACCAAATTTCATTGCTTTACTCAAAAATGTATACCTTTCCATACAAGCATGCCCATAAGAAAACGGACTATATGAACTGGCCCTAAACACGCGCTGTATATTTTAAACTTACAAATTCCATTTTTTGTAGGTATAAGTCGAATAAAGGTCAAATACAAAGTAGGTAAACCGGAAATCTCAGGAAATCCCTGTAGAATGAAAAATTAAATTTTCGATTTTTCCACTTCATATTGGTCATAATAAGTATACCTATTTTATCTTATTTTATCGTAGTGCTACATTTATTCTGCGGTTAAACGTTATCATATTATGTAATGTCATACCATTAATGCAGTAATTGTTGTTGTATTACGCAAATTACCTATATTATGAATTACGATCATAGAATTGTTAATGTTACACCCGACATATTACCTATAATAGATATAATACATATTTAGGGTGTCAAAATGGTAATTAAATTGGTAGGACCTACAATTTTGGGGGTTCCAAAAGCTTTAGTTCTTTTAAAGAGAAACTGTGCTTGTGGAAAACCTCAAATTGGTGGTGTTTTCCCCTACATTATTTCTAATCTAAAACGAAAAACTATTAAGATTATTATTGAAGACAGACTCGCATAAGAATTGCCCCTTTAAAAAATCGTATGAACTACCTTGTAAAATAAACTTCGTTGGTCAGTCAGGTTTAAGTGTGCCGATGAAATGGTGGCAATAATTTGTTTGATAAATCCTAAATGGGATTTACACGGTCGAATGTGTACACCATTTGAAAACAAGCAAGCGAATTGCACAATAATTCCCATCAAAGGACTTGTTTGAAATACTTAGTTTCACACCTATGAGACAACAATATCGTTAAACAAGCTCACATTTTAACGATTAGATCAGATTATAACGCAACACTGTTCTTGAAATTCACACGTATATTTTAATGAATTCCGTAAAAGGAGCTTCTTTATTTATTTACCAACTAGCAATGCCCTGCGGTTTCACCCGCATAGATAGCGATATCGTTACAGTGAAAAGTCTACTATAGGTCGGACTATAGGTTTAATTTTTAATCACATGAAAATCACCTAAACTTTACCCCGTCCCGCACTACGGCCTTTTTTTTTGTTTTAGTGGGGAAATCTTTCATAGATACCCACGGCCTCCGGGGGAGGGGCTGTGGGTTATGTCGAATTCCTACCGACCAAAACCCCACTGTGTTCCGTCAAGACGCATATTGGTAGAATTCCCCGCACTACGGCCTGCTCGAACAGTATACGGTCTACTATTTTCTGTAGATTTTGAATGGAATATCCAATTCTTTTCATTTAAAAATTATTTTGCTGGTATTGAAACAGTCTATAATAAAACATCATTTAATGGGATAAGGATTAATATATGTGTATGGATAACATGGTTTGATTACTGTCGGCACTTCTATTTACTTTGAAAACGTAAAAAAGTTGTTGTAGTAACATAACTACTGAAGATGGACATATGGTATCGCGGACTTTCTTGTAGATATTGATCCATTCTATAATACCGTAGAACATTTTTTTGTTCTATCTTCAATAGATTCCGCAGCGCACGCGATGCCAGAAGTTTTATTGAGGATTTTTTTACACCTTGGGTTACATTATTGCATTTTTGGTAAGGATCTCTAATTTTTTTGAAAATGCAATATAGCCTATGTTGCTCAGTAAAGATGCAGCTTTCTAATCGTGAAAGAATTTTTGAAATCGGTCCAGTAGTTTATGCGTGAAAACCATACATACATACATACATACTTACAAACTTTTCTTCTTTATAATATTAGTATAGAAGTATAGATATTAGTTAATACACCATGCGTCTATGTCACCTATTTCCAAGGTTTGTAGCTTTCCAAACAATGCGAGAAACGTCATTAATTACGGGTTTAGGAAATTATTGTAGCTAGATTCATATTTTGAAGACTTCTTTATAAAACAACCATTTTGCATAATTACTAGACATCGGATTATATGCACTAACAAAATGCCAAAATATGCATGCAAATATGCACTAAAAAAGGCCGAAATATGCACTAAAAACGACTGATATGCCTAAAATATGCACAATACAAAAGCAAAAAACCTTTATTAATTTTAAATTTAAATCAAAGATTGTACAAAAACAGTGAAATTTTCTTGGAATTAAGTATAGTTTTTGTGCCAATATACAATTTAGCATTTTAACCAAATTTTCGAGCGCAAATTTGTGACTTTTGTCACCCGCGAGCCCTGTGTTGCCACCTTAGACCTTTCCGGGCTAAATCTAGCCCTTTTTTGGAATTCAACCCGTGTTTTAAGTTTTTAGCCCCAAAAGGGTAATCTAGCCCTGTTTTTAATGGCTCAAAAATTACTAAAAATGGAGCCCATTTTGTCATTTTTTGCCATTTTACCATGGCAAAATAGGGTTGGTTTACTCGCTGAGCGTTCTGATTGGCTAATAAAGGTTAGTCGACCAATCAAAACTCCCGCTACTTAACGAAATATGCACGATTGGGGAAAAAGGCTATAATATGCACTAACGCCGTAATTAGAGAGTTTTATGCATTTGCATATGCAAATATGCAAATGCATATAATCCGATGTCTAATAATTACCTAGCTACTTTACACCACATGTGAGTGTGTGTCCCAAATTCCAGACAAATCTGATTGGCAATATTTGTGCTTGTTTACATATCTACACAAATTTATATAAACTTTCACATCTAAGTAATATTATAAAGCTGAAGAGTTTGTTTGTTTGTTTGTTTGAACGCGCTAACGGGAACTACTAGTCCGATTTGAAAAATTCTTTCGGTGTTAGATAGCTCATTTATCGAGGAAGGCTATGGGCTATTATATCATCACGCTACGACCAACAGGAGTGGAGCCACGGGGGTGAAACCGCGCGGAGCAGCTAGTTTATAATATTTGATTTGTCCTTATTTAGGCATTGAGATAATATTACTACGTATGGAGGAGACACCACGAACAAAATCTGTGCGCCATTTTTTGCTCTAACTAAGTTTTAAAAATTATTATCTAGTTATAGGTACTTACCGATGAAAGTTATTCCTTTGCACTTTTCCGTATTATTTGTATTATTTGTGCAATATCGTAACACACACGAAGGCATATTTTTTTTTTTTTACTTAAAAACAAATAAAAAATGAGCGTGAAGTTACGCCATATGGCGTATGTTGAGCGGAACATAAGTGATGTTGGCGGTGTCATCTCCATATGTATATCTCAATGTATTTAGATACTTATATCGTCCTTATTTTCGTTAATTTTATGTTTCTCACCGATATTTTATCCAATTTTAACCAGTGTGTTTTTATTCAGTTGGTACTAAATAATTATTTTAGCGGCACATTAGCAAAAAATAATTTAAAAGCCAAACTGGATATTTAAGAAGTCAATATAAATTACTGGGTAATTATAAAAGCAAAGAATGGTTTTATTTAACGATTAATATAAACAGTAGTGGATTTTTTACGACATTTCTGTTCACGTGTGTGTGATTTTTTATGGAACGTTAAATTTCTTAATTATTCTCACGTCACCGCTGACACCATCTAACTACATGGCAATTACCCAAAGCATGTGACTTGTATTAAATTCATTTAAATTATTACGAATACAATACGTCCTGCCGACCGACACCAGCTTATCTTATCTGATAGATCTTTTATATTCGCGATGCTAACGACATGTGTTTGTATAAATGTATTTTTTGTTCATTTTTAATATTATGTTTATTTATATAATATTGAGTTGATTATGAAGTAAATTGTAAAACATTACAACAAATGAAAATCATCTGCAATATCCCTACTTATCTTATACATTACTATTTAATATGGAAGATAAAACCTATGACATACAACAAACAAATCTACATAATTCTCTTCTATTTTGATTAACGTTACTTTTACTTTCTTTCTTTATCTTTATTGTAAGGAGTATCATTGTTTTATCTTTATTTTATTGTTTTGTTAACATATTGCCACTACACATTTCTTTCAACTCATTATAAATGATCAAAGGATTACCTATTGAATATAATGATAATTAATGAGCTGACCAAAATTTGCTAGTTAGCTAATTTTGAGAAAACTGTATGGTAGTGGATAGTACTTTAGAAACTCATCTTGTAACTAAATATTCTCTTTTTACATATCCATTTACTGGTAATGTTTTAAAACGATCTACAGCCACCCACTACATGGTTACGATTGTTTTTTCAAAATAATATGACATTGATCCATATTTCTTCAGACTGATATCGCATTGTTCATTATATAGTCCTCTAACGACCATCAGATAAGTAGGTAGACAGTGTTGCCACCCGCAGTTTAATCAAGTAATAGACTCCTTGCCGCGACTCCCACTGCATGAACCGCCTCATATTACAAATTAGCCTCATGGTCTCTTATAACATTTTCTTTTACATAGGTAATAATATGAGACAATGTTTTAATTAAATTTGAAAGTGTCATAATTCATAAATCTATATAGTCCTTAGGAAAAGTGATTGATTATTCGCTAACATCCTTTTTGAAGTGAAACTTCTTTATCGGGGTTGGAAAAAAATTTAGTGTAACATTTTTTCGTTACGCGTGACATTTTTCCGTTACGCGCCATCTTTTTCTTATCCCTACCACGCGTTATTCGACGTATTTCTGTAAAGTTGCATATAGTAAATTATTTTTTGAAAAATAAGGTCATAAAGAAGTTTCACTTCTTACGTGTGTACACTAGTACACGCACACATTTTTTTTTATATTATTGTCAAATATTAAAAAAAATCGGTTAAAAGCGAGTCGGACTCGCGACACATCTGGTTCCGTATAAATAAGCTAAAGAACTGGAAAAAAAGTTCACCCATCCAATCTATGTTCGTGGCTACCGTTGCTTAACCGCATTTTTTTTATAAGGATCAAAATACATCGTGTCGGAAAATTTCATCTTTCTAATTATTATTATCAGAGTACATGAGATACAGCTTGGTGACTGACGGACGGACGGACAAATAAACAAAGACGGATACCGAAGCTTCAGTCCTGCTTTACCCTTTGGAACTAAACAGGACTTATATCGTACCAGCGCAGCGTTGATATTGTAGAAATTGCATAAAAGTTAAATTGAAAGATAAGAATCAATTCTCTTATAAAAAGGGAACAGAAAATTAACTGAAATTTATGTTTTCAGCGTATTTCTGAAATCGGTACGATATCGGTCAGTAATGTTAAACCAAGCTATATAGCAAATTAAACAAATTTATATGCCGGGGTATTTATATTTAGAATTGTAATCGATAAATATACAGAATTAATAATAATCTGCCTATCACTTCGAAACTAAACAGATTAGAAGTTACATGGTTGTTTATACTACAAATAAACTTTATGGTGTTTGGATTTATTTTTCCGTTACTAATTTATTTTTGTATAGATAAGTGTAAAACCTATGCTAAATATAATTATATATTAGTTAACATATTATATTGCATTTATTTAATAGGGATCTACTAAGTTTAAGTACCTGCTATCTAGTAAACTGCTCTTTATTCTGTACAGTAGCAGTACCTATATTTCCCTGTTTTATATATCGCTACCGAATTTGAGGTAATTAATGAAACTACGCTATAAAGTTGACCCTGCCTCGCTGTTGAAGGCACAGCTTAATACTGAGTTGGTCCCCTTTTTGCTAAAGGTCTGCCACACTTTTGTCTTTTTCTCTGTTTTGTATTTCTTATTCTTTTTATTATATCTGTTGTTGGCTTTTGGCAAAATAAATTATTCTTTCTTTCTTTCTTTCTTTCTTTCTTTCTTTTAAGATCATTCATAAAAAAGTTTTATCATCTCATTGAACTCAAATGTCTGCGAATTTAATCCGTAGTGATGGCTCATTTTTAATCGAAACAGTAACGATATCCATGAATAATATTTACAGTCTTACTAACACTAGATCTTCTCAGCAAAATGAATCACTCATTCTTCCAATACATACCTACTTGAGTTTTGATTTGATGGTTTGCCAGAATCTAACCTCTTTCATCTTTTAAACCAGCTAATGTTATTTTACGACTACAATTTTCATACATATTTTGAAGTATCGATTTGAAGTATACATGTGTTTCAGTTTTATTGGAAAATTGAAAATTGTTTGCCGAAGATTAATAAAATTTATTATTTTGTGCTGGATACACCAACCTACTTTATTTAAATTATAGATAATTTCGCTTTATACATTTCTGAACATTTCCTTATTTAATGCTCTAAGACCTAAGTTATTTTACTACATTTTATATGTACCTATCTACCTACTATGATTCATTACATTAAGGGCTGATTTTTCAATCCTTGGTTAAAACTTATTCGTCGAATAATGTATAAAACTACCATTTTAAAAACGTATTCTAATTGCCCGTATTTGACAGTTTACGTGACATTTTAATATTATCGTGTAATACTTTATTGGACGGATAAGTTTTATCCTTGGTTTTATCCAAGCATTGAAAAATCGGCCCTAAATGTTATGATACACAACACAAACACCTTTTTTATATTTCAATAAATGTTATTCTATAAATATGTACAAACAATCTTTATTCTATTATATCTTTAACTTTATTTATACATAGAACTTAGTAGTTTATAGTCTCTTTAGACTAGACTAAATAAATAAATAAATAGATCGTTTTATTATTTTTTAGTAGTTTAGGCTTTACATTTACTCAAGTTAAATTTTAATAATGAAAGAATGGATACATTTGAATTTTGAACTACATATCTACTAATTAAAAGTTTAATAAATATACAGGGCGGAAATTTTCCATGGGTTACTGGGTTCAAATGCAGTTCTATTTTTTCAGTAATCACTTTCCAACATTTTCAGTAAGTAATTACTTTCCCTGCAGGACCAATAGAAATTTCCGTCCTATATAAGTTGGAAGGTAAGGTAAAGAAGAAATAATAGAAATACATAGTTCCAAATCTGGAAAAAACTTTGAAAGGAAATAAATTACCAATATGATCAAAGCACAGTAAGCACTACCCTATGCAATTATTAATTACGAAGATAATAAAAATTATAATTTTATTAGTAAAAAACTCTAATGTATAATGAGTCAGTATAACTACCTAAGTACTACTTACGTTAATTATAACTACTTACGTTAACAGTATAAATTTCCCGAAGACCACAACACAAATTAAAAATCTTCTCACATTCTTTATTTTCACCAATTACTCCAAAAAAAATATAATCTTCAAAACAACGCACTCTAACAAAAATTTTAACTTAATTTAAATTACATATGATATAGTGAAACAAGTTTCATGTAATACAAGTAAGTAATTAATTAATTTTATTTGATTGTTATTCGCGAGGAGGAAAATTGCGAGCGGCACGTGCGGTCTGCGATACAGCCATCGCATCTGTCTCCGAAGGCTTCACAACGCGAATATATAAAGAGATCGCGCCCTTACATGATACAAACAATATTTTTTAATTACATCAATGATTAGTTCTAGTTAAGACGAGATTTCTACCAGTTCCACCGACGTTACCCGAACTTTAGTCCCGATTCCCATATACATTACCATTGATGTTTATTTTTAGGTCTACCATCATTTATTATTATTTATATTGGAGCATTGCGATGAGATTGCAAAGTACCTACCTATTGAAACTTAGATATAGGTAAATCAAAGAGTAAACTAATATATGGATATAAATGATTTCCCATACGAGCGCAGAAAGAATTTATTTATTTAAATATTAGGTAATAATCCAATTTCATTGAGAAATATAGTTAGTATGTAGATATATATCTTTTATATTATCTACCACTAAGTCCGGGATACATCGCCCATTTTTGCAAGTGATTACTATCAAGCAAATTTTTCGTGAGTAGCTTTATTTTGATGAGATGCCCAATAATTTCATGTACGAAACTCTCGATTGTGGTAGCTTACAGAGGTAACAAGGATAAAAATTTTTGATTTGACGGTTCTCAAATATTTATTACGCAATTTGTAGGACAATATGTCTGTTGAATTACACATATAAGTATTAAATAAGTGAAAATAAAAAAATCAGCTGGTTAGTAATCATTTATGATGACTTCGTTATCGATACACATTGGAAAGGGGGACTCTTTGATCAAACCATAGATTTTGTAGGACAAATATTTTTTCGAATAATTTAGATAATTATCTTGAGATTGAACAAAAAAAAACATTCAGTTAGTAATTAATATTTGAGAACCATCAAATCAAAATATTTTATCCTTGTTTCCTCTGGTAGCTACCACAATCGCGAGAGTTTTGTACATGAAATTATTGGGCATCTCATCAAAATAAAGCTACTCACGAAAAATTAGCTTGATAGTAATCACTTGCAAAAATGGGCGATGTATCCCGGACTTTATTTGATGTTTTTGAAAATAATGGAAGGCTAAATACTTTTTATTGATTTGTAAATGATTGTTATGCAAGTTTTGTCTATTACCTAAGTGATTATGATTAAGATTCCCTACATACCATTATAAATACGATCTATTTAAATCTCAACAAAATCAAATATTTTTTTCAAACTAACTTAGGTATCTATTAGTATTAGGTACCTACCTACATACTTCTTTGTAAACTGCATTTCAACAAATATCATCATCAGCCCATAGGTAAGTATATAATTCCAAGTGCTGGGACAAGGGCGTCCTATGAGTATTCAGGACATCCACGCCCGCGCTGGCCAAATGCGGGTTGGTAGAAATATCACAATATGTCATCGAACTTTTGATTCTTCGACATGTCGGTTTCCACGATGGTTTTCTTCACCGTTTCCATGCGCAGATAAATAAATAAAATATTTCCTAACTAACAAATAACAATTTGAAATTGGTTGAAATTTGGCCGGATATTGCTATTATCTATACTTAATACCTTACTAATAATATTATTACAAATTAATTAATATAATTCATTCAGAATCACCTGGAATATTTAGACTTTAAATATAAAAAATATATTCGCGAATATGTTAAGAGCCCGTATCGATTTTAGAGTGATTTTGACTTGTTTCTGTAATTCTTTAGGAGCTCGTTTAAAAAAAACTAAATAAGAGTAGGTACTGAAAAATAGTACTCATTTCAGAGCGCTGTAAAACCTTAGCTATTGACGTAATTAAAAAATGTTATAAATAAAAGTTGTTCCTCGAAAAACAATCTACAAAAATGGTCTGTTATAATTTCTTCGTTAAATGATAAAAAAAAAACTATCGAAATACATATATAAATAGATCTAATTTTTGAACATAGGTAGGTACATAAGTGATTTGTTGTAGGTGCCCTCCAATGTCTAAAATATTGTTATCCAAGGTTGACTTAATGCTGTTGTATTTAAGTTAAAAAATATAAGCAAATCATTGTCGATGAAGAAGCGATGAAGGCATCTAGAAAACGTTACCATGTACCTAGCTATACTGATTATATAGCTAATATGTCCAATCGCAACAAAAATAAGTTGATCAAGATGTTACGCCGGGTTTTTTACAATTTCATTGTGCTCGACGAATATCATAGATGTATACAAACTTTTTGTTTTTGGTTATGTGGTGATATATCAGTCAGTATTATCTGAAAATCATATCACTGCGACTCACAAATCACAATATTACCTACTTAGTACGTTTTAGAACTACACAACGAATGAACTAATGAAATTCTAAACAAATAAAATCCACAGATTGCAATTTGTAATACCTATAAATTTAGAAAAGTAACTTTACTAACCTAACTTTTTATAATAATATTGAAACAGCTACTTAAGTTCCCGAAGAACGTGCCCTAAACTGTAAGTTTTATGCAGGCGATTATCTTTATTTTCAAACGACTCCAAACCGCGACACCGTATGAACCACAGGTATGAACGTAGGGTTACCCCATAGACTAGGTATATACTTATTACAGAGAGGTTACCCTCATAAATTAGGTGACTTATGTACAGTATAGAAAAGAGTCTAAAGACGTATTGTCAAACCTATAGATTATAATGTGTACAATTGACCTAAAACACATGAATAAATGCGAAAGTAACTGTCTATCTGTCTCTCCTTCATCCCTAAACCTCTGAACCGTGACTACTTGGTCCTTTATCTATCTAGCCAATTACTAACTATATATTATGTATTTATATGTTTTTTATGTAACTATATGCCTCAATCAATCTAAAGAAATTTCTAATTTCCGATAAAGAATCATCGAACTTTTAGTTAGGTTATTATCTTGATGTGCCATACCTACTTATAGACATGAAAATTGAAATATTTATTTACCATGGCATGATGGCAGTATTTCCTATAGATCTATTCCATTATCATTATTAGAATATGTAATTATTTTCAGTCATAATAACTAAATGCAATGGTTACAATACATTAGTTTAATTTAAATTGTTTTAATATTGACAATCGTGAGAAATATATATATTGAGTGCTTAGAGCCCCCGCAGACCACAGACTTTTTATCGGCAGATAGTTTGGTCGGGCTCTTAATCAGTACGCAGATATAAGCAAATGCGCTCACTATGACGATTAGGTATCGGCCGATAAACAAGTTTGATGGGCTTCCCGATTCAATTCAAACTATACTGTCGGCAAACTATCGGCCGACTGTATAATCAGTATTGGCTCCCTACCACACGCGCAAACACGACGATTTTTTAGTCGGCCGACTAGGCCAATAGTTCAGTTCGCTCCGAGCTTTGACAGCGAATGGTCGGCCGCGCATGTTTTGTAAAATGGCGTCGCTCAATTCTCAGTCGCTTATTTCGGAATTTTCGATCGTAACTTTGATCGAGGAAGTCGAAAAACGCCCTCCACTTTATAAGAAAGACTTAAAAGAGTAGGTACTCTGTATTTGACAAGTTGGTTGAAGCTAGTTATGCTCATTCGATAAAAGGCGAAAATTTTTTCGGGTAATGGAGTAATTTGGAATGCATAGTGTAAAATTTTCCATTTTAATCTATCACTAAAGATAGGATGCACCCAATACTCTCGGGCTCTCTTTTTAATTTTCCTCCTCCGGTGTATGAGAGCAATAATAACAATTCTATACAATGTTTTATTAATTTTCATTGTGCGGTGTGACCACTCTTTTCAACAGTTGGTTAGAAACTAGCAAATAGTCGGCAGACTGTTGGATAGTTTGCGCACTCATAACCGACTGAACTGTTTAGTTGGCTCGGTGTGCGTACTAGCAGGCCAACCCGACTAAACTATCGGCCGATAAAAAGTCTGTGGTCTGCGGGGGCTCTTAGTATGAAATAATGACTGTTATATTCCACCTGTATCTAGGATCAAGAGAAGAACTATTAATTGAAAAAATAATACATTTTAGAGAATTTCAAAAGAATATTTAATCACATTACTTTATTACGGTGGATGTTCCGCCCGTCCCTCCATACATTTTTGATGACGTAAGTAACGAATACTTCACTTTCACTACATAGGATAAAACAAACTCGCATCCCGCTTCTTCGCCTATTCTTTTCCTTTACAATTACGAGTTAGGTTTAGATCTTCAAACTAACTATGCGTTCCTTATGGATTTTGAGTTTTTATAATAGAAAAATTCTAAGGGATATATAGTAGGTATGTAGTTTGTAGGTTATACGGGCGACACCGAAATAAACGACTGCTAATTCATATTTTGTGAAATATTAAAGCCTTAATAGGGGCTAGCGACCTTGCTAGGTGATTTACAAGGCGGGATTCGGGGACCGGCGCGAATCTACCTTAGTAAAAGTACGTATAAAAATTATTAAAAAGATATTTGGATATGGAATCAAAATTTAAAACAACCATGCCCTGTGTTTCAATTTCATAAACACACTGTAAAAACACTACAATAATTGACGTTATATTGACTTAGCGTTTTGGTTTAAAGTCCAAAAATCGACCTCAGTTCATGATTTTTTTCCAAAAAACCTGATTGTAAAATAAACAAATAAAAACAACCATGCCCTTTATCAAATTCGAAACTTTAATATACATTTTTTTTAGATATGTACATTAAGAATCTAAGAAGAAAAACAGTTATAACTAGAGTTAATTTTCGATATTAAAAGGGAATTCTACCCGATTCAGGCCTTAAATTATTACAAACATAAGTGTACCCAAACAATTTTTTGGATAGATGCAAAAAGTGAGTCAGTCGAACAATCTATAATTCTATATAAACCTATCTGCTTAAAAAAGTGATCAAGGAAATTGAATAGGAAAATACAAAAAAAAATACGCATTCTTCGAAATAGTAAAGGTAAATTTGATTATCTAAAGTTTATTTGAGTTTGTAATTCGACGGTCCATTTTGGGGTAACGGATACAAGACCAAAAGGGATGTTGAGCAAACAAAGTCAGCAGTGACGACGAGCTCTGGCGTGTAAGATCGCATTGCGGTTATGAGCAGTTATTACCAGTCGCAACTGACCGTATATGATGACCGAACTACGGAGATGGAGAATGCACTCGTATTTAAACTAATAAATGCGCTACGCATTTTTATTCGCATCGGTCCAATGAATCATGCTTTTGCAAACTTAATTTTGCTTTATTACAATGCGGGGCGTTAAATTTTTAGTCTGTTCAATCGATTATGTACAATGAACTGATGTATAAGCATGTAGGTATAAGTCGAAATTCACTTTATTTATTTTTTGCACCATTCGTACAAATTACAACCCACATTGTTAGTTGTCAAGTTATGTTAAGTTTAATGTGTAGTGATTTTATTCTTATTAAAAACATTACATGCAAGCTTGATTGCTTCTTGCCTTTTCATTCTGGATCTTTAGCTAGCGACATACCAAATTTCATTGTAACCGGTTCAGTAGTAGTATTTGCGTGAAAGAATAAGACATCCATCCTCACAAACTTATGATCCATAATATAGGAAGTAGGTTGGAAAGTACCTATTTTTAGGGTAAAGCTGAAAGCAGTTATAAAGCTACAAAAACAGTTACGGTAAATTCAATAACTACTTTGCTTTATATTTTGTATAGGCATATAATATTAGTTTATGTCTGCTTGAATATTCTCGCATTGTCTCAAAACTTCTGGTCCGATTTGGAAAAATATTGACTTCTAAGAAAAAAGTTTCTCCACTAGACGTGTAGTACGAAGAATGCAGTAGCCCTGAAAACGTAACAAACCGACAGATGCTTTTCTACCAGAGATATGCGAGGATGCGTAGCGAGGGATGTGCATCCTCACATATCTCTGGTAGAAAAGCACCCTTAACATTATAAATGCGAAAATCTGTCGGTTTGTTACCTTTTCAGGGCTACTGCATTGATTTACATTAAAAAAAGGTCTATGACCCATAAGTCAACAAAAGGATTCTTTATAATCATAATTATTCATAGATATAAGTTGGATATGACGATAACTTTTTGAAAATAGCGAAAGCTAGCTGTTGTTTCACACTGCTTCCATTATCATCCTTACTATAATTATGATATTGAACATTTTTTGCAATATTGTACGGTGTTCCTAGCTATTTCACGTGAAAACCACTGAACGGATTTTCATGATACTATACAGTGATGTATACATATGTATATGTATAAGAATGACACATAGAAACTACTTGTACCTAGTTATTATGTATTATTATAAGTGCGTTTGTCTTGTATTTCACGTCACAATGGTGAATATGTTTAATGATGTCATAATAATACAATATCTCTCTGGATAGTTAGGAGGCTTATCTTATATATAAAATTCTCGTGTCACAATGTTAGTCTGCATACTCCTCCGAAACGGGTGGACCGATTCTCATGAAATTTTCTGTGCATATCGGGTAAGTCTGAGAATCGGCCAACATCTATTTTTCATATGTACCACGGGCGAAGCCGGGGCGGACCGCTAGTTCTTGTTATAATTTTCAAAATTTAATTTTGAAAATTATTAGTTTTCTAATTTCATGTCTGAGAAGTGTGCATTTTTTTCTTTGTAATTTGAAAACTGAATCAATAAGCTTCAGACAAATTTGATTTCACTTTATAAATTACACTTTTAATGACCTCTACAATAAATTCCAAGTTATAACAAATATTTTAAGACCGCAGTAATACTTACTCTGTTCTTTGTTTTAGATTTGTGCATATCGACGCCCCCCGCGAATAATCCGGTAATCATAAAAGTGTAAATGTTCAGGAAAAATAAAAAAGCATTTTTTCTTAATAACTCCATTAAACAACAAGTATCAGAGACTTTTAATATCGCATATGGAAGCTAATTTTTTCAGCTATCTGGTTATTTCAACAAAATTTAAGTAGTCCCAAGGGCTTCGTTATAATTTAGCTGGATTCATTTTACTATACTAGTGTAGGTCAAGCTCTGGTCAGTAATGTCACTTACGATATTGTTCGTGTAAATTTATATTTTCGACGGGAACAGTAAAATCTTGTTGCGCTAATATTCGTGTTATTTGTTTTGTATACTGAACATTTGTAATAATCTATTATTTGGTTATTCGATTGTTTAACAGTAACGTACATTTTATTGTTATAACTATTACTGTTTATTCGAATAGTTTACTTAAGTATTATTTGATGATTATTATAGTATGTTTTATGAAATACAGGACATTTTAGTAAATGAAACAATTTTGGATTGTTTCACAAAACACGATAGTTATTATTATCATAGAAAATAGACACTGCACTGAAAACACGACTATTACACATGATTACACAATCATGAAAATTATACTATGGTCCTATTACAGTTAAAATTTAACCAGAATCCTCATCAGAACCTCACAGAAGGCGAATCCGCCGTGACCAGTCAGTACTTGTGTGGTGTGGTGTGTGATGACTTTTTCGCGACTACCTTGTATACAGCAGCAGCGCTTGGGAAAAAGGGCTTCGTGACTCCGGCCGTTCCTCCTACATCGTATCTCCTATCCCATTCGCTGATCGTATCCTGTCTCAAAATAAGCTTGACGAATGAAACAGGACACAGATCGTAATCCGGTTTCCGGAAAGGGCGGCTCCGACTCGACGGCCGCAATCTTGCTGCCGTTCCTATAGACCTTGAAGACGTGGCTGTTAACCACGTCGGCATAGGCATCTATCAAGCCAAACCCCAGCTCTACCTGCTCTGCCGTATGTGGGTCCGTATCGCGGGTGCCATTCGTTCCATCTCCCTGTCCCTCAACACCGCCGGGTGCAACACACCCCTCTTGATCTCATAAAGCCTCGAAGCTTCGAGTATCCTGAGGTCAAGAGGGAGAATCCCAGCCAACAGCATCGCAGAGTTCAGAGACAGTCCGATATGCTCTGCAGATCTTCTGGGCAAAACCCCGTTGAACGGTGTTAAGCCTCTTTTGGACCCCCATCTTTTCCGCTTTGGGTGCCCACGCTGCTGATGCATACAATATAGTCGGTTATATATCTGCGATATATATAGTCTTAACTACTTGGGGGTTAAGCCCCCAACTTACTTTAGCTGCTCTTGCTAATAGCTTATAACGGGCGATTGCCTTTTTGCAAACGCCCTCGACATGGGCGTCAGGCCGCCATCAATATAGTAAGGCCCAGTATCTTAATACTTTCGAAATATTGGATGTCCACACTCCCCATTACAAGTCGTGGCCTGTCAAATTTTAATTTTCGTGTCGAGAGCAGGGCACATGTCTTGTGTGGCGCGAATTTTAGTTTATTTCTGACACCCCATTCGTCAATTTTCCTCTATGTGCAGTTTGCCTTCATCTCTACTAATTCTAAAGCAGTATCTCCATCAAACACTAGCACAATGTCGTCGGCAAAAGCCTGACAAAACACATCCATCTCCTCTAACATCCACAGCAGAGGATCCAGCAAGAGGTCCCACAGGAGCGGCCCACCTATGGAACCCTGCACGCACCCCTTGTTGGTCTCTCTACTCACTTCCACACCCGCATACCTAACTTTCACACCTCTTCCACTCAGGTATCTGCTGATCACCCGCCTAACGTTCCCCGGACACCCAACTTCGGCCAACCGCACCTTTATGGCTGGCCACCAGGCGCTGTCGAAGGCTCCCTCTATGTCTAGAGATACCACAACAGAAATCTTCTTCTCCTCCCTCTTATTTCTGATGTGGCTCACTAGTCACTAGTCTATAGAGGGCGTCGTCGGTGCTCCTCTGTGGCATGAAGCCATACTGATGGGGGCTTATTTTGGCCAGCAGGTAGAACCTGAGTCGGACGACCAGCATCTAATGAAGATGAAGATGAAGGTTTCGATGTGGTCTATTCTGATGCCTGCCTCGTTTATCTATCAAACTTTCATCTCTTTTAATTTTTTTTAAGGCTGTGTAAATCATTTGCTCAGTAATAGAAAGAGTGTTTAAAAAAATACCTTGCATACTTGCACTCCTTGCCTCGGGGTAGCCTTATTCCCTAGAGGCCGCGTCCCCAGGTGGCGGATAGGGGAACGCCCTGTGGATGGACAAATTGGTTCATGCATTGGGTAGAGGAGAATCCTCCGCGGACCACAAGGCCGGAGAAGGTTAACTCCGTTATAAAAACCTAGGTTGGAGAGCTGAAATAAATACTCCTGAGAGTGGTATGTGAGCAGTGCTCTCAGTACTTGGCTGGGGACGATAAGGACGACGTGCGCCAAAAGGGCCCAGTACAAGATAGTGGCTGGCGGGACTAACCGGCAGGCATTCTGCAAACTTAGTGGAGAGGCGAGAAGGAAGATGGAGGCAAAATTAAAAAACAAACTACCCCAGGAGGGTACCGGTACTTCCGGAGAATCCCTCCCCGAGCAATCCTCGGGCAGCCCCTCGTATTCTGGGGGGGGCACAATTTTGCCAGCACCTTTGATTGATAACTGCACAGGAATGGGCCACCAGGTTCCTGCGACAGCAAATGCTACTGGTAACAAGAAACTCGTGCAACAGGCCTTTCATCCGAGCCTTTTTATTCAGAGACCACGCAGTAACTCAGTAGGTAATGTGCCTATTGCAAAACAATCAATTGACTTAACTAATCAGAATCTGCCTCTTGATGATAATTTAAGTGTTGAACAAAATTATCCAGTGGAAAACACGGAAACAATATTACCACCACCCTGGCAAAGAATACCTCAAGCACGTAACCCTAAAAGAAAAAAGCTATCAAATTCACCATCCCCAGAAATTAAGACATATAACCGATTCAGTGTTCTCCCCCTGGATTTGGCAGAAGAAAATGATTCAGACAATAATTACAGGAAACCCAGCAAACCACCACCTATTATACTGTACGGAATTGATGATGTTAACCGATTAACAGAACTCCTTGAAAGTGTTGCTGAAAAAAATCAATTTTCTCTTAAAAATATTAGCAGAAATCAGTTAAGAATTAACTGCATAAATGTTGAAATTTATAAAAAAATAATAACACTAATAAGAGAAAATGGAATAATTGGTCATACTTTTAATAGAAAAGATCAAAGAAACTTTAGAGTAGTCATTAGAAATTTACATCCCACAACACCAATTATTGCAATTAAAGAGGAAATAGAATCTACTGGAAACACAGTTGTAGGCGAGATAATTAACGCAAAATATGGACCTGAAAAAAAACCAACCTCAACATTTTTCGTAAACATTGCTCCTGGACCTAATAATAAAATTGTTAAAGAGTTAAAATTTATATATCACCAGTCCGTTGTTATAGAAGACCCAAGGAAAAGACGATCGATTGTACAGTGCCACAGATGCCAGCAATACGGACACTCTAAAAATTACTGCATGCGCCCGTACAGGTGTGTTAAATGTGGAGAACCACACAAAACATCCGAGTGTAAAAAACACGATAGAAATATGCCGGCAACGTGCGCTCTCTGCAACGGACCACATCCAGCTAATTATAAAGGATGTGAAATCTACAAAGAGATCCTTGCCAGAAGAACCAATAACAAACTAAACTCGAATTACAAAAAAGATTTTAAAACTCCATCTGAAAACAATATAATCATAGATCGTAATAACACTAATAGAGAAACGAAAAATCCGAAGAAATATACTCTCTACTCAGATATACTAAGACAGAAGAATAATGAACAGAAGACTGAAACAAAACAAGCAGATAACTCTCTACTTGAACAAATAGTTATAAAACAAAACGAAAAGTTCGATCAAATCTTACAACAAATGAGTAATCTAATTGTACTCATAACAAAGCTAGTCGACAAAATGTCAAAATGACAGCTCTGAAGCTAGCCACCTGGAACACAAATGGTTTAGCGCCTAATAGAAATGAAATCGAACTGATTCTTAACGAACATAACTTAGACTTACTACTGGTATCTGAAGCACACTGTACCTCAGCTTCAAACATAAAATTTAATAAATATCAATGCTATGTAACACTCCACCCAGACGGAACTGGCCACGCTGGATCTGCAATTATTGTGAGAAAGACAGTTAAACATCATATCTTACCAGAATTTAAAACCGACTACATCCAAGCTACTACAATAGCTATAGAAGATAGGACCGGCTATATCAAAGTCTCGGCGGTCTATTGCCCTCCAAGACATAAAATTAGCTGTGAAATGTTCTCCGAATTCTTCAGCAGTCTAGGAAGTCGCTTTATTACAGGAGGCGATTGGAATGCGAAGAACACTCACTGGGGATCACGGTTAACAACTACAAGGGGCAGGCAACTAAAAACTTGTATAGACAATAATAACATGCGTGTCATTACTACTTGCGAGCCAACGTATTGGCCTTCAGATAAGAATAAAATCCCGGATCTACTCGACTTTTTCATTACAAAGGGTATGTCAACATATTACTTTAAAATAGAATCTTGCTACGATGGTTCTTCTGATCACACTCCAGTTCTACTAACAGCTAGCACCCTACTAATAGAAGAAGAAAACATAAAGACACTTCATAATAAATCAACAGATTGGGATTCCGTTAGAGAATATCTGAATAATAATATTGACCTAAAAGTTTCCCTGAAGACACCCGATGACATAGAAGAATCCACAAAATATGTAACATCGCTTATTCAAAAAGCCTGTATCCTAAACACTCTGGAAAGCAGGACTTTAAAAATACCTGATAATTATCCTCGCGATATAAAAAGGGCTATAGTAAATAAAAGAAGAGCAAGGCGCATCTGGCACGACAGCAGGTTGAGTACTGATAAAACAAAATTCAACAGAGAGGCAAGAAAACTGAAAGATATGCTTCATAATTGGCGAAATAAAACTCTCGAAACACAACTCCAATCGCTGACTGCAAATGCCTCGACGAATTACTCGCTCTGGAAGTTTACAAAAAATTATGATCGTCCACAGAATGCTAAACCACCAATAAAAGGAACGCAAGGCTGGGCGAGGACACCAGAGGAAAAAGCAACCTGCTTTGCCGAACATCTAGAAAAAGTTTTCCGTCCCAACAAAGAGACATTCACTGGACACGACGATGAAATCATTAATGCCCTTAAAGAGGATATGCAAATGTCTCTCCCACCAAAACCAGTAACTACCGCCGAAGTATGGAGGAAGATAAAAGATCTTAAAGATAAAAAAGCGCCTGGTATAGATCTTATAACCAAGGAAATTTTAAAGCAGATGCCCCGTAAGGTTATAGTATTCCTGACCATCCTTTATAATGGAATTATAAGGGTTCAACATTTTCCTAATCTCTGGAAATTATCAAACATTCAGATGATACATAAGCCTGGCAAACCGGCTAATGAGGTATCATCATATAGACCCATTAGCCTATTACCGATACTGTCTAAAGTATTCGAAAAGATTTTGTTATCCAGAATGCTTACCTGCCTCGCAGTGAACAATGCTATTCCAGATCATCAATTTGGCTTCAGACAGGAACATTCCACTATTGAACAGGTTCATAGAGTAGTTGAAAGAGTCCGGAAGTCACTAGAAGAAAAGGAATACTGTTCATCGGTGTTTTTGGATATCCAGCAAGCTTTTGACAAAGTGTGGCACGAAGGTTTGCTATACAAATTAAGGCAAAATCTACCTCACAGCTTTTATCCACTTATAAAATCCTATCTTAGTGAACGTCGCTTTCAAATTCTGGAAAGTGGAAAGACATCAAACATCTACAACATCAGAGCAGGTGTGCCACAAGGTTCAGTGCTTGGACCAGTACTATACACACTTTTTACAGCTGACTTACCGCTTACTGAAAACGTTACTACAGCAACATTCGCTGATGACACAGCAATACTAGCAAGTAGTAAGGATCCGGCAATTGCATCAAAAAATTTACAAAAAGGTCTCAACGCGATCACGGACTGGATGGAGAGGTGGAAAATTAAAGCGAGCTCCTCAAAATCGGTACACGTCACCTTTACGCTTCGAAAAGAAGATTGCCCGCCTGTAAAGCTTAAAGATTCTACACTACCACACACTGACAGAGTCCGCTACCTCGGGCTACACTTGGATCGACGTTTGACCTGGAACCACCACATCAAAGCAAAAAGAGAAGAAATAAACATTCGCTACCGCAGCTTGTACTGGATACTGGGCCGGAAAAGTCGCCTGTCACTGGACAACAAACTACTGATATACAAAAGTGTAATTAAACCTATATGGACATACGGCATTCAACTATGGGGTAGTGCCAGTAATTCATCGATCTCGCTACTGCAACGACAGCAAAATACTATACTGCGAACTCTCAGCAATGCCCCCTGGTTTACTACTAATGCTGAAATTCAAAGCCACACTAACATATGCTCCATAAAAGATGAAATTAACACGCATACAAAATCTTATGTTGCTAGACTGGAGAAACATCCCAACAAACTAGCTAGCCAACTGATAAAAAGGTCCTACCACAAACGTCTTAAAAGAAAAGATGTAATCTAGCTTTTTTACTTGAAGAGCAGTTGTCCTCACTGGAGGGCTCGCTCTACATGCCAAACTTTGCCTGACAACACATCCGCTTATAGCGAAAACCGCTGATTGCAGATGAAACAAAAGAAAAAAAAAAAAAAAAAAAAATACTTGCACTCCATAATGAAAGTAGCGGGAAATCGATTTCTTAATAAAACCCCGAATAAGCCTGTACTAGCACTTAATTAAATAATGTAGAAAACTTTTTACTTACCTGAATAATATCGTAACAACGTTTACTGTCAAATCATATTGATATTATTTTTCATAAAGATCTAAAACCATATTATTCGTTTCAAATACATTTTAATGTTATTTTATGGAATAAACGCGTAGTTTTTTATATCTTCGTAAATAAAGATAGAAAAATTCTGAAAAAAATTTACATGGTGTATTTTAACTTCTAGATGCCGAAAAACGCATAACATGAAGAACCCCGTAATAGGTCATTACCGGATTATTCGCGGGGGACGTCGATATCTATAATATAAAAACCCGCATCCTACATATTGGTATACTTCCATCTTAGTTTATACAAAAAGTATGTGTACACATTATAAGAATTCATGAAAGGGACTGAACAAAAACAACAATCTAGTGTTCACAAACATACTTTAATGTATATGTGCAAACATTTTTCTCTTAACCTAAACACAATAGATCCATCCTACTTGAGAGGGATGAACCTGGAGCTGTGCGTGGCACCAATACCAGGCCTACCGTGCTTAACAGGCTTGTATGTGACTGAGAACTCGCCAAGGTAGTGCCCAATCATCTCAGGCTTGATTTCAACCTGCAATTTGAAAATAAACAATACATTTAAAACATTGTCAATTTAGGGCTGAACACATTTAAGTGTGTTATTATATTATTTATATTTTGTATAATGTTATGAAAATACACAAAGGAATTATTCAAAGTTTAAGCCTGTTCATGTTTTAGGATGAAAAAAAGTAAAATCCAAAACCCAGAAACAAAAAAAATTAAAACATGGAAGAAACAATAGATAAAATTAAGATTATTAAGTATTTCTGGACAATTTTCACACATGGCACAACTGATCCCATACTAAGCTTTCACTTGTGTTATGGAAACTAGATGGCTATGATAAAAATAAATATATAATTTTAAATAAATACTTATATATAGATATTTAACACATTATAAGAATTCACACAGGGCAAACATGTATGTTCATCACACAAATATTTGCCCTGTGTGGCATAAAAAGCCATGACCTCTGGCTTGGAAGGCAGGGTCACTATCAACGAAGCCAACCAATCATCTAACATTTTCAGCATACAGCAGAACAAAATATCATAAAAAAAAGTGTAAAGATAAAAAGAAGGATGATTTACTGACTGTAGCCTTTTATCGTTGGATTTATGGGAGTAAGTATTTATACTTCTTTAACAGTTTCACTATATTGATATTGATTATTAATTGCTTTTGTTTATTTATGTCAAGTATAGAACTAAAGTCCAAAACATGATCATATAATTAATTAATGTTCAGTAAATTAATTATTAATATTGCTTCAATAGTATGTACCATAAAATAAACAGAATTCACTTTGACTTGATAACAACACTATGTAGGTACCTGTATAACAATTCATTCAATACGGAGATAAGTAATTCACTCCATACCTGATTGAAAGTCTTTCCATTGTAAATTCCAACAATAGAGCCAACCATTTCGGGAACAATGATCATGTTTCTCAGATGAGTCTTTACAATTTCTGGTTTCTCATTTGGAGGTGCTTCTTTCTTGGCACGGCGAAGTTTCTTTACCAGTGCCATTGGCTTCCTCTTAAGCCCACGAGCAAATCGCCGGCGAGCACGAGCGTGCATTAACTCCATAAGTTGTTCACTGAAATTACCATTTTAGGTTAGATTTGGTATCAACCTAAACAAGTGTAAAATAAATACTTTGATAAAGAAAAAGTAGTAACAATTGAGTACTATCCTCTGAAAATATGTATAGAAATACACGCGCTATTGTATATCAATAACCAACCCAACCAACTATATGAACTTTGAAAATTAAAGCAAGTTTTAGGAAAACTTTCGACAAAAATAATATATAATACATACTTGGGCATATCAAGAAGCTGATCCAAGTCAACCCCTCGGAAGGTAAACTTCCTGAAGGTACGCTTCTTCTTCAGAGTTTCGTCGACCTGTAAATTGTAAACATCATTTTGTCACTTCTGGAAATATCACTTGCAAAACACCATTCATGAACCAAACAAGAAGTCATCTTTAAAAAGTTAAAACTAACTGGGCAGATTCATATTATAATGATGGATTAATAATTTAAACTTATATTTACGAACCTCGGCCATGTTTCTATACGATTGACAGAAGCAAAAGAAAGAGTAAAGACCGCTTTGACAGAAGTCAAATGTACACCAATTTGACAATCAGATGACAATCCGTAAACAAGATTTGACAGACGTGGCATTAAAAGCACAGATTATGTGCTATTTACTACATAACCAAAAGTGTGATTTAGGCTGTTTTCCAATTACAGAGCATAATGCGACTCAGTGCCGCACAATGCCGAATTATGCTGATGCTTAATTGGAACGTGAAACGCACCAGCAGGTTGCGCTAAGTTCAGTGTTGAAAAAAAAATATTCTTATATAGTCGAGCCAATTTAATAGGCAACATTTGACGTCTATCAATTTTATCTTCGAAGAGAGGTAACCTGCTTAAAAACATCGATTAAAGTGAATTAATCGATACGGATTTGAAACATTTGTCAATCGAATTTATTAATGTATGATGATTTTTATTCACAAGTAATCAATGCATTCGATTCTAGATGTCAGATTTCGATTTTTAGAGTAACGTCTCTGGTATTTAAAAAGAAAAAAGGTTTATTGACACAAAATTGTAGCGACGTCAGTTCTTCAATTCAGAAATTGTTTATTATGTTTAGAATGGTTTATCAGTAAAATGAAATCTTAAAATTACTTGTATTGGTCATTATTATTATAAATATGTAATTGTAATTGAAAAAAGTTAAGCAAATGTGCAGTTCTAACAAAACGAAATATCATGTTATTCTATGTCGTCGTTACTAGGTTACGTTGTTGAATTTTGTTGAACTGTCAAATATTGCCTATTAAAATGGCTCTACTATAGTTATCAATAACCTCATTAATATGTAAATAAAGTGGTATACATAATAATTGGTTGAAAAATATTTACGGTTATTTTAAGTAATTTGGATTTTGATTATTTCATTAACATTTTTTTCAATGTTTGTACCTTCATCCATACTTATATTTATTTTTTTAACACAATTTGAATTAACTTTGATTATTTCGAAAAAACTACAATGAAACGAAAGCTTTAAAAATTTTTCCAACAATTAATAATTACTAACGATAAATCGATTGCACGCATCAATTCACGCGCATTACTTTTTCTAGTGCTCGATTGTGCGAAGCGTTGCTGTAGTTGGAACATTCAACGTTAAGCATTATGCCGCATAATGCGCTCTAGTGCTGTAATTGGAAAACGGGGTAAAACTGTGGATTAAAAGCATAAGAGCGTATACGCACTATGCGGGTAGCCGCATTGCGGGTAGCCGTCCGGCTGACCGCAAGCACAATTATGTACGTAATATTCATTTCTATGCGCACTGTGCGGTCTGCGGTAGCCGCATCGCAGTGCGCATAGAAATGAATATTACGTACATAATTGTGCTTGCGGTCAGCCGGACGGCTACCCGCAATGCGGCTACCCGCATAGTGCGTATACGCTCTTAGAGCGTTAACAATTATGTACGGAATATTCATTTCTATGCGCACTGTGCGGTCTGCGGTAGCCGCATCGCAGTGCGCATAGAAATGAATATTACGTACATAATTGTGCTTGCGGTCAGCCGGACGGCTACCCGCAATGCGGCTACCCGCATAGTGCGTATACGCTCTTAGAGCGCACTGCGATGCGGCTACCGCAGACCGCACAGTGCGCATAGAAATGAATATTACGTACATAATTGTGCTTGCGGTCAGCCGGACGGCTACCCGCAATGCGGCTACCCGCATAGTGCGTATACGCTCCAAGTCTTTTAAGTAGTTAGAAACGACGTGCCGCGAAATAAGTCTCGTTACTGTGACGCTGTCGGCATTCTGTCAGTATTCTCAAATCTCAGTATTTTTGAAGTGAAGTGGCGACGCATCACCACGCGAAATCGGTTTTACGTTCGCATAAAGATGTTTCAAATCAAAATTTTGAATTATATAGTTAATATTTTTTTTGATACGTTTAGAACACTAAAATAAACGTATACAGTGTTCATTTTACTAAAAAAAAATATAGTGCTCATTCTTTTTCTGCTTCAAATGAACTTCCATGTTTAAAGTAGCCAGCACTATTTATAAAAATTTAGAACAAGTAGGGTTGCCAGGCTTTAGCCGGACATGGTCAGGCTTTTTGATTGCCTGTCCGGCCAAAATAAGCGGCGTCCGGCCTGTCCGGCTTTTGGTAGGCTTTTTATATTTCGAAAATCCCGCTGATCGAAACCGAATTGTGAAGGAACAAATACCGGCGGCCGGGCCCGAGCGCTGTCGCCTAATGTAAAACCAAGTTCTTCAAATATTTAATAAATATTTAAAAAACTTACTTTTACATTTTTAACATTAACACCGATTACACCGAAAATCTTAAAAAATGTAAGGTGTCCTGCTTTTTTACACAAATGTCCGGCCAAATAAAGCTATAAGGCCAAGTTTAATTTTACATGAAAATAGAAAATAAGCAGCAAAAATGCAAGATGTCCGGCTTTTTTACCAAAATGTTCGGCTGGCAAAATGTTACAGGTTTGTCCGGCCTTCAAGAGAGATGACATGACAATGCTAAACACAAGTAACATTCAAAATGAACTGTATGACAGTACAAACACATACAAAATATTGTATGTTTCCGAAATTAGAAATTCACCTCATAAAATATACTTTATCAAGTCAAACAAGGTTCTTATCAAAACTCGCTCCAGCTCACACCTTCACTTATGATTCTGTCGGTGCCAAATGAGCCAATCCCAACTAGTTATTGTGTAAAAAGTAACTAACAGCTTTCAGTTCTCACTAATTTCCTGATAAGTAGCAAAACAATGAGTATTACTTTTCAAACTTTCTGGGATTTAATATGTACAATAAAAATATTTCCATTATATCTATGTTTTATTATCACTTAAATGGTCTTCTGTTTGTCGTAGTAGTTTAGACAATCTCTTCCCAATAAGTTTCGGGTAAGTCTTTGTCTTTATTAAGAATTCTTTTGATTGATGAGTAACTGCTCCATTTTCTAACTGGAACTTGCATAACATATGCAATGGTCCTAGGAGCTGCTGCTTATATATTGGATTTCTTTCCAGCTGAGATAATGCTTCTGCTGCTGTCTCAAGGGTACTTAAACATCCTTCTGTTGGTTGAGTTCTTATTATATAATTACTACCACTGGTAGTAAGTAATTTCACTTGTTTTATTTTTTGCAACATTGGACTAGATGCATACATAGCTTTAGCCTGTGGCCATGTACCATCAATTAGTACTAAATTATAATTATTTTCATTAATATTGAGTTCCTTAATATCTGTGGCAGCTTTACTTGGATACAGAAGAATTGTATTTTTATGTGATAAAATACTCTCTAAGTTTTCATGTCGTGGTTGGGGAAATTTTTTTCCTTTGTATATTAGGCACTTATTTTCAGCTAATCCAAGTTGCAACATTGGAGCAGTACGAAGACAACGTTTTTCTTCGGCAGGATGCTGCAAAAGAATTACTGTACTCCCCGGCTGCAACCTTTCAGGTGGCAAAGCTGAACACCAACAAACAACTTGTGGCCTTCTAGAAAGAAAAAAAAAACAATTATCAAAATAAAATGTTATCATTAATTTGATAAAAATATATTTACTTTACTTACTCGCACTGATCACAAAGCTCACGCATTGAAGGTGGATCAGCTGGTATATTTGATAAATCTTCCCAAACATTGAATTCCTCCATGTTTTTGTCTCGTATTAATTATTATTTATGTCATGTTTGTTTTTGTCAATGTTTATACAAAATAATGTACATCAGATGTTCGAAGTTCGATGACACGATACACACATTTTTTATTTTTTATGTGAAATGTGAATTGTATTGCGATCTGTTCTGTGATTGCGATCAATAATATCATTGATTTGTCTTGTCATTTTTACACAAATTTGAAGGGTGTATTCCATTATGCACTGCGACCACTGTAGAGCGTTTTCACATTATCCGATCCGATATCGGATATCGGACGCCGATAGCCGATATCCGATATCGGATACAATTTGCCCTTTCACATTGTCCGATAAAATCGTTCCGATATCATCATGAGTGTTGCCAGAAATTTTTTAAACAGAAACAGAAACAGAGAGAAAAAGATTTATAACATTTGATTTTTTTTCATTATACCTTTTTTTATCAACTAAATTGCCAGTTGATAAAAAAAGGTATAATGAAAAAAAATCAAATGTTATAAATCATAGTTGTACATGTACCTACATTAAAAATAACTACGATAAAGAAAAACAACTTCAAAAAAGAAAAGTAAAATGAAAAAAAAGATTTGATATCACAAATTACTGCATATTATTTAGATGTGCTATTTACTAAATAGTTTTGATATCGGTCATTTGTATAACATAATATACTTTATGTTAACACATTATAAATTAAATAAATTTATATCAATACCTACTATTCTACAACCTAGTATTAGTTAATAGTTTTAGTAATACATATTAGTAAATACCTTTCAAAATCTATTAAATGTATTTTTAGCAAGACGTACCTAGTCATTTAGTCATTTTTTCACTACATACATTTATAAAAGTTCATGTAGTAAGTACCTATGATAAATTTATTAAGTGATACAATCTTTGTTCACATTTTCTTTTCTTTTTCTTATTACACTGTAATATCCTAAAATAATATTGTCACTCGTTCAAATATATTTGTAATATGATTGTTGTAATTTCCTGTAAGTAAAGATACATAAATTATTTTATTCTCATAAACAATTATTTTAGAATTAAGAGTTTTTAAACTTTGTATTCTTTGTTGTAAAATATTCAAAATAAAAATAAAATCGGTGTGAAATCTCCTCTTTTTTTTGAAGTCGGTTAAAAACAAAGCACTCAATGACAACAATACAATAAACAGCACAACCAACATCTGAGTAGGAGGAGGAGCGAGGCAGAATGAGATAAAATAAAGATGATAGACACTAATGTTTTCGAAGATAGATATTTAAATTTAAGAACGCAATATATTTTTGTTTACTTCAGTTCAGCCAATTGCCGTATATTTTAATACGGCAAATAAAAATACCTGCCGTATAAATCCGTATATGCCGTATTTTAAATGCCTATAAATACTTAAATGTGTGTTTTCTTAATAAAAAAAGGTTTCTCTTAATAGAAAGGCAAAGAATTTTTTTAAAGATTGAGCGCCCTATAAGACTGAAAATACACAAACTAGTGCTTTTTTGCTGTTGGTATACTGCCTTTTCAAAAATTGAGTTGGCAACACTGAACATTATCGTCCGATAACCACTGGGAATATCGGTGTCGGCTCCGATATCCGATATCGGACCGGACAATGTGAAAGACAGGCACATATTTCATACATTTTACTTCCCTCCGATATCGGATATCGGCTATCGGCTTCCGATATCCGATATCGGATCGGATAATGTGAAAACGCTCTAAGGTGTGACGTCAATTCAGTATACTGTGAAGCCGTTCCTTTATAGCCAGTTATACTGGTTACGATTTAAAACGGAACGCAATCCAGTATACTGTCAGCCGCATTTTTTGACGCAGCATTCAAATGAGTGTATTAAAGTTTTCTAGAACATAAAAATAAACTGTTTTGGAGTACTGTCCAATTAAAAATATTTTAATTAATATTAATTGTAAATTGAATTTATAATATAATAAAAGTAAGTACTTTTTCATAAAAAAGAATAAAAAAGAACTTTCAGCTCGTATTGAACATTTTCAACACAGTCTAATAAAGTTAATTTTTGCAATTCTTCCATTGTTTTATTTATTAATCCAAACTAATTACAGAACTTTAAAATTTTCTGATTATACTGTAGCTTTGTTTATAAGACGTTAGGCACTCGAGTGGTTTTGACTGATCATATTAATTATTACTTGCTCTGTGGACTGATCACGTGATCAAAGTACTGCGAGTACCTTACCTCGAAAACGCCAGTGCTCACAGTAGAATATGGCGGCGATTAATGACGTCATAAATTTCCCTAGGGTACTGCGGCAGTATACTGGCAGTCCATAACGGAACGAATTTTTCTACAGTGATAGCACTGTGCAGTGGTTGCAGTGCATAACGGAAGACACCCGAAAATTGTGCAGAACATGACAATTGACATTGACACCACGGTGGTGACCACTGACCAGCTATTGACAGGCAGCGATGTGACAGTTGCCAGTACAATTTATGGGCGTATTCAGAAAGAAAGCTTGAAACTTATAAGCGCTTATGAGCACTTATCGGCGCTTATCGGCGCTGGTAACCCGCACAGGAAAATATATGAACATGCGCCGATAAGCGCTGATCGGCGCCGACAAGTTCCAAAAAGTTTCAACAAGCGCTGATCAGCCCTGGGCGATGCGCTGTTAGATTTTGTACATGAGTTCGTTGATAAATTGCCAACAACATCATTCAGAAGGATTGTTGGATGAGACACTAATTATATTTTATGCTAAATAAATTAAGTATTTGAGCCAATCATTAAAAAGTCACATTCTCTGATAATGGGTAGTCACCATAATAAAATTATAGCAACTCTCGATTTGTCAATCTTCTTTGTCTTCTTCTTCGAATATTTAAGTTGGAGCCATTATTTAAGAGAAGAAGAAGAAGGAATATTTAAGTTTATGTTGTTGCATATTTAATAAATATTTTCCGAATATAAAGAATGTATTGTATTGTGCAAAATTGCAGAAGTGTTTGGAAACCAAATTCTGGCCTATAATTTCACAGGCAAGTGTATATTTACGTTATTTACAATATTCCTCAATACTCATGCATTTACCTGTTTAGAATAATTTTAATGGCAAAAATCGTCAAATTTATCATCATTTTAGTAAGCAATCATGTTACATAAGTTCTGTTCCTAATAGTTTCATCATTTTTCAACAAGTTTTCAGTAAACAAATTTAACAAGTAAGGTAACCATGATGACGGGTTTTTACGGATAGCGACGAGAATATATTATTACTAAAACAATATTATGATGAACATTTAAAGAACAACATTTTAAAGTTTTTTATATTAATAACTAGCGACCCGCCCCGGCTTCGCACGGGTGCAATGGCGGCCGGCCGGTACCGCCGCAAACGCTACGTCCCGCAATTTTTAAATCTGTAATATCTGCGAAAATATTCACTTAAATCATACGGTGTAAAGGGCCATATAGATCTATATTAAATGAAGAATGTATTCAAGGTATTTAATTGGTTAAGGATTAATGCTATATTGGTTAAAATCGCTTCGAAAATTAACCATTATTTGTCGTAAAAAGTAAATGACAAAAAAAAGTTATTGTGGATTATCCATAAGAGATAGACATATACCATCGCGGACATTTCTGTAGACCTTTTCAATATGTACAATATTTCGTACATTATTTTGATAAAAACCGGCCGGCCACCCGGCTATATATTTAATACCCGTGCGAAGCCGGAGCGGGCCGCTATGTTTTTATATACAACGTTCACAGTTTTTCTATAGTGTATTTACTATTTAGTATAAGCATTGCACCCGTGCGAAGCCGGGGCGGGTCGCTAGTATACTATATACCGGTTCATATCCAAGCTTTGTAGCCAAAAACCGTTATTTAAAAACTTGATTCGTCATTCTCTACCAATTAAAATTGTATGTAGGTACCTATAGAGGTGATATATTCTTGTAAGTTGACCAGTAATTATAATATAAATACTGTTAAAAATATATGTCGTTATTTATAGGTCACATCTACATTTATCTAGGGTCGGTCTACATTTATAGGTCTGTAAGACCATGATTTTTAGTTTTTTCTATTTCGAAAAATCCTCAATTTACAAACTAGCGTGGTCACCCCACAGAAAGAGACAAAAAACATAACTGACGTCATTTAAGGTCATATTTTCTTGTTACAAGTTAATGGTCATATTGCAATCTCCAGTTTAATAGATATAAGCTTCTTGGGCTCAACTTTAGGCCGCGTTTCCGTCTGCAAGAAATCTTCCGCAAGAACCAAGAAATGTAGCTAGAGTTTCAGAGAAGCTGTCTTGCTACTATCGAGTCATATAAAGTTGTCATTCTAAAAATACGGATGTTAAAACTATTTAATTAAATACATACATAGAATGCCACATTCATAATGATTATGCTTTACTTTATTGTATGTGGGGAATATACTTACTTTAAGAGCGAGCGCGCACGAGCAACTTTGTCTCCGCAACTATTTTGTCTCCGCAACTATTTTGTCTCTCCCACCTATGGGCTAGTATGAAAGTGCGCGCACGTAGCGACGCAACTCCCCATACAAACTGATGGGAGAGACAAAATAGTTGCGGAGACAAAGTTGCTCGTGCGCGCTAGCTCTAAAACTAATGTTAAAACTACATGTTTTTTTATTCTATTTAACTTCAATGCTGTATCACGATTTTGTATATTTACAGTTTGTTCACTTTTTGAATATTTTAATTATACATTAGGACCCCGAAAACTCATTTTAATAAAATGAAAAAATATTTCAAGTTTAATTACTGCTCGTGCGTAAAATGCTCATTCTTGACGCCATTTTGCCTTGCAATTTCCAGATAATAATGAAATGATGAAGTCTCATTCTAACTTCTATACAACCCAAATGAGTAAAAGAAAAAGCTATAGTACTCTAGCTTTCTCCTAAGGTGGCTATGGTACATACCTATTTAGTTAAAATTTTTATGCGAAAAGATTTGTAAACATGGAGGCCAAGCAATGCGATCTTGAAGTGTTTGATTAAAAGTATTCAATAAAATCTACAGTGGCAAAGTTTATTATCCGGTTAGTAATAAGATTTAGAGATGTTTAATGTAAATATTAAAATTGTTTCCTCGCTAATACGTTAAGGATAATGTTTTGTACACAGTACAAAATACAATTGATACGTAGCATTATTTGGCGCCAATGTCGTAAAAACCGTTAAATGTTAATAGATAGTGATAAATCAGTACTGTTGATTATTCAAATGCGCATTTAAAATAATAAATATATAATAAATGAGCTATGTGATCACCCAACTTTAAACTGCACCCTGAAGAAAAACTGGTCCTACGAGTGTCGTCAGATCTGTCATCCGGACAAATTGTTAGAAAACTGAAAGATTATTATGTGAAACAATTATTATCATCGTAACCGATAATATTCCCTGAATATAACATTTATGTATGTCTTTCAGCGTGATACGATGTTTACTTGCGTGTTTTGATTGAAATGAAGAGATTGGAAGTATTTTCATTCGGAACATCTTGACCAACCTTGAAGTAAGTACCCCATATTATATTTATAAGCGTCATTAGATCCGAATTAGGTGGTTATCAAATTTAAGAGAAATATTATCTTCTGAATTGTTGACATAGTCGCCTCTATGGCACATTCTTACATGTATTTCATTCAATTATTTTCTTCATGTTTATTCATAATAGTGCCCAGCAGAAAAGTAAATGGTTATCAATTTTTATGAGTATGTGCATATAATTGTGAATTATATATCAAGAAGTCATGAATTAACAATGACTACTATTGTAATCATTTGTCTTAACGTTATAATTTGTCTTATGTATGTTTTTAATCATCAAACAAATTCATCATTTTATGAAAAAGTTCAGTTTGTAAACAAACAAGTTTTATTTTATTTGCTCTTATTGCTGGTCAACTATATAACATATTTGGTATCACGCAGCCAGATTAATTATGATTCTTTTATTGCAATGTTTCAGAAATGGGCACAGAGGTGCCGAAAACTCATGATTCAAGTGGTGATACAGATTCAAACAGTGATTCTGAGGTTAGTTTTTTCCTATACATACCTATTAATTTACAAATAATATGAAGTTTAATTGTGTATTTTAAACAATTAAAATGGTTTCATAAGAAATAATTGGTATTATTCTTATTACAGAGTAGCAGCTCAAGTGACACATCAGGGAGTGACTGGGAATGCTCAAGTAACAAGCAAACCAATGCTCGAAAACCTCATTTCTCAGTAACTTCATGTGATACCGGCTTAAAACTAAAAATTGCAGCAATTCCACGGAAAGTCACTCCTAAGAAAACAGCTAAACCCTCAGTTAAAAAGAAAGGCAATGAGCCTATGTCCAAACATAGAAAAGAGAAGCCTGTAAAAAAAAAGTTATCAGAGAGTAGTTCAACCTCGGAATGTAGCAAGTGTTCATCTGATTCTTCCAGCGAAGATGACTTGCCACTTAAAGCTGTTAAGAAATCTTTACCAACCAAGAACTCTGTACCAAAAACTGCTAAAAGAAATACAATCAAAAGTGATAGTGACATAAGTGATAAAGATTCAAAAAATAATAAAGAGAAAACATGTAAAAATAATGCAAGTGTCAAAAAGACTAAGTGTGATGATTCAAGTCAGGAAGCAAAGAGGGGGCAGGGGCGACAGCGCTCTAAGGTAAGATAGTTATTTACAATAAGAATAGAAATATTTTTTTGCAATATTATTTGACACTAGTAGGAAATATATATATAAATCCATCTCCTGATACCAATGTACACAAAAATAAAAATATCTTAATTGGTCCAGTTGTTCATGTGTGATTTCATTTTAAAGAGGTTTCACAAAAATAAATAATATTAGAAGTAAATATTGCAAGTTTTAAATTTTATTGATGCAAAGAGATACTAATAATAAAGCCAGGCATGTCCAAATGGCTTTTAATTATAAAACCAGTATGGTTTCATAAATAAAAACATATAACTCATTGTAGGGAATTATGAGATAAAGACGTTGTATAATGATAACTACTGTGTATTCATTTCATATGTGGTTTCTTATAAAAAAAATTGTGAAGTTTACCAGTTTTACAGGTTGGTTGTTTTTTACTGGCTCTTGAGCTTTTTTTCTAAGCTAAATACCTAATATTTAGTACACTATAAAATCAACAAATTGGATCTGCAATTAAGCATTTATCAATTGTTGTTTAGTTGAATATTATGCTTTGGAATTTGACTGTGTTTGGTTTTTAAGAATAAATATACATATTATCATATATGTAGTATAGAAGATAGATATTGTAACAATTGTTTTTCAAAATCAATAATAATAATTAAAAGGAGGTTATAAGGCAGACGTCACCGGCGCACGCGCAGGCGGCAACGACCTATACATTTCTTAGGGTATTTTTGCCCTATATCCTGGCCTCTATGGTCCCCCAACCTAAACCACATTGATTTTTTTTTGCACGCCTCATAAGCGAAGCGTTGAGGTGGGTACTACTGTCACTTCGCGCAAAACATCTGATTTTTCAAACTTAAAATGTCTTTATGTATCATACATTGCACTTGTAAGATAATACATACACACACATATTAAGAAAAAACACTATTTTTAATGTTCATGATATTTTTGATGTCATTTTTGTTATTTAAACTAGTTAAAAAACAGTTTAAAAAAGTTCTGTCTTGGACGTCCGTGTGTCTGTATGTGCGGATCCTTTTTCTTGTTAACACGATAGCGACCGAAATACTTTACTAATCGAGTCTTTTTTTTTCTCTTACGCTTGAGTATGCTCAGGAATAGAACCCTTTCATTTTTCAGGGTCTGATTTGATGTGGTTTAATTGTTATTAAATAAACAAAAATAATAATTAATAAATATTTATTAAAAAAAAATTATGAGGCGTGCACTTTTGGATTTTCCAAATTATTTAAATACTATAAAGACCTCGTCTATTCGAGAATTTCGTTGTTTGGACGAATTATCCCGAAAATTGAGAGTAGCAGAAGAAACCATTAAAAATAATAAAAGGACATTCAGACATCTTGTAATTAAACACCTTGTAATCGGTTTTGCAATTATTATAATTTTAATTTATAAAATTAAAATTTTGCACTTACCACTTTTGGATTTAAATTTTTTGATTGAAGCCTTACAAATAATAATATGAAATTTTCAGGGTAGTTACTTGATAGATAGAGCAAGTTTTTAAAAGCTAAACAGTAATTTGTTTTAATCATTAATGTGATATTGATGAATCAACGGGCCCTTGAAGTTGTGAACATACTGTGTAATTTTATCTTTCTTGGCATTTAATTCTTTTTTTATTCCATTCAAAAATCTAACTAACTAATTAAATTAAATTTAATTTAATTTAAAGATCTAACGATAGTAAATGTTACCATACTGAATTGATCTATCTATCAGCTAAGCACACAAAAAAATCAAGCATCTACTGCTATAATTCACGTCTCCATGATAAGAATGTCATCATACTCGGCGATAGGTGAAAAATTGAACAAAAAGTCATAACTCCAAAAATACGAAAAATCGCATAACATACATGGGGGTGATTCTAGCCCTCTAGGTCCTCTACTTCCCAGACATTGGCTATTGTTGTAATGTAACAGGTTAATTTCATCCGTCCTAAAGATCGATCCTTTCATTTCGATTACTTGCCGTAAATTTACTGTACATCCTTATCAAAGTTATCCCTAGACGGAAATACCAGCAGACATGCGTTTACGTGAATTGTCATGCCGCATGCGCGTCTAAAAATGTATGAAATCATGCATTTATACATATAGTTTGCGTTCATCATCAGCCCATTATGTTCCAACTGCTGGGACAAAGACCTCCCGTATGTGATCAAGCCATTAATCCACCACCCTGGCCAAGTGCAGGTTGGCGGATGTCACATGATTTTCAAATTTTGATTCTTCGACATGTCGGTTACCTCATGATGAATACCTTCACCGTTCAAGCAGTGGTGATGTTATAAACATGATCATAGAAATCTAAATAACAAGACACTAGAACTGCTATAATGTCATAATTAGTATGAAGACCACTGTCGCCAAAATCAACACATTTAAACTGATAGCTAAACAGTACACACAAGTAAACTATGCCTTTTATTGGACAGATTCATTTTAGTGAAAACTAACTTAAAAAATAAAGTCAGCATTTTAATATGTAGATACCCTAATGTACTATTTTATGGTTTATTTAGAATAACATCCCTAGGTATGTACATGAGATGCTTTGTTTCTTTTTGGTCAGACAAATACAAATACGTAAAAATTTGGCTTTTCTACAACAGAGGGCGTTAATTTTCAATAGATATAACTTTGAACCTAAACACATAGAAATAAGGTTGAAATTTGTGTTAAACGTACTATAAGAGCGGTCGACTGTGACATTCATTTTTATTTAGATTACTATGGTGATATTCGTATTACTTGTAAATATTCTTCATTTTTAAAGAAAAATGGCATTATTTCTAAAAAACATACTGACCGAAGAAATGTAATTCCTTTATTAGTATAATTGCAACTTGTGGAAGAATTTCCGCAATGGGATGTTAACATACGCACGTCTCTAGAGCAACTGAACAGCGACGAATGCACTGGTGGCTTGGAAGTCACCTGAGTGGCGACAAGGTCACGCGCGCTTACGACTTCTAGTGTCTTGTTATTTAGATTTCTATGAACATGATTAATTAAAAAAAAAGTTTATTTCCTGCACGCTGGTCTGGTCTCGAACCTCTGACTTATCGATATAAAAATCCTCACCACTGCTTTGCCAGGCCGATTATAGTGCATGAATTAAGTTTTTGCATGACAGCAATACCGAACCCATAGAAAATAGAAAGTTTCATCAATCAGTTGCCAGAACGTAGTTTGAATTGCATTTCAATCATCGATCTTAAGTCAAAACGAGCATTGACACCACTTAACTCATGTCATGCTGCATTATCGTCCAGAGACATTTCTTTTTGTAAGTTGATATTTCATTTTTAGGTATCTATCGTGACTTCCTCAAAGTCTTTTTAAAGAGCTTATAAATTACCCCTTAAAGGCAACGAGTGGTTTGCATGACACATTTAATTAAAATAAGTAATAGTGTATTTCTTCGAAACACGCCCGTTTTCAACGAATGTGTGGCTATTTGACTTGTCGCTGTTTCTTACCCTTTTTTGAATACATATTTTGGTTTAAAATAGGGGAACATGAATAGGAAGGGTTACCTATATGATTCAGTTACTCAAAAGGTACCCCAATTTCTTTGTGCAGTAATTCTAATACAGTTTTTATGGTTCATATAAATTATTTACCACACGTTCACTGCTAAATGGAAAGAATTGATAAAGACGAGCACCAGAGTTAATGCTTGAATGGTATAAATAAAGTTGCTACAATGTTAATACATATAGTCATATAATATTTTTGAATAACAAAGGAATAAAAGGGCCATGCGTTTTATTGCGTAGTAAAGTAAGTGTTATACAACTGCGTAGTACATAATTATATTATTTATTTTATGGCAAGAATTTAAATTGATGTGATCTTTGGTTTTTGACATTTTTTATAAGTTTGATACACTTTATTTCCGTTAAGTTTAGCACAATTATTGAAATTTATAAATTTGTTTTTTTAAATAGCAATTTTTTTATAAAAATTACTGTAACAATAAATTATAATTTTTAGTATTCATTCCCCATTCGTAAAGATAATTTTGCGATCCACCCATGCTACTGAGTGTATTTGGTTAATCATCTAAAGTTACACATAAATGCATCTCACTACGAAGCAATTGTTTTACGACACAATCATTTCAAGCAGTCGATTTATGTTGCAAGGAGAAAGTCGAGGCACGTTTGCATTCCTGACCTTATTTTCGTCTACCGATTCCATGTCTATCGGCACTCAGAGAATTCGCTATGACGCCTACGCGACCTAACACAATTACGAAAATTGACAACAAAATACATTTTAAATCGTCGTTTTGAATAATTCATTTCTTTGATGAGTTTGTTTGACACCTAAATTACTTATCTTGAAGTATTTCTACTGTAGGTATAATTATTTTGTAAAATAAATAAAATTTAGCGATACTACAATGGCCATATTTTGAATATAGGTAATATTAGAGAATTTTGTCGGATCAATATTCAAATTAGCAACGCCTACGAAAAATCTTCAGGTCGGTCATTCACTCGACGTTGGATTAGTTATTTATTAGTCTATTGTTTCGAATATTTTCTTAAACGAAGATATCTTGTCACATTTATGAATTAAATTTAGTATAATATATTGTTTTAGTTAGAACTTTATAATAAGGAAAAAGAAAATAAGATTTGGCAACAGGATAGGATATCTAATCTGTGGCAATAGTGAATTTAAAATTCGTATAAAAGACTTGGTAAATACAGTGATATAACTGGGTTGTAGAAAAGCGTGTTATGTATAGACTATAGAGGGTAGGTGTGCAGCGTGCAGCATTTAATTAAGGCGGTGGGTGCGCTCGGTTCGCGTGCCGGCCATGCACTTCCGGTGCGCCCCGGGGGCGCTGCGCTTTTTCCTCGCGGGGGAGGCCGGAGCGAGGAAAGCGCGACCGGTCGTCACCCGCGTTAAGGAATTAAAATTTTTCACGTAAACTGGTTTGATAGCGCGTACAGTGGCAGAGTGGGGGTCGCGAATACGCGTCGCGCCAGCCATTAGCAGGCTCGTTACAAAGCGCGCGCGCGTCCCGATCTGACGTTTGCGTACGCGGTGCTGTGATGTGCGCATATAAATATATTTACGATACTCGTTTCGCTCCTTATGAATGACGGTTATTGAAGATTATAAATGTGTATATCCGGTAACTAAATAAAGTACTTAGCATGATAATAATTTTATGTCCTGCCTAAAATTAGGAAAATCAGGATTATTTACTATTGATTGATATTTTTGTTTACAAATAAAATTTAAAAATGTCGTGTGTGGATTATAAGGCATTGAGTGATATCGTTATAATAAGTGTGTCGGCATTATTTCTTAAAAAATAAACAGTGCTCCGATAAGCGTGCGAAGAGAATTGCGGGGTCTGCCAAAATTCTCTTATCAATTGCTCAACGCGGCTCAAGGTCGCGCGTTATCACTGGCATTCGTGCACAACCGATGGATTTGTTCTGTGATTGCACGCATCACTGCAAATTACTAATTTCTGTGTGCTCTTAATAATAGTGTTTGATATAATATTTTATTCATAAATTTAAGTTAAAATTTTATGTTTGTATTCATATAACGGGTTTAATATTATTTTCGTTTTACTGATTTATCTCAATAATTCCAGAAGAGGAATTGCAGAAATAAAATAATTACCCGTAAAGTGAAACGATTGTTTACAAACTTCCATCGTTTTAGTGCAGCTTGCTATGTAGATCGCGACCCAGTTGCGCGTGATTGAGGATAAAACAATATAAATAGCTCTTCAACAGTTCGCGTGTGTGAGCAATACCTGCTAATAGTAAATAGTGTTTAAAAGTGAGAACATAGGGGAATGCAGTGAATTATTTGTGATGCGCGATGAGACACGAAGCCACTCCTGCGGCTTGGACTGCTCCCGGCGAAGTCTGGGAGTATGTGAGCCAACTCGTCAGCTCCTACCACGACCAGCATGACTGTCAGGTGCTAAATATTTAATTTTAATTATTATTAATAAAATTTACATTTTCCAATAAAATTAATAAATAATAAGTTAAACTTAATTAAACGATGACATCCACTAATAAGTTGTTTCTTCCACTTGTTAATAATGGTAGCTGGCATTTACAATTCTATATTTTTGTAGACTAATTAGAATATTTGCAATTCTATCCAGTCCGAATTTTACAAATGGTAATGTGATATTAAACGATTTTGCTCTAATGATTCATTCTAGTTAGGCCCTTCGCTCATGGAGCTACTCAAAAATGACTGAACTAATCAGTAATTACGATTACAAACTAGTTACAAATTGTATCTCGCATACAACGCTACTCAAGTTATAAGGTTTCAGTCACTTGTCAATGTTTGCTCGTTCATTTTTATCATAAAAAAACAAAGAAACTCGGGAAACCAGTAGCGTGGAGACCGACACGACGCGTCGCGCGTGATTTGTTGCTAACGCGTTACTCACCAGTTAGTAACTAGTCGCGTCGTGTGCGAATCTCCATAGAACATGTATGGGCTGTGACGCTCAGGCAACTCGTTAGTAATTTGAGTTTGTGACTAGTTCTTTTTGAGTAGCTCCATGAGCGAAGGGCCTTAGCGTATAGAGATTTTCATCTTAACATTATTCATACGAGAGACCTACTTACTGTTGGTTACCGATAGGCACCTATCGCCCGCGTGTTCTAACACAGATACGCAAAATTAAATTTTATTACTCTACAGCGACTAATGTAAACATTAATGTTTAAGACAGTTTATCATACTATGTTGGTATTAGCACGGTTTATATTTGCGCTATTAGCTGACGCTTGCGATTTTAAACGCGTTAAATGATTTTTTTGTGGGCAATTCAACATCTTTTTCTAAAAGTAAACAAGCCAGTGAAAGTCGTGCCGATTGATAGTCCAGTTATTTTTCGCATTACCTGGAACAAATATATCGGATAGATGGATGGATTTATTACAATAAAAAATTATTTCTACGTTGTCATGGGTTAAAATATATGCAGTTTTACAGATTAAATATGTCAATGTACTCGTTACGTTGTATTTTGATTGATGTCTGCAAATATGTTCAATGCGCTGGTATAAAAATTGGCACCTAGCTATAAAATAGCACTAGCGATAGCACTATAACTAAATGGACAGATCAAAGTTATACAATTTGACCGTGAAATTGTGATCGAGCGAGCGTGACCGCGTCGCGTGTTAAAATCCGCTGAGCACACATCCGTAATGTAAATATCATTTGTTATCATTACCTTTTCTTTCTTTAACACTTGCAAGTGAAATACTTGTTGATAAAGCTACGATTCGCGTCCGCCACATTTGCAACGATTTTTCTGGTCACATGGGACGGCTACCTCATTAATTAGCGATTGCGTAATGCGCATGTTTTCCGAGCTTGGAGTTCGGAATGATGGCGCTTTGTATCTATATACATCATTATTGGTATTAGCTATAAATGTCTACGTTACCCAGTCTATCATTCCAATAATTACTTCCAATAGATATACCCTTCAAATAACCTTTTCATTCGTCTAAAAAATTAAATCATTATTTCTTTGAAATTTTTTCAAATTGTTAGTTGTTCATGATGATAATTAAGTATATTAGTCTAAGAAAACTATTCTTTCCATTCTTGGCAGCGTCTTTTGATTAATTTAAATAAAAACGTACATAAAACGGTTGTAAGTCCGGTTAGTAATAAAATATATTCTATGAAATTATTTTGCGATCTGATATCCTATTTAGATTATAAATTAAAATTGAATCACTGATAATTTTTTTATATTACATATTTAATTTCTTTATTTTAACTTCAAATTATTTGATGACTTCCTATATAATATTATGAAGTCCCTAATTCAAGACCAAAGATTAAGTACTTAGCGTACAACTAAGCTTTTTATTGTTTACCTTCTTCTAAGTTTAGTTTTTGCTTTGCGAGATCATTATAAAGAAAATGGAGGGAGCTGCCACCGGCCACCGCTGATCGACGCTAAGCTCGCGAGCTCCATAGTACATGCCACTGATTGATGTGCGTCGCAGTTAAAGCCCTGTAGATCTTATCTCGGGTATCTAATAGCTTTAACGAGATTACGGTACCATTCCAGTTCAATTTACATCTCTTCCTGATTGTTATCGCATCGACTCGCTTTATCAACGCTTATACCAAAGAGATGCTGTGGACATAGTATAACCACAGTATTACCATTATTTCCTACAGTAGTGCGACGAATGTACTTGTGCAGAGAAACGGAGGGGAACTGGCGGGGGTCGGGCGACGCGGGCCGCGTAAAGCAAACACGCTTAGTTTGCTTTACCTAGCGCGAAAGGATGACGCAGTCGTATTTTTTGTGTAATAATTTTATTATACATAGGTACTTACATATTCTATTATGGCGCGCACAAACTGTTCGGTTTACGGATGTAAATCTACATTGAAATCCCAGAAGGAAACAATATTTCAGAAAGATTGTATTAATTGTATCTGTTGAATTGGCGGCGGCATCGCGCGACATCAAAGGCGATTCCTTACTGTAGGAAATAATGGTAATACTGTGGTATAACTAATACCTATGCTTCATTTCCTGGTTTTTATTTTTTCATAGTTATTGTTTGCACTTTGCATTCGATGATTTATCGTAATAACGATGACTGATTTTGCAACATACTACGAGTAGCTAGTCTTTATCTGAAAGAAAAGGCACTGTTATTGTTTATAATAAGCTTCGCGATTTAGTTACATAATTCATCTATGCAATCGATTCGTACACACTAGCATAATATCTATAAGTACAACTTTCTGTTTTGTTGTATGTATAGTATTTATCAACGTTTTCATATGGATAGGCAATTAATTTATGCTTTTAATTATTTGCATTCATGAATTTAAAAAATTTGCTGCCATGTTTACGTTTTCCTAGTACTTTGTACTTATTTCCGATTCCCATTTTCTGCTTACTTCATATTTATATATGGTAACATTGGTCTTGACACTTCATTTCGTACAGATAAACATAATTTGCTTGAAAGTTTTGACAAAGTCGTGATAAATATTAAAATGTGGTTGGTAATTGAGGGCGCATTAAATTACACATGCTTGCCTTTATTAATGGTGGCTTGGCACAGCGCACTGGTTGTATTGCATTTTGCGGTATTTGACGAGTATTGAATTTGTAGACGCGCATATGACGACGGGAGGCGATGGTTACTAAACCGGTTGGACACCTTTGGACGGCGAATGCCGGCTTTTGGTGACATCCGCAAAAAGTGCGCAATCTCATACACAACTGAGTGCTCCGCCGATCATTTAATCGATGCGCTGATATTCAAGTTAAATGCAAACTATCCTACTCTAAACTTGATCATTATACGAAGCATTGATTTCCTCCGCCTCGTCTCGCTGTTTAAACCGGTTAGACTATCGTCTATGAACATAAACGATTATAGACTCTTGTTCTGTGAAAATAGACGATCGCATTGCATTCCCAGTTACATTGGACAGATGGATAATAATGATTCTATTAAAATAACAGACGAGTTCCTTTGCAGTGGAGATCTTAGGAGTGCATTCTTGTCATGTGTATATACGAATACTTATGATTATCATGTAAATTGCGATTTAAGCACTGAATGTTGCATACGAAGGTGAAATGTTTAAAGCGAAACAGGTAGACGTTGTGAGGGATTGCAAGAGATTTATGTATGAGTGAGTGCTATGTACATTCGATGTGTTCTCAGGTCGCACTTGGTCACATTGATTTTATGCACCACTGCTGCTTACTTATATTCAATCGACCGCTTTATAAACAATTCGCCGACCCTCATACGGGCTCGTTGTGTTAATAATAAACGCTCTCAATCAGGCTGCTCACATGACAATTAAAAATATGTATGCCCTTATAGTTATGCATTTTATGTTATAAACGTTAAGTTTGTCATCGTTAAATTCGTTGCAATTTCGTACTTTGATGAGACCTAATTGTTATTCAGCTTAAAAATGAACGGCACTGCCCTATTTATTATAAGGAGATTTGTATTAAAGGTTCAAGTTTATAAACGGCAAGTACAAGTTATTAACGAAGCGTTGAGTAGGGTATCGGGAGTCGGGATAAGCCGGTCTCACAACCATCTAGTGTTGGCTTGTTTAATATAGCCCCTTGTGACAACTACGCAACTCGCTACTGTAGGGTTGACAGTAGAACACCTGTTTACATAAAAAGACAGGACCAGAAAGCCATTATATTAAATCGTCTTTTATCATTGGCGTAACCTGTTGAACCGTATACTAAAACAACGTGGCTATAAATTCACGCTAGAAGTTTTCCCACGCCTATTATATTATGCGTGATCCTAACTAATAAATACTCATCCTTTTTGTCACAATACTGAATACACATAAGAATTATTGTAACTAAAAATATCAAATATCTGATAATTGAATTGCAATAACTGAAATTATAATTCTATGGTTAAATCTATAAACATGATGCAAAATTGACTAAAATGATACCACCAGCCCTTGCTATAATGCCTATCGAGTAATGCAAAACGAGGCTCGGGAATAAATCGTTTACATGGTTGTCGGCGTAAACTGGTACCGCTGTGCATCACAAAACTTTCAAGCTGTGAGAAAATCCAGATGCGTTAATTCTTATTCATACACATTTTTCTATAAAAATAACCTACAGTAACCTCTCTTTACGTAAGTTAGCATACCTACTTGTTGCTTTATTCATAAATGAATACAGAGAAAACAGTAGGAATAACTAGCATTAAATAAACTAAGTCAGCCAGTGTGTGTGACGTAGTACCACATCTGATTAAAGTATAGTGTACGCAGTGTGTTGGTACATTTGTGCGGTTGGTACAGCGTGTAGCAGAGCAGTGGCGGTCTTATCTCACCATTAGAGTTATTACGGGCCGGTATCTCGCCCATCGCACCGCTTCGATTGTTTCTGAACGCGCCACAAAGCCGGGCGCTACCAGCGTAATTGACCACTGTTTATTTCCAAGACGAGGTCTTATTTTATGCATTATTCTGCGGTCGAATGTTTAAACATTTCACTGTTAACAAGGAAGTATTTTAATTTGATATATTGTTCTTTTTCTAAGTGCTTTTTATCAATAAATGACACATTCACTTTCGATCTGTTTGAAGCGCTCTATAATTTATATAGTTAGGCAAAGATACAACATATCGTTACTTAAATGTATTTAAATTTCTATAAATTAATTTCACAAAGAATATCAACGATGCCTTTTAACTAAGATCTGACTTGATCAAGTGTGCAGAGGGCACTTATTTACAGATAGCATCAGATGATTGCCGCCTACGCGATTCATACCAGAGCTCGCCTGCCTTATCATTATTTGTTATATGTATTCATCATATGATAATATTATGTTTCTCCGTGTTGTGTTTGCGTTTGTTTGTTTAATTCTAAAAATACCTAAAATAATTTATTCAACGCAAATTAACTTTTTCTACAAAATAAACTGACAAAATATGTACTCAGACTTCAATTCAACTTCAATTATTTGTTGAAAGCTTTGTTTTATTATTAATTTTTATCGGCATAAAATTTATAACATAATAACAAAAAAAAAAAAACATTGTTTCACGTGATTAGGTAAAGGTACCAAAAGCGATCTCTTGTCACATATTATTATAACAATCTCCTATCAAACTGTTTCTCTAATGATTCCAAAATATTTAATGCGGTTCATATCAATGCGCAAAGTGTCCCAGCACATTTTCCTGATATGTTAGCAACTTTCGATTCCGTCAACATGCACGCTTTACTTATATCCGAGTCTTGGCTCAAACCCTGTCTTCCTTCCTCCTGCTACTCCCTTCCTGGTTTTAACCTGATACGAAATGATCGGTTCGGCAAGGGTGGTGGCGGTGTCGCGATTTATTTAAGGTCCCATCTCACTTACAAAATTATTAGCCTCTCTCCCCAGCCTCCACCCTCCGATGCTGCCGAACATATCATCATTGAAGTTACCTTACGCCACACCAAGCTCCTGCTTGGTGTGTTCTATAGCCCCTCCCTTTCCGTTAACTACTTTCACTCCTTTGAATCCATCCTTGATCAACTAATTCCTATTTATGAACACTCCCTAATTATGGGTGACTTCAACACCTGCATCGTCAAAAACGATTCCCGAGCCAAGACTCTTACAACTATTATTGAGTCAGCGAATCTACACCTTCTTCCTCTTAATCCAACTCATACTTTACCTAACTGCACTCCTTCACTTCTTGACCTCATTATTGTCTCCTCTCCTAACCTTGTCCTTCAGCATGGTCAATATCCTGCCAATGCCTTTTCCCATCATGACCTCATCTACATCTCCTATAATATCCGTCCTCCTAAACACAAACCCAAGACCTCCTTGCGACGCAACTTTGCCGGAATGGATGTTGATCGCTTGTGTTGTGATGCTCAAGATATTGACTGGTCTATCATTTATTCTCAGGACAATGTTGATACTAAGGTTGAACTATTCTCATCACTTGTTACCGATCTGTACGATAAGCATGCGCCACTTAGGCCGGTAAAACTAAAACACCTTCCAGCGCCTTGGTTAACGGATGATCTGAAATCACTTTTGCAGCAGAAGTCTAAAGCCAAAACCAAACTCAAACTGAAATGTAACGACGCGAACAGGGAGAAGTATACTAAGATTCGGAATCGTTGTAATACATGTTGTAGAGATGCACAAAGACGTCACATTCACTCGTCGGTCGAGAACGGCGACCCTGCTAAAGTTTGGAAGTTCTTAAAAACCTTAGGAGTTGGCTGTAAAGATCCCAAAGCTGATTTTAAAAATTTTAATATTGAATTACTCAACCAATTCTTTGCTGGAACTCCTCACTTTGATAACACTACTAAAGTTATGACTATTAACACTCTTTCTTCTATTCCAACTCCAAATTTTCCTCCGTTCTGTCTGAATCAATTTACTAGCAGTGATGTTAAGAAGAATATCATGTCTTTGTCATCTAATGCTGTTGGGAGCGATTGCATTAGTCGTAGCATGATCCTACCTATCCTCGACATAGTCGTTCCTGTCATTACCCACATTTTAAACCATTCCATTTCCACGGGTACCTTCCCCACGGCCTGGAAAAAGGCTAATATTATTCCTCTCCCAAAAAAACCTAATCCTTCTTCTTTTTCCGATTTCCGACCTATCTCCATTTTGCCATTCCTGTCCAAAGTCCTTGAAAAGTTAGTACATAATCAATTGAACATATTCCTTAATAAGAACAACTTATTGAATCCTCTCCAGTCCGGCTTTCGTCCTGGTCATGGTACGGCTACTGCTCTCACTAAAGTCACTGATGACATTAGATTTGGCATGGACAACAAGCAGCTCACATTGCTTACGTTACTGGATTTTAGTAACTCCTTCAATTCCGTTGACTTCGATGTCCTTGTGAGTCTGCTTCGTTCACTTAACATATCTCCAACTAGTATTGATTGGTTTCATAGTTATCTAGGTGGACGCCGGCAAAGGATTCACAGCGATGATGTCACCTCGTCATGGTGTGATATTCAAGCTGGTGTTCCTCAAGGTGGCGTTTTGTCTCCACTCCTTTTCACTATTTTCATTAATTCTATCTCGAAATCCTTATCTTCTCTCTACCACATGTATGCCGACGATGTCCAAATCTATACCCAGTCAACTCTTGCTGAGTTGCCGAACGCTATTCAAACAATGAATAATGACTTGAACTCTGTTGTTGAGTGGAGCAACCAGTTCGGATTGAAAGTCAATCCACTAAAAACGCAAGTCATCATTGTTGGTAGCCCATCGCTAATCGCGAAGGTTGACTGGGTTTCGCTTCCTTCAGTTCATTTGTGCGGCGCTCAACTCCCCTACAGTAAAATCGTCAAGGATCTCGGCATATATATTGACCAAACATTGTCTTGGGATCCTCAACTGAAAGAAGTGAGCAGAAAGCTGTTTGCCTCCGCTGGTGCTTTGCGACGACTGCGTAATCTTCTACCCATTCCGACAAAGTTAGCGCTTGCTCATTCCCTTCTCCTGTCCCACCTTGACTATGCTGATACATCCTACCTTGACCTTTCTGAAGCCCAGTTGGATAGGCTGGAAAGACTCCAAAACTTCTGCATCCGATTTATCTTTAGTTTGAGAAAATTTGATCACGTCTCCGACTTCCGTAAGAGACTGAAATGGCTCCCTATCCGACTGAGGCGAAACTCCCATATCCTTCATCTTCTGTACTGTGTGTTGTTTGATCCAAAAGCTCCAAGCTATCTTCGAGAGAAATTCAAATACTTGAGCTCGAGTAATCTACGCTCCTCTACTAACCTTTTACTTCTGATTCCGGCTCACAAATCAAAATTCTTTCACAATTCGTTTGCAGTTCGTGCGGTTCAATTATGGAACTCTCTGCCTACAAAGGTCAGATGTGCTCAAAATTTGAACGCTTTTAAATTGTTATTAAAAAATTATTATCTATCTCTTGTGTAATTTTGTATAGCTGTCGTATTTACGTTTATTTTTATTTCTCGTTTTATTCTATTTCTCTGATCCCTTCTTTTCTACATAGTTACTAATATTTATGTTGTATATGTGTGCTATGGATATATATTTGTATATGTATTTATGTATTTATTTTATGTATTGTATGTAAGTGTATGTATAACTATTTATTATAATTATTATCGTATTTATATATTTCATTATTTTTATGTATTTTATATTACTATTAGTAAGTAGTTAGCTTTGTATATGTTTATTTTGTACATTTTTCAATGTGTTAGTATTGCCTTATTTTTGCTCACCCACATCATATTGTTAAATTTCCACTGATTGTTGGGTTGCCTGGTAGATATCGCTACCTAGCGATAAGGCCGCCCTTTGCTGTTTCTGTAGTATTGTCTTTGTTATATGTATTTATGTATTTTCACACATAATAACGTAATGTAACTTGTTTGTTTATCTAATTGGATCTCAAATACCTATTTATATACCTACTTCTGCGGAGGCCTGGTTTTATCCTCCAATTCTACTGGTTTTTATTCAGACAAACACACAATGCAATGAAGTAATAGTAGTCTGTGGTAATAGACTTCATTTACGCTTAAAGTTTCATTCATTTATTATTATTTATAAAATATATAATAATGCATTTAATCGAAAGTTTTTGACATGTGAGAAAATACCATAATTATTTCCAATAACATGAAGTCTACAATTAGAAAGTTTAATATTTTTGTCCAAAAACATGTGTCGACGACTGTACCCCGTTTTACGCTAGTATGTAGAAGTTTACATTAAAATTTAATGGTTTTCTAAGTCAAAAGTCAAGCAAAAATTGGACTGATATTGGGCACTATTTCAAGCACAATTTTTTGAGACGTAAATTATACCTATAGCTCGTTCGATATTCGCACACTGAGGTGAGTATGCTGGGCGTAGAACCTACGCCCAGCATACTCACTGAACGAAGCCTATAACTCCGAAGTTATTCGAGCACTGTTTTTTCTTTTTGGGCACCGTTTGGCACTATTTGGGAACTATTTTTTGAAGTATGAATTATGTTTGAAGCGTATACAGATTCTCCGGACGGAGGTGAGTATGCTGGGCGAAACCTTCGTCCAGCATACTCATCGAACTATGGCTATAACTTCGCAAGTACAAGAGCACTATTTTTTTCCTTTGGGCACTATTTAGCACTATTTCAGAACAGTTTTTTGACATTCATGAAATATCAGGATTGTAATACTCACCATGGTGAGTATGCTGGACGAAGGGACACTTTCCATTAACCAACACTGTAAATTCATTTTAGTTATTTAAAGCTCGTTTCGAAGATCACGTTCCAAGTATTCCCTCAGTGACGACGGTAATCGTGCACTAGCTATCGCATTCAATTAACCTCGAACAGTTTCTCTGTGACTTTTGACGTGCCGTCCCGATTCCGTGTTGCTGTGACGAGGTACAGTAATATTTTACACATGATTAGAGCGGCGGGCACCGGCACTGTATGGGTAAGCAAATTGCAGCGAACGCGACGCGGAGTCACGATCTGAACCTCTCGGGAACCCAGGAGAATTTCTAGAGAATTCCGACGTAAATGCTACAACAGATATTAATGGTACACCAACTCGGATATTATAACTCAAAATTATTCACATGAAAATACTTTTTTGTTACAAAATTGAAACGGATGTGTCAAGTGCCACGATAAATGCATTAATAACCTTCTGTTATTAATATCATTCCCATGACTGCTACGTATTCCGACAGGGAAGATATGTAAATCTAGATTTATCAGGTCGTTGGATATTCAAATTAGATATCGCTCTTAGGCCGATTACATCGCGTTACGGATAAGGAAGTCACAGCGTATCTTGTCATCGCCAGGAATACTGCTACTGTCGCACCATTGCTGGTATACATATACAGGGTACGTAAAAAATACTTATAAAATTCCAGACGTAGTTTTTTTTTCAAATAGATGAATTTTTAAAACTCTATGTGTACGCCCATAACAAGCAACCTGCCCAGCTTTGTTACCAGCACGTGACCTATTGTTTAAGATTATGTTTTCATCATTTTTCATAGACAAAATGCTCACATTAGCGAAGCGGTATATGCCGGCTGCGCGAAGCTAGAGAAGAAAACATGGATTTTCAAGAAAAATTTAGCAAAAAATTTTTGATGTAATTTTGTTGTTTAAGTATTTTTTACGTGATCAGTGTATGCAAAACTACAAGTCCCTTCGTGCTTAGTATACCAATAGTGGGACACCCTGTATACAAACTAAACAATTAGTGATAATAATTAAAGCGGCTAGAAAACTACTGAAGTTTTCAGCGTAATAAATACAAAGACAATTGGAATGTCCAAAATACAAAGAATATGAATTTTAATAATAGACAACATCGACTTAAAGTCGTAAAGGTTGTCATTAGACGTTTTGAGCATTTTCCATTGGTTTCTCACCCTAAATTTGTACACCTTAATTAGGAATGGTCAGACTCGGTAGATTGTGATCGCGGGTATGGTAATAGGCGCCTAATTCTGAGTCACACGCGGCGCCGGCGTGACTCTCTACACCCCGACTCGATTGCGTGAATTAAAAAAAATACAACCGTTGTATAAAGCCATACCAAAATTAATATTTGACAGCAAAAAATAATGGTCGAAGTGATACAGCAAAAAATTATGGTCGAAGTGTCAATACAGCTCTGTTTATTTATTTATACTGTAGACTTAATGCTACTTACTTTATACACACTACTACCACACTACTACATTGATACATGATATTAACAACAACAATATCCTTATATTGTTGTTATAAATAATTTAGTTGAAGAAATCAGATTGAATTTTACTCTGTCAGTAGTTTTAGGAAGTTGCTCTGGCAGCTTTGTGTGGCAGCTTTATGCATTTATAGAGCTGAGGTAGTTTAATATGTTATCATACAGGACAGTTTTGTTGCATTAAATTGATGATCCTATTATATATGTATACCTACTTACATATAATTATGATATTATATCATAACGAATAATAATTTATTATCGTCTTCAAATATGAGGAGCACACATGACACAAAGGCAACTTACGGCTTAGTTGTTACAAGGTGGGATTCATACATTATATTATGCAACGGTGTCAATCCGGTTGGAACGGCCGTGCCAGCCCTCGCGACTGCTCACTGTCTGAAGGATAATATTATGCATCTGACCTTGGTTATGTTTCGATACTCTTCCCATTATACAAAACAGATGTTAAAAGTATTCACGTGCATGTTAATATAAATTAAATGTAAAAAACTATTTACGTCTGCGGGTAACCAATACAAGTTAGTTTGTGGATAATGTCTTCAACTCATTATTTAAATAGATGCGTTCATTGTTTTTAATATATTTGACAATTTATTTATTTTGAGAGTAGGATACGTATACTTGTGTTGAAATTATAATGCTTTTATTCCCCTCTTTTATTCATAAAATTTTGAACGGGATTTAATTTTATTCATATTTTATTTCCACGTAAATTTAATTGCACGCAACTTTACCTCACGAATATTACAATTACAAATTACTCATGTCTACATGATATTAAGTGCATTTTTATCTTATATAAGCTGCTATAAGCGGCATTACGCTTTAAATTTTTTATCAAGTCTGCGTCGTGATAATTACTGACACACATAGGCGCTTTTATTTGGCTTTTAGTTACACTGCCTTGCTAGGGCAGTTGTATTGTTATTTTTTCATTTTCAGGAAGTACAATACGTTGCTAAGCTCGTGCCTTCATGAGAATGAACTGTTCACTGGCTATAGTGGCTTCACTATCACTACATAGTATAAAACAAAGTCGCTTTCCCTGTCCCTATGTCCCTATGTCCCTATGTCCCTTTGTACGCTTAAATCTTTGAAACTACGCAACGGATTTTGATGCGGTTTTTTTTAATAGATAGAGTGATTCAAGAGGAAGGTTTATATGTATAATAACATCCATTAAATAGTGGAGAAATACTGTTATTTTTGAGGTTTCTAATGTGATGTCGTAAAAAATTACATTTTTTCCGCTTAAATTGCAAACGCAGGCTGAACCCTACGAGTTTTATCAAAATAATGTACTAAGTATTATACACATTGAAAAGGTCTACAGAAAAGTCCGCGATGGTATATGTCTATCTCTTATGGATAACCCACAATAACTTTTTTTTGTCATTTACTTTTTACGACAAATAATGGCTAATTTTCGATGCGATTTTAACCAATACAGCATTAATCCTTAACCAATTAAATACCTTGAATACATTGTTCATTTAATATAGATCTATATGGCCCTTTACACCGTATGATTTAAGTGAATATTTTCGAAGATATTACAGATTTAAAAATTGCGGGACGTAGCGTTTGCAGCGCTACAGGCCGGCCGCCCGGCTATCTATTTTATACCCGTGCGAAGCCGGAGCGGGCGACGCTGTTTTTATATACAACGTTCACAGTTTTTCTGTAGTGTATTTAGTATCAGCATTGCACCCGTGCGAAGCCGGGGCGGGTCGCTAGTATTATTATAATTGTAATTGCTTAAAGTAAAACGTATAAATAAATGGTGTCCTTTAAATGACTTACATGTTTTTTAATCTCAATACAATCGTTGTGTTCTTTTTATTGATATAGCCTTTAAAGCGAATCCGATGAAGATCGTAAATATAATCATGTTTTTATTTCGACGTCGCGTAGCACTTGTATTCGAAACGTGACAAAGAGAATAAGTGACAACTGACAACACGTCTCATAAAATGTCCCTTCGAGAATATTAAAACGCAGAATTGTTTTATAAATAACTAGGTTTCCGCCCGCGGCTTCGCCCGCGCAGTCAAAGAAAAACCCGCATAGTTCTCGTTCCCGTGAGATTTCCGGGTTTGCGTCATTTTCCCGGGATAAAAAGTAGCCTATGTCCTTTCTCGGGTATCAAAATATCTCCATACCAAATTTCATGAAAATTAGTTCAGTAGTTTAGGCGTGATTGAGTAACAGACAGACAGACAGAGTTACTTTCGCATTTATAATATTAGTATGGATTGAACGTTTTTGAATATTTTTGCATGAGTTTTGAATTGTTGATATTAGGATAATATTAAAAGAAATGGGTGATCTTATTAAGTGGTTAAATATTTTACCCGACGTTCCCAAAAAACGAAAGAGGCTCTCAATTAGACTGTTTTCTTTTGTTGTTTTGTTACACGATATGTTTGTGGGTTTTCAACCGATTGTTGTGATTCTTTTTGCGTGTGATAAGTCATTACTGTCATTTGGTCCTATTCTCTGCTGGAATGATAACAGGAACGGCGGTGACCTTTTTGGTAGAAAAAAAAAAATATTTTGAGATAAAAGATGCAGTTTATTAAGATAAACTGCATTTTAGACTAAGGTCTAATTTAACATCATCATGAATCATAACTGAGGAGATACTGCACTGTGATGCATTTTAATTTTGTAGCAATAAATATGCGTGTAGTTTAATTCAATAACAACCGTTGTCAACGCATACATGTGTATTAAAAACAATTAAGGCCAATTTAAAATACTCTTTACGTATCCAATTAGAAGAATATGTGTAGTACAATCTTTTATAAAAAGCAATCAAAAACTTCATTTTCAGAGGTTCTGTTATTGTAGGTCGGTATACAATTAAAAATAGTTTTAATGAGCGATACGTAATCGATGCATGGAGTCTGTCTATAACCGAGACAGCCACATGTTTTATTTGCGATTGCTCATCACGCTCATTTGGCAGCTCTATTACAGATCTTTGTTTCCTCTGCCTTGTCTGAATTATACATCTCATATTAACTGCCATGTACATATATTGTAAAGTTAGTTGTAGGTAGTTGCTAGTTTTTAAGCTAAAACTGTAGCTTCAATATGTATATAAATTTACTAAGCCTAAATTTGAATATGTATGAGCAATAAATTTCGTCACATTAACTTGTCTCAGTAATCTGGTTATCTTGTTGGGCATTGTAAGTGTTTTATTAAGCTAACAAGATAAAATATTTTAGAACATTAATCGATGTTAGAAAACATAGCGTTTTAAAACTCATAAATGTCAATAATTTAAAAAAAAGGATAATTTTATTCAATATTGTTTAAATTGACGTATTAGAGCTAGCGCGCACGAGCAACTTTGTCTCCGCAACTATTTTGTCTCTCCCATCAATTGTATGGGGAGTTGCGTCGCTACGTGCGCGCACTTTCATACTAGCCCATGGGTGGAGAGACAAAATAGTTGCGGAGACAAAGTTGCTCGTGCGCGCTAGCTCTTAGAATATAGAAATGATAAATAAATAAATTAAATTCCACACATAAAAGACTTACATAATATAAGGTTGACGACGAAATACTGTGACCTATAGACTATAGTGTGGCAAATACGTGGCCTACGCTTTTCACATTGCATTAATCTTGTGGTTACAGACGTGACGTATTGTTTGCACATCACGAGTGTGTAATACACGCAAAACCACAACCACTACATATGTTTCTCTGTCCAATTATGTGTTCGACATTAATCATTTTAACTATGAATAAAAAAGATTTTTCGTTGTAGAAATACTTTAGTTAATGATTGACATCCCTATCACTATACCAATATAAGCTCCCGTTCAAACATACACGTTCACGTTATCAATTTCAAGTCTATAATCTATTCATAAGTTTATTTAATAGTCCGGGATCCATCGCTCATTAATTTTGCAAGTGATTACTATCAAGCTAATTTTTCGTGAGTAGCTTTATTTTGATGAGATGCCCAATAATTTCATGTACGAAACTCTCGATTGTGGTAGCTAACAGAGGAAACAAGGATAAAATATTTTGATTTGATGGTTCTCAAATATTAATTACTAACTGAATGTTTTTTTTTGTTCAATCTCAAGATAATTATCTAAATTATTCGAAAAAAATATTTGTCCTACAAAATCTATGGTTTGATCAAAGAGTCCCCCTTTCCAATGTGTATCGATAACGAGGTCATCATAAATGATTACTAACCAGCTGATTTTTTTATTTTCACTTATTTAATACTTATATAATTCAACAGACATATTGTCCTACAAATTGCGTAATAAATATTTGAGAACCGTCAAATCAAAAATTTTTATCCTTGTTACCTCTGTAAGCTACCACAATCGAGAGTTTCGTACATGAAATTATTGGGCATCTCATCAAAATAAAGCTACTCACGAAAAATTAGCTTGATAGTAATCACTTGCAAAATTAATGAGCGATGGATCCCGGACTATAAGATAATCAATGTTGTGATCATCTTCCCATTATAATTTAATCAGTAATACGAACGGTACACTACTGCAGTCTACAATCTCCCACATTATCACGCGGTAACCGGTCAATTTCATTTAGCCAACGGTTTCTTTGAATTGCAACGCGAACGTCAAGAGACTGCTAATTTTGTTAGGGATTGAAAGTCTTCCCCTTTTATTCTCTGTAATAAAATACATACGATATTATAATTTCGTATATATATTTTTTTGTTTTATTATGATTACTTACTTACATATTATTATTATTACATAGTAGTACCTATATATTTACTTTAAAAATTTAATTATTGTATATTTCAGAATATAATATAGGTACTTATACTGTTAATAAAGTAACTATATTTATGTGCTAGTAATTTTAAATGCAGTGTATCTACAATGAGATGAATGTTAAATGAGAATGCACTTAGCCAGACAATTGACACCGGCATTAATGAGTAATTATTTATAATTACCAACAATATTTACATAGGTATGTGTTTATTTGTAAAATTTCCATGCATTTTGAAGAGGAATAGAAATAACGAACTTCTTATGAATTAGTTTAAGAGTTGTGGAAAATGATCATAAATTCTCATTCATCATGATTGTCAAACATATACGAAACTATCGTGATCGGTAGGTTATCCTAATATTCACGATGTCTACAAAATACAAGAAAAAAAAGCATGATATCTTGAATGTAAATTCCAGTAATTAAAGTACGGGAACGATGTCCTTGGGTTACGTACAATGAGTCCGGTTGGTAGTCCGCATATTCTTGCGTCATCTTTTTAATATTGTTTCAGACTCGCTTGAAGTGCATTTTTGTTGACATGATAAATACATACGCGTTCACCCTTGAATCGCTCGAACCTGTTGTAGTAATCCTGATGATAGTATAATAAGTTCCATAGCATTGATTTGTGTTCCAGCTACTCGGCAAACTGCTCGCTCTGATCCGGTACTTTAATTGATACTCAACATGTGTTTAACATTATGGGAACCTTGAAATTTTATATTTTAGTAACCCATGACTAGTTTATTTCCAGCTAATTGTAGACTAATGTTTGCACGTTTATGAGAACAATATATCGTTATGATATTGTTAATACGATCCTATAGATGCAATAAGACCTGATTAAATAAGGATTGATATCTTTCATCATACACATAAAATGTATAAAAATTGTAATGTCAATAACAAATATGGTCAAAGGGATTAGCAACAGGCTTGGCACAAAAAAAAAAAGATTAACCGTCGATATTGTATCATGAATATAAATGAGATAAGACAAAAACAAGATGTGTCTGGGAGAAATAATAAGAGTCGATCGACTGCTTACGTCTAGCCGACACCGTCCTTGAGTGAAGAAATCCTTGATGAGTACAATCAACCGCCACCGGATAGCTGCCTTACAGGGCTACCAATTAATATTATTACTATTGCTATGCTCTTGAGCCTAGCCTCGGAGATCGTTACAAATGATTTATTCGCTATATGTCTCATTTTATGTTCTAATGGTAATATTATTGTCATAACATGTCCAGCAACATTGTAAGGAGTTGAATTTTAATTTCGTTGAACAATATTTTGCGTTTGTACTGCATCAAATTTACTTTATGCCTTTTAAAATTCTTGGTTATTTTATTATCTACTTTGGTTTATTAGTAACAGTACTGTTTGCATACATTAGATATTTTCTTAGTGTCCAATTATTACAGCCCTATTAAATTTCATTTTGATTGTTTGTTCTAAAAGGGCTAAGATTTTTTTTTTTCATTTCAGAATTTATTATTTGTACGTTTATTTTTAGCCATATAACATCGCATTCAGTCAATTTTTTTTTATCACAATCAAAAAATAGCTATTTAGAAATAATAATGTAAAGTAATTAAAAAATTACTGAAATTCCACAATAGTGAGATTGCTTTGAATTTTTTAAGGTACATAGACAAGATGTTCAGAATGTTGATGCCTTGACTCTCTGCCAAAATTATACGTCATGTAACGTAGTCGTAAATTTTGTAAGGCGATAACATCGCATTCGCAACCCTGTTTGTAAATGTTACGTAGGTGCTAAATTATGTGGTGACAAAAAATATAAAATTTATAATAAATGGCCGCGAAATGTTTATTAACCGCTCGATCATCGGTCACACTGTATTATTGTGTGCACATCTACTTATTTTGTCCTTTTATAGATATCCACATTGAATATTATGTATACAGGTGACAGTTAATTTAATTGTCGGATAGCATTTTTAATTATTCAGTGTCTCGATGTTTAAATTGTATTTTGGTTATCATTTTAACTAAATTTCATTCAACGGATGTTTGTTTGGTATAGTTATTAAAAGGTAATTTATCGCTAGCATTATCTTTAAAGTTTAAACCTGTAACATTTAGTTTAATAAATTCATACTATGATTTGTAGGCTTCCAGCAGAATATATTTTCCTAATAATCGTTACCAATTACGGTACTATACGGCCTCGATGTGTATTATAGACATTCGCTCAAATACCTCAAGTGGCGATAACTGCGCAGGATTGAGATCTTTTTGCAGTCGTTTGTAAGAGGGAATTTCAAAAATCGATGTTATGCTGATATGAAACTGTACATTATCGCAAGCCCAACCTGACAGCAGGCGTCATGAGAAAATTTGTTCATTGTAGTTCAGGATCCATCGCCCATTTTTGCAAGTGATTACTATCAAGCTAATTTTCCGTGAGTAGCTTTATTTGGATGAGACGCCCAATAATTTCATGTACGAAACTCTCGATGGTGGTAGCTAGCAGAGGTAACAACTAACAAGGATAAAATATTTTGATTTTATGGTTCTCAAATATTTATTACTAACTGAATGTTTTTTTTGTTCAATCTCAAGATAATTATCTAAATTATTCGAAAAAATATTTGTCCTACAAAATCTATGGTTTGATCAAAGAGTCCCCTCTTTCCAATGTGTATCGATAACGAGGTCATCATAAATGATTACTAACCAGCTGATTTATTCACTTATTTAATACTTATATAATTCAACAGACATATTGTTCTACAAATTGCGTGATAAATATTTGAGAACCATCAAATCAAAAAAATTTATCCTTGTTACCTCCTCTGTAAGCTACCACAATCGAGAGTTTCGTACATGAAATTATTGGGCGTCTCATCAAAATAAAGCTACTCACGGAAAATTAGCTTGATAGTAATCACTTGCAAAAATGGGCGAAGGATCCTGGACTACTGTGAAACATAGAAATAAATTACCTATCGCACTGACTCTACTGCAGTGCACACCGTGTACCTATTTTACATATTTTTTTCTTCGTGTCCGAAATTGTATTATGTATTTGTTATTCACATACCGGTAATAACTCACATATCTTTACAATTAAAACTTGTTAAGAGCTACATAAACATGCGCTAAACTCACTTAAAATAATGTTTGTGTTCAATTATTTTAAATTACAATGTATGTGTATAATTGTAAATTTATGTTTTATATGTGGTGATCGAGAGATCAGAAACATGCGATTGTGTGTCTTTTGAGACAATGATCAACAAGTGTATTCAATAAAGGATCAATGCCTGCAAGATAATCTATAAAAAATAAATTTTATTGAATAGCTTGTTAAACAACGAAGAGCGTGCACGTGATTACTGGTTGTACATATACATCGCGGAACGACCTTTCTCGCCCTTCCGCGCAATTTGATCAGCCTCCGACCGATGTTCGATTGTCTTTAGCAGTCAAGTTCACGGCCTCAATGATTCGCACTTTTCGTTGCTTATGAGTTATGACGTTTTTCGTTTCTCAATATTTTTTGTCGTGATTAAATTATGATATTTGTTTATGAATGCGTTCAAAAATAATTAAAACGTTTTTTTTTCTTTATTGACAAAATTAATCGTTCACACCTTTTAATTGTGGTCTATTTATAAATAACAATTTATAGAACCTCATAAATATGTGATATTCTGTAAAATTAAATGGAATTGACGAAAACTTTGTAGGTAGGTAGGTACTTATTGGCAGCGCCATTGCTAATAAATCTAGAACATCTTTATTGTTCTATTCATCATATTATTACAAGATCAGCCTCAATACACGATCATTCTGAGGCGGTCCATTATGAGTATTGTTCTCGACATTTGGCTTGGGGTCGATGGCTCGTGCAATCAACTATTTAGTTGGCTTAGTTTTGCCTTGTCTCAAATAACCGCACAACACAAGACGTGTCTATTGCCTGTGTTATATTATTGTTTTAAGATGTTTTTGTTTTAATGTTTATCTAATCAACAATATCAACATAGGAATTGCCTGTTTTTAAAATAAAACTTTTGGCCGATTCGAAATTATAATAAGAAACATTTTTCTATGGTAACACCGTTAGGTAAAATCGTTGGGTAAAATACAATGTTTAACATTAATAATGTAACACAAAATAATTAAACTGAAGATACATAATTACTTAAGACCCTCTATTTAATGTTTTTATCGAGACGTATTATATTATAACACTAGCGACCCGCCCCGGCTTCGCACGGGTGCAAAGCTGATACTAATAATACACTACAGAAAAACTGTAAACGTTGTCTAAAAAACATAGCGGCCCGGCCGGCCGGTACCGCCGCAAATGCTACGTCCCGCAATTTTTAAATCTGTAATATCTTCGAAAATATTCACTTAAATCATACGGTGTAAAGGGCCATATAGATCTATATTAAATGAACAATGTATTCAAGGTATTTAATTGGTTAAGAATTAATGCTGTATTGGTGAAAATCGCTTCGAAAATTAGCTATTATTTGTCGTAAAAAGTAAATGACAAAAAAATGTTATTGTGGATTATCCATAAGAGATAGACATATACCATCGCGGACTTTTCTGTAGACCTTTTCAATGTGTATAATACTTAGTACATTATTTTGATAAAACTCGTAGGGTTTAGCCTGCGTTTGCAATATAAGCGGAAAAAATGTAATTTTTTACGACATCACATTAGAAACCTCAAAAATAACAGTACTTTTCCACTATTTAATGGATGTTATTATACATATAAACCTTCCTCTTGAATCACTCTATCTATTTAAAAAAACCGCATCAAAATCCGTTGCGTAGTTTCAAAGATTTAAGCGTACAAAGGGACATAGGGACATAGGGACATAGGGACAGGGAAAGCGACTTTGTTTTATACTATGTAGTGATATTTCGATTTTTTACATCTGCATGTTTACCAGATGTTTCAACAATAAAGTAAATTTTTAAATATGTACATTCCTATTTAAATAATGGCTTTTATTTTATATTTATTACGAAGTCGATACAGTAGTAATTGTAATTTAATACCGACAGTCATACTCAAATTCATTTCGCTGGGTGAACGTCCAAGTTTGCCACAAAAAATTGTTTACTACTAGCGGTTGTTGTTCGTAATTTCTTTTGTGTCTAATGCCTATGGTCCTGCAGGGCTATTGCGTATCTCATTTGACATTTCATAGTGATGATAACTTTGCCCGGTGCTCAACGATTTCTTGTCAAACTACGTTTTTCGTATTGGCTATTTTAAGTTATCAACTGAAATGACGTCATGAGCACCAAATCAACTTGAAAGCCACCGTAACACATTTGACAGGTGTTTTTGTATCGATAGTTTAAAAAGTGGTATTCCGTAAGCCAAGTGACCATCAAAAGGTTGATCACTATATTATTTTTATCTGCTGTGAAAGGAACTAGTATTGAGCAGTGTTTTGTAAATTCTCAGTGATCGACACTATAATCCGGATAAGTTAAATATTACAAATATATAAACAAGATATAGGAAGAATTGCACGTATATGATTTAACGTCTTATTTCAAGTGTTTCTATACTATAAGTAACAAAAAATATATAGATAACATTGAGTTAATATGTACTATGATAGATAATAATTTTTAAGTATAAATATATACATAGCCATTTTATTGGTCAAAAAAGGTTTTTACTGAGCAATAGAAGTGTAGGTAATCATATAATTTATAAAGTATGGCCTGTGCTTTTTTACTTGGATTTGCGGAAGTAGAGAGAAAGAGGAAAGCATTAAGAATTGAAAGGCGACGCTTACGTGATGCTAGTGATCCTGTGGTGATCCTTTACAGCTGCCTGAAAGAGAATTTATAGCGAATTTTCGTTTGACAAAGGCTGGTTTTCAACTGGTGGTGGAGATGTTGAAATAGGAAACATTTTCCTTCATTGAATGTATTAATAGTAAGTTTAAAAATATCCATGTCTTTTGTTTTTCCTTTTTTATGTGCAATTTATTACTGATGACTTACAAATCAATAAAATTACTATTCAACATTAATAATTATCTGTATTAGGTTTAACAGACATTAATAACTCATTTATAAATACTACATAGAAAATAATACAATAATTAATGTATATCTTTTCAGTTATGTGATTCCAAATTAAACATAAAGTTTTACAAATTAAACAGCACATGATTCCTATGTTTGGAACCATTTTCATTAAATACTTAATCTTCATTTAATTTCTGTGAGCATCATATGAAGTATGCATAGAGTATAAAATATTATACCTGTTTTTAGGTGACTCAGGATATGTGCAACGCCCCTGGATGATGACACCAATATTAGGAGCAGTACCTGGGGACACCTGAAGAATACTATACCAACCTTCATTGCCGTGTCAGGAATACTGTTGAACGGTGTTTAGGGTTATTCAAAGCACGTTGGAGTTGTTAAACTTTGTTGGCCCATAGAGTACTTCATTATGATCCAGTTACTGCTGGTAAAATAGTGAATGCATGTGTTGTCCTGCACAACATTGCAAATATGCAGAATGCCAAAATACCCGAAATACAGGCATGTCTCAGGATTTAGGAGAGGATGCTATAGTCGAGGTTATACAAGATCTTACCGAACAACTAGTACAGAGACTATGGAATTCAAGAAGATGATATGTTAAATAAATATTTATTGTGCTTAAAAATGTATTAGTTTTAACTGAAAATTATTTATACTTGTATCTGTGATTAAACATATTTTCTTACTTAGATAATGTTATAGCTTCTAATTGATTATGAAAATATTTCTTGTATAATTTATAATTAATTATCATACATTGTTAATGCTCTGATATTATAAGTGTGATGTAGTTGTGTCAATTAGGTAATAGTTAAAACAAGGTATTTAAGTAATTAAACTTTTGATATCTAAAAAAATATTTTTTATTTATCTTCTTATATATAAAACTAGGTTTCCGCCCGCGCAGTCAAAGAAAAACCCGCATAGTTCCCGTTCCCTTTCGATTTCCGGGAATGCGTCATTTTCCCGGGATATAAAGTAGCCTATGTCCTTTCTCGGGTATCAAAATATCTCCATACCAAATTTCATGAAAATTGGTTTTGTAGTTTAGGCGTGATTGAGTAACAGACAGACAGACAGACAGAGTTACTTTCGCATTTATAATATTAGTATGGATTCTCGTGTCACAATGTTAGTCTGCATACTCCTCCGAAATGGGTGGACCGATTCTCATGAAATTTTCTGTGCATATCGGGTAAGTCTGAGAATCGGCCAACATCTATTTTTCATATGTACCACGGGCGAAGCCGGGGCGGGCCGCTAGTTTTTAAAGAAATTTACACCATAAAGATAATGTAAATTCAATAATTGTTAATTTTAGTTAAATCTAGACAGTTATTTATGAAAAACTCAGAATAGAGTTATAAATAATTAATAATAATAAATTACATTAATGTAAACTATAAAAAATAACAAAAACTATTTAAAATCATTTTAATTTACTAATATATTATAATATATATGTATATCTTCCTGTATCTTGGTAAGTGATGCAGCTAATTTTTCTATAGCAGCTGTATGCCTTTCCTCAACAGCCAATTGCTTGCTTTCCAACTCATAGGCCCAACTAGGCACTCTCTCATCTTGGCTTACTGAAATAACAATAGCATAATAATTCACTTACATTTTCAAAATTAAATATTGTACTCAGTAGTTTCTTTGAGTAACTAGAGCAACTATTTTCGATTTCAATACATTAAAAAAAATTGTCACAATTAATTAGATAAACTTGTTAATCAACTTACTATCTATAGTTTATAGAAAGGTAAAACACATTATTACAATAACAAGTAGGTATATTTAAAAATAATGGATAATTTAATGGGAATTAAATAATATTTAATTCTCCTCAAGTACTGTTTTCCGACAAATCTATCTAATTTAGAAGCTCTCATGAATAGTCATTTTCAAAAAGAGATTAGTTAAAGATTTAAAGACAATATAATTGTGCTTGAAGTAAATAACTTACATTTTATTAGATGTACTTTAAAATAGATTTTTGTTAAACATTTCATAAAACTATACAAAGCAATATAAAGGATGCAAATATTTAAATTAATGTTAATATTTTTCTAAAAACGGGTTATAAGACTTACCTCAGTTTTATTCATTTGTTACTGTTTCTAACTTTCAAATACACTTGTGTACACAAAACGACGACCAAAATTGTAATTGTAGACAGACCAAAATTCAAGTGTTATGAATTTAGCGCCATTTATGAGTAAACATTTCAAATCCCAAGTGTTCCGGTTAATATAACACGTAAGATTTAAATATGCTCACTATATATGGAATGTACGACCAAATGTATATATTTTTAATTTTGCTGCATAATGTCGATAAAAAATAGTGACGTTCGGTGTCATCGTTGATAAGCACCGTAATACACCGTAACATGATGTCCACTTACTAAGATACGCAATACCAAATCTTTAAATTTTTAGTGGACATCAAAGTTCAGTGATCATCAAAACTATGTTGATCACTTAATGTGTCAAAATTAGACAATAGCCCTGCAGGTCGAGGTAACTTACCCACTTGAATAAGTTTTAAACATTTTATACCGATGTTACCTGTCTTAATATTATTATTTTTAGACAATATTAAATAAATTATCTGAATGCTTATGCAAGCAGCAAGATGGTGTCTAAAGGTTACAATTTGTATGAAATGAAAGTATGTACTTTCTCAATCGACATTTAAATCTACGATAATGTTTTGTGTTTGTTTGACTGGTTGTCAGATATAAATCTCCGCGGATCACGAGGTGGTTAATGTGATATTCGTGTCGGCGCCGGCTCGCAATAGGCACATAGGCACCGTTAGCATATTGTCTTCAAATGCTTTAGGATTAGGTACATATTTGATAATATAAGCGCTATATTCAAAGTAGTAGTGAGATCAATTAAACGTTATTGTTATTTGATGATGAATAGTAAACATTCTACATAGCATTTATAGTAACCATTTAAATAGATGGGTCATACATTTCAATTTCATTTTGTAGGCTGTAGAGTGTAGGTAAGTTGTTACCTGAGGCTAAGTTGTAGCCGGAAAGTTTAGTATTGTTTATGGTTTCGAAACCATTGAAAAAACAGGTGGATATTCAGAAACAGTTTGTTTAATTTCAGTTTAATGAATCCTTATAAAAGCTCTCCATTTTCCAACATTCTTTTTTCTTTTATTTACATTGTTCTAATTTGTGCCTGTATTCTTTATTTTTTGTATAAAATACCTTTTATTAGTAATTTATGTAAATACTTGGTTCCCTATAGTTACTTTTTGTTTATATGGTGTAAAAACTAAAAACGCTATGTGTGATATTCTAGCCTTGATAAGGGCCACGCGGCAAGTCGACCCCTTGATATGTTAGGGTTGCTTGCCCTTCCGCCTTATTGATTAGCGCCTACGTTGCATCTGATTAGTGTACAAGTAAAGTTAGTAACCAGTTTCAAATTAATGGTTTTATTTGAAGCACTTTCAAGCTTTTTTTTTCATGGGCAGTGACTTATTTGAAAAACGATTCTTCTTTGGTTGGATACGCAATCCCTGAGTGCTAGGCTATAAGTCTATACCATGTTATGAATATTGTAATTTGTAACTATATCAAAGTTTTTTTTAAAGTTAAAACTAATCAGAAATGGCCCCGATTTCATCAGTCGTTTCATTGCCAACCAATTTTTTTTATAATTTACCCCCTGTCAAATGATTGTTTACTTACTTTGCACTCATTAAATTATTATTTAACTAGCGGTCCGCCCCGGCTTCGCCCGTGGTACCTACATGTTTAAACTATCCTATCTCTCAAGTTGGATCGAACTGCACATGGTGTGCGAATTTTATTATAATCGGTTAAGTGGTTTAGGAGTCCATTGAGGACAAACATTGTGACACGAGATTTATATACATATATTAAGATAACAAGGCACCTATGTTGGGCTTACAAGTTTTCATGAAGTACTTTTACACATTTTTTTATTTTTAAACATATGAGAATTAAGTAACTAACTCAGTGATCGAGTATAAAATATAAGTGGAAAACGTAATAGACAGGCGCAGTATTGCGGTCAGAAGGGTAGCTTGCGACACAGCGGTTGGTACTATTTGCGCTGAATCAATCTTGTCGGCTAATAGTACCTCTCGCTCGATATGATTATTATTGTTACCGTATTCTGCAACTTGTTGGAATAATTTGATATCATCGACTAACGTAATGATTTATTCAAATTTCGATTGGCATTAATTTTCATGTAGGTACAGAATAACAACCAGAACCAATATTAACAAATCAATAAAGCAGTTTCAAGTGAACATAAACAGTTATTGATGTCCTTTAAAATATCGAATATTTATTAAATTTATGAATGAAATTATTTAAATAAAATTCGCTTAACACACGTTGCAGTTTAAATAATATTTATGTTTGCTACATTATCTAATCTTCAATGTGTTTTTGTTACAGTTCGCATCACCCACAGCTGAGAGCGTAGTATGTGGCAGTAGCTCATCATCTACCACATCGTCGTCATCGTCATCATCGTCCTCATCATCTTCTTCATCATCGGATTCGGATACTGCGGATGCCGCTGGCAGTTCCACGCACAACCCGCCCGATGATTCGACCGTCGCATTGGCAGCAGCTTGTCAATTGCAGGTATGTTTTCGTGTTTATTAACCCATTGAGCCCCAAGCGGCCCGATCGGTCCACGACACAATAGATTTTCTATTGTGTCTGTGTTTATTGATAATTTCAAACGTCCGATAACAGGAATTTGAGAGGAATCTATTTAAATCATTAATTATTGACAAACAATGTTTTGGTTATAAATAGATTAACTCAGCTAGTTAATAGAATTTAAAAACATATTGTTTGCCACTGCAATACATATGTAATGAAGTGGCAAACAATATGTTGTATGTTTCTCTGTCTGTGTCTCTATTAGTAAAACTTTGTTTTATACTTTAATATTACATTAACAATTAATATAGCGGAAATCCATATTTTAATCCGAAAAAATATTATAATAAAGTGTTATTAAGTGGATTCATAAGACGTAGATAATACGATGACGTAATCAACCAAAATAAATCCACAGGTTATCGACGATGCGGACCTCGCGGAACTATTTCCAGAACAATCATCTAGCGCGCCGGTGCAGCAGCCCAATTTCTCGTCGTTTTCCGTGCACAACACCTCGCCAGATAACGACGATAAATCAATCGCGGATAATGGTAAGTTTTCCTTACAATGATTAATTTATGTAAACGATGGATGACCTTAATTTACATTGAAAATTTATTATTTTAAAACGTGTAACTTTATTTCATTATAAAATTGTTGTAGGAGACGGATCCAGCAGTGAAATGGAGCTTACGCCCCAGCTTGTGACTGCTGCAATACAAAGAGCAACGGCGGATTCTTCTGGATCTGAAAACGAGTGTTCGAACTCTGACACTGTCCATCAAAATACATCCCATTATGCGTCAAGTTTGTTGCAACAATTTGTCGCACAAACACAGCTTTTAAGTAGTTCAGCTCCATTAACAAACATCAGTACATCAACATCACTACCTTGTGGACTAAATGGGAATCAAATCGATAGTGTAAATACTATCAGCGATTGTGTGCTCGGGCAGATAAATACTCTATCTGAGATTGCACCAATTACTCCGAATTTCTTGAATAATGGTAATAACCAGCATTTAAGTCCTCAGCAAACTGAAGAGCTATCTCAAATAAATAAAGATCTTGAAGAAATAACGTCTGTCACATCATCAGTAGATTTATCCATACCTAACCCACCAAGTTTGGAAGACTGTGTTGATAACAATGATTTTATGAATTTAGATATTACAGCTGGAAGTTCGGAATTAGGTAGCGCAAGTGATCTTTTGAAGAGTTCGCCGATAACCGTAGTTAGTAATACAATAGCTTCAACAAATCAAATTGACACCCAAAAGCTGGATTCAATCAGTACGAATTCGGTAGAATCTCAAGAAGACTCGAAAAATATCGTAGTTGAATCTAGAAGGAAAAGAGGTCGTCCAAGGAAAGTGAAAAAAATTGATGAATTCTCTAAAAAAGAAAAAGAATCTCATAAAGAAGATAAACCAGTTGTAGTTAATGTAATTAATGACTTTCACAATAGTAATGATCCACCAAATGTTTCACCTGATTCTGGAATTCTTTCTAACCACAATTCGCCAACACATTCTCCACTACGGCGACATGATGTTGACGAAGGTAGTAGTAGACACAGTAGTAGAAAATCGGTACAAAAGGAGAACAACACAGCCGAAAGAAAAAGTGCGAGGTCAAAATCAAAAACGAGAAGTCAACAACATAATAGATCAGATTCCAGTGACTGCGACTATAGGAAGAAAAAAATTGAGAATGAAATCAAACAAATTAAAACAGAAGCACCGTCTCCGGTACCTCTAAAACAGGAACAGAATAAATTTGACAAAACAAAGAAAAGCGACCGAAAATTGGATATAGCTGCTTTAGATAGAATGTTATATGCCACGGACAGAGTTTTATATCCGCCACGCAAAAAGCCTGGCAGAAAACCTCAAGCAAAATCAAAACCAACTAAAACTACTTCCAAAACTTTAAAGGACAAAAATCAGTATAATTCTGGCGACAGTGATAATGATTCTATTTCACCTAATAGATCAGTGTTATCTGGAGTTTATGCAAAGAGAAAAGAACTTAACAGCAAACTTGCAAGTTTACCTAAGAAAAGTAGTAAAACAATAAATAATTCTTGGAGGGATAATCAAAGTGAAAATGAAGCAGCCGCTGACGACATGCTTGATCCTACGTGGAAAGAAATCGACCTCAATCCTAAATACAAAGATATTCTGTCAGGATACAAAAGCGATTATGAATTTAAACCTTATAAAAGTTGTAGCAGGCTGATTGAATCGGGTTACAAGAGTGATTATGGATGTAGATCTGGCTATAAAACCGATTGCTATAGATCAGGCTATAAAACTGATTATAAATCGGGGTATAAAACTGATAAATCTGGTTATAAAACGGACTACAGTGTCAGAAGTATGCGAAGACGTATGAAAAAATTAAAGAAAACACGCTCTGTTCGAAATAGATCATATTACAAAAATCAGAAACACTTTGTATCGGATCAGGAAATTTTATTATTGACTAATAAAACATTTAATAGCCTAACTCTTGGACATAGTTCAAGTGATTCAGAATGTGACACATATTTAAGAAAATCTAATGCTAGTCCCAAATACATCAGTGTTTGTACCAAGTATCCGCTACGATCAAAATATGACTATAGTTTCAAGAAAATGAATCAAAAACATGTATTACGATTAAATTCTTCTGATCCATTTGCACCTGGTCCAGTTTTCAGCGGTCTTCAAAGGCCAGTAACGACTTACAATATTTTCAAAGTTAGTAATAATAATAATAACACCCTTTTGAAGTCCCCATCGCAAGTTAAACACTCTGGCGGCAAATTACCGTCACTCAAACCAGTTTTTACCCACAAATTTGGAATATCACCGTTAACGTCGACAAAAATGTCATCTTCACAGAAAGAAAACGAAAACTTAAAACAATCTGGAAGGAATCTTTCACCTAAAAACCGTAAACAGAAATCTGGATCATCTGTATCACCTAACACGAAAAAAGACACTGTGAAACCTTTACCGAATATTTTTGAAAAGGCGAAAAATAGTTATATACCAAATAAATCTTTATCGAGGAATGTATTTTTAAATTTTAAAAAGTCACAAATTAAGCCTTCGTTTAATATCAAGAAACACAGGCGAACTGTTGTCCTTGCCCCTCCTAAAATTAATTTGAAGCCTACAGAGCGTCCTTCTCGACTTACCATAAAAACTGAAAATAAACACCATCGGCATAGAAGTAAAAGGCGACACAGATCCCGCTCAGTTTCAAGGTGTAGAGATTCTTTCTCAAATCGTAATGCTCCTGAAACAATAGATCAAAAATTTAATCAAGACATGGACAGTCTCATAACAAATTTTATAAAACTTTGTCATGTAGCTCCAAAACTTATAGCCAATGTTGCATCAAGTCAACCAAAAAATCAAGAAAAAGAAAAAACTGTGTTAGAAACAACAGCTACAAAAATAGTAAAGCGTGCCTCGAAGAAACGAAAAACATCAGATAATTTAGAAATCGCTACACCCACATCAAAACGAAGACATAAGAAACAATTAACCGAATCACAGAATAAGGGTGGAAAAGATACAAATGAACATAAATTACCCCTGAAAAAGAGACATTATCATATTAATTCTTCCACAAGTAATACTCTGAGTTTGAGTTTGGTTACCACCGAATTTGATGAAAATTCCAAAAATGGCTCTAGTTCTGAAAAATTCTTGTGTACAGAAACAGACTGTCTCGTTGATTTGCAAACTCAAACGTCTGAGGGATCGCCTAAATCTAAAGTGGTTTCTGAAAAAATTAAAAAACCCAATGACTCTTTAAAAAATGTAGCCTTGTTATCGGGTGAAAATAAAAATCAAACAAATGAGTCAAGTAAGACACAAAAGTCAGATGAAGATTCTGAAAATGTGTCAATAAAGGACGACATTATTTTATCAAATATCAACAATGATAATAATACAAATTCAAGTGAAATAGTAGACGATGATTTACTAATTAAAAAACCTTCTGCTGAACAGTCTGATTTATCCAAGAAAATTTATGAAACATCTGAGAAATTAAAAGCAGTGCACAAGATGGTTCATGATTTAGAAAAATGTTTACCAAAATCAAAGGATGTCGATGTAAAAACGGAAACATCAAAGACGGACAATCATCGAGTATCATCGCCTAGATCTGAAACAAAAATGTCACCAGTCAGAAATCCTATAGTGACACCAAAAAAGCGGCATAGATTAGAAGCGGAGAAAGCGGTATCACTTTCAAGTTTGGATCAAGTAGTACAATCTTTATCAAAGAAACTATCGGAAGATAAATCTAATGTTAATAGTGAAACAATAGATATAAATCAAAATACTTCCAAAGAAGACCTAAAAGATAGTGAAAAGTCGAACAGTGAATCACCAGATGCTTCTATAGTTTCAAACAGTGTAGTTGATCCCCTGAAAAGCATGTCAGCACGTTCGCTTTATAAAAGCTCTATACCTCCTGCACAGAAATCTGAAATCATGACTCGAAAGAAGAATAGGCTGGAAGGATTAACAAGTAATTTAGTATCAAAAATTAATCCAAGCGCAGCCACGAAAGTTCTGGATACACTTTTGAACAATAACATACGGAAATCGATAGAATCTCGAATCTTGGAAAAAGAAAAACATAGTTCAGATGGTAATAAAACAGACGAAAAGAATAAAAGCAGGGAATCTGTGAGTAATCAAATCAATACTCGCGCTAGTGTTATCAAGTCACCAGTTTCAAAGGGTAAAGTGTTGGAAACGAAAAGAGTAAAAGCATCTGACATTTTACCAGACCCTCCCGTAGTTGTAAATGTGGATAAACCTACAGGAATTTTTGAGCCCTCTATTGATTTAGAAGATCAAATTCCTAAATCATCAATATGTGTAAGTAATATATTAGCAGACTCAAATAAAAACAGAAAATTAAAAAATCTGGACTCAAAGAGTTCACTGTTGGATTCAATTGATACAGAATCTGAAATACCTTTAGCTTTAATATCTGAAACTCCAGATCCTATCATAAGGCCTAAAAGAGGAGAATCAATAGCAGCTGTAATATCTGATAAAATTCAAGAGACTAGCGGAGGTCATAATTTAAGACAACATAAAAGAAATCTGACAAGTGATAGTGATGACACAAATGAAAAGAAAAAGAAGAAAACATCTAATAATCTCATACGTGAGAGTAAGCTAGTTTTACCATCTAAGGTTCTAATTCCAAAGATCCAGGCGGAACGATTGCCAATGGGCGATTTCATAAAGAAAACTAGTTTACAAGTTAAGAAGCCTGACTTGATTACCGTCGAATCTAATGATAAGACGAAATCGGGTGATAGTTTCAAGAAGAAGACCAGAAGACGCAAAGCTTTTAATAGAACAGGATTTCCTAGCATTAAACGGAAAAAGAAAAAGATTGAAACAAATAATACTAATAATTCATATGATCAATTGGCTTCTGAAGATACTGATAATTCTGCATTTGAAAGAGTTCCAAAAGACGGTGAAGCTATGCGTAGCTTTTTAGAACGCACAGGTACCAAACAACCCGAGCTAAAAGTAGTGTTAAATAAAGATGATTGTCCGAAACAAGGCCGTTTAACAGTTGTTGCACTAGAAAAATTACAAGGTAAAGAAATATTAACTGACAACAATAACAAAAAACAAGGGGAGAAGGTAATACAAGAAAAGAAAACCACATCTTCAATCTTAAGAGCTCCTGCTTTGCAATTAAAACAAAACAAGACTGATAAAGAAGTTAAAAACCACATTAATAAATGGGAAGTATTAAGTGAGACTGATAGTATTCCTTCAATGGCCAGTTCGCTCGGTAATGATCCAGAGGACAGTATACCATTAAGTTTATTGAATGTCAACCAGAGCAAACCAACAAGTAGATTTGACACTTTAGACCGATTAAAAAGAAAGAGTAGAGCGATGTCACCATCAAATGAAATAGAAGATATATTTTCGAAACGCAAAGTAGTAGAAAAGAGCGCCAAGGTCGGCCTTAGGCCTAAATCAAGTTTGGCTGTTTTGTATCCAAGTGAACGCAGACTCACTCGAAGTTTTGACAATGTCAATGACGATGGAAAAACAAAAACAAGAAAATCAGAACACAAAAAATTGATAGGAAATACAGAAAAAGAAAAAGTTTTGAATCCTATGAGCATTGTTACCAGACGGAAATCGAGATCGTGTCAACTTAATAAGAAGCCGCGCAATGAAGTATATTCCAGTTCTAGAGAGAGCTCTATAGATACAGTAGTAAGTCGCAAATTAACATCCAAATCTCGTGAACCTTCTGTTGATACTCTTCTCGACCACGATGAAAATGAGCCCCTGCCTCTTAATGAGAAAGAAATTGACTTCGAAAAGAGCATAGATGTACTCTCGAAGAGTATTATTTGCAAGAAAAGAATAGCAGCATCGCGTGATCACAGTCCGTCTAGTAGTATTGATAATAGAGACAAAGTCGTCGTATCTAAGAAAAATCCACGGCTAAGAAAGAAATTCTTATTAGCTGGTTTGTTCTCGGACTATTACAAAGAAGAGTAAGTTTTTCATTCTTATCATTCTTTTTTATATTCTATTTGTTATTATTATTTTTAATTATTTGGTAATATAAAAAAAATGTTTTCAGTCCAAAGCCGGAAGGAAAGGGGAAGAATCTTGTCACTCAAACAGAATTTCCTCCGGGTTTGTTAGCTCCGCCACCGTATTGTGAACGTTGGGTTAGAAAGCGACTTATCCATTTCACCTTACCGTATGACATCTGGTGGGAACAACATTACAATCAACCTGTCCCTTCGTGGAATTATAAGAAGATACGCACCAGTAAGTACTCTCTTTGTAAATACTTTTAATAAAATACGTATTGTAGTAAATACGTATTTTATACGATATAAATGGTAACATTGTTATTACATATCTTATACATACAGGGTGTAATCGTTAAGTGTGCACAGGCGATTTTTCCGTAAGTATTACCGATAACAAAAAACTTTAAACTGATATCGAAAGTACTTAACCTAATGAGTAAAATGGCCGTAATAAATTTTTAAAAATAAATCGAGAAATATCAAAAAAATTGTCTTTAAACCCTCCCATACATTCAGTATGAAATATGAATATCCCATATACATTTAATATGAAAGATTTTAGCTTTCTTTTTCTTTTTTTGGTTTTCTGCTTTAATTACTTCGCAAATTTGAAGTGACATTTTCCACGTTTTTCCGGACATTTTCACGCATTTTCCGGATATTTTCCGGGAATTTTCCGGTCATTTTCTGGACATTTCCCTGACATAGCCTGTAAATATCTGGAAAATGTCCGGAAAATCCCCGGGAAATGCTAGGAAAATCCCCGGAAAATGCCTGGGAAATTCCCGGAAATGAGTGGAAATTTCCGGAAAATCCCTGGAAAATGCCTGGAAAATATCCGGAAAATGCGTGAAAATGTCCGGAAAATATCCGGAAAATGCGTGGAAATTTCCGGAAAATCACTGGAAAATATCCGGAAATGCGTGAAAATGTCCGGAAAATATCCGGAAAATGCGTGAATATGTCCGGAAAATATCCGGAAAATGCGTGAAAATGTCCGGAAAATATCCGGAAAATGCGTGGAAATTTCCGGAAAATGCCTGGGAAATTCCCGGAAAATAACCGGGAAATGCCTGGAAAATATCCGGAAAATAACTGGAAAATGCCTGGGAAATGTCTGGAAAATGTCTGGAAAATATCCGGAAAATGCGTGGAAATTTCCGGAAAATCCCTGGAAAATGCCTGGAAAATATCCGGAAAATGCGTGAAAATGTCCGGAAAATCCCTGGAAAATTTCCGGAAAATGCATGAAAATGTCCGGAAAATATCCGGAAAATGCGTGAAAATGTCCGGAAAATCCCTGGAAAATATCCGGAAAATGCGTGAAAATGTCCGGAAAATATCCGGAAAATGCGTGAAAATGTCCGGAAAATATCCGGAAAATGCGTGGAAATTTCCGGAAAATCCCTGGAAAATATCCGGAAAATGCGTGAAAATGTCCGGAAAATATCCGGAAAATGCGTGAAAATGTCCGAAAAAAGCGTGGGAAAATGCCCGGAAAATGCGTGAAAATGTCCGGAAAGAGCGTGGAAAATGCCACTTCAAATTTGCGAAGTAATTAAAGCAGAAAACCAAAAAAGAAAAAGAAAGCTAAAATCTTTCATATTAAATGTATTGGATATTCATATTTCATACTTAATGTATGAGGGTTTAAAGATAATTTTTTTGATATTTCTCGATTTATTTTTAAAAATTTATTACGGTCATTTTACTCATTAGGTTAAGTACTTTCGATATCAGTTTATAGTTTTTTGTTATCTGTAATACTTACGGAAAAATCGCCTGTGCACACTTAACGATTACACCCTGTATATAAAAATGAATCGCAAAATGTGTTGGTAAGCGCATAACTCGAGAACGGCTGAACCGATTTCGATAATTATTTTTTTATTATATTCCTTGAAGTACGAGGAAGGTTCTTATGTAGAGAAAACGTAAATATGTACCACGGGCGAAGCCGGGGCGGACCGCTAGTCTTATATATAAAAATGAATCGCAAAATGTGTTGGTAAGCGCATAACTCGAGAACGGCTGAACCGATTTCGATCATTCTTTTTTTAGTATATTCCTTGAATTACGAGGATGGTTCTTATGTAGAGAAAACGTAAACATGTACCACGGGCGAAGCCGGGGCAGACCGCTAGTTAATATATATACATATTTTATATTTCCCTTTTAGCATTAATTCATTCAATTTATAATTATTTTATTTCAGATGTTTACTACGATGTTAAACCGTCTGCTGAAGAATGTGAAAGTGTGGCGTGTAATTGTGCTCCAGCTTCTGGTTGCAATGAGGACTGCATCAATAGGCTTGTATTTTCTGAATGCTCTCCTCAGTTGTGTCCTTGCGGGTAAGTAAAAAATAAATTCAAATACATACAATAAAAAAATCTTGAATGTGTTTTGGCTAATAAATAATAAAAATATACAATAGTCAACACCTAAATTGTTTAATTTTTTCAGAGACAAGTGCAAAAATCAAAGGATCCAACGCCACGAATGGGCTTCTGGTCTGGAGAAATTCATGACGGAAAATAAAGGCTGGGGTGTTCGTACCAAGGATAAAATAACGTCAGGCGACTTTATTCTAGAATATGTTGGCGAGGTTGTGTCTGATAAGGAGTTTAAGGTTAGTTATTAATATATATTTTTTTTAATTTTGCTAATAGATGCATGCAGAAAACTATATAAAAACTAACATAATAAAGGTGAAGAGTTTGTTGGTTTGAACAATTATTAATGTTAGTACGTTAATAAACAACTACACATACAATCATCTATTATAAGGTCGTCAAAAAATGTTCGAGTCTTATTTCGTGGCAGTAATGTTCAAAGTCTATTGTATCCCTCATTAGAAAACTCTGCCTAGTACACGCGTGGACAGAGTTTTGCTTCGGACAATTTAGTGTGATTGTTATTTGTTAGTGTAGTTGTTTATTGTTGTTGTGAAAAATGTTGTTGGAAATGTATTCTAGTACACTTATGCGTGCATTTATCGTATTTAAAACGCAATTTCTATGTATAACTAGTTGACCCGACAGACGTTGTCCTGTTTTTTTTTGCAAATTGTCGAACCCGTGAAGTTTATATGGCCGTTACGTTTTCGCATTTTTTTTTTTTCATTTTTTAGCGCAAATTTCTTGAATTTCTCTTTCATAAGATCCTTTTGACAATGATGAACATATCAAAACATGTATAATCGAGATAGTTGTTACACATCAAACAGTTTTACAATGATAAACACATTACCTTATGGCTCATGTACTATATATGTTTTCCATTTGTGTTGAATATCTGTAATTACTCCTAAAATTTTATGTTACATAAAATTGTTATATCACTACATAGTATAAAACAAAGTCGCTTTCTCTGTCCCTATGTCCCTTTGTACGCTTAAATCTTTAAAACTACGCAGCAGGATGCAGTTTTTTTTTAATAGATAGAGTGATTCAAGAGGAAGGTTTTAGTATACAATTTATTAGGTTTTAGACAAAGCGGGCCAAGCCGCGGGCGGTAAGCTAGTAAATAATAATAATTGAATAAATGGCACAGGAGCGCATGGCGACGCGTTACGCGCGCGACACGCACCACTACTGCCTGCACCTGGACGGCGGGCTCGTGATCGACGGACACCGCATGGGCGGCGACGGACGGTTCGTTAACCACTCGTGCCGGCCCAATTGTGAAATGCAGAAGTGGACTGCTAATGGTATGATTGGATTTAAATTATAAGTAAAATATGGGGATCTGATTAACTAGCCTCCTGCCCGTGATTTTGATGTTGCTTTCTATTTTTTTTTAATCATTGGGGTAATTTTGTGTTTTGTGTTACATAGAAAATGATTTTTCGGGTAATATTTATTAACTAAAATTTGCTTTTAAAATCCAATAGAGCTGACCTTTCTTTTAAGTAAGTAAATCATATTGTAATTAAATAATTTGTGTACAGGTACATTCAGGATGGCATTATTTGCACTACGTGACATAGATTCGGGAGAAGAACTTACCTACGATTACAACTTTTCACTATTTAATCCAGCTGTTGGACAGGTAAATTTCATTTTGTGATGAAAATAATTCATTTCGGATTAAGGGTTATGTTCGGTATTCAAAACGCTCTTTTCTATTTTAGCCTTGCAAATGCGATTCTGAAGATTGCCGCGGCGTTATTGGCGGGAAATATCAACGTATTACGAAACAACCATTAAAAACACAGTCTAGGACACCATCCAATGCTTCTAATCAATCAAACAGTTCGAATGGCAACCAACCTCGCGTGGGAAGGCCGCGTAAAGCGGTTAAATGCAATAAGAAATCTGAACAACAGAGTGTTTCGGCGTGCGATATCAAAAACATGACCATACTCAAATATCAACAGCATTTGAATAAGCTGTGGCAAGAACCACAGTTGAAACCACTGACTGCTAAAGAAAGGAATCTCGTTAAAGAGAGACATTGTTTCCTATTTAGAAATTTGGAGAACGTAAGTACATAATTTTTTGTGTGAATTTTTAAATATTACTAATAGGGAAATAATTTATTCATTCAATTTCATTTCAATTCATTTATTTGCCACATCTGTTCAAATAGCTATTAATAATTAATTTGCATTTGAAGAGGTTTTTTCCGTGTAATAAACACCATTATTCCATATAATACAACACATCATCTACATTTCAGGTGCGTCGTACACGTGAGCGAATGACAATACAAATTCCGCCTTCACCCCCCGCCCCTCCCGCGCCAGTTCCAAGCACCCCTACAGTATCTACCGTACCGAGTCAACCCGCAGTACCAGATACAATAAATGTGGACCCATTAACCCTCCCCGATACTATGAACCCACAAGTATTCCACAAAAAGCTACAGACTCTACGCGCTTCTAAGGAAGAAATTCTTAAACTATCCAAATTGGAAGATGATCCGTCGTTGGACACGAAACAGCGCTTGACGCGCGTTTTTAAAGCTCTGTACAATATTATAACATCTTTCAAAGGTCAGTCTTCAAATTAAAATAAAAACTTCGTTTCTCATAAAACTTCTAAATGCTATGATTGTGTTAAGTCTAAGATTTGAACAAGTAGAGACTTAATTATAAATAATAATAATTAGTACACTTGTAAGCTATATAATTATATGCTATCTCTACTTCAACGAATGAAAAATTATTACAGGTGATGAAGAAAAACCCATATGTTCACCGCTACTTAAAATTAAAAACCAAAAATCGGATACAATTCCAATAACGGATCTAAACGTGATTCAAAATAAAATTGAGAACAATGAATACGAGAGTGTGGTTCAGTTCGACAGTGATATGAGCGGTTTGTTCTCTGCGCTTATGCGGGAATACAGTAAGATGACCGCCATTGGCGCTGTCGCTGCACAGTTGAAAAAGGTAAAATTTTTGCAGTAATGTTCGGGGGGTTGAAAACTTTTATTTTGAACACTTTATGTGCACTACTTATACTCATATGAGATGACTCATTGTTAATGCTACGCACATTTAATAGCAATATTTGAGTGGATTTTAATATAATATTATTGTTTCTTTATAGGTATACAATTCTGCCAAGTTGGAGTTTGCTGAGCAACTTATTAAAATACTTGGCTCACAAGATAGTTTACCATCTGGATTCATACAAAAATCAAAGCCTGGTAAGTGATTCTATAAACATTAAGAAAATTAATTTCTTGGAAATATGTATTTGAATACTGGCCTATTAAGGAAAGCTGGCATCTTCACAGTACTCACACATATGCAATTTTACTATACAGTATGTTCAAAAATAAATGCGACTCTAGTTTAATTATTGTAGACTTGAATTGTAAAATGAGTGCGTTGTAGATAAATATAATTATGAAAGCTCTCATAATTTATATGTAAAATTACAATTTAAAAGTAACTCAATCGATGAACTTAATTATTTATTCTCATAATCAATTGTTATATAGTATTGATCATCATTCAATTATCAAATAATAATTAAATTTCATGTCATATTCAAAATAACGATACAAACAATACAAATAACACGTGCGCTCACTCACAAGAAACAATACAAGCGAAACCGTAGCACGTAAGAGATAAGGCTACATTACAATAAAAGCTGTATTGTTCAGCTATGAATGAAAATTTTAACTTACGGCGTTTACATTTTGTTTAGAAAACTTATTTAAATGATTACATAATTAATTAACCTAGGTAAAGTAAAAAAATATTCTTATCCGCGTGCCGCGAAGTATCTCGTCGAATATAGTTAGTAGTAGATATACCTAACGTCTTTGTTTAAATTACATCGCCCTGTATTTATAAACAATTGCAACATAAAAACAATAATTGTCCCCTTCACCCTCATAAGCTAGTCTGCGCGCGAGAGAGACAGACAGACTTTTCATGATGCGTATGCACTATGGCGTCACGCCGCCGCGCGCGTCTTCACAGACACTACACATGTGCAATGTTTAAATGTGTTGACGTTCCAGCTCTTCTTAATCGGCCAATACTACTTAGATACTTTATTTTCTAGTTGAATTAACGAACATAATGTATGCTATCTTAATTGCAGAGGAGGTAATCCTGTGCATATGCGGGCTGCACGTGGAGGAGGGGCTGATGGTGCAGTGCGGCAACGCGCGCTGCGGCGTGTGGCAGCACGCGCGCTGCATGCGCCTCGCCGACACCAGCTCCACGCACTACTGCCACCTGTGCTCCACCGACCCGGTAACTGTCACTATACCACAGAATACATAATAGTAGCTAAACGCTACAGAACGGACACGCTCCGCCTCCCGCCAAAATTAAACACTTACCTCACCCCGCACGATCAGTCTAAAAATGGTCCACATTTTTCTACAGGGACGATACGCAACGAAGATTGACAACATTAATCAAATTGACTTAAAGTAATTTTATTATTTTGGATTTGTGATTATCGTTTTTCGTAGAAAATGGTTAGATATTGTGCTGTTTACGGATGTATTTCATCAGAAAAAAGTGCATTTTTTTACGCTAGTCAAAAATGTGCCAACCATAAAGTGTTAACACACACGTTTGCAGTCTCTACAGTGTGACTGTCAAAACGATAATTTTGTATGGAGTGTCCGGGGTGTGACTATACGCTAAAATATGAGCCTTGTTATATTGTTCTACCAAAGTAGGTTCTAAATTTGTGTAAATTAATTTTATTTGACATGGGTGTGACGACATCGCTCTGAACCGCGCGAGCGAAATGTTTTCGCTACAGAGCATATTTACAATTTTCTGGCATCATTCCTTAAGCCATTGAGAAGATTGTTCGAGGATACTCCCTTTTATTATAGAAAAATATAATTTTATTTACTGCTATTTATACACATTTCGTAAACTAACAAATTATTTAAATACCTCGCAGGTTGACCGCGAGATCCCACTCGACGAATACACGGAAGAGGGTCACCAGTTCTACCTTTCTTTGATGCGTGACGGGCTGCAAGTGCGTCAAGGTGACACTGTATACGTACTACGAGATATTCCCATTGATGATAAACACCCGGACGTCAGCCAAAAGGACGGCGATAAGACAGATTCGCCGAAGACTAAGCGCGTCGATAGAAAGAAGTTGAAGAATATCAAGGGGAAAGAGAAAGAGGAGACTGTTCAGAATAAGGTACGTAAAATAAGTTGTGAAGGTTACACAAAGGGTTGGTAGTTATTTATAAAGATTTTACAGTAAAAATGTTTGAAAGTGACGTGAATACAGCACGTCGGATAAATAGCAAACGTTGATTTTGCCTAAGTTTAAATATTAGATTGGAATTTGTATGTCTTATATTCAAATAATTTTGAAAACTAATTGTAAAACCGTTTACTATGAACACATATTCATTATTCATATTATACTTGCAGGATGGTTCGGTCCGCAAGCACACATACCAAACGATCGGTTGTGTGCCAGTTTCCGAGTTGGATATATTCCGTGTGGAGCGGTTATGGAAACACAAGGACACGCGCGAGCGCTATGTGTACGGACATCATTATTTGCGCCCGCATGAGACCTTCCACGAACCAACTAGGAAGTAAGTGTAACATTTAATGGCAAATATTAATTAATAACTCAGGCCCCGGAATCACAGACACAATAGAAAATCTATTGTGTCGTGGCCCGTTCGGGCCGTTCGGGGCTCAATGGTTTAATCATTCTTAGTATATTACTGTATAGCAGGAACAATAAATATGAAAAAAAAAGAAGAATACGCCACAATCAAGATCGATATTATGTGTTGATTGAATAACATTGTATCAGTGAAGATTGTCGTGTAAAATAACATAATAAATAACTATAGCTTTCAAATCACAAAATACATTGAAACGAATGGTTTGTGGTTTTATATCATGACAATTTATTTTTGCAGATTCTTCCATAATGAGGTCATGCGTGTACCACTTTACGAGGCAGTGCCCATAGAACTAGTGATGTCTCAATGCTGGGTCATGGACTTGAACACTTATTGCAAGGTATGTAATAACTAAATGTAAGATTTTCACTAAGAAAGTTAAAAACAACAACAATTAATTATATGAATTAATTTAAGGTAAAAAATCATTAGCTATCTGATGGTTCGTTAGCAGACAGTTTTTTGTTCACAGTTTAATTACAATTCATACTTTAATATTGTTTATTAGATTATTAATGTTTATTAGGGTATTACCTCATGGTGTACCAAATAATGTCTGCGGACGCGGTTCTACCGAATACCCGCGGCCCCGTCAATAAAGCGGCACGGCGGAACACAGTGGAGTTTAGTCGGTAGGACCCTGCACTCAGCAGGGTGAGTCCGACATAACCCAGGGCTCTTCCCCCGAGTGCCCTGGGTATGCCTAAATGCATTCTCCACTATAAAAAAAAATGGTGTACCAAATAATAATTTATGAATCAGTTCAATTTTCCTATATTTTAAATAGTACAGAAAAAAAATCGATAAAATCCCGCTTCCTCATCGATATTTTTTCTATTATTATTTTTTTTTGAATTTATAAAACATTTTAATGCTATAAAACTAAAAAAAATGTATTCCCGTCACGCAGGGCCGCCCGGTGGGCGCGCACGAGCCGCACGTGTACATCTGCGAGCTGCGCGTCGACAGAACAGCGCACCTGTTCACCAAGATCTCGCGGCCCAAGTACCCGATATGCACCAAGCCGTACGCGTTCGACCACTTCCCGCAGCGCTTGAAGGTGTCGCGGACGTATGCTGTGAGTGTTTGTGGATATTTGTAAAGGGGATAATTATTTTGGTCTTGTTGTGTTGCACTATTTGTTTTAGGGCCGATTTTTCAATGCTTGGATAAAACTTATCCGTCCAATAAATACACGATAATATTAAAATGTCACGTAAACTGTCAAATACGGACAATTAGAATACGTTTTTAAAATGGTAGTTTTATACATTATTCGACGAATAAGTTTTAACTAGGGATGTAACGATACATGATTTTGCCGATATGATACCGATACCGATATTTGTAATCAAATATCGGCGATACCGATACCGATACCGATATCGATGGCTTGGTAGAAAAATAAATAGTGAATTATGCATAAAAGTTACCAACATTTAACAGAGACTCAACTGTAAATCGTATTCTTTTAAATAACAATGCAAAATCAAAAAACAAGAAAACCATTTATTTTAGTATTATTATATTGCAAAGTCAGTTAAACTTTAAGTTATACACATACAATCAGTTCCTAATAAAAGTTTACTATTGGTAGAGTTTTTTCAAAAAACAAAGTGCGCACGCGTGGGCGGCCTCCCGCATCGTTCATTGGGCGCGGTTTTTTGAACTGTTTGATATCGGTATCGGTTGTTTTATAATCGGCGATACCGATATATCGGCTTGCCGATTATATCGGCCGATATATCGGTATCGGTATCGGTATCGTTACATCCCTAGTTTTAACCAAGGATTGAAAAATCAGCCCTTAGTAAACATGTTGCAGTTATCTGGTTGAATCTGCTATTTGATTGCATGACTAGCGCGTTCATTGAATGACTATTCCGAACCTTGATTTAACAAGCGTCACTAAACTCATTTCAATAATTTGCCACGATAATATTGCCGCATATTTTATAATATACAACGTATATTGCATCCGAATGAATAAATTTATATAAATTAAGATAATTCATTAATTAAGTCTCGATTTATACTTAGTAAACAGTTGTTGTGTTTTAGTTAAGGAAAATGAATACAAAATTAGAATTTGTTTATTTGTGATTCATTAATTTAATAATTTATGTTTAGCCTCACGAAGTTCTGCCTGAATACCTGAAAGGTCGCGCTGGCAAGAATTTTATGACACCAGATAAACCTAAGACATCACAGGAACCGAAGAAAAAGCCTGTCGCTGTGGCTACCGTTGCTAAGGTAAAACATGATTTTAAAACAAATACTTACTTATATTTTAAAAAATATAGTTCTAACTCATGATAATATTCTAATGAATCGACTTATAAGCAAATTATAGATAAAATAATTGTTCTCATCATTTTAATTTATCATATCATAAAGTAAAACTTTTGAAAGGATGTACAGATATTTATCTGTACATTTCTGTTCGTTACTCTTTGTTACAATGTTAAATTATAGTCTAGATAAGTACTTAGGCTATTTATTACCCGGGTACAACGCAAGTGAAGCCACGGGCCAGAGCTAGTGCAATATAATTCTCTTTTATATTATGTATTTATCTCAAAATTAAGGAAGCAGTTATCTATAACTATGCAATTAGTTCCTATAAGTGGTATAATAGAGTAATTTATTAAACTAATGTATTAATTAATTTAAATAAAGTAATTCTATAAAATTTTATCGTGTTCTATGAATATTAAATACAAAATTGTGTAGTAGATGCGATGTTTTTTGAATTTCTACACAAGAACTAATGATGGATGAATATGAATATCTATATGCATATTTGAATTTTATTCATAGCAAATCAACTGTATTTGCATTTGTTTTTATTGTAAATTATGTATTATTTTGTTTTACGTCATTAGAGCAGGCTCCAAGGAGATGTTCGTTTGCAAAAATAGCGGACCTAAATCTGACTTCTGATATATATTGTATAGGTCCCAGACATCCTATAGACAGATGTTGCCAACCAGTTTTGTGGTCCCCCTGCCCGCACCCCGGTAATTAAATATGGCATACAAAGAAAAAAATAAAAATTTCCAAAACATGCCGTGTGGGGTATCAAATGAAAGAGCTTATTGAGTAGATCACGAATATATAGCATACTATATACATTTCTTACACTTTCTCTAAGATTTTTTAGAAAATTTACGAAAATGGTCCATTTTTGAGTTAAATTTAAACCACTATAGATTAAAACTCATGAATATATTTTTTAAATTATTATTTTAAATAATTAACAATAGTCCATTGTTTATGATTCAATAGTTCGTAATATAATATAAGTGAGCTATGTGGTGGATTTGATGAAAATAACTATATACTATATGAACTTGAAAATATACTCGCCATCTTTGAATGCTCCCCCCACTCCCCCATGCAACTATTTCACTGTACGAAATATTGAATCGTAAACAATAATTATTTAAAATAATAATTTAAAAAATATATTCATGAGTTTTCAATCTATAGTGGTTTAAAGTTAACTCAAAAATGGACCATTTTCGTAAATTTTCTAAAAAATCTTAGAGAAAGTGTAAGAAATGTATATAGTATGCTATATATTCGTGATCTACTCAATAAGCTCTTTCATTTGATACCCCACACGGCATGTTTTGGAAATTTTTATTTTTTTCTTTGTATGCCATATTTAATTACCGGGGTGCGGGCAGGGGGACCACAAAACTGGTTGGCAACATCTGTCTATAGAATGTCTGGGATCTATACAATATATATCAGAAGTCAGATTTAGGTCCGCGATTTTTGCAAACGAAACTCCACTGAGAGTCCGGTCTACATCGTGATTCTGCAGCATTCGTTTTCTAATTTGATACCTATAGGATGTTAAAATTAAATAAAGGTTAACTTAATAATATTAACATAGTGGTTAGGGAGCCAGGTGCAAATTTGGTTAACTATTTCCTCTCAAGAGATAATTCGTCAGACGCATGAGAGTATAGTATTATAAAGCCTCGTGAACGTCAGCTGGCGCTCGTTTGGGGGGGTGAGCGGTTGTAGCCTCCCACGCACATAGGAAAAAAAATACATTCATTCATTCATTTCCTCTCAGCTAAAAATTTGTCAAATTGTAGCTAACCCAATATCCTAACGAAAAAAAATAGTCAGCTGGTTACAACATGGTGTATTATACGTCAGCTGGTGTCTCGAACATGAAAGTTAAATTTAAAGAAAAATTTATTTTCCGTTATTTCCTCTCAAACAAAAATTTACCTGATGATAGCTTATATGTAACTGTGGATAAATATATATGTCAGCTGGCTGTATCTTGGTGGAAAAACCGTCAGCTGATACGGGAGGCTACAACCGCTCTTCCCCCCAACCGAGCTCCAGCTGACGTTCACGAGGCTTCATAATACTATACTTTGATGCATTTTACTAATTACCGCTTGAGAGGAACTTGGTCATAAAATCTGCTGCTGGCTCCCGGACCATAGTTCATCATGACAGTTTTCGATATTTACTTATAAGTAGTGTATAATGCATATATCGATGATTTGATACATAATCTGCACTATCATTATAAAGAGGAGTTTGACCATTAGAGAGACCACTACATAAATCTTTTCTACCCAACTTTTCAAATTGACGTGGTCAATCTTCCCGTGATCACGCTCGCTGTATACGTGCGTAACGTGTATATGTGCGTAACGCCGGGTTGGTAATACATGTCTATGCTAATTTTATAAAGCTGAAGAGTTTGTTTGTTTGTAGGCGCTAATCTTAGGAACTACTGGTCCGATTTGAAAAATTCTTTTGGTGTAGGTGATAGCCCATCGAGAAAGGCCACGCGGTTGAAACCGAGGAACGCAGCTATGAATAATTCGCGTTTATAATTCCTGTAAAATCTTTAATTTCTTAATGTATGGTACTCGCGTAAAATCAAACACAGAAAAAATACTATCTTTATTTCTACACTAGATATCCGATCGCGGCTTCGCCCGCGTTTTCAAAGGAAAACCCGCATAGTTCCCGTTCCCGTGGGATTTCCGGAATAAAACCTATCCTAGTTACTCTCTATATGTGTGCTAAATTTCATTGTAATCAGTTCAGTAGTTTTTACGTGAAAGTGTAACAAACATCCATACATCCACACTTACAAACTTTCGCCTTTATAATAGTATTAAGATAATTGATTGAACACAATTTTACAGAACGTATCTCCCGCCCAGCGTCGCGAGCAACAAAAGGAGCGCGTGAACGAGATCGCTTGGCGGCTGCTGAGCGCGGGCGGCGGCGCGGGGCGCGCGCTCGACGCGTCCTACCTGCTGGCGCCGCGCGCCGCCCGCCGCCGCCACCGCGTGTCCTGACCGCCGCGTAGTGCCTGCGTGTCGTGCGACACCTGCCGCTGATAAGCAGTACCACACCCCGGACACTCCATACAAAATTATCGTTTTGACAGTCACACTGTAGAGACTGCAAATGTGTGTGTTAACGCTTTATGGTTGGCACATTTGTGACTAGCGTAAAAAAAAATCGCGTTTTTCTGATGAAATACATCCGTAAACAGCACAATATCTAACCATTTTCTACGAAAAACGATAATCACAAATCCAAAATAATAAAATTACTTTGTCAATTTGATTAATGTTGACAATCTTCGTTGCGTATCGTCCTTGCAGAAAAATATGGCCCATTTTAATCACGATCGCGCGGGGTGAGGTAAGTTTAATTTTTGCGGGAGGCGGAAAGTGTCCGTTCTGTAGCGTTTAGCTACTATTATGTATTCTGTGGCAGTACTTGAATATTAGTAGGAAGGCGTACGGCAGGGTGGGGGGGGGTGTCAGGAATGAGGGTTGTTACGTCTATCGCTGATCGATTTCGTCTCTTAACAACCGCGCGTTGCTTGCGTGTCGTGCGCTACCTGCCGCTGATAAACAGTGCTTGAGTGGAGGCGTAGGGCAAGGGAGGAATGTACTTCAAGAGGAAGACGTAGGGCAGAAGAAGGAGCTAGAGGGGATTCGCTGCTCCTTCTGCCGCTGATCGTCCGCGTCTGCTGTTGCTAAGCGGCCACAACAAGCATGATGAATATAAACGAAATGTGCGGGAGTGGTATTGTAAGATTGCCCGCGTGCGTCTGCTATTCTTACTTTTGCTAAACTCCAGAACCACCGCCGACATGATTAAAGCAAGAAAATGGTAGGTAGTGTTGATGATATCGCGTCATAAGCCTGCTGCCCCTCCAGAAGAATCTTGGCTCATTGCCTCCCCTGCGATTTCCTAGCCGCTGAAATACTATATGTTAAATATTGGCAAAATGAATGAGGAAGGATGAGAACCCCTCACATACACCGTCGTCTATTTACTACAAGAGCGCGCAGGGGGGAGGACTTTACGCATTTCATAATATTATGTATTTGGCACGTGTCGCAATTCGCGATGCTCTTTAGGGCAGATAACTGGCTATAATATTCGGTAGGTATTAGGTGGTGTAACCAACTTAAAAAAATATTATCTGCATCCTGAAATATTGCATTGTAAAACAATAGTCTTCTACATCACAATCAATTTTGATAAAAATCATATACGCAAATCACAAGTTCAACTTAATCCTGTAACATCTCTTCATTCTACATATTAAAAGAAATTAAATGCAAAGAGCACTTTCTCTAATTTGTCTTTATGGTCTCCATGATTACTTGTAAAATATAAACTTAAAAATACTTGGATATTACTATATTTAATTTAGATATAAATGCTTCTTTAGTACTAAAATGTAAACTTGGCTTACGACGATGAACGTAGATAATTATTACTAGTGAAGATTTTACATGAATTTGGTGTTTAATACATCTCGAATAAAATGGACTGTTGCTAGTAATAGTTTGAATTGTGAATATGTAGATAGTTATATTGGCAAAACTAAGGATTAAAGAGACGCGAATTGTATTTTAAGTGGATTCATTCTCACCTGTAAATAATTTATTCACATATTTTAAAACATGAAATCATTGCATAATCATTTAGACTCGATGTAATTGCACACTATGCGTGTGTAAAAATATATGTTACATATAAATTATTGTTGTATTATGTAGGTCAGTAGGTGTATCGATAATATTAAACAAGTACATTCCTTAATGGTTGATGTTCTGTGACAATAAAAGGAATGGGCGTGTCGAGCCGACGAAGATGCTCCCGTCGTGTAATGGAATCTCTTGTACCTTTTGTATATAAATTTATCGCGATATTTTCAAGTAAAACAATATTTTTGTAACGTAAAAATGTTATCAACTATTTAACTGTTTCATCTGACTAACGAGATAACGTGCTACTTTACTTTTTAAGTAATTTATTTTTAATTTTAAGTTATAAGGTTCATCGTTATTTAAGTCTACATGAATGTAGTTAGGGTTATAATCTCATACTCATTTACTTTATTTTGTGTGCTTATTCAGTTTTTTTTTCACGGCGAAAATATTCCCATATATTAAATTAGTTATATATTTTTATAGGCTAATATTGTTATAATTTAACGATAGATATAGAATAATAAAATTACTATTTAACGACCAGTGGTGCGAACTGATGTTGAGTGTTGAAAAGTTTTTATAGAGGTTAGATAGAAAGTTGTTTGGCGGTTGTTATAGTAATATTAGTATTAATTTTTTTAATATTCTTCGCATAAGTTTTGTTTAAGAAGAATAATTATGAATTAAAACATTCGATTTTTTTTCTGGTCATTTTGAACGCCTACGATTTGTAGGAGAGCTGTTATACAATCATGCTTTTATTAAAAAATCTCTCTATTTTTTTTACAAGTCTTTAGTTTTAAGTTGTACATATTTTAGTGCTAAGGTGGTTGGTTGTTTATTTAAAATAAATAATATATTTGGTTAACGATGACCTTCGTGCACACTGCAGGCGCTTACTAGCCTTCGCTTATGTGATTGTTCTTGAACAAATTGTTTTTGTTTCTAATTTATTTGTAAAATACTGTTAGCTTTTGAATACACCTTTGGCCCTTATGAATTTGATTTGATATGTAAGGTATCACAGCTTTTTTACACTGCTTTTATATTTCTATATCATGAAATAAATGATCCCAAAATTAGTCCCATCTGGACTCCGATATATGTATTTCTATAAATATACGATTGTTTTAGTACTAAATAAAGTCTTAAGAAGATTCATAGATATTGTTGAACGTATAGTGGCAGATGTATGAATGTAATTTATTTATTTCGCTACTTCCTGATCGATATAAATGGTGTATGAAAAGTTTAAGTTAAGTTAATACTTAAGAAGTAGTATGAAATGTCCCTTAGCTTTGTAATGCAATATTAATGTTTGCTAACACAAGTTATCGTTTGACCTTTCGATTAACTACCTACATATTTATATAGTTGGATATTAAAATCAGGAAGTGGTGAATTCATAACATAATTTAAAAGTTCAAAAAGGTTTTTCTCTTTTGCACAAACAAGCACTTTACATTGCCTTGTAGTTAGATAAGTATACACAAACACGTTACATATTAATGTTACACACATCATGTACTTAATTACATAGTAATTTCAATAGTCAATAATATAAGAGATAGTGTAGATGACAATTGTTTTTCCAGTATTGCAAATTCGATAATTTATGTAAAGTAGGAAGACAACATTTTGGGATCAAAATTATACATTTAAATAAAATATCGTTCGGAAATCTAAATTGAGTGACTTTTTCATTTGAATCAATATGACGTAATAATGAAGCGCTACATTTTGACTTGAGCAGGCCTCATAAAATATTGTGACTTTGAAAAATCTGTTATTTATTCATGGATTTATAAGGAAAACACGTTTACTTACTGATTCAAATGAGAAATCAAATAAATGCATATTTATATTGAATTCATTATATTGAGCAGCTTTACTATTTTCTAAGTAAGATTTTGTTTTAAGATGCCATTTGTTGTAACTCATGTTTTAATATTAAATTAAAATGAAAGTAAATGTTATTTTATTTCAAGCCCTTCACAAAGTAATGAAAGATCATAATAAAATTCACTTTATATATCTTGTTGTGTTATATCTTCTTTATATATAAAAATGAATCGCAAAATGTGTTGGTAAGCGCATAACTCGAGAACGGCTGAACCGATTTCGATAATTCTTTTTTTATTATATTCCTTGAAGTACGAGGATGGTTTTTATGTAGATAAAACGTAAATATGTACCACGGGCGAAGCCGGGGCGGACCGCTAGTTTTTAATAAAAATAAGTGTTCAATTTAATAAAAAGGTCTGGAATGTTCATGAGCAGAATCACTCCTCTTTTATTACGCCCGCATCCTCTTTCACAGTCAAACTAAGAGCTAGCGCACACGAGCAACTTTGTCTCCGCGACTATTTTGTCTCTCCCATCAATTTGTATGGGGAGTTGCGTCGTCGCTACGTGCGCGCACTTTCATACTAGCCCATAGGTGGGAGAGACAAAATAGTTGCGGAGACAAAGTTGCTCGTGCGCGCTAGCTCTTAGCCATCACGTAACCAGAAAAAATTGCCTTGTTCCATAATAAAAATCGATCAGTTTATACGACGTAATGAGGTTCCTCGCTACGCAGTAGATTCAATATTGCCAATCAAAACATCGCATGCATTAACATTGACCTTATAAAACAATTTGTGTTTACGATTTGTCCTGGGCCGGCTCCACCGGCCGGGGTCAGTCGCAATGAGAAGATTAGGCCTGCGTCCGCCCGTATGCCGCCGATACACGCAATTAGGCTGCGCTGGACCACGAACCAAGTGTAAAAAATATCCCATTCTTAGCGGCTAATGTACTTCAATAATCCTAAAACGATCGTGACTTATAATTTTTGTATTATACTACCTACATATCACCACGTTAAGACCAAAAAAAAACACGGAGCATTGTGGTAAAGCCGCGGGGCACAGCTAGTATCATAATATATGAAGTAAATTCAAAGGGACACAACTGATCATGTTGGTACCTATGTTGCGGATGCGGCGGATTATTATCCGCAAATAATGTGATGTCAAAATTTTTCTTAGGTACTATCTTATATCTATACTAGTTACTAGTAGGTAGTGATAAATATCCCTATAATCAATGATCACTATATTAATAACTAGCGGTCCGCCCCGGCTTCGCCCGTGGTACATATTTACGTTTTCTCTACATAAAAACCATCCTCGTACTTCAAGGAATATAATAGAAAAGAATTATCGAAATCGGTTCAGCCGTTCACACGTGATGCCATGACAACGCGAAACGGGTGCAGACCCGCCGCCTTTTTATAGCTCCCGCCGCGAAGCGCGTCGAACGCGGCAACTGACACACAAAAATAATCCTCATGGCATGATTCTGTGTTCACGCGCGATGACTTATAGCGTATTTCATGTATAACTTTGGTGTTTCTACACCGATTTACATGATTCTTTTACTATAACCTGCCCAGGAGTATGAAGAATAATTGTGCCAAATTTGGTTAAAATCCGTCGTGTAGTTTTTGTTTCTATAACGAATATACAGACAGACAGACAAAAATTTTACTGATTGCATTTTTGGCATCAGTAGCGATCCCTTATCACCCCTTCATAGTTTTTTTTAAATATATTTCATGTACAGAATTGGCCTCTCTACAGATTTATTATAAGTATAGATAATTATAAAACACGAGAATGAAAATATATATAATAGCAAATAGCACAGTATAAAGAGAAGTACATATTCTGAAATGAGTGTTGGTTTGAGAAAGCTTATGTGACATTAGAAAATATTCAAGTAGTATTTAAAAGGTATTTAAGTATAGTTTTATAAGTTTTTAACTTCAAATGGGTACCTATTCAATTCAGAAATCAGCCGTTAGCGGTAAGGTTGTAAAAGGGACTTCTCGTAAAATATACCCATGTTTTTTTAAGCAGAAATACATATAACCTTACCATATAACACATATATACGTATGTATTATGAATTATGTTATAGAGACCACGTCTCCTTGTTACAATATAATATAATATATTAATTTGGTACCTATACATAATAAAAAAATATATAAGTAGTTAGGTACTAGATATTATTAAAAGATTTAGTTAAAAGAAATCTTAGAAATATTAATTTTTATTTAGTTATATTTAATATATATTAATTATTAATCATATACTTACCTATTCAATAAAATTAAGAAGTGATTATTTATTGAATTGAAGGATAATGTGAAAAATTTGTCGTGAAAAGTTGTATAAGCGGAAGCGGAAGTTCGTTAAAATTAAGCGTTTCCTTAAGGTTTCCTTCAACAAACATTCAAAACAATTTAATATTAATTTTATATATTACTTTGACACTACTGGGTTTTGATTTCAAAATACCAATATTCTTCTTCTTCGTCTAAAAATTTTATTATACATATTTGTATATTACCTATCTAATCAAGTCTTTACCAATCGCCTCGGCTTATGTGCTGAGCTAGTTTTATTTTTTGATTAATAAAGTATATTAATTATTAGTATAACAAGAAATTTAACAATATTAATACGTAGTCAAAAAATTATTTATTATTATTATTAGTCCAGTCTGTGGGGAAATGTAAAAGCCTCTGCTCTACAAAAGGTGGCGTAGAAAATGTTTTGAAACAATATTGTTTAGGTATGAAAGGTTAATAAAAATCCAAGTTTTCGACCTTGACGGACCCAGGCGCTAGCCGCCATCTTGAATTAAAGGTGCTAAAATTAGGTATATTTTAAATAACTTCTCAATTGTTTACTAAATCACAAAAGTGTCTATGAGGGGTTCAAAGAAGACAAAATTACCTACATTTTTTGCATACATGATTATTCTGTAAGTCTTAAAGGTAAAAAGTTACAAGCGACGGAAATAATAATATCTACAGAAATCATATAATTTTAATTTTGTTTAAAAATTGTGCAGCTATCATTTTTTAATTCTTTTTGATGGCCCGGGCTGGTCAATGGTGGCTTCTTCATTATCGTCGCTGAAATTTTCTGTTTCATTGTCTGTATTTTTGGTTTCCAACCATGAAATTTCGTCGTCATCACAGTCTTCGTTATCTATCTGAATCTCTACTGCATTTTCACACAGCTGACCACTACAGAATCCACAAACAATAGAGCATTTTAATCAGGCTTTTCTGCAACTACATGCTTTGCTGCATCCTTTTTTACAGTGGCAAGAAATTACCCTTAAAAGCATATGAGGTGCTGCTTTCTCTGTCGTTGTTATTGGAGTGAGCCTATTGGTGTCATATCTCCAGCCCCAGTCTTCTGGATTTTTTTCAATTCCATACCATTTTTGGACTTGGTGGTATGTCCTAAACGCATGATACCATGCAGCGTCCTTTGTTGGCGGCAAAGAAGCAAGTTTAAATTTACTTTTTATTGATAACTAAGGATTCCTTATCCATGTCCCCTCTGTACAAAGTTACTAGAAAGCGTGCTCCAGCGTCTTCGATTTCTTCTGGTCATGACGACGAAATTTCATGGTTGGAAACTAAAAATACAGACAATGAAACAGAAAATTTCAGCGACGATAATGAAGAAGCCACCATTAACCAGCCCGGGCCATCAAAGAGAATTAAAAAATGATAGCTGTACAATTTTTAAACAAAATTAAAATTATATGATTTCTGTAAATATTATTATTTCCGTCGCTTGTAACTTTTTACCTTTAAGACTTACAGAATAATCATGTATGCAAAAAAATGTAGGTAATTTTGTCTTCTTTGAACCCGTCATAGACACTTTTGTGATTTAGTAAACAATTGAGAAGTTATTTAAAATATACCTAATTTTAGCACCTTTAATTCAAGATGGCGGCTAGCGCCTGGGTCCGTCAAGGTCGAAAACTTGGATTTTTATTAACCTTTCATACCTAAACAATATCGCTTCAAAACATTTTCTACGCCACCTTTTGTAGAGCATAAATACCTACAGACTGGATTATATACTGACGTTTTGCACACTGCAGAGCGAGCATGGTCACGGGAGTGCGTGTTCTGCTTCAGTCTAAAATCATCAGTCGCGTTTAAAATCCGTTAAAATCTTTAATTTATAAATGTATATACCTAATACTCAGGTCAAACAAAAGAAAACTACTGAATTAACGTTATCTAGATACGCTAATCAATAAATTACATAACAATAAAAATACAATTAGTTAGGTAGTTACTTCATTTATTTTTTATAAAACTAAAGTACTTACAATTAAGGACCTAGGTATTCTATTATTACCTTACCAATGAAAATCTCTTTTAAATCACACATTTAATTTATTCCAAATGCTAGATACTCATTTATTAATATTAATTTTTAATTATAGGCTATAAAATTTAAATATTAGTGTTCCTGATGCAAAACGTTATTTACAATGTTTTGTTTTTTATATAGGTACCTCCTATATTGATTTCATTGAATATTTAGTAAGGAAAATGGTAGAATTGCATGCTGCAACTAATACAGTTTCTTACAAATTAAAGTCACTAACCGCCCACGAGGATTTAATTAAGACTTATCTGTGATGAAGCGGTTGTAAGATTGTAATAAATATTTCATTTCCTAGGTAATACCTACTCGTTTCGATTCATAGTAGATTTAAGTTTAACCTTTAGCTATTAGGTATATGTATCGTTAATTTTATGTAACTAATATATATTGTACCGCTTTTCTTCTGTCGCAACTTAATCCCTAAAAAGCATTGCTGCTGCCAGTTGCTTTTAAATTATACAGTATTTATAATTTTATAGGTTAAAACATCTCTATACACATCTATAAATTTATTTGCATATATAAAAAAATGACATGCAAACTCTCTCTGTGGGAAAGTTCAATAAAGATTATAAATTTTACTATCTAGTTTTCTGCTTTGTATAAAACCTAAGAAAATATAACATATATAGGTAGATACCTTCTAAACCTTTCCTCGAGATTCGATAACCACTCTATCTATTTATACCGCATCCGTTGTGCAGTTTTAACGATTTAAGCATACATAGGGACAAAGGGATAGGTATAGGGACAGAGAAAGCGACGTTGTATTATATTATGTAATGATGATTCTAAATTTATTATCAATAGTCTTCAAAAAAGTTCTCAATTCGAGTTTTTTGTTCAATATAAATTACCTATGACTTTTTACATTTGGTTTTGAGGGCCTTTTCAATTTGTTTATATTTACTAAATAGTAATAATAACATATTAGATATATTCGTTTTAACTTCTTCATAAAATTTACTACTAAATACATGTATTGTAATCTTGTCCGTTGAGTTGTCAGCAGGATGAGTCGGTAATCCCGCGCTATTATTTTGTCAGTGGCTCTCATGGCTCACTGCCCTCAGCACAAGTACACGTATTGTATCACGAGACGCACGTTGACCTACGAAAATATACGACTTGATTTGACAAAATTCATGTAAAAAAAATCATTTTTAATTTTTTTTGCTTCAATTCGACACTCGTTAGTGAAAACGGTCTCGAGGGATGAAAGCTGCTGCGGCGTTGCACAAGCTACGTTTAATTTGCTTTTATTCCACGTCTATCTGCTCAGCAAGATCTCCAACTAATTGCCGAATGCCAGCTATGTACATGTAAGTAATTATTATTTATTTATTATCATTACACATATGTAACACATTCAGAACATTAAAACATACACGGTACGTACGGTACGTACTCAGCAGGTACCTGAAGATATTCACATGAAGACGATTATATTATGTAGATGCCTACCTAATTATATTAGACACGTAAAACTTATTTTTCAAAATGTAGCCTGTGCCCGGCATATAATTGACGAGTATAGTTATAATTTGTTAATTTTTACAGCTGCAAGGAAAAGTACCTATAGTTACTTGTTTAATAAAACTTGATTTAAGTTGCTACCTAGAGTCATGTAGAGTGCTATTACCTACTCTGTGCCTATGGTAATTGTTGTTTGATTAAGTAATATGAAATATTTTAAATTAAATTTTAATTATACTTGCTAATATAAAACACCAAGGAGTTTTTCCGCTATACTGCACTTAACTACTAATCCTATTATTTCCTTTTCAATGACGGAACTCTTTTACACCAATATTTTATTGTTTATTAATAAACTAGCTTACCGCCCGCGTTTCGCCCGCTTTGTCTAAAACCTAATAAATTATATACTAAAACCTCTTGAATCACTCTATCTATTAAAAAAAAACCGCATCAAAATCCGTTGCGTAGTTTTAAAGATTTAAGCATACAAAGGGACATAGGGAAATAGGGACAGAGAAAGCGACTTTGTTTTATACTATGTAGTGATGATAATACACCGAGCATTTCAACAGATTTCAACCGAACTAACGTAGACCGTATCTTTGTGAATTTCAACAACAAATTATTTGGCATTCCATAATAGTGGGTGGTAGAGCAATTTCTAGGTAGGTAGTAAAAATGGCTCTACCTAATACGAATAGGTATCTGATATGATATGAGTAGATAATAGGTATATAACATTATATTTAATAGCTTCAACATACATTTTTCTTTTTTTTACTGAGTATATTAAGGTAAATAGACACAGTTATATATGTTCAATTTGCGAAGATCCTCTTTGAACTATAAATGGGGTCAGTAGTTAGGAATAATTGCGGGCCGGCGATCAAAACTCTACAATGTAGGTACCTGTGTAATGACTAGCGCGACACAATTGATAGTTTGGTTAGGATGTCCACAGTAATTTCGATAAATTAAGTATTTCGGTAGTTTGGATTATCTCTAGCACGAGTAAGCGTTATGACCTCGTAACATTGTTTTCCGGGATTTTGAAACTTAAAAAGAAGAGATGTCCTAATATAAATGTTATTCATTCTAGTTCACTTTATCGTAATGTTATGACTTATGATGTATACGATTACAATGTATTAAAGATTTTAAATATACTTATAGGAGAAGTGGTACCACAAAAACCTAACAAAAACAGAATAAAAAAATTAACAGAAATATACGGTCTAGTTATTGAATATTTTAGCATTCTTATACCACCTTTATGACGATTTACAAACATCATTGCAGGTACATAGGTACATAGGTATAACCTGTACCTATTCTATAAGCTATTATTTATTACATTCACGTTCTGTGATCAACACGTGATACTTTCAAATGGATGATCACTTGTCCAGTCTAGCATAGGGTAACACAAGTCATTTTTAAAATACATATTCATTATTGTATGCTGTTAAATTTAAGTAAGTATAGTTCAATTATTCATATCAATATTTACCAAAAATACATCACTTGGTACCTATTCTTATTTAGGAAGAAATTAAAAAAAACCCTATAAACATAATTGCGCGTTATCATCTATAAACAAGGAATTAAATTAGCTGTTAATGTAGGCTATCAAAATAATTTTGGTCTTTAATAACTATTACTTATTTTCCTACATAAGTAAAAGGAACATGTATAGATAGTTATACTTGTATACGTAGTATATTATTATTAGTCTGTGGTTATACCTATATCTCCAAAGGATTAGACTTTTAAGCTATTGCATAGCTTCTATCGCGGGCCTTGAGCGCGGGGACCGAATCCAGAAATTCCGTAACGAAAAAACCTCACGCTCCCCACTCCGACGGGCACGGAGGTGTGGCTTGAAGGCATAGCATGCAATAGCTTTACCGCGGCAGTCCCCGAGTGCCACACGTCTTTTTTTATTTGCCTTTGTAAAGTCCTGGGCATCCCAGCCAACATTTTTTTTTGTTCTCGAACAAAATGGAAAATCACAGACAGCCCTATAGGCATTGTGGTGTGACATTAGTCGGGCCGCGGGCGACTCGACGTGGCGGACGAATGATGATGGCCGAAATCGCGTCGCACTACAGCCGGAACACTTCATACACGTTATTGATAAATTGCCGCTACGTCAATTTTCCCCTGTCCGATGTCGCCTGAGTGCAGCTACTATATGTTAAACACACTAACTCAATTGTCTCCAAAGATGGCGTGCTAAACGAATAATTGCATTTATGGAACTGGATCTAATTTTTCTATTTGCTGATCTGTTTACCCTCATGATCGGTAATTTTTTTTTTGGAATTAATGATTACATAAATTACTTTAACACTTAAATCAAAATACGTTATATAGACGTAGTACCTACACTAAACTTTTCAGAATTTATGACTTGCCATAACAACATCAATAACCTCCTCCTTTTTTAAATCGGTTAAAAATTATTGAGAGAGAATCCGAAATTCGCTTTTCTTTTTTTTTTCATAGATATCCAATTTAACTATTGTTTTATACTTACAACTCTACTATCTTGACAATAAAGATATTTATTTACATGAATTATTTCAGTTTATTGAAACTTCGGCGAATATTTCAATAATGTTTGAGCATTGCATCAAATTTTATAGAAAATAAGGATAAACAGTACATACATACCTACTTAGGTACTGTTAAATGTTTGTTGTTGAGTGATTGTACAATTCGGCCGTGAATTTCATTATAAGTTAGTAGGTATAGGTACGTCTCTATTTAAGAATAATGCGGAAATATCGATTGTATTATTTTATTTACTCAATTCCTATTGTTACATGACATAATATAAACAACAAGCCGGATATTTTATGTTCTTACATAATTAGTAGGATGTTCTGATGTTATTCACATAATATCATTAAATTCCAAATAAACCTATAGAAAACAATATCCTACTGAAATAGTGAATATTGGTTAGCCTATAATGGTTATTAAAAATGATAAAAATAGATTAAGTTTAAAATAAATTAGTGTACATAATATATCTAATGAAATTAACCATTTTTGCGCATAATTTGGGTGAAAGTTTGAATAAACAAGTTTAATATAAAAATAATTGTTATTTTATCCATTAATTAGTTACAATGAAGAATTTATTATCAAGTCTAATACGCTAATAAAGTAACAACCAGTAGGTATCAAATAAATATAAAACATACCTACCTGTATTAAATAGAGTAGGTAGTTAGGCGCTTTGTACGCGCGTTCATTATTGTACAGTTCATACAAACAAAGGATTTGTTTATCATGAAATTAAGTAGTAGGTATAATTAGTATTGTAAATAAGGCACATACAACATTTACAAGAGTTTAAGAAGGTTTTAATAATAAGTAATCAATCCCCGGAATGTGTAAGACTGTAAACAGCTCAGTGGGCATGCCAATTGTATTGTTAGGTAGGTATATAATATTTCATGATAATTATTAATTACCCAAAAAATCGCATTTGTTTCACAAGATTTAAAGCAAAATTATTGTAATTTTGCTTTTTATTATTTAAAGATTTAACGAAAAATGACTGTAATTTTGCTAAAAATAATTCTTTTGTTACAACTTAATTAAGTGACGCGAATGTTAATTATACATATGTACATGCTGTGTTATCGTTTAATTAATCTTCTGTCACATTCATGTAAAATGTATAATATATTAAAATTATTCATCCTATCTTTATATAACAATGTAACAGGTGTTTGAATACCTTAAATAATATAATAATTAAATAAAAAAGCATGCGATAGAATTCTGAAATCAATTTCGATTCAGAGAATTTTTAAAATGATATTTCCAACTGTTCGAGATGAACCTAAGTACCTACATCAGAGATTACGACGTAGGTAAAAAAATTCCTCTGTATCGGCTTAGTTCAACCACTTACCACTTCAACGTCATAATTCAAGAAGATGCAATCTTAATTATGTTTCATAATCTGTTTCGACAAAGGAAATGATTTTTTTTATAGGCAGTTGAAATGAATTGCCTATCGCCATCGCTTTTTTGCATAATACGGTAATTATATTAACATTATCGTTTTTTTAAGAGGCTTATAAATAAATTCAAGAATTTAGGTCTTGGCTATGAATCTATTCTAATTTATGACACGCGCTAGTCATATTTTGTTGCAAATAAAGAAAATAATAGTTATAATTTTTCATTTTAAATTCCGGAAATACCGTCTTTTTAAACTTTTCAATTCACTTCAAAATTTTATAATTTTGACCGAATGGTTAAGTGAAAATATTATGAAATAATAAAATATAACTGAATTGAGAACAAAATTCATCTTCAATTATATTATTCGTTTTAAAATTTCTAACCTTAACTAAATAATAAATTACCGACACAGACACACCGAGTTTTCGCCAGCCTTGGGGTAAAAAAATGGATGTAGGATGCCCGTACGCTCCTAACTCTACCTAATTTATGGGTTTTTTAAAACCTAAATCATAATTAAAAAGTTAATAATGTAATCATTAAATTCTCATTTTTTTACACTTTATCAACAGAATGACTTACATTGGGGAACCGTTAGTCATTACGTAGCACCCTCCAGTAGAAAACCGGCCTAAAGCAGAAGCATTTAAAATAATAATACCTACTCCACATCCGTCGAGGATCTGAGGAGGGATAGCGTAACACTTCCCTCGGCTTAAGTTTTAAGTTGGTTTTATAGACAGAACTTTTTAAGGAGATTATACACTTCAGTACTATCGTTTATGCCAGTAGAAAATTTTGCTACATTTGCACAATTTTCCTCATTATATATATATTTTAGCTTCGATGTAAGACACTGTTCATAATATAATGTTCCCCGGGGCCCGGGCACATAGAATCATACAATTCCGGCAGAGATGAATATTTAAACTGAAAATTTAAAACTATTACAGTACGTTCAATCATTAATTATAATATAAATTATACAAGATTATAGTATCTATCTTTATGGTCAGGGAGAGACGTAGTAAACCTACATTTTGTGGCCTTTTCTGCCCTAAAATATATTAATTACATAGTATACTTATCATCTAAATAAATAACAATGAAGTGATAAACGCTTGCTTGTTTTCAAGATCATGTTAATATTTACTGGTTTTATGCACCTTGAGAGGATAGGCCTTTGGTTATATTATGTATATCTTGTACCTAATCTATCGTCAATATAATCTTATGACTACCACCTGTACCCGTGGCTTCATTCGTCCCTTCCTATTTCCTAAGCCCTTAAAGTTAGATATTAATGATTTTTTAAATGTCATAGACTGAAAGGAGCTGGCATGACATTTGCAGAGGCGAAAGAGCGTTTGCACTTGCAGGCTCGTTTTTGATAACGTTTGGCTTGTCTTCGTTAAAGGGAAGGGGATAACGAAAGGATTGAAATAAAAGACTGGTAATGGTAAGGAAGTACGTGAGATGTTTAAGGGGCGGGGAGGGGAAGGGAGTCCTAGAAGGAATGAAAGTTTTTATCATGACAAGTGTTGGATGACCTCAATAAATAAAATAAAATAAAATAAAATCATCCTAAGTTTCTACGGTGATGAGAAATATAAACATTTTTAATTTTTATTCCAAACATAAAAGAAACATAAGTTGAGCTTTGGTATATTTTTTTATTAAACAACTTTAAATAAGCTTTAATTCTTCCATATTTTACTAATTAAATTTGATGAAATGTAAAAAATATTTTGTTGATGTGTGTTTATCAGAGAAATAGGTATTGAAATATAGTTGTACCTAATGAAAGTTCTAGGAAAAGTAGATATAGGTACCTACTTATTTATTACCATTTAAGTAACTATGTTTTCTTAAACGAATGTATGTTGATAAATATTTGATTTCACAATATTAGGTAGTCGCGCAATTCTTATTTTAGAGTGAATTTCAAGATGATTCATAGATATGTGTGCATATAATATATATTATTTTAAATAGCAAAACAACCTTTTTATTCTGTTTTTCATAATTTTTCTTCATCTTTCCCATTGGAATTGGAAGATTCTGTTTGTATTTTTGTTTGATTATTAAATTTTTTTAGAAAAAAAAATATACAGCGTAGAAATATATTATATTATATACCTAACTAAAGATAAATCCTAAATTTAATGTAAATATTTAACGAGAGCAAACTATATGTAACATTCATACGTTGTAAGCTTTTAAATAGTTTAATCACTAAATCTTCACAACGTCACACGTTAATTGCCATGTATTGACTATTTTAAGATTTTATCAAATTGTTTACACTGCGATAAGGCCTGCAAAAATGATGATGAACCGGATAGTTCCTAGAATTTCATGTTAATTTCCTTTCAACTCTCTTTTTTAACAGAATTTTATTAGCTTCACCTGTATGTTTGTGTGTTTGTAGACCGTAAACCATTTCTTTAGACTTGATTTTGAGTTTTGACCCACTTAAATCGGAAATTTTTTATTCAAACTTTGTACACTTATGAAGAATCGGTGACAATACAATAATTTCATGAGTTTAAGCATGTTTTTTTTTTATTATAATGTTTATTTAGTATATAGAGCATATAACAATAAATACCTAACCATTGTCCATAACGTAGGTACGTTTTAATTTTTCTATTTTCTTTATCTCAGTAGCTACGTGAGTTTTACGTTTTTAAGCTTATTAAAATTGTTTTTCTTTTATATGTAGGTGCGTCATTAGATAAGTTAATATATAAGTAGGTAAATGTGCTTATAAGCATTATCGACGTGAACAAAAATATTATGCGCATCAACTATACAGACATAAATACCTATATACTTATCTTAAAACAATAATATAAACGAAAATGATTTAAAAAGAACATAGGTAAGTACATCACATAAATCAAAATTATCTCACAATTCTTGTAATTACAGACAAGACAGTATTATCAATATTTTCATGCCCTTATTATATGCTACATGTCGGTAAATACCTACTTATTAGTAATCATTTCCCCGGAAAAATAGTAACTACGTCACGTCAACGTCTAGAATCCTTATCCAAATAATGTTTAGATGTTTTCGCGCAGTATTTGCTATAAGATTGTCTCTGTTGACACTCCGAGGCCTCCTTTGATATATAGCTTGTTACAGTATCATCCCGCCCACACTCTCACGAGTGTTTCCACGAGAGATCCTAGTGTTAAGTTCACCTCCATTTTTATTTCACCAAAAATTCGTTCATAGCCACTTAGTTTGGCGGAACATTCACACTTCATCGACAAGCTAAGAGGCACATCAGATCGTCCGGTAAGTGACCTACGTTAATTTGCAACACACGACATCCTTCTTGGCATAACAGCTCTCTGTATTGAAATTAACACGCACCTCTCACACCCGTTGCAACCGCAATGTTAAATACATTAGCTTTATCAATTTAGATCTTAATGTTATTGTAATCTTCCATTATTCATGTCTACAATGTCATTACTGTACCTGTCTTTTGTTCTACTCAAAGGACTTTATTAAAAAGAAAACAATGGATTTCAATTTGAGTCTAATATCTTGAATGTAATTTTTTTAAGTTGTACCTTAACTTACCATTTCAAGCTTATTAAATCTCTTATTTTTTATTAACTGGCCTGTAGATTTTTTTTGTTTGCAAAGTATATTGGTTAATGAATTCACAAAAGTTCTTTTTCTAATTATTTTCCTCATTTACTTTTATAACCCGTATTAAATGCATAAAACGCAATTTAGTTTACAATGTTAGACACTACTTACATAAGCCATGTAAACTGTTTGCCTGGTAAATTTACGTTAGATATCATATGTTGACTGGCAGTTCGGTAGTTGACAGCATCCTTCACTGGTTCACAGTGACGAGATCATGAATGATATTTAAATATGAACAAAGATAAGGTCCTTTGATCTCTATGTCAATATATTTCGACATCAAGACGTAAATACTAAATATACGCACGTATATATGTTACAACACATATGTTTACTGCATCCGTACTTGTGTAAATATATTTTCAGTGATATGCCATAATTCATAGAAGCAACGATTGTCAATTCTTTGAATTATGGCATCTCTAACTATCTGCTCTTAATTAATTTCAAATGATTCATATTTTAAAAATCAAATTCCTGCTCTGCGGAATTGCTCATGTGATATTTGGATAAAAAAATTCCTATGATGGTATAACTCTATAAATAGAGTTATATCGTGTGCAACAAAATGACGTTCAAATTTCCTCTCTTATGTGAACAACTATCTTAAAAGTTATATTAGTGGGTGCATTTGTTGATTACAAAAAAGTTGTTAAATATATGGTACGGGAGCTATTAACGTTTTAAAAAAAGTCATTTTAGTATAGTTGGGTTTTTGATATACTGTTTCTCTTGCTATTTCGGTTAGAGTCCGCGCTGTCTGGCTGGCGGTAGTGGTTGCGTTTATTAGTGCGCACAGGAAAATATCCGTAATTTAAAGTCATTTATTGACGCGTAATTTTTAATCTTTTGCCTTTAGATAGATCCATCAGACATAAATTTGTTATTGCAAGACGTTTTTTTCGTTGTTAAATAGGTGCCGTACGCAATTTTTTATTTCAAAATCAATAAAATGTCATCGAAATAAGTGAAATTACATCAACATGATTCCGCTTAAAAGGTAAGTAATAACTTTATTACTAATATTATATTAGCCTTTTTTAATACTTATATTGAATAATTAGTAAACTAATATTTTTAATAGATGGTTTCATATTTATTACACTTTTGGGTATTAATATGAATTTGATGATATTTGGTTTTTATCAAGTTTACATTAACGTCCTATTTGAGGTTCGTTGGGAAAAGGAGGCACCATGGTAGATTGTTGCTAAAAAATTGTAAATAGTAAAATGAATATTATACATAGTATATCCTTCACGGGGACTCATGTTGATGGAATTTCACTTATTTCGATGACATTTTAATGATTTTGAAATAAAAAATTGCGTCTGGCACCTATTTAACAACGAAAAAACGTCTTGCAATAAAAAAATTATGTCTCATGGATCTATCTAAAGGCAAAAGATTAAAAATTACGCGTTAAAAAATGACTTTAAATTAAGGATATTTTCCTGTGCAGATAAGATGCGCACTAATAAACGCAACCACTGCGACCAGCCAGACAGCCCGGACTCTAACCGAAATAGCAAGAGGAACAGTATATTATCAAAGAACCAACTATACTAAAATGCTCTCTTGTCAACGTTGGTAGCTCCTATACGAATAGGTATCTAATAATGTCATTACGATCTTATGTCACGACATTTTGTGCTATTAGACTACAAGCCCGCATAGGACAAAAATATGGGTCAAATGAACCACCAGGGGACATATCTAGAACGATAGCAGAGCAAAAAATAATAAGATTCATCACTATGCCGTCACTTGTAAGCTGTCCAACTGAGTGCAGATGAGAATTGAAAAGTACAGGTAGACTCGGTAAATTTTGGTCATATATTTTTGTACGGCATTCTTAACCATCGATAGATCCATTAAAAATAATAAGAAACCGCTCAGTGCCGTACAAAAATGGTGGTCCACCAAGTCGGAATTTTTATTTAATTTCCGAGAGTTACCGGGGGTAAATTTGGTCATTTGACCATGTACGGCATCTGTGTCATACTATTGCTATACTGCTTTTAATCCATTATTCCGCAACGCCGTACAAAAATCATGGGGACAAGGGGAAAAAATCGAGAGATGCAATCCCCTCTCTTTCCCCACTCCAGGGGGTCATTTGACACAACACGAAATAAATTTATTTTTAAAGTATTTTATGCATAGATAATATTTTTTCATGTGCCGTACATTTTCGTTGGTTCAAAGGGGAAAAATCTGAAAAAGAAAAAAATCCATATAACGAAATGTTTGCTTTATATTTTTATAATAAAATATAAATATACATTAACATTAAGAAGCTCGAGGTGGTTAATTATCACCTTGGAAAGTTGGAGTCAGGTGGAATGGACTCCGTTTAATTGATGAACTAATAAAAAAGCTATGAATGAAAAGATGTGAATTATATGCAATCAGTCCATGAATACAGGTAAAGTCACAAGCAAATGCTAGTAATATATACATATTCAAAATGTACAAGTAAAGCGCTTTCAAATGATACCAAACACTGCATATTTATCTTAACTTTATTTTTTTACTCTGTATGTTTTGTCCGCTAGAGGGCGCCACATTAGATTTTGTGAAACCCCATATAGCCTTTAGCTAGCTGGTCGTTGGTTATCCAGTGAACAATTCAGACGCCTCTAATGATATGTCATTTGTCGAATTCTGATAAGTAGTTTAGAAGTTACGAGGGAATAGATGAACATACATACATGACCTGTAAACAACCATAACCCTCCTTTTGCTTTGCCGTAGTTGGGTAAAAATATGTTAATGCCGTACTGTATCAAATGGCCATAAAGCACTCTTAAAATTGTAGCTTTCGTAGCTTTCATCAGCTTAAAAGATGTGGTCTGCACAAAAATGTACGGCATCGTTTTTTCCTAATTTATCTATGTTAATACTATTTAAAACAACGGATAAAGTGTAGAAAACTATTATATTTCATTAATCTACGATGTTTAAACTTTTACAAAATTTCTGGTTTTGCATTTCTCTATAACTTTTTTTAGAACGGTTTCTTTTGAACGGCAATACTATACAACAATTGAATTTTACAATATCATGTTAAAAAAAAAGTTCCCGTACAGGGTCAAATGATCTTACAGCTCTTTATATCAAGAATTCGATGAAATTAAGATGATTATTGGTATACATATATAAGAACAATTATTTTTTGACGGCATTGCTTTTAATAGTACTTTTGAGTGCTAGATAATGTTTTGGAACCGAAGCCGTACTTAGTCAAATGACCCCCTGGAGTGGGGAAAGAGAGGGGATTGCATCTCTCGATTTTTTCCCCTTGTCCCCATGATTTTTGTACGGCGTTGCGGAATAATGGATTAAAAGCAGTATAGCAATAGTATGACACAGATGCCGTACATGGTCAAATGACCAAATTTACCCCCGGTAACTCTCGGAAATTAAATAAAAATTCCGACTTGGTGGACCACCATTTTTGTACGGCACTGAGCGGTTTCTTATTATTTTTAATGGATCTATCGATGGTTAAGAATGCCGTACAAAAATATATGACCAAAATTTACCGAGTCTACCTGTACTTTTCAATTCTCATCTGCACTCAGTTGGACAGCTTACAAGTGACGGCATAGTGATGAATCTTATTATTTTTTGCTCTGCTATCGTTCTAGATATGTCCCCTGGTGGTTCATTTGACCCATATTTTTGTCCTATGCGGGCTTGTAGTCTATATATATATATTATGTACATTTAACAAAATGTTTTTTAGTAATAACATTCACCTTCAACCCAAAAGGTAGGTAAATGCACTTTATAGTAAATGACCTTTTGGAACAATATTATACATATCAAAATATTAAAACTTGCCTGCGATACCCTTTATTAATATCATATACACGATTGAAACATAATCCCATTACCGGTCGCCCACCTCATATAAAGGCATATCTTTTTAAATATGTATTAGGCAAAATTGGTTCTAACACAATCATATTTTCGACAATAAATTAAATTATGGTCAGAAGCAATTGTATGAAGTTCCAGCTAATGTTTTGGCTCTCAGTGCATTTTTGTTAGTACCGGTTTAAGTTCATTACCATAATACCGCAAAAAATCAAATAATCAATTAGGATGCAAAGCAAAGAAACTCAACATTAACATTATTTTTAGAGATGAATCGCTAGACATTTTTAACCTACTTAGATAATTAAGTAGAGAAAGCATGTACGGTAAATTTCTTGGAATATCCAGTGTCAACAATACATTATTAAGTGAAAAATACATTAGAATAGAACTTAATTAATGTATTTGTATTTAAATAAATGAATATGCATTGGAAAAAATGTAATTTGAAAAATCTATATCATGTTTAAGATTTATAATTTTATATAATTAGGTATGTAGATATCTAAGGCAATATACAGTACTTATATATTATAGGTACAATAATTGTACTATCCATAATTAATAATATGTCACACCATGCATAGAAAGAGTTGTTAATTATGCAATTTCCGCGTCACATGCATAGGTTTTAAGAATCGTATTTCTTCATTAGATACACTAGTTCTGAATGCATTCGACATCACCTTCACCTTGGCGGACCGGTCTCTGCTCATTCACGGGCCACCTTCGGAGGTCAGCTCGAAGTGATTACTTTTTATAAATCGCTGTCATGTGTTTATGCCCACTATTTATTTCCTATATAGTTGTGTGGTCACACAAATCATTCATTGGACAAATTACATCAGGAATATAGAGAGCTTCTTACGCCCGATTCATTATGATGCATAATAATAATATACATAACATCGTATCTCGTTACATGTAAATTCAATTATAAGACAATTATTCAGCTTAATTTAAATAAATGTACACGTTTTACTATGTACCTAGGTAGTAAAGTGTCAATAGATTGCTTTGCCGTCTTTAAAACTAACGTCAATATTCATAATAAAAATGAAACACTAGTGTTCTTGATAATGATTCTAATTGCATAATGAGACGCAGACGCAGATAGGAACTTACAAACGGGATTGCATTTACTTATTCATTGTTTCATTTCATACAATAAGTTATTCAAATGCTTTTTTATTGAATAACACTAATTAAATTATCGATAATTACAAATTGCATTAGAGTATTTATACTTATGTATCAGTATAATAGAAAAGTTGCATATCTTTGAACGTATAATTAGTGAAGGTGCAGAAATTGATGGATGTGTTCTAATGGATAAAATAGGGTAAACAGTCAACTCTACGTAGCGATGCGCACATTATCCTGAAAACGTTACATATAGGTACCTAGATAAGATATATCTTTTTCCTTTCATCTTCAAATAATTAATAGAGCAGGTGTACATGCATTTCTGGAATAATTTACTTTTACTAACTTACATATGTGTAATCGAAGGAGTAAACCTACCATAAATCTAAAAAAAGAAACAAATGAAATTACTTCTTTTCTTCTTTTTTTCAACTACAAAAAATAATAAATATAAATAAATATACCTACTTAATTTTACTGAAACCCGTTTGACACAATATCATAAACAAATTAACTTTTATTTTAAGAAGAAAGTAATTACTGCTCTCCGCCAAATGAACATAAGTACCTACGTTTTCATTAAGTAATTGTTTTGATAAGCAACCCCTTTGTTCTTTATTACATACTCATTCAATGGCACAATTACAAAACGCATTTACATTGTAAGTTTAGTTTGATATTAGTAGTATACCAGGGAATTTTAAATCTTAATAAATGTGTACCCAATAAATTTATCGAGAGCCGAGATGCATATTTAAAAATATTGCGATTTTTCATAAGTATATATTTTAAACCTTAATATTATGTATACCTACTCGTGTTCAATTTATTAATTCATGCTGGATTGAAACAATAATTGTCGCACACCATGAAACTGTTTTACGGGAAAAATATAGTAATTTCGGCACTAATTTCCTGTGATAAGTCACGAAATGTGTATGTTGTTAAGAGTTCTAGATACAATTTCACAACTCCAATTGAGGTACCATTATCAGAAACAATGCTAGGTGGGGCGAGTAATAAATAATTATAACAAGGAGGCATGAAGTAGCGTTCGAGCCTTCATCACATAACCCGACGCGACCTCGCACTGATAACACGCCAAGACAAACTTTAAAATTAGAAATTATTTTCTAAACGTAAATATCATCGGCAAACAAACAGTATTTTGAACGCGCTCTATGCAGATTTACGAGAAGGAAAGTGACGTGAAATGGTTCCCACCAGTGCTTTTTGATAAACGATTTATATTTGGTTTAGTGTCTTATAGAACTTTTTCGACAGTAAACGCTGTTAAAAGTTTGGGATGCTTATATACCACCACTAGAGATTCTACCCGTGTTCATTTTGTAACTGGTAAGTCACATTTTAACATTTTTTTTATAATCTTGATGAATTTTAAAACTTCACGTATAACTTAAAATATTCGAATAAATCTTTAAATATATATCATAATTTTGCAAGATTACGCAAAATATAGATTTCGCAATTTTTTTTATTTATCTAAAATTGGTAAAAAACATGATGCCCAAAAGAATAAAAAAACATAACTAATACAATTGTATATTTTAAGTAAATTAAATTCCCGCGGTAAATATTATGAACTCTTTGGATGGAACAGCTAAAGTGCAATTAGAAAGCTTTTACAAATAAAAATTATTTGCTAGAAATAAATATACCTACCGAAGTGTAAATTAATGTGTGTGTGTTATAATATTATATCTAATGATAATCTATGAAACACCAAAAATAGTCAATAGGTAAATACTTTAAATTGAAATGAAGAGTGAATACGAGATATATTATTCTCACGGAAACTTGGAAAATTTTGTTTTCCACTAAGTACCTACTACCTAGGGTATTAATTTATATTATACTTATTTCTATTTTTATTGCATTTCATTTTATTATATTGGTTCCGTTGTGTATAGTTATTTGTTATTATTTAAAAAGAATAAAATAAACCTATTTCAATAATTATGCATAAATAATAACTTGATCACGTGCTCATGTACCACTATATCGTTGAATGTCAAACAACTATTACTAGTCTGTTGACCGAATATATATTTAATAATATTTTTGATTTAAAAATAAAATAATTTAACATAAATAGGTACTTCAACTGCCTTATACCGCTTTAATATACATATTATGTTATACAAATAATATTTTATTTTGTTATATTTTTATTTAAAAGAAGGCCCAAAAATATTTTAATGTTGCTCTATAAATTTAAACTTTCAGATGTTTTGCTGCTTTCTTTATAACGCCTCCGTTCTACATAAGTTAGAAATTAGAATCAATAAATCAATACTACGTTAATATACAAAAAATTGTTTCCCAGTAGGTATTAAGTATGCTAATTAATTACATTAATCATTTTAGATTACTTTACCGAAAAAGTGGGAAATGGAATATCTATCTAAAAACGAGATATTTTTAATGAATGCAACAGAATTATTTTATGAGATTGTTGACAATTTTGTTATAAATATAACAGTTTCCATATAATAATATCCGATGAGGAACCTCTAAATGTGTAAATCATTGTTAGGAAATCGATAAATGTGTTTCACACGCCTAATTTGTAAACTCCATCCTTGAGTTCCACATAGGTAATTTATAACGATTATTTTTTCCATATTTAACATTGCGTTTGATGAAGCAAAGAAAAGTGTTACGCCTTTAGACATTTTTCTCTTTAAATAGAAATTTTCCTCTCGTTATAGAGAGGACGAATCATTGTTATGGCTAATTTATTCACTACAATAGAAATAATATAAATATAAATAAATTGCTCTTGAATTCGTCACGAATATTTAATAGGTAATTTAACCACATATTTATACACATGCATTATTTTATTTGCTATAATTATTATATTGTATGCTGTAATTATAATGTGCTGCTTTTTTATATGTTTATATAAAAAAGCAGCACATTTTTACTGTGAAAGTAGTAACCTGTATATGTTGAAAATACGTATAAATAACTCTAACTCTACGTTTAAATTATAGGTATATTTTGCTTTTTTCATTTAAAAATGGGTTCACAATTTACTTCATTTTTTAATTTTTCCTACTAGAGTATAAATATTTTTCATTTCAAGTACGCCTTGGACCACTGACCAGTGAGATTTAATTAATTAATACATAATTTTCGATTTTATACATACAGAAAAAAAACAGGATTTCGTTGTTATTAAAATAGCGGGAATAAACGTAACCTAAAAGTCGCAGTTAAACAAATCGATGACATTGAGAAGGCCGAATATGCTAAGCAATGCCTTTGTACATAATAGATAGCAATGGTTTGTGCATAATATTTACTAATTACTGTTTTCTGGTAATAGATGACAATTAAATAACAATGATCATACCATTTGAACAGTCCCACACAATTAGTTAGTAAGCCAAACAAACTCGTTGACATTATTTACTTTTGCCAATTTTCACACATTTTCTTTATTTCCGGCGGCATACCTTTCATAATTCATTTATTGTGAAAATATAAATCATTGCTATTTTGTTTGTATTCAATAATTCGGTTGATTTTGATCACTGAATGAAAAAAATGTTAAATTAGCTTTGCTTTAGTTTAAATCAAGGTTTAAATCTATTCGTGAATTATTATTCTGTCTATCAGGGTAATATTAAAATCTCAAAGAGGTCTTTTTGTCTGCAATGATAAAGTTCTAATCCTATTGTCTCTAACTCGCACTGTTGCCATTTATTAGGAGAACGGATTGAAATCCGAAAACGTGATGTTTATACTCAGGTATTTTTCTTCATTCACGGTTTTGGGTAAACCTGATTATCCGAAAATGCAAAATTCACAGGTATCTAAATACCGTATCCGAAACATTTATTTAAAACAGTAATTCTTCTCAAAGGTCCTTATTGATATTCTAAACAAAGTTAGACAATATTAGATATATGTTTTAAATTGCATTGGAATTGTTAATACGGTTAAAATAAAAAAATGATTCAATACTTGTCGCAAGATGACGCATCTGAAGGTCGCATATAAATTTACACTTTATATTATAAAGCAAACTAAATCAAACACTTTTCGTGTTCAAATAATTCTAGCGTGTATATGTAAAAGTGACTAAATATTAATTAGGTACTAACTTACCTATATTTTGTCATGTCACTCCCATATGTAAGTATCTACACGAACCACGGATTATTTTATTTGAAACGCAACCTAATGGTTTAAAAGAGCTTGTATGTATAGTACGTATACTGAATAAATATCAAGGAAGAAAAACAACATAAAAAGTCCTCGAAGTTGGGTAGAAGCCAAATGCAATTTTACAATTTGTATCGCTACTAATTTGCCTTGCATTATTTTTTGTCCATTAACATTAAATACATCTTGATTTTTTTTTTGTTATTCTAAGTATAGAACTAAGTGTAAGTAATCATGTAAAATTTATTACTTAAAGGAGAGTAGTGTTATTATTGCAAAATCGTATTATTTTTATCATCAAAATTATAACAATATTAAAGCTGTTATTGGAAAATAGGTTCAATCTTTGAACCGGAAGCAACGTATAAATAAAATAAATTAAATAAAAGCCTGTAAAAATGTCGCACGTGACCAATGTCATGCCAATTTAGCCAAGGTCCATAAAGCAATTTTTTAGGCCTCACCATATATTAAATAGTTTAAAACGTGTTAAATAAATTTAAAAATATCCTACATGCTTAGTTAGAATCTATTTTTTCTATATTTCTGATTAAAAAATCGACCAGGAAATAGATTAATACGTATAAATGTGCCACAGAAATAATAAATCACAAGAAATATGTATTCAATAATAATGAAAATGTCAATAAATATCTTTAATTTTATATCTACGGATCTAAAATAAGCAAGGTCATTAAAAAAACATTATTACGAAGGCATTTTAGTTAATTGCAATCTACATTGTTTCAATATCGCGAATCTAATCTTATTTAATGATGCGTCTATTATAACACAGTTCGATTGTATATGGATTCTAAAATAAAACTTAAATTTAATTTTGTTTCAATGTTTCTGAAAAATATTTGCAAGATACATAACTTTATTAATTTATATTCCAAAATTGCAATACATAGAAAATAGAAATGTTGTTTTTTTGTGACCTAGATAGGTAATATGTACCTATATTAAATCGTTCGTTATATTTATTATTAAATAATTAAAAAGGATCAATATAAAATATATGCGTACATATGTGGGTGTGTCAGAGATTCAGTTAATGAGGCATGCGTGACAAAGTTATAACAGCGCACATCAAGAAAAAAATAGTCGTAACATAAAAACTAAAACTACTTATATTGGCTGCTTAAAAAAAGACATTTAAATAAAATTACACAATTCATTAACACCTACACTATCCAACAGCAATTTCACGGTTTATTATTGATTTAACATCCTGATGTTTCGCATCGCGGTTGGTCTTAAACATACAGAGGACAAAGTAACATTAATATAATCTTTTATTCGTTACTAGCTGAAAAAAAGAAAACAAACAACAAACAAATGTTTGTATTTAGTAATGTAGAGCAATAAATGTCTTCCCGCCATTCAATCAACGTTGTAAAAAAAGCTTTGATTTTCATATAACCTCGAGTTATAGTAACCCAGTATTTGTTGTTTATTATCTGTATGTGCGTAGCTTGTTATGTACAGGCGAGCAACTAGCAAGTACATTAGAATAGATCGTTGTCCGACGAACAAATCTGCCTCAATGCAATCACTTCCTGCAATCACTGGCTACTCTATAGGGAAGAACATAGTAAAAATTTCATTACAAGAATGATTCACACGTTATATCGGTGTTATGATGATGCATGATAAGCTACTTAGTAGTTGAATGGGATGCCTTGTTTGATATCAAGGAGTTTTGAACATCCAACCAGAATGTTCCCTAACAGGGCATATATATTTTTTTGTGTAATGAACAAAATCTCATGTTAAAATATAAGTACTTGACAGGTAATTTTATCTAGAAGCTAAGATAGTTTTGGGACATAAACAAGTGACAGTATCTAGAAAGGACAGCCGTATAAAATAATAATACCTATAGAGACGAATTAAGTTAGTTAGTTAAACCATTTATGGCCCGAACTCGACGGATTGGATAGAGTAAATATACATATAACTAAAAGTGTAACTTTTCAAGTTTCCCGCAACAATGGAATGGTTATGTCTTCCATCAAAAATAGACTCTTTCAGTTTTTACGAGCAATATATGAAGCACAAGTATCTTTTGACGTAGGTACATTAAACACTTTCAAAACATTTTCCGGATATAAAACGTAAAACGTTTTGAATCTGTCTGCAACTATCTTTAGTTTAGTTTCTTCAAAAGTTCATCTCTTCTTAACCTTCAAATATTTTACGATCAACATTTTATATAGCGCATTTTTATGCATTTAGAAATGAGTTACGATAGTTTGTTATTGTAAAATAAAATTATAAATAAAATAAAGCATTCAGAATCCAAATGTTTATTCGTTTTTCCTTTAAAGGAATATTTCTTTTTCTTAATTGTTATGTTTCCTCGACAGACGAGCCGGGCGCCGTTGGAACCGAACCCCAAGCCAGTAATTAAGTGCAAGTCCGCGCCCCGCCGACATACATCGCTGTCCGCACGCATAGGATGGTAGAAACTGACCCTGGGCCCAAGAAACCTCACAGTAAGTTTTCAAACATAGAAATACTTCAAGAACAGCTTATTATCTTCAGTTGGATAACTGTTACACGACCGAAACGAAATTTCTATAGTTATTTAAATTTAATTGTCAAAACTTTTTTTATTATTATTCTAAAATAAAAATATTTAAATTACAAATTCTAATTTGGTACTTATATTTTCATTCACAGATTGTGATGTAAAAAGTGACCACCAATTAAACGGACCAGGTTCGAAAACCGCCGAGCTTGGTAAGTTCCAAGAAAAAATATTTCAAGTGTATTTTATTATTTACTACCGTGTGCAACAGTTTGAATTTACTGCTAATTCCACAGGCGTCGTTACTTCGCTGAAGTCACCAGTAAAGTTCGACCCAGAAAAGGGCTCCAATACCGAAAAGGCTGACTTCGAAAAGGCTATTGAACTAACTGGTGAGTAACTCTTTATCATTCAGACAGATGCATGAATCACACAACGACATCGTATAAATGCTTTTGTCAGCTAACCTTTGTTTTGAACACGAGGCTTAAGTTATTTTTTTATACGTTCACATGATAAACGTGTCACGTGTAATAGGATCCGAGTTCAGTTATTAAATAGAGGAGTAACTCGAAGAAAGGAAACCGTAATGTTTCGATTTATGAATGAGGAGTGCTCGCGTTGCATTCCACGGGCATGAAGTCCCCGTTGTAAACAGAGATTGCTTCTCGGAAGCGCGTTGACACGAGTGAGACTTGTTTACGTACCCACAGGATACAGTGGCGTGATGCTATTACGAACATATTAATCTGTTGTGATCTTTAGCAAAGTACCTACTGGAATATAAAAGCTCTAATCAGTTAATCGCGAAAGGAATATCTTTTAGAAGACATACTACTATAAACACGAGAGTTTGTAAGGATGATTAGAAATAGATATTCGTAGTTAACTGTATCATAAAAAGGCAAGGTATCTGGATGAATCTGAACATCTCGCGAGTTAAATCGCGGGCTAAAGCTATTTAAAAAAAATATCTAGGTATACAGTTTACAATAACATTATTTTCGTAATTGCCTAAAATAGATGAATAATCCATTAAGTGAAGTCAAAATACTCCAAATACCTCACAATATTATGATTTTCCCACGTTAATTTTACATAATCATAGATTAAATCAGCTCCATAATCATACCTGTACAATAAACTAAACCAAATATTAAATCTCATTTTTTTCTAGGCTATGGCCGCTTCCACTACCTGCTGCTGGCCGTTTGCGGTCTCGTCAGCACTTCAGAGGAGATGGACGTCATCTCCATGTCCTTCATCCTACCTTCTGCACAGTGCGACTTAGACCTTACAACGGAAACGAAAGTACGTACTATAAAATATTAAAAAAAAAATCTTATTTTTTTCAATAATGTAGAGATTTTTCTCTACCTATCATAGAATACACAAATAAGAAAACTTACAGTCCTATCTTAGTGAATCTACCTACAATAACTACATGTACCTGTTATACCCAATTACCGAGTTAAATACCTCTATAGTGTAATGAAAATATAAAAAATACTAATTAAGATGCTCAATGATTATGCACAAAAAATTTCTGAATATAAAAGATGTTTGAAGCATGTGCTATCTGGGAAAAATACATAGAATAATACAAGCACATTGTTTTTAAAACGTTGTTATAGACTCAATCACTGTCCGATTCCGAATTTGAAGCACCACACGTGTGTTGAAGTCGGTGAACAAATTCAAATCTCACTTTTTGTTGAAATATTTGTTTTTGTGAATAAGGTAGCTGTTGAGCGGTATATTTTATTTAGGTATATGATGTTTAGTTAAAACAATAAAATCAGAAACAGCTATAGAATTGTATTGTGTGAATTTTTAAGCAATGAATTTAAATTACCCCAGAGTAATTCGGTAATGTCGGTCGGTATTATGATGATATGGGGCCTTAGACAAAGTAACAATTAACATACGCCGCGAATTAGATCACGTGGTCTATCTAATGTCAATCCCATACATTTTTCCTTTTCTAACTTCGTTATCGTTTTTTAATTGTTACTTTGTCTAAGGCCCATGAGCACAGATAGATAATAATAAACAAAATATACCTAAGTACCTATAGTTATCTGATAGTAAGATTCGCCCAGCAATTAGAAGCAAAAATGAAATGGGTTCCCTATTTTATATTTTAAAAATATAGTGTGTATTAATTAAATAAAACAAAGAATCTGGTATAAATTGGTCATAAAATGCACATTAGATAATTTTGAGGTATTTATTTGCGTCATCACTAAAAGTTCGATAAAGTTATCACAGAAACGGTTTTAATAAAAGACACGTATAATAAAAGCATGTTTAATTTTTATGTTTTTTGTAACAAAATTTTAAATGTTTTGCTTAGGGATGGCTGAACAGCATAATTTTCATCGGCATGATGGTCGGCGCGTACGCGTGGGGGTCTGTGGCCGACTCTCTTGGCCGCAAGCGGGTGTTGATCGCAATTTCTTTCATCAACGCTCTGGCGATCGTCGCATCTTCCTTCAGCCAGAACTATGAACTGTTCATGCTTTTCAGATTCATCAACGGTGCAGCGTAAGTTCCACATTTTTACTGCTATTTCCCCTTAGTCATCGTCTAAGTATGTAACTAATGTGATTTATGCATCGCTTGGCAAAGATTACTTACTTAAAATTCTTGTTAATTTTAAATGTAGGTATCAATCCATGCAGTCATGCTTTATTTCTCAATTACACCAAATTAACTTCAATCAATCAAACCAAGTAGGTAATAAGCCTGAATGTAGGTATTTTTTATTACACGCTTTATATTAGCTTCACCTGTATGTTTGTATGTTTGTAACCGACTTCTTTGGGCGCGATTTTGACCCACTTTAAACCGCCAGATTTCGTTCAAACTTTGTAGATTTATTGAGGACCGATGACAATACACTAATTTGATAAAATAAATAATAGTTTAAAAAAAAATAAAAAAACACGCTTTTTATAGAAAACCGAACTAAAAGCGTGTTTTTTAGTTTTTTTAATTTTTCTAAATTAATAAAAGAACACTTGCACTTGTTTTTGTTTATTTTTAAATACTTATTCGTATTCTTCGCAAAACAACCAGTATTTTTATATCGTAAATTTGTTTTTAGATTGGGAGGATCAGGACCCGTCATCTGGTCCTATTTCGCAGAGTTCCAGCCGAAGAATAAGCGCGGTGCTATGTTGAGTTTTATGGCCGCTTTCTGGACACTGGGAAATTTGTTCGTCGCAGGCTTGGCGTGGGTTATTATCCCAAGCGGTAAGTCGATAGACAACTTTAATTCAATTTGTTATCAAAATGATGTCTATAATTAAGTCAAACTTGCAAACTCCACTATTGTGCATTCAAATTACCTACTTTATTATCGATACGTCTTTATAAGTTCCACATTAAAATTATAATTTATAACCCTAACCCATTAATAATTCTGTTTTAATTTCTCATTACAGAGATCGGGATTCAAAAAGGTGCCTTTATTTACAATTCATGGCGTATCTTTTTATTGGTGATGTCTCTACCATCGTTCTTGGTAGCCGCACTTTTATTCTTACTACCTGAATCACCCAAGTTTTTGATATCCACCGGACGCCATGAAGATGCATTAGAAGTATTTAGAGGCATTTACATGATGAACACGGGACGTAGTAAAGAGGAGTACCCAGTGAAGCAACTGCTTGTAGACGAACCGCTGCATCCAAAACAAGAAAAGCAAATTGAAGCTAATAAGGAGCCAAAATCGAAGTTGAGAAGAATGCTAAGTGATATCGTAGAACACAGCAAGCAATTATTCGTACCGCCTATTCTCAAGTTTACAACGATCTCTATCACGATTAATTTTACATTCCATATTGGGTGAGTACCCGCAGTCAATACCTAACTCTATATTAACTACTTACACTAATTTGCCTAACTATATCTACTTTATACGTGTCTTGAAAAATTGTTTTTTATTTATTTATTTAACTATTTAGAAAACAATATTTCACATCTATTTCAAACACAATTTAGCAACGCTCATAGTCGCATAAACACCGTTTGTTATTCGCAAGGAAGACAAAGGATGTGCCTACTTATACTATGTTTAAAATAATTCACATTATCAATTTGCACCAACAGATACTACGGACTGATGATGTGGTTCCCCGAGATGTTCAACCGTTTCGACGAGTGGTCGCGCACACACGACAACGCAGAGGCCGACATTTGCCAAGTCACAGCATACGTCACAAAGTTCGGTACACATTCCGCGGAGGCTAACTGCGATTCCCACATCAATTCTGATGTATTCATGGAGTCTCTCATCACTGTGGCCGCTGCGATACCATCCAACATCTTCGCTGTGCTCGGCATGGATAGACTTGGCAGGAAGTTCTTCTTAGGTTGGTTAACGTTTAATGTGTTTTGATCACAAAATCAGAGTTAGAGCATAATCAATTAATTTTGTTTTAAAATGTCTCCTAATTTATTATGATACTTACCTATCTACCACGAAACTGCTAACTGTCAGAAACCTAAATCGTAAAACGCTGATTTAATTGTGCTGCATTCTTTTCACACTGCTTTATAGTTACCTAGTTAACTACAAATACCAAATTTATTTCCTCAAAAATTAAAAGTACTATAATTTTCCTTTTTATTACAGTATTCGCAACATTCTCAGCGGGTCTGTGCTCAGCTGCGATGTACTTCGTCTACAACAAGACCAACAACCTTATAGTCAGTGCTATATTCAGTTCAGTCATATCCTGCGGTAACGCTTCCCTCGACTGTTTGATTACTGAAGTCTTTCCAACCAACTTACGGTAGGTTTCTTGCTATTATTTGTTTTTTTTACAAATATAATCAGGAACTTCTTAATGTAATACTTTGATACTAATAATTACATAGACTAGTCGCAACTCGCATAAATGAAACGTTTATACCAACCGCAACTCAATTCGTAGCGTATATTTTTATCGCAATGCAGACGTAGTTAGGTACTACACCAGCTAGAACCATCGAGCAGCAAAAAAAGTTGCAAAGCTACCGCTCACTAATCCATATACTAATATTATAAATGCGAAAGTAACTCTGTCTGTCTGTCTGTTACTGAATCACGCCTAAACTACTGAACTAATTTGCATGAAATTTGGTATAGAGATATTTTGACACCCGAGAAAGGACATAGGATAGATATATACATTTTTATCCCGGAAATCCCACGGGAACGGGAACTATGCGGGTTTTTCTTTGACTGCGCGGGTGGAAAGTTAGTAGTTAATATTTAGTTATGTGCTCAGTGCTCACTTATTTCCTCGGGTTCTATTGAAAACTATTAAGATTTCCTTTTATTGACAAATGGGACTGAGTTAAAAAAAATATATTTTTAATTATATATTCAATTATTTCGTACAGAGCTACCGGCGTCGCAGTATCCATGGTTGCGGCCCGTCTCGGTGGTATCATCGGCAACGTAGTCATCGCCACGTTGCTGGACACATACTGTCCCGCCCCGACCTTCATAGTGGCCGTGCTGCTCGCCAGCGGCGGTCTGATGTGCCTCTTCCTGCCCAACACCACGCGGCAGGCCTTACAATAACGACGACTAATTATACAAAAAGAAGGAACTAATTTGAGCAGCTTTAAATTTTCTTGGATAATTTGAAAACTAAAAATTATAGAGGATTTTAAATTACTTTCGATAAAGCATATTTACACCTGGTTATCCGAAACAGAATTAAGTACCTCATATTGAAACATTGAATTATATTTTGTAATAAATATAAAATACAGTAATTTTGTACTATTTTCTCAATACCTACATATACTAATGTACGTTTTTGTAAGTCCTGCTGTGTTGTGATAAACATTTAAGTATCGTTTTAGATAGTTTGTTCATATTTGTACAATATTTTTTTACTATTTAACACCGTTCTTTAATTTATGTACTAAACAGAATGATAGTAATAACTAGCGTTTAGGATGATGTTAAAATCGCGTTGTAACGCTTTACCGAGATAATTTTGCCATTGTTATTTTACATTTTAATGAAAGTATTATAGGTTAAGTCATAAACCGTACAGTTCTGTTGTTACTTGCACATGTATTAAAACGAATTTATAAATTAAAAATTGTTACCGTAGTTTGTAGATATAGTTTAGTTTAAATCATAGATAAACCCTTTAAACTCGTTAGAATACAAATTTGTAAATTCTTATATTCTGAACACATAAAATAATTTAAAAGAATCAAATAATCAATTTGTAATTCATGGTGTCATTAGGAAATAAGTATATATAAATAAAACGATACATTGAATGAAGTTTATTTATTAAATCCTTATATGTAGTACAAAGAAGTTGTTAGACTTCATTGTCGTAGTTCTACATCCAGACATAGTTCACACAAGTTAATGTGCTTTCGACATTATGTTTAGTTACTTTTACAAATATTGTACTTAATATAAGTGCTACACAATTAAAATCAATGAATATTTAATTTAGTTGAGACATTGTTTGACCACTTCTTGGTAAGCAGTAACCTCTACTGGTTATTTTTCTGTACCAAAGTATATAAACATATTTGTGTCTGTTTCGACCTTAGTAATTATAGCACAATTCAATGTACAAAATCTGCGTAATTGTACACAATGTTACTTATCAGAAGATGGATGACGTTATAAAAAATATTACAATATAACTTCATATATTACACATATGATCCAACAACGTTATAATTATAAATTTTATTTTACAATAATAATCTTAAATTAAACTCTATATGCATAATGCATTAAACTAATAAAATAAAAGTAGACAGAGATGAATACAATCAATAGAGCATCAGTCATCTCTCGTTATATATTTACATTTGTGCACGTTTGAAACACGCACATGATTTTTCATCCTTATGCAATACATTACAAAATATAGTTCACTTTAGTCCTCACATTGTGATACATTATTATTCAATGAAATCCTTATAATATTATGTGTATTTTACTACACAACAGTTCAACTGACTTAAATTATTCGCCGTAGGCTATCATGATATTAAATAATATAAAAACTTAGCCTATTGCACATTGTGTTCTTCATTGTTGTGATAAGAATACGTATGTATTCTTACTACACGTGACCCATGACGTTTAGCATCGCTAAAACCATGTATGAAAACAATTGTCTCTCTCACATATGGTTAAACACTAGGAATTAATTAACTATTATTATGTGATAGCTCACTAACAGAAAGTTGTATTGCTGGCTGTAGTGGGATCTCCACGGAGGCTTCAGAGATATCGGAACCAGGAGTTAACATTCTTCTGGGCCACTGACTTCCGTCTTCGGTTTCCGATTCCCGTACGTCAATCGACGAGGGGGAGCCTGCGGTAGATTCTACTGATGATACTGTTCTTTCCGTAATCTCATCAGTCAATATTGGCATTGATTTTCCCACTGATTCTTCCTCTGTCAATAAAGGCATAGATATGGGACCGACGGCCGGTAAATCTGTTTCTTCCGTGACCACAAACGTCATCTCCGTATTAGGTGAAGGCAATAATGAAGTTCTATAGTTACTGTTACTTAAAGGGTCAGTAGTCTTAGGGGCTATTCGTGGATCTGTGACTGTTATTGGTAACTCCAGTGAAGTAGGCACCGAGTGAGGCGTAACACCAATAACTGCCAATCCGTCGTCTAAGCTCGACGGTATGGTCGGTTCCATGTCTACTTTCGTGGGTACTTCGACTGGAGTCATTATAGGTTGATTTAAGGTTGTACTAGTTTCTGACACTCTACAATGGACAGATACATTTGCATTCAGGTCCCGAAAATCGGGTGCATCATTTTGTGTGCTTTCAGCATGAAAAACATCACTATTAGCCAGCGCAGCCTCTAAAATATCCCTGCGTTCAGGTTGTGGAGCAAGGGCTGAAACTGGTTCTGCCATTGGAACGAGTTGATTATTTTCTAAAACTAATGGTCGATTATCTATTGGAGTAAATGTACCATTTTCTTCAACACAAAGATAAAATGAACCTTGTGGTCCTCCAAAATGCTCCCCCGGCACTGCCAGCAGTTGTCCATCGGAGAGTGGTGCAGTAGGTTGTGTACTTTGTTCAGTTTGCGCAACAAAAGTCTCATTAGGGCGAGCTATTGCCGTGGTAGGTAGTAATTCTTCAAAATTATCAACATTTGAATAATTTGAGGATGAGGGTAGAGAAGAAGATTTTTGGTTATTAATTGAACTGGATGAAATGTTTGTAGAACATATTGGTGTCAATGCGGGCATAGGTGAAGTTGGTGCTGGGGCAGGAGCTATTGCAATTTCATGTTTTAATTTTTTCATAGGTGTTGGAGAATCAGCTAGATTTTTTCTCACCCTCTGCTTTTGTATAGGTACAAGGGTGTCAGTTGGAGATATTGTTATTGTTTTCTGTACGATTACTTTATTTTCTTGAGACTGAACAGGAACTTTTTGAATTATTTGTCCTGTTCGCTGTAAATGTTCAAATTGTGCAGCAGTGAGTTGCATAACGGCACCCGACTTTTGTAAAAATATTAACGGCTCTGAAGAGTTTTTCTGGATAGCTTGAACAATTTTCTTGGGTTCAGTGGAAACTCGTTTTGGTGCTGGTCTTATTTCCGGTAATGGTGCTATATTTTGCGTAGTTGTTGCTAATCTACCTCCTACAATTAGTTGCCCTTTTGAAGTTATGATGGCACTTTTTTGTTTTGACACTATTCTAGATGGTGTTTTAACGGAGGCAACTGTAGTTACCACATTTTTTTGTTGATTAGAAGAATTTGTTGAAATACGTTGTGTTATTGTTTTAAGTTGTGATACACTTGCTTGCTGTTTATTAGGAAATAGAATTTTTTCGTGTTCAGGAGTTAAGACTATTCTTGACTGCGTGCCTTGTGCATTAGTAATAATCATTACTGTGTTTCCAGGAGTAGTAGTATCAGAAGCAGATGGTAACAATTTTGCTGACACTGGTTTGTTGTCAGCTACAGTAGTATTTGTTTCCGGTCCTTTCCCCACTACAACATGCGCTTTCCCAGTTTGAGGATCTATAACAATTTTTTGTGTTCTGCCAGGTCTTGGAGAATTAGCCGATGGTAAAATTATGAACTTTTCTGCTTTATTAGTAGTTTTTGGAAGTGTCTGTATTATTGTGGGCGTTTGTTTTACTTCCTTTATGGGAGTTTCCGATTTCGTCATAATGATCTGTTGTTTACCCGTTGTTTTATCTATTACTAACATGGGTTTAGGGGATCCTCTTAATTTAGATGACTTGGAGAGAATATTAGGCGTTGTTACTTTATTACTATCAAGAGATGGATGATGTATGTGCGATTTTATGTCTGGTTTATTAGAAGCCGAGGTTACCGTTATTTTTTCAGTGTGAGTTATCAGTTTTTTTCCTTTTGGAGTTCTAGTATTGCTGGAAGTGGTTATAAGATTTCCATCTGACATTACGAATGGCATTTTTTCTATACTTTCTGGTGTCAATATGTCATCAGACAAAACAATCGGCATTGAATTTATATCAAACACGGAGTCGTTGGGTTTTGACACTTCCTTCGCGGTTTTATTATCAACAACAGAGCTAGATGGTGTGATTTGCGGTTTTATCTTTTGAAGTTTAGGATTTGGTTTTGCAATTTTACGAATTTTTTGCTGAATAATGATTGTATTATTATCTGTTTGAATGTCTGGTGTTGTTTGTATTGTATAACTTTGTACAGAGGAACCATCTTCAGATGGTTTATTTGTGCGTGATAAAATGATTTTATCCGGTGTTGTTACTTCAGTCACATTATTCAATAAAGTTTTATTAGGTGTGGTACGTCTAATTATAATTTTTTGTTTCGTAGATTGCGGTTTTGGCTTTAATGCTGATTTGGCAACATCAATGTTTAATATTTTTTCTTTATTTGAAACAATTAATTTCTTATTGATAGAAGCATTATTTGGGGCGGTTACATTGGAAGTGCAAGGACCTTCTAAAATTTTTAGTAATCTAGGTGTACTTTCGTTTTTGCTTGTGTTACCATTAATTATCTCACTTTTCTTTTCAGACGATTGTCCTAACACAACCTCAGTGGTATTTTCAAAACTATTGACGTCTTGTGCCTTATTACAGTAAAGTACAGAACTGATATCATTTTGTTTGCTAGCATTAATTTCTGATATGTTAATTTTATGATCTATGGATTCAGACATTTGAACTAATGATTGGGCAGCATTTAAATTTTCACTCTTTTCTTCTTCGCTTTCAAATCTAATATTATTTGTCAAGATGGGCGTTTTAACTACAGCTACATTTTCATTTGGAGTACTGTCATTTTCATGCTGTTTAGTTTCAGAATCCCCGAATGAATTATTTTGGGGATTTTCAATTGTTTCCTGTACTTCTTCACTATTAATTGACGATAGTAACGTTATTTTATCTTGACTATCAATTGATGCTTTATTCTGAATGGTAGTAGAAGGTAAATTAATTAAAGCTTCTGCAATTTGTAGATCCGATTCAGTTGGAATATTATTGGGAACTATTTCTATTATGTCTTCCACTGTTTTAGTTTCTATTGTTTCTGTTCCATTTTTGCCACCATTTGTATCTATTGAATTTATTACCATTTCACATTTTAACGAGTCTTCCTCATTGGAAGCTGGTTCTGGTTCTGTCTCAATTTCTTGATTGGGAACTTGACTTGTTTTTGTATCATTCTCAACTTGAGATGAAGGCTCGATTGTTGTTTCGATACTTTCAGATTCTTGATTCAATTTTTCTATAACATTACTTTTCATTTCTTTTAATTTATCCTCACAGCCATTAATATTAGATCCATTTATAGTGTCCTTATTATCATCTTCAAACAAATCTTCAGGAGGATCTACACTTATTACTTTAGTGACCCTATCAGCTTCTCTCGATACACTTAGTAAAGCATCTACAGCAGAGGCAGTCGATTCACTCATATATGGTTCAATTGATTCATTCTCTTCCAAAGGTTGATTCTTGGTTTGATTGCTACACTGTTCAGGTGAATTCAGTTCTAAGGGATTCTTGTTATTAAGAATATTTATGTTATCACCTGATTCATTCATTAAATTCTTTTTTATATTTGTTTCAACATTTTCGTTATTATTTTCAATTTTAGTAAGTTCATTATCAATTTTATCTAAAGGTTCATTCTTATTTGTTTCCAGCTTAAACTCTGACACATCCTTATTTTCAATTTCAACAGTCACAGTATTTGTTTTAGTTGAGGGCATTGTCTCTGTACACAAATTGTCTGCTTTGGAATAAGTCTTTTTAACTTCTTCCTGGATTTGATACTTATCTCTTTCTCGCCATTGAGCAGCCTCTGCATTCATTTTCTTAAGTTGAATCTTTGGTGCTAGACGAGCAACTTTAACATGTTCTATTGGTGATGAAATTCTGGGCTCTGGTGATAGATTGATGTCGGAACCATTTATTTCCGAATCTGCAATATCGTGCCTCTCCGCAGCGTTTAATTGTTCTGCAACATATTTGCCTATTGCATCTTGACTTCTAGAGTGGCGACTCCGAAAAAACGTTTTTGTTTTAAATATGGTTTTTGGCGGTTGAGGATCGGATTTTTTTTCTGGAGATTTACTGCCTTCAGTTGAACTTTCACTCTTTTTATCAGGGGATTTTACAATTGAAGGCTCAGGAAAATTTTCCTCGACTTTCAAAGGTTCTGGAACTGATGGTAATTCCGGTACAGTAGTTTTATTTAATAGTTCAGCTACTTCTCGTGCCATATCGTTTTCATCAATGCTTAGGCTTTTCGTTTCCTCTTTACGGATTGAAAGTTTTTTAATGCGTGGTATTTTTCTGCCAACATCAGCTTCTACCGGCCAATCTTCATCCTCACAAAAATCATATTTTGCGTCATTAGAAGCCTCTGGTTTTTCTTCTTTTTTTTCTGGAAGAGGAGCAATTTCACTAGGTACCTGGACTGTAGGTAGTTCAGCAGGCGTTGGGACAGCTGGTGAGCCAGCAGCTATGGGTACATCTGGAGATGATGCCATGGCTAAGGTAGAAGATTCCCCGTTTGAATCTTCATCCCCATCGTCCCAATCAGCTAACAAGCTGCTCTTTATTTCCTCATCAGTTTTTATTTTCTTTACTTCAGGCAATGCCTCACTCTCAGCTTCTCGTTTTTGAGCTTGGTTTTTTCTGGGTAATTTTTCACTTTTCTCTTGTCTCGGCTTTCGAGGTTTAGAAATTTTTGGTGTTGCTTTTGAGGAAGATTTTTGTGCTTTTGGTGAAGGTTTTTTCTTTACTGGTGACGGTGTGTAGGGCGTAAATGTAGAGCTATGTGTTTTATTATGTAAAATTAATACATTTAACCTTGTTGTAGTAAATGGACATGCATGACATGCATAAATTCCGGTGCTCGATGCTGTAGGTGTGATGATTGCTGATTTTGTAGATTCTTGGTCATTAGATTCTTGTGCTTTTTCTTCACTTGGTTCTGAGCCAGCTCTGCTTGTGGAGGGAGTTGTTACTTCAGGTTGACTGGGGGTTTTAGAACCTTGTAGTAAAATATGTACTTTGTAATTAGACTTTTCTTTTACCTGAAATAAGGAAAACAAATATTTATAAACAAAATATAATTCGTATGGATAAGATAAAAGTAGATGATTAACAATATTACATACCTTTCTTATTGGAGTTGAAAATTTTGAAAGGTCACCAGATTTTCCTTTTCCATGTTTACCTGCAGTGACAAAAAGTAGATGTAGAGTAAGATAATCAAAATAAAAATATTATTACTAGAGAGCACCTAGTGCCTAGTAATATATTTGTTGAAAATAAATATTAATAAATCTGTTTCTGTTTAGCAAATAAATATTTGAATATTTATATTATACACTAATTCATAAAGCAAGTTTGTCTTTAATAAATAATAGTTTAAAAAAACTAAAAAACACGCTTTTACTTCGGTTTTCTATAAAACGCGTGTTTTTTATTCTTTTTTAACTATTATTTATTTTATCAAATTAGTGTATTGTCATCGGTCCTAAATAAATCTACAAAGTTTGAACGAAATCTGGCCGTTTAAAGTGGGTCAAAATCGCGCCCAAAGAAGTCGGTTACAAACTTACAAACATACAGGTGAAGCTAATATAAAGCGTGTAAAAAGGAATATTTTTTCCATTTTTGTATATTTTTCATTCACCTTTCAGTTCTATTGGTAGTGTGGTGTTATGGAGCCTTAACCTCCTCTGATAAATGGACCATGGATCCAAATTCAAAGACAAATGCATTAAGCTATACAAACAAATTAGTTCATAATACATAATATTATAGATAAAACTATTTATATGCTAAAAAACCTTACCTTTCTTCATTGAGGCTGGTATTTTTTTATTTGGGTCTCCAAATAAGCCAGCATAACTTTCTTTCTTTGTTTCTTGAAACTCATCTCGAGTGAGGATTTCAATATCGCCACCAACAGCAGTCTCCGCTCGAATTACATCTTCAGGAAATTTTTCCATAAGTCCATGTTTGGTTCTATACAAATCTGTAAATAATGTGATTAATGAGATTTATATTCCAATTTTAAAGTGAAAAAGCAAATTGCAATAAAAGCAAATCAAATAGGGTTATTTTTTTTCACCAATTTTTTTTTTGTGGATATATAGACCCACATGTAACTTGATCCTGAAGTTTATTTGTATGTACTTTTTATTAAAGAAATATGTAAAAAAATGTTGCAGTAGCAGCCACAGGATTTCAATGAGGTAAGTAAAAGATGTTATATAATTTTGTTCAAATAAATCTTATGGGCTAAGCAGCAACAAACCCTTTGTTGGTATTTACAATTTATTTAAAAAATTGTTTTAATCATAATGATTGCTTTACTAATAACAAATGACACATTCAAGAACTCATATATAAACTCTCTCTCTAACGCACTCAGATATGATCCCTTTTATTTGATCATTTTGTAGTGTTAAATTTATATACCTATATAAAAAATTAACTCTACAAGTCTACAGTTATGACTATTCCTGGTGCTGGTTGCTTTATTTACTTTTAATGCAGATCATTTTTTTATAAATTATACTTTAAACACTGTGGTCTATCATTGACTTTACCGTTAGGTACTTCCATGTAATAAAAAGACACAAAATCAAAATATTGACTATGAAATAATGCCACTAACCGAACAAAGATAACAAATAATTTAATTTAATTGGGTTGAACTTACAGAGTCCTTTTTGAATGAATTCATCCTTGCGACTACATTCATATTTATAAATAGAATTCGGATTCTTGACATATTCACTGAAAAAATTAAAATACAACAATATTTAATTAAATAATTATATTAACTTTTTTATAAACATTGTATGGGAAATGCTAAATAATACCAAATACAAATATAGATGGCTAAAAATATAAGACCAATAAATTAAAAATACATGTTTATTTTGGTATCAACTAATGCCACAATATCAAACAATGGGCAGAAACAGAAAGTTCATATTTTTATTTTGCATAGTATATTTATACATTTCATGATAATGTACCACTTACTATGAATCTTCTTGAAAGAATTTAACGACAGCTATAGGTGGTTTTCTAAACGATGGTAGGACATCTGGAGGCAGCTTCTCATGTCCGACCACTTCACCTGGCCACCAACAAGAGCCGAGTTTCACCCATACTACATCACCGTCAAGGTAATTAACTTCAGTCTGTTCACTCATCATTTCTTTTAGGATTTAAGCGACACGCACGACCATATTTTGTTCACAGTTCCACCAAGAAGAGAGAACCTGTCACTTTAGTCTTTAGGTAACATTTCAATATATCAACATAAATCTAATAACATCTAAATATTGAATGATAATTGGAACGATATAATTATTCGAGCGAAAGATTTGAATAACAATAATGATACAAGTTGCAAAATAATACTTGTAAATAAATTCACCGACTGCGTACGATAATATTACATGAGTAACTTCGTGTGGTACCCCTGATCAGAAATTCTTATAAATTTAAATAAACATTTTAGTCACATACATAAAATTGGCAAATATTTATTGCATTTATTGTATATATTTAAAAAAAATCTATAAATATAAACACGATTAAAGAAAAATGTACAAAAATAGTAGCTCAATTTAGTACCGGAAATAGTTATGAGGACAGCGTCAGCATATACCAACATTACGAAATAAGAATTCACTAGGTTATTGCCCGTGCCAAAAAGATTAAATTAAAGTAAAAGAATATCATTATAATCTGTGATTATAATATTATTGATATGTACATAATAGAATGTTCTGAAAAATAATTATAAACGATTAATAAAATACTTTTAATAAAGGTCGATTTTTTTTTATTAAATGTAAATTTCTTGTGTCAGTAACAGCTAAATTAACATTTTTCCTGCATTTACACTCTTCCAATAACCGAGAGTATTGTAATAATTAATACCGCTTTGTTATTATTATAATTTATAATTTACCACTATTTGGATATTACCTTGGGTATTAGTTACCCACACCCCAATAGAACGTTCTGTGAATAGAACCAATAAAACAATTAATACCAAGAAGCTTATATCTAATACACTGGAGATTTCAGTATGAACATTAACTTGTAACAAGAAAATATGGCCTTGAATGACGCGTGTATGTTTTTTTATCAATTTCACACCCACTTGCCAAGTTAGGTGTGAAAGGGATAAAAAACATACAGGCGTCATTCAAAATCATATTTTCTATATTTCATTCTATTCTGATATAAATCTAATACTCTGGAGATTCATTTATCATTAATTCTATTCTGATATAAATCTAATACACTGGAGATTTACAGCTCTAAGTTATTATAATATGTAAGTACTAGCTGTCCCGGAAAACGATGTTTTGCCTTACTCGGGTAGATATAAAAAATAGGTTGGCCATTGAGGTATTATTACTACGTATAGAGAGGACACCACGAACAAAATCTGTGCGACAATCGCGGCGGTGGGGCGCGCGTGGGGCGGCTAGTTAGTCATAGATATAAGCGATGTTTGAGACGCTTGGCTCTAACTCGTGTTACAAATAGTGTAGTAGCGATGCCCTCTCTAGTACGTAGTACATAGTAACGCTGATGTTGGCCGATTAACAAATCGATCCAATACACACTCAATTTCATGAGAGCCAGACGAAATCGGTCCAGCCGTTTCGGAGGATTATAGAAGATTTTTTTTTTTATTTCTACTAGCTAACATTGTCACACGAGAATTTTATATATTATTTTATATGTATTATTTATTTGTTTGAATGCGCTAATCTCAGGAACTATTGGTCCGATTTAAAAAATTCTTTCGGATTTAGTTAGCCCATTTATGGAGGAAATAGCGATTGAAAATTCGTTACTAAAAAGTTGGATTAAAATGAAAAAAAAAAAAAACAGTTCTGAGATTTATTAAAAAACATTTTTTTTTTTATTTCGTGTAAGACATGTTCAATTTCATAAATGTATACTTACATAAATTGGTATTATTTACAATAGAACTATAGAATATAATTATGATATTGAAAAATATCATCCTTCTTAAAAATTATCAAACTCACATATGTACTTAATAATTACATGTTGCAGGCACAGACTTATAACTTTACTAATTTTAAGTTTTAACAAACTTGTTAGACATAAATGTATATGATTCGAATAAGTATCTATAATTTTCCGATTTATTTGTACAATGAGTCATAACATCAGTTACATAATAATAATATGTATTATATCACTTTAATTAAAATAAAATCTCCGTCTAAAATTATTTAATTAAAGGTAAGTACCCAATATTGCTAGAGTTGATAATAGGCTGGTTATGTTTGAACCACATTTTATGTGACAAAAACATTAAATATGATAAATAAATTAAATAATAATGAAAAAAAGAGAAATTATGATGTGCATTAAATTTGTTTTAAACATAATACCTACAGATAATAAAGAAATAAACATATTCTCGTATTAATAATTAATGTAGACGTATTTTCTTTCAATTCCAATCATTCAACAACGTTCTGCACAGAAACTGGTATCTAAATAGCATGTATTCTTAAATATAGTTTGATATGTGGTTTATAAGCCTAATATTTCTACATAATATTATTACATTATTTTATCCAGAGTATTGGCGTACAATTTTAGCCCATTGCTGAGGGAAGTTCCGTTGCACGTATGATAGAGTGCGTTGAATTTGTTTTGTTTCTTGCGGTGTACACTGGGGACAAGCTCCTCGGAGAACCAATGGCGCCAATGCTATAAAAAATATAAATAATTATTGGCATCATATTCTATAAATAAATACGTCAGAAGGTCAACCACTGATAAAATATATTCACTGTTATTTAATTATTTTGTAAACATACTTAACATGATTTACACCAGTCTATAATGGTTTTAATATTTAAAGACAGAATATATAATTTAAAAAAATAGTTATATCCTCCGTCCTTTAAGGCGCGGGACAGACACAAGCGGCGCGGCGCGCCTCGGGCGTGCTGCCGGCGCGCCTCGGGCGTACTGCCGGCGCAACCGTGGCGTGCCTTCTCGACGCCTTTCCAAAGATCTTTCATACAAAATGTAGAAGAAGTACGTGGTGCAAAACAGATTGAAGAGGTGCGCTTATGGCACGCCCGCGCCCGCGCCGCTTGTATTTGACCCGCGCCTAATTTATTCCATAATTAAATAACCAATATGGATATGGCAGATAAAACATTAATAAATTAACTCCATTTAATATATTTTAAAATAAATATTATTGAGATTATAGTAGGTATACCTAATAACAGCTATAAAACCTTGAATAATATTTTATACATTGATTTTATAGGGATCCGTTACGGCTTATACTTATTATGGTAAAATACTTATTTTATCTGCATGATGCAATCAGCATTTAATTAAAATGCCAAAATTTATTTGCCAAAAGAACAATTTATTGTACTTGACCTGATTACACTATGCAAAAAACAATTACTAATCTCTGATATTATTAATTAAAGAGTGATTTTTTGTAAGTAATTGGGTAAAATTTAAACATTTTCTCCATACTACGTTTTTCAGATTTGTCCACATATTTGGAATAATCAACAGCAGGTAACTGAAAGCGAAAGATATTTTACGACAAGTTTACGACTTTGTAAATCAGAAATTGGTCTAATTCGACTGCAACCCCTTGTATTAAAAAGACTTATAAAAAGAACAAAGATTTTTCTTACTTTTAAGTCTCTTGCCAATGGGATCACATGGTGCTTCTCCAAGGGCACATTTAAGTTGTCTTTGGATGAATCGTTTGTCATTGAGAGCATCTTCCAGAGCAGTGTCTGATACTTCCGGCCTCTGTGTTTCGGCTACGCAGACGGCTGCCACTGCGCATAATACTAAAACATGTGTGATCTGAAAAAATGCGCGATATTTAGTTACAAGATAATTAAATTTAATTTCTATATGTATAACCTATATTTAACGATGGCATACCTAATAAAAAAAATCATACAACTTTATTGGTGTCGGCAAAACTAAGAATTAAATAATTAAACAATAAAATAAGGTTATAAGACGCCCCGGCATAATATGTATTATAATTGCTTCAAGCACTGTATACCAATATCATTTGGTGCCTCCCATATTATCTATCATTACCTAATTTAAATGCTCACTACTACGGAATGAAACTTTGCATAGGAAGTACTAGATAGAAAGACTATATGCCTTTTAGTTTAATCATTAACTCAACCTAATCCTTTGCAGGCAAAGTCGAAGTCCGTAGACATCGAATTTGTCCATGAATCAAGACACCATCAACACACGCACGTACGTGCCTTGAAATTAAATGATTGAGTAATCATGGTAATGTAACTAAGAACTGGCACATCAAATAATATTTGCAACTAGGCAAGAGAGCTATAGGTCAGACCAAATTAAATGACATAAGAAAAAAATAGTATTATTTTCATTCAAAGCTCGCGCTTACTATGCCTTGTTATTTGTTAGATAGACAATTGTTGTCAATTAGAAAATTATTTTCCACCAACGTAACACCTTGCCCTACATACATTTATAGACAATAGTGTGAACAACGAAAACAATGATTATTTTTTGCTAAAACAAAATACATACCAAGCAACTTTGTTGCCATGGCTATCAAAAAAAAATTATTAAATAATGATTACGCATTTTTATTACCACGTTATTACAAAGGAAAAGATAATAAAGTAAATGGTTAAAAAGACAGCCATAAAGTTGAACTAATAACAATAAGTTTTACAATGGTACGTATTGGAAGAGTTATTTTGAATTCTTTTGCTTTTTGTATGAAGTCCGAAGCACGTTTGTAGAGCTTTTTGTACTAAAACCAGTTTATTGTTGTGTGAAGCATGTCTTATCGCAAACTTATTCTTGGGTCGGGATTTACAGGATAATGAACTTTTTAAGAACTAAATACGCTACAAATTGACTGTCTCCATGGTCGATTTAAAAGCAATAAAACGAAACAGGTAGCTTTGCTTGTATTATTGTTATCATCTTCATGGAAAATACAGATTAATAAAGTACCTATCTCATATCATTTACGCATTACATGGTGTTACATGACGGGGTTATTGAAAAAGAATGGTCATAATACAGTTTCCATTTAGTAATCTGTGCTAATGCGTTTTACCTACTTAAATGAAATTTCATTAAACTTAATAATATGATGATTTGAAATATTGTCATTGCCGCAAATTCCATTGTTAACAGAGAACAACACTATAGTGATAGGTGTATTAAGTACCACAAATCGTTTAACTTAGTGAGTCAATATTGCGTTTGACCACGTCTGACCTTCGCTTCAGTTTGTATCTTTTAAGAAAATATATTTATAAATAGGTATGAGTTATGTTGTTTCATCACTTCCTCTACATCCTGCGTTAAAAAATTCATAAAATCTCGGATTATCAGTTGACAGTTGAGGTTCTTATAGACTTCGCTTTCATTCTTTGCGATTGCAAGTATATATATTATACGTTCTAAAAAGAAAGAATATAGGATTTTATGTTTCCTTAATATGGCATGTACCTACCTAATTCTTTTCATAATAAGTTCAATGTAAGTAACTTGCAGTCTACAATCTACATAATATCAGTGCGAAATGCGACCCTTACTTACGCGGGGCTGATCAAGAGACAAAAATGTTAGATTTCGTAAAAATTAAATAGGTATATTTCTTGATGTTTTTATAACAAAAAAAATGTAGAATGATGTCGTCAGTGTTATTGGGCAAATCAATTGGGTTACTTAAACTTTTACGTAAGAATAGAAAACTAATTCTCTACAACAGGAAGGTTTTTATTAAAATGTATATTTGAATAGTTTCAAAGTTCGTTACTTGTCCTCGGGTTTCAAACGCATAAACATTTAAGTTCAGCGAATATTTATTATCTAGTAAATTGCATAATCAGACGTTATATAATATTTGAGTTAACGATATAAAAGGCTCGTATTAGATACATTATTATTATGAAAAAAAGTACAATTATTAAACCTACTATATTATATGTATTAGTATAATAAGGCTATATTATGTATTATACAACCACATACCATGGTATAAATAATCGTATTGTTAAACCAAGTATCATAATAGTTCTGTAATCAATTCAATAACAATTAGTAAGATTATTTAAATTTTAACGTTTTATGTTGAACAACCATAAATGCATGTGAAAGTTACTAAGGAATTGAGTCAGCTTTTTTAATCAGGAACGGGCAAACGGGAAAACCCCAATGCAATAAAGTTACTCGGTTTGTATTGGGAAATTGAGGTTACGGGTTTGTACATTTACGTGAGGTTAATTTATATTATATCCTAAGGCAATAAAGCTTTTTTTTCGTATTGATAAAATGCATTTCAATTATTACAGGCTGATGTCCTGTGCATTAAAAATGTTATAGAAAAAGGATGTGTGGCTTTCAACTTTATTAGAGAAGCAGAAGCCAGAGGAATACAATATATTTTAAGGATTGTTGTCTGTCTGCAAATGCTGCGTAGAATTGAACACAGATGACACAATTATATATATTATATTGATAAAGATGGAAAACGTATAGAATAAGTATCGATATATTTTATAGGTAGTTATTACATTTTAAAACCATCGGGAAAAATACAATTTATGTTCTAGTTATCTAGTATACTTTCCCCCTAGCAGTCATTCGTGACGATTCATGTCGCAATAGTGCAACAGCATTGTTTTCGTTCAATGGAAGAGAGCTAATAAAAAATGTTTATTTTAAACCTCTGTAATTATATCTTACTGCCCTTCGTAAGTTCGTCAATACTCAATACCTTAAACTGGAAAGGGCAGCGAAGGAAAAAGGTTTCGCGAATAATTACTGTACAAGTCTTACCTGCATCCTGTGTTACGGCAACCACAAGTCACTTTTACTTTCCTTTAGATTATCTTTTAGACCCGGATCTATAATTACTAAATGTTGCACGGTAAATTTGCGAACCAATGGTGTGTTTATGCTTGCGTATGTTTCGAGAGAGAATGCCGGGGCAGCTGATGCCGTAACCTCTTACTTAACAGATCCCCTCTACAAAGAACTTGGAAGCGAACGTCGCGCTACGTTACAAAATAAAAATATTTTTCGCATGTTACTCATTTTATTCGGATTTGGAACATTACAATCATTCTTGGAAAGCGCTAATGATACAGATATAAGTACTTAACTACCTACATAATAATATCTGCGAACACACTATAAACACACTGTTAACAAGTCAAAACAAAAACAAAGTTAAATAGTTCACGCATATTAGTATAAATGTGCGACCTTATAAGGTTGTAGTTATGTTTACATAAATGTTGAAATGTTAAATCATGTATAAACAATATTACTAATAAATAGGTTATCTTAATATTAATCACCAAATTATTAAATAATTAGTAACATTCATTATCTTCATTAAATGAGCTTGGCAGCTAGGATTAAGGTCACTGTTCTAATTTCATGATTATTTGAAAAAAGAAACTTACACAAATAAATACATTAGGTTTCAATATGAACGTGTAGAGTCGTTTTTGACTCTACACGTTCATTCATATTTTTAAACATACTTGCTGCGAGACTTAAAAAAATACATTTAATTTAATTAAGATCTAGCGTAACTACTAAAAATAGAAATAAATAAAGTGCTACAAATAATGAAGATACTTTTTGGACCGTTCAGAAACAGAACTAAAAATATTGTCTCAGCCATATTGGCGTACAATTTTGGCCCATTCCCACGGGTAGTTCCTTTGAACAAATGCGAGAGTTCGACGAATTTGCCGCGTTTCTTGTGCGGAACACTGCGGACAGGCCCCTCGCAGGACTAATGGCGCTAAAGCTGAAAAAAAAGTAGAGCAAAATAATTTCAATGAACAATTGTTATTTTTATCGTTGCATCGTACCTATTAGGTAGTAGTTCAATTTGTGTTCGGCAGTTACTTTCGAAAAGCAAATACATACATTCATACATAATATTACATACGTAGTATATTATTATTAGTCTGTGATATTACATACTTAACAACTCATTTTTTTATATGTTAAATATAAAAAATATTATATAAATATTATATCTCTACATGATCTACAATAATGAGAATTTAAAGCTCTATTTCCTTACTTCGAAGTCTTACACCAACGGAATCGCAGGGTCCTTCAGAAAGGGCACATCTAATGTGCCTTTGCATGGTAGCTCTATCAGCCAAGGTCCGCTCCAACTGTCCATCTGACATTTGGGGTGCGCCTAATACCAATCCAGCACATCCCACCACGAATATGAGATAAATTATCTGAAATGTTTTCAAAATAGGTTTATATCTATTTATTTTAAAAAAAGTGTTTAACGTTGTGAGTAAAGATCACCGTCTTTAAAATTGCATTGCATTTCGACGTCTACACCTTTTGGCTTTTCTAACGATTTTATTAAATCTATAAACTACCTCGTTACTGAATAACATAGCTTTTTAATATCTAGGTTCTTATATTATTTTATAGATATGTTCATTTTGGATGCGGAAGGTGATTTATACATTATTAATTTTAAAAGTTGTCCACCTTGACAGTTCATTTAAAAAGCACTTGCGGTCAAATTTACTTAATGGTAATGTGTGTTTCTCTGAGATAAATACGGTCTACTATTAAAATAAAAAAACGCCCTTTTATTAGGTCCACCTACACTCGGTTCAAAATAGTGCTGTTACGATTTTGATATTTTAATGTTCTAAGTTTTACCTTATCTAAATGGGGCACATCCCGGAAAGGTAAATTATTATATGAAATCCTAGACACTAGCACAGAATAGTTAATAGACTCTAGAAGACAATTTAAATAAAATAAAAAATAATAACTATTACTAGTAGCTGCATAACTAATGGAATGTCTTACCTGCATTATTTAAACGTGTTTTAATATACTTATGTACTCTATAGACACAATGAAATAGGTATTTAACAAAAACGTAATTTTAAAGTTTAAACAATCTAGTGAAACACTTAACTATTTGGGCAGCGTCGGGTCAACGAATAGGGACGGACTGCCGACTGAGCCCAATCATCGTATTAACTAATTCTGGGAATACTCCCCCCTTTGTGCGGTGATTAGGGTAACGGGCCTACGATAAGATCCTGAGATAAGATCTTTACGACAAACTTATCCGGTTCCTTCATGAAATGTCTCAAAGCATCTTGATTTTTATCGTATTAAGGAGTAAGTACATAACTGACCTACTTGTGAATCGTAATGTGATAGCACACAAGTATAATATAAATACTTACTACGTTTTTTTGTAAGTCGGTACCTACATAATATATGTAGGTATTATATATATCTTGTTCAATATATTCACTAAAAAGTTATTATTACAATATTTTATAGTAGGTATTATAAAAAGCTCACTAGAACAGATGTTTGGCGCCTAAACTCTATCACAAAATATGTGTATCTTTAATCTTACGTTTTTATTGGTTGTTATTTTTCCCGTTAATATGGTTAATAAAAAATAATATTATTTGAAATAAAATTAAGTTCATACTTAATATGATTTTAATTATATTTTATTACATAATATGATACAATCGAGATTCGATCGTAATACCTAAATAGAAGCTCTCGTGCACTTCGCGTTATAGCCACCAAATTTTAATTTTTCAGTGAAATGGAGATTAGCTTTGCATATCTTTATGATTATATTTACACTAAAATTCTATAATATAAATTATAACAACCCAACTTACACATTTTTCAAAGATGGTACGTACGAAATACTGATATTGGTAGACTACAGCTGCAAGCTATAGGTACCCACGCATGGACGTATAAAAAAAGACGGACGCCGTATTACGAACAAACAACGTGAAGCCACCATAGTAAGCTAGCGATCGTGTAAAGACAATAAACACGCACACACTCTCACCATAGTAAGCTAGTCAGCCGCCATTACGTCGTGAACTACCGACTGATTAACTGCGTCACTGTTTCACAAAAAATATTTAAAATGCCGTCTTGCGTGGTTAAATGGTGTCGCAACAGTACAATTTTAAATAACAAAACACAAGGGATTACATTCCACAGGGAAGCAAGTTATTTCTTTTATGTTTTAATGACAAAATTATTACGGCAAAATTTATAGAAAAAAATACAGCCGCCATTGTCATCAGGACAGCTGTTGCCATGGCAACATGGCACACACACATGGATGTTTCGCCGCCATTACTAGGCTGAAGCCTATTAATTTTTGAGTGAACTCAATGTTTAGGCGATATACCGTCCGTCTTTTTTTATACGTCCATGTACCCACGTATAAAAATCGTAAAAAAAATAAACACGCATTTTTCAATTTATTTTCGACTATTCGAAAATAATTTAAAGATGCGTGTTTATTTTTTTTATTAAATCCAAACTGATCTTAAATTATTGTACTTGATATAGACCGTTTTATTATAACGAGTTTATAAAGAATTTTTTCAGTCGTTTTCAGTCATTGAAGTTTCAGGATAACGTGTAGGTATAGGTTACTATCGCGAATGTTTTTGTGACATTTTTTTTATCATAGCCGGCAAAAGAGACTGATGGTAGTTAGGCTAGGCGTCATCACCGCCCAAGCACATTATTAACAGGCGAAAGGCTATTTGCAGGCTTTATGCAAATGGATAATTCGATTTAAAAGGTATGGATACGGAAAGTGGTTTAAGGAGAAGACTGGGAAAAGTAAGGAAAGTTTGTTTCGACTCTCATCGAGGCTGTCTTTTAAGGTGTTCGCACGGCCGGGATAAAGAGCATTTCCTGTATACAGTACTGTTGCCTGCATAGCAATGTAGATTATGTCATTGATATGCAGAAGAAACAGTGTAGGAGATAGCACGCAGCCTTGTGGGACAGCATTTAGTTTCCTAAATGAGCACGAAATTTAAAATCCAGTAATTGTATAATACAACCAGTATTATATTATTATCTGTGGTACACGTACAACCGTAATTATTGAAGTGAGTGAATGAATTCAGCTTCAAATGGTGAGTAATCGGTACATGTATTTATTATCTAGGACTTTGTATGCAATTTGTGTAAATATTTATATTTTCTTACTTATATCACATGTAATAGAGCTATTGTATTTCTGTAATCCTCCATTTTCATCGTGTACGGTGTCGGCACACCCCGGACACTCCATACAAAACAGGGGGTGATCACTTCCCTGTAGGTGAGAACTCACGCACACAGAGACAATTTATGATAGTTGATCTAGTTTAAGTGTGGCCGCTATTTGTAAAATTGAGTGCATGGTAGATTTAAAAAATCACAAAAAATATTGTGACTGTTAAAATTTTCACTAATATGACTCAAATTTACAATAATAAAAACACACACACACATTTATTTGTATAAAAACAATAATTTACGTTTTTCCTTTTGTACAATAAAATATTTAGTAGAAATTTAAGATTATAAGTAGAATTTCCTAGTTCTTACTGGCAACATCGTTATTTTATCCGATGTGACATTTGTTTTGAATAAAAACAGTTGTGAGAAAGTTTTATCGGGTTTATAACTTTTAAGTTTTGCTCGGTTTCTCTCAATTTCTTCATCTTGCAATCCTCAAGCAGCAGCAATACGTCGAGTCGAGCATCTGCGTCTCCTCCGTATTTGTTCTTTGGGTGATTCAAGGCTCATGTACCACCATACGGTATTGTGTTGTGAATTTGTGAGTGACTAGTTTTGTGCCAGTTTTACTGAGACACTTAGTGAGAAATAGACTCCTATAGTTTTTAAGTACCTAATCTGTGTGTTATTTACTTCGTTCACCATGTCTCATGTGTACCGGAGGTTAGTAAAAGTTCTTATTATTTTGTGAGTAAATATCATTAGGTCTGTCAATGAAGGCTCATGCGATGTAATTTTTCAGATGCTCCAAGTGTGGTGCTAATCAGGTATCAAACCCTGAGTTGAGGATGCACAGGTTCCCGACTCTTGGAAAAAATAAAGAAAATGTTTACCAGTAAGTTCATAAAACTACATAATGTTTTAATTTGGATAAAGATTATTTAAAATAATGCTTTATTAATTGACATTAGCAATTTTTTTTCAGATTGATGTCATGGGCAATGTTTTGTTACCCAGACAAAGACTGGTTTGACTTTCAAGCTCTAGCCGATTTGCAAAAATCATGTAAGGTTATTTGCAGTAAGCATTTTGCAGATTCTGCTTACACAACACCAGCAAAAATACGTCTTCATAAATCTGCCACTCCATCCATAGATGAAAATGAAGAAAATCTTCATTCACCAAGAGCTGGACCGTCTCATAGCAATATCTGTAATGATCTAAGGGTAAGAATTCCTTATTTGAAAACTTTGTTTACCATGTTTGATATAAATGATTACTCTGACTCATTACTAATAAATGATTACAGAGAGCAGAACAATTAAAGTGGTAACTAAAATATTTGCATTTTGCTTCCGCAGACCCAGTCCCATACGGTTATGTCAGTCACTGAGGAACCAACTGCTGAGATTAAAACTGAGTCAGTAACTTCAGGGTCTTTTGCGGTAAGTGGTATAATATGGAATAAACATAATATAAGTTCAAACATTATACAAACATTTTTTTTTATCATTATGAATAAAATTTTTGCGACTTAAAAGTTAAATTCTTAACCAAAAATATTGATTTTTTGCTTCTGCAGGCCCGATCCCAAACAGTTACAGAGGAATTAAGTGCGGATACAAAAACTGAATCAGTACCCTCAGTATCATTTTTGGTAAGTAAAATAACCATTACTGAGTAACCTACCTTGCCTAATAATTATAAATAAATAAATAACCATATTGAATGTTTCAGAAAAAAGAATCTTCGCAGAACAAAGAGAAGCTGTCAGCTTCTGAGAATAAAGTTTACAACAAATGTAAATACTTGTTGAAGCAAGTTAACAAACTCAAAACTGCTTTAAAACAGAAGAAAGGGAGTGATGTTCTGCAAGTTCTGCATCATAATGAAAATGTCCAAAGACTGTTTGGACACAAAATCAGCCCATCAATGGCGTTAATGCTCCAGGGCGATCTTCAAAATGGGCAAAGAAAGCACCAAGCAAGACGGTGGAACCAAAAGCAAAAATTTTTGGCTTTGGAGCTCTATAAAAAATCTCCTCGGACATATAAACTTATAAGCCGACTATTTTGCTTGCCAAGTCCATCAACATTAAGAAGGCTTTTGGGGAATTTTTCATTAAAAGCAGGAATCAATAAAATGTTATTTGAAAACATTAAAAAGTTTTCAAAGAAAAACCCCGAAAGTAATGTTTGTTTTTTAACATTTGATGAAATGTCAATCATGAAAAATATATCTTACAATCCAAAATCGGATGAAATTGATGGGTATCAAGACCACGGACTTCAAGGGAAATCTAAAGTTTTTGCTTCCCATGCTTTGGTGTTTATGCTGGTATGGATAAGACGAAGATGGAAGCAACCTGTTGCATTTTATTTGTCTGGTGATAATGTCACTGCAGACAGATTAACTGTCCTTATTAAGGAGGTATGTGTTATATTACATAAATTTGTATTATTCCATAATTATGTTATAATTAAAACACGTACGGCTCAGTGTGACTGGAGCAAAGACATTAAACTTTACTTGTATCTTTAAATCTCTCTGGACTGGATTAATTGAAATGATAACAATATATGATGATAGGATTAACCATAAAATTCGAACAGTATATACAAAAGTGAAAGTGATTTCTTCCAGACAACCTAAACAATGTGTTTAAAACTAATTGCAGGTTCTTCACGAATGTCTCAAAACGGGAATCAACGTTTGTGCGACAGTTTGCGACATGGATGGAGTCAATGTCAGAGCTCTGGAGAACTTGGGTTCCACTGTAGAAAATCCTTTCTTCATATTTGAAGGAGAAGAAATAATTACTTTGCCAGACCCTCCGCATCTCCTAAAGTGCTTCAGAAACTTATTTATGTCATATGATGTGAAATTACCCATCCCTGTCCAATCTACAACTACAGGAAATACAATAGGAACAGGTAATACCTACTATTTAATGCCTGGTCTAACTTGAACGCTAAATCTAGTCTAAATAAACGCTTTATCTATCTATCTATCAACTATCTATCAATTAATCTATCTTAATATTAATGTTAAAAAAAATTATCGCTTTTTTATATTTCAGGTATCGCGTCTTGGAAGCACATTAAGCAGTTCTTTGAACTCGACAATTGCAACCCACATTTTGTTTTCGCCCCAAAACTCTCACAGCGTCACATCCAACCCAACGGAAAGGAGAAAATGAGGGTTAAATTGGCCACTCAGATTTTTAGTCACTCCGTGGCAATGGGAATTTATTCAAAGGCATCTACTAGTAAGTAAACCGAAAATAAAATTCTTACCTAACAAAAAACAAACACTTAAGAAATGTTAAGACCGCCTTCACACTAGTGTTCGTCCAGCGTAAGCACATATGTTTAGAAATCCTGTTGCCTAGTTAAAATATATTTTTGCTTAAAACTTGTAATATTTGATTGTTTTAGATGAGCTGCCAGCAGGAGCTGTTGCAACAGCAACTTTTCTTGAGCATTTCAATAATTTATTTGATTTGCTCAATGCAGATGCACCTGACAGGCAGGAAGGAAAGCCTTATAAAACAAATTTGACAGCGAAGAGTCCACATAAAGATTTTTTTAAGAAATCAGTAAAATTTATTAATGATTTAGAATTTATTGGGTGTAGAAGAAAACCACCATCCCAAGGGGGCTGGCTGAAATTATTAAATGGATATGAGCGTCTGTGGGATAACTTATTGAAAAAGCACCAAATAAAAAGCATCGCCACAAGGAGAATCAATCAAGATCCCTTGGAAAATTGCTTTGGCTGCATTAGAGCCAACTGTGGCTCAAATGACAATCCCACAGTCGCTCAGTTCATTGCCGGCTTGAAAACAGGCATTATTACCAATTTAAGAAACATTGTAAAGAACAACAGAAATTGTGAGGATGATAATGGCGAATTAGTGGAGAATTTTCAGTATCTGTTCTGTAAGAATAAACTCAATCCAAAAAAAAATGATGATACAATGCCCGAGTCTGGCCCCTATGTCTCTGAGCATGACATAATTTCTGTGTCTGACGATGAAATAGAGAGCTCGGCGGAAACACAAGCATGTGCATATGTCTGTGGTTTTATCTTTAAAAAATATATAAAAGATTGTGATAACTGTAAGAAGGCTATGCTTGCCGAAAATCCCACAGAAGTTCACCTATTTACGCAATTTAAAGAATATGTGGACGGCAAACATAGCCTTCATTATGCTAACTATAATTTCATTGCGTGTGTGGAAAATTCCGCTGAGCTTGTGAAAAAATATTTAAAAGAAAATTCGCACTCAGACCACTTAAAAGAAAATTGTATAAAACTCATTAGAGAGGAAATAAATTTCAATTTTTTAAATGCATGCCCAGAACATAAGTTAGCCAATAAAAATATGATCGAGCAATCAGTGGCTATAATATTAATTCGACGATTTTGTTTACTAGAGAACAGAAAATTCTCCATTGAATCTGCCAAGAAAAAGCTGGCAAAAAAAATAAAAATATTGAAAAATTCTTAATCATTGTTTTATTTTATATTGAAGCAGTCTGGCAAAGGTTCATTCATTTTGTTTCGAGCAAGATGGTGCAGTTTGGCCTAATTATAATAACATTTTATTCTTCAAAACTTCGTAATTTAATGCACTTGATGTTGCTCGAAATAAAATGAATAAATGAATAAAACTTGAAAATATTGGAACCCTATGGCCCGTATAGCAGATTTTTAAATTTCCCGCCGAATGGTAGAATTTCTAAATTCCCGCCAAAAATTTACATTGCGACAGTAGCGCAGTCTGTCCCTACTTCGCAGGAACTAAAATTGACAGATAACGTAGGGGTACATTTTTTTGTTCGCAGTGGCGCTTCTTCTCTTTTTTAGAGTATAAGTATTCTTTGATACAAAATGATCGTTTTGACAGTCACACTGTAGAGACTGCAAATGTGTGTGTTAACGCTTTATGGTTGGCACATTTGTGACTAGCGTAAAAAAAAATTCGCGTTTTTCTGATGAAATACATCCGTAAACAGCACAATATCTAAACATTTTCTACGAAAAACGATAATCACAAATCCAAAATAATAAAATTACTTTAAGTCAATTTGATTAATGTTGTCAATCTTCGTTGCGTATCGTCCTTGCAGAAAAATATGGCCCATTTTATGTCTGATCGCGCGGGGGTGAGGTAAGTTTAATTTTGGCGGGAGGCGGAGAGTGTCCGTTCTGTAGCGTTTAGCTACTATTATGTATTCTGTGGTGTCGGTGTATTTTATTTTTCAAGTGGCAACACTAAACTCAATAGTTCAGTATCGAGTTCTGTCTGGAAGATAGGATTTAATTATTTCTAATTCATACGAAAGTAAGCGAAAATGAGAATCTAAGTAACAGTATTAATTTTAAGCGATATGTTATTCTAGAATTATTTTTATAATGTTTTATAAAGAGTCATTAAACAAAAAATGTCTAATTAATGACTTGTCAACCAATCATATGTTACGCTAATTAGTGATGTCAGTGTTTGTTTATTATTTACAACTTTAGAAATACCTAATTTGCATTCAAAATGAATCTTCCTGGGACTACTGGAGAGTCTTCGTGTAAACGACAAGAAAATGGCGACGGTACAATAGAACCTGATCGCCCACTAAAGAAAGCTCGTTTTGCTTGGCAAGTAAAAGGAAAATATCATTTAAAAAATGAAAATACTGAATCAAAAACTTCCAACACTTCTAAAGAAATTGACAAACCTAGTTCATCGAATGATAATAATAATCAACGCAGTAACCTAGTGGGAAATACAGAACAAAATCTTGAAATATTGGGTGATTATTTATTAAAACAAGATTTCAATACTCTTGATTCTATTACTGATGCTGAAAAAATTTTACCGCCTAGCACATCTAATGATAAGATCCCATATCCAAGATATATAAGTTCCTTTGAAAGTTCATCTCAAGGTAACAGGAGTAGCAGTGATGAAGACAATGTACAATCTCCTATGTCACTAGTGCACACAAATAATTATACAGAGGATCAGTGTATAGCTCGATGGCAAGCAAGACAAGTAAGTTAATAATGTTTAATTTTAATAAAAGATAGATATTAAATGTACATAATATAGTTACTTATTATTTAAATTTCTTATTTCAGATGGCCAAATGCTTTGTAGATAATACCATTAATCGAGTTTTGGATAATTGGATGATCGCTCCTCTGCCTACAGATATGGATAACAATAGATTTTTAGCTCTAGATGTTGCAGAATTTATAAATAATTTACCTGGCGATAATACAATTGAAAATGAAGGAATTTTGATGGCAATTTCTGCACATGGTCTTCAAAATACATCAAGTACAAGTAGTAGTAATGATAATGGAAAGAATATAACTACCAATTATAGTAAGGATGTCACCATCTCACCTTCAAGTAGTCCAATTCCATCCGATGATGAAATATCTCCTGCACCTAGTAAAAGCATTAAGAATAATGAACCAAGCTCTTCAAGTGAGTTGGATATGTCTTGGTCTTTTGAAGAAGAATCTAAGCAGTGTGATGCTAATGATTTACAATTAACTTTCTTCCCTGAAAAATCAAGTTCTTATAAGTATTATGGTGACAATGATCCTTTAGAAAATTCCGGTATTGAGTGTGATGGTGATGAAACACTTAATGGAAATGATGATATAATGGATAATTACGATTTTCTTGATGCAGCAGTAACATTTGCAATACAAAATAAAGGATTAACATCATTTGGTACAGACTATGGATAATATGCTTTAGAATTTACTTAATCTAAAACTAAAAGAGTATTTTAAAATAAGTCATTGTATCAGATAGTTAGGAATAATAGAATACTTGATGTTTGTATACAACTAATATTAAATAACTCTACTGCCAGAAACAAGTTGTTACCTTGTAAACTTAATATTAAGTACACTTTCTACTTGCAGTGTAATGTTGTGTTTATTTGTTTTATGAAGTAGCATATTTATATACTTAATTGTGAGACTGAACTTATTGTCTTGTAACATTTTCTAGAATGTTAATTTAATTTTTTATCATTTATTTTTATTATAAAATCATAGATGTACATAGAATATTGTAAAAGGGAACTAACTTAAGATAAGCAATTAATGATACATTAGATCTGAATTTATTTGCAAAAATTCAATAGATTTCATTGTTATCCTGGTGCTTAAGTGTTTATATACCACTTGTATACCAAACTAAGTTGTATTTAAAACAATAACACTGCAAATATAAAAAATACAAATTTATTCTCTTTAAAAATACTTATTATTTTCAGTTTGGTTAAACAGTGTTAAAAAGTAAAAGATAAAATTGAGGAAATAGAACTATGACTATTGATGGTAATTAATGAAAATGATTGTGTACATTTTTGTAGTTACTATTGTATCATATCTAGAAAAAAAGTCGTGTACTTTACCAGATTGTTTCTTTGTGTCATGTGTGAATCAATGTTTTGTATATTGCTACTTAAATTTCAATTTATTTTTTAGTTACCACCGAACGCATTTTTTTTACAACTTATTTTGGATTCAATATATGGTTTTATTTATGTTGAGGGACTTGTTTGTGCAATTATGGAAATCGCGAAAACAGTGTGTACAAAACTAATTAATATTTTGTGTAAATTTTAATTTAAATGGAATAAAATTATTTTAACAAATTACGAATGGTTCTCTTTTCAACCGATCCCATGAGTATTATCTCATTTATTAGCGCGCATTCTATCACGATTTTAATGGATTGGTACGGGAGCCAGGTGCAAATTTGGTTAATTATTTCCTCTCAAGAGATAATTCGTCAGACGCATCAGAGTATAGTATTATAAAACCTCGTGAACGTCAGCTGGCGCTCGGTTGGGGGGGTGAGCGGTTGTAGCCTCCCACGCACGTAGGAAAAAAAATACATTCATTCATTCATTTCCTCTCAGCTAAAAATTTGTCAAATTGTAGCTAACCCAATATCTCAACGAAAAAAAATAATCAGCTGGTTACAACATGGTGTATTATACGTCAGCTGGTGTCTCGAACATGAAAGAAAAAAAATTATTTTCCGTGATTTCCTCTCAAACAAAAATTTACCTGATGATAGCTTATATGTAACTGTGGATAAATATATAGGTCAGCTGGCTGTATCTTGGTGGAAAAACCGTCAGCTGATACGGGAGGCTACAACCGCTCTTCCCCCCAACCGAGCTCCAGCTGACGTTCACGAGGCTTCATAATAGTATACTTTGATGCATTTTACTAATTACCGCTTGAGAGGAACTTGGTCATAAAATCTGTTCCTGGCTCCCGTACCAGATGAGATGTTTAAAATAATTATTCAATAGTACCTAGATTAATTAAAAATATTGTTTCAATAGTACCTAGATTAACGCATTCATACGGTATAATCCATACAAATATTATAAATGCGAAAGTAACTCTGTCTGTCTGTTACTCAATCACGCCTAAACTACTGAACCAATTTTCATGAAATTTGGTATGGAGATATTTTGATAACCGAGAAAGGACATAGGCTACTTTTTATCCCGGGAAAATGACGCAATCTCGGAAATCCCACGGGAACGAAAACTATGCGGGTTTTTCTTTGACTGCGCGGGCGAAGCCGCGGGCAGAAACCTAGTATGTTATAATCACAGGTTATAATATATTGAAGCTATGCTTCATATTCATTAAATATTAACCACTAGCGGTTCGACCCGGCTAGGCTTCGCCCGTGGTACATGTTTACGTTCTCTCCTTATGAACCATCCTGGTAGGTACTTCAAAGATATTTTTGTATAGAATATTATATTATGTAGTTATATACAAAAAGATTTAACGAAATCGGTTCAGCCTTTTCGAGTTATGCGCTTACCAACAAACACATTTTGCGAATGTGTTTGAATTTGTATTATAAGATTTAACTTGACTTTTTTAAAGGGGTTCATCAAGCAGGTTTTTTAGACATCCTCTCAGATACAGGCGGTCCCAACAAAATACAAAATCACATTGTTTCCACTTTTCGCGCATCTAACTGCGCGGCCACACACTCGACGAGTGGTATGGGAAGTAACGATGAAAGTAGGCAAAGACATAGTGTGGCCACGTTACTCGTCATGCCACTCGTCGTGCTCATCGTCCTGCTCACTGCTCACTATTTTGTCGGTTTTTGCGCAGGACCGGCAATACGAGTGCGATCGCAGTCCGCATCTTTCCGCATCAAGCAAGACGCACACGTATGCCAAATTGGAAATTATGTCGTCGCCAAGAATGGAATGGTCAAATGAAAAAGTGTTAATGTTTTTTTATGTTTGAGGACGACGACGACGATGTATATTTCTTTTTACTACCTACATTAATAATTAGCTATACTAAAAATGCATAGCGCGCACGATGTCATCGTTTCAACGTCCATTGTGTGAGACAAGGCAAATGACAAGTGAGGAGCGTCGCCGGTCGCGATTAATTATTGCGCGAGTAGAGCAGTGTGTGGCCACTGGCCAGAGAGGGCAATGTCGCGGCGAATAACGGCAGCGCGATGAGCAGCGCGATAAGCAGAGCGAGGAGCATAGTGTGGCTGCAACATAACGTTCTGCGGAACTATTTTACTAATTCTTGCAAAGCGGGACTACATCCAGCATTGCGACATGGTACCACAGCATGCCAATGCTTTAATGCTTTGCATTTTTACCATTTGCATTGCTAGCTATTCGGTATGCTAAGTGTAGGTGGGTATATGAAGAAATGGAGATAAAATAAAATTCTCAATAACAATTTTATTATTGCTTGTTATTATTCACATAATACAAAATAAACTATGCACAAGTATAAGACCACTGACGTAATTCTATTTTGACTTTATAAAATATTCTGAATTACAACTTGTTACATCACAACATGACGGTTGTGTACTTATATTCAATATGTTAATGTACACAGCAGCAGTCTCCCGTAAAATAATTGTGATGCTCTCACGACATATTTTAATTAAGTATTAACTATACATTCATGGCCACGTATCCTACATAATATTCTTATTCATGTTAACTGTACAATGTGTTTAGCGATACGTGTGGTTCCATATAATATATTATGTACATGATTATAATGTTTTCTCTCGTCGGCTAATTTACTAAGGACTTTAACACTAGTTACCTACTTCATATAGAAGCTGCTTTATTTATGGCATGGTCATTGGTCAAACTGTTTTATTTATTATATAAAATAAAAAAATCGAAAGTCGTCATTTATCTTTGCAATTTAATTATTATTCTTTATAATTAACATCTCATTGTCCATGCCATAATACTGAACTAATCTGTTTGATATAAAATATAACGTTATGTAAAAAATACATAAATAAAATACGTTTTATTTTTAATCTTCTATTATTTTTAACTTAATGTCATGGTGAATTTATAAATGTTTAATAAAAATCATTATAGTTTTGGATTGATTATGAAATAAAAATAAATCATCAATTTAATACATAATAAGACAATATTTAGAACAAGATTCACTGGTTTCTACAATACTTGAAATAGATAAAATTATAAATATATCTAAAGAAGATACAGCTCAAGCCAACATCATAAACAATTAATTCATTTACATATAGTAGAGGAACTAAATTACATAAGTAAAAAAAATAGCTTAGACTGAGCATAAAGATAATGTTAATGGCTTACGAAACATAAATAGTAAATCAAAATTTCACAACCTAGGAATAGATAAAATTATAATTACAAAAAAAAATGATTTGTAAACAAGTTAAAACTGCTAAGAAACTACTTCGGAATAATGAGTAATGGCACAAGTTAAGTGGAACATTTACAACTGACACATAAAAGAAAAGAAATGTCCCGATATTAGTTTAAAATTTTAGCAGTGATTAATTTTATCAAACATTAAATAAACTTAAAATATATTCACATGCGAAATAACGAAGATTCGATAGAAATGCCTTTGATTGACTTCAGATGCAAAACGCAGCGGCATGCTAAAAAAGTTAGCTGCATATATTTCACACATAAAATCAAAGTCACAACCGCATATGTTCACCTGAAGTCAATCCATGGTTTAAATAATCTCATTATCATTATCTACGACCTACTTTGTTATTTACATAACTAATTTACAATTTTACCATTAAAAAATCTTCAAAAGTTAAAAAATTGACAAACACATTTTAACACTCCTATATTTAAGAAAGCGTATGGATTCATCGTAGTATGTACATTTTCATAACGCGCTAATTATTATTATTACATGCAAATGAGGGCACCAAATAATAAGTACATTGCTTTCCTTAGTGTAACAATAGTCTACTCAACATAGACATGGGCACCATTAAAATTATGGTAATAAACGATTTGTTTTATATAAATTATAAAGCTCATATTGTGTGTGATTGTACTTAGATTTGTGCTGCATCAAACATATATTTTGTGTATAATCTTGGGTAATAATATTTGACTATTTTGAGCTTTTCCTATCCATTTTGTAAAAATGGCTCTGTCTATTTGGATACATTTAAAAATTGTAATTTGAAAGTACACTTAAAGGTCACAATTATTATAAGGCGGAAGTTTAGATTCATCTTACGCTATAACATATGTACAATATGCACAAAGACTAAAGCGTCACACAACAAGCCACAAAACAGGGCAGCCACCATTATATTGCTTAAATCTGAATCAATGTTTCATATAATTTTACTTTCTAATAATCACATTGAATTGCTCTTATGGATATGCCTAATGCACATACAAAAATGTCTAGGAAAGTCATTTTATACATAATTTTCATATATCAAAATAATTTTATGAAGAAATTAATAGTTTTCTTAAAAGTTTTAACAATAAATTTTAATCCATAAGACATTACGAGTCTTTCTTTAATTTTGAATTTCACAAATAGTCATCAATTTTTCTATAAGTATAAGAATAATTTCATATGTCGGTAAAATAATTAAGACTAGTCAGAACTGCAATAATACATAATGTATCAACTTTTATGTTACATTTTAGTATTTTAAGGCAATAATTTCAATCATTTCACTCAATAACCAACTTTATACTCTATCCATGAGATCTTTCATAAGACTTCACCAAATCTTGCCATGATACTTATCAAATTATTGTGAAAAATGAATGGATTAAAGGCAAACTAAATGAAGTGTAATAAATACTTGTGATGAGTGGCAACGAGCATGTTGCTCAATGTGGCAGGAGCAAGGGCGAAGTCGCGGCGCATCGTTATGGCTTGAATTTTACAAGAGGTATGTTTTTAGAGTGCAGGCACTTGTCACAAACCCACTCCGCATAGACTTCTGCAGTTAATAACTGAAATGCTGGCTCTGTTAATCCTGTACACCCTCTGAAAATTTTATTTACATCTTTTATGATATTTATCTTAGTCACAATCATTATTAAAAAAAAAACAAAGTATTTAAGTGTTAACTTTTAAAAAAATGCTTTACATATTGTAAAATAATATTAATTCCATTTAGTTGTTTCTACAGTTCACAAGTTGCAAAGATGTTATAATTAAAGTCTAGATTTGCACTATTTTATAAATTGTTATCAAATTTCAAAATGTCAGAATATAGGTTTAAAATCTGTTCGTCGTTGATTGTGACATTTGAAGTTCTTAAATAAAAATAATGGTGCTTTAGATACTTAACCAAATGTATTGTTTGATTACATGGTAGTTTTAGAAATTAAGTTTGTGTTAACATTACACATCACTAGAATTTAAAACCAAACAGAAAAAAAATATAAAAAGTTCTATAGTATATTGGCTAGAATAAAAATACACATCTCACCTGTGAAACCAAAAATTACACCCTGATTCACATAAGATGGCCTGATCATTATCATGAACTTCTTTGTGACATACACCACATGGATATATTGGCGGTGCATTTGGGTTTTGTGGGTTAAACACCATTGGCTGATCAGGTGGATACACTTTCCCTGCGCTAACTGGCATTGGTTTCGGACCAAACATTCCCATTCCTTGCCCCATCGGCCCCTGGCCTCCTGGTCCTCCCATGGCCATACCACTCATACCTGCAAGGGGGCCACAGTTACCCATGTTGCCTGGTCCAGGGCCCATGCCCATTGAACCATTTCCACCCATTCCCATTGGACCACCATGCCCCATATGATTACCAGAGTATGGGGGACCGGGACCCATTGAAGTCATGGGACCGTTCACGCCCATTGGGCCACTTCCCATTCCTGATCCCATAGGGCTTCCGTGCCTCATAGGTCCACAGTGTCCAGGTCCCATTCCACTATTTTGCATTGGACTTGGTGACATAATTGAACTATTGGGACCCATACTGCCATTAGAACAATTCGGCCCCATTGGGCCATTCATTCGAGGAACATTCATACCTGGCCCGCCTCCACCCATGGGCCCATTCATTGGACCATTCATAGAACCTGCTCCAAGAGGGCTATGCATCGGTGGGCCCATGGGACTGTTGCTCATGTGGCTTCCGGCCATAGATCCCATATTCATGGGACTTCCCATAGGTCCTGATGACATTGGAGAACCCATAGGCATAGAATTCATAGGACTCATTGGACTTCCCATTGATCTTGATCCACCCATACCTGGCCCCATACTGTGATTACTCATTCCCATGTTAGGACCTCCCATAGGAGACATACCACCCATATGGCCCATAGGGCTCATGTTACCCATTGGGCTGATCCCTCCTCTAGGAGGCATTTGTTGATTCATTGGACTTATATTGTGTGGTAAGGGACTCATGTGCCTCATAGGCGGTCCACCCATACTGTGCATAGGTCCCATCATCCCCATAGGCCCATTTTGATTCATCATCGGACCATTTTGACTCATCATAGGTCCATTGTGCGAAACTGTGGATGGTGAATCATCAAATGGGTTGGAGGCCACAATTGTATCCCCATAACCTGTTAAAGGCGGAGGTAATAAGTCTTGTGCTGTAGGAGGTGGTTGCGGTGGTGTTAAAGCATTATTTGCATTTGATGTTTTCCGCCTCTTTTTTGGGTTGCTAGGTGCTGGAGCTGGTGGTGTTGGAGTATCCATAGGTGGTTTAAAATCTGGAGGTCCTAGTCCAGGCCCCGGCAACCGATAGGATGGCATTCCAGCCAAATTGTGACTCATTTTTGCTTTATTCTGTTACTGCTCTGACAACCATTATGAGGATTTGTAGACTAGTAGAAATTATTTAAAAAATACATTTATACATAAGGCACCGCATTGTCACGAGAAAGCGCAATAACGTGCCGGAAGACTGGTTGTTTCTATTTCTGTAACAAAAAAACATCATTAAGGACAAATAATTCAAGATAAAAAAATATAATTTTAGAAAAATTGTAGTTAATTTAGCATGTTTATCTCTAAGTATTACGGATTTATGACCGTCGACAATTTTGATTAGAGTATGAGATGAACATCAGCAACATAATCATTATAAATGCATAAAATAGGATTCAAAATATATCATTCCCGTGCCTTTCATGATATTTTAAATGGCAGGTTATAAATACACACATAAAACTTACTGCATTATCAATTTAGCATCGGAATTACTTATTATTTTTTTGTCCTCATCAAGACCCCAAGGCAGGCGTGCAACATATGATAAAATATCAGGCGAAAATCACTCTCTACATACAGTTTTTGGTATCCACGATTGCTTTACAGACAACTTATTGTTTTAACATATATGAAGAACACATAAAACAAGAATTACCAGTCTATTGAATGCATTTTTATTTACGACTCACGATATTCCAAACAACACACGCCACATTCACGATGTATTTTTTGTCAGAAAATTGCCGCTAGGGGTCGTTTTTAACTTTTTAAAATCATCACTGTCTAGCAAAGGAAATGCACTATACAGCCAAAGAGTACTATAATAATACGGCATATACAGCCCAAATTCAGAATCCAAAAATAAGTAATAACTGATGGATTGACTAATTAAATGTTTCTTATAATATACTTTTTATTAATTTTGAATGTACTTATAATATTTAATCTAATGTAATGCACGCATCCGACTCGTCAATCGTCACTGACAATTTGACAAACTTCAAAGACTAGTGACATTACTAATTATTGCTCTGTGCCCATGGAACTATATATACTACGTATGGAACCCACACTCCCTAAGAAAAAGTAAAGTCAAAAAATTTGACCTTGAATCTTATCGTTTCCCCTCCGTCTCTTTCTAGTTACGGTGAGTCATAATATATATAGTATGTCTATATTTCCGTGGGGTGAGTATAAATGTAAAAAATTCAGGATATTAAGGAAAAAAATAACGGATACATCAATTTTATTCGTATTAAAATTTTACTATAATACTAGATTTTGCCCGCGACTTCGTCCTCGTTGAAGTCATAAAACATAAAATCCCATTTATCCCGTGGGGATTTCGGAATAGCCTTTCTAAGTGCACCTTTAGGATACTCTAGATATACAGAGTGTGCCAAATTTCATGTCTTTAGGTCCAGTGATTTTAGGCTGTGCGTTGTCTGTCAGTCACTAAGTAACGGGAGAGTTTTATATTTATTGATTGATTGATGGTTGATGATTTACGGCGGAAATAAATTACGTAATTGCATTTATTATTCTAATATAGTTACTGTAGAATTTTTGCAAATAGATAAAAAATAGATGTTCAAGTATTTAACATTGGAAAATTGTAATGTTCCTTTCAGCGTTTTTTCATGTTTGCGTCTTCCGTCTTGCATCTTCAGAACACAGGACCGCTATAAATTATGACAACATTTTGCTGTATAATTTGGCGTTACGTCCAGTCATTTGAGGAATTAATGAAGTAAAATATCAATGTGTTTTTATAATATTTATTTATCATTACAATGCCAACTGCCTTTACAAATTTGCAAATTATAAGATAATAACAATAAAAAGTAACGAAATCGGTTCACTGAAAATATTTTTATCATTCCATACCCTTAAGTATTTAAATAGTTTTAAGAGTACTTGAAATATGAGATCGTGGTCTAGCGCTTCCCTATCATACAATAAAAAACAAAATATAATATATTCAGGGTGTAATCGTTAAGTGTGCACAGGTGATTATTCCGTAACTATTGCAGGTATCAAAAAACTTTAAACTGATATCGATATGATACTGATATGATACTTTACCTAATGAGTAAAATAACAATAATAACTTTTTTTAAATATAACAAGAAATATCTAAAAATGTAACTTTAAACCCTCCCATACATTTTATTTCCCGTAACGTATATATTACGTTCCCACTGCTGGGACATGGCCTCCTATGAGGTTACAGCCACATCCACCACACTGGCCAAGTGCGGGTTTAAAATGAATGTTGCATATCTTCACTTTTTCAAAACAGGATATTTTTAATTCTACTATATTTAGCCATGTATTACGTTCCGCTAGATTGGACGGAAACCTGTAAAGAGAAAAGAAGATTATTTGCAAAATATAAAAAAAAAAATGTCATTTAGATACAGATAACACAAAATTTGTGCTGTTGTCTTGTGCTTCTATTTCAGTAGGTACCATATATGTATGTACTTTGAGTTTTTGATTTTACAATATATCATTATATAAAAGTAGTAAACAACGTTTTTATACCATTAACTTTCACGCCAATTGAACTAACTCAAGTGGAGAAAGACTTCTCCTCATATAAAATACCATACCGAAATATATGTACACAATTTTATAAAGTATGGACACCCTAGTCTAATATTTATTACAATCATGAAACATTTAATAATAAGCAAATAACGATGTTAAATGGAAAAAACCTAATCAAAATTAACATTATAATCACAACTTCGATCTATTATTCCAGATTTAACAACAATTAAAGTAGAAATATTACTAAACTACAATTTTACATGAAGCGTAGTTTATGCATGGTTTTTTGTACTTACGAATGAAATATAATATCACATCCTGGATGCCATTCACTTTTGCAACCGCGCACAATATATTTACAACCATTTCTATTAATTTTGGCTCAGAATAATTCCAAAATACAAGAACAAACTCACGAAATGAACATAAACATCCGCCATTTTGCAGTAAACATTATTTGACACCTAGAATTGGGGCTGCCGCGCAACGATTTTCATAACATAATTCAAAATATGGGAAAAAAATTATGAGCGTGTTCGATAAGCAGTCCATTTTAAAAGTTGTAAACCTTTGTTATTTCAATGGAAAAGCAAACCTGCATGAATCTCGTTTAAATTTCATTTTTTTTAGCGGATTTTATTAATGATTTATGTCATATAGACTATTATTACTGACAGTCGATTTTTTAATGCACGTCAATAGGGGAAAAATTTACAATCACGCTGGCTACCCTATGGGGTAAACAGGGGTTACTTGCGGTCATTCTATCAGTTTTTTATTTATTCTTAGGAGTTTGGGTTCCAGTATGACTATAGTTCTGGATGTCTGTGCCAGTGCCCAGTGCCCACGTAGTATTTGTATTCTCTTTGCCAGTGCCCACCACACGGTTTTTGCTTTGACAAATGACATTTGACAATTTTTCACAAAACTGAAAACTCAAAAGTAACAATTAGGTTATGAGGCTTTTATAATAAATGATATTTTTATAATAAAAATGGCTTTAAACCGGCTGTTTTCAAGCCTCGCCATTTCAACTACAGCAAATCTTATTTCAAAACGACCATTACATGTGAGTGTGGTTTCATTAGCAAGTAAGCCTAATATAGTAAAACCAAAGCCAGGATTTGGAAAAAGTTATAGGAGAATCGTTCATTTTCCAGAAGAATATACAGTAAAACCATTAGATGTTACAAATTTAGCTGGACGCGACCCTGAATCTGGTAAGCACTACATTTTTATGTAATCTTTTATTTTGTTATGGTTCAACAAAAGGTTTAAAATTTGAAGAAACAGAAGACTAAATTAAAGTTGGCAATATGATATCATAGTTTATAAAATAACATGATAAAAACAACATCATATTCAACTTTTATTTATTTATTTATTTATTTATTTTAATTTGGCACACCAACAATAAATACATTTGACAATGATAAAATTAACATTATTAATTAATTAATATTATGTACTTATCAATGAAAGGTGTACACAGCATTTACAATAATAGATAGTTCTCGAAATTATATAGAATTATTTATGAATTTTATTTTAATTAATGTTATCTATAATTAAGTATTTTTACAATTATTATTAATCAAGCAATTAATAATTTAAAAAGTACTTACTTATTTGTTGTTACATCTCATAATTACAAAGCTACAGTACCTACTTAATAGAATATTTGCATGACATAATATGTTTAATCTTAATATTATTGTTCATTTTTATACAAGGTCGAGTTGTAGCCAAAGGAATTGGAGGTGGAATAAAACATAAATATCATTGGATTAATTGGATTAGAGATGGACCAACAGAAGGACCACCCCAGGAGGAAAAAGTGATTCAGGTAAATTTTTATGACTCAAGATCTAGGAAGTTGGTAACATAATGTTTGCTGTTCTGTCTTTTATTGTTATAGTTATACAGGTAAAAAGTATCATAACAAAAAAATTCATTATTGAAAATTCAAATGTTGTACGAAAGAATTTATAAAAAAATATTTTAAATGAGAGAAACACATTTATTTTCACTGAAATTCTGAAAAAGATTTGGTGTTTCTTGTTGTGATTGAAATGAAATGAAATAAATTTATTTGTCCATTTTATGTTTTCCAATTAATGTATGACAGTGGGATTGATTACATATTATAACTTTTTTTTTAAGATTTTGGAAGATGGATGCCGTACCGCCCATGTGGCACTTGTAGCTGTTGGAGATAAACTTAAGTATATCCTCGCTACAGAAAATATGAAGGCTGGTGACATCATCAAAACATCAAGGCACCTGCCGAGAATACCAGGTCATTATTATTTTGTTTTAACTTCTATGTAAAGAAAACATTAAGAATTTAATTAAATAAATTTTATATATACTTTTTATCTTAGGTTTTCCTTTCTTCAAGATTTATGGAGCAAATGAGAATGTGAATGCAGTAGTAGTGTGGAGGATTTAATATAACCATCAATTAATCTGATATTGAACAAAAGATCTGTAATTTGAATTAAAAATAAATTTTACAACAATAGAAAGTCAAAGATAAATTTAAGAAATTCACATTCAAATTTCTGAAGCAATTTTTTCATGAATATTAAAATATAATAATTATTATTAAGTTACTCTCGAGTATCATTTATTTGATACAAAAATGTGTTCCTCATGTGATATTTATTCATCATTATTGCCTGTAAAAACATATTTTTTTATTGTTTTAGTAAGAGCAAATGAAGGAGATGCTTATGTGCTGGGTGCTCTGCCCGCAGGGACATTGGTTCATTGCATAGAAAAAGAGCCAGGTAACTTATATTTAATTGTTTATCCATTAATATTTAATTTATGTTTATCCCACACCCCGGACACTTCATACAAAATTATCGTTTTGACAGTCACACTGTAGAGACTGCAAATGTGTGTGTTAACGCTTAATGGTTGGCACATTTGTGACTAGGGTAAAAAAAATTCGCGTTTTTCTATGAAATATATCCGTAAACAGCACAATATCCAACCATTTTCTACGAAAAACGATAATCACAAATCCAAAATAATAAAATTACTTAAAGTCAATTTGATTAATGTTGTCAATCTTCATTGTGTATCGTCCTTGTAGAAAAATGTGGACCATTTATAGCCTGATCGTGCGGGGTGAGGTAAGTGTTTAATTTTGGCGGGAGGCGGAGTGTGTCCGTTCTGTAGCGTTTAGCTACTATTATGTATTCTGTGGGTGGTAATGTGTTATTATCCTTTGAGATTCATCATGAAAGTCACTATTCTTCGAAACTTCTTACATAAATCCTGTGACATGTTTATGTAAGTGAAATATAATTAAAACAAGCATTTTTTTGTATGATGTGTCAAGTTATGCACAATATAAATATAAAAGGGATTTCTCAGTAATGCTGGATGTTCATGTGCAGGAATTCTATCGGGAGGTGAAACCACTCTATGTCATACTGTTTACCTTCTATACACACAAAAGAGTCTTGTAACAAACTGAAGTTTTATCATAATGAAGTATTGACGAAAATAACAACTCTTAATATAATTATGTATAATATTCACAGGTCAAGGTGGACTGTATGTTCATGCTGCTGGAACATATGGCACAATTTTGCGAAAACAAAATGATAGAATAATAGTACAGATGCCATCAAAAAGATTATTTAGCTTTAATCAACATTGTATGGCAGTTGTTGGTAAGTTATCATATTTTTTTAATTACAGTGAATACGTTTTAACACTAGGTTCATTATGAATGCCTTTTGTGTCCAGTTCTATTGTTTTATTGCTTTGATATCTGTACCTTAAAACTAAGTTAATCCTTATTGTTACTTGGATCCTAAAAAAAGTCAATATACTGTATCAATTTTATTTGAATCATAGCAAAAACATTTTTTTACATATATTTTTACAAAAACATAAAACGTAACACCCACATTATGTTTAAATAGGTCGCTTATCGAACATAACCCATGGCAGTACTCCAATCGGTTCGCCGCAACGTAATAGATGGCTCGGAAACCGGCCTCGATCTGGATTGTGGAAAAGAAAAGATGGAAGACACGGTAGAAAGATCAAACCACCAAAACCAGTGAAGGAAATTCAACATCCAACCAAATTCCCACTGCCAGTGATACAATTCTCTATGCGCCCTTGAATGTTTTGTAGAAATATGTAGTTAATAAATTTAATTTAAAATTATTGCAATGTTTCATTTGACATGTTTTTATAATCTTAGTTAAAAGCGGAATCCAAACTTCTATAACTGATATATGTCTGAATGCATGACCAGATGGTATAATCAGAAGTCGTTATAATGAAATATTGTATGTAATATGTATATTATGAATACAGATAATATAATAGATACTATAATATTATGAAACAAATATTGGTTAGGTCATGTTATATATGGAATAAAACATTATATTTCAATTAAATTATTTAATATACAAGGTTCTAATTTACGTTTAAAATTTAAATTGTATAATTCACATTCAATTACTTACTTACAACTACAAATGCGAATCAAAATATATACACAACAAATTATTACAATATTTAACATGAAAGGCATTACTTTGTGCAAGTCACAAATTTTCGCTTAGTTGTATGGAATTAAATCAGATCAAAGCTATAATTTTTCATAAAACTTTCTAATTATGTAAATAGACTATTAAAACATCGAGAAACATCTAATAACTAATTTAAATATTTGAATTAATCTACATCTTCATCCGAAAACGTTAAAATCTGTAACAAAAGGAGTTATTGTTAGTTATGAATTGATAAAAAATACTTCTGTTTTTTCCCAGGAATTTAAGAGGAAAAAAATACATGGAATTTTTGTGAGAATAATCTATTAATAACTTCTTGTTGCAGAGCTGGTAATGGCCTAGAATATACTATTTTATATACCACTGATTTAGCAAGGCAACATTATTGGGTTAGCTAGATTAAATTATAAACAAGTTTAAACAATTATATGTATACCCAAAATAATATTTAAAGTATAACTTACATCAGCAATCTCAGCAGTCAATTGCAACTCCGATAATCCAGTTATCTCTTCCAAATAAGTTCCACTGTTGAATACTTTTAACAGGAACTCTATTCCTTCTTCTCTATACATATTGATGACTACATCAGAACAAGCGATACACTGTCTAAATTTAGTACAGGTTGGTGTCACAGTTTGGAATGAGTGTAAGAATCCTCTTATTGAATGAGGTATCGGTCCAAGCACACCAGTCGATATTGAACCTTCTTCGTCCGCTAAATTATATGGCGCTGGTGCATTGATTCTGATTTGAAAAAAAAAATTATAATAATTTTTGACAAAAAATTATTTTGAATAAGATTTTTTCCTCTTCTTTAAAAAAAATCTTTTTTATGAAGCATTTGAATAGTTTAAAAACTAAATATTAAAGTCAATGAAACATTTTTAAGTTAAAAATAATTAAAAAAAAGTGTATTACCGTAGTGGATGTTGTAATAGCGCAACTAATAGTTCAACAGCAAGCGCTCCAGCAATGGCGGCAACACCTGGCCGCGTTACTGTACATTGTTGATCGAGCGTGCGATCTTTTATCGACTGAAAATTTTATATTATAACGAAAATATATTATCCATATTGGACATTTTTGTAAATTGCGACGCCATATAGAAAATTAGGCTACTAACTTGGTTTGTAATCTATAAAGATATTTATAGACATGCGACTCGAAGGATCATAATTTCGAAATATATACTCTGTCTTTCATTCGTCAAAAAGAAAAATACAGTCAAGTTTACATGTTTCAAAAAAAGCTTCTGTGTATAATAATTTATTAAATTTAAAAGTAATAACGCTTACATTCCCTGGCGCGGTAACATCATTACAGAAATAACATCCAAGCTGTGCGCCATTTACATGATGACTCTTTACATCAGCGGCCGGTGCTGCCAGACCTAAGCCGTGTCGGATCACCAAATAACTGTCGAAACCGAGTGCCGCATTGATCACGATCTTAAACATTAAAAAAAAACATGCTGAAACATGAGTTATTATAATAAGTGTACAAAGATTGAATTAAACGTGCCTGTTAAAAGCGGGTCAAAATCTAGTCTAAAGGACTTGGTTACATACAAAAATACATGAGAAGTTATTTAAGACATCAGTCTTATTGAGAAATTAAATACTTTGTTAGTTAAATATGTAAATTAAATACCTTTCCATAATGAGCTGCCAATAAAGTGGGTAACCATCTCGCCTCTCTTGTATCAAGTAAAAGAAATATAACGTCATGTTCCTCGATTGCTTCGACAATTTGCTTTATATTGGCAATTGTTTCAGCTTTCAGAGAATCGCCTATTGGATGTCCTGGCATTGGAATATGCACTGATAATCCATTACTGACCTGCAATTATAATATTTATTACCTAAAAATGCCAGTAATAGGTTGTAACCTACAACACAAACAATATTCTATGTTAAAATAGGATCTATTGTTTATATTATGGTGTGCTCTCATGCGTAAAAAGATCACTCGCTCGCCTATAGGAGTCAGGCAATTGCCTGACTTATTACCATTCTGCAGAGTGTACAATTACATTCTATAACTTTTAACATTTGTTGAATTATGACTTGACATAATATCATAACTAGATACAGTGCACTCGATAACATCGGGTCTGCCTTTTTATACATTACGATTGGTTTAGTATTGAAAATTTTAAAAGTTTGTCAACTTTTACTTACAACAGTAGGCAAGACACTTTTCAGATTGTCGGCAGCAGCGACCGCTTTCATTTTCCCGCCATTGAGGCAGTCCTCATACGTGAACAATACTTGGCGTGTAGGATTCGAGAATGATACTTTTCCGTTGTCTATAAATGTAACGTGACGGAAACCCCACGCCTGGTGATAACAAAAAGATGGTAATGTTAAATATAAAAAAAAGGTTTAAAATAGTTATGTTTTAGAAAATTTATAATTGTAAAAGAATTTATAAAACATAAAACAAAACAGATATACATGAAAATCGTAACAAGAAGGCAGTGGGAGGAGGAAGAATAAGTGCTGACTTCCGAAACGAATGAACCTCTATGAAGCATACGCGCTATTCTAAAACACTTCTTAACGGAACATACGTTTCAGCTGTCAGCACCAACGGTTGGCGTGCAGTCAGCGTGACGCTATAACCAGCCTTATTATCAATATATCACATTACATTATGTAGATCAATTATTTGTATTAGGACCATTGAGATATACTTACATATGGAGACGACACCACCTACATCACATAAGTTCCGCTCAACATACGACAAATGGCGTATGTTGAGCGTTTTTTTTAATGGTTTTAAAGTGAAACGCATCAAATATGCCTTCGTGTGTGTTACGATATTGCACAAATAATACGGAAAAGTGCAAAGGAATAACTTTCATCGGTAAGTACCTAACTAGATAATAATTTTTAAAACTTAGTTAGAGCAAAAGAATGGCGCACAGATTTTGTTCGTGGTGTCTCCTCCATACGTAGTAATATTATCTCTATGATTAGGACAGAAAACTTTGTAAGGAGACCTGAGTCTGTAGTTGAATCAAATATAAGTTGATGATGATAATGAATTAGCATGATTTGATGATTGGTTACTTACTAATAAATCTCGAGCCACATGACATCCTAATGTTCCAGCTCCCAATAATAAACATTTGGTGCTCTTCATGATGTCCACATCGAGGTCAGGTACCAATCTCCATTTCATAAGCTTAATATTTAAATCTGACGATGCGTCAGCCAATCTGCAGAATTATTAGGTCATCTTGTTATTTAGATTTTAATAAGAAAATATTACAATTTATAGTATTTCCAGAGTTTACTGGAAGACATAAGACAATAACTGTGTTTTTGCTGGGATCATTCTTTTGCAAATATATTAATTAGGGGAATGTTTGTTTTTTTTTTCTACAACAAAAAAAGCCAAGTATTTTTGGTGTTATTATCATTTATAAGTTGAATAGTCTATTGTAAAGCAATTTTATTTTTATTTACTGCTAATGAATAGTGGATTACTAAAAATAAAATGTCAGATATATCCAGTCTTACAACATAATACTTAAATTAAGTTAAATAAAATATATCCTTATGTAAAAAATAAATTACCTTTATTACACTGTACACACACCCAAAACATTTTTTTAGGGAGAGAGAATTTCTCACCTTATAGGATCCATAGACGCTGACATGTTTGCTAGTTTGGGTCCAAAATTGCCTTTATTATTTCTCTCCCATCCAACCCATCCCTTGTTGCCATCAGAGTGAGTATTCTAAAATGACAATTATGTATTGGAAAAACATTATTTAAATTACAAGTTGACAATGTAATAAAATAACACAAACAAAACAGAACAATTTATATTCCCATGAATAAAAATTCAAATGAAATAGACTAATGAACTTCTGTTTTACTTCTTTTTAAATTAAAATATAAGTACCTCAGTGGCATTTATGATAAAAATGCGACTGCTATCAGCAGCACCACTTTTGTTCAACCTCAACCCTAGAACTTTAATATCTGATTTACACAATTGGGGAGAAAATTCTAACAGAGCCGCTATAAAAATCCTTAATGGCCATCCAGGATTGTCATTATTGCTTGGATCAGAGAAAGCAAAATATATCTTGGTCATATCAACATTTACAGCTTCCTTCAGAATATCCTTCCCAATAATATCAGATAACTTATGGATTTTGATATTTTCGTTTTCCTTTGAAATTATAAAAAAGTATTTCTGCAGCATATCCAGTGATTTATATTCATTTGAAATGTCCTCTAGTTGCTTATTGTTGAAGTGTGAGGATGCAAACAAACTCTTTTCTTTCAAATATACTGTTGGTTGACTAGGTGTTGGAAAAGCAAACCAATAGTAGTAGTGAAACTTTTTCAAATCCTGAAAAGATACAATCAAAATAATAATTGAGGTTGTTAAACAAAGTTGTTTTTACAAAGATTTCATGTTTTTTTGTATGTTTTTTATTTTTGGTTTAGAAGAAAAATTAAACTACCCACAATCTCAGAAAGCAATCAAATAAAAAACATCAGTTTTCAAGTCACAAGAGGCTGATAAGTTACCCAAAAATAAAGTTAAACTGATTATACAATATAATATACCTATTAACACTACAGTTAATCACTTATTAAGATACTTACTGCAAATGAGAGTACAAAAAAGTTTAAGAGAATGTGTGGATTCCCGATCCAAGATTCTGTTTTTATGTTTTGCCAAATAATTTCTCCCAAACTATTAAGCAGGGATGCTTTATCAATGCATTTGAAATCTTCAATTGTATTTTTATTCATTATTGTTCCAGTTATGTTTAAGTATAAATGCTCTGTTTCTGGATCTCTGAAAGTAAGTTAAATTATGGATTGATGTATATTCATAAAACTAAAAACATAATGAATTTTAGTTATCAGATAGTATAAAATAAATCAATGAAAATAAGGATACAGTCCTATTGGGAACTACAAGGAAATACAGCGGCAAATACATACAGCGTAGCTTAATATGATTACTTTATAAACATACATTATTTTCATAAAACTCACTTGTTAAAAGAAGTTCCATCAACTTCAAATACAGGTCCCATATCATCTTGGTAAGTGAAGCGGCCATAAATCTGTTTCGTGTTCTCATTTAGTTTATCAATATTTAATTTTAATTCAGTTAAACTGTGCCAGAATGATGGGTGTACGAAAGACATAAAAGGAACATATTGTATAATTTCTTGGTCGGTGACTGACATTTTAATATTTAATAATGAGATTTTTAGGTAAATCTTCAATTCAATCGATAGAACACTAGCACATCTATGAGATATCAGATATCGGCAAACAATTTCATTGCATATTAGAAATGTATAAACATTGATCGCCCAATGATCAAAATATTACAAGTATATATTGTCATTTGTCACTTCGATCCTCGGACCTCGAAGTGCGTATCTGTCACTGTGACAAATGACTGGCAAAAAGTTATATCTTCTCACCGTATGTGGAAAAAAAATCAAATTAAAAAAAACACAAAAAAGCCTATTCGTAATAATCACAGTAATGCATAAAACGGTAAAAACTGTAATTCTATTTTACTAACAGCAATGAAAAGATTTTTTTTACATTTTTTAATGAATTAATAATGATGATATCGTTAATCGTGATAAAAGTGGAGCGACTTCGAAATTATTTTAAATTGGTGATGTTTTGAAGAGAGAAATGACGAAAGCTCCAGAGGAAGTTATTGTATGAGATCTTATGAGGATACAATGAGCATGCATTTCTGCTTCTACTACGGACTACATACTCGAAGAAATTATATTGTACTGGCCACCGTAATTTATTGATTCCCCAGATTTATTTCAAATTAAAGTCAAGTTTACCGTCAGTTTAAAATGTCTTTCTGTTCTATTGATTTATAATTACTATTAGTTTATTTAATAAATTGTAACATATATTTACCCTCTGTAGTTTTATTAATGTAGAAGAGAAGCGGACGCGCTGATTAATTATAAATTCGAAATTATTGTGAAATACTTTCCGTAAGTTTTCAAACATTTCATATTAAATCACAGATTATTTCCTTAGGTATATGATTTTTGATTGTTACGTAAGGATAAGTATGTATTTTTTGACATCAGGCTTTAGATACCTAACATTTATCACGTCAAGATGCATAAAAAATTTTCAATAATACCCTCTTATACATTAGAAATTTTCAGATTGATAAGTCTTCGTGTAAATTTTTAAAAGAAAGTTACAAATATGGCTATTAATTCATTAGAAAGCGGATACGACGATTCACCAACAAAGTCGGTAGATTCTAGCAGTTGGCGGTTAAACTCCGTTTCGAAGAAATCGAGTTCATGTGTTAATGGAAGTTTAAAGAGTGGTTCAAGTTATCGCAGTAAACAACAATTAAAAAGCCTGGTGATATCCCCATATCTCAATGGCGATAAGGTAAAATTACATTCTAGGGTTACAGAGAAAAAAATGGTTCATAAAAAAACAACAGATTTCGTATCTTCATTTCCGTTAGCGGCTAGCATATATAAAGCAAATTCAGATGAATTTAAAATACCCAAGCGGAAGCACAAGAAAGTAAAAAAATCTGTGCTTACCCTTCCCAACGATCTTACTTTGCCCCAAGCATGTACTGTAAGCGATATGAATGACTCGGAGTATAATGAGACTAAGAATATAAGGAAGCCTAAACCTAAAAAGAAAAGAAACATTAAAAAATTTCCTGTTGATAAAAATATTGAAATTTATGATAGAGATGCAAGATATTGTTCTCAATTAAACATAAATTTAGACAGCAGTTCAACCGATATGTTTAAACATTTAACGGGTGATGGATCTAGAGTAATAAAAAAATCTAAAACAAATACATATGGGAGAAACCAGGTTGTAGATAATGATGTTTGGGCTGTACTAAGGAATATAAATAAGATCCAGTTCATTCCGTCACCGCCGATGTCCATAAATAGCATAGCACCGTTGAGAAATAAAAACAAATCCAAAAGAAGGTCAAACGATCGAAAGGATACGAGGTAAGAGAATATAACACTTACATTACCTAACAATTTTGGTCTAATCAACATTGTAGTTTCCAAAATATTATGTTTATGAGACGCTTCTATTTGATTGTATTTCAAATTGCAATATTAACATTTATTATTCTTCACACTTTCACACGTGAACAGAATAATTAAATTCATCTTCTTCAATCCATCATACTTAAAGCTTCGCGAAACTATTCTTATTTTTCTGTCGTTATAGATTTATTGAAACTTGCCGTACTGAAGAATTTGCGTATATATCTTATGATAGCAATTCTATAAACAGTTGCTCTCGCTCAACTAGTTACGATCGTATAACAGTAATTGGAAGGCAAGATGAGGTTAAAGAAACATGTACTAAAATACAAGACGAAAACAGTAAAGTTACAAAAAAAGGGTTTATAACGAACCAAAAAAGACAAAGGCCGTCACGTATTTCTTCCAATAATAACAAAATTCATGCTTTAAATGATAAACAGGACAGTAATGTTCAAGTAAAAACATTAGATGATGATAAACATCATGGCAAATGTTCCGCTAAAAATATTTCAAATAACAAAGACGATAATGTTTTAAACGTTGGATGTGAGGATAATAAATCTATGGCATTAGCTACTATTTCTATAAATACAGATTCATATGGTGATACTAACACAAAATCTAATTTTTTGAAAACCATATCACTAAAAACTGGTAAGTGTTTGTATTGTGAGTATAAATAAAGCGTTGTGTTAATTAAAAGTTAACTTCAATGTTAAAATTTCAGTGCCTGAAAAATCAAGTTTAACATCTATGAAAGGACGTCAGGATCAAGTGAATGGAATAACTAGAGTCGTTGTAAGTAAAGGTAAAGACATAGACAAAGGGAAACAGCAAACTGTAATAAGAAAGCCAAGACTGGTTACCACTATGCCCAGTTCTTCAGGTGTACCTAAATTATCACAAGCAGATATAAAAAGGCGGCTTGCAAACATGAAGTTTCCTATAGTCGTTACTGGCAAAGACCAAATGAGCTCTTATATTAAAGTTCCATATAGTGAACCACTTCAGTTTTCTGGCCTGGACAACCAAATTTGGCCATTTATGATCAAATGGCTTCCAAAAACAAATGCCCAAAACGAAAGTATAAATAAACGTTCATCAACTAACGGAAATACGGCAAAACGGAATTTATATAAATCGCCTGAACGGAATGTTTCCGTTGATCGACTTCCTATAATGATGATGAACAATGGTGATCGAAATTGCATAAAGCAAAACAATTGTGTTAAAGAAATTTCCATTAAGCCTAGATTAGTAAAAGATGGTGCTTCTGATCTTGATCCACGTGCTTCAAATAAAGTAAGACCAATGCACCAATATAAAGACAAGATGCTCAATATTATATGTAATAAACCATTTTATCACGACACTGTACAACGTTCCATGGACAACGACGCCAAAGATACTAAGCTAAGCGAATTTAATAAAAGTATCAAATATTTTGAAAATCAAATCAATGCTCAGAAGTTGATTAAGCAAAAAAACAAATCAGTTTCGATTCCGTCTGAAAGTGTTGCAGTAAATCGTCTCAAGTCAGGAAACATGTGGGCGAAAGCAAAGAGGGCTAGTGATTTTATAGAGAATGTAATAAGAAAGATCAAGTGTGGTATTTATTATGACGAGGAATACCACAGGTTTACTAAAAGTAAGTCATACAATTATGTCGTTACATAGGTTTTAAAAAGCTTCCAATAAAAACAATTTGGAAATACCGAAGTTTCTAAAAAAGGGATACGAACTCTTTGGAAAGAATTTATTCGTTGCAGTACATACATAATATACTTATTTGATCAGCTACTATCGGCGTTGACCCAAACATAATAGTGGTAGAATGTAAATATTTAAATATTTCTAGGGAAGTTCAAGTTCAATCCTGATTAATGCGTTCCGATTTAGTTAGGAATTTGTGTGAATTATTTATTAATTTGGAGTTAAAAATAACAAATAAACATTTTTACAATAATATCTAATACAGGCTACAACAAAATGGTTTGTTTTTTCAGAAGTGGATGCTGAAGACAGGTACACACAAACGGATTGTGTTGGTCTTACTGATATTGAAGAAGGCAAAGCAAAAAGAGATACAACGGACGTCATTGAGGAGACTTTTGATACAAAAATTATTCCAGGATTTGAAGATACATGGCAAGATTTGCAATTAGAATCAATAACTAAGAATCAAATTGCCGTTAAGCATTGTATTACTAATATTGTTGTTCATTTTGATATCGCTTTCCCTTACGATAGTACATGCACACTGCAACAGAAGCAATCTTTATCGTGTATTCCAATTGAGATTACTAGCAGCCAAACTAAAATATACAAATATAAGACTTCAATCACGAATGCTATGCTGCCTGCAGAAATATGTACCATATTACCCAAAATGTTAACCAATATTTTTGATGCTAATCCAAAGACAGCATTTCCAAATATTGTGGAAAAGATCGAGTATTCGCTACCTACAATAGCAGAAGTACAGCATCGTGGTAATTGCGAGCGCTCTTTAAATATTTTTTCACCATACAATTTGTTACCACGAGCGGTTGATTTAAGAAATGGAAAAATTTCTTCTAATAAACTTGTGCGAGAAAAGGTCGATATCAAACAAGATAATTTTACTTCCTATAAATATTCTTCTTTCTACAATCTCTTACCAAAAATAAACACATGCTTCTGGTGGGGTAATTATATTAATTATATACCTCGAGTAGATTTCAAAGTTATCGATAAAATAATAACAAAAAGGGAAGGTAATTGTGACCCAAATAAATGTATGGCATTGCTTCCATATGTGCCGCCGAAATTTAATTTTGGTGGTGAGAATACTTTAAATAATTCCGAAACTAAATTACCATATGTAGAAAATCCTCGTATTTATTTTGATAGAGGTATATTTGATAACTTTACATTGCTACAGTTTGGAAATCAAATTGTAATTGAGTTACGAAACAATCCTTTGGAGGAAGATTCATATTTTGTAACAAAGAAAAAGGAGCGGGATATGATACACGATAATTTACAAAACAATAATTTAGATTACAATAACGCTTTAGTTCCATACAAAGCTAGTTTTCCGTCATCTAATGTCCACAAGTTGGATAGTTATAAGGATGAGATAAAAGATTTTCAGCAACTTTTGATACCACACAAAGTTCAAAGTAAAGTGATATTTGATAACGTGAAAAGAAAAAGAAGTTATATTAGGCTCAATAAGAAATGCAAATCAACATCGAGCATATCTAACTATAAAAAAAGCACATCCTTGCAAAAAATTGCAAATTTGGATGAATTCTTTCAAGCTCTTGGCTTATCTAAAGATATGGGGAGCGTTATTGATGGAAATGTTGAAAGGAAAGTATTATCTTCAATCATAGAGGTGTGTACCTACAAAACTTATTAACTTTTACGTAAGTGATTATTTTATGATTTAATAATTGTTTATATGATTTTTCAAGATGAAAGCTTGGACCTCTGATATTACATCGAGACAGGCATTGTTAGTTCTGTTACTTGCAAATAAAAAAGAAACATCAAATCTTATCCGTTTCCGAACAGTTCTACTTCAGGGGATTGCAATGAATAGAATAACTAAAGCATCTGAATTGGATATGGAGATAGAAGTTATCGAGAGAGAATCTCTAAGTAAATTACCACAGGTAAGTATGTAATATTAGGTATGAATGTAGAATAGTAACTCTAGACGCTCGTTTACCAACTAGCCAGTCAATGGCGAACGAACTATATTTTGTTAAAATCTCTGGTTTGGCAAACCGTTATAAAAAGAATTAAGTATAAAAAACCTGTTTTTAATTTATTTAAATCCGCGAAGTAACCCAATTCATTATTATTACAAATTATATCGTGTTATGATCGAGATGGACACTGATTATATTTTAAAATAATGAAATTACTATTTTTAGTAGAGCCATTTTAATAGGCAACATTTGACAGTTCAACAAAATTCAACAACGTAACCTAGTAACGACGACATAGAATAACAATATCTGCTATTACGCACTGTCGACCAGTCGCTGGCGACTCGGTCGCCGGCGACTGTGACTTACTATAGTTTAAATAGGGGCTTGCGCACTTAGTCGTCAGTCGTCCAGGAGTAAGACTCAGTCGCCGGCGACTGGTCGACAGTGCGTAATAGCTCTATGATATTTCATTTTGTTATGGTCTAAGATCCGAACATAAGGCGAAATTCAACGGCGTGATAATAGAATGAGACCAATTTTATAATTAATTTAGTCTATTAAAAATGTATTAAAAATGGGTTGACTGGGAAAATCCTGGACATGACATTTTTAATGAATTAAATTTTTTTTTATTTATTTTTATTTTTTATTAATTGCAGTTTCGAGATAATAAAACAATTTTGTAATAAAACAGTGCTGACATAATTTTTTTTTCATCATCCTATCAAGTGAAAGTAACTGGTACCGACATACCTGTTTATACCTGCCAACCTAGCCGTTTGTCCCGGTAAATATTAGAAAACTATGACTGCACATTCTGTAGGTTTCATACTTTAAGTCTATTATATTTTTTTTTTATTATCTTGATACTGCAATTAATTAAAAAAAAATGTTTTTTTTTAATTCATTAAAAATGTCCTGTCCAGGATTTTCCCAGTCAACCCATTTTTAATACATTTTTTAATAGACTAAATTAATTATAAAATTGGTCTCATTCTATTATCACGCCGTTGAATTTCGCCTTATGTTCGGATCTTAGACCATTAAAACTTCACATTTGCTTAACTTTTTTCAATTACTTACGATTACACATTTATAATAATAATGACCGATACAATTAATTTTAAGATTTTATTTTACTGATAAACCATTCTAAACATAATTTCTGATTTAAAGAACTGACGTCGCTACAATTTTGTGTCAATAAACCTTTTTTATTTTTAAATAGGTACCAGAGATGTTACTCTAAAAATCGAAATCTGACATCTAGAATCGAATGCATTAATTACTTGTGAAAAAAAAAATCATCTTAAATTAACTTGTACCTACCTTATTTTGCTCTTCAAATTTACGAAAGAAAGTATATTAGAGCAGGCTCCAAGGAGATGTTCGTTTGCAAAAATAGCGGACCTAAATCTGACTTCTGATATATATTGTATAGATCCTAGACATCCTATAGACAGATGTTGCTAACCAGTTTTGTGGTCCCCCTCCCCCCACCCCGGTAATTAAATATGGCATACAAAGAAAAAAATAAAAATTTCCAAAACATGTCGTGTGGGGTATCAAATGAAAGAGCTTATTGAGTAGATCACGAATATATAGCATACTATAACATTAACTTACACTTTCTCCAAGATTTTTTAGAAAATTTACGAAAATGCTCCATTTTTGAGTTAACTTTAAACCACTATAGATTGAAAACTCATGAATATATTTTTTAAATTATTATTTTAAATAATTAACAATAGTCCATTGTTTACGATTCAATAGTTCGTAATAAGTGAGCTCTATGTATGTGGTGGATTTGATGACCCCACAAAATGTTTTAAATTGCAAGGCGCAACTTTCACTGAAGTGAGCGATTTGAAATCTAATCACACAGAGGCTGATTCAAGAATGTTCTGCCATATTGCAGAGATAATTATTCTAAGCCCTGACACCGATATTTTTGTATTAGGCCTTTATCTCTGGCATAAACTTGAAAATATACTCGCCATCTTAGAATGCTCCCCCCACTCCCCCATGCAACTATTTCACTGTACGAACTATTGAATCGTAAACAATGGAATATTGTTAATTATTTAAAATAATAATTTAAAAAATATATTCATGAGTTTTCAATCTATAGTGGTTTAAAGTTAACTCAAAAATGGAGCATTTTCGTAAATTTTCTAAAAAATCTTAGAGAAAGTGTAAGAAATGTTATAGTATGCTATATATTCGTGATCTACTCAATAAGTTCTTTCATTTGATTCCCCACACGGCATGTTTTGGAAATTTTTATTTTTTTCTTTGTATGCCATATTTAATTACCGGGGTGGGCAGAGGGGGACCACAAAACTGGTTGGCAACATCTGTCTATAGGATGTCTGGGATCTATACAATATATATCAGAAGTCAGATTTAGGTCCGCTATTTTTGCAAACGAAACTCCACTGAGAGTCCGGTCTATATTACTGGGACAGGGATTCGCCTGATGAATTTTAAAATTGACATGACATGACAGTATGTTTCAAGTTCGATTGACAAAATATGTTTCAAGTCCGTATCGATTCACTCTAATAAGACTCTAATCGATGTTTTTAAGCAGGTTACCTCTCTTCGAAGATAAAATTGATAGACGTCAAAATATGTTGCCTATTAAATTGGCTCGACTATGTATAATGACTAGTATTGCCCGTTGTCCTTAAGTTTTATAAAAATAAAAATATTAGAATCCGAAAATAACGTCTTATAATTTTCGAAGATGTTTCTAAAACAATATGATATTATGTAACGTTAAATATTTAATTCTTTCAGTGTGAAGGTATTTCATATCTACCGGCTTCGATTGAAAATCAAGATAACCTGTTAGAGGAGCTGTGTTGGATAGCAAAAACTACAGTAAGAATATTATAAAATTAATTTACTTGGGCGTGATTTATGATCAATATAATATTAATAATTTAATAGTATATTCTTTAAAATAAATAATGGCTTGGCATTTACAATTTGAAACTTTCTTTCTATAAATGAAATAGACAAACTTTATCAATAATACGAGAAATTTGTTGATTGACTTTTTTGCAGGCTTCAGACTACCAAAGACCTTTCGATAAATCTTCAGAGCGTTTGCTGAAGTCCTTGCTATGCAAGCGAAAAAAACTAAACCCTTCATATCTACGTGTTATGGCGAGATATGTAGGACTTGGCCTACTTAACGCTAAGTAAACGAAATTTTGTCATAAATTATTGTGATTGTCTGTGCTATAGTTTGGTGATGAATTATTTTTTACATTTGTTTGTGTGAAATATGCTTGTGTAAATCGTTTTATCTTTGGATTGATATTAAATTATATTATTTAGTTTTGGTTTTAATTGAGCAATGAAACAATTTTAGAAGTTTTTTTACAACTTTATTTTAAGACATTTCACTTCTGCGGTGCACTCGTACTTGAGCTCTTGGAATCGCGAATTGAAGCTGAACGTCTACGTTTGATCTCCTCTTGACGACGTACCTTTAAACAAACATTTTTATTATTATTACAACATTAAAATTAAAATGAACCAAGCTATTTGGCTTAAAATATGTTGAATCGTTTCTTCAATAAAATTGTGGCTGATTTAATACCTTTACCTACATTAATGGTAAGAAAAGGGGTAAGACACAGCAATTTTTGTTACAACTGAATATGATCACTATAAATTATTATAGTTATATGATACCAGTTGTTATTACTATTTTCCAACAACCCAAAACCTAATTAAACTTGATATATTTACTAGATTCAATAGAAGTACCTTAGATTCCTTCTTCCTTTGAGCCAAAAGCTTGGCATATTCAGCCTCGGAGGACTTGCGTTTCGCCAGGCGTTTCTTTTTCAGGGCCAATCGGTGGCGTCTGCGCTGCAGCACTACAGGGGTGACTAGCCTTTGGATCTTGGGAGCCTAGCGGATAAAAAATAAAATTAAATATGGTTACGAGAAAGAAATCAAGCTTGATGATTGAAAAATAAAATTCTGACTGAAATTATATTTTAAATATAAAAATGAATCCAGAATGTGTTGGTAAGCGCATAACTCGAGAACGGCTGAACCAATTTCGATAATTCTTTTTTTATTATATTCCTTGAAGTACGAGGACGGTTCTTATGTAGAGAAAACGTAAATATGTACCACGGGCGAAGCCGGGGCGGACCGCTTGTATTTTTATAAATATGTGAGAGAATTACAACAGAGTAGTTATGTGGCTATACCTTCCTATTACAATGTACTCTATGGTGTGCAACATAATGTCGATATTAAATTGATATGAAATGCATGGGGTTACGGGCCATGCCATGGTTTATATTCCTTGAGTCAGTAGGCAGTAGCTCGATGATATAGTCTCAGTACTACCATCGACCGCGCAAGGTGTGCGCACTGAGTCACGTTTTAATGTTATTTTATTTATTTCACATATCTACCTAATTATAATTAATTATGGAGACTATAACTCTACTTAATTATGGAGAGTTATTTAAATTCTCTGACAACTTTATTAAATTTTATTTTATAAATACATTTCTAGATAAATAGATAACAGTGGAAAATGTTGCAAAGCAAAGTAATATAAGCGCTGAAGTTTTAATGTCTTGCTCACTGTAAAAGTAGACAGGCATAAGTCTGAATCTTCTGCTCGGAGCTAATTTATTTTACCCTGGTTTTCATTTCAACCAAGTTATTGAACCTGATTAAAGTCATAATCAACCCAGGGGGAGTAACTGAAGGTATATTTTGATGAAAAAATTTTTTTATAAATATTCTATTGAAGTGTAATTTTAATAATTTACTTTGAAAATGCCTAAATCTGAATGATTAATAAATTTGAGGAATTTAACTTCTATAAATTCATGCTTCAGTTAAATTTATACGAACAAACAACCAGAACTAGATTTATATGAATACAAACATAATAAAAACATTATAATAATATTCATTATCAATTATATTTACTATAGAGGTTTTTTTTTAATTGTGTTGCACCCGATTTTCAAGTATTTATATAGTAAGACAAGAAAATTTTAATATTGAGTATTAAATTTAAAAAAAGGTATAAATCAAAGAGAACTTACCTTATACCTGGGTTTGGCATTTTCCTTGCCCTCCTTAGCGGGGAGCAGACGTTTGACAACATAGCGACGTACGTCATCTTGCTTGGTCAAGTTGAAGAGCTTGCGGATCTTGGACGCTCTCTTGGGTCCGAGACGACGGGGCACATTGCCGTCTGTAAGTCCAGGAATTTCCTATAAACATTGTATAAATATTTGAGTTTACTTTCAATTATAACGCGAATCATGTAAAAAGAACGCTGGATGAAAGTGATGGGGTGTGGTTTGGCATGTATCGAGTTTGGCACGATAGTTATTTGCTGCTTATTTTATTTTTGAAGTAGGCTCTCGAGTTGTGGCTTCGCAACTACATATTTGTTATTCTTATACCACCCCATAACACCAAATAGACCAATAAATCGCCAATGCGCAGCTTAAGCGTCAGCGTTCTTTTTACATGACGCGACCTATAACCTGGATACAATGTTGTTTTGTGTCAGGATTGTTTTGTACGATCCTAAAAATGGAACATCACTACTGGAAATAAAGTAGCAATACACCTTAGGAACTTTTAATTTCCCCTGCCGCATATAATTACCTAGATTTGCAGATCTAGGAAACAGTAAGAACAGGGTTTCATTCATCAAGACATGCTTAGAAACTTTAATGTGTTTCTACAATTATTATAAGAAGTATTTTTTGAAATAAAAATCAAACTTACTTGAGCACCCTTGCGCACAATAACAAGGGCCAACACCGATAAGTTGGCGTCTACAATGCAACCACGCACTGATTTACGTTTTCTTTCACCATCACGACGAGGTCTGTAGCAAGAGTGGCCCTTGGACATCAACAAACGAACACGGCCTAAAATTAAATAAAAGCCCGTATTTTAGAAACGGCAAACAGTTCTGAATAAGTTGGCACCTAACCTCAAAATAGTTTAATTTTGTTATTAATCAAATAAAAATTACAAAGTGCGAAATTTTCATATCGAAGAAAAAATATATATTTTCGTGTACTTACTGTTGGTGAGGACACCTTGTTTCATCGGGAAACCCTGTTTGTCGTTGCCACCGGCAACACGTAGAATATAACCCTTCCATTCATCGCCTAGCTGGTCAGCTTCAACTTCAGCGCCCATACGCTTCTCGTAGAAAATACGGAGCTTGTGCTCATCCACAACTTCGAATAATTTCTGGCATCCCGTTGCCGGGTAGGATACGTTCAACTAAAAACAACGAAACAAGGTTATTTTGAACCACATTTTAGACTGTTTATGTTGCGAAGTCGTTATGGTAGTTTGTAAAAATGAAATCAAAATCGATCATGAATCGATTTTACAGTAGTACTATACTTGGAAATTAACTTAGAAAACTCAAGGCATGAGAATCGTTCTTTTTCAGCACTTTCATTTCATCACACTTTATCAAACGTATCACAGCACATTATGAATTAAATCACACATTTATCTGTAGACAAATTAATATTGATGATCACTCATTGAATATTTTACTTATCCATCATTTTATATAATAAATAAAAACATTTTGTAAGAACCTTCATGACTGCGGCTAGCTCCTTCGAACGTCAGCCATGAAAAAGGACCATCGACAATGTAAAATTAAGATCAACAACAACTATGAACTATCATATTTTTTTTACTACATGTAACACTTTACTATAGACAAAGTTTATTCATGCACGATAATACAATAATTACCTATTTTATAGCTGAAGAGTTTGTTTGTTTGTTTGAACGCGCTAATCTCAAGGACCAGGAAGGTCCAATTTCAAAAATTCTTTCAGTGTTGGATTATTGGATAGCCCATTTATCGAGGAAGTCTATAGGATAACCTGGCCCCCTAGTCAAGTGGCTTTCTGTTAGCGTAGCGTTCAATAGAATAGACTACGAATGTATGAGATTGACGTAAGCTGTAGATACGTTTATCTACAGCCTACGTCAATCTCATACATTCGTAGCCACTTGACTAGGGGGGCTGTAGATACGTTTATCTACAGCCTACGTCAATCTCATACATTCGTAGTCTATTCTATTGAACGCTACGCTAACAGAAAGCCACTTGACTAGGGGGGAGAACCGGGGCCACGGGAGTGAAACCGCGGAGCACAGCTATCTTAAATTTCAGATTTCATATTACTAATTAAAGCACGTAAAATAAATGACGGAGTAATAGCAATAGCACGTATAGTACATAAAGGAGCATTAGCATTTAAATTCAGATCATCAATCTAACTATACTTTACATTCAGTTCCAATCCTGTAAACTTTTGTTTAAAATAGAAAAAATATAAGATATATTGTGTAAATAAATGGAAAATCGGGATACCTTTCTGTTTGCAATAAGTTATTATTACGATTATGTAGATTTATATTTATATTTGTTATAATATAGTATGACCGGTCATCCACATTTATAGGAATCTATCTTGGAATGTATCGGCTATCGGCATCCGATATCCGATATCGGATCGGATAATGTGAAAACGCTCTTACGTGTGTCGCTCACGGTGATATCTGACAAAGGGTGTCTTCCGTTATGCACTGCGACCACTGAAAGGTGCTCAGAACAAAGAATCCTATGGAACTGCCGTAATTGTTCAATTTGACGCGGAAATAATAATGATATACCCATCTCTTTCTCACAACAGTGGTTTTACCTTAGAAAAAGCATCTACACTCTTTTTATTAGCGCCCTCTTCATTGGCATCGATATACCTTTGCTGCCACGGACGCCATCTTAGTATACGGTTTTGTTTACATGTGAGAAGATGTCATTGTGAAATTTTTATGATTTTCCAGTGTTTTTCGACCATAATCGAGTGTAATAAGTATAATTGAAAATAATAATAGGTACCATGAAGTGTTCTATAGTAGGTTGTGGCCTATGCCAAAGCAAAAACAGGCCGAATCTAACCTTTCAACGGTAAGTGGCTAACATTTTGTTAAATTGTTGCTTATATTAAAGTGTATTTATTATCAAGTGTATAGAAATCTTTTAATCATTTTACATTTAATCATCTTAGTTATTATGAGCTGTAGAAACAACAAGTGAACTGTAGAACTGTAGAACTGTAGAACAAGTGAACGTCCCTAGCCCGCCATGTTTGTACCCCGATTTGTTTACTTAGGTATGCAGGAAAAGTACATGCATATGGCAGTTCCATATGATCGTTGTTCAGAGGAAAGGTGTGACGTCAATTCAGTATACTGTGAAGCCGTTCCTTTATAGCCAGTTATACTGGTTACGATTTAAAACGGAACGCAATCCAGTATACTGTCAGCCGCATTTTTTGACGCAGCATTCAAATGATTGTATTAAAGTTTTCTAGAACATAAAAATAAACTGTTTTGGAGTACTGTCCAATTAAAAATATTTTAATTAATATTAATTGTAAATTGAATTTATAATATAATAAAAGTAAGTACTTTTTCATAAAAAAGAATAAAAAAGAACTTTCAGCTCGTATTGAACATTTTCAACACAGTCTAATAAAGTTAATTTTTGCAATTCTTCCATTGTTTTATTTATTTATCCAAACTAATTACAGAACTTTAAAATTTTCTGATTATACTGTAGCTTTGTTTATAAGACGTTAGGCACTCGAGTGGTTTTGACTGATCATATTACTTGCTCTGTGGACTGATTACGTGATCAAAGTACTGCGAGTACCTTACCTCGAAAACGCCAGTGCTCACAGTAGAATATGGCGGCGATTAATGACGTCATAAATTTCCCTAGGGTACTGCGGCAGTATACTGGCAGTCCATAACGGAACGAATTTTTCTACAGTGATAGCACTGTGCAGTGGTTGCAGTGCATATCGGAAGACACCCAAAAACTTATGCCCGCTCATGCAATTGTGGGTTTGCGTATTCATGCGAATATTCCTGGCCGGCATTAGCAAAGAGTTCAATCAACTTTGAAACACGCAATGTTGTCCGCAACATGCGGAAAACCAAGAAGCTTATATCTAATACACCTACCTTACCACCAAGAAGCTTATATCTAATACACCTACCATACCTTGAATGACGCCTGTATGTTTTTTTATCCCTTTCACCTAACTTGGCAAGTTGGTGTGAAAGGGATAAAAAAACATACAGGCGTCATTCAAGGTCATATTTTCTTGTTACAAGTTAATGGTCATAGTGCAATCTCCAGTGTATTAGATATAAGCTTCTTGCGGAAAACGATTTCTCAACGTATTGTTGATGATTCATAAAAAATAACGGCTACAGATCGAGAGTAAACATTAAAGATGTTGGTTTGTTTTTACATACAATCACAATGGTCCTGGCAACACTGATTATCTATGGAAAATAAGTGACAGTGACATTTGACACTTTTGACAGGTGCAAGTATGCTACTACTTGTCATTTGGACTGCGATTAATTCTGTAACTTGAATCTTATTGCAAAACCTTTAAATGAAATTTAGTCCTCTAAATCCATTCATTTAAATTTTTTACTTCGACGTGTGGTGTACAGTCATTGATTCAAAGTATTTTGGATTTTATTTATTTACCTATTTGATAAAAATCAAGTGTTAACTATTTTTCTTTTTACGTAAAATTTATGTTTATTAAAAAATTGTTTCCAAAATGAATAACGAAGATCATAGAATATTGGCTCACAGGCAACATGTTAAATACTTTATGCGATTTTTAAATATTTTACCCTCATCATTATCATCTCATGATACAACAAGGTAAACTTTGCTATAAACAACTTTTGATAAACAAAGTATTTAAGCTTCATATATAAATTTGTTATTAAAAATAAAATAATTCGATTGATAATTTGATCTATTATGATTCGTAAATAAATAACCTTCGCTTTTTTGAATTTATATATCTTGTTACAATATAAATATTTAATATTTTTTTCAGGGTTACTATAGCATACTTTTCCGTATCTGGTCTAGATGTCTTGGGCTCCATTTCATCAATATCTATAGAACTTCAGAGAAGGATAGTAGATTGGTTATATCAATTGCAAGTCCATCCAGAAAAGGATAGTAAGTAAAAATTATTGAACATTTAAAATTTTCAATAATTTCATCTTAATTAGCTCCCTTTACTAAGTATATATATTTATCTTAATAAGCTCTTTAATTTTTTTTTTATTATTTACTAACCCTAACCATTCCAGGCATTAAATTTAATGTTAGGCATTCGATTTTATGTTGCAATTTAATTAAATGTTCCTTTATTCAAACTAGAATAATTCTAGTTTGAATTATTCAAACTCAAACATTTATTCACTATTAAGATTTCTATTAGAAGCATTTCTTATTCCCATTACCATTTTACCACCGATTCGGAAAGTAGTGTCTACGGAGAAGAACCAACAAATAACTCCTTTATTCTAACATTCTGCATGTCTCGAATATCTTGTATTATTTGTTTTTCTATAATACTCTGTATAATTACTAAATGATATGGGTACTTTTTAAATTTTATTTCACTCTTTTTGGTTATAGTTACAATTTGGTCTAATGGTAATGTAATGGATATTTTTTATCAGTTACCATTTTATGGTTAATTCAAAGGTATTTATATGTTTTATTGTATAGGATTTATTTAAAAAATTCCTAATTTGTAAAAGGATTTGAGGCTGGGTATCTCAGCAGCAGTTATCTCCTACGCTTAAGAAATTTTGTGTAAACAATCATAAGGCCACAAGATTAGTTTTATTATTTTATAGAGCAAACATACGTGAGGCTATAAGTTCACTTAAATAGTAGCTACTTGTTATGTCAATCTAATATTTGCATATTTGATAAGACAGTTATATAGTTAAACATTAGCATATCTAACTATTAAATTTCACATTAACTGCTTTTAAAAGGGAAGTATGACTAATTATGTATTGATGAGAAAGTTAAATGACATGTAGTCAAATTAACATGGCTTTACTGTTTTACACAATGTTAAAATTAATCATAGTTTATTATTACATTCATTAATAACAGTACCCTAATAAGATGACCGCGGAGCACAGCTAGTTTTAAATAATCGGTCAAGAGTGATTCAAGGACTTGCGTCCTATCTATATTAGTCTATACTAATATTATAAAGAGGAAAGGTTTGTATGTATGTATGTATGGTTTTCACGCATAAACTACTGGACCGATTTTAATGAAATTTGGCACAGATAATCTTTAGACCTTGAGAAAGAACATAGGCTATCTTTTATTGCGAAATATGTACCATGGGCGGACCGCTAGTATTTCATAAATGTAATAAGTAGGTATGTGCATAATTTTATTACGTATTTTAGCTGGTGACATGTCCGCATGTGGCTTCCAAGGATCATCGACGGTGAACATCGATTTGAGTTCCGAGAACAAGATGTACCGTTGCGGTCACCTTGCGATGACGTACACGGGTCTCTGCGTGCTGTTGGCATTGGGAGACGACCTCTCGAGGCTTAATCGTAAAGCAATAGTGGAAGGTTTGTTTATTTTAAGTGTCTGATTTAAATAGACGTATTAATATTAACGATCTGAATAAAAAAATAGCTTAGAATGTCCGATATAAAAAAAAAATACCGCGTGTGCCGAATGCCGAGCTACACGTGTCAAAAGTGAAACTTCTTTGGCAAGATTCAATGATATCAAAATCGTCGCCTTACCCCATGTTGTGACGGTATTACCATGACGCGAACTTTAAATTTTACTCTCTCGATTGAAATATTTCACGTAAGCTCTAAGTAGTTCATTAGTTTCGTAACAATAGCGGGCGCATTCGTGCATGTCGGATAAAAAATATCTAATTGTGTCAAAATTAATCTTAAAAACTTAGAAATCTAATATTATAAAAACTCTGTGTATATATTATTATTGACCTTGCAACAAAGATATTATCAAAAGACGTTTTCAGACAAAAGCAAAAAAAGAACCTTTAAATAATATATTTATCTTTAAAAATTATAATTATTAAATAATTTTTGTTTGTTTGATATTATCTATAAAATAAAAAGTATTAATATAGTTCCGTATTTATTTTCAGGTGTAAAAGCCTTGCAAACAAAGGAAGGCAACTTCTCAGCAACACTTTCAGGCTGTGAATCTGATATGCGATTTGTGTATTGTGCCGCGTGTATCAGCTATATACTAAATGATTGGTCTGGCTTCAACATAAAGAGGGCTACAGATTATATTATAAAATCAATAGTGAGTATGTTTAATTCATGAATAAAACATCATTCATAACAACTGCTAGAACTAGTTGTCGTATGTTATTTGTATTTTATAATAAGGACTAAATAAAAATATTGCAAGTTAACGAGTTAGCAAACAATGAAATTGCGCCCTTAGAGGTATACCTATCAAAATCTATGGAATATTTCTTGGTGTTAAATAGAATGAATGTCTTTGTTTTGAAAATATTTTAAACTAGCGGTCCGCCCCGGTTTCGCCCGTGGTACATATTTACGTTTTCTCTACATAAGAACCATCCTCGTACTTCAAGGAATATAATAAAAAAGAATTATCGAAATCGGTTCAGCCGTTCTCAAGTTATGCGCTTACCAACACATTTTGGGATTCATTTTTTTTTTATATTATAGATTGTATTACCTTTACTTAACAATAACTTAAATCAACATATCAATTCTTTTCAGGGTTATGATTATGGAATTGCCCAATGTCCGGAGCTGGAATCTCATGGAGGAACCACATTTTGTGCTCTAGCAACACTTAGCTTAACTAATCAGTTGGACCAACTAAGTGAAGAGCAAATAGAAGGTCTAAGAAGGTGGTTATTGATGCGCCAAATAGACGGTTTCCAGGGCAGACCGAACAAACCAGTTGACACCTGCTACAGTTTTTGGGTCGGAGCATCTTTAAAGATTTTGGACTCCTTGAATCTGTCTAACTTTTCCAATAATAGAAATTATGTTTATGAAACTCAGGATTGTGTGGTTGGCGGCTTTTCAAAATGGCCGGACACTTGTACCGACCCAATGCATACATATCTAGGTTTGGCTGGCTTGAGTCTTATTGGCGAAAGTGGATTGTTAGAAATAGTACCCACATTGAATATAACGAAACGTGCTCACGATCATTTGAAATCACTACACGAACAATGGGCGGGAGGATCATAGCTTTAAATAATTTTAAATATACACGAAGTTTGTCCCGGTGTTGCCATATCAAAAATTGTTACATTAATTTTGGCGGCGTCGATTCGCTTTCAATGAAAATTTTGCCTGAAGTTGTTGTATTGCCACCGTTGCTGTTATATTTTGCGTGAGTTGTTAGTACTTAAAGAGTTTAGGTAATTAGGTGCTAAATCAATATGAATAAGTGTTATATGATAAATTTTTTAATGTGAAACAACGACATTGTAATTTTATTCTATTTTTAGAAAGCGGGAGTTTCGAGTAGATAAGGTTTTAAAATGGATTTAATCGTGATAATCCATTTGTGTCAATTGCATCGATCTTATTTTAAAACTTTAGCTAATAGCTTATTCACAAACGAACTCCTGATTGGAGAGGTTTCCGATGTTTTTTTTTCAGTTTTTATCATTATCGACAAATTAACTCGCTTTTTATATAAATAGAGTAAAATAGATATGAATAATAAATTATGCATTTTGTATGGTGCCATTTTTGTTTTAATGGCAAAATTTTCGATAGTTAGGTATTTATTGCACAAATTTTAATTGTAAATTTATATTTTTGGTAAAGAGGAAGATACACACAGAAAATATAGAAAAACGCACAGGGTGAATTCAATTACTATTTAGAATATTGTTTTAAGTAAAGATTTCATGATTGATTGAATATTTACTTTATTTGCTAAGCCGATTTCAACTGCTTTGTTTTATAAACATAAATTGATAAAAGCCAAACTAATAGTTGATAATTAAATTACAGTTTTGATAAAATAGTAATGTATTCTACTACAAAGTAATAATATACCTATGCTTCAGTTATCCGCTAAAGTTGGTGGAGGAGATGGCATTTTAATGGATTAAAACAATAAACTGAAATTTAGCTTAGTCAGTTGCTACGCGAAGTAATTCAGATCCATTTGTAAGTTTTTAACACCTAAGAGGATGTAACGATTTGGGAGTTTTAATATGATAAAGTTAGGTTCAAAACAGGATATGTTCCAAATTTTTCAACAAAAACCAAAAATAATGGGTTGAATAATGTACACAAGAAGCCACGATCTTGATTAAAATCCGATTTTGTTCGTTCTCTTTTCGCTTTTATGTATTCTCTTGAGCATGTTTAAGTTCTTGGTTTTCAAATTAATGGTTAAGTCATATTATGTATTAGATTTTTTATTATTACAGTGATGTGGAACACACGTCATTTTACAATTAACAAGTTCATATTTTAAAACAGTGGTGCTTTCTAAAGCCTGAATTCTTGATACAACAACTAGAATTTCAATAGCCGATTAATTCATGAGTATTTATATGTATGTAGTTAAAATTGAATACTCGTCATATACTTAAATAACAGAATAGAAAATAACAATAATTCCTATCATGAGTGCTTTTCTTTAGTTGTGGAAATAGTCACTGCTAGTCTTTAACTCAGATAATTTAGCTGTATAAAACAATAAAACATTTTATATCTTAGAAACATTTCTACGAACAATTTTAATTTTATCTCTATCAGTAAGTTTAGCTATAAAATTCTGTTCTGTCCAATTATATCAAAAATCTTAATGCGCTTTGATTCAAGTTGTTATAAAAAAATAGTGCAGTATTATATAATATCTCTTCTAAATTTTTATTTATTTTAGCGTTTTAAAATTAACATGGAAAAACCATCCAGTCATTATATTATTAGGTACATACTAATGTATTTTTATTGTTTCCGCATTCGAAAATATAGAAATAGATTTTAACATATAATTTTAATAAAGAGGCGGAAAATTGTTTTCAAGTTACATATTATTACCGTAGGTAGAGTTGTTTAAAAAAATATTTAAAAAACACGTTTTTTTACTTTAATCTTTCTATTAATTTGCATTCAGCAATTAAAATAATTTTGTAAATTATATTAATACTTAATTTTAGATATATCTACATAATATAACATTGTGAACCAATTTTTTTGTAGATAAATTAAAATAAATTATCATAAAAAACGGTTTATTATTTACAACTTCCGCAACTTAGCGTAATTTTACTGTTATTGGTACCATCAAATTAATTTTATATTAATTTTATGTTTATCATTTGCACGAATCTAAAACGATTATTTATAATATTTTAATAATATTTACTTAAAAAAAAATACGTGTGGCACTCGAGGACTGCCGCGGTAAAGCTATTGAATAGCATCGCATCGCTGTGCCGGTTGGAGTGGGGGGTGTTAGGTTTTTTCGTTACGAAATTTTTACTTTCGATCGCCGCGCTCAAAGTCTGAGATAAAAGCTATGCAATAGCTTAAAAACAAATTCAAATAATAATTAGTAGTTAGTTACTTCCTAAAAAATTATAGTACGTAAGTACGAAGCACGACGCGTTACCTTCTTTAGTTTGAATTGAGTAATGACGTGTGCTTCGATTTTTTTAGTAGAGGCGCTAAATTAATTATTAAGAATATAAGAAATTAGTATAGGTACTATACGTATGTGAATAAAATCAGTGTATCTAAATAAAGTTGAAACATCTCATAAACACCAAGCACTCACTAAATACGATGTACCTATATGAATAAAAAAAGCTACAGTTTAAATCCTATGCTATGAAACTTAGTAAGTACATCAATTTAAGATTTAAAAATTATTATTTTTATTCAATAATTTCTAAAGCTTATGTGAACTCTGGTACATAAGCTAAATCATTGCCCGTAGTGCCCAGTATCGTCAAAATCCGTTTAGTGGTTCTCGAGTGAAAGAGTAACTACCATAGGTACTAGATACATTTACATGGAATACATCAAATGCTGTAGTCGCTGTATGCAAGAGTATATAAGGCGTATGCACTTTTTATTTTAAAAACAAATATAAAATATGAATAATATAAAATATTATTTCTAATTACTTAATGCGAATGTTGATATTATTCAACATGTTTTCTTAAAGTATTGTAACTTAGGTAATTGAACGTTAATTAGATCGGAAGCCAAATTTTTCTTATAAAGATAAGCTGATGGAGGATCTAGAAATAATAGTTTTTGTCCATTATTATATAATTTATTATTTTTAACAAGAAAATTGATATCGTATGCCTCCGAAATAATTTTAACAATTTGAATTTGAATCGTAAGCGAAGTATAATCTTATCTATTTAGAATTTCCTTTCCTTATTTCCATTAATTAACAAGAAAACAGATCGGATAGATAAAAGGACTATAAATCTTAATGATGAATAGGTGAGCTCACTCCTTGGATCAGAATTGTAAATTGCTTATTTGTGCGTATTCGTGGCCGCCGATAAAATCGGGCCTTAGTTGGATAAAATGTATCTGCCGTATTAGTTGACATTTCAATCTTATTCCAGCTTACAACAATTAAACTTTGTTTGTTTAATCTTATCTCATTTATTTCTGTGAATAATTACTTAAACATTTAGATTGTGTAATATATTATACAATACAAATTCCTACTTATGTATCTACGCGTTTTGCGTAATAGTGATTAGTACTTTATTTACACACGTTTTACATAGTATTCTTCAAGCTCATCAAATCTTACCCACGAGTACATAGATATTTTGTACTAGCTTCCGCCCGCGACTCCGTCCGCGCGGATGTCGGTCTTCGCGTGGATGGTCTCCATTTTGATTAACTCTGACAATGACATCTTATAAATATCTATTGGACCCAAATACGGCTAGGCCTATAATCAAGAAGCTTATATCACAGTATTACCATTATTTCCTACAGTAAGGAATCGCCTTTGATGTCGCGCGATGCCGCCGCCAGCGTAGGTACTTACGCTGCCACACGAAAATACGCTAGGGTTGCAACAAATGGGAAATAAAACAATTGTGATTATTAATATTATGATGAAATCTTTATTCATATTTACATTCAAAATAATTGCGATTATTAAATCTGATGTAATTATTTGTTCATAAATATATAATTACAGATATTGCACTGCTAAATATTATTTACGTGGACACTTTATTTTTGGATGTTCTTAATTGTATATTATAACATTTAACTAAGTAATGCATTCGCATTGGGATGTACAATCTGATTAGAAAATAATGAGGACAACATATACATAGCTTTGATTTTAATTCAACAGATACAATTAATACAATCTTTCTGAAATATTGTTTCCTTCTGGGATTTCAATGTAGATTTACATCCGTAAACCGAACAGTTTGTGCGCGCCATAATAGAATATGTAAGTACCTATGTATAATAAAATTATTACACAAAAAATACGACTGCGTCATCCTTTCGCGCTAGGTAAAGCGAACTAAGCGTGTTTGCTTTACGCGGCCCGCGTCGCCCGACCCCCGCCAGTTCCCCTCCGTTTCTCTGCACAAGTACATTCGTCGCACTACTGTAGGAAATAATGGTAATACTGTGCTTATATCTTATACACTGGAGATTTCGGTATGAACATTTGACGTGTAACAAGAAAATTGTTGTGTTCTATCACTTTCACACCTAACTTGGTATTGCCACTGTTAATACGAAGTTTTCCCAAGGCTACTATGTATGCTGTAATATTCTGTGCAAAAGGTTAGTTTTTGTACATGAGTTTGTTGATAAATTGCCAACAACGTCATTCAGAAGCATTGTTGGATGAGACAATTATTATTTATGCTAAATAAAATAAGTATCTGAACCAATTATTAAAAAGCGATACTCCCTGATTATGGGTAGTTACCATAATAAAATTGTAGCAACTCTCACTTTGACAATATGGCATAAGTGTCAAAAAAATTGCGTCGCTTCGAATATTTAAGTTAATATTGTTGCGTATTTAATAAATATTTTCCGAATATTAATAATGTATTGCATTGTGAAAAATTGCAGAAGTTTTTGGACACCAAATTCTGGCCTATAATTTCACAGGCAAGTGTATATTTACGTTATTTACAATATTCCTCAATACTCATGCATTTACCTGTTAAGAATCATTTTAATGGCAAAAATCGTCAAATTTATCATCATTTTACTAAGCAATCATGTTAAATAAGTTCTTTTCCTAATACTTTCATCATTTTTCAACAAGTTTTCAACAAACAAATTTAACAAGTAAGGTAACCATGATGATGGGTTTTTACGGATAGCGACGATAATATATTGCTAAACAATATTATGATGAACATTTAGAGCGTATACGCACTATGCGGGTAACCGCATTGCGGGTAGCCGTCCGGCTGACCGCAAGCACAATTATGTACGTAATATTCATTTCTATGCGCACTGCGATGCGGCTACCGCAGACCGCACAGTGCGCATAGAAATGAATATTACGTACATAATTGTGCTTGCGGTCAGCCGGACGGCTACCCGCAATGCGGCTACCCGCATAGTGCGTATACGCTCTTAGAACACCATTTTAAAAATTTTTATACTAGTAATGAAACAACACACGACATCGGTATTGCACTCACATATTGTGGTTTGTTCTTTTTTACATTGAAATTTATACTTTTTAACCTAATATTTTTTTGTTTTACGTATTTCAGCTTTCCAAAAAATGAAGTAAAAAGAAATATATGTGCCTATCAAGGGTAAAATTACTGAGGATTACGACCCAGAAAAAAATACTGCTATAAACAGTTTTAATTTGATGTTTTTGGCTTGAAGTTGACCCGTCGAAGCAACGCGTTTAAAAAGAAGATCTGAGTAACTTACAATTTGGTAAACAGCATCTGATGCAAACACAACTTTCCTCTATTTACAAAGGATGTTAATGATGTATATCGGTTAATATCCAAGCTTTGTAGCCAAAAGTTATCAAGCGTTATTTAAAACTATCATTCTCTACCAATTAAAATTGTATGTCGTATAAAGGTGATAATTCTTGTAAGTTGACCAGTAATTATAATAAAAATACTGTTAAAAATATATGTCGTTATTATATTTTATAGACCATGATTTTTAGTTTTTTCTATTTCGAAAAATCCAGTGTGGTCACCCACAGAAAGAGACAAAAAACAACACTGACGTCATTCAAGGTTATATTTTCTTGTGACAAGTTAATAGTCATAGTGCAATCTCCAGTGTATTAGATATATAAGCTTCTTGCCTATAATAATACGCAACGTACGCGGTTCTACAGAACAACGTCTATGGATAAAACTGAAAAATTAAGATTTTTTTTTCTACGTATTTTTCCAGGATAAAAAGTATCCTATTTTACGCCCAGGATAATAAGGTATAATTATACCAAGTTTCATCGAAATCGAACCGTTAGTTTTCACGTGATGTCTTCACATACAGACAGACAGACAGACAGACAGACAGACAAAAAATTTTTTAATGACATATTTGGGTTTGGTATCGATCCAGTAACACCCCCTGCTATTTATTTTTTCAATATTTTCAATGTACAGAATTGACCCTTCTACAGATTTATTATATGTATAGATTATAAACCTATTCGTCTTATATTGTATGTAAAATTTTACCAATAAGCTATTTTTAAAATTGTACATGTAACAAATTTTCGTAGCAGTGTCATAATTATTACAGATATGAGGTAACCTAAATTTACTTTGAAATAAATTCACGTTTCAAATAAATTCGAGATACAAAATTGTAACACCTTTGGCGTCTAACCTACTTAGGTACTGCTTTACGATATTTCACATCTGTAAAAATATTTCGAGTCGAAACCAATTTATTGAATTCACATAAAGCGTAGCGTCCATACGGCGAACCTTTTGAAATACGATTTCCGGCGTTCATTGAACAGCGTTAACCTATCTTAAATGCACAAGTGTGCTGTGGAGATAGCATAGTTCTCGCTAATACTTCGGTAAGTCGAGTCTCGGCTTTAGTCCCCCTGAGCCCGGTTTCAGCGTAGATATCTGAAAACCATACTGCTCGTATAAGTAATGAAGCGCCTACATAACGGCGAATAAAACGCGGTGGGGCGATTTACCGGTATACCAGAGTGTTTCCGGCTGACTTACAAAATGTATTTTATTTTGCTCGGTTTTCCTAGTTTGGTTTGAACTACTGCTTTCTAAATCGAAGAATTCGTTGCTTATTCATGAAAAGGGATAGAGCCACAGATAGAGCTAATTTCGTTTTCTGTAACTGACATCTATTTGGTATCAAGTAAACACATCTAAATAGATACAGACACATTATAAATATATTTATAGAGGCTATTTTACATAGTGTCAGTTTTTTATAAAATATGAATCAATGCAAATATTGTAACTAATCTAGGTATATTTTCGCATATCAGGAAACATGTCATTGTTAAGCAATCTCTTTAGCGAAGTGTTTAATTGCTATACATCCTGACACGTACATGAATATTATATATTGTATATTAAACGTATATAAGTAGGTTCTGTCGTGACGCACTGAGCCAATTTCACGCTCGCTCTAATACCTACTCCGAACTGATGAGCTACGTTAAGTCATAAGGGAATTAAGTCATGACACCTCATTTGAATGGCTTGATAACTGATTAAGTGAGATAAGTACTTATAATTCTGTTATTTGGTTACGAAATAATTAATTATACATAATACTGCTATCATACATTGAATAATATTGTATTTTTTTAATATGGATGGAGATTATCAGCTGTAGGTATAAGGGGTACTTACAGTTAGGTACTTAATTAAATTAATTTCTCTTTCCGCGCTGTTGTGTGATTTCAAGCATGGACCAATATGTATATTGGTCCACGGTTGAAGTTAGTATTTTTGACACAAAACATTTTTAATTTCAAAGTATTTAAAAAAAAAAATTAAAAATGTTGTGAAACATCACTACAGTTACCTTAGTAAGTAAACAAGAAATATTTAAAGTAACTTTATTTACAGGCAATTATTTATTTAATAAAATACGCTGAGTTCAGATTGTTATCCTTTGGGAATGACCCTGGGAGACTAGTCAAATAACTTTGAATTACTGGACTGGCTCGTCCCGCCACAACTAGATATTAATTATTATTCTACACGCTAGCGCCGGCAAAATTCGAAGACAAAATACCTAGAACGCTGTTGAAATTTTTTCTACTAATTTAAAACACTTACGTTACTCTAGCATAATCGAGTTCGACTATCCCATAGCCAATCGATGGAATCCGTCATGGTGCCATAATATGTATAATGAACTTCCGTCCTAAATAAGTATTCGAGACACGTCTACACTTGCGCATGAGTTTTGGATCATGGAACTGTATAACCACGCGTGTGTGGAAATGATATGCTTATTGAATAATTAGTCGTATGGGAATGTAATCTTCTCGTGCATAATCGTCTTATCGAATTCATCCTTCAAGCTGAAGGATAATCTGAAATTCCTGCAACATTAAGTGAATATTACAAAACGTTAAACGTAAACGTAGGTAATTGTGCCCAACGAAGTTAAAAGCCACTCGCATTTTCGGCTTCCTGCGAATCTCTGATTTTTTTAAAATAAACGTAACACATTTATATTTTATGACCGACATCATAAATGATTTATTAAGTAGGTAAAATTACATAGGTGCTCAGATTAATTTGTTATTTGTCCATAATCAAGAGTTGATTATTAACATTACATTTTCTAGTTGAGAATAGTTAATAATCTTGCCAATTAATAAAAAAATATTACATAACTTTCATCATACATTTCTTAACATTCCTATTGAACCAATACTAATCTATATCCGATCTCTAATACAGTAAAAGCCTCCTTATTTTCATAAAACGTATATCGTGTATGTGGTGTCACAGAATAATTTGTGGCTATTTTCCTCATGAATTCTTATTCAATCTCTGAATGATCCGGGATTCGTCGCGTACATTTGGTTATAGGTATAGTAGATTGTGTGGGATATATGCTCTGATTACTTACAATTTACATGGTACATGGCCAGTCATGCAATATTATACAAATAACTCTATGAACAAAGTGTCGTAGAGGATACACGAAGAAATATTTTATGATAATCTTAGAAAAAGAAACATAGACGATCGGTATCTAGCAATTCAAGTGAACTTGGTTCAATCAGATGTTTTTATTTTTATAGAACAAAGGACTTTTCAACTTTCGTATGGAAAACATTGTAATGATGTACTTTTTAGATTTTCTTTACAAGTTATCTCATGATTTCAGTGCTTAGGCGTTAATTTGTACTGTTAAAATGTATCTACTAATGTAAAATTATGATTATTTTTTACTATGAAACCGCCGCTTTCAATTTTATGAACAGGACATAGTATTAATGGGACACACTAGAAGACACTAGCTTTAAAATAAAAAAAAAGAATTATCAAAATCGGTTCACCCAGTCGAAAGTTCAGCGTTAGGAAAACCTAAATACAGTCGAATTGAAATTCGTAGAAAATAAGGGCATTATTGCTCAAAACGATAGAAAATTAATAATTATTAGCCTGCAGCTGGGAATAAAGCGTACTCTAAATGTAAATTTGAAGACATCTCGAGGTACGCTTTGGGCGAGATGGATAATGTTCTTAGATCCTTTGAATCTGAGTGCTAAACCGATTTAAGGTCTTTATGTATAATATGCTGATTCAGGGTTTTTATGAACTAATATATTCGTGTAGATACGAATATCTTTTTCGTAAAGCTGTCATACATATTCTTCAATAAAAATAGGTGAACGTTAATGTAAATATTGGCCATTTGAAGTAAAATATTGTTCTCTAAAATCCGAGTACGACTTATCAAGCCATACGTTCAAATAAAATAATTCGTTTCATCACAGTACGTTTCGGCGACCAGACGATGAATGGCGATCATTTGTTTCGGTTTGCGCCCATTAACTAAGACTAAGATATAGTCGGGACCACTAGCTAACCTTAACTGATGTTACTACTAGCCCTAAACCTCATTTTATTAGCCGTGGAGTTTGGATTAAAACACGATGCTAGTTAATGTGTAAATGCCATTAGGGGAAAGGGGCCTAAAGTGGGCACAGAGCCTAAAGAGGGCACTCAGTATAGTATCGGAATTTGAAATAATGGCGCGCGCGCGACTCGTAAGCACGATCCCCACACCCCTCCCACCTCGCGGCAGTCGTTGGATTCACTTGCGAGCACGCATTTACAAGCTGCAACAAATAAATGTTTTTCGACGATTTTTGAAAAATATTGCAAGGTATGTAATATGTGTTCTTTTTATTTTGGTGTTTACAATCCTTTAACCAAAATTTGTTAGTTATTAAGTGGCTATCTGGCCATATTTTGGTTCCATAAAAATCCACGTCTCTAAAAATTTTGAGGTAGAATTTCGTCTGAACCTTTCAAATGTCGAAAAAGGCAAAGCGGGCAGGGTAAAGCGGGCACGCGCCCGCTTTGCCCCGTCCGATAAAATGTTACATTCTTTTGTTAATTTGCTTTTTCCTTTCAGATGACCGCTTATAACCGGCGTAAATATAAGCGTAAAACTTCACAAGCCTCATGGGCCATGGCAACGCTCAACTATGCAGCAAGCAAAACTAGAAGTGCAAGAGTTAGGAAAACCTGTCAAAAAAGTAACAACTAAATATGGGATTCCAAGAACGACATTGCAGACATCTTAAATTGGGTTCGTGTAATGTAAAGCTTGGTAGGTTTACTACTTACTGTCTTTTCTACGGAACAAGAAATGGAGCTTTTGGAATACGTATTCCACATGGACTCTTTATTTTACGGGCTGTCTAAACAAGAATTTTTGGAACTTGTATACCTACCTATTACATTATTTTAGGATTTATAAAAAAATATATATGTATATGAAATAATTGTATCGCTTATTAGAGACTAAATAATGATAGACTGTAAACAGGGCGTTATTTTTTTTAAATATTATTTCAGATATATATCTGGAAATATTGTACCTAAAAGTTTAAAGCTCCTAAGAAGTTCCTTTGTTTCATAATATATTCATTTAAAAATAATTGTATGACTGTTTGAAATACATAACTTATAAAATATTTTTGTGTCTTTTACTCTATTTATTATTGTATATATTATTTGTGGCTGTATATTTTGAAATCTACTGTTTAAATCCAGGCCTGCCCGCTTTACCCAACTACTGCCCGTTTTGCCCTAAACGAAAGCCCGCTTTAGGCCTCCCCTTCGGGCAAAGCGGGCAATCGTAGGCTTTTAGTAATCTGTTAATAATTATTATATACTTTAACTTTTGACAAATTTAACCACTTAGCATTCAAAAGTATTTATTAATGGAACTTTTGGCAAAAAAATAAATGGATTAACTTCTTTTCAAACTTCATTTTTTTTAATTTTCCCGTAAGGTGCCCTCTTTGGGCCCATCTCCCCTACTATTCAACATTATAATTAACAACGTTCCTCCACTTATCTCTGAAAACAAAATAAATAATGGGTATACAAGTTTATTTGTATTATGTCTATTTTTATCATATTAATATAAAGTCTATTACATAATATTATGTCTAGTTTGAGTTATTTAAGTGGGATTAAAGCGTGCATGTAAACATTAAATATACACAGATACACAAAATGAAACTTAATTGGAGATAATTTTTACCCATTGAACTTTTCTTCTTTTTCAGTATTGAACTTTAGTTGTGTTTGGGGGTTTTAACCGATGAGCCACTCCCGCTCAATTTCATACATAACGTCAAAATTGAAGTTTAATCCGTCGCCGTTTGATGTCTGAAAATGAACGTCCGAAAAAATGTGCAATATAAAGTATGGACTAAAAAAGATCGGCAGCCCGATATTGCATGATGTCATATTTTCTTTCTGCATATTTTGCAATAGGATTCCATTGTCGATCAACTCAATGACAGACTATATTGTAACAAGCTTTTAAATGTATGCGAAAAAAGCTCGCTCGGTCCTTTTAAACGTTGTAGTAAAATTTAATTTAATCACGGAAAGTTCATCAGTGGCAAAATCAATTTAAGGCTTTTATGAAGCACATTGCACATATATTAAATACATTTCCACATGGATTAGGAATTAGGATGTTTTGGGCTTTCTTTCTATTAATAGATAGGTAATAAATATCAAAGTAGTATACATCTTTTTAAAATGCATTTACTCACAAAAGTTTGGTCTGATTTCATAATTAGTCTCGTCAAGCTTTCATAACTGCAATTGCAATATAAATGTATATAACTGAGTAAAAAGTACACGAAAGAGAAACCTAAACTAGTAACCAAAACATAGACATTCATTTTTATTATTCATCACAAAGCACTCAAGAGCAAAGTGAATACAACAATAATAACAAAGGTCTAGTCGAATGAATCGTCGAGACCCCACACAAGAGACACGTAGGAGTAAGCCACAATGAAACGTTTATGATAGAATCGCAAATGCATTTTTCGTGTCCTGAAAAAGTGCCACTATAGTTAGCGTTCCCTACTCTCAAGTTTGTACGAGGCAAACTTTAGAACACACAGATGTTTTAAACAACGAACATGTCGAAGGGATTATGAATACAATAAAAAAACTAACAAATTTCAAGATACCTACCTTTGCAATAGTTTTTCCACTTTTAAACAATTATTGTCATATATCTGTTTAGCCATTTTTGAGGTATAAAAGGTCTAAATACCACGACTGTCTAAAGCAGGTATATTTCTGATACACGTTTTAACCTTCCCGAGTATGTATGAGTATTGAGTAATCGACAGATGTAAGCAAACAATACGTGCAAAAACATATGCCCCTCCTACGTAAATATAAAAATAGACACAAAGAAAATTTAATAAATATGAAATACGTATTGGAAGAGTCTTTAGATATGTAAAGAGGACAATTAATTAAAATATCGCTAAGAGAAATTTAATATATGTAGAACAAGCAAAGTCGACAACTTCATTTTTTCAGTGTTACTCATTTTTATTATCTACGTATTTAATACTAGCTTTCCGCCCGCGGCTTCGCCCGCGCAGTCAAAGCAAAACCCGCATAGTTCCCGTTCCCGTGGGTTTTCCGGGATAAAACCTATCCTATGTCCCGGGGTAAAAAGTAGCCTATGTCCTTTCACGGGTATCAAAATATCTCTATACCAAATTTCATGAAAATTGGTTCAGTAGTTAAGGCGTGATTATGAGTAACAGACAGACAGAGTTACTTTCGCATTTATAATATTATTTTGTTCAGTAAGGCGCTGCGAACGCTCAAGACTGGACTCTCGCGCGCGTACCTGAGAGGTTCTCAAATTTTGTTGAGCTAGACGCTGTAAACGCTCAAGACTCGATTCTCGCGCGCTTGCTTGAGAGGTTCTCAAATTTTGATCAGCTAGTCGCTCTGAACGCTCAAGACTGGACTCTCGCGCGCGGACTCGAGAAGTCCTCACATTTTGTTCAGCGAGCCGTTGAGAACGCTGCAAACTGGATTCTCGCGCGCGTATTTGAGCGGTTCTCATATTTTGTTCAGCGAGCCGTTGCGAACGCTCGGTACTCGACTCTCTAGCACGCGATTGTGCCACATATTGTCTATGAATTGAAAGACGATTTTCAGTTTCTGATGAAGATTCTTCATTTCGACGTATTTTTGATGCCCTGGCCTGGGAACTATTTCTAGAAAGTTGAGATCTTGATCTTTTAGGCATTTCAAAATGACAAAAGAAAAAATGCCTTTGAACTAAATTAGCATAACTGTAAGCTATATATGCTACTATATTACAACGTACACAACTACCTACTATTTATTAAAATTAAATTGAAAATCATGAAAAATATTCAAGTAATTTATTAGGTTAATAACTAAGTGAACAATATCTCACATATATATATTACACTATCTCAAAAGAACTAAGATAGTGCATTCAAAAATTCACTCTTTCTTACTTTATTTTTATTTTTTTTTCTTCAATAAAACAGAATTGCCGCATACAAACACAAAATTCTATATACGTATCGAGAAAAACACTTCGATAGCGCGATCTAAAAAGTTCAATAAAACAGAATTGCCGCATACAAACACAAAATTCTATATACGTATCGAGAAAAACACTTCGATAGCGCGATCTAAAAAGTGTTCAACGACATCTAGTAATCTATACATATAATAAATCTGTAGAAGGGTCAATTCTGTACATTGAAAATATTGAAAAAATAAATAGCAGGGGGTGTTACTGGATCGATACCAAACCCAAATATGTGATTAAAAAAATTTTTGTATGTCTGTCTGTCTGTCTGTCTGTCTGTCTGTCTGTCTGTCTGTCTGTATGTGAAGGCATCACGGGAAAACTGACGGTTCGATTTCGATGAAACTTGGTATAATTATACCTTATTATCCTGGAAAAATACGTAGAAAAAAAATTAATCTTAATTCTTCAGTTTTATCCATAGACGTTGTTCTGTAGAGTGTAGAACCGCGAACACACGTTCCGTATTATTATAGGCCTAGCCGTATTTGGGTCCAATAGATATAAGATGTCATTGTCAGAGTTACTCAAAATGGAGAAATAAACCATCCACGCGAAGACCGACATCCGCGCGGACGGAGTCGCGGGCGGAAGCTAGTTTTATATAAATGGGTTTAGTTCTGAAAAGAACTTTTTAAATCGGTTTAGTTACTTACTAAACGAATTATTATCAAGCGTAAATTCCGCACACGTCCATCACGTAGGGAGCCGACCGCGCGAGTAAGCCGCGCGGCAAGTTTATTTCGTGATCTTAACCCCCCTCCCGTACCCCTGCCCGAGTGACGCCTACAACCACCCTACAACGCATAGCTAGCCGAATACAGTTTATTTTTTAATTTTTTTTTAACTCGTGATATCTTTTGAATGGATTGTCAGAATCGAATAATTCAAAAAGTAATATAAAGATATTGAAGCAGTCTTAAATAATACATCGTTTATTTTGATAAGGGTTAATACCAAGGTACAAATAAAGAGCTTTTTGTAGCGGTGGTATTTTAATTTCTTTTTTTCAATAAAAAAACGCTTATTGTGACATGACTGTAATAGTTAGAGATATGCTGCCGCTGATTTTTTGTAGATAATGGTGTGTTCTAAAAAAATGTAGTATATCATTTTGTTCTATCATCAATAGTTTTCGCAGCGCACGCGATGTAAGGTAGTTTTTTGATATTTTTTTCACACCTTGGATTACGTTATCGTAATTTTAGTAAGGATGCCTATTTTTTTTGAAAATGAAATATAGCCTATGTCACTCAGAAATGATGTAGCTTTCCAACAGTGAAAGAATTTTTCAAATCTGCCAAGTAGTTTCGGAGCCTATTCAATTCATACAAACAAACAAACAAACAAAAAATCAAACCTTTCCTCTTTATAATATTTGTATAGATACACATTATTAGATTGATAAAATGCTTTTATTCATTAATCTCATAATAAATATCCATTTTTATCTTAAACGAATTTGTTAATGGTTTCTTTCAGTGTACATACTAGGATAAACAATGGAAACGGCACTTATAGTGTCATCAATACAGGTGCAGAAACAGTGTGTAGTCAGCCCAGGATGACGAATCGATTTAGTCCGCGTGCGACTTTGGGAAAGGGTGATCTTATCTCTTCTGTTGGTATAAAAAGCCAATGAACTTTGGAAACATGCACATCATGTATCTGTAAATAAATAAATAAATAAATAAATTTTATAATCCACGATATGTCCACGATCGAAAATACATAGGTAGGTATGCTCGGTGGCTACTAAATTTGTTTGATAATATTTTTTAAATTTGATTTCATCCTGAACAATAAATTAAGTTCCTGTGAGACTTACGTGGTTGTTAGTTCGCATAACGTGATATGTATTTACTAATTATTTCATTATTCAAACATCCATTTTATCAATCGAGTTTAGTCGCAGGTATATTCGAAAAATTAAAAGATGAATTATTAATTTGAAAGGAACCTAGCTGTAAAATGGTACTGCAATATTAAAAGTTTAAAACAGATGAAAACGTGTGTTTTTAGAATTCACACCGTATTAAAAAATATTGATATACAATAAGTCCTAAAAAAATATCAATATAAGGAATACCTTAAAATTGACAAAAATTAAATGTACAAAGAAATAAATATATTTCATTGTTCATTGTATTCGAGATCCAGACAGCGACGATATTTAAATGCTCCGAGGTAATAATAAATCAATTATTGTGTGGGTGTGTGAAATAATATGATCAATATTATCTGCTATTATTTTTTATTTATTCTTCGTATTCTATCACCAAGACTGACCTCTTATAATGTAATAAATATCTGGAGGCTTTACATAGTGTAGGTAAAAAGAACTTTAATGTAGAATGTACTACAGGAATCTAAAGCAGCTAATATCAGGATAATCGCAATAATGCGTTGATAAAATGACCGATGGCATGAGTTTGAGCCATAACAAAGCTAATTATTACGGGCCAACTACACAATGTACTGATTAGAGCTATCCACATATGGCATCGCGGTCGCAATCAACAGCTATAAATCAGTGGCAAGATAACATTTACACTTCGGATGTAGGCTTTGTTACCGGTTTAGCGTAATTGGATTATATTGTATGTGACGGGGCCGTCAGCACGAGTTGGTCATGGCAATAAAGGCCACTGAACATTCTCTTTTGAGAAAGAACAAGTGTGGCAAACGTAAATCTAGATTTATGGTCCCTCTTTATCACATTTTTGTACCTACATTTGAATAGAAATATCGCTTACCTATTTATATTTTCGTCCTAGTTTTTGTTTGAACAATATTTAGTTTGATAAATTTGGTATACAATACCACAACAAACACAACAAAGCGTTTGTTGTATTTCGTGTTTCTAGTTATACAAAGAGAGACAAATTAAAGGATGTATTTTTGTTTCAATGCACGACAAAACACGTTTCGAGTTTTACGAGTTGTTTAATTTGAAGAACAGAACTCAATATTTTGTTTAAACTACCTATACTATGTACGTACTACTTAATTAAAAATACCACAAACAAAAAGTATTACTTAATAATATTTTTTACAGTTCATATAAATGTATTATATTTCCGACACTTCAATTTAAGTTGGATAATCGAATATCAAGGAAAGTAATATTAATCTAACTATGAACAGATACTTAAATAAATGATTTCGATCCTTCCTTAAATACAAGAACCTAATCTATAAACGATATCTAACCACTTATTTAATTAAAGCTTGGTAATTACAGAGCGGCCGGTACCCGTAAGCAAATTTACTAAGGTCATTTACATACATTACAAAGTAAAGAGGTTAACCGTATTACATGGTAGGTACCCACAGTCCCACAATCCGCCGTGAGAGCGTAACCCATTCGAAAAAGAACGAGATTTAATGAAACGCTCAAATTCGCCTGGACTATATAGCGGCTAGTCCAGGAGGCAAATTACAAAACTAATTAAATATATTTCCTTCAACGAATCTCGGAATGGTCAATGCGGAATTCTTTGTGCCTTAATCCTTCCAAGTCAAAATTTTTAATAACTGGTACTAAAAAGCAGATTTCTTACGTTTCTAAGTACAGTCCTTCCCTTACAATTGATTCGTCTCCACTTGAGCAAGTCGCTGTTGCACGTAATTTAGGAGTTGTTTTCGATGGAGGCCTTAACTTCGAGAAGCATGTTACGGAAATAGTGAGCAATTGCTTTTTCCGACTGAAGACAATTTATAAAATTCGAGAGTTCCTCAGTGTCGATCTGCGTATTCGACTTTGTGAGGCAATAATTTTATCCAAGCTGAACTATTGTGTGGCTGTATACGGTCCTTGCCTCTTGGAACGATCTCAGCGACTTATCCAAAGGTTACAGAATGCCTGTACTCGTTTCTGCTTAAACATACCACATCGTAGCCACGTTACTCCTTTCATCAATTCTCTCAACCACCTGAGAATTAAGAACCGGCAAAATCTTTTTCTGGCCTGTATGATGTTTGACATAGTAAAGAATAAACCGCCCGAGTATCTGTATACAAAATTATTGTGGCGAAGTCAAACTAGCAGAAATGAGGTCAGGGGTGTAACCAAAGAGTTGTCAGTCCCGGCACACAAAACTGCAGCATTTCGTGGGAGCTTCAGATACTCTGCTACCAAATGCTGGAACAATATACCACCTCCCATAAAATGTCTGCAGTCTAAATTTAGCTTCCGACGTGCCTTCAAAAAATATTTGTTATCACTTCAGAATTCCCTTCCCTCTTAAGGAGCATTTGTATCTATTATTACTTCCCCCTTTATTATTGTTTATTTCTCTTGTAGCTTTCATTTATTTATGTTACCTTTTGTTCTTACTAATGTTTATTTACTATCTAAGTATCCTATTCCTATTTATGTAATTTCATATATAATATATATATGTATGTACTTACTTTCTTCTTTTTTACATTCGACTCTTTATATAACAAAAATCATACCTATACCTATATTACATAATATTATTCGTTTACTTTGTTGTTTATTGATTCTTCTTCTTATGTTACCATCTGCCTTCTGGGTTCTGGCAGAATCAACAGCGTCATGAATCCTCTGACTCATGACATATGCTGAGCCAGAGCCATTTTACAGCCGTAGCACATAATAACAACTATTTATTGCTTTTATTTCTTTATTTTTTAATGTTCTGTGTTTTGTTATTATTTGTCAGTTGTTGTGTGTGTTATTGATTGTAAATAAATGTGTGTCTATGTCTATGTCTATGTCTATATTTTTTATAAACTTGAAACTGACATTGATTATGTGACTTTTGTACATTTGTGTGTAATTTGAGCAATAAATTAATTCATATTTTACTATGAAAATTTAATTAGGTTCTATTATATTTATAACTAGCTGTTGCCCGCGACTTCGTCCGCGATTACGTCGTTTTTCGTCATTCGTCGTTTAAAAAAAATACGTGACACTTTATTTTTGAATGTTCTTAATTGTCTCTTATAAAAATTAACTACATTAAAATTGAATACTCTGATAAGAAAATCTTAAAATCGGAGGACATCGAAAATCTGAGGAAAACATGAGTGAATTTGATTTAAATTCTACATTACTTAGTAATTCAAATAATAATCTAAATTAAATGTAGATTAACAGTTTGAGCGCATCATTATATAATATGTACCTAAGTATTAAATTACGTTAGTTTACATAGTAATTTTACTAAAAACACGATGACTTTCTTTCGCGCTCGGTACAACAAACTAAGCATGTTTGTGGTACGTGGCCCGCGTCACTCGACCCCCCGTGAGTTCCCCTCCGTTACTATGCGAAAATACATTCGTCGCCCTACTGTAGGAAAAATTGTAATATTTTAAATTCGAGAAATATTGATTTCTTGTATTCGACTATTCGTTGTAGTCGAATACAAAATATATTTGAAGAAACTTAGGTTGGCCTTCAGGCAAAAGGGATCCTATCAAATTATAAACTTGACCTTGTATCTTAAAAGTAAGCATGAAAGGATCCTCTGATAATTGTTGAGCACCAAAGGATCATTTAAAACGCACTACTATAAGAGCGAATATTGTCTAAGAACTGTTTAGATTGCACATGTTCCTCTAAAAGTAGTGATTTCAAAGGTTCTGGTGTATCTTCAAACGAAAGCCGACTCCTTACTCCTCTTTAAAGCATTACAAAAAGAACATACTACGTTAATATCGCCTATACAGAAGATGATCAATTGTGAGGTTATAAGCAAACCCACTTTTATATTTGTCGGACCACACCACCGAACTCGTAGATTGATCTTCTATGTTTACCTCTAAGTCATTAAGACTGTCGAAATCTGTCTACAGTAAGACGGGCCTCTCGCTATTCGTCCGTTTCAAGAGACCAAATAGTTTTAATTCTTGATCTTTCATTAAACAAACTTATTAATCGTACTTGTCTCAAATAATCTTGTCTCAAATAATGGTAATATTCGCGTCCCTACTCTAGTCATTGCTTATGCTCATGTTCATCTTCAAGAGATCGAATAATATTATGGTGCACCCTATCATTTGTCAAACGGTCTTCATATTGAGTAAAAGTTTCAGATTATCGAGATAAAATATGCCATTTGCGATCTCAGTGAAGGTTTCGGTCTCACAGGATAGTACATGCCGTTCGCGGTCAGCTGTGAGCCGCAATTCTCGTTGTGAAGCGGTTTCAGGTTCTCGGCATAACACATGTTGTTTTCGGTCAATAGTAAGCCTCTTACCTCTAACGATCCTTGAGAACTCTTATTTCTCATTTTCTTAGCTTTGCTCGAATTTCGATATAAAGATTTTTTAGGTGGCACTGATGCGAGTGAATAAAAATTAAGTTAAAACGGACTGAGAGTGTTATAATCATCAATCATCATCATCATCAATACATATAATAAAATTGTGGAAAAGCGATGTCTGTACAATGAAAATATGTAGAAAAAAAATAGCAGGTGTTATTATTAAATCGATCTTGAACCCAAAACTGTAGTTAAAAATTTTTTTGTCTGTTTGTCTGTATGTTTGTGCACGCTAATCTCAGAAACGGCTTATCCGATTTAGATGCGATTTTCACTAATGTATTGTGGTAATCTTCATTTAACATTTAGTGTTTAATTCATGTCAATCGGTTCATAAATAAAAAAGTTATGACAATTTATAAGTAATCACGGCGAACATTTGCTAAGGCATTCTATTGTACACTGTACAGTGTACGATAAAACGCAATTTATCTGTTATACGCTACAGTTATTCCTTTACATGTCCAGATGATCATATCAAAATTCCCCAAGGGTTTGGGGGTAAGCTGAGGTAGTAGGGGGGGGGGTCAAATTAACATTATGGTTACTTCTAATAGGTAAATTTTCCACATAAAATGTCCTTTAAATTATGTCGTATTATATTTTTAACCCCCGACGCAAAAAGACGGGTGTTATGTGTTTGACTGCTATGTATTTATGTGTGTGTGTGTGTCTGTCTATGGCACCGTAGCTGGCTAACAGGTAAACCGAATTAGATGCGGCTTTTTTTTTGTTAGGCAGCATATTTTCCGACGCTGGTTCTTAGATAAATTGTATCAAAATCGGTTCATCCACTTATTATACCTACATAGGGGTAAAAGTGGGAATGAAAAAAATGATATAATAATTTATTTTTAAAGATCGTCGGGAAGTTTATGAAATTATTTATTCCTTTTTCTATACACTTTTCTTGGTCTAAACGGTTTAGTTACGCCCTCTCTCTCTCTTCAGCCTTTAGTTACGTGCGTGAGACAGGAAACATCTAATTTGGATTTGTTCCTGGATTTGATAAAAATTGAGTATCGATTAAGCTGATCAGTGGCTACACCATACATTATTAAAAACATCCATTTAAGAAAGGAAGGAAATAGAATTTGCTCCTCTCCCCCCCTGGTTCCTAAAAAATAATATGACATAATTTAAAAGAAATTTTACGTAGAATTAGTTAGGCATTTCTTTTTTGATTTTCGATATTATATAATAATCATAATTTTTAATTATTACAATATTATGTAGTAACTATTTGGTATAGGTTAGGCATTTCATTTCTTGATTTTCTTTAATAAGTTGGTTGGTACGTAAGTTTTTTACCTCAGTTTAGTAAGAAATTTTAATAACAATTCTTTTAATTATTTATGGTAGTACGTATTTACTCAATAATTGTATGTTAAGTAGTAATTCAGCATGGGCGTAGCCACGGTGGGGCTGGGTGGGGCGCTTACCCTGGCTTTGATCTGGTAGGTACCAATTGTGAAGGGGAGTGGGCGTGGGCGTTGGCGTGGGCCTGGGAGTGGGCGTGGGAGTGGAAGCATGAAAATAAAAACAATTATTGTTGCCCCACCCTGAGCCCATGGTCATAGGTCCCATAGTCACTATTCCACGCGGACGAAGTCGTGGGCACAGCTAGTAGACAAATATAATCAGAAAGCTTTGAACTCCTAAGCTCAACCATAAAAGATAGACATTTATGATGTCGGGAGATATTTTTTATATAATATGGAGAACATTTCTTTCATACTTGATTTCTGTGTAGCTTTAACCCTTAAGGTTGCACACGCGACGAAAGCTTAAAAATGGAGTTACTGCTCTGCTCACAAATATGAAAAATAATTGTACCAAGTTTCGTTTAAATCCGTCGAGTAGTTTTTGTTTCTATAACGGTTATACAGACAGACAGACGGACAAAAATTTTTGGCGTCAGTGGCGATCCCTAATCACCTCGTGATAGTTATTTAGGAAATATATTTCATGTACAGAATTGACCTCTACAGATTTAATATAAGTATATAAGTATACATATAATTAGATTCCAATTTCCATGTAACGTTAAATTCGACTATACAATAACTAACAGACAACGCAGGTTACTCTCGTTTCCGTAAGTTGAGGCGGCTACATATTCGGTCCTCATTACTTCACTTTTTGTGAACGAAACGACAGCGCGGTTTAATTCGATGCCAACACCATCAAAAAAAAGGAAATATTTTTAATTGTGAAAAAATATTATGATATACACTATTTATACTATTTTAACATTAACACAAAATATAAGACTGTGAGTGTGTAAAAATAAATCCAGCTAGTTTCACATCAAACTTATGTTTTTAATTAGGTATACGACATGAAAATATTATATTAATTACCAAGCAATAATCATACAGGTAAATACTGAACAAAAGTATTAACAGTCAAAGTAGATTTTTACTTACAACATGTAAATGATGAAGGAATAATAATTATCAACGAACTAACCTTTTTGTATTATAAAGAACAGATAAAATTCGACCACTAAAGAATGCTGGTTCGAGTCCCGCCTCGTTATCGAATTTTTAAAACACGAAGATTTTTAAAAATGTAACCAATGAACACAATCAATATTAGATTAACTGAAATGGTGTCTAGTTTGACGTAAAATAATAAACATCTACCCTCACTTTTAAAAATGTAGTATATTCACACGAATTATAAGCGCACCTTATAGGGAAGGGAAGATATGGGTTAAAGAGTTAAATAAATAAATAACATAATTATATTTAAATTATTAAGTTTTAACATTGTGTTCAGTAGTGCTAACATGTAAATTGATTTGATTTTTACGAAATCTCATAGATGGCGCTGTTTCAAATTTGTATACTAATAAATTCATTAAACTGATTCTCTGCCCAAATTACGTAAATGACATAGTTTTTATCGTGTAAAGCTAGATAATAGCATGGCTTATCCGAAACCAACATTTAAACATGAGTCTTTAGATTGTACGCTGTCGTAATACACGGAATACGTAAGAAAAAAAAAGGTTCACAGCTCCTCCCCCGGAGGTGATAGCATGATAATATGTTTAAAAAAGCCTCACCCGACCTGTTAGTAATATTCATGCAAAATTTGAAGTCAATCTATGCAGTACTTTTCGAGATTAGCCTGGACAAACATACAGACAAACAGACAAACAGACAAACAGACAAACAGACAAAAATTCTAAAAACTATGTTTTTGGCTTCTATATCGATTATAGATCATGGATTATGTATTCTTTTAAAAAAATATTCAATGTACAGTTTTGACTTTCCTACGATTTTATTATATGTATAGACAACAGTTATGTTTCATGATATCTACATATCATAATATTTACGGTTGAACTAAATATTTTATCAAATCAAATGTATTCTGTTTAGTTTTACTTAATTATGTTGACTTTTAACTATGCATAATTAGTTTACAGTAAAATTAGTAATAAGTTACTAGCTTAGTAATTATACACGGAATGATGCGCTAAGTGTATCTATTTCGTAGCATTTATTCAAATGATATATTATAGCAATACTTTATTAGTTAAGTTCTTTCACTTAAACGACTATAATAATTTAAAAGGCACACAACTGTATCTCTAACTGTACTAAAGTTGCAAGCTCGGCGTATCATTTTATTGCGTTGTAAAGTAAGCGATTGTTTTGACCACACATGTTGGACAGAGCCGCGTGCGAGTAATTGCTTATGGCCCGCGTCTGTTTACAACTGCTCATTTATATTTGCTGTTATTTTAAAACGTTTGTAGTGACCAAAATTGAACAGTACAATGGAATATTTTTAAAGGTTGACATTTTTGCGGTTGTAGTGTAATCTGCCGCGCAATTGTTTTATTAATCCTTCAATTAACTCTTGTTATACAGATTATTTTTTATTCACACAGTGTTCAAAATCTATTTACTTTATTGTCGTGATTTGGGTTTGATACAAATTACTAAAAGCGACTGAATAGTCAATTTTAGTAATGACCTACGTAATTTTAGTCATTAATTACAATATTACGAACAACCCAATCCTGAATATTAAGACGAAAAGTTCAAACATAAATCTTGGTTAGAATTGTGTTCCATTTGTGCAAATTATCCTAAATTGTTGATAAATTATATGTTGCGCATATAAGGATAACGACCGGTCGGGCTGAAAAGCGACCGCAAACAGCCTACGGAGGCTTAAAAAGGAGAAATTTCGAGAGCGTTGCGATTCACACGAACCACTTTGTAAAAACATAAATCTTAAAACTTCATTACTTACTCCGACCGCAAGTTGGTTTTTCTTGCTTCTCGCAACAAAGCAGGCGCTGATGTTTACGATTTAAAAGGTTCTTGACGTAAAATATTACTGTTGGCAACACTTTTTACCGCCTCTTTGGCATTGGCGGATAGTATGTGAGAGCTTGTCTATTATTAATGTTGTAAGTTGCATAAACAAGTATTTACTATTAAAACTTATCTTCTCTATCTTAAAGTTTAGGATGGTCAAAATTTTAAATTCAGTAATTTAAATACAATGTGACTGGTCACATGAGGCAGAGCAGTTTGACCTCATTGATGGAGGACTCTGTTCAAAATGTCCGACGCTGCCTAGTTTTAGGTCGCCATATTAAAATGCAGCTGAAAGGCCTTTTTCTTAAATGAGTAGAGGAGTCATCTTTTACGACCGCTCCAAGGACCTCCTCACTGACCTCTTAGAACGCCTTTAAAGAGGTCATTATAGGCTCGTAAAAATAATGGACCCTCAGCAAAATACGTACTTCGTCAGTTATTTCATAATTCTATTAAAAGAAATAAGATATCTTGAGGCAGAATCGAGATATACTATATTATAACGTATTAATTTTAATTAAAGACGGGTAGCTTATAATTACAAATAAGTAATATTAAATAGACTATAAAATCAGAGGTGAGAGACTATACAAATTGGTATAATCTCGTAGCAGACGCTACAATGCTACGAAAGCACTCGTAGCTTGGGAGCTACGTCTTTCGTTTGAACGTAGCTGCTCGGGGCTACAAGATGATTACAGATATTTTTTGCTATAAAAAACATGCGCACGTGAGATGGCAATTAGAATTCCATTATTCATACGATAGTACATTGTGAAATTTCATTGTATTTAAAATGCAATTTTAACCGGCCCTTGTAATTATTTTGATATATGTATTATGAAACGTTTTTGAATTCAATAGGTAATAAATGTACTATATATTGAAATTGTTTTGATAGTAGCGTTTTATTGCTTTTTATTTTGAGCATGTAAGTTTTGGTGAGGTTTTATATAAATTATTTACATACAATTTCTGAACATTTCTGAAGCTACGAAACCATAGAAAAAATTGAATGGGAGCCGGAATTAGAATCTGCCAGTTACGGTTCAAATGATTTGGGGGTTGTATTGGAAAACCTTTAAAAGTATAACATTTTTTATTTTGATTATTTCTTGTCGTAGCGGCCATACTAACACAAATACTCTGAACATTTCTATCGCTTAAACCACAGAACACATAATAGTAGCTAAACGCTACTTAAACTTATAAATATTATATTGTTGTTATTAAATCTCTTATATAGCAGTATGTTTAAAAGTAAATATTCTCGAGTTGGACAGTAGGTATCCCGTTGTCACAAAACTGTATGTGTATTTGGCTATGAAACCTAAGTACCGTCAAAACGTAGAGAATTAGATAAACAAGTGGGATACCCTGAATTCGGAGCGTTTTGTATGCAGTTGAAATTACAATGCTTCTAATGAGGTAAGTGCGGAACAAAAAGTTGTATAATGCATGTAAATTGCTAGTCGCCCAGTTAAGTTTCGGAATTGGTCAATTGTACTAAGTGAAGTTAGACCAACTGCAAATTGGAATTATACTAGTTATTTAACTAATATTCGCAAACGCTCACCGACGACTGCGTTACTATAATACGCAGTTAAGAAGTTTAATAAAATGTTTATTGACTTAAATTAACTTTTTCCTTAGTATTAATTATTACTACAATAAAAAATAAAAAAAATAAGTCTATTTGACTCGAAAAAAAAAAAAACGAAAACACAAGGAATAGGTTTACAGATATAATTTGTAGGTACATATCTACATTTTTTTACATACTCAGTTTAAGCAATGACCCAATAAATTAATACATTGTTTTAAAATACGTCTTCTTAACAATGAGTCACGACAAAAGATGATTATCGTATTAATTAATCACATGATCATTTAATTCGTATTCAATGCGTCAGTCGCAGTGTTCCACTCATTACGGGTCGACAAAAAGTCTGAGCTGAGTATAATATGTGTAAAAACAATGAAATTATTGCAGCTGCAGAGTGCGGACGGCAAACATTGTTACGGGCTCCCAATTAGTGTGCCAGTGAATGTAAATCCATGACGCGACACCCGTATCTGATATGCTTAATCATTATAGTCCGGGATACATCGCCCATTTTTGCAAGTGATTACTATCAAGCTAATTTTTCGTGAGTAGCTTTATTTTGATGAGATGCCCAATAATTTCATGTATGAAACTCTCGATTGTGGTAGCTACCAGAGGAAACAAGGATAAAATATTTTGATTTGATGGTTCTCAAATATTAATTACTAACTGAATGTTTTTTTTTGTTCAATCTCAAGATACTTATCTAAATTAGTCGAAAAAATATTTGTCCTACAAAATCTATGGTTTGATCAAAGAGTCCCCCTTTCCAATGTATATCGATAACGAAGTCATCATAAATGATTACTAACAAGCTGATTTTTTTATTTTTACTTATTTAATACTTATATAATTCAACAGACATATTGTCCTACAAATTGCGTAATAAATATTTGAGAACCGTTAAATCAAAAATTTTTATCCTTGTTACCTCTGTAAGCTACCACAATCGAGAGTTTCGTACATGAAATTATTGGGCATCTCATCAAAATAAAGCTACTCACGAAAAATTAGCTTGATAGTAATCACTTGCAAAAATGGGCGATGTATCCCGGACAATTAATGTCATTCTTTGATGTTTTTTTTAAATTTTCAATATTTTTTTTCCAATCGGCGATGGCGATATTCGTTTATGTTAAATGTTTTACACGATTGCCTGAAAGTTGAAAGACTCCTGAAGCATGTAATGAAACATACTGTTGAAATACCATCTCGAACCATCTCTCAGGCTCGAAAAGATTTTTTTTAATCTTAAGTAATGTTTGTATCTTAAGTAATGTAAGTAAGTATTTAAAATTAATTTACACACATTTACAAACGTATTTTAAATACACAAATGGCAATTTCTATGTCAATATCATTTAAGAATAATGGACGTCCAAAATAAACACTACATAAGCACTTCTGATTCCATCAACGTTTTCGGCGACCGTAAAATATCCACGACCTTCTTTTACTTTAACTTTGTCTACATTCAATTTACTTTAGTAATAAAATTGAATCTGCATTTGCATTTATGTTTGCTTTACGTCTAGACTTAAAAATATACACCAAAAGTTTTACATCGCCTATTTTACTTTGGATTCAAGTCAAGTTTTAGGATATTTATTTTAAACGTGGATAAATTTATTTTTAATATTTTGTTAAACATGCTTTATTCACTTGCCCAACTTAATATATACTTTATATATCTAAAGATAATTATCGCTGATAAAATGTCCTAAAAGAATCACACGTTTAAAATTATTTTAATCATATAATTAGCCAAAGTAGTCTCAATTTTTACAAATAATTCGTAGAAACAATCGATAATTACTAAAACCTTACCTTACTCTTGTGGTCGTGCTAAAACTTCATTATCATTGTCCACAACGAAACAACACATCAAAGTAAATAACAAGAAAACATTATATCATGTGTAGGTTTGTATGTAATTGGCTTTCTCTTACGTATCGCTGCGATATTTATCCACGCGATAAACTGATCTTCGGAAGTTGCAATCAAAATAAAATTGCCCTCTGGTGAAAAGGGGCAATCTCAATTTGGTGCAGATTAACAGGACGCGTGGATCCGTCGATATGTCATTGTGAGAACAATCTGTGTAAATTGTTTCCATCAATTTTACAAGCTCAACAACGCTCTCTGGACAGATTATTTTCTTAATAACGTGTATGAGCGGTAGAAAAAAATATTACCTACACGGGAAGTTTCACATTCATTAGAAAATTGCCGGTGTATTAGTACCTATTTCGATGTTTGATTTTAAATATTTTCTTACACGTCTATGCTTATTTTACATTATTATTCATATATTTATTGGTCCATGTCAAATTTGCTGTGCACATCGGAGTGTGCATATCTTTTAACACTTCATCTACTCGTTAAAAATATAGCTTAAACTTATATTTGTCTACATAAAACCATTTTACTATCTAAGGTAAAATTAATAATCATATTTCTGCATTGTATGTATAAAATTCGTATTATAGAAAAATCAATTTAACTTCATAATACCTCTTTTGTTCTAATAAATTACGCGCAAAGCGTTATATTAATCTTGCCCAAATTGTTTACCGAAAATCTGAAGGATCGTACAAAGGCTTCTTCAAATAAGTATCTTCTGTTGCAGTCACTTGCCTTAATTTCTTTTGAGCAGAGAGCAGGTACTTACGAGCTTAATTGAATACATGCCTCAGAGCTCTTGTGTTCAGGTAGGTAAATATAAGTGTAGCACGCTTTAAGTTATTTCGTTAATGTTTTTTATCGAAATAGGATTTACATATTTTTGTTTAGTCTACCTTGTTATTCGATAAATATAAAGAAATTCTTATAGACTTGTATCTACTTGTGTAACGTACTTGAATTTTAGACATGTTCAAATGGTATTTAATTTGATTAATTCCTATATCATATTGTAGCAAAATCCAAGTTTATTCATGAATTTAATAAATTGAGATACAAAAGATGACATCAATGATTATTGGTCACACATTACTAGGTAGGTATGTTCTATAATATTTCGATCAAAAGCTTTGTAATAATGTCTGACCTCACTACTCATACTGTACATTAGGCAAATTTATGAAACTCGTTGTAACTACGTTTTAATTTACAAGATTAAAACTCGTAATTTTCTAAAAGTGCCAGCTACGGCAAAGGAAATAAAATATTGCGGAGCATAGCATTGTGAAGTTTTATTTTATTTCCTTACCTCCACGCGACAAATTGTAGTTTCGCTGACAGATATTGAGTTACCAACTGAGTTTTGTCAAATAAAACCATCGTGTTTTCCTTACCCAACTCATGGCTTGTTGTGTCGTGTGATATCCATGTCTTTTAAGTTTTTGTCATCTCCAGAGGTTTGAGGAACTTTTCTTTATTATGCTGCGTTGAGTAGTTTTTCTCTCTACGGTCATATGTTTTGATTTTAGTGGCATGAAATCGAATTGTTAGTTTCTTGTGTACGTAAAAGTAGTTTATGGAAAAATTTGTTTGTAACTTCAATTAAATTTACATAATATTATTTTTTTAGGCGAATGAGTCACCATTATTCAAATACTTAATTATGAGATACGTCTATCTTGTCGCCAATTAAGTACTAACATTAGCTAAGGGTACATTACAGAGAGACTTAAAACTATAGACGTAAGTATTATAATTTGGCCCTTTACTTGAAAGTTTTCAGCGGGCAATACATATTTACTTTCGTACTGTAGAATACGTACTATTATAACATGTGGTTCGAATTTAAAGGGATGTCAGGGGAAATGAAAACTAAATTGGGCTATGTCTATTTCACAGATACATTTCAATAAACAAAAGCATATATTTCGAAATAAAATAACGTATTTGTTTTGTTCGTACATTTATATTCTTGTTTAAATAAAACAAACATTTACTAGTCCATCCTTTAGGGATTTTGACTGACAAACCTCGCTAGAACATCTCTATACGCTTTATTACTACATAATTTAAAGGTAAATTTTTAATCATTCCATATTACCAACTTATATGTACCATAGGGACCTAAATACACTGAAGTGTGACAAGATTGTAATTTAATTAACTTTAATTTTGTTATTAGTAGATATAAAACATGCTAAAACAATATACGTCTTAAAGCAGAATGTTTTCGTTAACTTCAGTTGTTATTTTTATAAGATATTCATTGTCTGTTTCTGTTTCATTCAATACTTGTTTTGGTTCCTTAGATGAAATCGCTCACGAGCGATAAAGTTCCTTGTACATCTCTAACATAAGAAGCTAGCTCAATCATGTAACCAACAATATTTTTATGTATGTACAATAAAGAGTCATTCATTCATACTTAGAGGACGAGATTTCAGAAATAAATTTCCATCTACAGCATTTTGAAGTTGTGCTGTGTCGATTTTGCAAGCTACACAATTTCACTAATCAAAATTTGTGATGCAATAAACACGTGAAATCGATTCGATTGTGCGACGTAAGTGTTATTTAAGGTCTTTAGGGCCCATTCATACGGATGTGCCAGTGTTAGCTACAATGGTTTGCGATCCAACGCCTCGGTTACCATGTGTAAACACGGTCTGTTTGTGAAAATTTGCGGTAACGGAGTTTCGATGCATTTAAGATAGCCAAGAATTCTAAATGTCTGTAACCAAATTGTGTCTATTTGAAATGGCTCGTTCTATGTGCATTTTTGGATTGTCTGTCGCACTAGTTAGATAAGTAAGCAGTTTGAGTTTGAGTTTGAAAACCATTACCGTTACTAGTGTTTATCGACGGTTGTTACAACTTAACAATAGGTGCTCTGCCCTTTGTTCACTCTGCGATAAAAAACGAAAAAATAAATAGATAGAGTCATAGAGACACGTTTGGATGAAGATTTGTTTTAGCGTGTATATGCTAAAGCGTCATAATGGTTTTCGTTCGCGAAAATTTCTGCTTACTCGTAATTAAAAACACAACATGAGTTTTAAAATAGCAATTTGGTAAGGAGAGATACGTTTAACATCATAACGCGTTATGCGTGAAGGCTCTTGAGATCTTGAAAGTCAGAGAGATGTTGGGTATGCTTGATGTTTTTTTTAAACTATTTGATTTGTATTTTATGCTTACTGTATTATTTCCTTTGTAAGAGCGCAAAAAACTGGCAGTTGTTTAAACCAAAATGATTGTACAAATCGTAGTTTATTACATGCATAAAATTATAACGATTAGTTATAATGTTATTTAATCAGAAAAGATCAATGTTTATCAAATGTTAGTCAACAAAACATGAAATATAATAATGCCTGTGATATTTTCCAATTCATTGGATATATTTCGTTGTTTGAAAAGGAGGTGCTCGTTTAACGCGTCATCGGGCGATATTTAAGCTCAATTTATTTTTTTATAAAACATTCTAAAATATAAGTTATTTGCTTATTTTAATGAGCTAGTATTTTTTCTACATTGGATCTTCAATATCAAGTTCAAATTATCATTAGTAGGTGCGAAAAGTTGAGCAAACGCGATAATATATCCTCAGAATTTGTGATCCACCTAAACTGAGCAAATCTACATATTTATGATCAAATTAACATAAGATTACGAAGTTTTAGTTCTACATTGCTGAGCTGAACGTATTAGTTGCACATAATCCCGGCTTTAATAATACAGTATGATGTTTCGTCCTACTTTGTAACTGTGCCTGTCATTATGTCATGCTTCACCTATTCCACAAAGTTAAATTTTACCTCCCTCTGAATGTCCAACATTCGCAGAGGACTAGAAACTCTATTTCAACTTATAATTGAGTAACAAGTGCTATGTAAGTCTAGACGTGTGCTGTCGCGTCCCTTTATTCATTAGCTTGAGTTTATAATTTATCGTGACGGTAACTAGACGACATTCATGGTGGGATTAACGCGAACATTTACGTTGCATACTTTTGAAACGATACCTATAAATGTACCATTACAAATAAGTTTATTATATGAAAAACGCGTTTATTCATAATATTTTTTCATGCACACTTTTTTAAATTTCTCACCTATTGTATCATTTAGAATTGAAGGAAATAATCAAAATTTTTAACCATCTCCTCTATTGACAAATTATTGTATCAACCAAGAGAATATTTATGAAATCAAAGCACATCGTCCAATAAAAGAATGCACCGAATATTCGTACCGATAAAGAGTGAACGTGTCGCAACGAAATAAACATACATACGTCCCGAATTGCGTTAACTCACGGGATTGCCGGCGTTTCAATTTACATGCTACGGCTAATTTGCTGCCGCTTCACTCACACCCCTGTATTCGTTTAAATCGTGTTTCAAATTAGTATGGGTGGTAATAGAAAACGCTGTTTGCCCTCGTTTGAAGGGTTCGACTTGTTTTTTATCACAGGCGGGGAAATTATGAACAAATTGTACAACGCTGAAATATAGATTTTTTATGAAAAGTTGGTTTGGTGATCAACTGTCATTAAGAAGCATTTTTGAAGAATTGTAAAAGTTTAGAAATTCATTTTTAATGAGAAATTTAATATTAAATTTAACGGTGGCATTTACTATGTTATATCTATTTCTATAAGTCGATTAACAATTATTTTCACACAGATTATAATTTGATAACATAAATAGGGTTAGTATTCTCAGAGTTATAATAATAAGATTTAAATGTTTTATTCGACGTTTCATATCGTTGAACATTGAGACGATTACTAATTTATAGCATAAGCATACTTCATAAATCGAATATAAAACAGGCTTAAAATTAGCACGAGTAACTGTAATAAGGGAGGTCACAATTCACAAAGTAGCGAAATGTATAATTAAATTCTCTTTAATATTGAATTTTGCGTAAATTTACTTTCGTACCGAGTTCTGCAAGGACATAATTAATTTTGATTATACAACGAAGTTAACTTGTCGTTATCTTTGTTTCAATCTGTGTCATGTCATAAGCTCTGTACACAACTCGGAGAGAAGTTGTCAACAAAATTAATTTATTAGTGCGGAATTCGAAACAAGGCTTATAGTTCAAGTGAGAACGATAAGTCAGTGTCGTCTTGATAGATTCCTGCAATACAATGCTATTATGACGTTTGTTGAGGGCTTCTGGGAGGGATATTTCATCCAAAGTTTGCTAAATTATTGATTTATGCTATGGTTATTGCGATTATAGAGATTTAACGGTAGTTTGTTATTGGACTTTATTATCTTCGATAATAAATCTATTCAAAATGCTAAAATAATTAAATTCAGATGCAGCCGTATGCGATTTATGTAGAGTAACATATCTTATATAAAATCGTTTATAAAATTTCCTTATGCCATCTAAACGCGACCGCGAGTACCTACTAAAAGAATATTGCTTCAGATTTTAAATGTCTATTATACATACTTCAATCATTTGAAGGTCTAATATTATAAACAAATCGTGTTTTCATTTTTTAATTACTTAACATACTTTTAACTTATTCTACTACACAACTTGTAAAAAAATAATAACGTAGTTTAATAGTTAGTTCAAGTAATTAGTGGTGTAAAGATGATACTGTATTAAAATAATTTTCACATTAAAATCTGAGATAGATAAACACTGGCAAGCAATCTACATGTAAAGCGAAGCCCCTTCAACTTCCCGAGTTTCTATTATCTATTTTGTTTACACTTTACAGTCAAGGCATCTCTCTACAGCTTTCAATAATTGTTTGAGAGGATTATCTCTACGGCGTGTCATTTTATCGACGATAATAAAAGCTAATGGAATGGAAGGCGTAACTGAAATCTTGGTACTTTTACGATTGCGTTGTTGTGTCCGAAAACACAGCAATTTCATTTAAATCTTTACGATTCCACCTGTTTTATTTGTTCGTGGAATTAAATTTGGATGTTGGAGAAGTGTCGGTTTTCTTTACCTGTAAAGTTTATTGGAATTGCTACTTTTCATGTCTCTTATTTATTACAAATGTAATATGATGAATGATATTTCCTTTTCCACACCTTTACAGTTTTTGTGACGAAGCAGCCTATGGACTATGGCAAGTATTTTGTGTACTTTCTCTAGGTCCATTCTATCTCTTTACCAAATATCGGTTCATTAGTTAGAGCGTTGAAGAGTCAATCAGATATCTACTTTACCGTTTCAATTATTATAGTAGGTAGTATTATGTATTGTAAATATAATTAATAACGTATAACAGTTAAACCAGGTCGTTTAATTATTTGTTTGTTTATTGCGTTTTAAATCCATTGTTAAGTCTTTAATTCAAGACCTATCAGGACGCTCTATTGTTTAAGATGTAAGTGAAGAAAATACAATAGTGGCTAAAAGAATTTAACTGTTTAGACACCGTAAATTATTAAGTCATTTTATTTTATTTACAAGTAAATAACGTAAGCAAAAAGTGTTAAAAACATCCAATTAGGTAAGTACGTAAAGCAAAATCGTGTAGGATGTTTGTTTAGTTGTATAATATGGCCTTTTTTGTAAATTCGAATATGGTTGACTGAATTTTCGTAACCAAAGTATACATAATAACACTGACATCCATTACTAAAACATTAACTAGCGTGTGTAGGCGTACCTATTAAACACTTATATCTCCTAATGAATACATATAATTATGTATAACTTCGTAATAATTGTAAATTATATCGTTGACACAACAATTCAATTACATTAACCAAGTTGTGTGTATGAATTCATTCGTCGCTTCGTCTACGCAGACAGTGATGGATTATGTGTTGAACGTGCAAAAGTTGTAAACTTTGTATATTTACAAGGCTGTCGTTTTACTTCGAAGTATTGTCTTTGGAAATTTCGCCAATTCAGCTTATTCCCGTTCATACATCACGGCTTCTGGTTTTGAGTGATAAGTAGACTGTCATAACTTTTGACATCACGCTCATGAAAGTTTAACTGAATTATTTGTCCATGAAAAGAAAGACGATTAACATATTGCAAATTGATTTAGAGTATTCTATACAAATACCTAGTTAACAAAAATATTATAGTGACAAAATTGTTATCTGTAACGGGCAGGTTGGCTGGCGTAGATTTAGATATATACCCATTTCAAAATATTTGCGTCTATCAACGAAATAATATGTGAATGGCAGTAAAGTTAGAATAAAAATGACATAATCGTCGCATAAAACGAAAGGGTGCCAATAAAAAGACCCTCTTAACGAAAGATATTATTTACTGGTGCAATATCAAGGCCGTTCGGTTGGAATAAATTCTTAGAGCTGATTTTATTTCCTGAAATCCCGGCCAAGTAATATTGTTGGTGAAAACATTTTGTACGACTTTACGATTCCTGTCTCTTTAACTTAACTTTCTCAATTGACAAAAAATTTAATTATTTTCGGACACAAAATTTTTAATGTGTGTGGATTTTTTATACTGGGATATATTATATTGTTATACTCGTAAATATATTAAAATTTGTAAATTACTATTATAATTTAGCAATTTCTGAATGAGAGTCACACTTAGAATACCTATAGGCTTTGGGCTCGTCAATAAGATAGTTAGTTGGTATCCACTTGTATTTATATTTATAACCTAGCAAGGCTATTGGCACTTGTTTTTTTTTTTCATTTTGCTCACCTTGTATTTATACAGTTTTTTTGTCACTAATATCAACAAGTTTTATTGATCTGCTGGTATTAAAATTTTATATTTTAGAAGAGGGAACTTATCAATCAGCCTGCAACGTGCTTCAAGTATTACCCGATCAACATCATACACAATCTGATTCAATTAATATAATTATACAAATCCGGGCCGGGGAATCCGTTCAATAAAATCTCATTTTAATTTCTGAACGCGAATCCGTGAATCGCGTTCTTTGTCCGCATTGCCACTCGATCTTTTTATGGGTCGGCCATCTCACTTTCAGCCCAGAATAAACACATTTTTATTCCGATCTCATGCTAATAAAATGCAAATTTGGCCCTTTCGGCTTAGGGTTTGGCAATTTTCAACAAATGTTTCCTATTGAATTTTATTTGACGTGCTTAATTGTTGGTCATTGTTGCACGAAACATATTGGGTTAGAGGACTTCGATATTGTTTCATTCATTAGTGTTTGGGAGTTTCCGCAAACGGTTCCGTATTTAAGGATAATTGAGCCGATGGTTTTCAGTGATGTTAACAAATAAAATGTTGTTTACTATTTGATATTTGTGCTATGCGCCACTTATGTAGAAACTAAAACATAATCGGATTTAATATTTTAAATTATAACAATTAACAATAATAACTCATGGTATGTTGTAAAATATTGTTATCTGTACCAATTAATCATGCTGAAACGGTTTATCTATAGTGAAATGTAGAGTTAAAACGTGATTTGAGCAGAGCAATCCCTTAGTGCGATGTCTTCGTTGTCGCAGCTGATGTTCTAAGAAAAGAACGAGTCTCCATGGGCTATTTATTCAGTGATATAGTACTAGTATTCCCAAATCGGTAGCCATTTTGAAGATTGCGCAGCGGATCGCCTGCAACGTCGTCTACAAATTATGTTCTACGCGTCCATACATACGTTACCCGACGTTTTCTGTTTCATAAATCTCCATTTAGAGGCATTTCGCACGTGAATAGGCTCGTTAGTCATAAATATCCGAACTCTGGTCGTTATGTCTTATTCAAGATAGGCGGCGTGTGTTGGAAAAATGATATAATTTTTCGTATCATGGGATTAAAAAAACAGATGGTGAGTAATAAGCTCTATCGCGTACGATATTTTTACAAAGGATTCTGATTTTCTTTGCGAAATCTGAAAAGAAACTATTGATAGTAAGCTGTCGTCTAGGTTGGATATTTTATAAATAAATGACCTGGTGTATTATTAAAGATTCTTTTAAACATTTGGAAAGGCTTAGAAATTATTTGCTATTATTTTTTATTAAAAAAAATGTTTATTAATGTTTATATTACTTATGCATATTTTAAATAGAGTTTTCAACATTCGCCTGTTATAACAAAAGTGTTTGAGCGACCATTGTTTCGTAAACCACGAAACAGTTTTAAATCGTGCAATATGACCCTAATCGAATCGTTAAAATCATAATTCAAACTTCCAAGATAAAACTATCAGAACGATTTTATAGAAGACAATTCTCAGGTTTGCGACCTATATTCACCACAACAGAAAAATACGGCAGACCGACGTGTAGGTAACAACCTATGACCTTGTACGTTAAAAATATAGAGGTCAGGTCATTTGAAACTTTTCAGATTCCCTTTTTATACCAATATTAACACGGTTTGTGCATTATACTAAAATACATTATTATAAAAAGAAATAGAAGTTAAAATTGTGCCTGGTGTTTCGTTGGGTTTCATTCGATATTTAAGAATTTAGCATGCATTGAATCGAGATTTATGGCTCTATTTATCATGTATAAAACATATTAAATTATTTTCCAAATTCAGTAACAAATATTTTGCTGGCTGACTTCACAAAGATTCTCCTAGTAATTTTAAATATACCTAAATACATTGGTTAACGATTTTAACAATAGCTACTTTTAAAAATGTACAAACGGTTCTTTTCAAAAATTAAATTAGGAATAAACCAATATTTAAAGCGGTTCATTAATGTATTGTTATGATACAAAAGCCTTTAATGTCGAGATCTCGTTTGGCGAACTTTTGTACCCTTGTTGAAAACTCTCAAGGCTTCTGAAATTAAGTAATTGTAATTACAAAGTCATTTAGTACACTCAGTTTCTCGTATGTTACTTGTTTACTTGGGGTTAAGTTTTATGTCCGTAATTAGCTTGGCATTTCTCTAATTTTGTTTATGTCTAAACCTCTATGGTTAATTAATTTTCGAATATTGCCATACTACGGAGTAATTGGATTTGTAACGACAATTTTAGAGTTTGTGTTACTGAATATAATGATCATTTCATTATGTTTTATATATTCATACATCAAAAGTTCTAAATACATGCTCTAAACTTTTTGAAATGCCCTGAAGTTTTTATTTCTTATAGAGAAGAAGTATCATTTTGGGAAGCAACACGCATTGTTTTTTTAACTCAAATAGAGTAAATTAAAAATTTTGCTTCACAATTAAAATACATATTATATTTTTTTGATAACGTTTTATAGATATTTTCCATATATTTTATTTAGGTATGTAACAGAATAAAATATACTGTATACGAACTATTATTATATCTTCTTGTAACAATATAAATTTTTTGTAAATATATTTAAAAATTGCTTACTTATTGATATCCTGCTTCGTTGGGGAATACAGGTCCTTGAATGGCGACCACGAACCGGACGGCGCACTGTTGGACGCCCTCCCACTAGGTGGTCGGATGATATAGTCAAGACAGCTGGACGCAGATGGCTGACCAAAGCCAAAGACCGGCAACTGTGGCACATTTGACGACGCGGTTGGCGCAGTGGTAAAGTAACTGCCTACTGAGCCGACGGTCCCGGGTTCGATCCCCGGTCAGGGCAAATATTTGTGTGATGAACTCAATTATTTGTTCTTGGGTCTGGGTGTTACTATCTATATATGTATTTATTAAATATTATATTTATCGTCGCCTAGTACCCACAACACAAGCCTTAATTGAGCTTACTGTGGGACTAGGTCGATTTGTGTAATAATGTCCTATAATATTTATTATTTATTATGGGGGAGGCCTTCGTCCAACAGTGAACTTATCCGGGCTGAATGGATGGATGGATGGATGGATGATATCCTGCTTAATTATCTTCCATACCCCATTTATTATTACGAATAAGTAAGTAGGTATCTCCTGACTAATATTAGAAATGTAACGTTATCCCATCATTTCACATAAATCTTTGTTTACTTTCTTGAGTTCCTTGCTCTTTTGTTTTCCTTCTATCCATCTATTCTGAGTTGGTGAGTACCAATTTAATTATTTTTATAATATACCTATATGTTTTAACACGTAAACATTTTACAATAGATAAATAAAAATGACGTTAGTTTTTATAGAAGTTTTATTGTTTACCTATTCCATTATAGACATGTAAATGTTCTGAAAATACAATTAACGATGGCTTACCCTTATAAAAATTTAAATAGGTACCTAATAAAAAAGTTTTGATGAATTCCAAATATAATTTTGAATTCATTAACATGTTTCAAATTCAAATACAATTGCAATATTTTGTTAGGATAGCTTTTTATATTTTGAAGTTGAAAAAGTAGGTATATAAATATAGGTAAAATAAATTGTTCAGGAATAAAATATAATTGTTCAGATAATAGTATCAAAAGGCAAAAAATGGACTGAATATGAAATTAACAATTAGATATATAGAATGTTCGAAATAATTACACTCAACAACAACGATACTTCATTCAATTCCATTTAACATACCTACAATGGAATTGAATGAAATATCTATTTATTTGAATATATTTTCATCCCACTTTTGAATTTTATCTATTTATCCTATAGATCCTTGTTATTATGCTGAATTAAAGTTAATTATCAACGTAAAGCTAACAACTAATTACATTTTATGTTCATTGGAATAATGAATGTTGGCGGCAATGCACTAATGAGTACAATTGTGTTGACAAACAAACATTAAATAAAATCTATTAAACATAGCGTGGTGTGGGACATGCGAGTCAACATGCAGTGGTGTGCAAACACACCCCACATCCAATTAGGCTAGATACTGAAATTTCGGGCTACACTATACCTTATTTGCTTTTCAACTTCGGTCGAGGTACTGCGGCGGCTATTGTACGTCCTATTAGCGGGATTGACTTTGTCTTTCAAACTAACATTATGTTTGAGCGTTTGCAAGACACACTTTTTGAGTTAGCGCGAAAATTGTACTGTCTAAAAAGTAATAAATAGTATGTTTTGTGTTCAGTTACGAATTACGATACGAATGTAGTCGTAATATGATGGTTTGGTTTATTTATTATTCTTAAACAAATCGACCTGTAGAGTTCTCTTCAATTTAGCAAAATATCTTGAAATAGTTAGATAGTTGGCATTGTACTGTTGACATTATAGAATGAGTTTAAGATTCTAGTAAATATACCGATACAAGTAAAGGAGCTTTGGCATAAATCTTTCTTTGTAATATTAATTGATGTTTTAAAAATATCTTCCAATATATTATATCGCTCATATATGAGTCGTCATGTTTGTGGAAAGTTATACAAGTTGTTCATGCCAATTATTGTAGAAGGAATCAACAAACTCATAACTTTTATCTTGTTTGAGGTAACTTTTTCTATTTCGTTGTGATTTATGTTATTGAATGTTTACTTGACATATATAGTTTAGGCGAATTAATATTATGTCGATAAAGGAATTAAATGTTAGTATAACATAAGGTAGTTAGATAAACACTTTGAACTAGTTTCGTATATTTTGACCAATACGATAAATTCAAGAACCTACACAACAACTGTCAAAATATTTTGGATCTTTCATGTTCCAGGGATTTGTATTGTGGATCAAATGACACTCATTTTATTAATGTTGTACCAAAATATATAATTCCACTCGAGTCGAACCCGATAATCCTTTGAATGAAAGCTTATGTCAAAAAATATAGGTTTGTGCACGGTCTGTGATTCATTAAAAATTCTGAATTATGTACTTACCTTATTTAGCTTTTATATTCACTGTATATATTATTTGTGGTCCCTATAACTTATGTACCTACAATCGGTTTACCTGATTGGAAAGATTAAGATATTCTTAGCATAATATCACTATCAAGTCTCTATAATGTTCGAGTAATGTTTTATTATTACCATTACTCTTTCAAACTTCATGAGTAATTGAGTATTCACTTTTAGTTTTCTTGAATAGTATCAACATTAAAGCAGACGAGCCTGTAGTGATTTAATGAAGCCAATAAATCAGGTTCCAACCGGACACGTAATGTCCATTCACCACTGTGCCCAAACTATAAACGTTACAGCTCTGTAATATTCTTAACGCGCTATTATCTCCCTTATAAATAATTCATTAATTCAAGCTAAAATTACCCCAAAACTTAACTATGAAGAGCATTGTCTGCGTTCGCCAGATACTAAATCTGTTTATTGTTTCCGAGAAGCAATAATACACCGAGAGCAAGACAATGTCAAACCATTCCGTTTCAGGCGCTGGTTTCACACAAGTACACTGGAACTAGTGTCGTGTAACCCTTTATTCTCACTACTAATCTAAGAGAAACAAGAGCGAGCTGGGATTGTGCTTAACAGTATTCGACGTTCATTGCTTGTTATTACCCATTCTGCGGGTTCGCACGCTTCCGAGATGCTTTAGGGTGTTTTTTTTCTTTATTAGCAACATGTGTGATGGAATAATTTTGACGGGTGCATACATAATTACTGCGATATAAGAATTTGATCGCTTTAAAATATTTTAATATTCCTAGTTCATAAAGTCGTATTCTGTATCAACAAATATAATAGTTACTCGTATAAACGAACCAAACAGCTCTCGAAAAACTTAACGAGCTATGTATTGTCGTTTCAAAAGTGCTTCTCCAAGAAGTCTAATTGAATAAATAAATGTTTGAGTTTGAGTTTGAGTTTGAGCAGTTCAATGGATTAATATCGAAGCAGGGAGTGTGCAGAATTCGATACTATTCATTTAAAATCTATTATTATATACGTTTATTGTTTGAAAATCTTTGGTAACAAAACTTGTACTTATAATATTTACTAACCATGCCATAGCAAAATGTTCAAACAATATTTACGTTTTGCTAGCAGTAATAGTTACCCTTAAATTTAATAATGTTTCCCTTAACGCGCACGTACCTTATATAAATCATAAGCCGAAAAGTTATTCGAAAAGTCATCTGTTTACTAGAAGGATAGTTTATGTCTCAACAATATATTTTGTTTGGAAAGTGTTTTCTTAAACTGGTTGAGATAGTATCGCCATCGGTGCGGAGCGAAGAAAGTTTTTAAATATCGGTGCGATACAACTTCCCTTTTACTCCCTTTCCTGGATTATGCCGACTCCTGTTATCCCGATCTTCACGAATATCAACTGGACGCTCTCGAAAGGCTGCAAAACTTTTGCATCAGATTCATCTTCGGCTTACGCAAGTTCGATCATGTTTCTGATTTTCGCAAAAGACTTCACTGGCTCCCTATTCGTCTTCGCCGGAATACTCACATCCTTCAAGTCCTGTACTCTATCCTGTTTGACCCGAAAACTCCTATCTACCTTAAGAATCAGTTCCAATATTTACATTCCAATAGTTCCCTTTCCCTCCGTTCTTCTGATCTCCTTCTCCTATCCACCCCTATTCACCATTCCAATTTTTTTAACTCATCCTATACCGTCCTAGCAATTCGACTGTGGAACTCTCTCCCTGAGACTATCAGACGCGCCAAATCACCGCATATGTTCAAAGCACTTGTCAAAGAGCACTTTTTTTCCACTATTTAGTTACCTTTTTTATCTTATGTATATGTATGTATTTATATGATTTTGTATTTGTATTGTATATACAATGTTTAATATTATGTATAGTATATTATATTTTATTTATTGGCATATTTATGTATCTTATATATATATATATAAGATATATATCTTATATATAATTGTATTTATTATTATTTTTTAAGTATTGATGTAGTATGTATGTAATATTGATATTATTGAGTTTTGTATACATTGTTATTTATATAATATTTTCGATAGTTTTTGATTTTGTTTTCTTATCCTTGATTTTATTTATTCTTTTTTTTTTCTTTTTGATTGCGCCTTCGCGTTTAACCAGCATCGTACATGTCCTTTATTTTTACGGTTGCCTGGAAGAGATTGCTTTAAGCAATAAGGCCGCCAATTGTGCACTTACCATATTCATGTTCTCTATGTTAAATTATATATTATGTTTTTTATTACTGGTATTGTACAATAAAGTGTAAAAATAAATAAAAATAAATAAATAAACCCTTTATATTGGCAGACGATTTATCACTGTCCAAAACAGACTAAACAAAAATCGGTTCAAATATTTATATAACGGTTTTGGTCGACTGTATATGCAGTATCGTTATCATAAAATAACCATTTGGAAAATGGTACCTGGAGGTAATGACATAAATCGAGGAGAAATATTTCTAAAAGAGTTATGAGACACCATTTATAAAGTTTATATGACTAATAGAGACTCAGGAATTTCGGCTTAAAGATAACTTACTGCTTCCTACAAATGGCCTGTATTAGGTTTCTAAAATATGCAGTATTAAAAATGGAGCAGTTAATGAATTGTATGAATATGTTAATGACTCAAACAACTGTCAATCAAAACACAGGATATAACAATCGACTTTAAAATAAAGTTCTAATTAACAATTTATTACGTGGAAGTTCGTACTATTACTATATTATTACAAGCGTTCTAAAAATACACAGAACAATGCTTTATGAAGTAAGGTATAAATTACATTTCCCGTAGCCCTCAAATGTATTCTTTTATCAAAGAAATAAGTGTCTGTTTTTCAATACTCGAATGTTTTCGTTTGTTATTCAGATTTGATACTTCAATCGATCTCCTCCGATACACCGCACCTATTTTTCTTACCTTATCTGTATAAAGGATCGAGGCGGAGTCGTTTTTATTTGGTCTATTTTTTCTGTTCCGGAGTATTTGAGAAACAAATCACTTTATTTGTAAGACAATTGTTTTTTTTAGATTAAGTTCGAAAGAAATGTTATAAAAAAAATGTGTGCGTGTACACACGTAAGAAGTGAAACTTCTTTATGTCCTTATTTTTCAAAAAATAATTTACTATTTACAATATTAAAGAAATACGTTAGTCACACGCTCGTCGCTACCTACTTAAATATTTACACCGGCCGCTGCTGCAACTCGCTCGCTTCGCTCGCTCGGCTCGTGCGGTAGTTCAAAAGTTAACCTAAGATGCTCGTCGCTTCGGTCCTCGCTACCTATTTACATATTTACACCGGCTGCTGCTGCAACTCGCTCGCTTCGCTCGCTCGGCTCGTGCGGTAGTTCAAAAGTTAACCTAAGATGCTCGTCGCTTCGCTCCTCGCTACCTATTTGAATATTTACGCCGGCCACTGCCGCGACTCGCTCGCTTCGCTCGCTTGGCTCGTGCGGTAGTTCAAAAGTTAACCTAAGATGCTCGTCGCTTCGCTCCTCGCTACCTATTTAAATATTTACACCGGCCGCTGCTGCAACTCGCTCGCTTCGCTCGCTCGGCTCGTGCGGTAGTTCAAAAGTTAACCTAAGATGCTCGTCGCTTCGCTCCTCGCTACCTATTTGAATATTTACGCCGGCCACTGCCGTTTTCAGCTTATAAAGGATTTCGACTTAGGCGGATTTTGATTGGACAGAGAGTTTGAGGTTTATTCTTATAAATTTTGAATTCATAAAATTATAATTGAACACCTGACACCAATCAAGCAAACACGTGTTTACGTGAGTCATAGATTTATTATCGTATACTCCTAAAATGTTTTCTAAGAAACAATAGTGTACTTACATTGTCGGCACGTTCTTAAAGTCGGTAACTTATTTTTGTTCGAACAATAGAGGTAATAAATTCCTAATGATCAAGTTGTAAAGGTTGTAAATTAAAAAATATTCTATATTAAAACGTATATATAATATGTGCGTCATTAATTTCTGACTGTTTCGAAATTTGGTGCAAAATAAAATAGTGTGTAAATAAAATTTGTAAAAAATCAATAAAATAAAACAATTGAGTAAAAATCTATAGGCATATTATGTATGTATTTATACAAGATATGTATATTATATATTTATACAGGGAACTTCTCAACGTGTTATCTATGAAATTATACTTTTACTCAATTGTTTAATTTTATTTACACACTGTTTTATTTTGCACCAAATCTCGAAACAGTCAGAAATTAATGACGCACATAGTACATAATATATACATATTAAGACAGAGGTTAAGCTTAAATAACTTGAAAAATAAATAACATGATCACGCCCACGTGTTGGTGTTTTAAAAAATTCAATCAAAAACTGAGGTTAACTTTAAATACAATTTTAGAAAAATAAATACCACAATCAACATTCAAGTATTAGAAAAAATTGATACCATAATTCCACCCACGTGTTAGTGTATTGAAAAATACAATCAAAAAGTGAGGTTAATCATAAATAACTTAGAAAAATAAATACCATTATTACACCTAAGTATTAGACAAATAATAATTACTTATTTACTTTTTTTAGAAATTCACTGGAATTAGAATTAAAACAAACCCTTTGATTTTGCTGATCACTTTAATATAACATGTATATAGTCACGAGTCGGCGTAACGCAAAAATGTTACGCGCGCGGCGTAACGGAAAAAATGTCTCACAAAATTTTTGTCCACCCCCGATAAAGAAGTTTCACTTCAACAACAACATATTACTATTAGTGTAGCGCGGGTTTCACCTTTGCACAAACTTACGGGCAAGAACAAGATATGTATACAGATTGTGCATTATTCTGGTACATATAAATAACTGAGAAGTAGCATCAAAATCCGTTCAGTGATTTTTGTGGGATAGAGATCATTAATACATTTTTAAACTTTCGTCAACATTCGACCTAATCAATCGTCATTATTTAGGTAAGTATGCATAAAAGTAATCGAAATTTAATTTTAATAGTTAACTGGAATATGAGAAACATTTCATTTTTCTCAAAAGAAATAAATAAATGAGGTTGGAACGTTATTCTTTGTATATTATATGAATGCTGATTCATGTAATAGGAACTGTTTATAATTTACGTCTTGTAGGTGTATTCCCATCAATTCCTGTCGAAACCCGAGATAATATATTAATTTGATTCAAATTACCATGATCCAATTTATCATTGTATAGAATGCCATAATACTCAGGGTAATTCGACATACCTAATTATATTCTGATTGGGTTTCGCTCTATCGGATTACAAACGGGCCATAATTGCTACGTACTTCACATGTAAAAGTTCACGGCATGTGCCATTCTTCATGAGGCGGTAACTATTTAATTCTATTTTATGGTCAATTGCAGTAACTGCATGCAGTTCCGTTTTCATATTCATCATATATCAAAAAGGTAATATTCGAGAAATATCAAAAACGTTCCGTAGTTTATCAGAGTTTTATGTCGCACGTTAATAAAATATTGATGCCATTTCAATACACCCTGGAGTTTCGTGCTGTATTATGTTCATAATTTCAGGTATGGCACTAAGTTATTGCTTTGTATATTTTTAACACACTGACATTAAACTATTTTTAAACTTCAATAGCATTATCGAAGATTTAAGACGATCTATAACGTTTTTTACAAATGTCTCTACGATTTTTAGAACTCGGTGTTTCAGGGATATTGCAATTTTATGGCACTGCCGGTACGTGATTGCTGGAAAATGAAGTTAGAAAAATTGCGTAACGATCCTCCACAGATGTTAAATGTAAGGCCACGTTTGTAGTTTATAGATAGAGATTTTTTGGTAAACTGGGTACAATATATCACAATATAGGTACTATGTATCTTTATCGAATATATTTAGTTTTTTGGTGTAAAACGAAATTTTATTATATTTTCGATTTGTTAATATATCGATAGAGATATTATATCTACAATCTAAAATCCTTTAAACACAACAATCTATTATTTTAAACATAGATGGCTCGATAAACAATACAGCAAGACACTAAAGTAATTTCGGGATTCCTCAATCCTTATTGATAAGCAAATTGCGACATCATACTGATATTATATTCAAATGATAATAGAAATTTCCTTGGTTCGCATCGAACTTTTAGTTAGAGAATTTCGAAGTTTGGTAAGTTCGAGAACAAAAGACACAACATTATATTATAAAAGTTACGTTTTCCCGACATAAGTTTCTTTTCGGAGGACGATGTTATGAATATCTAACATTTCGCATTTAGCACATGGACGAATGTTTCGTGAAACTAGTCAACTAGTATATAACGTGGAACGGAAATTTGATATTTTATTAAACATTTATTAATAGAATAAACTTTTAAATGAGTTAATATGAATAAACATTGAATTGTTTAGTCTATGAATATAAACCAGTTTATTATTGTAAATTATTCATACATTTCATAAATTACAGTTTCATTCAAACTTTAAAATCAATTTATAATAATAGCAGCTGTAGAACCTTAAGGTTTAACTTAAGATTATTGGATCGGTACATATTTTTGAGAAACAATTCAATCCGCAATCTTTACGGCTTTTTTTCGTAATAGAGAAATAGATAACTTATTCATTAGTGTTATATATGTATATATAAAAAAATAGGAGACGTTTAAATGCATTGAAATCCTTGCATGCTGTTATACCAATAAATAGCTATTAACTTGGCGAAATAAATAATCGTACCTATACATAATCTATTCTCAAATTTTAAAGCGTTTTTTATTCAGACGTTGGAAAGCGTACTAAGGAGAATATTTATTACTCCCTAATTTAAAAATCATGTAAGTACTGGCAGTGTTATTTCAACGAGCAATTTAAATTTTTCCTTCCCAGCTGTAAGCTCCAGGTGTTAATAAAACAACACTTAAACGCTTCCTTTATTTAATGAAGACCTGTGTAATCTTATAAAACGATCCAACGGTCCGTAAATTAAATTGCCATTGACTAATACAGCGATCTTTTTTCTATTATATTTTCTATGTAAAATATCATATTACAGTAGATTATTAACTTTATTGGGTTGCCATTTTTTATATTGTTCAGTACACGAGGCAAATTATTATTTACTGGTTTATTTATTCTATTACGTATATAATATGATCATTCACTAGTTATTTTGAAGTTATATTACTATTGAATATAAAATTCGTTATAATATAAAATTGTAAACGTTGGAACGTTCATTGAAAGCTCAAGAATAATTTATTATTGAGAATGCTCTGTTGCGTGAGTGGTTGAAAGATATCGGATTCGTCTTAATGATTGAGAACGACATTGGTTTTGTATTTCAATTTCCAATCTTAGCGCCAAAATAAAAAAAATGTTTCTTTTTTTTTAATCTATGACGCTGGGTAAGTAAAAAGTAGACGATAAAATGTTGTTAATTTTTTTCAAATAATGAAGTTAGACTATTAATTTGTATTGTTAAATGTCGGAAATGTTATATCTAAATACGAATCGATATAAAGATTTATAAGTACAAACAAACTTAATGAGCGCAATACTGCTAAGTAGGTAGAGATTTTTTGGCAACAATAACATAGTTTGGCCTACAACCAGTAAATATTATACGTTATAATTTATGTCACTACGTCCGTTTATCCGTAATAAATCACTCATTGAAAGTTATGGAAAACCATCTGTTTTGTGCACTCACAAATATATTAAAATGATGTCATAAACAGCACGGTTGCTTATTTATGTATTTTTTGTTAGTATGTACTCGTATTCATAAATCATATGGAAATTTTTGTTATTTATGTATTGATTTTATTTTATATTTCTATAATACTAAAAACATCTGCCAATCCTCTTAGTTTTGAAATAAGTATCTGTGCATAAATATTGGGATCTTTATCATTTTTTTCAATAACGGAGTTTATTTTCTTGTCCGATTTGTAGTAGTGGATTACGTTGTTTTTATATTATGGTTATACTAGTTATGTATTCGTAGGTAAGTATGGCCATGTCAGATGTAAGCTTAAATCAATGAAAGAAAAAATCAATAAACAGTTAAGAATGCACTGTTAATTAATTGATCTGTTAATTAGCCCATAGTCTTACAGAACTGTACTTCGGAACTTATTTTCAATATAGATTCCATATATAGTTACTATACTCTTTGAATATAGACTCACTCGACTCGAATTAGCTCGCAAGTGCACCTGCTCCTCTCAATAAAATTTTAAAGTCCTTTTTATCCTTCGTTCTTCTCAATATTATAATAGCATGCAGGCAATTCATGTTATCGTGGTCATACGTTTTGATAAACTCCGTCACTTGGGATCGTAAAGGCTGGTTTACGCTACACTGTGTCACGACCGGGCTGTGCCCGTCCGGGGCTCGATCAAACATTAATGTTTACTTTTTGTATGAAGTGATTCATGCCTGAACCGACAGGACACGTCGCTAAAAGGTGTAAGGATATTGTTTCATTTGTTTCCCAGCTCCGAACCGTGAATCGTGCTTTAATTAAATAAATAAATAAAATAAATTAATAAATAAATATTATAGGACATTATTACACAAATCGACCTAGTCCCACAGTAAGCTCAATTAAGGCTTGTGTTGTGGGTACTAGGCGACGATAAATATAATATTTAATAAATACATATATAGATAATAACACCCAGACCCAAGAACAAATAATTGAGTTCATCACACAAATATTTGCCCTGACCGGGGATCGAACCCGGGACCGTCGGCTCAGTAGGCAGTTACTTCGGATTTCAAAAACTTCTCAAACCCTCTTGGACCTCATTATTACCGACAGCCCAGACATCTGTGAAAGTATTAACATTGTACACAATCAGGACCTCAGTGACCATGCATTCATTTTCTTTAAATGTAAAATAAAAAAAATAAAACCGCCACTCAAATATAAATATACGAGATTGTTAAAAAATATTAATTTAGATGATTTTAATAAAGATTTAGTTACTTTACCTTGGAACTCTGTACAATATGCGAAAGATGTGAACGATATGACAAACATATTTAACCAACTGTTAAATAGGTTGTTCGATAAACATGCTCCATTGAAGAAATTTAAGATAAATTCATCGCCGCGTCCTTGGGTCACAAATACGGTCAGGTCAATGATGTTACTGCGAGACAGAGCTCTAATAAAAGCGCGAAAGACTAAAAATCCCGCACACTATCGCTATTACCAAGATTTACGTAATTCCGTCATTAGTGCAATGAGACGAGAAAAAACGGCTTTCTTCACTGAGTATGTAAATAATAATAAACGTAATCCACAAGCAATGTGGAATTTTCTTCGTCAAATTTCGATTACTGGTAAAAATAGGGAAACAGATAGCGTGCCGCAACACCTAAACGACGCCAATGCAATCAATAATTTCTTTCTAGAAGTACCTGGAGATCCAACTATAGATAAAAATTTAATTAAATTTTATGAACATAATAGTTTTGGCCTCAATAAATTTGATATTAAACCATGTACTATAGATCAAGTTAAAAAAATAATAGTAGGTATTCAAACTAACGCGGCTGGTCATGACACGATTACTGTTGATATGATACAGATGACTCTATCGGTAACTCTTCCAATTATTACGCTAATGGTGAACACTTCTATATTTACCCAAACATTTCCGGATGCTTGGAAGATCGCTAAAATAAAACCTCTGCCAAAAAAATCTGTGGTAAAGGAACTGAAAGATTTACGCGCAATCAGTATACTACCTGTACTATCAAAAATAATTGAGCGAGTTGTATGTAACCAATTAGTCAAATTTATAGAGTGTGAACAAATTTTACCAAATGTTCAGTCTGGTTTTCGAGCGAAGCATGGCACAGCTACGGCTTTGGCCCACGTAACGGATGACATCATATCAGATAGTGACAACGGAATGGGTAATATTATGATTTTACTGGATTTCACTCGTGCGTTTGACTCCATCGATAAAGAACTCTTGTTAGCTAAATTAAAATACTACGGCGTCAATTCAAATTCTTGTGATTGGTTCAAATCGTATCTGTCGGATAGGAAACAGTTTGTCGTTACCGAAAATGAGGGCTGTTTGAAATACTCGAGAACAGAACCGACTCCGCGTGGTTGTCCTCAGGGCTCTATACTCAGCCCGGTTTTGTTCACGTTGTATACTGCCGATCTCATTGAACACATTAAACACGGTAAGGTACACTTATATGCCGACGATACACAGCTATATTATCCTATAGATCCCAATAATTCCACAGTCACAGAACGCCACATTAACGAGGATTTAGAACAAGTGTCGTTATGGTCTAAACAAAACGCCCTGGTACTTAACGCGTCCAAATCTAAATACATAATCCTAGGTACAAAAAATCAAATTCAAAAAATAAAAAATCTTAATTTTAATATAAAAATTAATAATGCACCATTAGTTGGAGTGGATAAGGTTAGGAATCTCGGTTTGATCTTGGATGGGCAGCTTAAATATGAGGATCACATAAGCATCACAATCAGAAATGCCTTCTACAGACTGAAAGTACTGTATGGTCTTAGGCAGGATCTATCAGAGAGCGTTAAAGTAATGCTGACTGAATCATTAGTTTTGTCACATCTTAATTACTGCGATACCGTCTATGGCCCCCGCCTATACGCCAAAACCGAGCGAGCAATTCAGCGAGTGCAGAACGCATGCGCTCGTTTCTGTTTCGCCATACCAAAGCGTGCGCATATCACACCTTACTTGAATAGCCAGAAAATCCTCAAGATGGCGGGTCGTAGGCAGTTACATTTAGCAGGTCTGATACATAGGCTGGTGCACACGGGGGCTCCTGTCTACCTCTATAAAAAACTAACATGGACTCAAGAGTACCATACGAAAAATACACGAGGTAGAAGCAACAATGCCTTAATCATACCGAAACACCACACGTCAGGTTTTAAGGGTGGATTCAAGTATTCTGCTTCAAAGATCTGGAACGACCTTCCACCACCCTTAAAGCTTAGTATGTCTTATGTATCATTCAAGTGTAAATACAAAAGGATACTCTTGAACAAACAGACAGCAGAATCAACACGCAGGTAAAACAAATTATTGATTACAAATATTCCCATCCATATACATATCTATCTGAATTATTTTTAATATCTATGTAAGTATAATATCTATATCTATGTTGTTTATTTATAATATTTATATGCATATATTATATGTACAATATGTAGACGTATTTATAAATTTTTACTTTTATTGGTAGGAACAGTTGTGGATGTAATTTTTTTTAATTTTATAATTAGTATTTATATAAAATATGTAGGACCTCGGAAAATACGCGGGCAGACTGAAAATCAGCGCTGTTCGGGTGTTAGCCCACAGCATGGCTGAGTCTGTTCCGATTGCCTAATATATTGTGTTTACTTTTAAGTTAAGATAGTCTAAGTTTTTTGTTGGCAATAAAGCTTTTTTTCTTTCTTTCTTTCTTTCTTTTCTTACTTTACCACTGCGCCAACCGCGTCGTCAAAACATGACGTCAACGAAATTATCTTGTCGTCTACGTTTTAATTTTTGCACTGAATTACTTTATCTTAGTTGAATTCACGGCTGGATATATAAATGTTAGTATATCACGTAGATGACCTTCCGATGCCTAGATAAATTGAAGATTCGAACTGTCCCTATTTCGTTCTAATATTCTTGCTAGGTTTGTGTTGGAATTTAAGGACATAGAACTTTATCTTATCTGTTTCAGTAACTTACAGCTGTAAGGCGAAAATCATTTGTTATACTATTTTCTTGAGCATTTTCAACAAATCAAGTTTTAGTATTTAACTTAACTATCGTCAAATATAATTAACTTGATGTCATATTGTAACGCTGCATTTAGGTAAAACGAGCGTATGCTCATTCTAGCCCCACTATGTCAAATTCTTTGAGTGTAAACAGGCGTAGAGAATTATTTCGTTGTTATTAGTGAGATCACAAATGAATGCTCTTGCTCTAGCCTTAGCTCTATGTTCGTTTAGTCTAAATGTACCGTTAGATATTGCGTAGGATTTAAAGTTCTATTTATTTGTTTTTAAGTGGGAAAATTGCTGTTCTTAGAAATCCTTTGATATGTATTTTCCACCACATTGTGTCACTGTTCCATTTCTGTTACGTAGAATTGATAGATTGGATTAAACCTTCTATATAATGTGATATTGTATGTATCTAGGTATACAGAATGTTATGAATTTATATTTAGAAAGCATTTGAATGCCATAAAACCAAAAATATCAAATTCATATAGCATGTTTTTGAATTAAAGAATCCCAAAACATATTATTTTGATGTATTTTTTTCTAAGTAGCTATAATAAGTATAACAATTCGTGAGACAAAAATGCGTTAACCAAAAACTAAATTTACAACAGGACAAATGTTTCTCGAAAATTTAATATTATATCAAGCCGATTTATTTTGCCTTTTCCCAAAGCCTATCCCACGTACGCTGAATAAGTAGAATTCAATATTGTATGTGTAAAAGTAACATATACAGAGGGTGAGGAGAGAAATTATTGCCCGTGTCCGAAATGTGGCGAATTACGCTGAAAGGTCAGCATTGACGGTCGACGAGAAAATCCAAGCATACGAAGGTTTTGTTAATGTCGATTCTGGCTTACGAATATTCTTACACGTTTGCGTTTGTTTCGCGTAGAGATAGAAATGCTGAAAGGTTGAAAGTGCAGCTTTCCACGGACATCTTGTTATTTTCTACGCGTGATATTTTATTTTATCAAATGTTTACATATTTTAGTAGTGTGTGTACTGTTCGTATTTTTGTTATATTCTGTGTATGTTTATCCACAAAAGACTGTAAAGGAATGTATACTATTTATGCATTATATGGTATGCATTATATTATGAATTTATATTATAATTTCAACATAAGCGAATAAGAAGAACAAAATTACTACACCTAAATTGAAGTAAGTTGAAGTATGTACTTCACAAACGAATAGATGTTGATTTGTTCGCTCTACAATGTAATCCAATAAGGAACATCAATAATGTTTCTGTTGTGTTCAAAGCTTTAAGCGTTTTATATGAGTAAATTACAAAAACAAACATATTATTCGCTCATTGCTTACTGACTCTCGATTTTCTACGTGAGTGCATTACTGATATTGATATTATGTTCTACAGATAGACTTGGATAATATAATAAAATCCGTTCAATATAACGTTATTTGAATTTCACTTCAGTTTACTTAAATATACCCTTTAATACTTTTATTGCCTCTTGAGTTGTATTTGTTGTTGAGCGCAATAAAATTCATATGTTTTAAATGTACAATAGTTAAAATTAAATTGCATTTTATTCATATAATATCCGTTTTTGAACTTTTCCGATTTGTTTTCGAATACATTGTGCAGTGTTTAGAGAATTGTATCGTTTGGGTTCATTTCTCAGTGATGCCCAGAAATGTCACTTTCTCTATCTTCGATATACAGGTACAAAGCTATGTGTTAACTAATGTATTTAAATACTATTAGCTAGCGATTAACCAGAGCTTCATAATAAACAACTATTCATAATGTTATTTTATTATTATAAATGATTTCTTATAAAAAAAAAAACAATGTAAATACTTAATTATTGAAATAAAAATAATATCCTATTTTATTTCTATCCCGTGCATTTGATCACTTACTAGGTTATGAGAAAATAAAAAAAGTTTTGATAACATCCCACAGATGTTAAACGAAACATTTTTATACGTTTTATGGTACAACTTGGATCGCGGAGACCAATATCTGAAATTCTGAAGTTCCAGTCGAAAACACATTTCACTTATCAAACTTAATGATCAATTACAAGGCACATAAAAAGTTTTTATAGATGTTTGGAAAATATTTCGATTTTGTTTGTGACTGTATTTATGACTCCCAATATGGACAAATAATTTGTTGAAAGTAAGTAAGAATGCAAGTGAGTTTTATATTAAGTAGTTCGAGATCATAACTGGTTATAATTTATGTTTGGTTTATAAATCACTTTTCTTTATAAGAAATTAATAATTAAACGTATAAATAATTAAATATATATTATTTAATTACAATAAAAGCTCCTTGCTTGATGTAAAACGCAGTCCAAAGAAGATTGCGGCATTTGTTAGCGGTGTGACCTGAACAAGAAATTAATTAGATCGTGTTGCAGTTGCGCCGTCCGGTCTCGTCTCCAGTAAATTACTTCTAGCGGGAAGGTAACCTAGAAAAACACCTTTGTGCCGGGTAATTAGCTAATTATTTAATTCTTTAAAATATTTTATAACATAAAAGTGCTAAAGTTGGAGGCTACACTGGAAACATGTCATATTTCCAATAGTTTCCACGAAGTTGATGTCACTCTCACGATTGAATGGACTCTACACTTGTTTTTTTTTTAATTAATAGTGTTAAAATATACTTCGTGTTAAATCTATCGAGGGAGTGTTCAAAGATCGTTAATTTGTATCTAATTGATGACATTGGAATCAACAGTGTACATTATAATTCCCATGGTAGAGCTGTCTGTTCGTGGAATAATTATAATTAATGCTAAAATTTAATACAAAATTAATAAAGTAAAGTAATGTTGATTTGATTATTGACTCTTTTCTTGGAAACGATGTGCCCAAGATATAATATAACACCTATATAATAGAATTTTAATTCGATTTACATAATCAAAGGTCGTCAAAGTTTGTTTACGAATTATATAAAATTAAGACTTAATAGTCCCTGTTCCTACTTAGCATACTCACTCAGTGTTTGAGCAATAAATTCTCCCAAAAAATCATATCATTTTGTTTGTAAAATATTGTAAAAATATAGCAGTGTGTAATTTATTATTGGTGTATATTAGGTATGTATGTACATGAGAGTCAAGCATCGTTCAGTCTTCAGTCAGACTAACTCAGTACGTAAGGTATGAATTTACGCCACGTTTAATGTCTAAGGGAGACGTATTCCCTATCCTTCCTATTCTATTCTATTGGCCAACGGCCATCATACTAAATCCCGTATGGTGTTCGAAAATAATTTATTGTACTTGACGTGGTATTAATTATATACTTTATATTTTATAATATTTCTTTGTGTCATTCATTTATTATATCATTCATTAAATTTATTTTATTCTTATTCATTCAATACCTCTTTAATGCAAAATATTTGTAAAATACATTCGTTATTTTGCTTTGGAACTCATTTATTAAGAGCGCACTTACCATATCCAGTGACAACGAAACAGTTCGCCTCTTGTTTTCGGTTTGTTTTACGAATTCTTTTATTTATTTCTGTGTTTCGAAACAAGCGAATAGTGCAGAGAGACAAAGAGAAATTAGTACTTGTCGTTGTAAAATTTTATAATGATTTATTCTTTATTTTTTTCACCCTTAGCAAACATATGTTCTGTAGACTGTAATGCGCAGATGTAACAATAAAACTGAAAATAATGCCATAGTTCACAAGGTAAATTGATATGTAATATCAATCAATTAGATAATGTATAATCAATCAATTTAATTAAACTTTAGATGGATTCATATCAGAAGAAGCAAATTTAATTTTGAAATGTAATTTTTCGTTTGATGCCTGTTAATGTGTAATAATATCTTTCAATATTTGATGACTAGAAATTGAATTTCACGAGAATTTGGATATGATAGAGAAGTAAGAGGTAAATTATAATTATTTTGTTAATTTTACGAAAAAATAGACTATCCAACCAGAATGTTTTTTTCAATTCAAACCAGTACTAGAGATAGCGTATTTTCCCAGATAAGCAAACAAGGAAGCAAACTCTTCATTCCAACAAAAATTGCAATGTAAAAATAATTTGATACCCTCTTAACAATAAACTAACGTGAACATTATTTACAATCCATTAAATACAAATCTTGTAAGGGATGTGATTTCTCGGTGCGAGCGAGATACAATGCGTGCGAAGTATAATTGCCTCCTCTAGTAGTTAGTCTAATTATTACTTGTGTGATTCACATTACACTATGACAATTAAAGCGTATTCGAGGAATACGAAACAATCCGATGAGTTATAATATATCATAAACTAGCTGCGCTCCGCGGTTTTACCCGCAGTGCTCCGCTCCTGTTGGTCTTAGCGAGATGATATATAGCCTATAGCCTTCCTCGGTTTTAAAAGAATTTTTCAAATCGGACCGGTAGTTCCCGAGATTAACGCGTTCAAACAAACAAACTCTTCAGCTTTATAATATTAAGTATAGATTGGTTGAATATTTCGTCTCAAAACCATCAAAGCAGACCACCACCTCGTTTGCAATTAAAACATTTAGTTTATTTTCATTGTAGACTAGTTACATTTAAACTATTCTGACGGTGAACTGTTCTCTTTGAAATCAAATGCACTAAAATACTGGGAAACTGATACGGTGTATCGCACATTCACTGCACAAACAATTGTCGTGAGTGGGTTTGTAATTGTCGATTTAAAAACTTATTGCAACGATCTCTTAATGTTGCGCTTGTCAAAAATAATAAATAGAAGCTGGTTCGGGAATAATGAAATTTAAGGAACGAATTTAACCAAGTATTTTTACCATAATAGAAAGGTGAATGAATAGAATTTATTTTTCATTTAATCCGTATAGCATGATAATTAAAATTTTATTTGGTCCTTAAAACTGAATTATCGACTTTTATGTAGGTATCTCATTAAATATACATATATCATTTGTTTTTCAAAGTATATTTTATTAAGTTATCTACTAGGATACCCATTAGGATAGATTGAAACGATTTCAAATCGTTATTGCGTTTGTATTTAAGGCTACACCTAATTTCCAGCAGCATTACGGCGATGTGGTGACATCTTTGCTTTGAGTTTCCAATTAAAATTATTTTCTTCAATACATTTGAAAAATTCTCTTCGACGACAAAGAATTGAAGCGAGCTGGAAAATAGATCAGGCTGAAGCTAGACGCGTTAATTGCAAATTGCGGTTACAGCCACAACAAAGAAATACTTCGTGTGGTAAGTGGATTGAAAAAACTAGTTTCGTACTATTATTTTGCAACGGAAACCTTATTTGTATTAAGAAAGTATATTGTAACTTTTTTAATTAATATATCTAGTATCTAGTTAGTAGGTAATTAATAACTTATTATTGGTTGGATATTATTATAGAGCTACATCATACTCATAACACTTATGCCACATGGTAAGAATTTAACATAAAAATGTTTTTTTTTTAAACATTCAATATGTAGCTATATAGAGGTATTTTAATTTTGTCTTTTTACGTTAGTTATATAAATATATTATCGTAAAAATGTGACATAAAAATTTATCAACTTTACAACGCTTATTATATATCAAATATTTCATTATAAGTAGTAATTTAATAACAATAGCTTTTTAAATATTCATATCTCTAGTGTCTGTTATTATATCAGGTTCTTAGAAAGGATTTTATTGAATCAGTTATAAAATGATTAAGGTTGTTATTGTAAATTGTCTTTGCTTTACACAGAAATTCATATTAAATTTTCAAGGTTCAAAATGATGTTTAAATTGTTTTGTTAAATACGAATAGAAGTCACAAGCAGCAAGACAAGTATATATTTGGAAATGATAATTTATTTTCCAGTTAATGAGATTTTCACACATTTTATAATAAATTTAAAAGTAAAAAAATTAATCCATCATGAATAATAATATTCTAAGAATCAGTAAAGGCTTATGAGTTAGTGATGTTTCACGAAGTTTACAGTGCGGTGATCATAAATTTCCATACATTTCCATGGTAAATAATTTTATACAAGGACTTTAAACTTTATTCATTAAAATGACTTTTTATTTTACAACCTTTGGGAAGCTATTGATTATTTTTCAAGTATTAGATAAATAATTGATATGGATATTATCTACCGTTTGCCTTCTTATATGGTTGTAAGGTAAAATGCATTACTAAGATCAGAATAATATATGCAAAAATAATTGACGTTTATATAGTAATTAATGCATTAAAAAGTGCAACAATTTATCCTTTTTGGTCTTTACTTTCAACTAAATTGTACGTGAAATTTGAAAATATAAATAGCGTCTCATAGTCTCTTGATAGATAAAATGGAACCTTTTCTATGCTTTATACTTTAAATATATATCGAAAATCCAATTATCGTTGCACAGCCTCACAATGTCTAGCTCGAGTCAGAGCGCTAGGATTCGTGGTACGTGTGGAAATAAAATAAAATCACACATTATTGTGCCTAGCGCTAGGCTTTACCTGCATTCGCTTACGTTTTAGGTAAAATTATCTTTTCGATTTAGCTCATTTAGACGCTTTTCATAGATGGTAGACTATAAAATTAAAATACCTACAAGTTATTAAACTCATAAGAAAAAGATGTCAGAAGACTAATAAATCTTTTCAATTTTAATTTTAATTAATTAATACACCTCGTCGAAAGTTTCCAGATATTGAATTACTAAAATTCTTCAAAGCGAAAGCAATTAAAGTGAACACTATGTTGTATTCTTTGGGTAAGGGTGCGCGTACACTAACCATAATGAGCAGCGTTTCGTTTAGTTTTACCCACACAGCCTCTTCACTGTGATTCAAATGAGTATATGGGTTGGATTAAACCGCAATCGTGAGTGAACTGCCCTTTACGACTTGTAACGTGGTTGAAAGCTTTGTCAAACAAAGAGTAATTTGAAACTATAATTAATGTGGGAAGTTGTAGACTACAAAACCTTTCGCAGGTCGTATTCTCAGCACGTGATTCGCTCATTTTGCCCTAGTAACATATTGGTTGTCAAGTGAATTATTATTTCAAGTACCTACATATTATTTTAAGAACGACTTATTAGTATCTAACTGCTATCAAAAAATAATATTTTTTGTGAACAGATTTATAATTGGAAAAAGCTCACACAAAGACGGTTACTGTGCAAAAAATGAAGAATGCTGTTTTATAGACAGTTTCATAATAATAATTTAAAATGGTAAAGCTTATTTCTGTATTATGCTGAATTTAAGAAACGCGACACAGAGCACGGCCTTCGCTTTAAAACTTCATCAAATTAAAAGGTAAGTGGTTTAAAATTTCAAACAAATAAACGAGGAGTTTCTAGAAATCTGCTTGTATCGTATAAGTTGCAATGTTTCGTTAGCCCGACCGAATCCCCTGAACAAACTTTGTTAATGTTTGCGATTCGTCCGCAGCTTTAAATAGTGAAACTCTCGTATCAAAATTTTAGTTGCTCCTATTTACTTTGTTTGTAATTACGTTCTTTTAAGTAAATTTGTTATTTCGTTCGACGCGCTCCCACGATTTTAGGGTCGTGCTGCTGTCGGTGTCTTGATTTCATTCTCTCTATGTTTGTTTAGTTATTCTAACACAAATTACGTAAGGTACATATTCTGAGGTTTTAGTATTATATTTAGAGATTGTTATTAGACAGCAGTTTTAGTCCACTTGCATGTGCTACTATTCCGGTATTATTTTAAATATGCTTATTGTTTTTGACCTCACGGAAGGTCCAAAGTTATGCTCATTCGAAAATTATACTTTGAAAATATGTTAATTTCTTTACCAAGAGACCTTGTTTCGTCACTTCCTAAGCGCTTTTTCATTTCAGACCGCACAAGGGGAGTCGTGATGCGACTCGTTCACACAGATTTGTGGCGTAATCTGGAGGAACGCCACAGGGCAAGTTGGTAGCACAAAGCGGATGAATATTTCAGACAAAATATCATTTCGGTTGTATAAAGGCTCTGGTTGTGTATTCTGGGGAGCTTTCTCGCGTCGACAGCCGCCCTTTGTCCGACTGAACAGGAACGTTTTTGTTATGAAAATCACAGTACATGCAAGCGCTGACATCTCGAATTGCACGGTTTGAAATTTTTATCTTTGGGGCTATAAGTTGATTTTACATGTTTAAAGAAGAAAGGTGTTTTTATTTTGAAATGTGTATTTTCTAAATGTTTAGATAGATGTTAGTTGAAATGTTTGTGAAATAGACTAGTGGTAAGCCATTGCTTAGCCTCATAAGAACAAAATTAATAACGCTATATTTAGCTAAGAAAACTAAGATAATTTAATAATATTTTTCATAACTGTGCTTATAAACTTTTTCTAGATACGTGTTATTATTATTTATTTTGGTTAACTCCGTGTTTTTCTATAATATACCTACCCAATGTTTATGTTGCTTCAAATCAAATTAAACTAGGTATTATCTGAGTTGTGTTTGGCAATCAGTATTCTCACCTGGTTCAATTATTAACCATTAACGATAACATAACGATGTTATTAATGTGATTCAATTATAATTATGAGCAATTGTGTAAAGAAATGATTGCAATTAATTGCATTGAACTATGTACATATAGGTCGTAGGTATTAGTCAAATACATTCGTTATTATTATTCCACTAGCTTTCCGCCTGCGGCTTCGCCCGCGTTTTCAAAGAAAAACCCGCATAGTTCCCGTTCCCGTGGGATTTCCGGGATAAAACCTAGCCTATGTTACTCGTGGATAATGTAGCTTTCGAATGGTGAAAGAATTTTTAAAATCGGTCCAGTAGTTTATGAGCCTATTCATTACAATCAAACAAACAAACAAACAAAGTTTTCCTCTTTATAATATTAGTGTAGATTAGTAGCTATTAATCTATCTATTTTATAAAGAGGTGCATTCGTCCTTGTCTGTTCTATTTTACATATCCTCAAAAAAGCCGCATACATTTGTACGTTAAAAGAGATTAAACAAAAGCCTTTGTCTAAAATAATACAGCTCCCGTATAATTTTCGGCTTTTTATAATATGTGTAAAGCCAATTTGGGGGATTACAATATTATGACAATACTTCATATACAGACAGAAAATATTAAAGAATCATTTTTGAAACCTTTTTGAAATCATTATTATTAAACATTTTTGTTTGAAAGGTTTATAATAATAATTAGTGTATCGTATCTCTACACTGGTATTTAATTTTGTTTCAGAAACAATAAGCGTTCCTTATTCTTTAGATCTAGAAGGAAATATCACATGTTTTAGAGTAATTCGAGTTGCCCATAGCGTCGCCTTGGACAAGTGTTGTATCTTAAATCGCCGGTGGTTGTGATTTCTTTAGCACGCCGCTCACGTCGTCACCCACCTGCCCGAACGTTGTTTGGTACAAATATGTAAAGACAGCGACTGTGAGCGCTTGAAATATTAAACGGTTACATTTATTTAAGACGCCACTTTGAAACGTAAGGGATAGAGATAGGTATAAGATATTTGCGGGTGGCAAAGCGCTTTATTCGCACGACTCTACACATTTCTAAAATGGGTTGGAATATCATTGGATATATTAAAACTGCATATAATTTTCAAAGTTTGTGCTTTTAAGTGTATTTAATAAAAATACAATACTGTGAGCGCTTGAAATATTAAACGGTTACATTTATTTAAGACGCCACTTTGAAACGTAAGGGATAGAGATAGGTATAAGATATTTGCGGGTGGCAAAGCGCTTTATTCGCACGACTCTACACATTTCTAAAATGGGTTGGAATATCATTGGATATATTAAAACTGCATATAATTTTCAAAGTTTGTGCTTTTAAGTGTATTTAATAAAAATACAATACTAATTCCTTAATATGTCAAATATTGAGAATAGGGAAGCGCTTGACCACGATCTCGCCTGATGTGTGGTCTAAGATATATTCAAAGACAAACTACACCTATCATAATAGCGAAGAACAGTAAAAGTTTTAACGATATTTCAAAGACGATAGAAAATGAATACGGGTAATATGGTTGGTCCAATACGGTAATGTTGTTAGTTATTCCTTTGTTTTAAGTATAAGTAGATTCTTTCTTCAGTGCTCGTGCACTTATTGAAAGTTTGCTCCAATCCTTATACAGTAGGATCTTGTCCTGAAATCTGGAAGAAAAAATATCGTCCAGCAGTGAGACAACCCGGCCAAGGTATATAATCAAATTAACCAAGGCTATATAATTAAAGCGATAATATAAGAAACGCAACGTTTGGATAGTTCGCAGGTTCTTCTTTAAGTAGTCGTGGGCGTCATCTGGTCACTCAGCCGGAACCTTCCAACGCAACTTCTTCAGATTTAGATGCTTGTTTCCATAAAAAACACTGTTCAGTATCCACGACTTGCAGTGCTACCTGTGTACATATTTATTTGGTAACTTGCTTTTGTTTACTTAGATATTATATTAAAAGGCACGAAAAAGCTATTTGCAGGTAAGTAATTTTGCTTATGAATTTGTACATGAAAAAAAATTAGGGATTGAATGTCTAAATAGCAATTAAACAAAAATAATATATAAAGACTTAACTGTGTATATAATAACTAAATTATGATATTAAGTGAATTAAATGTATCATAGTTATGTAATTAATAGAAATATTGACATATTTGAGCAATTAGACAAAAATATAACGAGTGTTCTTAAAATTCTATTGATTTCCGCATTGCTAAGATTTAAAACATTAAAGCCTGGGAGAGCAAGTTGCGAGTGTGCCAAAGAAAGATTACAAGTTGGATTTACATTTTCGATGTCTTGATTGTGAATATATTTGATAAACGCGCAGCTGTTGCCATGAATTTTTTAACTAAGCATTGGATTTATAAGAATTTGATTTAATATTCGCAAAGTTACAGTTTACAAAATTGTTGTAGTGTAAATATAATTTTCATTATATGTTGAAAAAAGATAGTCATAACTACATAAAATAATGATATAATGCAAAATATAGCATATCTGCCTATACGTAGGTAGTGTCGTTTAATAAATTTATGCTTTCAACAAAGTATTTTCCTGTATCCAAAAAAGAAACAAGATAAAAAACAACGATTACGATACCTTCGACCGTTATTAATCATCTCAAACAAGCACTTACATCGTGTTGAGGAAAATTAGCGTCACTAATCAACGTCCGCGTCGCATCTCCCTTCATTCATTGACAATCGCTTCCCGGCGAGCCCCGTCCGCCATCTCATAGCGTAAAATGGAAAAGTAATTTGTATGTGGAGTGCTCGTACTACATGATTAACGTCTAACAGAGTGGATTTCCTGTCTCGAAGGCACCTTAATTGGTGGGATAACTGACGAGCGCTCAGACGACCCGCCCGGACCCGACCCTCCAGAAATTACATTAGCACCAGAACTTGAATTTAAACGCTATACCTAATCCCGTGTTACCCCTTGACGAATTACAGTTTTTAGTTACACGCACTAAAAGGGTTCTGACAATTTGATTTAAGCGCTTGTTGCGTGCTTCCCCGCTCAAATATTCCACTAGGATAGATGTTTTGAGAAAGCTAATTATATTGCGTATATTTTGAGCAATTAATTATTTAATAAAGACTGGTTGTTTAATTATTTTCATTAATAATATAAAGAGTTTTAGACCATGAGGAAATACGTGTTTTTGTTTCGTTTTTAAAATTAACGATACAAAAGTTTAATGTCTATCAAGGTTAATTTCTTAAAAAAAATGTAGTACGAAAGTCTGCTGCTTGTAGTCCATAAGATACTTTGAATACTAAATTTCATATATTACCTCCAGAGAGGACGATAAAGTGTGGATATGAACAAGAAGAAGGAAATAATATTTAACTTCCTTCTTGAAGTTAAAAGCTGAACATAATAAGTTTCTGGAAGTTGTTTAACTTGGCTGTTTACTACTTACGCTAGTTTGTATGATGATGGGATACTTTTAATTAATATATAAAGCACTCCTAAAACAATAATCTTTTGCCTAACAGTTTGTTTGGAAATGTGGAACGTAATTTAACAATACAAGTTTTAGTGTAAATTTCGTGTTTGCTCATTAATAATGAATAATGGAATTTATGCCTTGAGGAAAATATCTATTATAATATTTTAGTGAATACCTCGGCGTAAGTAGATTGGAATTTGTAATATAATAATGGAAAAACTAACATGGAGTACGAAATTGATATATCGATTTTTATAATTGGATGTTAGGAATACTTAAAAGTGATAAATTACGGAGTTGAAACATACACACAAATTACCTGTTTAAGTTCAAAAATCTCGCGATCCTTTGTTTTAAAATTCTAATCGGCATAAATTACATTAGTCATGGCGTTCAACATCTGGACAATTAATTTACGTAGACATATATAAAAAGAAATGTAACATAAATGAACGAAATATTGATGAGGCCAGCACGAATGATTAATTATCAACACGTTTGCCTCGCTTTTTACGTGAAACGTATCACTGTAATAATTTAAAAGGTGCTTATACATTGCTTTCAGTTATTGCTGACAATCTGGGTTGAGCTCTCGTTAATTTGTCAATCCTTTTATATTTTTTAAATTTCATCGTACGCGAAAGAAATATTTGAGTATAGGGGCATTTCACACGAAGCGGACACAGATTTCAGGGTCAGGTTTCAGATTTCGGTTATATTTTAATATGTTACACCTGTATATATCCTCGGTATGTATACGAAAAATTTTTGCATTTAGAAGCTTAGTTTTCAAAATACAGGTCTTTGAAGATGTCAGTAAGCGCGAGGTATGGGGGACTTTGAATGTAATTATCAGTTCAAGAAAAGTAATTTTTAAATAAATTGATGACTGAATATTATACCCCATTAAATAAACTTTTTATCCTCATATTTCGAATTTCGAATTTATATTTAAATTCCTTAGAAAAATATAAAAATATTTTTCTTTGTCATTTTTTACAAACTTTGCGTATTTTAAAAAATTTTTAAGATCATTAAATAAATGGCTTATATTATGTTTAAACTTCATGCAAATTTCTAGAGTGGTCATCGCAGAAGTTTAGAAGCTACATGTATTATAATGGCGAAGCGCGGCAATATCCCCATACTGGCGCCTAGTTGGTTAGCGCACCGTACTGCAGTATTTATCTCATTATAGATAGTTAATAACACCGTTTCAGGTTTTAATAAGGTTTTATAGTGGTAAATAACAAGCAAGAAAATATTACTTTTGTTTTCTTAAAAAAAAATTATTCAGTAAAGTAATATGACATTTTTACGACTTTGAATACGTATATCTCGTCCATTATTTATTTTAGCACAAAACTTATTTAAAAACCTCCAATCAATTTTTAAAGACCTATCTGTTGACACCTTATTTAATTCAAATTTCTCGAATTTATTTTTTGTCACCGTTTGTATGAATATTGAAGTGCGTCGCGCTAGGCGCTAGTATGGGGATATTGCCGCGCTTCGCCATTATAATACATGTAGCTTCTAAACTTCTGCGATGACCACTCTAGAAATTTGCATGAAGTTTAAACATAATATAAGCCATTTATTTAATGATCTTAAAAAAAAATTAAAATACGCAAAGTTTGTAAAAAATGACAAAGAAAAATATTTTTATATTTTTCTAAGGAATTTAAAATATAAATTCAAAATTCAAAATATGAGGATAAAAAGTTTATTTAATGGGGTATATTATTCAGTCATCAATTTATTTAAAAATTACTTTTCTTGAACTGATAATTACATTCAAAGTCCCCCATACCTCGCGCTTACTGACATCTTCAAAGACCTGTATTTTGAAAACTAAGCTTCTAAATGCAAAAAAATTTCGTATACATACCGAGGATATATACAGGTGTAACATACTAAAATATAACCGAAATCTGAAACCTGACCCTGAAATCTGTGTCCGCTTCGCGTGAAATGCCCCTAATAGTTAATTAAATGTCAGTGCATATTAGCTATAAAAAATCATTGAGGTGATATATGATGATTATATTTTATTGAAAACTTGTGAATTAGTGTTCTATTAATGTGTTGTACATGTACTTCTAGAAATATATAAACAGTCTGTGTAATGCAATGAACTGTCGCTGTGTCACATTTTCACGGGAATCTTCTAGTAAAAAAAAAAGTTTATTCACTACACAAATATTTGAGCTTTATGTATGTATATGTATATACATATACCTTTTTTAATTGAACATCTCCGCAAATTAAAATAATAAAAGCAATTAGAGAGACTGATACGGATTGACTGAGTCGGAATATGAAAACTGAAGTAGAATCTCATCCATAAGAAAAACAGGAAATTCTTTACGATATCAAAATAATAGAACAAAACAATTTTTGTCTTATCCTCAAACAATACATATAATAATGACCTGTTCTTTCAAGGAATTAACTCTTATATAATTTTATGTGACGCCGAACTTAAAAAAGTAAGTTAACGTGAACTTGCAGGCTGAACTGCTGGACATTTATTTAATACAATAAAAACTTTAACCTTAATAATGCGTTGCTGCCAAAATGTACAGTGGATATTCTCCTTATCAGACGTATTCCGATGAATCTCAGTGAAAATTTGAGCGTTGGATAAATTGAAAATTGGCAGGCGTTCCTTTATAAGGGCAGTCATTCAATTAGATGAAATCAACGGAGGCAAATACGAAACGGTAAACGTCATCCTGTTCACGCCTGTTGCTCACGAGCTTATGACTGAAATTGGATGGAAAAATATTAAGGACTAGCCATCTTTCATTTCGTAAATTATGTTCATCAGTTGAGGAATGTTCTTCTAATTTCAAAGTTCATTCACAAAGGGCATGGTAGTAGGGTAAAGTTCGATCTATATTTAAATATGAGAATTACAAAAGGATACTAATTAGGCTAGGCTTATACTAAGCTATATTATGATTGAAAGTAAACAATATAATAGTAAAGAAACACATAATTCACTAGCTCCACTTAATTTAGATTTTTATTACAATAAAATGCAGTTCCTTCAAGAGGTAACCATACAAATTGCATACAAAGTATAAATTATAAACAATGTAAGTATATGTCAATTACTACAGAATATGTCTTAGGTTATAAAAAAATGTAAAACGCCACATAATGTACCAAACATATATTTTGTTTCAAATACTCTATTTTTTATTAAACCGGCTAGTCGAGTCTTTGATTAAAACTAAAAACATTTTTTTGTATTCATCATATTTTGAATGTTACGTAAAACTAAAAACAAAAAAAAAATTGCGCAAACTTATTTGAAACTATACTTGAATAGTGCAAATAAAAACGCTACGAAGTGCTACGGCGTAGTCATCGTAGCGGATCGGATTTGTAATAAAGCTTTTTGTTTTGTATTTTATATTGATGTATTTATTAGTAACATTTTAAAGATGCACGTACATTAATTTTAACTAACGAAAGTTATCTTTAGATATAACAAAATATCACATTTTTTTTATGAAACATTCATTAATCGAATAAGTGCGCTAAAATATGAGTGATGAAAGTTTGTAAGCAAAGCAAAATATACTTGTAAGCTGTTCTATCTATATAGAAATGTCTATACATTTCAACACAAATTACTAACATTCCAGTTATTGCTCAAGAGATCTATAAGTCGATTGAAACGTTAGGGTACATAATAATGTACAAGACGTTCATTAGTCGCGGAAGGCGATGGTCGAGTTTGCAATCGAATTATTCGAGTCGGTGCGCCATTACCCGAGATCCAAGAGCCCGGTCAACTGGAGCCGCTCTGTAGCGTATTAGTTTGGCCTACTAATCACATTTCGGATGCCAGATGGATTCTAAGAGGTTTTGGGTCTATTCATTATTGTAAACTTTTAGCAATACATTAAACTTCTTTAAAATAGTTACTTGGTCTATTACGCTGTCATTTTGGATGATTTAACTTTTCGATTTCTTGACGCATACATCGTGCAAATTCGCGTATACTTTATTACGCTCTATCGCGTCGGAAAATCTCAAATAATGAGGCGTAGTGTTCTGAATGATAATGTCCAATCGCAGCCGCGTCACGTGTGTTATTCCCATCACGCATAATGTGGCCTCTCTTTCAATAAGAGGCATTATTCACGAGGCCTGTGGGACCTCATTCGAAAGCAAATTGATTCCATACTCTCGCCCCGCTGCAAACGGTACACATCCAGCGATTGAAATTGAAGCATATCGAATCCATAAAAACAATTTTCTTCCTCGAATTGTTGATATAGGGGCGAGGGTATTCGGATATTTTTCGACACGATTTCGCTTCGAAATGTATGAAACTGGGACGTGACTGCGTATTGGATGAGATTAGACTGCAAAGATGCTGACTTTGTTAGTGCTGACGTCAATAGATCTGAGTTGCAATTGCTCTTCGCTCGGTGCAGTGCTCTATGTTTTGTCTCTTAGATTATTTATTTCGACGTCCCTACCGTATATGAAATTAATAAATAATAAATGATGTGAATGTGGCCGTATGTAAAAAAAATCTTAAAATAAGTAATCAAGTAGAATAATCTCTCGTCATCTAATTTAAACATTGTTATACAAGAATGAAAGATTTACCTATTTTTAAAATGATAATTAAATATCATTTGTAAAAATTCCTGTTGATTTTATTGTTCTAAAAATAACTCATTGCGGATTTAATTGTTCTAAAAATAACTCAAACATTTGCGTTTTAATTTGATTGAAAATATAATGTCCACTTTTCAACAGGCTTTATGTCGCATTACTATACAGGTTTACTTTCATCACTTCATAATCTCTTTATCTATAGGCAACACACAGTTTAAACAAACATCAGATACAATTGGTTGCAAACTAAAATGAAACCGAATTACAATTCAATTAGTATCATTTACGGTTCATTAACAAGTCACGTGAAATTAATTTGTATGTTGGAGGACTGATTAAAAACATAGCTGGTTATATTCGTCACAAATAAACACAAATAATACGTTGTTGAATTCATTAAGAGCACTGGATTATCGGAATTCAACACCAATGTCCATGTGACAAAGTGCAATATTTATACAACAATTTCTATATTTATTATTTTAGCTTTAGATAATTTTACTTCACCAAAGGAATGTGCACTCATCCCTCTGTTATATAAATTTAAAACTGTCCTAAAATACGTAATCATTTCGTCTCGCAGTCCCAAAAGAAAAATTCACCGTATCTCTTGGGCGCAGTGTATCAATACTGCAAGTGTTCATAGCAAACTTCGGACAAAGTTGCCTTCTCGACATGAAAAATGCATTTAGTTCCAACGTACGGACCATGGCGTCTGTCGGAATATATTTTGGTTTCAGGTTAAAGTCGATTTAAAGGATTATTTGTCTAAATATAACGTGTGAACGTGAATTCGTAAAGTAAATAAGGCTGGACGAACTGAGTCTAAGAAGAGTCCTGCTTTAATCTATTTTTAATTTGCTTTGTCATGAAAATTTAATCTTTTAACGAAGAACTTCGTCGAGAATTTGCTCGCTTTTTACAGGTAAGAATATAGCATTTTAAACTACTTTTGAAGAGTCTTAATATTATTAATGTATTGATAGTTTTTAATTACCATACGTCATCTATGATACATTAGGTATATTATAATCTTATAGTACCGTTAAAAATTAAAACAAAAGTAATATAAAAGATAGTAAATACGATATAATAGTACACTTCTAATTACAAAGTTGAAAGTATACGTTCATTCAGGTTATGCAGTTAAACGAAACTCGTTTGCAAGAAGCGAGATACCTAGATAAAAATATTATTTATCTAATTTAATTGTATGACTTAATTTTGCATCGCATTTGAGCTACAATTTTTATTTATTTATATAGCTTGATTATGAATAATTGGTATTCTTGAAATGACAAAAAAGTCGTCGAGAAATACTAAATAATACCAACCTACAACTGGTACTTTTTTAAACAAATGAGTATTAATCTATATCAAATCAGGCCCTAAAATTAATCCTTTGTTGATTTAATACGAACAAAAAACAGCAAAAATTACATTTTCTTTAAATAGTAGATACCTACCCTACGTACATTGAACACTAACAAAAGAACTCAATTACAAAGAATGACCACGGTAATGGATTTTTCTAAAGCAACAATACAATGAGCGTTAACTGAGGAGAATAGTCCTCATTCTAGTGGGCATTTTATCTTTTTTGACATCTCCGATACAATGACTTTAAACATTTTGTAGACGTTTGTTGGTTTTCTTGGCGAAAGTTTAAAGTCCGACGTAGTCGTATAAAGGAGAAGTTTTATATTTCGTTTAACAGAGAAATTTCGCTCTGGTACATTAAATCATATATTATATAACATTGTATAAAATTATAGTCTAAGTTTGTTTGCCCTGGTATGTATGTACAATAAAGCATAAATAAATAAATAAATTACTCTCGATATACATATTTATTTTACCAGGTGCTAAGACGAGATTATAAACTAAAAAAAATAGTGTGATAAATTTATGGTTTGTGGAACAGCTTAGCATCCAATTTAAATAAAAGTTGTTTATAATCTTATGGTGACATAAACATTATATTTGTGATTAAATTATTGAGTTTATATTCCTTATAATTTATAAGCCTTACAAAATACAAGTTTACATGGTTTGGTAATACTACAACGTAATCTCTTTTCAGTAATATTAATGTTATACTAGATCTACCTTAACTTTTAGTTATGTATTTCACTACTACATAATATCTTTATGTAAATAGTTACAATTCACATAGTTAAATAATGGCTTTCAATAGTGCGCATTGCACGTATAACAAACACTTTTAATTGAAGGTTAGCCACAGCATGTACGCGATCACAAACTTGTGCCAACATTGTCTTGGCAGACCGCTATCTTAAGCCGTGCATGTATGAAATATCACAATTTATAGGGAATCTGATAACTTTTCATGTAACTCTTGTAACATGGAACCTTTAAGTTTATAAAAAGAGTCGAAACATTTATTTGCTTTATTAACTAGTAAATACAAAAACTAGTACATGGATGGATTGATATATTATAATGTTATATCAATCGTCTCATAACACGAGTATAGTATGAGATCACAAACGAATTTTTATTTCTAATAACGGAAAGCTCGTTAATGATCACATTCCAAAATTGGCTAAAAATTAAAAAGTAATACATGTATAGTGTATACATTTAGTTGGCACGTGACGGAATTTTAAATACAATATGCAAATAAGTCGTAAAAGAATTTTCACCGCGCGATATTTACGAGTTCCAACACGATTGTGGTAGAAACAAAAGCTTTTTGTATTGTTCCACACTTCACAATATATTTGTGTTCTGGGGTATTGATATGCAATGAATGAAGGGAGCGATGGGAGCGACGTTCTCTGGGGTTTAGGTTATTTTTATTCCTGGTGATTGTTCTATAATAATGATTGTAAGAATATCAGCGCTTTTGTTACAAGTTCCCGCTTGCGGCTTCGATCGTGTGGAACTCGAATAAGAAATATGCTTTGGGTATTCAAGGCATCTAGATGAGTTCTCGTGATTGAGTAACTGCAAAATTTCGGTGAATATCTATAACACAAGTGAAACATTAAAAGCATACGTTTCTTGGTAGAGATATAATAAAATAATAATATAAAATGTGTCCTATAATGCTCTCCGTTAGGACTAGCAGCACTATTTCTAGGAATTTATTGATATCTAACATCACCCGAATTTCCTTCGAACAAAGAATCAAAATCTATGAACAATGTAAATTCTGACTGAGTGATTGGCTTATTTTATCACTAACGAATTAAAGCCGCAATTACATTAATTTTGTACAATTGGATTCATTTCGATGACTAAAGTGCTCATTAAAGTTAATAACCATATAGTATTTTTTTTATTAAAGTTATAATTCAATAAAAAATCTGTAAGAGGCGCTTTTAACCATATTATGGATTGTATTAACATTGTAATTTTTACAGAAAATATAATTCTTACATCGAGTGACCACATAATATTATGTCAACATGAAATACACCAAAAAGATTTTTTTTTATCAACGACTAAATAAATTGAATTCAAAAGAAATAACCTTTTCCAAACCGTATTGTTTTAAAATATGTTATAACTGAATGGGAATAAATGTCTAAACATAAATTATAAAACACCCAATGTAACGTATATCTTTAACGCTTTACAATGTAAATGAGAAAATATTGTTTCGTTGTATTTGATTTCACGGGTCGTATTTTATTTGGAGGTTCATGGCGCGACATGGAAATACACCTTTGAGGGTTCACTGTGATTTATAGGCGGATCAAAGAGTGGCTGTCACAACACCAAACGCCTGTTTATTGATTGGACGGTTTCTGTTAAAAGTGTAAGTATAAAGGTAAACTGTAAGTGTTTTCCAGCGAATTACTTTCGGGCCAATTACTTCGTAGAGTTGAGTCTTGTACATTATAATATTATGTAGGGAGGTAGCAATTGTATTAATTTTCACCTGATTATATGGATACTATATTTTATCCTATAAAGAAGACACTTTGTGAATCATGTAGGTACTAGAAATTGAACCAAACAATAGTTAAGGCTGCCATTTGTTTAAACAGTGATTTTTTTACTATAACTATTTATCACCTAATGAATAAGTACATAGTAATTACTTAATAGAAAATCCGTTTAAGAACTTATAATTTAGTTTGAGCTTCTGAGTAAAAGGTGTGTTTGGACAATCTTTATTAAGTAAAGTCCAACAACGCTTCATCCTGAGTATCTTTAATTCGTCTTAGTTGAAGAATCAGAGTTTATTTTTAGAAGTTACCCTTTGTAATTTTTACCTAAAAATTTTCATTTCACATATTTTTATTTTTCCACTTTCCAAAGGACCACTTTAAAACTTGCCTGAATGATTGAATTATGTTAAGAGCCTGTTTATAAAATATTTTTTATTTATTTATTTAATACAATAATGTTAAAATATTCAACATACCACGTAGTCAGTGAAAAGTAAAGTTAAAGCTATAAATATGCCACTCCTCTCTCGTTCCACACATGGTCCCTTCCTGCAGGCATGTTCAGCGCTGTGATTTGCCCATTGGCCAAAATCAATGATCACATACAATATACATCATCACGATTGGGGCCACAACCCGGTGTTCTGCGAACAGTAATCGGTAATTAAACCATTTCCTTTTAAAAGGTGTTCATTCGTATTGTATAAAATTATTTCTGAGTCCAATGCACATTGTGTTTTTCCGGCTTAACCTGCAATGTCGTCTATGTACTATACATATAATAAGACAAATTGGTTGGTGGATTAACTGATGCACAGCATTTATACCACTTCCACTTGGCGATTCGATTTGGATAAGGGATATTCACAAAGTATATTAATTGATAACTAAATATTGAACCTGTAGGTCTTGAATTGTATCTGAGTAGATTCCAGTAAGCCGCAAACTTAATTAAATCAAAATGTAAATACCGTTAATATAAAAAATATAAGAATATATACAAAATAAACAAGAATTTACGCAGCTATAACTCAAAAATGTAATGGGCATAAAATGAACGTTTTAATAATATTTTTTGGTTGGAATGAGTATCGGTTCCCCTGGGTAGCAAGCGACGCTGTCGTTTTTTCACGAATAACGCTAGCATTGAAAAACATTTCAGCGCATTCAGTTTTTAATTCCTTTATATAATATTTACTAGCTATTTTAATATTTCATACATTTTATACCAAGATCTTCTCTGTAATATTAATGAAAAGAACACTAAAAATTTATGAAAGAAGTGGCTGTTATAAGGAAGTGAAGAAGATAAACATAATATTATTATATCTGAGATAAGAAGCTCTTTACGCGAGAGTGCTTATAGACACGGTAATGAGTAGCTTAGAACAACACGTCAAAATTCTTGAAACGACACAATGAATTATTTATAGAAATACAATTCAACTTTATTCGACTAAAATAAATCAATTAGATTAGAAATCAATGTATGCAATATACTTTTTCATTGACCCATGACGTAATTAAGCATAAAGGAAAAATAAACCTTTTTTCTGTATGTTTGTACCTCTTTTAGTCAATTCGTACAAATATGTTAAAATCACCGAACCTAAATTGTATCAAAAGGACTTTGATCGTTACGCTTTGTAATTAAACAAATTAGTATCTATTGAGACGTGAAATAACTCAGATTTCGATTCCAATCCAATAGAGATTTGTATTTGTTTGAAACTCTTTGATTATTCAACATAAATAAACAGATATATAGAGTTCCTATAATGGACAGTACGGGTTACATTAACAGAAAAGGGAATTTAGGATATCTGTCAAATTAAAATCCTATTTCGTTACGTGTATTATCTTTCCTTTTAATATATTTTTTGTTTGATTATCAATCATTTATGTAAATTAAATATCATTATACTTGATGTACCTAGATACTCAAAATAAATAGACATGGAACTTCAAAAGACGTTTTAAAGAATCAGTAAAATAAAATTTATGAGCCTACTTTAAAACATCCAACAAAATTTAAATCCACGAAGCATTACGATTCCATTTTAAGCGCTTCATAAAAAATTCGTTTAATCTTTTCAATCAAGAACCGTCAGGCATTAAAACGTTTGGCTAATCAATTTATTTTCAGCGAAATGAAATATTAATTAGTTGAATTAAGGGGTTAATTAGTGTGAAATCAGAGATCCATCTCAATCCGTAATCGCAGTCATGGAAAGGCCACGTTACCTAATGCGGAAAATTTATATGTTTAATCTGTAAGTAAGTTTTAACTTTGAATAATTTTGGATGATATTTCCTCACATTTCTCTACAGACGAATTTTTTTGTCGAATTCGTGATTGAAACGAAATTTTCAATGTTTTTGAGAATTTTATCATAATTTTCTTTTGTTATTGATCAATTCATTATTGGCCATTTTTTTTACATTCATACAGACTATAATCGTCTTATAATTCTGCCTTTGTCGAATCAACTTATGGGCTCTTTTACATTTTTTCATGCAAATTGAAATTTTTGTATAACTATATTTAGAGCATCATTTCAAAATCGAATCTGTAGATATTAGGGTCAAAGAAGAAAATTGCAGCTACTTTGCATTACGAACTGTCATATTGAAGCAGATTGTTAGTTATTAAAGTAGATAATACTTGGCAAATAGCCAGATGAGCATAAATTGTTATATTGGTCTACAATAGGCTAATTGGAGTTGATTATATCAATGTATTTAGAAAATATAAGTTCCGTGAAAAAGAAATGTGTTTTATAATTTAATTTATATTTTCAGTTTATATAATTTTACGGTTATTGCGGCAACTAATTTCTTCTGATTAGATTTTTATCATTGTTCAAGTGGATTATGTGTATGCAACTATCGCCGTGTGGATTTTGTACTGATCTGGAATTGATGTTGTTATTGTTTGTTGTTGAATGTTTACACAGAGTATTATATGGATGTATAGCTGTGAACATTAACCTTTAATAGAAATAGCGTCCGAAAGTTAGAATAACTATTAGCAGACCATTTCAATCAGTTTATTAATAGCTCCATATCGTATTAAACATAATGTCAATGTGCAAGTGACGCCAATTAGTTAAAATAATAAGGATTTCTCTGCATCTCAATACGTATAATATAACGTACTAATAAGCTAGTTCATTGCGCATCGCTCTTCCTAATAAGCAATCTATACCCAGGCGCTGTAATGTTTGCCGCAATTAGGAAACTTCCAAGGGTTTCATGAAATATAAGGCGAGTGATCTCATTAAGGCCAATAATGAGCCAGGATAATAAAGAATAAGATTAAGATTACAGTATTTTTCTGAACAGATTTATTAAAATTGTGGTTGAAATTTTTATGGAGTTGGAGCTGATCTATTGGTTAAAATTGTGTATGAAAAAGATTTTTTCGCATCTTCGATTTAACCTTGTATTATTTTTTTGATTGATGACGATGACGATGATGACTTTTAAAGTAATTAAACTGTTGATTTTTTTGAGTAGCTATGTAGTACCGTAAATTTTTACCGAAAATTTATGTGTCAATAAATATATAGGTTGACATGTTTTGAGAGTATTGTTAACATTTGGCCACCATGATGTTATTTAAGATTTTGAGCACGATTTTGCCCCGCTCACGATTCTTCACATATTATTTTTTATTAGATATTTTTCATATAATACAATGAGGAAATATGGTAAAGTTAGGAGAAGCTTAGTAAGTGATACAATTTGTGGATCAAAAGTATTATGTACATTACAATAACATAACACTTTTACATACATTTCAATTATTAGGACTGCTCTACAATGTGAGCTTAAATAATAACAAAGTAAGTGTGCGAATGCTAGTTCTCATTAAAATGAAAATAATGATATCCAATATGAGTTAACGACGCATATAACATTATATATTGTATTTTTCTTGTATATATTTAGGGTATAGATTTCTTGTACCAGCTCCACTTGATGTTAATTCTTAACATTTTCAAATTAGAACCATTTATAATTATTTACTTGCCTTATAATTATAATTGTAGAAGATGTTTTAAGCTTTCAAGTGAACTACTTTTTATCTGAATGTTTAATCTTATACCTTTAAGAGACAAAAGGAGACAGCACGTGAGTAATTCTGATTTTTCAAATCCAACCACAATTATATAAAGGTTTCGTTCGCCTTCAGGGAGCTCGAGACATCTGGTTACTAATGAGCTTACCAGGTTACTTGGCAAGCACATATCTCACGCTCAAACTGTGCAACTAAAACACAACAAATCGGTAGCGCTGTTAACTGTTTGTTTTAGCTCCTTCTCTTAGTACTAGAACTTGCAATGAGTGTGGATTACTTGCGCGGAAATTTGTGCACCTTTTGGAATTAAATCGCGTTGTGTCAATTGGATACAGAGTACTTTTGTTAAACAGATTGATAAGTGCTACAGTAGGAAACTGTTCTGAACAAATGAAATAAAACTTTATATGAAAATACAATTTTAAAGCAGATAATTTTACTGGACCAAATCTTACAATGATCGCTAAATTTTCATTACATTTCTAGAAGATGTTATTAACTGAAATTATTTTATTCACTAAAGAAAAACAAAGTTTGAAATACCTCAGGACCCTGATTATTGTTGGAATCCCTTTGATAGGTAAATTTGAAATGAATAAATTCAATAATTTGTGAGCTAAAGTCGTTATTATTATTATGATTAAAACGCCTAAATTGATTGTTTGATAAATGAAGTTGTGAAATTAAAAAAGTTTTCACTTCTCGATAATAAATTTCAGATTAAGAAAACAACCTCGACGGAAACTTGTGTAACTTAATTTTAAAAGAAGGGGCGGGGATTTGAATAAACCTATTATCAGATAATAAATGGACGTTCATATTAACGTTTAACTTGATTACTTTGATGAATTGGACATTTCATTAAATTTGAATTTATAACGCACAAAGAAGTGTGCGAATTAGCTACTTCTTATGTTTTAATATTTAAAACGTTCACATAATACAAGCTGCAGAATATATTATTACAGAGGGATGAAAAAACTTATATTAGTAGAGGAAAACTGAGCTCGAGCCCAAAAAATGTGAAAAGCGTCGTTATATAAAATGGCTACGTGAGATAAAAATCTGGAGTGTATTATTAACTATAAATAAGAGCCTAGGAATTTAATATTCAGGCGATAATACCATAGCCCAAACAAAAAACACGATCGAAGCATACATCTCAAGGGTCTGCCTTTATTTTACGAGGCCGTATTCAAAGTAAACTGTTTATTACGGTAGCCTGAAGTTTATCCCTTATTACGAAGAATAACTAAGTTATTCTATGTATTAGATCCATGACCTAAGAAGATGTATGAGTCTCGCCAGAGAAACTGAATACTGTGGCCTTTCGTAAATTTATTCATTGCGGTTGTTGTTGGATTATTACATTAATAATATTTATTTAGTTTTGTTTTGTATTTCTCAAAGAACATGTATTTTAAAGTATTTTTACAATCATAAATTCTTATTTATTTCAATAAGGTTAACGTTTTTAATTTTAAAGAGAGAATAATATCATAGATACCTCTATGGTGAAAATCTGATATTTCAACAGCTTTATATACACCAGACTATTATGTAATATAAAGTACACCATACCCACAACTATACTTATTTCGATATTATGTCGAACATAAAGCCATTCAGAGCATTTGGTTACATTCAAACAGGAATCCTGTTACAGCGCCTTTTGTCAGAACATGAGGGGGATAGCTATTCTCGAAAATGTTTGGACCAGGCAAAATTTCAATTATAGCAGGCGACTAGGCCGGTTTTATTAGCATAAGCTACGTAGCAAGACTTTCTCGGCGATCATAAAATACAGTCTATTGAGTTGATTTTATGTGCGCAGTTCGCTCAAACAGCACCAAAAAGCCTTTTCAATTAGCTGCTTATTCAATGGTTTGGAAATTTGCATATAAAACGTAGTGTGTGATATATTATATGCACGAATCGTGGGACGCTCTGGAAATTTTATTTATGCGACAAATAAGTGGGCGGTTTCAAAATTGCTGTTATTGTTTCTATTACCACATGAGTTTTACCGAAGTGTTACATGAAATGTTTTATAATTATTAACATCGTCAACTATGTTATTAAAAACATTTTATGTGAGTCACTCTCTCACTTAACACAAACAGAACCAAAAAAAATTTTATTATGGACCTGTATAGGTATGTCTAAAACTGGTGGATTTTTTCAGAACAAAACGTAATAATATTCAGAAAACTCTCTTTTCTATTACAGCATTATAATCTGTAGTTGTATTACTAAGTTAACTGAACTGGTATATTTTCTATCTTAGAGTGCAGGAGTAACCTTTGGTTTTATTGATAAACAAAACTAGACGCTTCATCATACCGAACGGAAAGTTTACGTAAGCCCGTGATATATTATGAATTTTTCACAGCCGAAATTCTCAATTCGTCGATACACTTGGTGTGCGCTTGAAGTGTTTGCAGCACTGAATTCAGCTTATATTGCATTGGCGACATAGGACCCACTTCCGTTCCATTTCCACGATTTTTAGCCAAACTACGTACGACATTGCCAAGCCAATATTCAATAGGTCGAAAATTTGGCTAGGGAAAGCTTTTTACGGAATTCTAGGACTTTCAATATGGACCAAAAACGAACTGTACTCTAAAAACATCGCACTTTATAAAACAAACAATGTTCCTCTCTAAGCTTGCTTATGTTCAAGCTACTAAGTATTTGTTTTGTTATTTATTTATTTATTATACTTTATTGCATTGAAAATACATAAATACATACAGGGTGTCCCAAAAAGTAGTGATGAACGAAAGCTGGGAGGTAGAAGACCAAGAGGGCTATCCGAATCACCCCCATGTGTGTTATGCGATTTTTCGTATTTTCGGAGTTATTACATTTTTTTCAATTTTTCATCTATCGCCGAGTACGATGAGATTTTTATTTATGGTAACGTGAATTATTGCGCTAGATGCTTGATTTTTTTTGTGTGCTAAGCTGAAAGATAGGCCAATTCAGTATGGTAACATTTACTATCGTTAGATCTTCGAATGGAATAAAAAAAAGAATTAAATGACAAGAAAGATAAAATTACCCAGTATGTTCATAACTTCAAGGGCCCATAAAAAAATAAAATCACATAAAAAAGGTTTTCCATTTGGCTTTTAAAAACTTGCTCTATCGATCAGGTAGCTACCCTAAAAATTTCATTTTATTATTCTGAAGGCTTCAATCGAAAAATTGAAATCTAAATGTGGTAAGTGCAAAATTTTTATTAACATGATGATCATTAAAACCAATAAATAGGTGTTTAATTACCAGAATTTTTTTAAATAGCCCCGCTGTTGCTCAGTGCAAGTGCGACATCACCGTAAAAAGTTGTCTTTTAAATGTCTGAATGCTTTTTTATCATTTTTAATGGTTTCTTCTGCTACTATGAATTTCCGGGTTATTTCGTCCAAATTGGGGCATAATAGTAAATGTTACCATACTGAATTGGCCTATCTTTCAGCTTAGCACACAAAAAAAAATCAAGCATCTAGCGCAATAATTCACGTCACCATAAATAAAAATCTCATCGTACTCGGCGATAGATGAAAAATTGAAAAAAATGTAATAACTCCGAAAATACGAAAAATCGCATAACACACATGGGGGTGATTCAGATAGCCCTCTAAGTCCTCTACCTCCCAGCTTCAGTATATCACTACTTTTTGGGACACCCTGTATAACAAAGACAATACTACAGAAACAGCAAAGGGCGGCCTTATCGCTGTTAAAATATGCTCGTTTGCTCCGGTATATTTGTATTTTAGAAATAGGTACCTACCTATATTAGAAAAGGATTGTAGGAATTACGAGTACCGAGAAACTTATGTTTATTATTCTTCATATCCTCAAAAGAAACCCTTATGAATCCGAATCCTTCTCAGTTCGTAAGGAGCGTGGTAGTAGCGTTTTCCTAATTCTGTGAGGGTGTAATTATTTTTCGGAACCTCGCTCGCCGTCTTTCCAATAGAAGACTTATAGCTATCCAATAGAAGACTAGCTACAACTTTTAACAAAGTTAGACACTAAGTTTAAGTTAACTTTTAGTTAACTTTTTTTTATTATAATAAGATTGTCTTTGTAAAAAAAATCTGTTACACTTACATAAAATTGTAATTTAATATCAATGGTTGCTGTAATAAATAATATCCTCGTTTACCAACTGTGTTCCTGTTCACAAAGGGTTTCACATAAATGGATCTCTTTTATTATATCGAAAAAACGTCGAACGTTCGAACAATATTTAACTGAATGCCCAAAACAGTTCAGTATATATACGATCTTTCGGCGTCCTCGTTTGACAGCTTATTTGTGTTAAACAATATAAAATGTTAAAGTTTGGATCAGGTATAAGTGAATGTATAAATATAGGAGCGTGTTTCAGCTCTGGAGCAGAATTACAATAGGTACACTATTTGTTTGTGACGCATGATTGGCTCTTCAATAGCGAGATCGTTTATATGTACAAAACTTAATAGAGAAATTATTCACTTCCAATACAATGTAATAATTTTATGCTAAAATTGATTATACAATACCTTACTGGGTTCGATATTATATTGTATTGCAATTTTCAGTTGTTTTTTATTTCGATTTTGATGTCACGTGGTTAGACATAATAATATTCAGAAATATTTTTATCTTACTCAAAGTTTGTTTTCTGTTTAATATTCAAGAGCAGCAATAAACTAATTTTCTTTATATTTAAATGCATTCTAATATTTATACAAATTGAAAAGTAAGTATAATAATGGAATAGTAGGTATAATTTCAGCGTTCGTATTACAGAAATATTTCTAGCAAATCCTTGAAACCAATTTCAGTAAGTCATTCGTCATTCAATTCGATAATCAATATAAGTAAGTCATTTTGAATTTCATTTGAGCTTCTTTCGTAATCCGATGATTAGAATGGTGCATTGAACAAAGCACCTCAATCAATGAGTTTGCATTGATTGAGGTGCTCTTCCTTTTCTAAAAGGCATTTAACACCACCGTTCTCTCCAACCACTAAAGCCACGCGGTACGATAGACAATAATTTGTAAATGTTAGTCAGATACGCTTTGGATTCAAACAATGTCCCAACTGTCCGCATAGCTGCATACTAACTAGTCATGTAAAGGGATTGCATAGCATTTACTTATTAGTTTGGGGGACTTGTACAGTTCCCAAGTCGGATAAGGTTTCGGTGCAAGGATTAGGCAACCATGTTATATCTAACTTACTCTGTGACAGTAATAATGAGGTGGAATAGATAATGTATTGAATTGTTTAACGACTTCTTAATTAGTGTAAGACAATTTGAGAAAGAATTATGAAGGAATTTGTTTGTTTGTTGATTGGACGACTTCTTTACCGATACATACTATATTATAAACATTGAAACTTCTTACTTAAAAGTAAACGTACAGATAGTACGGTAATTAAATAAATGTTTTACTGTACTATCTGTACGTTTACTTTTGTGATGTTTCTAGCAAACAAGTGTTTGCTAGAAAAATAGATTTTTACTGGTAAAGCAACAAAAGTATTCCATTAAATACAAAAACATTTTTTGTCATGGTTTTAGATTTATGCATCAGGAAACATGTACGGGTCTGAAGGTAAAGGCTATTTGCCGACACATACATAAAGCTCTATTCAAATCCATCAGCGTATTCGTGGGCACCCATTTATTTTGAATGTTTTCATTTATTCAGTGCTAATGTTATTCGAAGAAGACACGTACATGGCATTTCGGAAGGGTCAGATAAGTGCGAGCACATTTCAAAGGACCTACATTGTATAATATATGCCCGCCCCTTTCATTTAATTGGTAAAATTTATCAAAACTTTTTTTAACTGAAATGTCTCTGCAATTTATCTTGACAGATTTAATTTCGGTCTTATTTATAATGTTACTTAAATCAAATTTATTTGATCGAAGCGAGATAGATATGAAATGAATTTCACAAAACTTTTTCTCAATTCGTCTGACAGGCGATGGGCGTACAAACCCATTAAATTTCTTCGTGGTGCTGAAGAATGAAATGATAAATAATTCATCATTCTGTCTCTACTTAGACTGAAAAGTAAAGCGCCACGCCCTTCATATATTTCAGCATAACTTAAGAATGTATGAGAGCACATGTTTTGTTAGGCAATTTGATTACGTTTGTACATGAAACTTCAGTCTTTATTGAAAATATTCTCAATTACGTTTTCTAACCGAATCGTGGCCGGAACAGCCGTTGAAGATTTTCAAAACATGTATGCCTACATGCGAAAACAATACACGCAATTTTTTAATTTATTTTATATAATTTATCAGAGTGGTCAAAAATATTAAACATAATAGGCGCTAGCCCAATATAAGTATGTACTTATATTGGGCTAGCGCCTATTGGCTGGTTCATACCAGTATTATTTGATCCCATAGAACATATTTCCGAAAGCTAAGTATATCAGGTGTTTGAATAAAAAAAGTACTCACGTTCGTTCGAACCTACTCACTGCAAGACCAGTCAATTCAAAATAACAATGCACCACCAAGAGCTGATACCTTTCTTACTATTTTAGTAAGTAAACCATATTTCACATAGTTGGGCCCTTCCGTGGATGTGACATAAAATACAGCCGAGGTAATCCTATCCATTCGTGATTTATATCGACGAAGGGTCAATGTAGAAAATTTCATAAGCGATATATCATTCTTAATATTTGCATTAACGCTCACAGATTTTATTCAATACATATAAAAGCTTTTGTATATATAAAGAAAAATAAATAAATAACAATTTCTTTGAGACGAAACTACTTCTAATATTATAACAAGCCTTTAAAATAATGTTTGTGAATAACTTATTTACTTAGGTATATGATATTTTATTAATATTTTTTCAAATTGTTGTTATCAATATTATATTACTATATTACTACTGGTATAGTATAACGATTTATCTGTGGTATTACACTCAAACTCAAGTAGGTATAACGTGATCATTAAAAATAATTATCATTCCTTATGCAAAAATATTGTTGCGAAACAAATATTAAGTCCATCTTAATTAAAATAGAACAGTATTAAATTAAGAAATCCCGCTTCTGATTTATCTTATCGAGAATTAAATTAACTGTTTGAATATTAAGTTCTCTCTACTTTCGATCAAAACAATTTATTTTATTTCGTTTACAAAGGAAACAATGAAATTGAAACATTTGGTGTAATTAACGAAAGCAGCTCGTCCTCTCGTCTGCTTTTCATTTTAAAGATTGATGCTAGTGAAGAAATTAAAGCTTATTATCAGAGTTCTCATATTTCACTAAGATTTTGTGCGGCGGAAAACAACATTTCATTTTAAAGAATTCTCCTCGGTTTTATTATTAAATGGTGTAAGATAAAATTAATTAAAATTGTTATCTTTGGCTATTTCTTATTGAAACGTACAGTAACTATTATAAGTGATTGCCATAAGCTATATTACATTTTAAACCATTCAGGGAGGTTATTATTATCTACAGAATATTGATGATGTTTTGGAATAGAAAAATAAATAATATTTTAATACAATATGGAACGTTTTAAGGATTCGGGATTGCTACAAATTATCATTTTTCTTCCATAAGTTGCGCATGGCGTGGGATCGTAAATATTTATATGCTCACAAACCGGAACCGTTTACTGAAGGAAGTTTCAACATAATATATTATGATATTTTAGTCAAGTGGCACCCTCTTCACATAAGCGCCGAAAAGTTGTTTACGTAACTTTTGATTGCCTTCTTTACTTAGATTGTTTACTTTTTGCTTTAAATGGAATTATTATAAAACTTTTTTCGTTTATGGCGGACAAAAATGGATTTTCATAGGCGTTGATACTTTTTATAAATTTATTTTCGGTAATGGATTCACTTTGTTATTGAAATATGATATTTCAAAGTAAAGGATCGTTATAACTTATATCATCATCATCACATAAATTTATGAGATAACATAATAATTTAGGTTACAAATTGTAATCGAAATTTAGTAATTTTTATTACCCATATGCCGTATAAAATTTATACGTTGACTTATTGAATAAGGCAAATCACAATCACATTGAGAACCTATCTATATTTTTATCTTTGAAAGATATCAAACACACAATCATGTCAATTTAATTAAATTATTTTTATTTAAATATATAAAACTCATGTAACTTGTTATCACAAATGTATGTTCTAACAAATCCCTAACAAAAACTAGTTCCAAACAAACCAGATTTTTACCAGTGTTCGGTCAAACGGACCGGCTAACGAGTTGTTGTTGTTGTACAAATGTTGTTCAAGTGTTTAACTTTGTGCCATAAAAATCGGTTTATAGATTTTTCAGTTCCATGAGAACTGAAGCAGTCATGTTTAATAGAGAATAGTTAAAGTTCGCAATTGTATTTAAAGTTGAAATGTAGTTTTACCTTGAATACCCATTTCAATGTAACTTTGTTTAAGCAATCTTGTTCCAGCAATACGTATAATGCATTATGTATTCTAATCTCTCTTAAACAATAATTTGTATATTCTTTAGGCATTTAACATTAAGACTTTGTTTTGATATAAATAATTAGTACCTTTGTAAACTAATGAATAATTATTCCCTATTAATAAAGCGGCGAGGCATATTTCCGATGAAATAATTTCTTCGTAGACAGCTAATTGTTTCCGCAACAATTAATCTCTTTGAAATGGGAGCTTTGGAAGTAATAATACAGATTTTAATGTAATACAAACAAAATGTGTTCGTAATTACAACGATCCCTTCTATGCAACTTCGTTAAATAATTTGGAGGAAGCGTCGACGCGTTACCGTTAAATCGTCCCACGCTACCTCAGGGCATAAGGAACAAGCTAGCAAAATGCAAGATTCAATTTCCTGCTGATAGCTAATTTATTTCCCCTTCGACTTTAGCGTCATGAGATTATAAGGAAACTCTTTATTAACATACTTTTCTAAAGCGCCGGCTGTCAAGACGCATGAGCAAGAAAATTGACATAAGAAATAGGTCAATTTCGTTGTTAGGTAGGCTCAAGGTAGGCAACTAAATTTATGAATATTTATAGACCGGGAGATACTGACACAAAATTTCGAGTCATTTGTAACAGGATGGCGGTTCTACAGGGGTCTTAGTACGCAATGACAAAAAGAAAAATGATGGTGTGAACGCTGGTACCGGTGGGTTAGTCGCGTGGGCGTTAGTCGAACTCGTCGGAAAAATAGCGAAAGTCAAACGATTTGTAACACAAAAATTTTAGAATTTACCGATAGCCCATAAAAAAGAAGTAGGCGGTAGTGTCATGCCATACTTTTCCGGTATGACTTACAGCCCGCCATACCGACGCGAATGTGTTGATTTAAAAAAAACAATTATTCAACCATTTGTACCAAGCTAACTTTTGCACAGGTAACCATCGTCGTGTAGCCATTTACGAAAATCGCCATGCCATACTTTTCGGACGATTCCAAATGGTCGCCATACCGCCGAAAATCTGCAAAATTTTTTTATTTCGCCTATCTTTTTGTACCAGTATTGCATTTGGCTTTTTGGAGAGTATTTGATAAAATGTGACCATTATTATATTTGCCATACTTCTAGTAGGGGGAAAAAGTGCTGTCATACTTGAAAAATAAATTTATTATTAATTTATATAAGTGAAGATTTCCAACACCTAGATCTTTGAAATTTTGTATTTATATTCGTTGATCCTCAAACTTACAGGAAAAATAAGTGCCATACTGTTACAAATCGTTTGACTTTCGCTATTTTCCGATGAGTTCGACTAACGCCCACGCGACTAAGCCGCCGGTACCAGCGTTCACACCATCATTTTTATTTTTGTCATTGCGTACTAAGAACCCTGTAGAACCGCCATCCTGTTACAAATAACTCGAAATTTTGTGTCAGTATCTCCCGGTCTATTAGATTTGTCCATTATTTTCCCCAAAATGGCATAACACAATATTTATGTATAGTCACTTATTGTCATTTAAACTACAGATTACTTAATAATAATATTTAAATATGAAGTAAATGTTTTCCGTAAGCTTTTCCTTATTTTAATGAAAACATTAGCGATTATTTTTTATTTAAAAATACACCTTGCGAACATCTTTTATGTAGACCAAGGAGAAATTTATGGTTTGAGTAATAAAGCACTCTTATCTTGGAGGCGAAAATCTTAAAATGAGCTCTGAGCGATAAATAAAAGTAAGAAAAATTAAAAAGTGGACGGAGAATTACTGTGGGGAGGAGGCTTTATGACAAATGTTCACTTTGGTTCGGGTGAGCTTTTTAACTCAAATAATAGTCACATTCGGATACATTAAAAGCTGGGTCTTATTTAACAGTATTATCACATCGTATTATACATTAACCACAAAATATATTCGCACTTTAATTTGTTACTTACAAAACTTGTTTTTGAGTTGAGTAAGTAAAGCTAAAAAGCTTATGACGTCATAGTATTTTTGTATTCAAAAGAAATCATACCGTCAACTTTGTGGATTTACTAAAGGTGTTTTGAAGAAGTTTAATTCCGGCTGGCGAGGAATTTGCGCTGTTTATCTTTCCAAAGGTTCGAAAGACGTATTGATTCACGGCAAAGCTATTTTCTCCAGATTATGCGCAAAATACATCAAGATGGAACGAGATAAAAACTTCACTTGGTTACCGCAGAATTCCATTTCCAAGTTAAACAGATCTTTTTACTCCCGTTTTTGCTCATTGAGGCCGGTATGGGTTTTGTCATATTTTAGGGATCATTGCCAAAACTCATTTGTATCAAAAGTTTTAAGTAATTAGAATAGGAAGGAAGACTTTCTGTTGGTTGGCAATATTCGGATTTTTCATTCTATAAAATTATTTTACATTAATTATGTATGAACGCTTTTCAAAATAGGTTTAAGGTTAATACACATTAGCGAAACATTATGCAATTTATTAAACGTTTACTTCATGTAGTTACCTACTTATAACTTTATTTATTAATATGACTGCATGATGAATAAAATTATATGTACAAAAGTACATACCTACCTATTTCAAATGTTTTGTTGATTTTTTTATCGTACAATAGGGGAGCGCTTGGCCACGATCTCGCCTGATGGTAAGCAGAGATGTGGCCTAAGATGGAGCGCGCTTCCCTAGAATGTACCTGTTCACTCTCCTCTTGAAGACCTCCATCAAACAGCTAATGAATTAAAACCATAAACAAAATTTCTGTATTTATTTAAATTTAATTTTAACGTTTCAGTTAAAAAAATCTATGGTTATTATATTCAGCGGAGATAATAATTAAACAAAAGTCGTGCCGATCAAAGAAATTTTATGAGTCAAATTATATCACCAACTTTGTAAAAAGTTTACAGCTTAAAGATCATAAATCTTTAAACTTTTCCTTTCCTTTTTGGTGTCATAAAAATTATGTGTTCTGGCAATAATTTGGTTTATAAAGGAGATAGGAAATCGGTACGATCTTGAGATAGAGATGCGTAAAGTGGGTAGTAAATATTATTATTTAAATAATCTTATCTATTACCCACTCTACGTATTGCTTATTTCCATTTAACGCATCCCGGTTTAAGCCAAAGTAATTCCTGAGAAAACATAATGCATCCTTAATGTTATATATTTTATAAAATGACTGAAATCAGTACAATAACATTGTTTCGTCAATGTAGAAAAACTGACTGATGTTTTAGGTGTCCGTATTATTTCCAGTGGGGAAAATGACAGCGCTCCAGGTCGTCAAGCATTATCACTTTGCCTGGCTGGAAATAATACTTCATAAGACGCATGGCAACCCTCTTTCACCGAAATAATTAGTCAGGTTTAGTAATAACTGTAAACAATCATAGTCAAGCATATTTATAATCCCGTGATCGAATAACCGCGTACCTGCGGTCACAATCCTCCTAACCACGCATGTATGTACAGAGAAGATATTTGCGATGCACGAATGAACATTCATCGACTATTCAGTGATTCGATAAAGTTCGTGTTCAGGCTTTATGTGACGAGCTTCGATTCAAAATTGTATTGGAGTTTGATGAAGGACTGGGTGCTTTTTGTCTCATGATATACCTAGTTGAATAAAATTGAAATAATTTTCTTATAGGAGTCTACAACTACATATTTAATTAGCAGTATTCAGTACAAAATATGCAAGTAATGTTATTTTATGGTTTTTGCCAAAAAATTGACCTTGAAACTTGAAAATTCCCCTCGAAAATTCTTCAATTTTATATTTCATTCATATTTTATTAAAAGTGGACGGTTAAAAGTGGTTCTTTTTTAATGCTATTTATTGAGACATAAGAAATAGAGTTTCTCTTCATAGACCAGACTCTCAGTGGAGTTTCGTTTGCAAAAATAGCGGACCTAAATCTGACTTCTGATATATATTGTATAGATCCCAGACATCCTATAGACAGATGTTGACAACCAGTTTTGTGGTCCCCATCCCCCCGGTGATTAAATATGGCATAGGTACAAAGAAAAAAATAAAAAATTCCAAAACATGCCGTGTGGGTTATCAAATGAAAGAACTTATTGAGTAGATCACGAATATATAGCATACTATAACATTTTTTACACTTTCTCTAAGATTTTTTAGAAAATTTACGAAAATGCTCCATTTTTGAGTTAACTTTAAACCACTATAGATTGAAAACTCATGAATATATTTTTTAAATTATTATTTTAAATAATTAACAATAGTCCATTGTTTACGATTCAATAGTTTGTAATAAGTGAGCTATATGTATGTGGTGGATTTGATGACAAACGAACATCTCCTTGGAGCCTGCTCTATCAGTTATACATATATATAACAACACGTATTGACTTATTTCAAAGTAACATTGGGGCAGTTCGTATTGATAGTAATCTAACTATACAAGCATCCTAAATGAATAAATTAATGAAAGTGTAAACTGTAAAGTAATGAATTTACATAGCTGTTAAAGTAAACCATTATTTATTTTCTTCATCATTTAAATATCAGAACGATATTCCGGATCAAAAATTATATTTTTCTTACATCAAACGCATTTGATTAATAATCTTAGCGCCACAGGACAGCCGTATTTTTCTCACCATAAGTTACAAATCATTCGTTGTTGTTAGTATGGATAAGCGGAATAAAATATGTTTCTGTATCTAAGGTCCTACGATCAATTTGCCAAATTCGTCATAGGTAATATACAAGTAAAGGTTATAGATCAACAAAGTGGGTGGCATACCTATTATACTTAAAAATGAAAGAAATACTTTATGAAATGTTGAAATAAAGTACTGGACAATAAGAAAAAAAAATGTGATGAAAAATAATCTCTACATATTTTATTATCAGTCTGTTGGGCATGTTCATTGTACTTAAATAACAAATAATATTAAGTAGCCATAAATACAACTCTTTGTATAAAAAATCTATGAAAAGTTTTATTTAAGCAGATCTTTTTGAGAAAAAAAGTGCTCTAATTTTAAAACGATTTTTTTATAATTTGATAAAGGAATAAATGTAATTTTTAGGCAAAGGTAGGTCCACATAAATCAATTAAATGATATTTAGTTATTAGCGTACCTATTCGTTCCGGTATAATCACTTGGGATGAACAAGGCTCTTTTATATTGCAACATTTTATTTGTTTTAGAGTAATTAAGCACGTATTCGGAAAACATATACACTAATATTTTTTTATACATATAGAATACCTTATATTTGCAATATTAATGCTTTGAAGTAAAAACTGATAAGTATGTTTGTGAAATTTTGACTATCTGAATCAAAGTGTCGATTATTTGTTACCCTTTATTACAAGCTCCTCTATGCAAATTGAATAGAACTAACTTCCTGTATTATCATGACAAATGAGAATCCGTCCACACTCATGCCTTCATACAAGAAAAGTGAACTTATTACGATCATAATTCAATATACAATACATTGCCTGTGGCTCTATGTTCACTATAAGGTCGAAGAAATTTTCTCCTATAAATGGAGCAATGTATTTCGTAGCAAATTGCCGTTGTCGTAGCGTCATAGTTTGTTTCAGCCAGTAATGCCTATAACGTGATTGCGAATTTGCATAATACGTGGTAATATATGGCCGTGTTAATAGATACTGATCCCTGGTAACGTATTTGGTCCTAAACTTTATATATTCATAATTTAGTGGGTTAATCGTGTAATCGTCTGTTGTGCTAGTGCATTACAACGTAGTTTAGAGGTACATCATTATTATTGAACAGCATTGTGGCAAATATCGTTAATTTAAAATTTATCGGATATAGTTAAGCGTATTACAGTAGCACTTAATATGGCGTGTTGATAATGCTTTTACATATAATTTAAAAGCAATTATATGCAAAAAGATTTCTAATGTGATACATCATATGTTATGATCGTTATTATAAAGTAAATTTATTGTAGTTCGTTACGTCACTGACTATAAAGACAAAGGTTACTGAATACAAAAATAAATTAATTATCAATACAATAAGATTTGCAAATAATGTGAACACTGCCCTTTCCGGAATTACATTATGCAGTCTAGATAGTGGAAACAACAAGCTTGTTACTACGTGGTATATTGATATCATTTGATTATAATAGACAAGACGTTTCTCTTGGATTGACTACGCCTCAATAGCTGTTCACATACATGCGTATACTTATTGTTTATTTGGAAAATAATAATTTGTACTGGCAATAATATTTGGTTCACCGTTGTCTGGGTGTCTGTGATATTGTCTAGAGGTTATGTTATAAATAGTATTATATGTATAGGTATACTTACTCGTTGCTATACAAATTGTCATGAATATTCATAACAAAAAGAATAGTTTTATAAATCGGGAACATTTTTTAATAATTAATTATTAGCGTTGTTATGTTTCAGTCGAGATCGCTACATGCGCTGTATCAAAGGTAATTAAGATATCTATGTAACGTCCTTTAGACGAGAAAACCCTCTACTCATATGATGCACAATTTCCGGATCGGAAGATAGTGTATTGTGTCTTTTTAGGATGAATTTCTCAGAGGAAGGCTTGAATTAAGGGGTCTGGATAATTACAATAATTTCTCTCCTTGTATACCTACCTTTTTATTTGCCCGGTTCTGTTATATCTTGATAGTTGAATGTATTATTATCACCAAAGGTATGTTTTTCTCACAGGCTTTTCTCTATTTTGATTAAGTATGTTTTGATTTTAATTTTTCATAAAATAAAACGAGTAAACAGAGCACTGTAGTTTAATGCAACATAATAAATTATCTAATAAATGTATCATTGTTCTCCGTAGATACTGCTTTCCGAATCGGTGGTAAATGTTAAAAATATGTAATGACGTTTCAAAAGTGCTTCTAGAAGAAGTCTAATTGAATAAATAAATGTTTGAGTTTGAGTTTAGAGTGACTCAAGAGGAATTGGTACATAATTTATAAGGTTTTAGATAAAGCGAGCAAGCGGGAAAGCTAGTTGATCTATGATTATTGATATTCCTAAACTACACTTAACAGAATATCCACGTAATAAATATAATTAACAAATTGTTTCGTCACGTTTGTCCTATATAGGGGTAGCAGATGTAATCGTGTTAACAACCCGCGATGGATTCATGAGGTATATAATTAATGAATTTCATATATTATAGTACCATATACCTAACGTGCTAAAACTATTATGAAATGCCTTTTTTTTATTGTGGGAAAATCTTCCAAAGATACCCACGGCCCCCGGGGAAGGAGCCGTGGGTTATGTCGGATTCTTACCGACTAAAACCCCACTGTGTTCTGTCGAGCCGCTTTAATGATGGGGCCGCGGGTATTTGTTAGAATTCTTCCGCGACCATTAAAAGCACACGTTTTGAACAATATTACTTTTTTAGTAAACACTGCAAATATTAAAAATGCCTGGGAAACCGTCGGGATCGTCGGACGGGATATCTTCCGAATAGTTGCAATTTACTTTTGGAAATTGCTGCTAACAAAAATGCATTTCAATTTATTATTCATTGAATCGCAATCATAATAAAAGTAAGACATCGTAGCGGTCCATTTATTAATTAATTACCAATAATATTCAAGGGTGAGCACTCAAAGGCTCTCGAAAGCGTAATCACAAGTATTAATAAGAAGCAATTGTCATACCGAATTTTCGTTTGCAAACTGACAACAAAGTTGGCAAAATATCCTTCTATAAGCTGAAGGATTACAGAATGTCTTGACCCAATTGCGCTGGCGGTCCCAAAGTGACGGGGAGACTTAAGAGCGGGCCGGGAACACGACACCAGTAAATTTAACAGTTCTTTATATTTCACTACCAATTTATGGTACTAGAAACTTGGCTAACGATTCAGGTTTCTTTAATGTGGGCAGGAATAAGATGTATAGCGTTTTCGAAGGATCCTAAATTAATCTGCTTGAAGTTGGGGGATTTGTACGATTTATCTACTCGTGATGTGTGCTGCAGTTTGTGAATGTTAAGCCAAGGAAACTAGTTAATACTGGATTTTACTGCAGAAGAACACATCACTATAAATCCATTGAGGTAGAGAGAGATACTTAAGGACCATGAACATCAGCGTATAGATATTATTTATCCCAATTTCCTCTTACCTATCTTTCTTTTTTCAGGCTGGTCAGGTGACCTAACAATAAATTGCTCCGTCTTATATATATAATCAAATAGAAATTAACCATTCCGTTATGAGATGAAGAAAAGCCCGCACATTCAAACAAGAGAATGTGTAGGGGTATACGTGCTAAAATATAAAATATGTATCTTTGATACAAGCTATCTCTCTTTCAAAAGTAAAATAGAACTTACCTTAAAATTAGTTAGTCAACGAATGTAACTTTTTCAATATTCAATGATATTTATATACGAAACCAACTTACAGAAAACAAATTAAATTTTCTATTACTGTCTAGGTTTTCTTTTAGAAGTGTCTCTTTGTACATTATTACTTTACCTGTAAAACAAAATAACTAGAAGGTCAGTGCCGGCAAAGACATTTCATCAAAATTTGTTTTGAAAGCTTACCTTTGTTTTTGTTTGTTTATTGTTTACAGTATTTTCATCTGCAAATAGAAGAAGCTGATTTAAATCTTTGTCTCAGTAAAGGAATCGCCAAAAGAGATAACACCGATTCGTTAAAGTCTCAACTAAGTATTAAAACCCTTTGAATATGAATGATGTCGTCTCTATTTACTTTTAATTAAAAACTGTTGACTTCAAATTGCAGTAGTAATTGGATGGCATTCACCAAAAACGGTAACTCAGCAATTTTATTTTAAAGTAAGCGAGTAGCATTTATTTACAAATATTCAAAGATAATTTCATTATGGATATTCTGTTTCTTTTTTTCGAGTTGAAAATACGTGAGTTTTACTTTTACTTTTTGCAGTTTTATTCTGCGAAATATAGCTATTAGCTATTGATATTTTTAAAGAAAATCTTACAAATTATACTTAATCATGTAACTTTCAATGATATTAGTAAGATATAAATCGCAATGAGTGTAATAAATATAAAAAAAACATCGTAGCTGCCAATTTGCTGATATAATAACTGATAGAGTTTTGAACAAAAAATCTAAAAAATAAGAAAGAAATTAATAAACAACCGGGACAGGCCAATAGTTATAATATTTTATGAAAATGAAACTTACAATAAGATTGATAAAGATTTAAAGCTGGTATTTCGGTGACTCCATTCACTATACCCTTGATTTGAATACAATATGCTAAATACTATAAATGCTTTGTAAGCTTTCATTGCTATGCAGTACTGAAAATCATTAGCAGAGTTGAAATAAAATGTTGTATTCATATTTTACACGTGGAGTGCGATAGATGCGCTATCAGGGAATAATCATATTTTCTTTTCAGTGGAAATAAATTTTAGTTGGCCAATATTCAGCTGCGAACTGAATGCGCTTAAATGAATATTTCGTGTTTTTAATTGTTGATACAATTTACAAGCAGACAGAAGCCATTGGACCTTTTGTCAATAATTAAAACAATTGTTCAAATATAACACGGAAATAAAATAGTGTATTGTAAATATTGTATGCATTTTAATCAGTAGTGGAAAATGTTATGAATAGTGCTGAGTTGAAAGGTTGTTATAAATTCTAAATTTTACAGTATTGCTTTAACCTTGAAGCTTGCTGGTCTTATAAGATTAGTTGGAAGCTTGAAAATTTTACCATAAATAACAAACAATCTTAGTAAAGAATAAATATTATAGATTATCTTCGTGGTAATAATATTTAACCGGGTTAGTTAGGAAGAAGTGAATGAAAATATTTTTAAAATTTTTGTGCTTATATTTGTTTTATTTATGGTAATCCATTTTCAATTAAATGGTATTAGTTTTCTGCGTGTCAACCTTTTCATTTTTACACTTTGATTTTTTTTTGATTTTATTAAAAAACTACAGGCAATTCAATAAATATTTTAGGATTATTCAGTAAAATGGTTATCCAGGGTCTAGTGAAGATCAAAGCAAAATATCAATTACTTTAAGGTGCCCTAAAATGCGTCACTAAGGAAATATCGATGTTATTGGATCGGAAGGTAAATGCCGTTTCATCGAACATCGGGTTGACCTTTTGAATCGATAATGAATCCAATTTCACCCACCTCATTCGATTTGTATTTCTTTATGCAAGCAAAAAGTTATTGGATGGAAAAATCGAGTACATTCTAGTGATAAAGTAGGCCTTTTGGGTCTTTGCGTTTTTTTAATGAATAAAAATAATATTGTAATTTTTGTAAAACTACTACCAACTGAAAATATCAGCCACGTGATGGATAATGCCAAAGACATTAGAAATGAAAACTAAAATTACCGTTATTTTATGAAATTGATATTAATTCCTAATACGAAATTTACATCTGGCAATTAAAACAGCATGTTCCAAATTATATTTAAGTCATATAGTGTTGTATTACCAGAAATATAATAAAAGTCTAATAACAGTAAAATAAAACGGTTCCGGAGCTCATATAGCAGGGTCGAGTCGTTGACTTTTATGTTTGCACAAAACATTAACGTAATTATATTATGTCTGTATTAACCTGGTCAGTTTCGTGTTAGATACAAGTCATTGGCATAAATAAAATAGCATCCGAAAGTATATTGTGTATATTGTTGAACACAATATACTTTCGGATGCTATTTTATTTATGCCAATGACTTCTTAAACAAAATTTTACCTAAAACGTTATTGATCTAAATGTTTATTTTCGAGAAAGTTCTTTACATATAAAGGATAGCGGTTAAAATTTTGGCCTGAAAGGTATGCCATAAAAAAACCAAATAGCTTTGGTATTGCGTTAAAAACCTCTCTTAATTAAAGGGTGATGTAAACGGCGTTACACGAAAACGAGATTGCTTGTAATTTTAAACACGTCTTAACTTAACCCTGCACTTGCAACGAGTTTGTTCATTAGCAGTCGAGAATAAGTCGGAAACTTTCGCTGAGTTAATTACATGGCGGAGTCAGAAATTAGCGTTTATATAGCCGAAACATTGCTATGCCTACTCGCTCTTGTCTGAGCGACCTTTCTGACTTATTCTTTGACTCGTTCATGGAATATCGTTGCGATATTTTATCGTACACAGATTTTTAACAATGAAAAATGGAATTAATTGTTATCATAATAATTGTACTTTTGGTACTTGCTGACCTTTATGAATCATAACTTTTGCGGAGGAAGGTATAGGAACTTACGTCACTTTTTTAGGGTTCCGTAGCCAAAATGGCAAAAACGGAACCCTTATAGTTTCGTCATGTCCGTCTGTCCGTCTGTCCGTCTGTCCGTCTGTCACAGCCGATTTACTCGGAAACTATAAGTACTACAGTGATGAAATTTGATGGGAATATGTGTTGTATGAACCGCTACAAAAATATGACACTAAATAGTAAAAAAAAGAATTGGGGGTGGGGCCCCCCATACATGTAACTGAGGGATGAAATTTTTTTTTTCGATGTACATACCCGTGTGGGGTATCAATGGAAAGGTCTTTTAAAATGATATAAAGTTTTCTAAAAAACATTTTTCTTAAAGTGAACGGTTTTTGAGATATCAGCTCTCAAAGTCGTAAAAAGTATGTCCCCCCCCCTCTATTTTTATAACTACGGGGTATAAAATTCTAAAAAAAATAGAGGTGATGCATGCTAATTAACTCTTTCAACGATTTTTGGTTTGATCAAAGTATCTCTTATAGTTTTTGAGATAGGTTGATTTAACTGTAATTTATTATATTTGCTGCTACGGAACCCTTTGTGCGCGAGCCCGACTCGCACTTGGCCGGTTTTATTTTACTAAAGGGTTTAATATCTTATAAGCTCAAATGCCGAAAGAAGTCCTGTTTTATCCGCTATTGGACATAAAAGTTAATTTTTCCCCATCTTGTCATGGAACCCTAAATTATTATAAAGATACTAATTTTCTTTACGATCGAGCGGATTAATTGCTGATGTAGCGATAAACGTTGCCTCCTTCCTGTTTCTACCTTGAAGTTTTGTCGTAACTAATTTATGGGAATTGTACAGTTAATTAGGTACTTACCATGTTTTATCACTGGTTTTCCTCTTCCAGAAATTTACCATGTTCATATTATATGTGTTAAATTATAAAGAACGAAAATTCCAAAGAGTTTGTGACGAGATGATTCAGTAATACAATTTATTAAACGTCGTGACGATAACATGAAAACGAATTGTAGTTCTATTTAGACTTAGCATTTGAAGATTGTTTGTGCAGCGCTATCTCCCCGCTGCAGTCGCGACCTTTGAGTAAAACCAACAATTTGTATAATATACGAATATTTTAAAGTTAATATTATGCAAAAATTTCTTAAGTTGCAAACTGTATTTGTAATAACGCGCAAGGTTTTTTTTATTTTGTTACCGTCTTATGATATTGAAAGAATAATTATTACATCAGCGCAATTGGTATTACAATTACCTATACGACAAAGAAAACACGTATCTACGAAGGTCTATCCTCATAAATATAGGAACCATTTTTGATTTAATCATAAAATTTCATACTTCAGTACGGTCTATATTCTGTTGAATTTATTCCAAAATCATGTCACGAGCTTTGACCGAGTTGTTTGTCTTTAAATCAGGGACTTCAAAGTGATGAAGTTTCACAGAAATTTATTACAGAATTAAGATTCAGGAAGCTAATCTTGTGACAAATAATTTTATGTTCTACATGTTTCAATTTCATGTTCTTTGATCACCGTAGGAGTTAAATCAATTATGCAACATGATGTGATGAATTATGAGTCAAATATTTTACATATTTATTTTTGCTCATGCTTTTATATTTGTGTACAGTTCACAACACAAATAAAATCTATCATTAAAAATTTGGTGCGTGATAGAAAAGTAATTGCTAACCAAAAACAATTTTGCAAGGGCAAGTTTTAAAAGCTCGTGGAAGCCATAACTCGATAATATTTCTTATAGGGTTGTTACATTAGCAACGTAGCCAGTGCCTGAGATAAAGTAAAGCGGTAGGAATCAATAAATTGTCCGCGATATTGTTTGCCGTTGTCATACAAACAAGCCTTTGAAATTCAATTTCAATTGGCTTCTGTTTACATTCAACTTCAACAAGTTTTGTAAAAATCACAGCGGTTTCATAAGTATTATTCGTGAATTAATTATAGCGCTGATGTTTCTCTTATTTGTATTATTTGTTGGATGTTTTCGAATCCATGCACCCACTTACGAATTTTAATTGCCTTTTATTGTAGACCGTAGTATTTTTTAAATTGCTGGTTTACGTTTATTGTTAGTTAAATGGGTGTTTATTTAAAACTGTTAATATACCTTCGCTTTTATTCGAATATTTTTTTAAAATCTACCTCTATATTTAGGTTATCCATAGACGGGCTATTTGCTATAGTAGTTGTTATATTAAAGTAGTAGTTGTAAACAATGATAGTTGATAATATCACCATATCTAAAAACTAAAATTACATGCTTAGCTCAAATCTATTACAAAAAATCACATATCAAACTTTTGTACATAGCACATCAAAAAAGGTTTTACAACACTATATTTTGTTTCTTTTTCATATTATCACATGCGGTAGGGAACAAGGCGGCTCTGGCGAGGTGCGTGGGAAAGCGGTCGTATTTCGCGTGCTTCAGCCCGAGCGCGTGGAGCGTCGTGTGGGCGACCTCAGCGGGCAACGAACATATTGGTGTGATCAGCACTTGCTGGAAATGGCATGGAATTTTATTAATATTGTGGATTTATTCGAGCGATGTATATTTACGATGTTTAAATTGTCTGTGATTTTGTAATACTTTTCTTTCTAACTAGCAATGAAGCACCAGTGAGTCGCTGTTGTGGCGGCCGGTAGAGATTGTATGAGCTAAAACGAAAGGTAAAACAATACAAAAGGTAGGTCCAAAACGTGTCATCAAATCAAAATTAAATTTAAAATTTTTTGTACTTTGATATGCATAAAATAAATTTAAGAATAAACTAAGCGACAAAACAGAGATTTATTTCTTTAGGTAAATATTTTATTCAGATTCAGAATAAGTATGATGTGTAAAACTCACTCTCCTTCCATATGGGTGGGTAAAGAATTGCAAACAGCAACTTTCCAGAACATCCGAGTAGCTGTAGAAAAGGTAAGTGAAATTTGTTTTTTTAGTAAGCTCGATGGGGTCACGTTCTATGAATTTAAGGCAGGAACGTTCTTCGATAAAATCTAGACCCTTTTTCACGATGCTTATTAAACGTCTTGGACCTGAAAATTGATATTATACGTAATCATTTTATACTTGACAGAATGTGTTGTACTTCTTCGGAAATTCATTTACAATATTAAATAAAAACAATTTTCAATGGCGTCAAAATTAAAAAGAAAAACATAAATAGGCGCATGTATTTCCCCTATGAATAAAAATTTAATTAATTCTGAAATTAAAACTAAAAACTATAACCTAACTAGAACCAACATAAATCCATCCACAGGTAAAAAGTTATTTATTATTTATTTATTTATTTTACTCTTTAATACAACTAAACAGACTTACATACTAGAACACACAAAAATAAAAGCAAGGAGCAGTTTAGTGTATTTGTTTATATATTTTATTTTTTATTTTTATTTTATTTATTAGTTAGTGGTTGGTAGAATAAGGATATGATAAATTTTTAGACTCTCCATTATATTTAATGTATTTCTAAAATTCTTGGTAATAGGTTATTATTATTATTAAATAAATAAATATTAGTTGGAAAATAAACAGTGGTCTTGAATAAATAAAACTCCGCTGTTTATACGTAAATTGTATATTCATAAATACATTTTATGGATTAAATCCTGGAACTCCCCTTGTATTGTTAGTTATTTACAGTACTTTTCTCGGTAAAGTCGGATTTAAATAAATAGTTAAACTTTGCGGGAGCGATTTGACTTTTTTAAAAAATAAAATAAAATAAAATTAAAATTAAACTTATTTAATTGCTTAACTATAACAAGTGGACGATTTGGAGTCACAAATGTTAATGCCAGAATTACATGCAATGATACAATCGATACCTTATTGCGAAATAAATGTTTTTCAATAACTGCAATGCTTATGCTAAATTGCAAGAACTCTCCGGTGGTCTTGCTGAGGCCAGCGGAAGGCTATTGCTCAACCTAATACAGAGGGTTGGGGTGGATGCGTAACTCCTCCCTCCTTAAGTGCGAAATTATCGGTTTGTTTTTTTTTAATAACTATCCGATGATTTCGCAGACATGTTACATTTAATATCTTATAACGAAGTAAGTAAAGTAAAAATAGAATTACAAGTACAAAGATTGAAAATAGAGACGTATAGCCTAAAGTAGCACTGAATCTAAAATTTCTTTCACTGTTAACCATTTCACTATCACTGAACACTGATTGCTTTAATATCGTTGACATATATTTAACTTCGTCCAAGTTGATGCCTCGCATATTGAGTACACGTGTACTGGATAATATTGGAGTTCTATTCACAGGTAATTGCGGCAAAACTATAATTTTTGTTGGTTCTACAGGATCATTCTCAGTGATTACTTGGTGAGGGCGAATCGTTATATTCTGGATCTCGATGCTACATGGTTCGTCGATGGTCATTATGTATGTGCCCACGACATGATATTTGCTGACATCACCATTGCAAATTTGAGTCAGAGTATTTCTGTATTTTGAGAAAAGTATCCAACTTATAGGTGTGATTCTTTGAATTCTCACATTCTCTATATTGATTAGCTGTTGTTCTTTGTGCATTGGGTTTCCTTCAAATTTAAGCAGTTGTTCTATGCAAGTAGTTTCAGGATATGGCGTTTGATTTTGTTCATCGCATAGAAATTGTTCTCCAGCAGCGAGCGATCGGCACGGTTTTACGATCTGTAAGTATTTCATCCCCTTTGCCAACAGGTAAGGGTATTTAGGAAATATGGAAAGGGTTTTACTATCGGATGCACGGTACATAGGTAAAGAGTATAATTTGTAATAGTTATAAGTATAATTATCTGTAATTGGAACCTCCATTATGAACGTAATCTGGTTTTGTTTAATATACGATTTAACATTAATAGTTATTTATTTATTTATTTATTTTATTTAACAATTTAATATACCACACCAAGTAATATTTACAATAATTATACAAAGACGATTAATATGGTAGGTACATTAGGCGGCCTTATCGCTTACTAGCGATCTCTTCCAGGCTGCCCAAGGTAAGAGATAAAGAAGAAATACATGTAACGCGGGTGGCTGATATAATACATAAAATAATAATATAGATCATAGAAGATAGAATACATAAAATACAAAAATGAATAATAGGAAAGGATAAAATACATTATATTAAATAGAAGGATATGCTAAATTGGAGAGGTGCTTATATAAAAGAGATTTAAAAGATTTTATAGAGGAAGCTCGTCTAACATCCACAGGCAGAGAATTCCACAGTCTGATAGCGGTTACAACAAATGAGTTACCGAGGAAGGAACTATGGTGAGAAGGAAAGCTAAGGAGAAGGTTATCGGCGGAACGAAGAGTGTAGGAACCTGAATCTAAGAATTTAAATTGATTTTTAAGATAGGAGGGAGAATTGGGATTAAAGAGGATGGAATATAACAACTTCAATGCATTTGCATTCCGGCGAAGTCTAATAGGAAGCCACTTGAGTTTTTTGCGAAACTGGGAAACGTGGTCGTATTTGCGTAATCCGTAAACAAAACGAATGCAGAAATTTTGGAGACGCTCAAGTGTATTCAATTGCTCTTCACTAAGATCAGTGGTACAGGCGTCAGCGTAGTCAAGGAGAGGAAGGAGAAGGGATTTAGCTAACGTAATTTTGGTAGAAATCGGTAAGAAATGCCGTAAACGTCTCAAGGAACTTGCTGCAGCGTAAAGTTTACGACTTGTTTCCTTTAAGTGGTACGACCAAGACATGGTCGTGTCAAAGTGAACCCCTAGATTTTTGACATTACTTTTAAATTCGATTATGGAGCCATCTATATAAACTTTAGGCATGCATGCCCAGTCAATGCGCGAAATTAAATGGGAGCTACCAATTACAATAACTTGACTCTTGCTTGGGTTAATTTTTAGACCATACCTACGACTCCAAGTCGAAATTCTTTCCAAATCGGTATTAGTAGTTAAGAGTGCAGAGGATAAGTTTTCAAGGGTTGACTGGGTATATATCTGGAGATCGTCAGCATACATGTGATAGAGAGAAGATAAATTCTTGGTAATAGAATTTATAAATATAGCAAATAGGAGAGGGGACAAAACGCCACCTTGCGGAACACCTGCGACAACATCACACGAGGACGATGATTCGTCCTCCATTAATACATGCTGTCGGCGACCGTGCAAGTAACTATGAAACCAATCAACCACTGTAGGAGATATGTTAATAGAATGGAGCAGTTGTAACAGTATGTCGAAATCGACGGTGTTAAAGGCGTTACTAAAATCTAGGAGAGTAAGAACTGTCAACTGCTTCTTTTCCATTCCATTACGTATGTCGTCCGTGACTTTAACAAGTGCAGTAGTCGTGCTATGACCTGGACGGAAACCGGATTGAAATGGACTGAGGATATTATTTTTATATAGGAAGGAACTAAGCTGTTGGTGAATAAGGCGTTCAAGGACTTTGGAGAGAAAAGGCAGAATGGAAATTGGACGGAAATCTGAAAAGGAAGCAGGATTAGTTTTCTTCGGGAGAGGAATAATTTTAGCATCTTTCCAAATGTCAGGAAATTTACTGGAAGAGATGGAAACGTTAAGGATGTGGGTTATGACGGGGGCGATTATGTCAAGGATGGGGACGATCATATTACGACTAACTGAGTCACTACCGACGGCGTTGGAAGAAATGGACAGGATATTCTTCTTAACACCACTAACAGTGAATTGATTAAAAAAGAACGGTGGGTGAGTAGGAGTTGCAGATGATGAAAGATATTGGAGCGTTGATCTTTTTTGATCAGGACAGAGATGGGAAGATGATGCAAAATGCTTATTAAGCAATTCAATATTAATATTAGTTTCTTCTAGTTTTACTAAATTTGCCTCACTCGCTTTAAACACTAAATTTTCAGTTTGAGATATAAGAATTAAATGTTGCAACAACTCAGTAGAATTAATAATACTTTGATGTAATATGGATACTTTACTTAATGCTAGAGCAGTCTCTATTTCTCCTTATTTTATAAAAATAGAACGAAAATTACTAACAAATAAATTTAAAAGGCTTACAACATAAGTAGTATAAACCCAATGATTATCCTTAGATGCTAATTCCTTAATCATAGATTCTACAATTTTTAAACGCTTATCTAATATATTAGAATTTTGATTTAAGACTTCAGTAGAATTGATAAAACTATCGAGCATTTTAGATATTAAGGTAATTTTATTTCTAATGATAGTCTGATCGTTTTCAAGTTTAGCTGTAAGTTTATCGTATCTAATTGCGTCACTATAGTCTAAATTTCCCGTTATAATTTTAATTAAGGAACCCAGAGGGTTGAGGATACCTCTCTTGACGCGTTTGTGTGGAACTAACTGTTCGTATTTCTGAACCGTTATGTCGCGAATATATTCAGCGTGATATTTTGCCACTTGAAAATCGTGTAAGTATGAAATATTCTTATTAATTAAACTATCGAATTCACTGTATTTGCTAATAATAAAATTTAAGTCATCATTTATCTTATCCAAATTTAAAACCTTAATTATAGTCCAATAGTCTGTTTGGAGATATGCTTGCCCCTTTTTCACAGGATAAATTCCCGGGTTATGTTGAAGAAGTTGTAGTTGAAGGGCCAGCGCGGACCTCATCACTATCAGCCAACACCACAACGCGGAAGGCGTTTTACATTTTTAATAGGGACCATAGTCTTCCTTTTACCAATCTCTATCGGTATAACGTTCCTTGAACCTTGACCTATAACCTTAGCTTTATGGAATCGCAGCTTATCCTTGCTTTTTCGCTTATTAACGTCTTTCGCAAATATAATTTTTCCTGAAGGGAGACTGATTTGATCTTGACCACCTCTCCTATCCTTTACCTTTTGCTTTTCACGTGAAAGGCCGTGACCTTGCATTTCGTTCTTAAACCACGTATATACTAAAATTTGATTGTGTTTCGTATCTATTGCTTCATGTAATATAGGTATACCGGACGATTCTACTATATTAGCTGAATGGACTGTATCCGATTTTGACGTTACAGATGGTGACCTGACTGGGTAGTCACATGTTCTAGGAGAACTTAGCGCCGATAGAGTTTCAGAGTCGGAAATAGATATCGTTTCACTAGAATCGCGTTCTGGTATAGAAATTGTACTAGAGTCGTTACGCGTTCTTGGCCTATTGTCTCTATCGCCTATATTAACAACCATAGATTCGTTTTCATTATCGGAATGCGTAGCGTTAACTCTAATTCTAGATAAAGCGTCAGCGTTAAAATTTTGCTTCCCAGTATCAATCATAAATTTGGAATTAATTTCAGGAATATAAATGTGTGGAAATTTCAGATTTGAATTGCAATTTAATTCTATGATTTTTTCTTTATAGAGGCTTTCGTTTGAAAATTTTCTTCATCAGACGGAAGCACATTATCGTCTTGAGTATCGTCAGTGGGTGTATAAATCTCATTCGCGTCGTATTCGTAATTCGTATCGTAAGGATTACAGCCATAATAATTCGTATAGTCGTAAGGATTATAGTCATAGTAATAATTGTCATATAGTGAATTGTCATTATGTAAGTCGGTTTCATTCACTCTAAAACCTGGCTGAGTTATATTTTGTGGTCGAGGGGGTGCCGTCCTCATGGAAACGTCAGTAGACTCAAGGCGGTTATTTTGAGGAGGTCTTTGACCGAAATTCTGTGGCGTCATACCAAAAGTTTCAGGAGGCCTATAACCAAATTGTGGGTTCTGATTAAATGTTGGCCTATAACCAAATTGTGGATTTTGATTTAATGAAGGCCTATACCCGAACTGTGGGTTTTTATTAAACGGTGGCTTATAACCAAATTGTGGATTTTTATTAAACGGTTGTTGGGGTGTGAATTTAAAACCAAATTTTTGAGGTACATTTGGTATCCCAAAATTAAATCTTTGAGGATTTTGTAGAAATTGGGGCACCGTTGTATTATTATGAATACGGTTGCGCGACTGATATTGTTCGTGAAAATTAACTTCTTCTAACACAATTTCTAATGCCTGTTCTAATGTATTAGGCGATTTCAGTCTAAAAATTCGCACCATGTTTTCGGGCAAATTATACAAGAAAACGTTCAGGGCTGTATGATTATAAATCGCAATTTTCGCGCGTTTAATTTCCGTATCCACCGATAAATTAACCTTCGATATTAGTAACGATCTAATATTCTGTATCCTATTACAAAATTCAAGATAACTTTCCCCGGATTTTATTTTACAGGACTCGAGAGAGATTTTTATGCAATCCTCAGTTCGCGGATCGCCAAAATGTTGTTCCAGTAATTCTTTTAGCGCGGGCCAAGTGTTAATATCTTCGCGCTCGGATAATAACGCGGCGGCATCGCCTATTAATCTACTAGTTATTGCATGTAAAACGTAAATATTCTGCTCTTCATGCCCTCTAAATTTATTAATTATATATTCGCATTTTCGAAAGAATAAATTCAAAATTCTTTTGTCTCCACCAAAAAGAGGAATAAGCTTTAACATATCACTCGGAATTGTTATCACGTTTACGCTTTTCATGTTAAATAAGTACAGAGTAATTAAAGTTCTGAAGTCTTTAACCAATTACAATAATTTCGAATTATAAAAATCACACACACAAAAATCAATTTAATACACAATATAATAAAAATTCTTAAAATATAGCACAATAAAAAAAATATATGTTATCAATTACTATAAAAATTAAAACTTGAAATAAGTTATGAAATCACATATAAAATATAAAAATTATTAATTGAATTACGATCGATTTTGAGATCAATTAAATCAATTAATATTAATATTTATTTATGCAAAAATCATTTAATTTTCTTATGTAAAACTTTTATTTAAGTTACACTCTATAGCTAATTAGTCTGTGCAGAGTTTTATGCAAGACAATTTCTTAGAATTAAATACGATATTTCTTATGTATAAGTTATAACTAATTCCTGATTTAATAGAATTTCATATTAAAACCAGATCCGTTATAATGCGAGACGTTCAATCCCAAAATAACAGTTAAAAATAGTTAAAAGTCAAAATTACACTCTCGTGAAAAGGATATGGGAATATATCAGAAAGGATGGCAAAAAGTTTTACTCACCAACCGATCGTCGATCCCATTATTCCTCGTCGTGGTCGTTTAACAAATTTATTATTCGGTTCTTTTAGGATAGCACGGCCTTTATAGCAATGTTCTAGGGCTAATTTTGAAGACCTCTAGACATGCAGACCTTATATGGCTATCCTACCGGCTGCGCCAGTTAAACTTTGCGGGAGCGATTTGACTTTTTTAAAAAATAAAATAAAATAAAATTAAAATTAAACTTATTTAATTGCTTAACTATAACAAGTGGACGATTTGGAGTCACAAATGTTAATGCCAGAATTACATGCAATGATACAATCGATACCTTATTGCGAAATAAATGTTTTTCAATAACTGCAATGCTTATGCTAAATTGCAAGAACTCTCCGGTGGTCTTGCTGAGGCCAGCGGAAGGCTATTGCTCAACCTAATACAGAGGGTTGGGGTGGATGCGTAACTAAATTGTAATTTATTTGCTAAATATTTATTTTAATAATGGAGTTTATTAAAACATTTACCACTATAATGGGCCCTCTTGGGATACAATGGGCAGCGTTGGGCGAGTAGAGGCAATCACGATAGTGAAGAAGGCCTACATGTTTATGATCGGCTGTTATAATAAGATGTTTATTCATAATCGCCATAATGGCGACAAACATATGACAGGGAATGAAAGCGAAGTAAATTATATTAGAAACTAGCGGTCCGCCCCGGCTTCGCCCGTGGTACATAATATTTACGTTTTCTCTATATAAGAACCATCCTCGTACTTCAAGGAATATAATAAAAAAAGAATTATCGAAATCGGTTCAGCCGTTCTCGAATTATGCGCTTACCAACACATTTTGCGATTCATTTTTATATATAAAGATGAAACTTTTGTATTTTTTAATAGAAGTGATAAGATATTTTCGGAGATACGATATAATTTATTATTAACACATTTGAACTTTTAATAGCTATTGTTAAATTTACTAACAGGATTCGCGAAAGTTATAAAGTTAAAAAAGTTCCCTTAAAATTTGAGTCGCATATATTCAGTAGATACTATAACAGAATCTCTATAAATATAAAATTGATCTAGAATATTCAAAGGATTTTCTAATGTTCCGAATGTTTACACGTGTAGGATAATTTGCGACTGAAATGGCCGCATAAATTAGGCTATTGTGTTTCACTTCACCGGCGTAGGTTGATAATTACGTTTTAGCACCGATGAATGCATTCAACACAGAAGAGATTTAAACAAGGGTGTCTATAATATTGGTTATTCAATATTTATATGAGTTACAAAAACATGTTTAAACGTTACTTATAAAGTCAACATGAATGAACGGTTCGGCGTTACATGCAGAAGGGAAAGAATAGCAATAGAAGAGATAAGGTTAATGACTCTGGTCCATTTAACAATAATTAAATATTTTTTATATGAACGAAACCCGCTATCCACATGAAATATTTCCTTCAGGCATGCTTAACTTTTTCTACAAAATATTCATGCAAAAAGCGCTGCCGTATAGTCGTTTATTTGTAAAGAAAACCATGAAGTATGTTTTGATATTATCTTTATAATATTCACGTTTAAAATTGCGCCCCTGGAGTACTAGCCTACGGGCTGGATGTAAGAAAATAAAAGCCAGCTATTATAACAATGTTTGCACTTACTTAATGAATAGTAATTAAATGTATACGCTATTATACCATCGTTCCAGTCGCAAGGCCAAATTGCAGGAAGGTTCTCGTCAGTTCCTGGAATGTTTGAAAATATCTAAAATGATTTTTTCTAAAAGTTTAAGTAGGTTAAAATTATAGGGATTCTAATAAATGTGGCAGGTCCATTTTCTGTAACCATTAGGCATACGTTTTTTTTAATTATATGTTTTCCATGGTGAAGCAAACGCGCAGATTATCTCAATATACGAAATACATATACCTATGCTATTCTATGATAATTAAAATTATTTTCTGATGAGAGGTTAAATAAATTTCTTTGAAGATGATTAATCACATTCAGGGAAATTATACCCTTTTTCTTCTTTTCGACCATGAATCCGCTTTAAGTTGTAACCGCAATTCTAAGAAACAACGTGAAACGCCACAAAAAAAATCATGGTTAGATCTCGACATTCGACAATTCAACAAAAAACGTACCATTATTTTGACAACCATCAACATTTGCAAATAGCCGTAAATTAATAACACCGTCGAATAAAATGGACTGAAATAAAAAGCGATAAAAATAATACATGCCTTATTCACTTAATGAGAAAAGTTATTGAAGTAATTTTGTTTCCATGAATCGTGTTGTAAATCAAATTTTACGGCCGTAGCAATCTTTTTATGCCCAAGGTGGGTTTTATGAACGTTTTCTCTCTAATCTTTACTGAAAACATGTGATCAATGAAGCGTATTAGTAGCGGTTTATAGACATAAATATAATTTTGCCTTTATAATTCAGAAATATTGAATATGATAATATTGTCAAATAGTGTAAGGTGAATTTTGATTCCATGTTTCGGTAAAACGGATGAATAAATCTATGTCACTTTACAATAACGGAAAAGGAAGAAAAACATTATTTTTTATGTAGATATGTTCAGCAATATTTTTACCGTCATATAAGCAGCAATTAAACCTTACTTTAAGATTTAATTTTACTTATCTTACGGTTAATTACCACAATATTACTTCACTTTAAAGACAAGTATATATTTACTTTTAAAAAGATTTATTTTTCATGGCGCATTAAAAAACTCAATACAAAAACTTGATAAATCCAACAAGATATACCTGTTATGCCTGCGCTTTATCTGTTTCTAAATAATGAACTTAATTTGAGCAGCCCATCTCATAATAATCTACTCGAGGAAAGTTATTCAAATTACAGCAGGCTGATTTATATTAATTGTTGGATAAATAATGAAGTTTGTTTACCAGAAACATATTTTATTATACCCTATAATCACCAGATAATTAAGTTCTCTACGATATCAATTATAGTAGACACGTGTGCTCATTTGCTTCAATACACATATAAATAACAATTTAATGGTTGAGACAGGTGGAATTTTTGTCGACATATTTGTTTAAGCTATATCAGTAACAATATTCTTTTTCTCGATAGCGTCGCGTCGCTGGGATAATTTCCTGTTTCAGAATGCACATAAAGTTATCGATTCTGCACCTGATCTCTATCAATGTCCTTTCTGATGATCACGTCAGATTGTCTATGTTATTGGACTATGAAATGACGAAATAATTTGAACATACATCTTCACTCTTCGTTCGAGAATAGGCGGCGCAAGTGCTTTCCTCGGCCGAGGCCCAAGCCACGTCCACACAGAGCTTGCAACCTCGCGCGGAAGATGATTCGCCGCCGAGACTGTGTACGATTTTATTATAATACGAATTTGAGTAGGAAATCTAGTATAAAATGACTTTTTAATATGACTTTCATCTTAAGTGGATACCATCGCGCACAAACACTAGTTCCAAAAGTGGTCAAGTTGCAACCTGTTAAGATAGAAATTTTATTTAAGTACTTACAATTTTTTCTGGGCATTGATAAAAAAATCACATGTTTTCTAGGAATTTAATAAACAAAGGAGAATGACCACAGGTGGTATCGGTAAAATTTTAGTTGTGCCACGTATTCGTGATATTGTTAATTCCTATTTGTATTTATAATGATCATATTTATCACTATTAAGTCGTAATTATACCGAATAAATAGAAATAAAAGTAAAAGTTTTTGTTTTGACCATTGGTTTTGACACATATATCTATCTCTCTTGCAAGCGTCATATGTTTCTATTTGAAATGAATGTGTTCGACGCATTGTTCGACGTTATTTATTTTGATTAATGTTTATTACGATTTACTTTTCACATTTGTCTTGTAAATTAAAATATTACCTATGTAATAAATATAAATCTTAACGTTCATCGTTAGTTTAAAGTCGATAAAGTATTTTTTTGTTTTATTTTTACTGTCGCGAACTGCGGTTTATTTACATAAAAACTTTAATCATATCTAAAAGTACTAACATCAAGCTTTAAATTGAGTTATATTTCATCTTGACACAATAAGTTTGATTGCGATACCAAGTGCCATAGTCACTTGGGCAATCTCCTTTAATTATAACCTATCTTTGTCTTATTTTTCAAGTATGAAAGTTACGCAGAAGAGTATTGGTATTTCAATAATTCCTCAATAAGCTTATTTTCGTCGAGGTAACAATGAAGTCAGATCTAAACATAGCAGAAGATATAAGCCGTATCCGTGCATACCGAATCATTCACGTATAAAGTATTTACTTATTTAACAAATCTTTCACATTCTTCAAGATAAATAAAGACGTATAAAATGTTTGTATTTATGATTTCAAAATAAACTCTAGTTTCTAAATATACATATTCGTTGCAACTGAAAATGTTTAAATATTTTGCTACAACGCGAGGACGGGTCTCCAAGATATTTTTAATAAAGCGTAGGTACTATTGTATTCACTCACTAAGGCTACTTCCCTCATAATATTTATGTCACAGAAATGCAAATAAATCATAATAATATGTGAGTATAGTAATGTGACATAATCGAAGGGAAATTATTATTAACTTAGGGAACTTATTGATTAATTTGTTCGTATGCTATCTAATATATTTGTCTGTAGAGTTTGTAGAGCTAATATTATATCATAAATTATAATATTATATAAGAATGAAAATGAGAATTACATATTTTGTACTAAGGAATAAACAACATACAATGGTCTTTTTCGATAGGATGCGTATTTGGCACAATTTTTTTTAATGAACCTTTTTTCAGGATTTAAAAAAAAAAACTTCGCGTACCAATTTGAAGGAAACGAAACGCATTCAAGTGAAAATATGAAACAGCTGTTCTAGTAAAAACTATTAAACGAAGAGGGTACGATTTTGCACGCAAATAACAATGTGGAGAAGCGCTCTAAGAATTGGCCCCATGCCCAACGCTGTGCGCCTCGGCCCTAATCATGGCGATATTACTTTACTTTTATTTATTTTTATTGCATTGCAAAACAACATTCTTGCAGTAATAGATACAGCAAACGTTTTAAATTCCAGTGAAGTATGGTATGTTATTCTTTATAATATTATGGTTAATAAATACTGCATTTACGTTTTATTGTTTGCGTCGTACGTAGGAAGAATATAGTTCAATATATTACGCCCTATAATTTATTTAAATAAAAATTCACTAATGAAGGATCATTCTTTAATATTATTACATGCTAACTATTCATAATAGCTATAATATAAAACATTTATAAGAGAGAAGTAAAAGTCCCTCGAGCGAGATTTGAGACGATAACAATAGATTAGGTGAGCACCATGTTTGTTGCTTTAATTTAATGATTTATCATGTAATAGAGGTATGCCTATACGCGTCCTGTTAATTCACACATTCATGAGCAATGCTATCAGTAGTTGAATACTAATTAATTAATGATATACATACTGTTATAAGCCTAAGGCACTTTGGAGTAAAAGCTGTAAATAACATGATAGAGTTTAAAATAATACCTAAGTTATTTCATTTATTCGTAATTCTTTCCAAGTAGTTTCAATAAAGAGAAGAATTTTGATGCCATGAGAGACCAAAATGAAAGTTAAGTATTATAAGTACCTATATTAATCGTGCGGAAAATTCTTTTAGGTACTTATTGCTTGTATTTCTCGTTTACATAGTAATTTCTGTTATTTGAATAATCTTTCTTTGGAAGGAGTTATGTCGATGATCATTAAATATTGAAGAAATATAAGGAAATATTTTTATATTTCTGTTAACATCAAAGAAGTTATGAACATTTTTTTGCAGACGTTTTATCTTGACTTTTATTAGCCTTCCGTTAAATTTTTATGAACACGACTAGCTGGTTGACTGAGTTATGTTTGCAATCGTATTTTATTTAAATTGAATGACGTACGTTTTTGTGAGCTGCAATCCTAAATAAAGTAAAATGTTGTTTTACTATCGATTACATTGAGAGTCTTGAACGCAATGTTGAATAGAGATTTGCGAATCTAAAATAACCGAGAGAGAACTGAATTTACTGAGACTAACACATTACTCGACTAAATACGACACGGAAAACAGCAACATAGGTAAATCAGAAAATCAAACTGAGCCGGTGTATTTTGGTGGACGTAGATCGCGTGTAGAAACTGACAACTGACATTTTCCAACTCCAATTCAATTCTTTGATGCCTTTTTGGTATGACTGTCGTATCGCTATGGCTTTAGCAAGCCACTTGTGTATCTTGACATGCACATTTTTGGGATAGAGGTTTATCGATTGGTTATTATATGACGATCGATCATAAATTTGGGTCGAAATAGGGTGGCGATGGATCACTATTAGACCCTTTCTATAAATAATCGTCAACCACGCGCAATTATAAATACGAGGATAAGGTACGGCTCAATTCCTATGAAATCCAAGCTTAATTCCACAGCCACGTTTAAGTAAATGAATCTACAAAATCATAACTTTGGTAAATTATTTCCACTAACAAATCCAAGATAAGATAAACGTGATAGTCTTATTAATGCGCTTCTGTCTTCATTATGCACTTAATAAAACTAAGGGTAATTGATATTGATTTTTAATTATGAAACATTTGCAAAAACCTATTAATATCAGTAAAAATAAGACGCAAAAGGTTTTACACCACTAGGTATTGCAGTAATTATCAACGAACTACCCTAACGAGACTTATCCACTAAGAATGTCTTCAAGTTCTGAGACCCTAAAATTCAATAAGTGTGCAAGTATTCGGGTCTCTGTATAGAAACTCACTACCCGTGAAAATCCGGCCTTCTGAAGCATCAAGCACTCTTAAAGGTATGAAAGAGGGTGTCCTAATGGAACGAGCTCAGAGTACTCAAGACGATGTCCACTCTTATCTGAGGAATTTTAATATGACAAGAAATTTCACTAAAGTTTAATAAGCAAAGTGTTTAAAAGATAACTCCAAAGGTTTACACACTTGTAAACTGAATTGCTTGCGAGTGCTTAAGCATTGGGACTAACTAAGCTTTTATAAAAATTAAAAATATTTTTTTTCACTTTAATATTCTAGAGACTTTCCCATTAGAAATTCAAAGTTCTTGCTTAAAGAAGGAAATATTTATTTGTATGACGTTGTAAAAGGTTGTCTTATCTACCTACCTACGAGAATGATTCATGTCTATGAAAAGAAAAAAAAATACCATTACATTCGAATAGCGGGTCGTTGGTTGTGTACAATTTTCCGATATCTATTGCCAATAATCATTCAGATATCATCAAGAATTCAAGCTAAAAAACATATTTAAGTTAATATTATGTTTCAAGAAATAGACAGTAAATAAAAGTAAAATCATACCCAGTAAAAATAAAATCTGGCTCAAAAAATGACGCATGAATAATTGATGTGCAATGAAATGCATGAAACAAAAGGTCCACGCTCTTCCGTGCTGTTTAATATGTAAATTTTAAGGATGGTTTCAATCAATTAAAATATCAACAATAGGCCAGACACATCAATATCAGGATGTTACAATGCAAGAGTGATCCAATGAAAACACTCAGCATTTTGTAATTAAAATTCTATTTAATGAAGAGCAAAGTTTGTTGTCTGTATTATTGAAAAATTAATTAAACGGGTACGTGTAAAATTGTGCTGAGGAAAGGGTTCCGTAGATGAAACAATGATTTCATTTTTTTTAATAATAACAGTGCCATTAGTACCATGTTTGCCATAGTGTAAATACGTTATTATCACCTTCCATAGCTAAAGACAAATTAATAAGAGTAGTATAGTTTATACTATATGCTTATGCATACAATAGGGAAGTAGAATTTTTGCTAGAATATAACTTTTAAAGTTGTTATATTTTTCTATTGTATACCTACTGTCATGGACGTATAAAAAAAGACGGACGGTATATCGCCTAAACATTGAGTGAAGCCTAGTAATGGCGGCGAAACATCCTTGTGTGTGTGCCATGTTGCCATGGCAACAGCTGTGTTGATGTCAATGGCGGCTGTATTTTTTTCTATAAATTTTGCCGTAATAATTTTGTCATTAAAACATAAAAGAAATAACTTGCTTCCCTGTGGAATGTAATCCCTTGTGTTTTGTTATTTAAAATTGTACTGTTGCGACACCATTTAACCACGCAAGACGGCATTTTAAATATTTTTTTTGAAACAGTGACGCAGTTAATCAGTCGCTAGTTCACGACGTAATGGCGGCCGACTAGATTACTATGGTGAGAGTGTGTGCGTGTTTATTGTCTTTACACGATCGCTAGCTTACTATGGTGGCTTCACGTTGTTTGTTCGTAATACGGCGTCCGTCTTTTTTTATACGTCCATGCCTACTGTACGTAGTGGATTATACAATATGTAATTACATAGGTTTGTCTTTCATTTGGCTACGGAACCCTTACAACATTCTTTATTACTCGTACGCAATGCGGTTTCAACGCAGATAGTAATTATTTCATGTGGAATTATTTTTGTTTGGTATAAAGTATCAATTAATTAATAACTTTTTTATGAGTTGCTGAGAAGTTTCAATTGAGAATTACAGCTTACATTTTTAATTCTGTCGAATATCATAATTTGACTTGTAATTGAAATTTTGTTTGATTATGATTATCATGATAATATATTCCCTTTTTATAATGAACATATTTTGATTTTATCTAAAATTCATATCGTCAAAGTGTTGTACAACTTAAAATTACAAATTGTTAAAAGGGAAAAACCATATTACAGAACCCTTTCAAGAAATTTACTTCCTATAATCTATGTTATTAAACTTATTTAAAATGCACATTTATTTATACATTTTCAATAAAACTAAATACGTTTCGCTAAGCCATTAAGGTTATCTTATTGAGACATAAATCGCGCTAGTTTTTGCGCGAAAGGAAGGAAGATGAAAGTAAATCCTTGCATAAATTATAGTCTTCTTAGTTCAGTTCGAACTTTCTTATAATGTCGACGTGAAAAATGTATGCTTAGAAAAATATATGTTTTATAATATGAGTATTTAGTTACTTAATAATTCTTATTGTATCTTATGCTACTTACACATAGTAGTTTAATAAGTAAAAGTAGAATGCATAACGTTGATGAATAAATAAACCACGAAATATACCCTACACACAACGCCCAATAACTAACTTTTGCTGATACCGTCTGACCGAAGTGAGGGATTACTTTTATCAACATCAACACGGGAACAAAGCTTACCACATCACTATAAACAATCTATATACAGCCCCACTGTCTTTTCATTCAATAGACTCGAAGCTGTATTTTTTTAATCGAGTCTGTTTATTCTGTAAACGAGAAAACTCTCAAGGTACTTTAGGCAATACTGGCATCATTAAACGAGCAAGGCTATAAATACAACCTGCACCGTAACCCTCTACTAAACCGCTTAAGGCTAACGTGAAATTAACCCGGAACTGTTGCAAGACGGTAAAGTCTCGGAAAGTTCGCTTGCATCACGGGCGAATTTAACTCAGTGTAGTTTTTAATTAACGAGTTATTGATTAATGCATCTCCAAAGATGCATTTTCAAATTGATTTAGAGTTAGATTGGATTTTAACGAAGTTTTATTGTAGGATATATTGGAATCGAAATAATATGTCGAGCTAGAGCTGTTATAATCTTCCAGATTAATGCTGGCCAGTGATTGAATCTGGTTAACGAATAGTTTGTGCATACTCCAGTTATGTAAGTGACTCACGTTTTGGACTTTGCAGGGTGCGTATATTAATATTGATACTTTAATTATGACATTTTACAGCGTTTATTTCGTTTTTACTCATTAAACGATAAATGGATTTATGTTATTCACGATTTACTGATTTATAATATTTTTTTATTAAATTAGCGAGAGAAATTGTGCAGTCCTCAGTTTTTTATTTAATTTTATATTTCTTTGTTGCAATAATATATACATTGTACACAATTACTTCATGTAACGCATTTAATGGAATACAATATCATACCTAATTAAAGAAAAGTTGAGCAAACAAAAACGCGCATAAAATAATATGTTTACAAATGCAATAGATATGAAGAAAACTGATGCTCGCATAATTAATGAAATTAATTTTCCGTTAATTAGCTACATATGTATATTTATAAAATATTAAGTTTTTTAGTCGCTCTTATTAAGTTTGGGAATAACTAAGTCATTATAATTTAGGGCATAGATCGAGGGTATTAAAAATGTACTGTAAATATTAGGAAATTGGGATTCAAACCCGCTTTTTTACCTTTTTCAATTCTTAAAAAAAAATCAATTTATAAAGCATTTGAATACCTACTATAAAACTAAATAGTTATCAAGTTATAAATCACACTACATAAGGTTCTTTTAGTGAGATATGAAAAAAATGCTTGCATATCAATAATCCAATCATAACCTTAATTTACATAAAATTTAATTCAGAATTTAAGTGTGTACATTCGGTATTATTTTTGCTTTAACAATACATAATAATTTATTAGTTTACTAAACAAATAAATACAAAGAGCTATAAATATTCTATCGCTGCAATATGTAATGGTAAGTTGAAAGGAAACTGGATAAATTTAAAAGCATATTTTCACATGAGTTAATCCGCGAGGTAGGCCGGTGGAGGCGAGACTATTTATAATAATTTTTAACCTATATTCTACAAAGCATATTTACTAGCTATTGTATGGAGATTATATCGCTAAACACCCTGCTTATAAGCCTAGCCTAGCATAGTATATCAATTGCTATTTCTAATCCTTTCTCTAATGCAAAAATTATCAATCATATAATTTTTTTATAAAATACAGAGAGCTATTTATAATGTAACTAGCTTACCGCCCACGGCTTCGCCCGCTTTGTCTAAAACCTAATAAATTATATACTAAAACCTTCCTCTGGAATCACTATATCAATTTTACTATATATTTAAGCATACAAAGGGACATAAGGACAGAGAAAGCGACTTTGTTTTATACTATGTAGAGATATGTCTTTAGTGGTATAAATCTATATTAGGAAATCATTTATTTAAATTACGTAACATATTTCGTTTAAAAGTCATTCGCCATCGCATATCCAAATACAATTAATTGCCTCAGTATTTTCAAAAACAAGAGATAAGTGGATATTGCTTCTTCCTGCATTTAATCAGCATTCCACCAGCGCGTAAATTACCTGACATATTAAACCCGTCAAATTAAAACGTAAACGGGGCCGAGTTTACGCTCTTTTATAAAATGAATAAGATAAATGAACGGTGGCCAGTGGTGGCCAGTGAGCGCGCACGTATCGTGGATATAAATTAACCAGTATCACATTCCGCTCTACAGTTTCAATAAGATTTGTTTTAATTACAATGATTCGTCCGAATTAATACAATACGTTTATTTATTTGTATGGCTTACGCTGTCACCTATCGTCGATGTGTTTTTGGTGGATTTTTACGTTTTTTGAATTATTCACATGAAAAAGTTAAATGCATTTTAAAATTATCAAAAATTACATTCCAAAAATAATTTGGAAAATCCAAAAGTGCACGCCTCATAATTTTTTTTTAATAAATATTTATTAATTATTATTTTTGTTTATTTAATAACAATTAAACCACATCGAATCAGACCCTGAAAAATGAAAGGGTTCTATTCCTGAGCATACTCAAGCGTAAGAGAAAAAAAAAGACTCGATTAGTAAAGTATTTCGGTCGCTATCGTGTTAACAAGAAAATCCTCCGCACATACAGACACACGGACGTCCAAGACAGAACTTTTTTAAACTGTTTTTTAACTAGTTTAAATAACAAAAATGACATCAAAAATATCATGAACGTTAAAAATAGTGTTTTTTCTTAATATGTGTGTGTATGTATTATCTTACAAGTGCAATGTATGATACATAAAGACATTTTAAGTTTGAAAAATCAGATGTTTTGCGCGAAGTGACAGTAGTACCCACCTCAACGCTTCGCTTATGAGGCGTGCAATACTAATGTTAATCTAAATAAATAGGTTAATCGAATAAACATGCAAATTTGTCATCAGATACCATAATGAATGGCTTGCTGTTGTATGAAATGTCTCTAACATCAGGTTATATTTAGGCAAGTCACGTACGCAAATGCTATTAGGATAAAGGATATTGGAAAATGATTTTAGAGCAAATACTGTGTATGTATACCGCACTAATCCCTGTAATCTATACTTTGACAGGGAAATTATACAAACAGTTAGTCTATTAATTTCCGTCTCTTGATTAGTTTCGGGAGTTAATTATACAATGTTCCAATTTATTAGTTATTGTTTCCCGAAAATATTGTTGTTCCAAATTTGCCATAATATTTTAATGAATAACTTGTTAAACTCTGTTTATAAATGTAAAATCGTTACCAAACTTACCTAGACAGCGGAATATGCGTAGCAGGTATTTAAAATTTCTACTATTTTAGGGTTAAATGGTTATTCTTCTTCTTTATAATATGAAGTAATTATGCACAGTTTGACGTTTGTTTTCCTGGATTACTATTTGCATTTTTCTATGGAATTTTAGTAAAATATGAATGTATTTACCTGCCCCAAAGATTGATAAAACTAATATTTGTTGTTAAACATCCGATAACTGGCAAATATTTACAAGTAAATCTCGACATCAAAGTAAAAATATGTACGGCCAAAAACATTCGTAAATTTTGCTTTCTCATTGTTTTGACTACGCTTTTAAGTGGAAAAAAACAAGGCAAATTAATTAAAAGAGATTTCAAGGTGCCCTAATTTCACTTTCAAATTAAACTTAAAATGGGTCTCTTGAATAAACTATTTCGGGTAAGAAATGTAGGCTATTTCAAGTACATTAAAAGGGGAATGTTTTTTCTAAGAGTTCCGAGCGTAAATCCTGAAGCCTTGACTTGTGAATGGGTTTTGTAATGTGTTGTAAAAGTAATGCTTGTGCGTCACAAATAGTTGTGAGATAAATGGAAGTTTAACAGTCGATTCACACATAATCCCCTATATATATTGACCACATGTTACACGGCTTCATGTGTTGGGGCACCAAAGAGCGTTAACCGTATAATCGAGCAAGGTGTTACAGTTGATGAAATTCTCACGAAATCCTGAGTTGTGTTAAATTGTCAGTTAAATTTTTGAATGGAATTACTGGAGGCAATATTTATTATTTCAAGTTTCGTTCACAATTAAAATTTGATGATGGATCCTTTATATGAAAAACGAAAGAACGAAACTTCTTATTGTTTGTTTTTCATACAGTTAAATGCATATATTCTTATAGGTATATGCGTATATCTGATAATTTTAACCACTATGCTAGAACTGAGTCTTTTGAATATAGCAAAACATGAAACGTCTTTGACGTTCTCATTTCAGCCAATGGTTGCAAAAAAGTGATTTTAAGCTTGTAACACAATTTTCTACTAATGTTCTTATAGCTTGCATTTACTAATGAAGTAATAAAGTGAGCACTTGGCACGTGTTTAGCTTGGCGAAGCATCTTAGACAACACTCTGTGAGGGCCCTTGTAAGGCTAGCGTACACGAAATTTGTGTAGCAATAGCCTCTGTGCATCTTACAATTTAGCATAAAATTTAATTATTAGGTTTTTTAATATAAATTTAGCTCTATGTTTTGTTGTAGGTAATAATTTTAAATATTAATGTTTGTATATTTTGATGAGCGTAACTTACTGTGGCACGGAATCCTGTGTCCCAAATATAAAGTTGGATTCCAGTAGTATGTATATATTTAACAATGGAATTAACTGATTTGTGTTAAGTATGAAATAATAAATACATCCTGTCGTGTTCCTGTCAGATATTCGAACTATTAATACAAATTTAAATTAGATAGGTATTTATATTGATGATTAATGAATTCTAGGTTGACTACAATCCACTCAATGTTCAAAAGCTTCAAAGATCCATTGATTAAAAGTTATAAGTTTCCCTTTAAGGATGATTTCAAATAAGCTGCCTGTAAATCCATAGTTTCATGATTGATTGATTGATTGACATAACAAGAAGTTGCATCGCTTGTAACACTGGTAACAACAGAATCAAAAAGTTAGATTAGTCGTTAATTTTACAGTGACCGCGAATAAATACAACAGTGACCAGGTATCGACCCTTATCAAAGGGGGCCTACAAATAGAACAATTATGCAACCCTCTGCGGTGGACTTGTATTTATTATTGACGTAAAAAGGTGAGCATAGGTCCGCACTCTGCTGGGATCAGTCTCGACAGTATTTTAGCTCAAACTGTCAGTCAAGTATACCATTTCATTTCGCATTCCAGTCGATCGGGAGCGTCCATGAATATAGTATGAAGTGCTCTCTAAAAAGTACATACAAATGTATTTGACTTAACGCAGCAGGATTTTACTTGTATTCATTTTTAATCTGAATGGAGTGAGCCCTGAATTGATGAGTGCGATATGTTTGGAGTAAAAATACTTCTGAAATATGTTGGGGAAAGTCGCATGTTATTTGATATTCATATATTTTCATACCCAAACAACATATTAGGTATGCACGGTGTTTTATATTTTTATTTTATTAGTTAATATATTGGAACTCTTACTTTCCCATTACTTTACAAACTGACTTTTAATTAAAGGACCTTATAAGAAGCCTAAATAATTACTTCCAGGTTGTTCATTACGGTTGTTCGTTACAGTTTTTCTTTCTGAAAATACAAATATAAATGGCATATCGTTATAAAACTATGTAAAATAAATGTATTATTTTGCTTTATGAAATCCTTGATCACCTATGCTAATTAAACACAGCATAAAAAATGATAATTTAGCAAACTCCGCGTTGTTTTTCAGTATTTATCTCTAGGAAGGGATTACAATTCTGTATTCCAATCACGGTTGGAGTACATTTGTATATGTCCCAAAGAACATAGCAGTGACAGGTACAAAGTAGAGATTTTATCTTCACTCATATATCACGGCGGTAACACGCGAAATGAAGACAATATCTTATCTACATAATATTTACATAATAATGCTGTAACCCACTGAACTGATTGCTTTTATATTACTCCTTTCGAACCGTTCTAACGTTGATAAGGAAGTTGTTAGCGAAGTTCATATTAAATGATTGAAATACAAATATTTGTATAATAAAAATAAGATATTGTAAAATCAAAATAGGAACGTTTTAAAGAGTTATCTAGTTGGCTAGGCTTTGTTAAGCTTTTTTCAACACTATTTCGTAGAAAGTGCAATCAAATAGTAATTGAAATGTTTGCTAAAAACTCGCTCGTCCTTCCTAGAAGTATTAAATTAAATTGTGAACATTTTATAATATCTCAAATATTTGCCATATATATTTTGAGCAAATAATACCGGTAAGTGATGAGGAAACAGTATTGACGTGAAAAGCATAAACTTGTGAATATTTCTTGTGCAATGCTAAAACAAACCTTAATTATTATTATTGCACTAATATAAAAGGCAAAAAAGTACAAGTATCGACAAACATCAATACAAATAAAATATATATGTTTTCCTAGAAATACTAGTGAACATTGAAAACGGTGTTTTTGCTGTTTTTGCTACGTGAATTTAGTGTTAGTTTACAATATCACAAGAAGCAGAAGTTTTTTCAATATAATTATAATGTTAGGACACAATTACCCAGTCGTATGTATCCATAATAAAAAGTATATAATATCTTTCGTAATCGTAGGCAACAAAGGGATATCTTGTTTTTATACAAAATAATTAGAGGTATTATTGTATGTCCACAAATATTAGAGCAAATTAGGTTTACAGTGCCTAGTAAAATACCCCGTCTTCCTATATCTAGAGTTTTTGATCTCCCTCTGTATCGAAACAATGTTGGTAAAAACTCGCCAATAAATAGAATGTGCAGTGAGTTTAATGTTTTGTGTGCATCTCAGCCTAATTTGGTGGATATTTGCTTTGATTCGTATTCAATTTTTTCTAAAAATATTGTTAATTACTTTAAATATAGTTACGTTAGTCATAAAATAAATTAACATAAGAAACGCTATGTCGATTTAGTTGGTACAATTTAAGTAAGTTTATGATATTCTAAATGAATTGTCCTTACCTATAATTGGTAGATACATCCTTACCATTTATATACTTCTAGATTTAAGCTTGCAATAATTTATATGTATTTACTGTTGGTTTGGCGTAATAAATAAATAAATAAATAAATAAATCTTTCTAATTAAAATTATTTGTTTTTCTAAATAAGACATTTATGAGAAAGTACAAAGTACATATCAGTTATTACTTAACAGTTTATTCTATATTAATGTTCTTATTGTTTTCTAAGTACTAAAAATCAATCAATGTAATATATAGCTAACCAAACAGTTCAAAGTAAAGAAAAGTAAACATTCATATCCATAGTTCAGAAAGAAATGCTTGGGCTTGTAATTGCCCAGTACAATAGTGGTCTGAAATTAGACATAGGTATTTGTTATCTAAGCTTCTGGTTCCACGTCACGTAGTTAACGAGAACAAAACTACTTAATTATACTAACATCGATTTTTCTTTATATAAATGCATTCGGGAATTGTATGAACCACGTAATTGTAAATTAGTTAAACCGCTGTAAGCAATTTGTGTACCGACCTCGCTTAAATTTAGATAATCGCTGTATTTACCGATTCAACTCTGCAACCTTTTGTTTAGCGTCGGTATTTGTTTACATTCAAGGAGAATACAATTAAAAGATACTTAAGCGTTATTTCCGTACTCGTCCAATTATTTACTGCCTACTATAACAACGTGGAAATGTAGATCCGTGAGGTTGATTACAGTTGGTTAAGAAAATGAGCTTTGGCTTAAATAAACTTGTGTATAATCTACCTTATGTTCCAAAAGAATAGTTGGGACTTTATTTTATAATGTACTATTTGAGAACCACCACAAGACCTGTTTGTTATTGCTGAAAACACAAGAAAAAGTATACACAAATCAAAATTCACGTTGTTATTTTTGGGAATCAGCCGCCGTAATACTATTTACGCTTCTCAAATAGTACATTATAAAATAAAGTCCCAACTATTCTTTTGGAACATAAGGTAGATTATACGGTTACCTATCTTAATCTCGAATTTTAATATTCCGAATATCATAATCCAGAAAACGTTTGGACATTTTTTCATAACCCCGAATTTTAAAATTTCGAAGTTTTGTTTGCCATATAATCGCAACTCCGAATTTAATTTGCCCATTTCTTTATTTGTACGACGTTTTACAATCCAGACGAATGAATTCCAGACATACGAAATCTAAATGCACAAAATCCAGATGACCGTAATCCATATGCACGAAAGCCAGATTTTTAAAACACAAATTTTTGAAATACAGTTAATTGATATCCAGACAAACAATGTCCAGATTTTTGAAATTCCAATAAACGATATCCAGCAAAACGTAATCCTTCCAGGGGGATGCAGCACGAACCTAACCTAACCTTCTGAATAGATTTTAACACTTTAACCTTTCTGTAATGGGCAAGTAAAACAATAGCGAGTCGGTTCTGGCACTCGCCGGCCGCTGCCGCGGCACGCTCGCTTCGCTCGCTCGGCTCGTGCATGGAGGGTCACAGTTCAAACCTAACCTAACCTACTGAGTCGAATTTGATACTTAAACCTTTCTGTAATGGGCAAGTAAAACAATAGCGAGTCGGTTCTGGCACTCGCCGGCCGCTACCGCGGCACGCTCGCTTCGCTCGCTCGGCTCGTGCATGGGGGGTCACAGTTCAAACCTAACCTAACCTACTGAGTCGAATTTGATACTTAAACCTTTCTGTAATGGGCAAGTAAAACAATAGCGAGTCGGTTCTGGCACTCGCCGGCCGCTGCCGCGGCACGCTCGCTTCGCTCGCTCGGCTCGTGCATGGGGGGTCACAGTTCAAACCTAACCTAACCTACTGAGTCGAATTTGATACTTAAACCTTTCTGTAATGGGCAAGTAAAACAATAGCGAGTCGGTTCTGGCGTGGGGGTCGTAGTTCAAACCTAACCTACTGAGTCGACTTTGACACTAAAACCGGTCTGTAATGGACAAGTAAAACAATAAATTTACTTACTGACAATGTTTATTTTCAGTCGATAGTAATAGTATAATCACGATTGTATGGAAATCAAATAAAAAGATTATGAAAATCTGGCAATAGATTATCTGTTATACGATTATATGGGAACCAAATAAAAAGATTATGAAAATTTGGCAATAGTCTATTTGGAAAATGGTACTATGGGAAACAAAAAAAAGTATTCTGAGAATCTGGTATATTGAGATCTGGATTATGAGAATACGGGAAACAAAAAAATACTTTTTAAAAATCTGGTTTTGGTGCATCTGGAAATTGATTCATCTGGGAAATTAAAAAAGGAATTTTAAAAATTTGCCATTCATTACATCTGTCTTTTAAAAGTTCTAACAACCGTTTTCGGGGTTTTAAGATTCGGGTAATAGAAATTCGAGTTTTTAATAGGTTACCCTTGTGGTAGGTATACGTCTGAAACCATGACAACAGTAAGTTCCTTTACTTTACTATGTTCGTGCTATTTATAAATATGTATCGATGCAAGAACTTCCAAATGTTTGGAAGTTTTGGTGCGGGCTGAAGTCTACAATAATGGCCGACCACGAAAATAAACTTGGCTTGGAAAACGTAAACTGCCGTAGCATCGTGCTTGCTGTGTTAACAGTTCCCATTTATTTGAATGTTGCTTATGGTCCCGCGATGTGTAAAACTCTATATTTTTATTCGCTACTATAGTTATTATTTTAGTTATATTCTCGTACTAATACATTTTTTTTATATTGATTACATGAATGCAAATAAAAAAAGCTACTGATTGTTCAATCTACAGCCCTAATCCTCCAAATCCGGGCTGAAAGAATTGAGAGCAATTTTTTTCATATTTTATGCCCCGGTAGAGTAAAATTGCTTACAAAGCCTTTTGTCTTCAAATGTTACTTTGTTTTGATGATTTACAAATTGATCAATACATACATAGTTATGCAGAAAAGTAACTTATATTATATATATGCCAATAGCGCGGAACACAGAGATAATATTTGAAATAAATTCTGTTTATTATAATGGCTGCGAAAGTAAAGTGGACAGAGATTTAAAATTATCCATTTACATGGGTAAATAAATAGGGAAAACGCCCAATTTCGGGCATGGTAAATAAATTAACATTTAAATTGTTTTGTCCGTGTATTTGCATTACAAAGAGTGTGTCATTGGCATGGGCTGGACAATAAATAAGGAGGCGTGGGGTCACCTTCTTAAACCCCATTCTCAAATTTACATTTATATAAGTAACTGATTCTAATTACTTTAGTTTTCTACTAAACTTTTGTTGAACATTATGTAGATTTAGCAGATTTTCAATTTGATAACAGATTGAGGATATTTTATTAAATTAATTCATCGATTGGATATCTTAACAATAATCTGCATCGATATTTATAAGCTATATTTTTAAATAATAGAGAAGAAAGTTGAATTAATTACGATTTCTCTTTATATCGATTCCGCAGCACACACTTTAATGTACCTATAGAAAAAAAATGAACGGACGGACTTGAAAGAGCTGAAGCCTGTTCATTGATCACCTTATACTATAACATACTGTTTCTTTTTATTAGAAATATATTATACCTAAAGATTCTCATTCTGTATTTGAAATGCATTTTGCAAATTTTATATTAAACGTTGTAATTACAAATAAAAAAAGAGACGTGTGGCACTCGGCGACTGCCGCGGTAAAGCTATTGCATGCTATGCCTTCCAGCCACACCTCCGCGCCCGTCGGAGTGGGAAGCGTGCGGTTTTTTCTTTACGGAATTTCTGGATTCGGTCCCCGCGCTCAAGGCCCGCGATAGAAGCTAGTCAATAGCTTAATAATCAAATAATACTATTAAAATATTCAAGTATTTTGTCATTACATAGGTGCTATGCATTAAATATATCGTAATTCCCGTGAAAGCTCCTCTATTCGTTAACACCAAACTAATTAAAATTCATGTCACGATATATTTGCTTTTCATTAAGAATTAAAACAGAATTATCATTGTAATGCGTCTAATTTATAGTATAATTAACCATCAACTAATACTGAAGCTGACAGCGGTCGTGACATAGTTTATATACAATTTACAAACCTTAATACATACGGTCGCTTGATAAGCTTTGACGTGATGTTTGATATGGGCTTTGCTGTGGCCTTTATACCCAATATTAACAGTACATTAGCTTGGAAAATAATTAGACTCAATTTACAGCCTCGTGTTTGATTTGTATTATTAGCGCAATTGCTGTTTACTGTGAATGCAGGGCTATTTGAACCAATTGAATTACGGCTTTGGACATCTGAAACTAGTTTAATAGATAGGTTTACTCTTTGTGATATAATTCGTCAATTCAAATCATCTAAGTTGGTCCTCACAATCTATACTAATATTATAAAGCTGAAGAGTTTGTTTGTTTGTTTGTTTGTTTGTTTGAACGCGCTAATCTCGGGAACTACTGGTCCGATTTGAAAAATTCTTTCGGTGTTAGATAGCCCATTTATCGAGAAAGGTTATAGGCTATATAACATCACGCTACGACCAACAGGAGTGGAGCCACGGGGGTGAAACCTCGCGGAGCAGCTAGTATTATATATAATAGTAAAACAAAAATATATAAGCTTAAATAATATCATACGCATTTTAATTTATTACCAAATAGTACTTACATAGATAGAGCTAATAACTATATGGTTCACTAACAAGTTTAAAATTAATTTTCTAATCAACAGCTTTGTACTAATTACCAAAGTTTACTTTGAACTATTCTGTTGTGAATTTTTTAATCGTTTCAGGTTAAATTCGTTACCTTAGCTATCCATTTTAATTCGTAGTCTAATTCATCAAACCGACATGCTGGACTCGACATTGACGGCCGCAAACCGACGTTCAAACCTAGACTATTGAACTTATAGGATACAAAATTTTGTATTTTGCGGCTTCTATTCCAATATCCAATTGATGATAAATAAGTACCAAGAACATAAAGGAATATCTTTTTACTATAATAAATACCTATGAAACTCTTATCCCGATTTAGATACATCGATTTGATTTCTTCTTTCTGTTTAATAGTTGGCAGCAGCTGAAACGTTCATTTGTTCTGTTGATAATTTTTACGTAATTAGCAATCACTATGGGAAAATGTTTGCTTTATGCAAATAAGGATTCCTCAACTAAATTGGTAATACAATGAAAACAATGCGTTAAAAAGATTACCAATAAAAAAACTTTGTTGGATGCTCTACTTCCAAACCAAAGTTTTTGACATCTAGAAAACTTAAAGTTTTTAAAAGAAGATCGCATGAAAATTTATGATTAGATAGTATTAAAACAATTTGTAAAATCTGTCAGAAATAACAATACATAATACCGTCGCAAACAATATTTGTAAGTACCTACCTACTCATACAAATAGAATCATTGAACCGATTTTCGTTCGGATTATGTACAAATTAAATTGATATAATCAGAAAATACCGTTGCGCGCACAAAAACAATCGTTAATGGGATTTGTTTTTACTGTTTATTACGGTCTCGATGTATATTAAAATAACGTGATTCGTGTAGCAATAGTTGGATTTTGGGCTCCGCTGGAAATAATGATACATGATTTTTCTAATGATGTTATTGTTAGGGAGATAACATTGTTTTTAAGGTTCCGTACCCAAAGGGTAAAGCGGGACCCTATTACTAAGCCTCCGCTGTCTGTCTCCAGGATGTATCTCATAAACCGCGATAGCTAGAAAGCTGAAATTTTCATAAATTATGTATTTCCGTTGTCGCTTTAACAAACAATACTAAAAATAAAAAAAAAGTAAATATTAAGGTGGTTCCACATACAATAAATTATTTTCTATTATAGATATAGGTACGGAACCTTTCGAGCGCGAGTCTGACTTGGCCGGTTTTATCTATAATATACTTTATGTTCATGTTTTACTTGTAACAAGATAACGATTGGTAAACGTGTATGTTTTGAAGAAATATTAAATGTTAAGAAAGCTCTATTGATGTTAGCATAATATGAGGTAGACATTCATAGGTAGTTTCTTGGAACGTAGTATCTAGACATGAAGGTATAGGTCAAAGAGTTACGATAATGCAACTCAGCTTTACTAGAGGTTTGATATTTTCTTAGAAATTCGACGTTTCATCGTTGGTATTCATTAGACTGCTTTCTGTAAATCTATTGTAGAGCAAAGTAGAGCTTATTGATATGTTATATGAGCAATGACCGTATCAATTGGCCGACTAAATATTAAATAGTACCTAAATCATACTTACTATAATCACATTCAAATTTGTCCAGTAGGTAGTAACTATGTACTGTATGAAATTTAATTATTTATTGCACACACAAAGAATGAATGTGAAATGGGAATGGTATGGAAAGATTAGTGCCTAAATATTGGAATTAGCCAAATTACAATACATGGAAATTTTTTTTATTTTATATCTAATACTTACTAACAATATATAAGTACGGTATTTGCAAATTATGTTACGAAAAAGTCATAAAATAAATGTTACATTTCTTAATTAATTAACGTCAAAAAGTAAAAGCATTTAAATCAACGTCTACAATTTGTTTCAAGGAAATTGAAAGACGGTTATTATTAAACAATTTTATTGATATCATTATTATTTACATTCTGTTTGACTAGTACTTACACTAATTCTACAAAGAACAGGGTAATAAAATTGCTTATTTATAAATTTCACCTTCATTATGTACATAACATTCTCTATAACTAAATAACGCTTAATTTAAACGAATTTAGGCGCAGTAAACTATTGATCGGTTCACATTATTTCATTGTATGGTATTTTTAAAATGTAATACACTGTGAGCATAGTATTCCGTTAGATGTTATTTCCAAGCGAACATAGGTACAAAAAAAGTACATGTAATATTGTAATTTGCGTAGACAACAACTAAAACTTTTTTGGCTGTCACTAACATAAATTTTAAATGAATTGGAATTAAATTTTAATATTCTACGGAGCATGAGAGAGGTCTATAAAAAACTAAAATCATAAAATTGATTTGATTTATATACATTAATTGTATATATATACTTACACTAAATCAACTCATTAATTAAAGCACACAAAAGTGAGGGATAAAATTTATATATTTTAACTGCATTAATTTCGAACGGTCTCAATCAAACACGACTAATAATTATTTATAATACTCAATAGATTTAGCAGTTGAATTCACATGTCGTGTGAATTTATTTTATTGGCAACATTCTCGTTAAGCGCGTAGTTTGGCGTTACGTTAGTAGGGTTAATAAATTTTCATGTTCCAATGTGTACATGCGGTTTGTATTTTATGTATTTTGTTTGAAAATCGAATGCTGTATCAGAAAAGCTTTTAAATGTTTGTTTTATAAAATACACGCATCATTCATGTGTACATTTCTAAATTATTAGATTCTGACATGTAGTAATTTAGGAAATTAAATACATACACAATAATACAGCTGTTTATAACTATTATTTACAATTACTATTTTACACAAATTATTGATATGCTTTGTTAAGATTACACATTGTTTTGTACGTATGGATACTCGTCATAATCTACAGATAAAATTGTATTTATTGTAGGTACTTATCATATCTTATTGTAGAATTCGATTTTTTATAAATACAATAATTTTTGATATATGATAATTGGCAGGTTAATACGATTGAGTGCTTTTATAAAAACTTAAATGTTTAAGGGTAAGTGCACACGGTACGGGAAAATAGGCCACGTGGAAGTTAGAAATCAGTTTTCATTATTTACTATATTATTTTGAATGAACCATCGCAAGCTAGAACACAGAGCGTTATAAACGACTGGTCTGAAATTTAACGTGTACTTACCCTTAAATAACAAAATGGTCTTCCCATAATTAACGAAAATTTAAGCATTGTTAGAAATGTTCTTTCTTTGGCACAATATAGCTCAATAGAATTTCAGTTAAGTCATCGTTTATTCAGTAGAGTGGCTGACGTCGTTAAATTAATTAAGTAAGCTTCAATGGGGTTGAGTTTCTTAGATTAAAATCAATGTAAGAAAAAGTTGTGAGAAATTTGGTTATTTATGATTTCAGTATCCATTATAGAGGGTAGCTTAATGAACTATAATGCACAAAATTATTTTACCAAATTAAACACAATTTACTATTGTCGCAAATTAATAATTTACACATTAAATTGACATAGAATTAACTACTCGACTTAACTTATCATCTTGAATCTTGGATATAATGTTTATGAAGTACTAGAGGGCTAAAATTATTTAAAATATGCATTAAAGTGGGTAGTATAAGGATGGCGAGCGAGGCTTGAACGGCGGGCGCACCTCGCGATTCGACAGTCGGTAGCCAGTTGTTGTCACGGACGGACTGCTCTATTACGTTCTGCATTGTATCTATAAAAATACATGTATTTTAAAATAATAAATAAAATTAAAAATCATAAAGTAATTGTTTTATTTCAACGATACAAACATATTTATTGCCCACACTACAACAATATAAATAGCCGTATTTAAAATGTTATGTTTGCAACAAGATTCTATATGAAACGCTGTTTGATGTGGAAAGGCTTTTACTTTAAAAGTGAAATATTAAATACTCATACAAGATTAAATAAAACTACAATCACTTACCATAAGTAGTAACATCTGGCGTATAAAACTTTTGCTCAGCGGGTTGTAAAGCCACCACGTAATCTAAAAAGAAATGCAGTTATTAAAGTTGGATCAAATTTTAATGGTCAAAGGAATGTGTGTATTTCAGAAAGTTGGTTTTTAATTTAATTGCATAACAAAATATTAAAGCTTTTAAGATATTTTAAAAGTCCTATAAGAAATGAAGAGTAATATACTAAAAAATAAAATTAAGGGATTTCATTATTACTTTCTTATAGATACATAAATTTCGTTATTCCTTTCAGTTAAATATCTTTTAGACGCTTAACTTTTAGTGGCTTTCACATAATTTGTGTACATTAAAATGCATTCAACTTCCAGGATTCTGCGCTCAGTATTAAAGACAAGACACGTGTCTCGAATAATAATTTCAACATCTTATAGAGTTTTACGGATAAAGAATTCCTAGCATATCTAGTGTTTAATTTGAGATTTAAGTGTAGTATTATACTATTTGATTTACATTGATAATAAGTGGTTGTATTTTATAGTAACAAAGGTTATACTGGCTTAGAGAATTCAATTATCTAAGAATGTCGATGGAACTACCATGTTCGATGAGCAATGAGCGTTGTGAGAAACTATATGATGTTCGCTAAACTAAAGTTCAGACTAAGTTGTCCTATTGAATTAGCTTCTCGTGAATTGTTGTGTAGTGAATTTATACAATAGAATGTATGTAACATTCGCAGCATCTGTTTCTCTGCTGACTAATTGCTCTATTCAAATCGATATAAAAATCGTTAGGTATTTAGTGTTACAAATCAATATAGTCTCTCTCTAGTCTAATAATATAAGTTGGTTAAACAATTCAAAATAACAACAGTTATTTATATTACAACAAGTTGTATTACAACTTGATATTCAACTAAGTTTCTAAATTTTGTATGAAATAGTTTGACCTCCAACAATTTAAGCACCGATCGCTATTCTATATAATCATGAGTAGTCCAATTATTATTAAGAAAGGTGTTATATAATACGGTTATACCATTTAATGTTTCCGTTAAATATGGACATATAGAGGTTATTGATTTCAATATACAAAAATATGACATCATGTCCAGCCTTATAAAATTTTCAAGATAAGACATATTATACCGTATAAAAGATAAGATTTCTGCAAAGAACGATCGGTGTGAGGATCTCTTTGCGAATGTTTCTGTGTAAATACGAACAGTTGTGTCAATACGCGTTTGTGACGTCATGCCTGGGGGCAACATATGTTTCGAAATATGATTTTGTTCCCGAAATGGCATTTGAAGTATTTTATATGGGGTTATAATATAGACAGTACTTATAGTGCTGTTCACAATATCATGTTATGGATTAAGATTGGTAGTGTTCAATCCACGTTGTTTATAATTACCTTGGGAATAATATCAGTGACAAGTAACATTGTATGTACTCATAAGTAGGCGACCATATGAGTATGCAAAGTTGTCTTCATATAAGAATAATATATACATATTATGTAAAAACGGCCTGATTAATTAGTTAAATATGACCTGAATGTAAAATGTTACACGTAGTTTTACTTTTACATGTTTAAAACTTAAAACTGAAATTCGTTATGTTTTGAGATTCGCTCTAGGGTCGTTACAGGTCAAGGTTGAGAATTTATATGTAAAAATAAAATATTAATTCGAGCTACTTGCTCGATTTAATATTTTTCACGATTAAAAGTTGCCGCCTTGTTATGTGATATTTGCTAATATTTTTATTTTAATTGAAAGTGGATTATAGTTATTTATAATTACATATTATGTTTATTTACAATATTGAGACAAGATAAAGAATAGACTATACAATAACGGTGAACTGTGGAACAAAATAATCAGAAAACTAAATATATAAGCAGTCACGTACGTCCAAATTACGAAAAAGTGGTGCTATTTGAGAGGTTGCTAAGTTTTGAAACTTAATTGTCAAATTCAGTCTTTTGTTTCTCAGTGCGTAGTTCGTAGACCGTGGCGTAGACCTTGCGTAGACCCATAAAAATGACCCATAGATTATGGCATAAATTATGTATAATTTTTAGTTTTGTAGTATAACAAGATTATTATTAAAAAAACAAAATACCCGACTGCACACTAAATAAAGGGAAATTTAGAAAAAATATTATTATGTCTTTATCCCGTGGGACTTTTAGGATAAAATGTATCCTATGACACTCCCGTAATCAAGACAAATCTAACGATACCTCATACATCAAAACCCATCAAGCCGTTTAGGCTACAGGTGGTCACAAAGGAAAAGACATACATACATACTTACATACACTCGAAAAACATTACCCTCCTTCTTTGGCAGTCGGGTAAAAACAAGACAATAAATAATAACAATTTTTCTTAATAATTAAGACTTTTTTAAAGAATATAAAAAAAGATCACGTGGCTGTATTCATTTTTCACCGTACCGGGCGAAATCGATTGTTGAGGTTTTTCGGTTTTGTTTTAAGAAGGAATTCTTTATATTATGTTTTTTATATCACAAATGGCAAAGAAGCTGACAGCTGGCTGGCTGGCCGATTTCACAGGGTATGGGATAAAAAAAGGAATTTACGATAGGGTACCTAAAGGAAGGACTAGATAAGAAATAGTATAATGACCTATATAAAGCTTGATGTAAGTGTACTTACGTGGTTGAGTTGTCAACTCAGTTGTTGTTGGCGGCGGAGTAGTTGTTGTTGTTGTTGTAGTGGTTGTTGTCGTCGTTGTCGTCGTCGTTGTGGTGGTGATTTTTATTTCTAAAACAAATAATTAAATAGCCTTTGTAAATATGATTCATCATTTGGAAGAGCCATAATTGATTTGATGGGCTTAAAATTCAATAATACCATATAGAGTGTGTTTAGTTTTTTTACTGTTAAATGAGATCTAATTATTATAGAGAAACAGTAAAATATATCTTTACTTAAATGACATTTTTGTTACTCTCTTATATTGAGATTTAAGTGAAATTTTACATTTTAATATCAACCTATAGACATAGTTCGTATCCATAAATGTAATACAAACATTTTATTTAGTCATCCATTTTTTTAACTTAACACACAGTGGTGTATGTTTCTTTTGACCACTGTAAAACGGGTATAGACATTTGTCCATAACATACATTTCTACGAATCTAGCTTTTTAACAAAATACAAAACACGCGACAATTTAAATAAAATTGTATCTTCCAGCTTACACAATCAGTTCTAGGTATAGTCACTTACCATAAAGTCTTAGAGTCCCATCTGCTTTTCCAATCGTATTCGTAGAAACACAAGTATATGTACCCGTATCTTCTGTATAGAAGTTGGCGATTGTCAATATTGTCTTCACTTGATACGTCGACATTCTTATTTCGTTGATTTCGTGTTTACCTCTATAAAAAATAATATATATGTTATCACAAAATAAGAAAAATATCCTACTGGTTATAAGTTAACTGAATGGGGTAAATTCATGAAGAATTAAGATATGTATAGAGTTGTATCTGAACCGTTAATAAATATATTTAGAAGGTCTTTCATCCGTGAAAGATTTATGATGCAAAATGTGATAGTATTTTTATCCTCAAACGTGAAAAGAAATATAAAGAGACTAGTTTCATCACAATGCGCTTGTACTTTTGAGTTAAGAAGATTCATTCACATGTATAAGTTTCCGTTTTCACGCTGTCACTCGATTACACATACTTTGACTGTGTTAGCATCCTTTAACATATTGGAACGAAAGTGCTACGCATGTTTAACATGAAAATACGAAATCGGAATCGGCGCGGAAAGAATTGATTCAAACAAATAACCATTTTGAATACATAAAACGTGAATCGATAAATTCCAATCTCGTATTCAGTGCGATTGACAAACGTACGTGTTATACTAAAGCCACTTTCCTAAATAACCTCACTAAGATTTATAAAACCACCTAATAATAAATCTCTCCGGGCGAAACTCAATCTCATTTTCAAGAATTTCCTCCCTATCAGCGTTGAATGTTTCCTACAAACAAAGATATCGGAAATAAAATGCTCTTTCACAGTAGCAAGTAACCGATAGCGGAAGAGATTTTCAGTGACTTATCGTTAGTTGTGATTGTAGATTTGGAGTACGTTCAGCAAATAGCGTTCGGAACGGCTGTCAATCTCCACTTGTATTTCACAGTAAAACGCCGGAAAATTCAGCTTCGACAAGTTTCCAAAGTGTAAAATAAAATCCGGTGTGTAACGATCGTACATTCTTAATGGTCGTTGGTCAACTGATTCTTTGTTCGAATTTGTAGTTTCCCCGTTAGTGGACGCGATTATGGTGCGGTCGAAACTTATGTTCTTGCGCTTTCTTCTAGCATTTCCTAATAAATTTTTCGACATTAGTGTTTTATAGATAGAAAATTATCACGGTTATAGCTTATATTTTTATAAAAGTAAATAAATCATTGAAATAAAGTTTAGTGTTTACAGACATGTAGGAAGTCGGATCCGTCAAAACATTTATAAATCCATCAGAAAAGCTTGACGGATACTCTAGAGTCTAGAGCCACCTTTTTTACTTGGAATTATTCATCTACAAAATTCACTTTAAGTATTTCATTCTAAATCTTCCTTCATCATAAACAAGAAATTGCCAGTAAATAAGTTATTCGGAGCAAATGACCTACAAATTCTTATAAAATACGGACCATTAGCACTTACCCCGATAAAATCATCTCTTTTCCACTCTTGAGCCAATAGTTTATTGCATGTGGGTACGCTTCGACGATACATTCTAGCTTTGCTAGCGAACCCGTAGGTACTCCCATGACCTTTGTAGAAATTACTATTGATGGCTCGACTGTGAACAACATTTTATTATTACGAAAAGGTTAAGTCATGGCCCTTTAATGTGGTCATAATTATTTCCGTCCATTGAAAATATTCTCCTACTTTTAATCTAAGCAATCTTTCGAATTGTTCTGTTAAGTCGTTTTAAAAGTACCTAATGATATTTGAATTTAGTTTTTCAAGAGTTTCGTAAATAAAAACCCAAAGAAAAAGAGTCGTAAAGGACAGAATAAATGTTTTAAAGTTTTGTCACGATACCTTCTCAGAAAATTATTTGCTCTTTACCAACCCTCGAAACTTTCTACCAGTATAAAAGCGATCGTAAAATCCACGAAAATGCAAGTCATATAACCTTCACGAGAAACAGGATTATGTCCCAGAAAATTTATGGAAAAGTATAAGTATAGTACTTATGCAAGTAGACTGATTAGTTAACATTTTTTTATTCAAAAATTAGTAAAATATCTTTATATGAACAGAGAAAGCTCTATTATAGATTAACACGAAGCTTAATCTTACTAATAAATATTTATTAATAAATTCTATAGAAAATTATGTAATGTTTATACTTACAATTAACGCTTAGCATAATTCTCTTACTGACAGACGGAGGCACGTCATTGGAAGCTATACAGAGATAAGCACCCATCTGCCTTCGCTCCACCTTGGTGAGGTTCAAAGACGGCCCCGTGTACATATCAACTGTGGCAGAATACATCATATTATTATAAAGGAAATATCTCTTTGTATATAATACTTGAGATAAGAGATTAAGTAGTCACTCACAATCAAGCGCGGATCAAACTGTAAAAGAATGTGGTTAGAGGCAATTGAAATTCAAGTGCGAGTCGGATTATAAATTCGATTATGAATGAAATATAATATACCGAACAAAATTATAAATTTGATAAAGGCGTAACGTCAGTAGGTAATCCAATATGATCAGTCCTACCATGGAATATATAATAATATTGGATTGTTGCACCGCTTGCCTCGAATATAGGCACTATTACTTCACTAGTTTAAATTCTATCTAACATGAGGACTATTGCCATCAACGTTATATCTGCACTCTAAATACTACAGGAATTAAGGATTCAGTCAATTAAAATATGCTCCTGTTTACGACCGCTGTATCAACCCGGTTCATTAATTTATGATTCTAATCGCGTAATTTGAAGTTTGACCCATTATAATTCATTGTCCCAGGGGACAGACAAAACAGCATTAATTTGCGTGTATTAATTAATATTAATAATGTATACAACCCTACTTTGAAAAATATATAATTGTAAAATTGAAAACAATATGTAGGTATAGAGAATGTAAATAGTTCTATACATAAAATGAACTTTATGTTTATCTTAAACTTTTACTTTTTTATATTTCCAATAATAAGAGCTCTAATAACAGTTTAATTAAATACTTTGGATTTGATAAATTCTTTTTATATTAGAATACAATATAAAAATCCTTTTTTGTGCAAGTTGAATGTGGATGTTTTGATACTTTTATTAATTTAAGTAGAGGCTTTTACATCTTGTTAAGCTTCACACTTAGAAGATTGTACAAAAAGAAATTAAAAAATTTGGTAAATACCAATGGTAAATACTCAACAGCTGTAATTAAATTCTTGGGTATATTTAATGAAAATAGAAAGACAGACGCTCTTTGAAGAACAAAGAATTGTTGAAACACTTTTAGAAAAATATTTAAAGTTTAGTTAAGTATACTTTGCCTTTTAATACTTTTTAAATGTTAAAGAGTTTGCTTGATGTCTTGCTCTGCATAATTTTAATTTTATTAAAGCTGTAATGGTGGCAAAATTATTTACATTTCAAACCTATTTTGGATGAGATGAATCCAGTTAACAGAGTTAGAGATATAGAGAGTATAATATTTTTATAATTTCGGAGTAAATTTGATACAAGCCTTCTGCTTGATAAGCTTTGTAATAAAACAAATCTGGATGTTACATAACGAAAAGTAAGTGCATCTAATAAAAATACCTACATGAAAAATAAACTTAAAAAAACACACTATATCATTGAGTAAAATCTGTTGTCTGCTTATGGTGGATCAAAATCGATTCTTACGCAGTCGGTTAAATAAATCACTACATAGTATAAAACAAAGTCGCTTTCCCTGTCCCTATGTCCCTATGTCCTTATGTCCCTACTCCCTATGTCCCTTTGTACGCTTAAATCTTTGAAACTACGCAACGGATTTTGATGCGGTTTTTTTAATAGATAGAGTGATTCAAGAGGAAGGTTTATATGTATAATAACATCCATTAAATAGTGGAGAAGTACTGTTATTTTTGAGGTTTCTAATGTGATGTCGTAAAAAATTACATTTTTTCCGCTTACATTGCAAACGCAGGCTGAACCCTACGAGTTTTATCAAAATAATGTACTAAGTATTATACACATTGAAAAGGTCTACAGAAAAGTCCGCGATGGTATATGTCTATCTCTTATGGATAACCCACAAGAACTTTTTTTTGTCGTTTACTTTTTACGACAAATAATGGCTAATTTTCGATGCGATTTTAACCAATACAGCATTAATCCTTAACCAATTAAATACCTTCAACACATTGTTCATTTAATATAGATCTATATGGCCCTTTACACCGTATTATTTAAGTGAATATTTTCGAAGATATTACAGATTTAAAAATTGCGGGACGTAGCGTTTGCGGCGGTACCGGCCGGCCGCCCGGCTATATATTTTATACCCGTACGAAGTCGAAGCGGGCCGCTATGTTTCTATATAATATACAACGTTCACAGTTTTTTGTAGTGTATCAGCATTGCACCCGTGCGAAGCCGGGGCGGGTCGCTAGTACTATTATAAAGGCGAAAGTTTGTATGTATGTATGGATGTATGGATGTATGGATGTATGGATGTTTGTTACTCTTTCACGTAAAAACTACTGAACCGATTACAATGAAATTTAGCACACATATAGAGGGTAACTTGGATTAACACATAGGATAGGTTTTATCCCGGAAATCCCACGGGAACGGGAACTATGCGGGTTTTCCTTTGAAAACGCGGGCGAAGCCGCGGGCGGAAATCTAGTAAATAATAAAATGAATCTTTATTTCACCTTTTGCTGCTAGCTAATAAGCGGGTGAACTTTTTTGTCTCTTATAAGATGTTAAACATAATTTAAAACATGTATTTTTATCACGTTCTAGTTCTAGCTATAAATAGTCGTCGTTCATCGCTTAACCACGGAAAACTAGAAAAAGGTACGGAAAGGGTGTATAAAATATTTCTTACATTTATAGTAGCTGCAAAAAAATAATAAATTATGCGACAGTCTAGTACCGTAGTGCTCCAGAATCGAGACTACACGGCATCATAAATCTTTTGCGTCATGATAATATTTAAGTCATTTAATTCTTTATTATGAAAATAATCTCTATTTAACGTCATAAAGTGTAACATAGCGATTCTGAATGAAATATTACAATATGATTTGAGTTTTTAAAAGAAATCCTAAATGTCTCTAAATTATCTATAAGTGGAATTTCATCCTCATCATCATTGTTAGCCTACACTTGTCCACTGCTGGACATAGACCTCAGTCATGGCACGCAACTGAGCCCGGTCGTTTGCTCGTTGTCGCCAGGACAAATCAGTGCATTATCTTCTATTAAATCATTACACAACACGGATTAGTATGGAACGGATCTGGAATTTATTCATTATAATATTCCTTATCGACCGCCACCACCATTCTACTTTAAATCAAATGCGAGAAAATATCTGTAGTTTGTTCAAAGCAGAGTCATCTGATTTTAAAGGTAAAAGGATTTTAAAATGTAGGTAGGTATAGTTCAAAACACCGTCATACCCATCTGCTAATCTGTCGATAAATCATTGAGGAAATACCACGAAACGGCTAGGCTGCCTAATGTTACAATATTAATATATCTTGGTATGATGTATGTGTAATATAAATCTTGTAAGAAAAAAGTGTTTTTATTTATTCATAAATCACCAACATTTTCCTCAACAGTCACAGTTTCATTTGCATGATGCTATAAGACTAAAAGACTATTTCAGTCGTCTTCTATTCTACAAATTTTTACGTTCATGATATTATCTACTATGAATAATGTAGTCGAAACCTATAATTTATTGTTTAAAAACTTATTTATTATTGTTCATTAAGGCCGTGTACGCGGTCCGTGCGCTGTTTGGCTCAAATATGTGATTTTTCAAACCAGATTGTCCATCAACCACTTATCTTACAAACATATAAAATTATTAATTTTAGGAAATTGTATTGTCTATGTAGTTAGTTAAGAGTTTTTTTCAATTAATACAGTATTTCTGAATACCATCAAGATAACTGAGCCGATGATTACTTGATTTCACTTTTAGTGTCAATTTCAAAGCTAAAAATATCTGAAATTGCTGACAGATCTAACGCACAATTATTTTTAACTAACTGCAAAAATCCTTATTAAAATAGTTAGTTAAAAGATTTTTTTATTTTGGACTCCTAACTTACGAAATTAAAATCCGAACAATGTGAATTTTTTTAGAAATTATAGTCGACAAAATGATTATTTTCACCAAGATATTTGACTTTATTGAATATAATTTATACATATTGCAATAAAAGAATGTCTTACTTATAAGATAAAATTTAAAAAATCAACTAAGGTACCTCTATTATTTTTCTACAAATTTTTTTAAAGTACTATAAAACACTGCGCGCGACCCGATTAAAATCAGTCGGCAGCGAGCCTTTCCAGAGAGAGGACATGTTGCTCGGCGCTCTCCTGTGGACCTATGCTGTTCATAGTAAAAGGATAGCGCAAGCCGCGATCTATTGTAATAGATCGCGGAGTTTTTGACTTGCGTTAAATAGAATATGCGCTCTTAACACGTTCAAGACGGGGCCCGATTTTGGCTACTTATCGTTGGGCCGGCATAGGGCTTACAAGACCTGTTGTTGAACTTCATTTACGGCCGGCATCAGGTGGAAAGGACCTGTTACACCTTTTGACATTAAAATCAAATGTGTCATCCAGTTGAAGACTTTTTTGAATATTCTTTCTTGAAATGTATTGTTATTGAATCACTGCATAACAACATTAGACCCGTTTTTGAAAAAAATATCATTAAATGATGTTAAATAAGTAGTAAAATTATAGGATCTTATACACCTGATCCCGGCACTAGTGAATACGATTGCTAGTGATGTCAAATGAATCGACTATATAATTAAAAAAAATCAATTTATTTTTACCTCAAAAACAGTATGCGCTTCATTATAACAGTTATGACAATACGATGGTGAATCAAAAAGTTCTTGGAATCACTATAAAAATGTAAAATCTATTTTCCAAAATTTGTTTTTCTCTTTGTAAAAAATGTTTTTTCTAACTATCAAAAATCTCAACCACGGCTACCATTGCCGCATCATAATCGTAAAATTTTGTTAGATATCATATATATGTTAGATATCATAGATATATATACATGTTAGATATATAATCGTAAAATTTTGTTAGATATCAATACAATATCGCAACGTCTAATTATTATGCACATCACTAATTAACTGACCTGTCACCAAGGGCCGGCTATCGGGTTATCAGGCATCGGGTCTTTTAGATCCGATATCCGTCCTGCAAGGACAAAATTTCTTTGCAGGCCGTATCAGGTCTTTAAGATCCGATACAATATTTTTCCTTTTATGGGTACTATTTAGTGGCAGAATACCAGTCAATATATCTGTCACACTCTCACTACAAAAAATCCTAAACTACCCCGGCCCATGCGATAGCAATAGAAATCTCCCTCCGGCCCGCGCGAATAGTTCACTTCAGGTGTTTTCGACCCGATGCCGTACTGAACGTGTTAAACACGCTAACACTTAAAAAAAGTATCATATTATTATGATCAATAAAGCACACGAAAACAAAAACAATAACTAATAAACTAATTATACGTGACACAGTGATTATCGAGAAACGAGTCTAAATAAATTCCAATAATAACGCCTACACTTGTCCCAAAACCTACTCCTACATGACAAAGTATACCTATTTACATTGTTTTTAATATATCAAAATATTAAGCTATTTTATATTAAATGTATATTTGGAATCTCATTTATTTCTTTGTTAAAGGAAAATCAATTACGCTCGTAAATCAAGAACTCTGAAAGGCAATTATAGGGAAACATGCGATAATTGTTGAACATCACTCGTATACTTATAGCACACGACGAGCTTCTATTGACACTTAAATTAATTAGAACGATACTCGTATTTCATTAGCGAATAATAAAATATTAATGGCATTTTCATAGAAACGGCACGCATGAGTTCCCATGTATAATTTTGTAATTAACTCCCGAATCCTCTTTGTGTATGATCTATATATCAAACTTTTTACTGATCAAATTTACTGTGTGTCGATTATATGAGCATTATAGACATTTATTTCATGGGAAACATTTAGCTAGTACATTTTATATTTATATAATACACAAGCGATATGTACCAATTACAATATAGTATTATCGTAACATATAATAATAATTATACCTGTAATTAAATTAGTTGCATTTAAGTAGGGAGATCTAAATGCGGCTATATCTTATCGGATTACGGAATTCAATTCTACACTTAGTAATTAGAATGGTTTTCAAATAGAAGATACCTAAGTGTACTGTAAAACATATTATATTTTCACGTTGACAAATTACCTACATTTCTTACATGTATACCTCTTTGTATTAGTAAAATGTTTGATGGAATGCATTAAGCAATATTATAAAAACAATGGAGCCTATTCACAAAAATATTACTGAAGCTTCATAGTACCTTTATGTAAGTCTCCAGTTTCGTTCCTCAGCAGAATGTTTGTGCCATCTTCTCTCCTCCAGAGTATCCGTGGCAGGGGTCTGCCATCAGCCTTGCATGTTATACTGACGTCTGTTCCCTCTCGAGCCACGAGGTCTCCACTTGTGCCTTCGTCCACTATGTTTGGAGGAACTGTAGAGAATATTTACAATTACTCAACTTATATTAATGATTTTACTAGCTAACTGGACAAAAATCGAGAAGCAGTTACATAATCCATTCCATGATTCAGAATTATTTCTGATCTTACAATACATTAGAATTAAACGTATGAATATCATCAGACGTAGGTATGAATTATAAACCTACTAGAATTTTACGCCTAAATTCGTTTACTCTTCTTTCTGTATATGTTTATGAATCTGAAAACTGAAACTGCATATAAAATTATTCAACGAGTTACCTTATTATCGTATAATACATTTTTGTAAAAAGCGTAAATGTAGGGCTTAGAACGCTTCATATTATGTAAGTGGGCGCATAGAAATCCATGTTTTATCGAGCGTGTTAACTTTTGGACTAGCTTTTCTATATACTCGAAAGCGATATCGTGACACAGCTCTTTCCATTTGAAATATGAGCTAAGGGAGATTTATTTAGGATAATGTGAAAGATATTTTGCATAGAAATAAAGAAAACATAAATATTCGCAACATATTTCTCAATACCATCTAATCCTAGTCTCTCTAAACTGTTTTTGTTCAATGGAAACAATACAACTAACAGATGTTACACACTCATTTTTTTCCACTAAAATCTATATTAGTGTAAAATCGAGTTCAAATCGAAATCTACAAAAACAATTACAATATTAAATACACGAACATCATTCAAAAATTAAAATTTTAATGTGTAAAAGATTTATAATATTTTACCCGATATTACTAATAGCCAAAACAAGTAATAATTATTGTACGCTACACAGCCTGATTGTGATTATTCGAACCGCTCATAAATAACATAATTAAATAAATGTGGATACGAACAGAATTGTGAAGGCTATTTTAAAATTTGTTTCAAATTTCAATCAGCTTTCAATACACAGCAAACAATTCATTGAAGCATATCATATATTACGAATGAATGTATTATTGCGTAATAAATTTCATTTCTAAAGAGCTTTTAGTGTAGGCCAAGTCTTAGTGGTATGGAAATGCAGATGTGGATAAAGAGCCCGACTCAACAAGCAGAATTAAACGACGTAGAGGTGAATCGTTTACTTAAGTATATGAGAGGTTTCGTTTCATGACACAACTTCCAGGAAGTGTTAATATTAGCTAGTGTATATAATAGAAGTCAGTAGCGGCGTTAGGGTAGGGCGCGGTTGGGCGACCGCCCAGGGCGCCGGATATAAAGGGGCGCAACGGGCGCCCCTTTATATCAATGTGAATGACATTACAATAATTTCATAAATTTATCTTATTATCCTGATAAGGATAGCCAGGATTAGCTTAAAACATATGTTTGTATGTAACCGACTCCTATCGACTCGATTTTGACCCACTTTAAACCGACGGATTTCATTGAAATTTTGTACAGTTATCAAGGACCAGTGACAATACAATAACTTCATAAATTTATCTTATTATCTTGATAAGGATTGCCAGGATTAGCTTAAAACATATGTTTGTATGTAACCATTTCTCCTTCGATTCGATTTTGACCCACTTTTCAAAGACGGATTTTATTAAAATTTTGTATACTTATCAAAACCCGGTAACAATACAATAATTGCATGAATTTATCTTATTATCTTATTATGATAAGGATGGCCAGGATTAAATATTTCTTTACGTAAACTAACCGACTTTTTTACACACGTTTTCTACCCATTTTAAACGGTCAGTTTTAATTCAAAATTTTTACACTTATCAAGGATTGGTGACTTTACAATATTTTCATGAGTTTATCTTATTATCGACTAAACAAGTAATAATGCACAACTTGTCGCACGCCTGACGCAGGGCGCCGTTCGTATCACAACGACAGAAAATCATTGCGTAACGCATTTTTTTTTATTTTGCTATAACTCCAAAAATATTCATTTAATATGAAAGATGTAAAAGGAAAAAAATAATCTTTATGAAATACTCAAGCTAATTACGTATTTAGTACCGTAATTCTGTAAGTAGCTTTCCAATTACTACTTTGTAATTGCTAATTTTTTAAAGTAATAAAATAACTAGTATGTTCTCTTTAGAGATAGACATGTCCTATAACGGACTTTTCAGGAGACCTGTAACTGATACACAATTCCACCATACATTATTTCGTTATATCTCAAAGGGTTTAGATAGCATTTTCGTCGACAGCTCCCGTACGCCTAATTTTTTTCCGACTTCTACACACAACATATATCCTTATATTTTGGGTAATTTGTACAAAATCTTAATACATGATATACTCAAGCCTTCCTTTTGAATCGTTATATTAAATAAAATTAAAATAAACTGTTAACTGAATTAAAATCCGTTGCGTAGTTTTAAAGGTCAAAGCATGTATGTAATATAGTGACAGGTAGGCGGCGGGAAGCGTCTTTGTTTTATGGTTATGCAATTCTTAAAACTGAGTTGAATCTGCATTTTCATCATTAGGACTTGTTTCCATATTATCGACTGTTATTGATTACATATTATCGCTACATTATAGGCTCGGGCGGAAAGCTAGTACAAATAATAACAAAATATTAAAGATATGAGTGTATGGACATTATTCAGCATAAATCTTACTAAAAAATGCAAAATAAATATACTTAGTTAAAAAACTAAATTGTGAAAAAATCGTGTGGTGCCATGTATAATCAGCTCTTGAAAAGCGCCCCACGCTTTTTTCACAATTATACTATGTATTGATTATTGTTTAATTCCTAGAGTAATAATTATTTTTTACTTTTTAGTGGTATCTATCTTGAAAGCGTGTTTTTTAGTTTTTTAAACTATATTTATTTCATATGGGTTTGAATTGCAGTTAGGGGGCGCCGTATAAATCTCGCCCAGGGCGCTGGTAAGGCTAAAACCGGCACTGATAGAAGTTATATGGCTTCTGTGCAGAAGAAACCTACGAGTTACTCGCTGATATTATATTTTATTCACGTATCGCTGTAGGAGATTTGTTTATGAAAGTGTGAATGCTTCGGTCACAGAAGCATGTTTGAATGAACATCTATATCTAAACGGCTATATAAACAACAGTCCATACTGTTACAAGCCCTACTTTTGCTTAATAAATCAGTTCTTCTTTCTCTATAGAAATTTCAGAGTACAGTAAAACTACGACTACTTGGAAAACTAACGCTTTTCTTAATTAAGTTGGAGTCGTAAATCTCTGAATACTGACAAATTCAATCTATACAATATTACCAGATAATAAATCAGAGTGTACCTAGCCGAATGCTCTCGCATTTCACGGCTGAATACTTGGTAGCTTTGGGTTATTACCATTGGAACTGTGGGTATTATGAAAAACAATGGGAACCGACGTGAAAACCAGTAATTTATATATCATGAGACTGTTATTCTGGGAATAAATTTTTACGGCATTTTTTATTCATTTCAACCTACGTTCATTCGACGGAATTATAATCGTATAAATCAGAGTTATCGATCTTGAAATATTTATTACCCTGTATTTTTATGTTAGGATTGAAAGGATTTTTTTTTGTATAAGTTGGTTTCGTTAAAAATGGAAATATGAAAAGGCGTTAAACTAAAATAACTATTTATAGCGCGTGCGTGGCTACAAATTTCTGACTAAAGCTAGCTTTAAATAACGTAAAAAATCAGAAGTCATTTGCCGACAAACATCTCTATAATCGAAGGTAATAGAATCATCTTCATCATATGTTTTCTAATTTGCATCCTACATAAGAACTTCCGTGATTTCACCGTCCTGCTATTAAACATAAAATATCATACTAAATATAGAGATGCGTAACGGCCATTTTAATGAATAGAAACAGCTTTTGATAGAACACGAGCTCATTTCTGAATAAATACGAGCTTATTACGTCCACGCTTGAGTAAAAGTAGGTACTAAATCATGAGGTTTGAACAAACCGTCCGCTATGTGGTGTTGACTAAAACTTGCATATTAGCTGTTAATGGACTGATTTCCTTCTAATTGGCTCTCAAATAGTGCTGCTGGAATTATGTGTACTATTCCATTTACTTCATAATAACGTAGTTTAACCTACTGACTAGTTTAATCTTTCTTAATACTGTAAATGGAAATGTTGCTTTCTAGTATATTTTGCTTGAATTTTATGGATTACGGACTTGTTCAAGACCAAATGAGTAAGAGAGAGTAAACTTCAAAAATTCTTTTGAGCTCTATTATTATTCCAAACAACTTTTCATAAATATTTTTTTAAGAATTTCCGTCAAAGTGAGTTATTTTACAAAGAATTCGGGTGGTCCAACAAAATCTCATAACCTTTGGTCATATGAATCTTACCTGAGCTTGAGCTTCAACTAAAGCGGTGATTAATTTACGAGGCGTTTAAAAGCAATCTTCTATATCAATCTCTAAACGTTTCATACGCCACACTGAACTGTATCGATCGAAAATCAAGTAATTTATTTTAGTGGCGATTTGTGTGGAATTCGTACGTTGCAGATATTTTGAGCGCAATATTCGGGACAAATTTGATTTTAGCATAAAATAGATTAGAGCCTTTTTGAACATGTTGCAAGTGTAAAATTAAACAGGAACTCGATTTTTAACTGTGGTTTGAATTTTTGAAGAATTTTCCATGTAACTGTACGAATATGTTTATGCGATTTTTTAATTATCAATTATATTTTATACAGTTAATCAAAAGGTAATTCATACGCAGTCCTGTGTCGCATATAGCGTTTGGAGTGTAAAATTATAATCTATTATCTTAATATCCTATCATAAAGTTTATATTCAACATTATATTATACGCTTTAACATCAAATATAGTAGAAATTATACAATAGCTCGTACAAATACTTGCGGGTTTGATTGCCAGCATGAAAATAAGACCTGATTAATTTAGAAATTTTGATACATGAATCAATCTTACCCAAAACATCTACACAGCCAATTTTCTTCTTCATAGTGCTAGTGTTTATCTGGCACATGTAGCAGCCCCTGTCTTCCACCTTCAGAGGTCGTATGTGAAGTTGCCAAGAGCCAGGAGAGTCGTTGGTGACAGCATATCGGGAACTGTGGGTCACCAGACGCGTATGAAGAGTCAGAATGGTTTGGTCATCAGCTCTGATCCATGCTACCTGTGAACAATGCGATTCTTTTAAATAATAGGTACATCATCAGTTAACTTACAGGCTCATGCTTTTAATTTTAAAATTGTTGTATTAAGAACATCATGAGCTGATAGGTCATTAATTAAGCTAGTTAAGTTTGAGTTAACAAATGAAATGTTCCTCCTCATAGTGCGGACATAGGTAGCATTTTTACTAGGGTTCCGCCTGCGACGTTGTTTTTACATGAATTCACATGAAAATGAGATGTTTCACGGCGGTAAATCAGTAACCTTTTTTACCCTCTATTGTCTCTAGCCACCTATCTGCAGTTACAAAAATCATACCAAAAAATTCTTCGTTGCGATGTCAAAGGAAGGCAAACAAATATATAAGTTTAAAATGAATTAAGGAATTGATAAATTGAAAAAATCAACGATTGTACTTTAGTACAATCGTTGATTTTGAAAGAAGATTTAGAAGATCTTCTTTCATTCTTTCTTTATCTTGCGAAGAAATATCCTTGTCATGAGAAAAATACAAATTAATTATCTCCAATTTGATTGACGCCTATTTTCTATATTTAATTTTAAAATCAAAGGTTCCATTGGTTCTAATGTAATAAATCGTAATATGTACTTCAGTAACAAAAAATACGTTTAAAAAAATATTTAATGTTTTGAATCTCAAAAGGCAAAAGCTCTGTGGCATTTGTATATTGGGAATGTGAATTTTATTTTATAACAGAACAAAATATACGAAACTAAAGGAACTTCAAATTATAAAAATCTACGTCAGTAAAATAGTTCAGAAAGTATTTTACTTTTTACGCCTATACAGAAAAGTCCAAATAGGTTCGGAAAGGCTCGGGGCAGTTTTTAAACGAACCAAACGAGAGCTTTTAAAGATTTATTCGAAAATTTTAACCTTTCGAAAAAGGATTTTAATAATTTTTTAAACTACATTTACTTTCTTCATTTTACAATCTATCTAATGTATAATAAACGAATCTTAATTAAATTATCTTAATATTAGAGATGGGTGATGTCGTAATTAGTAATCTTTTATGAGTTGTTCAATAAAGTTAAAATATTCCATCAAATATTACAGTTAAATGTATTAAAATCGTGTTTTTAATGTTTCATACTTTTTTTATAAAAATATTAATTTAAACCTGTAAATGTAAGGGATAAATATTCTCATTAAGTCTGTAAGTGACAAAACACAAAACCAATAATAGAAAATGTTCTTGATTGGGATAAGTCTATAAAATGTTGAACTGATTTTGACGGGTATTGAATAAATGGGATTACTTCCTCCCTTTAGAATCAGATTCTTATGCGGAAAGCGGTCAAGAATATCTAATTATAATATAGTAAGAAAGCACATAAAATATTTTTGTCACAGTCTCAGATACAATCCGATTTTTGTTCCACGACAGGTCAGAAATCAAGTGAAATCGCATTATATTAATCCTTGTTGACATAAAAAAGAACCCGGAGAAAAGGAAAATTGCTTATTCAATTACGTTTATTTCAAACAGTTCAATTGAATATACCTAGGATAGACTTTAGAAGAACAGATGTCATCTAAAATAATAATTATGTTTCATTATCACTACATAGTATAAAACAAAGTCGCTTTCCCTGTCCCTATGTCCCTATGTCCCTTTGTACGCTTAAATCTTTGAAACTACGCAACGGATTTTGATGCGGTTTTTTTTAATAGATAGAGTGATTCAAGAGGAAGGTTTATATGTATAATAACATCCATTAAATAGTGGAAAAGTACTGTTATTTTTGAGGTTTCTAATGTGATGTCGTAAAAAATTACATTTTTTCCGCTTACATTGCAAACGCAGGCTGAACCCTACGAGTTTTATCAAAATAATGTATTAAATATTATACACATTGAAAAGGTCTACAGAAAAGTCCGCGATGGTATATGTCTATCTCTTATGGATAACCCACAATAACTTTTTTTTGTCATTTACTTTTTACGACAAATAATGGCTAATTTTCGATGCGATTTTAACCAATACAGCGTTTATCCTTAACCAATTAAATACCTTGAATACATTGTTCATTTAATATAGATCTATATGGCCCTTTACACCGTATGATTTAAGTGAATATTTTCGAAGATATTACAGATTTAAAAATTGCGGGACGTAGCGTTTGCGGCGGTACCGGCCGGCCGCCCGGCTATCTATTTTATACCCGTGCGAGGCCGGAGCGGGCCGCTATGTTTTTATATACAACGTTCACAGTTTTTCTGTAGTGTATTTAGTATCAGCATTGCACCCGTGCGAAGCCGGGGCGGGTCGCTAGTTACTTATAAGAAAGGTTGCAATATTCATCTTTACACGAATGAAAAACACATTTAGGATATTCGGGAAATTTTATACTTGTGCAAATTTTTTCTTCTTAAAATAAAATCGTTTTGTATCTAGGTATACCTATTGTAGGCATATTCTAACGCACTTTTAAGAGCACTTTTTTATAGACGCGTTTTATACTAAATGAAATGCAATAATTATATTAACCCTTCTTGAATGAAATATGACACCTTACAAAAAATATAATAGTAGGATAATGACAGAAAGTGTTTTGATTTACTATTAATTTAAACTCTACATTCATAACGCATATATTGTTACGACCTTGGTTACGACGATAAGATCAATTTGTACTAAGTGAGAATTATAGACTACAAGATTTCCGCCCGCGGCTTCGCCCGCGTTTTCAAAGAAAAACCCGCATAGTTCCCGTTTCCGTGGGATTTCCGGGATAAAACCTATCCTATGTGTTAATTTAAGTTACCCTCTATAGGTGTGCTAAATTTCATTGTAATCGGTTCAGTGGTATTTGCGTGAAAGATAAACACACACATGCACATCCTCACAAACTTTCGCATTTATAATATTAGTAGGAAGTGAACAACGTTCACGGATCAAAAAAATATATCACTTTTAAGAAATATGCATAAAACTATCCCTCTAAAAATGGAAAGACAGAGACTAATGAGAGAAAGGAAACCCCGTCTAATGAGACAACATCCCGATGAAATGCAAATGGATTAGATGGTTGGCCGGACAACGATTTCCGGAAAATTGGAATCAAATTTATAGCGAATTTGAATTTTAACTGTATGTACATTGGATTTACTTTGAATGAGGAAGAAGGGAAGGTATTATTTATTAGCTTTAGGTATGTACCTAATATAATTAGCGGATGCCCGAGATTTTGCTACACAGTCCGCATTTATTTTCCGGAATTAAGATCGAGAGCGGAATCGATTTTAATGAATAGGAATTTTCCTTTCTTTGCTACATGAGTAATTGAGTATAGCTTGAATTTAGTGGGATAATCACTAACATTCATAATTTACATACCTTTAGTACCTACCAATAAAGCAATTCCGATGTAAGAACTCAAATGGAAGTATCATTTTTGATAATTTCACTGTAGAAATATTAGAACACATAAATAATACAAGCTCTTATAAGTCTTATCCATAAAAACATCAAAATAAAACCTACGACAATAGCGAAGCTCAATATGGGCGTCTATGTACACTTCAAGTTCTTTTACGCCATAAATTCAACGCGTGCTAATATTTCCTGTTTCTATTCAAATGAATGAATTAATCGCCTCTTTGATGCTACAAAAGAACATTCCCTTGTTTTGTATTACGGCTATTCGCTTTCAGCGGTAATTGATTATTTGTTAGTCCATTTCTTTTATTATTTTTGTTTGTATTTATAATCTTTGCTTGTAATTTTCCTTATGTTTTATAAAATATCGTAATAATCAGTGTTTTTTTAACGCTTGCACAACGGTATTTATGTACTGTAGATACTTTTTGTCAGTAAATACGTTTTAAATTGAATGTATAATCATATAGTTACCTTGATATTTTCCGTAATCAAACTTTATTTACCTAAAATGTACTTGCATACATGCCTTCAGCCTAACTATAATTGTAAAACTAGATTCTGTGTTTATAGACATACCTTTGCACACACACACACACACACACAAAACCAAAATACAATCATAATAATATAATATGTAGATTGTATAATATATACGAAGAATATAACAATATTAAAAGAAGCCACATTAATTTTACATTAAACACTTGACCGTAATTTGAAGCTTACTTATTGAGAAGGTACCTAGCTTTTTCCGCCTATTTTCCCTCTCTTTCTCGTTGTATATATGCTATCTCTCTCGCACACGGCACACCTCCCACCAGGTGGCGCGGCCGGCGCACGATAATGTGCAGGCGCTTGATCTTCTTCATTGGCGTCTAGCTTCCGCCGCGAGAAGGTTGTCTACAAGACTACAACCTTGGTGCTATTAAGTATTAAGTATTGCTTAAAGCAAGTGCTAAAAGTGTTAAAAAGTGTATCCCGTCGGATCGGTACAGTGAGTTATTTTTACATCTATTCTAATAATATTTTACTTAAAAATGAGTAAAAATCTTTAAAGTCAACGGTATAATCGTTGGACTTTATTTAAAATGCTGAGGTTTTTAATGAATCCTTCAGCAATAGTTTATTTTTCAATATGCTTAAATACTTAATAGCATGAATAAAGATATTTAAAATTAACGATACAACCGTTACATTTTACTTGAAATAGTAACTTTTCTTTTGAAATATTTCATTATGCAATATGTACTAATTAATATTTGAATTTTTAATACTGTGAGTAAAGCTATTTTAACGGTGTTACCGTTCGGCTTTACTCGAATCGTTAATATTACTTTTGTGATTATTTGATATGATATATCAAATACCCTCTCTTGTATATAGATATTTTTAATATTTTATTTCATTTTTAATAATGTGTTTTTATTACAAGGGTACAAGTGAATTTTTCGTGGAAAAATTACAATTAATACTTAGTATGGATATGAGCCAACTCAAAGCTTTACAGGCATACAATCCATTGCTACGACTTTATTACATTGTCGTTATCGCTAGGAACGGTTCGGAATTCCTATCATAGTTTATTACTAAAAATTATCGAACGAGATGAGTCAGCTCCAAGAAGTCACGACATGTCAGAACACGTTGTGATATTATTTTATAAATCGTACGGGAGTTACCGCTCAACTGAATAATGATGGAATTCGCTCATGTATAGTAGATACGTACCATGAATGTTCCACACATTCAAAACTATCCGTAGTCTATACGTGTCCTTTTATGAGTATTATTCTGATCCGTTTTTATGTGAAAATAGACATATTACACACGGCTAATTTGATTGAAAATTACGTTTCCTATGTTCAAATGATGCAACTTTTTTGTTAAAACGAGTAAGTACCAAAAATTTTACAATTAAATTCTTTGGTTTACTGAACTTGTGCTGAAAGGGTTATCGTATAATAATTATCGAGATATCTTAATATAATTAATTAGATTTAGATACACTTATTTCAAAGGATTTACAATTCACTTCTAACGTTTTAGAATAATATTATAAACTTGTACACCTTGACAAAAAGTAAAAAATTGCGGGTGAGTGGAGATTATTTTGTGCAATTAAATATTATAACGTCCTACGACGGTATGGTTGCGTTCGTAAGGAATGTTAACGGATATAAAGCAACTAAATGTTACATCGATTGCATGAACAAAAATAAATATGAATCGAAGTTCATTTTAAAATTTAGTGAATTGATTTGAATTATGAATTTATTAAATGTCGCTAACATTGGAAAATAAGTTAAAGGACCTTGTTAATTGCTATATTATTTAAATGATTATTTACTGCTATTTTTATATTAGCACTAAGGTGTATTCTTGCTCGAAGCAGAATACATAAATGTGGCCACTACTCCTCGCAGGGGTTAGCCAGGTCAAATTCACCCTCGCAGGGTGTCTCTTAAGCATTTTTTGGCAGGCCCTACTTATTTCTAGTTACAAACATCCCTCGCGCAGCTGTCGCTCGCAGGGAAATGGTGCAAATATATATCGGCCCTCGCGGGGCTTTGATTACAATCGTCCCTCACGGAAAAGATGGTGCGAATATATATCAGCCCTCGCGGGGCTTTGATTACAACCGTCCCTCATGGAGAAATGGTGCAAATATATATCAGCCCTCGCGGGGCTTTGATTACAACAGTACCTCACGGAGACATGGTGCAAATATATATCAGCCTTCGCGGGGCTTTGATAACAACCGTCCCCACGGGGAAATGGTGCAAATATATATCAGCCCTCGCGGGGCTTTAATGGCGATTGGTGCAAATATACAAAGGATTGATCATTAAAATGATCATAGATATTTGCTTTTGTCAACGAGGACCCACGAAAGAAGTTTTGGATATGACCGTATCGGATCTTCACTCTTCTAAGGTAGGTAGAAAAAGGTTTTGAAATCTACTTCACAGTGGGCAGTATAGTAAATGACCTAATAAAATACAATAAAGGTTAGATACGTCAAATAATGGGCGCATGAAATTGATACTTCGTATCCTAAAAGTTTACGCTTCAGGAATCAGGAAACCACCATTGGTTTACCAATTATGGAAATTGGAATTGAACAAATTGTATTTACCAATGCAAAGCCTAATCACAACAAAGGAAGGCGAGTCGGATCAAATATCATCTCGCAGATGATTTGTGGCGGTGGTTTCGAGGATTGTCACCAAGCCTTGTGTCAACGGTATGTTTGGTATCGTAATTAAATGGCACTAGCCGACCAATTTTCATATACAAACATCGGAAGAGATTTTTTAATCGCAAAGCGATTGAATGTAACAAATGACGATTGATTACGTATAGTTGACCTCTCATAGGCCTATTTTAGTTGCCCGGTCTTGTAGGCAATTTATTTGACTCGTTTTTCAACCCATTTGACCTCATTATTGCACCCATGAGATTTTTCTTCGGGGCTCAAACAATAAATCGCTGAGGGATTAGGATAATCGTTTGTTAGACAAGTTTTTTGTCATCCCACCAGGATTATTATATTGTATAATAAAGTTATATACAACTATTAACGTAAAACGTTTAAGTACTCAACGAATGCTGAGAATACTGACTGTTGAGTTACATAGGATAGAGGATAAATAACGGAAAGTCAATCTTTCCAAACAAAAGCCTCTTATTATTAGATATTACTTGGAACCCCTACCCTTAACGAGAAAGCTCTGCCAAATGACTTCTCATTTCTTTGCTTTGAGGGGGGGGGGGGGGCAATAAATGAAATGTACAGGCTATACGGCTTTTAAAATATAAGTCTGGTAATCGAACTAAACTTTGCTGGTTTAGTTCTTGCTATATCGCTATCCGTGCCTGCTTCTCGTGTTTACGGGTGAATTAAGTTTATCAATAGTCATAAATGCAATGCTATTCAGAGGATATACTGCATTTAAAACATGACAAAGTCTGGTAAGCGAACTAAACTTTGCTAGTTTAGTTCTTGCTATATCGCTGTCCGTGGCTGCCTCGCGTGTTTACGGATGAATAAAGTAATGTCCTGTCTTCGCATCCACAGCTAACTGTCCTATACTGTCATAATCTTAACACAGATTCATTCGACATAGCTCCCCACGAGCTCAGTTCTTCATTTTTGCACTCGCACAACTGTGGACAACACAAGAGCAATGCCTCCATTGGTAGCAGTCACAATCAAGGGATAACTAACCTTAGGCTAGCCATATTACGGATGTTGGAACAACCGACTATATTCAGGGCAATTTTCTTTGTTCAGTGTAACGTTTAGACTGTCGTAGCATTCCTACGGAACAAAGATGGGATCAGATCTGCATCCTTAATGCAGTTAATCGAAAGGAGATACTTTCAGACGACGATAGTATTCAAAACCCACCATATTCCTTAACATAATAATGCATAGTTAAGCTTATAATCTCTCTTGCCATTATGTCAGTTAGAGACCTGAACGACGCGATAGAGTACCGCTATTTCAGTAGTAGTAACACCTAGAAGGGTGAAGGTATTCTGGAAAGCGGAACTGAAGGCCCGGTCAGCAGCATCAGCCACCTAATAGACAGTGTTCAGTGCTGCACCACTATAATCTGCAAAATGACTCTGACGGTATGAAAATGTGGAGTACATTTTCAAAATATCAAATGATATAGTTGGAATAAAAATCCTATTTGCCTCCGTCTATCCAAAAGACATACGGAGTAGCTAGTAGCAGTTGGTTGAATTAGAATAAAGTAACTATAGTTAAAATCCTTTGTTACTGACTGGATAAATTTGGCTCTTTTCCTATCTGACGTTCATATAGCTGTTGACTGCCTAGTGTTGTGCACAAACACTATTATTATAAACTAGCGGTCCGCCCCGGCTTCGCTCGTGGTACTTACGTTTTCTCTACATAAAAACCATCCTCGTACTTCAAGGAATATAAAAAGAATTATCGAAATCGGTTCAGCCGTTCTCGAGTTATGCGCTTACCAACACATTTTGCGATTCATTTTTATATAAGTATAAGAATAAGAAGATAAGTCACGTTATGTAGTCCCGAGGCTTTCGGTATATAAGTTCTGATGTAAATCATAATTATATCTTAAAACCGAATTGATTAAAAGTAACGTACTTGGCTGTAGTAATTGCAGTTTTGGGACACAGATAAGCTCCTTATCATTTTAGTCTCTTAAGTTCAGTATATTTGTTTCCAGTACAGAGTTTATGACCTATCAGTTTTAAATAAATAATTCATGCATTGTACTGAAAGTACTAGCCATGTTTAGATTATGATTGGTGGCGTTGGCTCTAAACATTAATAGATACCGCACGGTTTGGTTGGATGTTAAAAATCTGTATTATAATTAAAACCGTTTACCTGTTTTGATATTTTATTGCCTTATTCAAGGGGTGACCTTTTAAATTTATTTCTGACCCCAAAAGTAAGGACCAAGTTCTCTTCTTGTCCGCTTGTAGCAGGTTGGGTTAAAACTGTGTGAGTTGAGACAGGTGGTAATTCTATGTTAAGATGATTCAATTGTGCTTCTACAGAGTTCTAATTGAATAAATAAAGGTTTGAGTTTGAGGTATTTTTGCCTCGTCGGGATCAGCTGTTGCTTCATTTTGTAAGTAACATCTAAATGCGTAATTGAAAGTCGTTACTGGCGCTTTCGCAGATTTACGCTAAAGATAGTGAAAATTGTAGTAACTTTAACTTTTCAAGCCCAAAAGGTTAACTAAGGTACGCTTGAACCAATCTCATAAGTTCTAATACTTTTAATCATTATGATTAACTTTTTGGTTCTTATTTGATTAACTTTTCATCTGGGATTGTTAATATAAATAATATAAAAATTTGTGTGATTTATTGGTATACTATCTGCACACCTTACTCTTTCAAATAAAGAAATAAGTAATTACTTATGTACCTATTCAAATTCACATTGGCGTCCATATATTGTACACCAGGTGGGTAACAAACAGGTCTCAATAAGTAAGCTTCAAATTACGGTCAAGTGTTTAATAGCTGTGTTTTACCTGAAAATAAAACACATATTAAATACTTACCTATATTTGAAGCTTACACTTAACGTCCACCTGTTGAGGATTTCGACTCAATGAAGAAGATCAAGCGCCTGCACATTATCGTGCGCCGGCCGCGCCACCTGGTGGGAGGTGTGCCGTGTGCGAGAGAGATAGCATATATACAACGAGAAAGAGAGGGAAAATAGGCGGAAAAAGCTAGGTACCTTCTCAATAAGTAAGCTTCAAATATAGGTAAGTATTTAATATGTGTTTTATTTTCAGGTAAAACACAGCTATTAAAAACAGTATTCAAAATATCGGACGCATAATTGTTCGAATTGTAATTCAAAAGGTGATATAATAATGCAAAGAAAGTTTTCAAAGTCCTGACATAATTCATGTAACTCACAAAGTTAAAAAGTAATAAATTCTCAGAAATATTGGATCAGAAGCTAAAAGGTCCAATAAGTTCATATTATATTTGGGAAGGCCGCCATGAAACGAAGTTATATTTGCTTTATTTCATGGATTATATTATATCCTTCGTTTTTACTTAGACTTCCCTTATCCCCCTACATACTTAAGTATAACAACGGTATGCCACGATTCGATTCGAAGGCAATTAAAAACTCTAAATCTGCCAGATCAGACGGTCGAATTGCTACGTCTAGCCTGATTTAATTGCATTGAATAAAAACAATTTAACTTATTTGAAATATATAATTTATTTAACCCTGGCCGTGTTTACTGTATCGTATTATTTTGTATTACGTATTCATTACACAAAATCTCAGGTTAAAAATAAAATAATTTAATTTCATATTTTCATGTTACGTGCAATTCCACCTTCACCATAAAATTACTTTACTGAAAAAACATACTCGAAAGCTACGATCTATCAAAGCTTTTAAAAACATCCAAATAAATTTAAAATAAGAAAATCGGAAGAATTCTTAAAACAATTTCGTTCGCTCTATAATACTGCTATCAAACAGTTTCCACATAATAATCCAGAATACCTACTAACCTACTTACGGTATGCACAAAAACTTCACCAAAAACCTAATAAAATTCCTCCTGATAGTTTGTAGTTTAAGCACTTCGTCTTACAATGTTTGCTTTTCCTTTTATCCGGGCTTAATAAGATGCATTTGATTCATCGCAGCGCTCAGACCGTGAAAAATATTACGATTGCGGTAATTTTTATTTTTTTGAATGAAATTCCACGAAATTTTTCCTTGCTCAAGCAGTTTTCGGATTCAGAATGCGAGAAGTTTTAATGAATCGGATACGATATGAATTATATTATTATGATGTATTAATATGAAATTTATATTTTTGTGGTGGTATTTACATAAGTAGTTTATACAAAAATTTTCATGCACTGCACCAAATTGGAAAATTATTCTTTTATATTTTGTTTTAAAAAAAGGTAATTAAAGTAAAAGACAAATACGGCTAATTTGCCATGAAAATGATATTCAAAAAAATATTTCAATTTAAGCAAACTAACATTAACAAAAACAAAGGGAAATTATAAGGTATTCCAAGGTGACCAAGGAATACAAACATTTGAAATAAATCTAAGTGGACATTTTATTAATGTTTACGTTTCATTTTTTATCCAACTTCCGTAATAAACGTGGGTTCTTGAATAAGGAGCGAAATGCGAGTTATATATAAACGTCAGCTAAAATTATTGAGATTAAAAAGCAACGAGATCTACAAGGAAATGTTACATCACCGGCGACGCAAAAACATTCCATTTCTCATAGGAAAAATACAATACCCTAAAAGAAATCGCTACTGCTTGTCATCTTCCTTAATCCTACTTTGACAGATCACATCCACCCTATTTCTTCTTGCTTTGTATTATGAAAATCCTTTATGTCCCTGTAGAAATAAAAGCTAAATTATAAACAACGTCGTCATCATTATACCTTTTCCGTAATAAAGATAGATAAGTCCTTTTCAAAGCGAAAACCATGGGATTATGTGTTATTTGCAAGTCATCGGGATCATTGGTGAAACACTGCTTAAATATCATTAACGTGATCGATCGTTTCTTAAAGAAGGGCAGCTCGTTTGTCATGGAGAAGGACACTAAATGGATCCTCCATAAATGGCGGTTATTTACGGACCACTTCCAGCAAAAAACACGTGAAGTGAATGAATCCAGTAGATAAAATGTTTGCAGGAGTTTCGCATTGAAAGATCATTAATTTTATTTTGTTCGCCGGCCGCGTCGCCGCTTTTCACGAATCTCATCAGAACGCCTTAGTGCAACTGTTTCTGAACGTAAATGATAAATAGACTTTTATTTCTTGGCTTTGTAACGAGGAGTCTGAGCATCACAACTCTATTAAATAAAGCCATAATAGAAATGTAAATTAATTTACTCTGCTTGCTCCATTTCAAACTTCTAACACAAGTTCGCGTAACATGCTTAATTCAAGGCTACGTCATACATCTAAGAACGTGTAATTAAATTAAAATTTAATCTTAGCGGAATTACGAGCGCGAGCACACGAACATATTTTACAAAAGTTTTAAGCAAAAGTTATTTAAGCATTACCTAACCGCTTAAAACTACATAATCGGTGACCTTAAAGTTGAACGTTTTATGAGTCGTTCCAGTTGCCAAGTTGCGCTTGATAAAGTCTCCGAGTCGTACTTGTAAGAAAGACAAACTACTGTAAGAGGCTCTTAAGCGTCCTATAACCTCTGCAGATATAAAATGTATAAGGAGTAGGTGTAGTCAGGTTCAATAGTTTAACGAGTTTACTTCAAGTTATGGGACGCGTGTAAACTCGGAATAGGACTTTTTCTAATCCAGTTTGTTTCGAGTTAGATTCGAAACGGCACCGTCGGATTCAATTTTCTGGGAGCGAAATAATGTAAGTTAAAGCCCATTATGGAGATCGGATGGAAAGTATGACTGATCCGTACCTGGTTTGCCATTTATACAATTTTGATTACCTTTCTCAGGATTTTAATTCAATAATGTATAGTTCACATTTGGGTGTAAAAGATTATAATTTGGTATTGTTTTACTAAATTTTATAAAGAAAAAACTTCCCTTGTTTTCTAGTTTTATACGTTTATTGTCTATAGCAATTATTGAGAAAACAATATAATTATATGTTATTTATGATGCTCAGTATGGAAACATTTATTATATAAAAGGTTACCTTCGATCTCATAATATCAAATATCTTGTTTTCGATATTTCACAACTCGGTATTATTCAATGCAAACACGTCGAAGCTAAAACCTCGTGCTTTTAAACCTATACAAAATTGAAAATAGGTTAAAAGTTTGAATTTATTTTTTATGGCAAAAATTTTGGTTGTAACATATTAATAAAATATCTAGAAAACGAATTTGAATTGAAAAATAGACCATAGCCTAGTTTTTGATATGTTTTATAAAAATTATATTATCTGTCCCTTTATATTCTGTCAATTCTAATTCAAACAGCTCTTGTTACCTATCAATCAATCAAAGGCCTATGAAATAATCCTATATCGGGGCCAATTCATAGCAATTGTCCCTTGAATCTCTGTCTAATCTACCTATCGACTCACTATGTGAATAGTCCCATTGAATAACTGTGATATATCATCAATCGTCTCAATCGAATCCCTATACATTTTAATATTGTGCAACCAATTTGAAACTTCACTCCGTCTTAATTAAGAATATGATTCTAGGTGCTATATCATCTTGCCGGTTACCCCCATTCTTCATCCATGCTTTAATATTCGTTACCAAGAGCCTCCTGCGCCTTCCGTTCGCAGCCGCGAAGTTGTTTGTTATTTACGGTATTTCAATATACGACGAAGTTTATAGCAGCGGGAACATATTATTATTCCCAAAATTGCGATTTTTATGTACACGCTAATTTGTTATTCGGTAACTCATAATGATGTTTACAAATTCCTTAGGATCTAATTAAGAATACCGATGTTGAGGATGAATATTATAATCTGGTTTTCTTGTACCATGAGATATATTATATTTGTTATAATATATAATAAATAAAAATAGCTCAATTAGCTAGAGTTAACCATAAATATAAAGACAGGAAATTTTTTATTTACTTACTCTTATATCTAATTAGTAGGAAACGCCGTTGTTATTACGAAATATTATAAACATATCTTTTACACATATAAATATTTATTTATTCCATGAACAGTTTACATTTAAACGTAGCGAGGCTTAATTCAATTCTGTTAGAAACTATTCTGCTTTACCTACATGTCGAATTTCGTTAGTCCTTTCTAAAGTAGGATTGAAACAATTACCATTTACATAGAAAATTTTGTTAAATTGTCTCGTTTTTTAATTTTAACTCTTATTTAATTTTTAGTTCCTACAAAACTATAATTTCAATTCAACACAAAGCATTTATTACTACATTTAATAAATATGAGTAGACATTTACTTAAAACATTTATTAAATTCGAATTCTTGTGAAGAAACTCCGTATATGAACATTATGATTGTAGTTGTGCAATACATGAATAGCTTGAAAAGGTAGAGACTCAGCTCTACTTTTTTTTAATAATAAGATATGTTTATATTTACCTTATAATCACCTATATCAGACACGGAACAAGTAAGAACAGCTTCTCTACCGAGGGCCACAGTCACATTTTCGATTGGCCCCACGAAGTTGGGCTCCGCGTCCCGAAGAGAGGCCGTGGGGCCAACCCGGCTGAGCGGCGATGTTGTCTGGTACCTCATGTTGCTTTTTACAACTGCAACAAAAGGAAAAAATAATTATTTTAAATATGTATTAGAAGAATCAAAAGTTCGATGATATTGTGATAATATGTGCCAACCGGCACTTGGCCAGCGTTGTGGATTATGGCCGATACCCTGATACGAGGTCCGTGTCCAAGCAGTGGAAACGTACGTATGGGCTAATTATAATGATGGTGATGATTTGGACAACTCCATCTCATACTGACTATTTGTAATAAAGTAAAATGCTATTTAGTTACACCCTTCTGTTCAGGAAAAATGGCTATATGCGCTAGCAAAATAAAGTTGAGTCTTGTCTCGTTTTGGTTTATGGATACGAGCATAATCACATATTCTATGCAGTTTCACTTTATTTGCTTACAAATTTTTGAGCTTTATTATTACTCCGAACCATCCCTGGGACCATCATGCTAATAAGGCGGTCGGTCCTATTTATCTATATTAATATTTCCTGATAATCAACTTTTCTCTATCCTTATTTTGTAAATCGTTATTTATGTGTTTAACTCTTTTATCTCAAGAAATAATACCATTAGCTGCTTATATTTCAATCCTTTGTCTGATCCAACAAAGCTGATGTTGTCAATCCCATTTGAGGTCGGAAACACAAACATGATGTTGCATGCAAAATGTATTAATTACGTATTGGCTAAGAGGATTTCGTTTCTAGGGAAAATTAACGTTCAATTATTTTCACCGGAGAGATTATTCGAAGTTTGAATGTTCTAAAAGTCCTCGAAATAATACGAATGTTTTTAGTTGAAAGTGTTGTTAGTGGAATGTGTGTTTTGCATAATTTATAATCAATTTAATTTTAAAATTTATTGTATTTAACGTGCAGAAATATTTATAGACTACAATATGTGCTATACCTATCACCTATATTTTGTTACTATTCAAGTTTTGTAGATACTTTTAGTGCTACAAAAGGAACAAATAAACGATTATCCGATTACAGGTATCGAATCTTCACCCACACACAATTATATAGGTCACATTAAAAGACACGTTAGAACTCATAAATATTTATTTGTTGCCCTATATTTCTCGACTAACTAAAGAAATACTTATTTCTCATCTAGTTTAATGAGAAAAATGAAATACAGTATTAATAAGAAAGCAATTCAGATGCTTATAGTCTAGACTAGGGCCATAATCATGAAGTATGTAGTCGAGAGAGATAAAGATTCCCAAAATACGTGATAAGCTTTAATTGCGAGACTGGTCTTAATTGTAAAAGTCGTAAAAGTACCTTTAAGTTATCTCGCTGTCATCGAACCCGAACAAATGTATTCTTCTGTGATTATTACAGCAATAATGTTCTTAATATTTTCTAGCTTATAAGTGTATTATATTTTCAGTGATATAATTTATCATATGAAGATCTGTACACACTCTAACTTGAATCATTTTGCAATAAACAGTAGATATATTTATCGCTAACCATGAGGTAATAATTTGATGATATGTTCTCTATAAAAAATGAGAAACTTCCCGTTTTCGATTACCGACTCTATAATAGAGTATAGTTTTAGATGGGTTTTAAGCAAACGCGTCCTTACAGTAGACGAAAAATCCAACGTAATGTTGAATAGGTGATTGGAAAGTCAATGATTCAGCGAATTTTCCCACTATCAGACCTGAGCCGAACACTGAAAACGGCTTACACGTCAGAAAATAGCGCATTTACAAACTGTAACCTCATTCTATAAGCTTACGTTTGCTATTTATCGTGATAAATTATATATTATGAAGATATGTATTGGTCTATAATAGATATGGGTATTAATTATGTAAGTTCTTGCATTGTATTTTACATAAAGAAATATCCAGTTAAAACACTCCGTAACGTCCTTAGGTAACGGCAGAAGCACAAGTGGAGTTTTCAATGTTTTTTCTACAAATGTTCCCTTCAAGAAGAACCTTCCACTGACTTCAACAAATATTTGATACAAAAATTGTTCAATTGTTTCTTTAGGTTAAACAATTTGCAGATTCAGTTTTAGGTATACCTATAATTATATTGTTTATGGTTTGCTTCATTGGCTTCAACATTGCACAAACGTATTCATATTCTCGAATACTTTAAATAATTAAAATCGATTATAAAGCCAGGTACAATAAAATAAACTAACCAAACCATTTCGTAGTTACGATTTCTAATAAATGTACACATTTTAATATTCAACTCGCCATTATAATTTTATCACGTGGGCGTGGACATAGATTTAATTAAAACAAAGCATTTTAAGTAAAAACAAGAAAGGGGTAAACATTTTGGTAATACTATATCATATTCTAAAATTTCTGCTTATTATTATATCAGGAACGGCTCGCCTCACAAAATTTTAAGACAACTCGTAAATCCATACAAAAGGGCTATATTTTTTATCTGCATTTTAGCAGGGTCTAAATCCTATAGAAATGGAGGCATAACAATTTTAATGGATGAATGGAAATGGGGGAAGGCGTTTTCTAGTACACTCTGAAAATATCGGACGTAATATTTAAATTTATGGCATACATATTATTTTTTAAGGTGTAATGTTTCATTAAGAGTACAAAAGCTTCATTTATTAATAAATATTACTAGGAACTTCATATTATGTTTGATTTTATGAATTATTAATATTGCAAAATATTAATTAAAATACTCTTACATAACAAATACTTTAAATAGCCAATATTAAAAATTACGAAAAATATTTCCGTTAAAAAAACGTATCTAGCCGCAAAAATATCTGTGTATAAAATTCGCGAAAAATTACATTATTAGAAGTAAAACAGAGAATTATATTTCGGGGGTGTTAAAACCTGAGCGTCTTCCTTTCATCTGTTTAGTAAATAAACACGTGTAATGGATACCCTTAGACAACGGCGAATTCTGTGTGTTTGTCAAATAAACTCCTCTACCGTGGGAACTCTACCCATTGGTGTAGGAAATGTAACTGGATAAATCTGACTAAGGCTGCGTTTCCACCAAAGATGTGCTAGGATGCATAGCGATGTGTTTTTAAAGAACAAATCCTCTATTTACTTCGCATTGGTCAGCACAGCGCTGGTGAAAAGCACCCTAATCGACAAACTTTCCTTTTCTTCAGTAGACGACTTATCGACAGACTGTAGGTATACATTTTATACACTATGGTCAATGTATGAGGAATTTTCTCATTACCTTGAGGAACCTTTTTACAGATCATTAAGGGTAAGTAGGTGATCAACTTTTTATGAACTGCCCTACCATAAATTTTTGTTATTTTGGAGCTGGCCATTTGACCGTAGTGAGCATATTATCCCTAAAATGTTTTAATCAAATAGCATGAACTATTTTTGTAACTCTTGTACAACGAAAAAAAAATTGCACTATAATATGTTTCCTCCAGGCAAATATTATATCATTTTTTTGTGAAGAGGAGAGGATAGTTTGTAATTTCTATAATATTTTTTGTTCAATGTATAAAAAATTGCGTTAGTGTATACTTAATTATATTCTCACACAAATTTATTTATTTTAAGCTTATATGAACGCATTATTTACAGTTTCATGTATAATTTGTGCAATATACCTAGATTTATGCGTAGTTTATTACACACCTAAGATAATATACAATGTAGTTTGAGTACGAGCATAAATTGGTTTTAGTGCGAGCTTTACCTACATTATAGACCGGGAGATACTGACACAAAATTTCGAGTCATTTGTAACAGGATGGCGGTTCTACAGGGGTCTTAGTACGCAATGATAAAAAGAAAAATGATGGTGTGATCGCTGGTATCGGTGGTTTAGTCGCGTGGGCGTTAGCCGAACTCGTCGGAAAAATAGCGAAAGTCAAACGATTTGTAACACAAAAATTTTAGTATTTACCGATAGCCCATAAAAAAGAAGTAGGCGGTAGTGTCATGCCATACTTTTCCGGTGTGACTTACAGCCCGCCATACCGACGCGAATATGTTGATTTAAATAAAACAATTATTCAACCATTTGTACCAGGCTAACTTTTGCACAGGTAACCATCGTCGTGCAGCCATTTACGAAAATCGCCATGCCATACTTTTCGGACGATTCCAAATGGTCGCCATACCGCCGAAAATCTGCAAAAAAAATTTATTTCGCCAAACTTTTTGTACCAGTATTGCATTTGGATTTTTGGAGAGTATTTGATAAAATGTGACCATTATTATATTTGCCATACTTCTAGTAGGGGGAAAAAGTCCTGTCATACTTGAAAAATTAATTTAGTATTAATTTATATAAGTGAAGATTTCCAACACCTAGATCTTTGAAATTTTGTATTTATATTCTTTGATCCTCAAACTTCCAGGAAAAATAAGTGCCATACTGTTACAAATCGTTTAACTTTCGCTATTTTCCGACGAGTTCGACTAACGCCCACGCGACTAAGCCGCCGGTACCAGCGTTCACACCATCATTTTTCTTTTTGTCATTGCGTACTAAGAACCCTGTAGAACCGCCATCCTGTTACAAATGACTCGAAATTTTGTGTCAGTATCTCCCGGTCTATTAGGCTACATAGCCTGCCATCGCTCAAGGCACTGCGAACATTAGCTCCTGATTTCACTACATAATATTATATACAAGATATAATATCCTATAAACCAAGTTTTAAATACGATCAAATTGCTTTTTTCATAACGCCTTAAGAACTGAGTTCAAGCCAATTTCAAAGTGGTTTAAAATGTTATCCAAGGCAATACCAACAACTATTTAGTAGTTTTTGATTATTCGTATTCTAAGTTTACGACTAGGCGACGTTGATTTGGAAATATCTCCTTATACATATTATATTTATGTCTAACTAGCGGTCCGCCCCGGCTTCGCCCGTGGTACATATTTACGTTTTCTCTACATAAGAACCATCCTCGTACTTCAAGAAATATAATAAAAAAAGAATTATCGAAATCGGTTCAGCCGTTCTCGAGTTATGCGCTTACCAACACATTTTGCGATTCATTTTTATATATAAGATAATAACGCTACTTAGCTATACGGCTGCTCATAATTCTTAAATGTATTGTTTTCCAATACATTTTTAATTTTCACCAGTACAATACATTTTTTACCGCAATAAAGAATTTTCATTTAATTCTATTCAAAAATACACTGAAGAATCTTAATAATTTTTCGTTCCTGTTATATGCCTCTTCTCGAAATTGTTTTATTTATTATTATAAACGGTATTTTAAGCTTTGTTATAATGAATGAAGTTTGGTGTTTGTTTTAAATTTAATACTTAAGAGTTCCAAGTAATTCCGAGTGATTGTTTAACCTTTTGGAATTGTTTACACAAACATCAAAAGCTGTTCTAACGGTCATTCAAGTCGAATTTTAATTTTTAATTACCAAGTATTTAGTATCTTATATAAACGATTTTAAAATTAAGAATGCTATGTGCTTGTATGTACTTGGGTAAATTGCTTTTTGTATACTATCGATTGTATGTTTTTGAGTTATCGAAAGTTTTAGAAGTGAGGATTGATGAAGTTATAATATATGTTTTTTAGCGAAATTTATAAAAAACCATATTCCATTATAATATTACATCCTAGGTAAAAAGACAATTGTTGCCGAATAATTGAGTATTCCGTAAACTAAGTTATAACTAAGACAGAAATGCTTTCTATTTAAAAAGTACTAGTCAAATTATTTTTTATTTATCCTTATTCATCTAACATTGGACTTAATATGTAACTATAATTAATAATCATAACATATTAAAGACAATTTAACAAATATTCACATTCACAAATAGTAAAACACATGTCACATCAAATTAGAAACTAAATTTCGAGTTCAAACGAAATAATTTGATTCAATTAAAAGAAGCGGAAATGCAAAACTCGATTTAGTTAAGCGACACACAACTCCTAAATTGAAACAATTACTAAATTGCACGCAAATTGTTTTCGTAAAACAATCACAACAAACCTAGACAGATTCAATTTCACAATATTTACAATACAGCCGAAATAAAATAGCTGTCAGGAGCACTCGCATTTCGCATGATAAAGAGCGTATTGAAATTACAACAGGTAAAATGTATTCAGGATATAGAACACTAATGAACAGGGTAAATAATTTGGAAGTTGCAAGAATGGGCTATTATTTGCGACGAACGAGCGAGGTGACACCGCTTTCATCGGACGTAATAAAGAGTCGGTGGTAACTCGCGAATGCCTTGTTCAATTTACAAATTCTTGGGGTAAATTAATAGGGCGCTACATTGCTTGCTTTGTATTTGTGGTTATCATTATACAGTTTTGTGAAGCCAAAAATGGTCGTAATTTATGCATGCTACATTCTTTATATTGTTATTATATTATTTTAACGAATTGTCAGTAATACCTACTAATAGAGCATAGATATAATATATCAACACACATTCTTATTTCGAACACTGATGATTTGCATCACATTCTAAAAAATGTTAAAATTTGAGTAAGTCTCTATAATAATCTCTCTATGATTTATTACTAGCGGTCCGCCCCGGTTTCGCCCGTGGTACATATATTTACGTTTTCGGGATAAAATATAGCCTATACGGATTCGGAAGAATCCTTCTAAGTAATGGTAAAATAAATTTTGAAATTGGTCCAGTAGTTTTGAGCCTATTCAATACAAACATACAAAACTACAAAAGGTTCCTCTTTATAATATTAGTATGGATTTCATTTTGATAAATTAGCTATGACTCAATACTTAGATATTGTATTAAGAATAGACAATCAATGACCGAAATTACCCAACAGCGACATAAATTCACAACACGGACTAAATTGTTGTTAATTACCCAATTTGGATAATAATCATTATTCACATGTAATGCATTTTCGAATGAATAATATACAAATTAAGCGTACCTTTAAATATCTCACATATATTTCCAAAAGAGTAAATAACCACAGACGATTAGTGAAATTGGAATATTATGCAGTCCTGTCTGCCGACCTCAGAGTTAATTCGCCGCATTCACAGAGAATTAATGTAAATTAAAGTTATTAAACTTTCAAGGTGCAATTATTGAGTTGGCTCGTAACTGATTTTCAGTTCACCGCTTAAATTCGTTGAAAGTCCTGACTCATTCTCTTCTATTACACAGTGGCCTATATAAGTTGCAAGGTTTGGATCTCGTCAATCTTTAACTTAAAGATGCTTTTTATAAATAAAAATGAATTACCGAAATTTTTGTATCTACGCGTATAACTTCCATACGACTTCATCAAACAGGATAAATCTTTCCAATATGTATAACATGAAGCAAGCAAAGTATATATTTCTTAATACTTAAAAAAAAGTCTACCCGAATGAAGCCGGGGTGAACGTCTAGTTTAACATAAAAATCTACGTTGAGATATCAAAATAACTGCGCAGGTAATAAATAAAAGCCAGAGGATTTGAGGAATGAGATTTTTTTCTAAGAAACCTGTAGTTAATTAGAGTAAGTACTGATATCTTAGAGGGTCGGAAATACCTAGATTGCGACGTCAATACGGCGAATAGGAATGATATCAAAAAAACTTATGATTAAAATACACGTTAATTTCGGAAGTTTCAATTAAGGTACAGTGAAAAAGTAACAATAACAAATTAATTTCTAAGTGAATAAGTTGAAAGAAATTTCGAAGAATTTTATTTATACTTTAATTTCATGAAGAATATGTTGAAACAACATAATTTGTAATTTATGTTTACCCCATTTCATGTTTTAGACCGGGAGATACTGACACAAAATTTCGAGTCATTTGTAACAGGATGGCGGTTCTACAGGGTTCTTAGTACGCAATGACAAAAAGAAAAATGATGGTGTGAACGCTGGTACCGGCGGCTTAGTCGCGTGGGCGTTAGTCGAACTCGTCGGAAAATAGCGAAAGTTAAACGATTTGTAACAGTATGGCACTTATTTTTCCTGGAAGTTTGAGGATCAAAGAATATAAATACAAAATTTCAAAGATCTAGGTGTTGGAAATCTTCACTTATATAAATTAATACTAAATTAATTTTTCAAGTATGACAGGACTTTTTCCCCCTACTAGAAGTATGGCAAATATAATAATGGTCACATTTTATCAAATACTCTCCAAAAATCCAAATGCAATACTGGTACAAAAAGTTTGGCGAAATAAATTTTTTTTGCAGATTTTCGGCGGTATGGCGACCATTTGGAATCGTCCGAAAAGTATGGCATGGCGATTTTCGTAAATGGCTGCACGACGATGGTTACCTGTGCAAAAGTTAGCCTGGTACAAATGGTTGAATAATTGTTTTATTTAAATCAACATATTCGCGTCGGTATGGCGGGCTGTAAGTCACACCGGAAAAGTATGGCATGACACTACCGCCTACTTCTTTTTTATGGGCTATCGGTAAATACTAAAATTTTTGTGTTACAAATCGTTTGACTTTCGCTATTTTTCCGACGAGTTCGGCTAACGCCCACGCGACTAAACCACCGATACCAGCGATCACACCATCATTTTTCTTTTTATCATTGCGTACTAAGACCCCTGTAGAACCGCCATCCTGTTACAAATGACTCGAAATTTTGTGTCAGTATCTCCCGGTCTATTTTGTTTTTGTTGCTTTGGTATTTTATATTAAACTAGCGACCCGCCCCGGCTTCGCACGGGTGCAATGCTGATACTAAATACACTACAGAAAAACTGTGAACGTTGTATATAAAAACATAGCGGCCCGGCCGGCCGGTACCGCCGCAAACGCTACGTCCCGCAATTTTTAAATCTGTAATATCTTCGAAAATATTCACTTAAATCATACGGTGTAAAGTGCCATATAGATCTATATTAAATGAACAATGTATTCAAGGTATTTAATTGGTTAAGGATTAATGCTGTATTGGTGAAAATCGCTTCGAAAATTAGCTTTTATTTGTCGTAAAAAGTAAATGACAAAAAAATTTTATTGTGGGTTATCCATAAGAGATAGACATATACCATCGCGGACTTTTCTGTAGACCTTTTCAATATGTATAATACTTAGTACATTATTTTGATAAAACTCGTAGGGTTCAGCCTGCGTTTGCAATATAAGCGGAAACAATGTAATTTTTTACGACATCACATTAGAAACCTCAAAAATAACAGTACTTCTCCACTATTTAATGGATGTTATTATACATATAAACCTTCCTCTTGAATCACTCTATCTATTAAAAAAAACCGCATCAAAATCCGTTGCGTAGTTTCAAAGATTTAAGCGTACAAAGGGACATAGGGACAGGGAAAGCGACTTTGTTTTATACTATGTAGTGATAGTGACTAGCGGTCCGCCCCGGCTTCGCCCGTGGTACATGTTTACGTTTTCTCTACATAAGAACCATCCTCGTACTTCCAGGAATATGATAAAAAAAGAATTATCGAAATCGGTTCAGCCTTTCCCGAGTTATGCGCTTACCAACACATTTTGCGATTCATTTTTATATATTACTAGCGGTCCGCCCCGGCTTCGCCCGTGGTACATGTTTACGTTTTCTCTACATAAGAACCATCCTCGTACTTCCAGGAATATGATAAAAAAAGAATTATCGAAATCGGTTCAGCCGTTCTCGAGTTATGCGCTTACCAACACATTTTGCGATTCATTTTTATATATAAGACTAGGCATCAACTGAATGAAATATATACACTTATTCATAATTTAACCAATCGGAAAATACAAGCCTTTCATATAAAAAACGAATTTCCAAATTGAGTTATAAACTCAGACAAAATTGCACGAACAAATTAATCGTTCCTCGTCATGAGCTACAAAGCGGTAATTTCATGCTTTTATTACACACAATGAATATATTGTCGATGATTTAAATGCAAGAGACCTAGATAATCATTGAATCATACTCAACATTCATACATAGGTACCATAGAGTAAAACTGAAAAAGAGTAATAGCACTCATGCAGTTCCTTCGTCGAGTTTTATATTGTGCAATCTACAAGTGCTATGTGGATTGTGGATGGTATGTAATTCTATGACAAAAGCCGCTCGAGTCGTTATTCACTCGGATTGCATTTCACCTCTAAACAATTGTTCAAACCAGACTAAGGTTTTTAAATTCGCAACTCGCATTCCCTGAAACTACAGAACTTTGCGAGCGTGGTTCACTGTGCCCGTGCCTAGTTAAAATTTTTAAATTAGACGTTCGTCCGTGTGTATCAACTCCCTGGTTGTTAGTTTATGTGGATTTTGCGATGTATTTTCGGTGGCTAAAAATATATTTTAATCAAAAAAGAAGTTGACGTGGAACTCTGGCGCGTTAATTAATTGAACATTTTTAGATCATGACATGATTTCTCATCAATATTATATTTTAGTTGATCGTTTTAGTTTCCTTATATCTTCTGTTGCAATAATGACGACTATGAGAATTATTTTTTCATAATATTAATAATGACTGTAGAGCTTCAACTATCTCGAGAACGTCTTCGAAAATATCGTGAAAACGTCAAAATAACGAACAAGAAAGTTAACAACGTTTCACAATACCGTTGTCAAGGTCTGCGGTATTCCAATGTAAAGTTTTGATAAACTTTAACGCTAAGTACTCGGTAACATGCTGGCTTATGTCCAAGCTCTTTGTAATCCTTGCAACGCGAATGTCCAAAAACATACTTGAAACTTGGAGCTTCAAAGCAAATAAAGTTTTTCCTTCGTCCTTTCATTTTTCATGTTTTCTCGCACGGTTGTCACGGTTTTTGAGAGAATGGGAAACTTCGATTCTTGGAAAGAAAAATAGTGCTTGTTTTCACATCTTACGTGGATTAATGATAAACTATCACACGTGTATGTTACACGATTTACTTCATAATTCTCATTTAGATGCAATGTAGGTACACAATACGTAAGGTATAATTAATTTGAATTATTCAAATATTGTAATTTTTTCACAGTATTTAGACACTAAATATTATAGAGGTGGTGAAGTTGGTAAAATATGATACACGTGTAATTAAACCTTCCCCTTCAATAAATATGATACTCTCTAGACTGAGCTAATTGATCTAGGTACTAATTGAACTTAAGTTACTAGCAAGAATCAATCTCCCTTATTTCCGATATACCTATAACTATATACAAGTAAATCTTTTAAACAATTGACCAACCAAAAATTATTGATCATATCAGACGAGATGAGATACTCGCATGATTTTTACCTTTTTTACACGCTTTAATATACCTATTAGCTTCACCTGTATGTTTGTTTGTTTGTAACCGACTTCTTTGGGCGTGATTTTGACCCACTTAAAACGGCCAGATTTCGTTCAAACTTTGTAGATTTATTGAGGAGTGAGGACCGATGACAATACACTAATTTGATAAAATTATTCCATTTTTTAGTTCGGTTTCTATAAAAAGCGTGTTTTTTAGTTTTTTTAAACTATTATTATTTTCAAATCCCGGTAAACAAAATAATATGGTAAACTTAAGAAATACAAAAATATTTTAAACCATTGTTATTTTATTTTAGTAAAGTTTTGTCTCAAGTAGGTAAAGTAAAATAAGTATAACAGTAAAAAAGAAGCTTAGAATAAAATCAATTGTGGATAAAATGAGTAAAAATTATGACGAATATTTCGTATGACGTTTGAAGTAACCTAAAGTTTTATGAATAAAATATTTTGATAAAAACACGGTTCTTGTTTCAAAGGATTATCGCGCTGTGTCTTTGGGATTACAAAAGTTATTTTTAGATTCTTAGAAATAAGAAAAATATGTTTATTCTTTGTTAGAGTGTTTTATTTTATTTTGTGTCGAACAATGAAAACCATACGAGTATCTTGTACAAGTAGGTAGGGGAAAATCTAAATGTTGATCTTGTCACACATCTGTATTATCTTAGCACAAAATAAGACATTCAATAATAATAACCCTTTCGTATCACAAACATACCGACTAAGACGGTCTGGCGCGATAAGAAACTCGTTTCCATACATACGCACAAGAGCTAGCTTTTTATCTTATTACCCTCTTGGTTGCCTATTGTCCTCGCGCATTAGCGTTCACTAAGATAACGTTTCTATATGGACGCGTGAGGTCAGTAAAGCGGCAGTTAGCCAAAATGGAGTACTGTTAGATCGCGACAATGAGCGCGATTTATCAGCGGGCGGCACGACAACGCGTGATCCGATGGTAATAGGCTCATCAACATAATAGTACGGCCTGGTGATAAATACGGCTTCTTTTATGTTTTCAGACTCCGCGTTACAGGAAATGCGTGCTTTTAAAGTACTAATGCGGGTTTATCTTAATTCAATCTAAGACTTGGGTTGCAAAATATGAATTAACTTGAAACAGTACAACTAAGTATTTTGCAAAATTATTTTAAATTCTGGTGGATAAAATTACAAAAAAAGGGAAGTGTTTCTTTACAAGCGATCACAATTTTTTCCATGACATAATATGTGCAATAGGTATGAGTATAAATTTCTTATTACCTATTAGTAAAATTTCACAACCCCTCTACAGTTATTAATTTAAAACGATGACGTAACCTTCAATCAAGCAACATATACTTTCATCACAGCTTAAAGCAGACGAAATAATACACCCTGTTATAGAGGGTGGATAACGCAATGACATAATCAAATTGTGCCTGCACATCTGCGTGTTCCAAAGGGGCTTGTCTATGTGGAATACGCATCAATACCCCCGGTAATAGCCTCGATACTGAGGGGAAACGTGCTGATTTATTACACCTTAAACCGATTGTGACCTGATTTGCACTGTCTAGTTTTTGTTTTGAAGTTCCCTACGCGATCGCGATATGAAACGACGGAGATATGATTGAAAAGGTCGAAGGTGTTCTGATGTTTACCGACAAAACAACTCTTTTATAACGGAATGTATATTTTTTGATGTGTAGGAAATAGACTCGATTCAATATTTGTTTATATTGTAGCTACCTACTCAGTTTAATAAATGTGAAAGTAGGATGGAATCTTTTACATTATGTAAAAACATTTCTTACGGAAATTCTGTACAGCTGCTTTTTGTTATTTATATCGTAGATATTAGCATAACATGAATTACAGTATAATTTATGTTAACACATTGAACATTCAATATACCTTAATGAATCTGGACAAAATTTCAACCGATAAAGTATCAGCCTGATTGCAATGAGATTACCTTGTTAAAATAGTTAAATTGTCTCGTTGCCTCCCTGATTTTAATACAGATATAATCAAGGGCGCATTGGAATGAAAATTTTTCAATATTTATGTAAATTAGTTACAAATTACAAATTTCAGCCCCATTGTATTGTAAAATATATAATATTGAATTATTTCAAACATAAAAGTTATAAAAACAAAAAAGCTGGTATTTGAAGATCGCTCCCGCTGGAATTTCGGGTCGAGAAAGGTGTAGCTAGGCCGCAACACCCAAGCTAATCTAAAAAAAATATATAACGAAATTGTATCCGAATGAAGTCAAGGGAAATGGACAGTCATTTATAATTAAAAGGAATGGGGTAGGGCAAGCCTCTTAAAAGTAATTTCCCCGCTGCCAACTTAATCCTCAAAGGGAGTGACTGAGGGTGAAAAAATGGTTCAGAAACAGCTATTTAGGACTACAATACGATCTGAAAACACAATAGTTTGTTCCAACAATGTGGATAAGAGCATTCATCTTAGAAGTGAGCAATATATTCCATATAAACTATTGATACCAACCCCTTTCTGAACTTACATAATATACATACAGAATCCCATCTAAATATAGGCGATGAAAATCTCGAATCTTTAAAGGATCGGTACAAAAAGGAATATACGCAACGTATATTCCTAACATATTAAAATAAATTCTTAAGAACATCCTATAACTCTGTAAAATTGTATGAAAATCTCACATATTATAGTCCCAAGATAGGACTACCTACCAAGAAGAAGCATATTTCCAGAAATACATTTTCTCTTCAATTATTATTCAAGGTTAGCATGAATACGTTACGATTTTTCTGATATCTCTCTATACGTGATCACTGTACTGAAATTATCTTCATAATTGCGCACGTGAATTATGCCACGCACATCCACTACATACTGCCGAATCAATATTATAATTTATGCATAATGAGAACAGCATCGATCAACATTTACACAAAACAAACTTCATCCCGTGCACTATTATACTCAGGGGTTGTTTCCGTGCCCAAGAGAGACGTGAAATGTGCAAACAATTAGAAAGAGCTCTTTTTTGTGCGCCTCGTGGGGTTCCACAATGGCACTTTATGGTAACGACAGCTCTCCTCTATTCAAAACTGCGATACCTATTATAGCGCGTGCACTAGACATCTGTTACTTTCACACTGCTAATAAACCATAAATCATGTCAAAAAACACAGACCTAACGTTTGTAGATTAATGTTAAACATGAACAATGATAGATAGTGAATATTTTTATTCCAATTTAAATCCTAATATACAGATTTAAGTTTTAAATAATTTAGAGGCGTATTAAAACTGCTTCATTATAATCAAAAATGAAATATCGTTGAATGATTTAATTCAGATATCCATACTCATACTGATCATGATCGTAGATAAGAGTGTACGTAAGTTTCGTATGTATTGGAAAAAATACCACTTTTTGCCTTAAACGCAGACTAAGCAGTACTAATCGAAAAACTGTGGATCTGCTCACTGCGTGAACCAATTCGATCTCATGCATTTAAATTCAGAATTAGTGAGAAGCTTTTTCCCGCAGACTCTTTAAGGTAAACAAATGCTTCCTTTAAATTTCCAACTAATGCCAGGCTTTATTGAAAACGTGATAGATTTTATTAGAGTTCGTTAAAATTGCGATCGAGACGTCTGCTCTAATAGAGTCTTCAAAGGTATTCTCAAAAGTGGCGAGACTGAATTTAATTTAGTCACAAAAAAGCAATCTAATATTATATCGAAACGTAATAAGAAATATACGTAATATTTTATTGGAGGCATTTTTTCAGATAATAATTTTATTGAGTGGCTTTGTCTGGCTATATTCTGACAAAAGACAGTAATTTTACTATGAGTAAATTTAACAGATTGGAAGCCTGTAGAATTGAATCATTTCTATAAATAGAAGAGATTGTAAGACTGTAATAATTGAATTCGCTGGAAAGTTATACATAACGCTATATTTATAATATTCTCTATTATATTTTTTATCTAGAAATGGCAATAATTGCTTAATATACCTACATTAGACGACTTCCACTTGAATAAATCCCATCATTTATAACGTTTCAGCAGTGAATGATGGCACTACTGAATATTCAGGAGTATTTTTATATTGATATATTGTTATGAAAGGCAATACATCTATCGTGTATCATACGATGTGTCCCGAGTCTAGAAGTTTCTACATTGCAATATCAGAAGAATTAGATTTAATTCTCACTAGAGCAAGTGTTCAATATCACTAAAAAATACTACCTATGTTATTTCTTTTTTTCTTATCTATTATAGAAGAATTTTAAATGCTCTATATTATATACAAAATTTATTTAACACTCAAAATTATTTACACGTTAATAAAACTAAATTCGAAACGGATAGATAAATCACACCATACAGATACTCCGCATATTTACAAATACTTGTACGTACTGCGATTACAACGTGATTGGGTTGCAAACAGACCACGTCAATATTTGGCTTCCTAAATTACATAGCAGCCTTTAAGTATGGATGCGACTGGGAAGCGACGCATGCATTTTCTGAAGCATCATTTAATATCTATCACTTGAATTTACTTTGAATAGCGTGGTTTATTAAAAACTTGTATAACGATTTGTTGACTATGTTATTAGGACGGTAAATCTGGGGGTTACCATTTTGACTAAATAATTAAATGTTATTTGGAAGTTACTGAAACATTACTTATATGCATTAAATAATACAATATTTATTAAACACGCCTTTTTGATCATAATTTCGTAGTATTCCAATAAATATAAATAACGGCAAAAGAGCGATTTTTGTCACTTCTAAGGTATTGTCTAAATACAAAAGTTAATGTTATTTGGTCTTTGTTAGTGTTGCCCTTTGAAGTCTCTTGAGCCCTACGTATTTCCGGCCCACCTTCTCTCTTTACGACCTTTTCCTTAATACGATAGCGTCAAACTTTATTTGAACACAAACTCGTATTTTGTGATTGGATACAAAATCAAAGCAAAGGGTAAATAACATAAGCTTAGCTCAATACTACTAAAAGTAGTCGAATGTTAATCTTTAATTGAATATACCAATACAAAAAACGAAGAAATCAATCAAAAATCACTACAATTTATTTTGCAATAAAATATACGAGCAGGTCGAACATTAATCTCGAGTAAAGCCCACATTTTTTCATTGTAATTGCAATTTTTCCGTCTGACAGGGGTCGCCACTAGCAATCAGCATACCTTCCCGCAACAAAGGGTGTAGTAGGTACAATATAAATAATCTATACGAAGACAAGATTCGTTTGCTCGCTGTTGGAAAAATGTATCAACGACATAAAGGATGAGGCCGCGGTTCGTTACATTTTGTCACCCTCTGGGGAACACCTCAGCAAGATCCTACAACATGAATCTTTTACACCCGCGTCACAATTCTGATTTGTAACCACTAGTCAACAAAGTTTATAGCTCGTGCTTATACACATTTCGCGATAAACTCACCTTTATTGTTTTCCGGAATCCGGGTGCTTTTTGTAAAGGTACAAGTTACGCTGCCGCTTCATAAAACTGACACGTTTTTGGGATTGCTAGAGAGTAGTGTTAAGAACAACTAATGTTTTGCTTGTATTTACCTCAACGCGGAATAAAAGTACCTACGTTTTGTTCTTAATTTTTATTTAGTGTAAGTGTTCGAAATATTTTTAATTTAGACTACATGTATTTATTACACATACAATGTTCAGATCAATATGTACTAGGTATATGAAAATGATAGCTGATTAAGAACATGTGCGACTTGCTCGTACAGGCTATTTATGATAACGGTTTGCTACTATTGGACAAACATTGTGTAACCTCATTGAAATGTCTAGACTAGATAGTTATCATCACTTCAATTAAATTTAATCAAATAAAGGAATTATTTAAGGCTAACGTTAAAATTTATATCTAATGATAAACGTTAAAATTTTAAAGACTTTTGTATCTGATATTAATAAAACGGAACTTATATGCAAAAGGAATTAAGTTAATGCAAAGACGCATTTCTTTCATTAACCATTCAAAGATCAAAATGAGCAGTGGCATTGAAAACAAAAACAAAAGACAGTGATCTCAGGTCTGCAGTGGTTTACATTTCTCTGCATTATGCAGATTACAAGTCGCAAGAAACGCAAACATATCGTTGCTTTCTTTGAAATGTGAAGTCACAATATTTTCAACTCGTGAATATGTCATAAAAAATTCAAAGTTCAAGAATTGAAGATAGTAGTTACCAACCTATATACCTATCTATACATTATACAACCTATATACATACATTATTTTTCCATTAAAGTGCTCGTATATTTTTCGCGGGATGATTATTACTTTGATTTGGAAATGCATATTGCTAAGTTTATTTCAGTAGATAAACTTTTCTTTTGTTACAAAATATTTTGTCATAAAATTGTATCTAACATTTTTGTATCACACTAAATTTTACAACATTACCTACCTATTCACACTTAGCTAGTATTTCTTTGTAATAATGCTAATGATATTATGGTGGTATGAAAATCAGTATTCGAGTAAATGATTATTTGAATTAATAAATTTTCGATTTCCTCTACTTACTTTACTCGAGCATTAATCTGGTCAATTATAAGCGTAACAATTTATTCTCAGTCACAGTCACTATCAACTTTAACCCCAATAGAATTTTCTTGAATTACCTGAAATATATATTGAGAATGAAGTTTGATTTTACCTTTAGTGCTTTCGACGAGACAATCGATTCTCCAGAGAAGAAGTGCCACGTAGAAATTCCGCAGCATTTTGTCGAGGGAGTGAAACTTTGTTTTACGGAACCGCCTCATCTCTTACTAAGTTTCTGGCAATTTTGCCTTTTACGTTTTTGTACTTTAATGCTACCAACATTACAGAATACCTATCTATAGACTGAGAATATTAACTATTAATTTATTATAAATTAAATCTATATCTTTATCAACAAATACTAATATGATGATAATGTATTGTAACTTATTATTTTTATGTATAGAGATGAGGCAATCATTTTATATTTTAACGGAATCTTCTAAACGTTGACCGTATCTGAAACAATAAGAAAAACAAATATTAGTATTTTCAATAATTACTGCTAAAAGTATGATGTACAAGTAACGATTTTTGCTTTAATGTAGAGCATTCTTATTCCTGATTTAAATTGGGTATGTATTTTATTTTCTTTATTAACAGCTAAGAACAATAACTTAAAACGTATCTATTTATTTTTAACTCCAAGGAAAATATCAAAAAATGGTTGTTTCCAGCATAAACTAAAGGATGCATATATGAATAAAATGATATTAAATTCATAACGGGCTATCTGAGCATCTGTTTGAGAATGTATTTATAATTAAAACTTATAACATCTGTTTCCAGAGCTACAACGCTACTAATGGAATTTAAATAAAGAAAATTTAATAAAGCACATACAATATACATTATATCAAATTATAATTAAGTATACAAATGGCACTTAACATGCTAATCTGCTGTTATACGTAGCTGTTATACGTAGATAAAATAACACAATTTAAAATATTCGCGGCATAATCTTATTTAATTCAAAAAGCTTTTGATAGCTCCTCCAACAAATTTGATTACAACCCCGCTTTTATAAAAGAAAACAAGAGATTATTTTCATTCATAGTTTAGCAATAGTATTGAATTTTGATAGTTCTTAGTGTCATTTCCTTGACGTAATATCATAACAGGAAAAATATCTATTTCACCAAAATAAAAATATTACAATATATTTTGGAAACTGTATAAGGATGTCTATACGCATTGAACGGCCCAAGAGACACGAGGTTAAAAGGATTCCGTATTCAGATTTTAGAGGGCTCATTGTAACCGTAAAAACATTTTCTTACACCGGCGAACGCGTTACACAATTTTCAGCTTCTGACGTCGCTTCCTGCAGAATTCCATTACCGGAATAGCCTCAAGTGAAGCTCTTTTATTTTATACCCTATTTGTTTTTACATGTTAAAATATATCGCGCCGTTTAGTTTACTGGCTTTAGTTTAAATGAACTTAATTAGAGTAATAAACTTGTTAGCGGACCCTTGAAATTAAGCGGGTCGGGTAAATCGCAATAAAATAGTTGGTTGCGAAAGTTTAATATTAAAGGTAAATGTTTAAAAAGTTTTAAATGTCCATTCCAGAGCATGTTAAAATAATTGAATATTCTATTTTATAGCTTAACTCTATGTAAGTTTAATTGTTAGGGGATGTTTTTGTTTTATTTTAACAAGCGACCCGCCCTGGCTTCGGATAAAAATAAAAATAAAAATAAAAATTGTTTATTTCTTTTAAACAAGTTTTCATCTTGGGTTGGAGGTAAGTGCCCTCATTTAAGTATGGCGGATGGCTGCAATATGATAATATAACATGTTGAATCAATCTATCTATTAAAAAAACCCGCATGGAATTCCGTTGCATAGTTTTCGAGATAGGAATAAGAAAAGAGAATCGATTTTTATATATTTAAATACCAATTAAAATTTAAAAAAATAAGCAATTTATATTGCCTCGTCATCTGACAATTTAACAAATTTACAAAGTGTGCGTGAAATTTGTTATTTAAATAAATGATAAGGAGATCTTATAAATGTAATAAATATATAATTTCATACATTCATACCGAGCATGATAGTAAGATTGTGGTCAACACAATATTGTCAGAAATATATTATATCCCCACACTGACTGTAACCACGAACCTGAATATTAACTGGTTGGGTGTTGCGTATAAAATCAACGCGTCAAATAATCAATACAACAATAGTCTATTTGAGATTCCATTCCTAGAATATATTCGAAAAATCGTATTTACTTAGCAGAATAATCTTATCTGTCCAATATATTTAGAACGTAGGACCGTAGGTAGGTAATCTATAGCCTTTGTAAGAGCAGTACACCTGTTCTAGGTGCTGAGATAACAAATTTTATGTTCTCGTTACATTAAATAAATATATCTACTACGCTAAAAAGGCTATTTCGGCTGTTTCATTATACGAGTAATTGGAAATTATTAAGATGATACCACATTTTATAGCTGAAGTTTTCTTCGAGGTAATAATTTGTTGTTTGTTATTAAGTGAAGTGTATTGGTGTTGATGTTATTGTTAAAGCCAAGATTATATTTCTAAGAAATGTTTTTGATTAAGATTTATTATTGGAATGCTTTGTTATACTTACAGGTAGAGTAGAAATGATTTTCAGAATTTGTCAGGGTATTAGTTTTTCTTTTCCTTTTTTTATTTAACTATGTGAAGAAAGTTTAGTAGTATCATGTAGTATATTTAAACCACAAAGAAACTTAAACCGTAAAGAGCTTAAAGATTTAACCATGAAACATTCGGATGTAGTAAGTCAACATTGCCATAGTTAGTAATTAGTATCTACATTGGAGCAATAATTCGTATTTTAGCCATTGAGATATATACGAGGGCGGTTCAATAAATACTTAGCCTACAAAAAGTATACGAAAATTTTGGAAAAGTGGCAGTTTATTTTTCAACATAGTCTCCTTTTAGTTCGATACACTTAGCCCAGCGATGTTCCAACTTTTTTAACCCGTCCGAAAAATAGGTTTTCTCAAACTCTACAAAATAGGCCTCCGTGGCGGCGATAACCTCCTCATTTGATCCATAACTATTCCCGGCGAGTGATTTTTTCAGGTTAGGAAACAAAAAGAAGTCACAAGGGGCCAAATCTGGAGAATACGGTGGATGCAACAGCAATTTGTAGCGTAATTCGACCAATTTGGCCATGGCAACGGCAGACGTGTGAACCGGTGCGTTGTCGTGGTGAAACAGCACCTTTTTCTTGGCCAGATGGGGTCGTTTTTTCTTTAATTCGGCGTCGAATCGGCCCAGTAAATCGGCATAGTAAAGCCCTGTAATTGGTTTACCCTTCTCGAGGTAATCGATGTAGATCACTCCTTGTGAATCCCAGAAAACGGTGGCCATAACTTTTCCGGCCGATTTTACAGTTTTCGCCTTCTTTGGAGCACGTTCCCCGGTCTGGATCCATTGTTTTGATTGCTCCTTGGTCTCTGGTGTGTACCAGTGAATCCAGGTTTCATCGACGGTTACAAAATGACGCAAAAACTCCCCTGGATTCCGCTTAAACAGCGCCAAACACGTCTCCGATGTGGACTCACGGTTGCGCTTGATTTCCGGTGTGAGTAAATGCGGCACCCATCGCGCTGACAGTTTTCTCATGATGAGTTCCTCATGAAGAATATGATGCACTGTTCCTTCTGAAATGCCTACAGTCTCAGCTAGCTCCCGAACCTTCAATCGGCGATCTGCCAATACGAGATCATGGATTTTTTTAATGTTTTCCTCCGTATCAGCTCTTTTCGGTGAACCTGGACGTGGTTCATCAAAAACCGACGAACGGCCACGTGCAAACTCGTTGAACCAATTCTTGACGGTGGCCATCGATGGAGAAGAGTCACCGTACACAGAATCCAAGCCCTCTTTGATTTCGATGCGCGTTTTCCCGTCCAAAAATAAGAATCGAATCACCGAACGATATTGCTCTTTTTCCATTTTTGCAAAACCGATCGACACCTTCGCTTCCATAAGTTGTCAAATTAAAACAAATGAAGGGATTGGAATGAAAATTAAAAAAAATAATTAAAAAAGAATGAGCTACACTGTGGTAAACCTCTTTTGAAACAATAGCGCCCTCTGGCGATGAGGCTAGGTACTTATTGAATGCACCAGGTATGTACATATGGAGACGACACCGCCTACATCACTTATGTTCCGCTCAACATACGCTATATGGCGTAACTGCACGCTCATTTTTTATTTGTTTTAAAGTGAAACGCATCAAATATGCCTTCGTGTGTGTTACGATATTGCACAAATAATACAAATAATACGGAAAAGTGCAAAGGAATAACTTTCATCGGTAAGTACCTAACTAGATAATAATTTTTAAAACTTAGTTAGAGCAAAAAAATGGCGCACAGATTTTCTTCGTGGTGTCTCCTCCATACGTAGTAATATTATCTCAATGATTTTAGCCATTTTTTTTCTTCGTATTTTCTCGATGATACAATATATTATGTATTGTTGCTATAATGCACATCAGTTGAACGTTTAGGTACCTACTCGTATTCAGTTATAAGAGTCATTAGAATAAGCAGAATGATCACTACCGTATCTACTTTTGAATGTTTTGCTTATTGTTATTTTTAATTTAACCTACGTGTTTATTAATACCACCAGTCCGTTAACCTTAAGGCATTATCTAAAGGTTTCAGTTTAACTTTACTTTTTGCTAGGTATATATTATGCTTAAAGAATAAACAATTAGTCCGTCTATACGTACAAATAAAAAAGTCGTAAAGCACAAACGGAAGCAAAGCCCATCGTATATAATAAAACGAGCATAACATACGTCATCGTTGCCATGGCAACGTGACGTAACGACTGCAGCCGTTCCGATAGCATCGCTCTCAAGGGAAAACGACAACTCTCTTCGACAGCACTTTTTGCTATAAAAGAAATAATCAGTTTTCGAACGGCTTTAAAATGTTTTATGATGTTATTTCCACTTGAATTTAAACGAAAGCTCTGGAGGAATTTATTTTTCTCAGAAAATAGGTCAAATAAAAGGTAAATATTTTGTTTATAATATAATTTTTAAATTAAAAACAGGAGACTTAGGGTTGATTCTTCAATCCTTGGTTAAAACTTATTCGTCGAATAATGTAAAAAAACTACCATTTTAAAAACGTATTCTAATTGCCCGTATTTGACAGTTTACGTGACATTTTAATATGATCGTGTAATACTTTATTGGACGGATAAGTTTTATCCAAGCATTGAAAAATCGGCCCTTAATGTCTCCTGTTTCTGCATTATTCTGAATTACTTGTTTTAAGTGGAAAATAATTAATATAAGACAATAGTATAGTTTCTCTGGTAATTGCCTTTATGATTCAGATAAAATCTATAACCAATCTCTTTATTGTGCATAATATAATGCAAGCAGGTAATTCCTCCGTAAACGTTTAAAATTTTTTTTAAATTTTTCCGAAATACTGTTTAAAAAAATACTTTAATCAAGAATATTATGTACATGCTCGTTATTTATATAGCAAGATAACTACATTCTCGGTCGGGTTATTGTAAGCATCGTTTCAGAATCTTGCCTGCCTTTATCGTTTGAATTTATATGCAGAACGACTATTCACTTCTATTTATTTTAATAATAACCAAACTAGGAGAGATAAATTGAAGTATTAAATAACAATATGCGTCCCAAAATAAAAACGTGAAATAAGCGCAGACATTAAAAAGTTTATTGTAGTAATAAGTTTTTTAAAAGATTTGTAGTAGTTTTAAGTGTTTCATCTAAAGCGACACAATGTCTTAATGTGCATCACTCATCTGTTAAACATAGAACAATTTGTGAAATGTAATTTTTGACATACGGCATTAATGTGACACATCTATCATATTTCTAGCATGTAACACTTCCAAAATAAAAAAGGGGTTGAGTGAACAGGCGGCAATTCCCAAGGGAGCTATTTCTTCCGAGCGGTTTATATTTTTAGATACATAATTAACTCTCGAATGTCTCGGGACATGTTTATCAACCGACTCCGCTAGAAATGCGGGATATACCTTATTACACGCGCTCACCTATAGTGATTCATGTCCCGGGTAATACGTTCAAAGCGTCTCCCTAAACGGTATTTATTGAGGTTAAGAATTGTATGAAACCTTTTCACGTATACACATTATATTGCCAAACTTCTTTGAATATAAATAGTTGTCTCAACGCCGACTTTGTTTTCAAATAAATTGGTTGGAAGACCTATAAAAACATGTGAAACATTTTAAGGATATAATATAATAGAAACATAATACAAGAATAATATAACAAAATATCGCTCTTAATTAACATTCTATTTTCATTGTTGCCGAGGAACAAAAGTGTAAAGAAAGCACAAATTACAACATGCTTACAATTAACTAAGAATAAAGGAGTATAATTAAGGTTTTTTTCCACGGTGAGTATAATGCATTCACTCAAGGTTGTTCCAAGAATTAAAAATGAAAAATTGTAAGGTTGTTTGCCTTCAACATGTATTTTTCGTATTCAAGTTCGTCCACACACGACAAAAGGTAATCAGTTATATGGACATAACTGATAAACCCGAAGACTTTTTTATTTGTTTGTATGGATGAACGTGCTTATCAAATATCACAGGAACTGTATTTTAGTTTAATAGTAGTTTTTTTTTTAGAAATACAGTTTTTGAGTTGTACATTTATCTATGAAGGATATTTTATATAACATCACGTACGACCTTTTACGACCAAATAGCAGCGGGGCATCAATGAAAAATGTGAAAAATGTTACTATGTTGGAAAATCTTTTGAGAGCAGTCATGGTTGCCTTGTCGAGTCCATATACAATTAGTCCATTGAAAAGTTACATTTGGGGTTGCGTTTTTTAGAGGACGCAATTTTATTTTTTCGATGTGTAGGGGGGGGGGGGGTAAGTGAGAAGCTAAAACCAAGTTTGTGGGGTCGCCACCCTTGTTCCACGGCCGCCATCTTGAAAATAGCGGTTGACATGGTTTTTACGATATATATCATGAACTATATAACAGATAAAATAAATTGTTGACATTATTTGTTGCAAATTAAATTCTCTACAAATTTGGTCCTGTGTCTTATTGTCATAGAACTACAAATAAAAAAGTTATAAGCGAAAATGTTCAGAAATACGAGATATTTATATTTTTCAGTAAAACTTTTTTTTATCATTTTACGAAGAAATCATATCAGACCATTTTTGTAGATTGTTTTTCGAGGAACAACTTTTACATACAACATTTTTTCACTAAGTACCTAAATAGCTAAGGTTTTACAGCGCTCCGAAGTGAGTACTATCCCTTTCACACCTAACTTGGCAAGTGGGTGTGAAAGGGATAAAAAAACATACAGGCGTCATTCAAGGTCATATTTTCTTGTTACAAGTTAATGTTCATACTGAAATCTCCAGTGTATTAGATATAAGCTTCTTGATTGCATACGATCAGTCTGACAGAACGTCGACGCATCATGCGACCGCTTTTATCATATTATCGTATTTCAGTCAGCACATCATTCGTAAATGACGATCCTAGTATGAATGGTGCGTTTCAGCTACAGCACATTTAACGCACTAAATAATACAAGATTTTAACGAATGCACGAACTTATGCACAAAATGCCATACCTCGCTTCTAGCCCCGTGTAGCCCGATCATAAGGAAAGCTAAAAGATTACCGCTATATTTTAGCGCTTCCAAGCATTGTCCAATTTACTATTCTCTTTGTCTCTTGTGTTTTAAATAGTGTATGCCCTCTCCCATAAATATATCACTTTCTGACATTGAAGTATTTGAAATGAAGTAAGTAGGTAGGAACTAGGAAGGTAGTACTTATTAGCCAATTATATAATGAAGTTTAATATATAATGTAAAATATTTACGTGATAAAGTTAAGTGATTAAGTAAAAAAGGAGATATACAAATATTTAGGTACAGACTTTTTATGCTGATCGTAAATAAATGTAAAAAAACGACAACAAATTGATGAATGTAATTACATTTTCATTGCAAAAGCGTCAATGCTTTATCAACAAATAATTTAAAACTTACTCGATCCATTTATATGATTATTTATGATGATAGATCTTTATCAATTTATCTTCTGTGTTTTAGCGAACACACATCAAACTGCAGTAACCGAGAATAGCCAATGATAAAACACAACGTTGAGCAACTTTTACTGCGGCCCAAAAGTTTAATGGAATATTTAGAAAATATCTCCAGTGTCTAACCCACAGAAATATCTCCCTAAGCCATTGAAATTGGCTTTGATGTTGGCGAGCTAATGATGCGAGAATAGACACGGAAGACAATTGTCTCTATCGTAATCTTTTATACGAGGGGATCTGGCCTCGCTATCCGAGAGGGAGTTGTGACATATTTTTAATTAAACATGCATTAAATTTTATGCTCTGTTTACAGTGAAGTGATACTGGGGTGTACGGAGAACTAAAGAGTATCTTGTATTTATAACTATGCGATAATTAATAATTATCTATAGACACTTAGGTGTATTTTTGTACCTACATACCTACGATTGAACTTGTGAACATTATAATTATTAAGTAAGATGCAATAACAACTAGAATGGTCAAGGTCACCAAAAATATGAAATTCATGAAATTAAACAAAAAGCTTTCTTTTTTATGGCTGTGAAAAGAAAATGCCCCAAGCGTATAAATTTTAGCATCCATTCAAGTATGCAGAATACATTATGTTAATTTGAAATGATGATTTTAAATAATATTTAATTTTTCCTGTTAGTAAAGTAATTACTATAATGTTACGTTAATTATTAATTACATGACCTCATTAAATTAATAATCAACGAACTGATTAACCGACGTATGATTTAATTAATTTAATATGTTATTATTAATATCGTCTTTTTCATAAAATCGTAACACAAACTAATGTCGTTTTAAAAATGTTTTTTTATTAATATTTAAAGTGAATAAGTGCAACTTCAGCCCGTTACGCAATGCTGATCGTAGAAGAAAGGTTAGGATATTATAACAGTTGATTTGACGAACACACGCAGGGGGAGGTTTACGTAGAAACGAGCATACTGTAGCTATGCTCGCTGCAAGTAAACCGACCCCCCCTGCGACAGAAGATGGAATAGCCCGGCAATAGGGCAGCGATATCCTTATTGGATACCGACGCATATTGCCACATTATGGGCTTGGGAGAGTCGCCAAGTCGCGGCACTCACCACGTAGGCGGTGGGGGTATAAGGCCTGGCTGTTAACCCCTGCCGTCGAAGGCGAATGGTGGCCACCGTTGGGTTTTAGTGGGTATGGCTTTTCGCGAGTCCCACATACCCCCTCACGCAGAAAAACTGCAGAGGGGGATGCGTAAATGCATTTCCCAACGTTAAAAAAAAAAAAAAAAAAAAAAAAAAGGATATTATAACAGTTAACATTTACATAAAACGAGCGAACGCTCATTCTAACCCCACTATGTCAAATTCTTCCAGTGTAAACATGCGTAGAGCAGGCTTTCGTTGTTCTTAGTGCGTTCGAAAATATTCTATGCAATGTTATAATACTGAAAAACACTGAATACGAGTTTTCGTTTACAATAAAATATCGCGAAAGACTGCTGATTGCTCTAGCTCTATGTTCGTCTGATGTTCTAATATTTATATCATGTCAATGTAGATTTAGTTGACAATTCACTATTTGATTCTTCACTTCTATATGTACCTGCTGATCTTCGGTTAGATTTAGGTACATTCGTGAATTAAGATATTTTCAAATAGATCTAGTTAATGTGCCTATAGCTCTTCAAATACGCGTTCATTTAAGGATTACTTTTCCTTCATCCTCATTATTGTGACAAATCACAATATTATTAAAAATTATCTTAGGTATAAAAATACCTAAGATAATTTTTTACTTTCCCTTTCTATAACTCCATTAAAATAATTCTACTGCTTACCATAATTCCATAAAATATATAGCCTATGCCAGAATAATGAAGCTTTTGAAACATTAAAAAAAAATGAATTCGATTCAAAAACTCAAAAATTTTAGTCTATATCTCTTTATGACATTACAGTTATTCGTAAGATAACTGACTTTTAATGAAAATAAATATTATATTATAAATAGGACTTACTTTAACGTTTTCATTCTATCCGAATTTAAGAGTAAAAATTTACAGAAAAACTGTTTTAGCGCTTTCAAGATATTACTCCGGTAATATTTAATTTTAGTACGCAAGTGTTCTATATCCCTTTTAATAGGATGAAACCTGAATTCGGTTCTCCGTTTTTACTTTTTATTCATGAATTATTCATTCAGAATCCTGTGGGAGACGTGTCAATAAATGAGAACAGATTTTTCGAAAATGGTTGATATTACAGCGGCCTCCAAGGGTTTTAAGTTAAATTAAGTTGACGTTCATCCTCTAATTACCATAATTGAAATATATATTTGGCCAATTTATTGAAGAAAAATGTTTGGAAGAGAATTATTGAAACCGCTTAGAGTTACTGTGTATCGACTACCTTAATAAAATTAATATAAGCTATCTTGGAATGTATTTCTAAGGGATTTGTAAGGAATTTGAACTTCTATTTAGTTTGAACCTAACTCAAAGCAAACTTTTGGGTCTGTACGAAATTGGAAACATCCTTAGGAAATCGAAGTTTAGTCTCGTTTTGTCATTTTTTAAACGTTTTGGTCCTTTTAACTTTTGTTTAGTATTGTCAGCTTGTTTAGTAACTTTGTGAAATTTAAGGGATCTTTAGAGATTTTATTTTGAATAATTGTTGTAAGCTTACTCTTTTATTTGTATAAAGAGAAGGTAAGCTACAAGTACAATGCCTCATAACCAAGACTAAACAGTAGGTTCCACTAACGACTGTAGAGTCACAATAGACATATTTCTTAAAAAATTTAAGAATAAACTCACAATTTTGCTTTTATCACTTTAAACTTTCATCTTATCACCGATTCTTAAAAAAAAACCAACAGAAATTATACCTACTATGTAATGAAGTTAAGTTAAATGCAAGATATGATGATAAAGTGTTTCCTATTAATTTTGTATATTCTGTGTGTTTTAATTGATTATTTTTTTTAGTTTCACCACAAAATAACCAATGGTATTTTTAAATAACAACGTGAAATAGTTGTTTGCTTAAAAAAGCGAATTCCTATAGGCTATGCCTCTAGTGGTACGGTAGAGAGATATATTACAACAGTTTCAACATGGATTTTTTAAAACCGAAAATTGAACAGTTTCCTCTGCCTGCTGACCTAGAAATCTCGGTAGAGATTTAAATCCACAAATGGTTTGATTTTCAATGCAAAAAAAAAACATTATTGATTCTCTTTTTCAGACTGTCTTATTTGCAATAGTTATTTAGTTGTTTAATCCTCGTATTATGAAGTATCAGTATTAAAAAATACTTTACCTTTATGTACAATTGCGTTTATTCTGGTAATTCATTCTTAAAATTACTCCTTCCACCTTGTAAACATAATTGCAAGCATAATTTAAATATAGCGCAGAAATAACTATAACATCAAACGAAAATGTAGCGTTATTTTTTCGTTTTATTTTCCAACGCACACATCGAAACGCTTCACAATTTATACACACATCCAAATACACAGCTATTTCAAAATAGATGACATTATTATGATTTGTAGCACAACAACATCATATTTCAATTACTATAATTAAGCAAAACACAAATACTACACGCACGGGATCATAGTGCAAAATTAACTTATGCAATACGATAATGAACTGACGCTGATTATTTACAAGTACGAATAATTCATTTGGTAGTCAAATTATCAGAAATGAGATTGTTAATTAGTGGGACGGTCCGATTTTCTGTTATGACGAACTGAGATAATCAGGCCTTTTAAATAACTGAAAATTTACTCCGCTCTTAAACTTTATTTACCATTAGGCTTCTGCTTTCGAAACGTTAATGCGTATAATCCATTCAAGAGTGTAGTCCATATTAAATGAACGTTACATTCGGAGGGACTATTTAATGTAACTTTAAAACTAAAACACATAAATTATGCTCCACTCTGTATTCAATTCGGTAATGGTTAGGCAAGCTTTACAGTAGACATATAACGATATATTATGTACGATTATTTTGCTCGAAACGTTTCATGATTTCCAGAACTGCTTTAATATTTTATTTGTATTAATTTGTGCTAGAAATAATACTGTTTAATTAAAGCACGGATTTAAATAAAAGCCCCGTGGGTATCATTAAATTAGTCTAAATAAGTAATTGTTTGTTTAAAGCATGAATTTCAATAATGGCTAAAATAATATTGTATAACTAATAGAAATTCAAAAAATAAACATCAATACTAATATGTTACTAATGTATGTTTAGGATAGGTTGATATAGAGTTACCTATAAAAGTAGTTTTAAGTTAATACAATCAAAAACGTGACTAAAAACAATTATACATTAATAATATTTAATTAGCACAAAGCAATTTTTGTACAGGTTTTGTACATTTTGTACAATGTTTTTGTTACAAGGGTTTTGTACATTGTTTTTTAATTGTTATTATTAAATACAGATCAAACTATAAATTGTGAACTTCAAAAGAATTTAAAGTTGAATACTAAGATTATAAATCCACAATCCACAATCCACATATCAATTAGCATTTTTATGTCTTCCAAACTTATAAGTCCCTTACATCGATTCAACAAAGTAAACAACAATTCAATTACACAAACAATTATGTTAAGGCATCCAAAACTCAAATGAGCTTTCATCTCGGAGTCGTCAATATCTCGATGGCAAACCACTCTCAGAAGTTCCCCTGCCTTACGAACTTTGTTGTAATAAATATGTTTGTATTAGGCGTATGTTATCGCGCTAACGTAATTGAAAAAGTTCTGACAAGGGTTAACTGGTCTCTTGAAACACTCGTGCCACTAGCTAGGCGTAAATTGTGCTATTTTATATCGCACAATGTCATGGGTGAAGTATTTATGTGATGCTATTATGTTTTATATCTCGTTGAGGATGCGAGCTTGTTATAAGGTGCTTGTTGTTAAGAGGGACTTTGATTCCTTACAGCCGTACAAAACAGGGACTGTGTCCTCATAGTCCTCTTATAATTCTTTTTAGGGACATTATTTTTTTGTCATGTTTAAAATAAGATCAACTCTCACATTATAATCATAATTTAATTATTAAAATCATATTAACTTCAATCGATTTCAAACAGGATTTAGTTCAAATATTCATCGACGAATATTATTAAATTTATGTTCAAGTTGCTGTAAAAGGAATTGCAAATTTTTTACCAATTAGCACAAACTATCATTAGAATTGAAAATTGCATGATTGAATTGCTATTAAATAGCAAATATTATAAATACCTCAATGTTATTACTAAATACCACGATCAAATAGAAGCAATCTATTACATTTGGTTTATAAATTACTAGCTTTCCGCCCGCGGCTTAGCCCGCGTTTTCAAAGAAAAACCCGTTCCCGTAGGATTTCCGGGATAAAACCTATCCTATGTCCTTTCTCGGGTATCAAAATATCTCTATACCAAATTTCATGCAAATTGGTTCAGTAGTTAAGGCGTGATTGAGTAACAGACAGACAGACAGACAGAGTTACTTTCGCATTTATAATATTAGTATGGATAACGCGTTTAAAAGTTTCGACTGACGTACCTATAATTAAATATCCAAACAATAATTCAGAAGCTCTCAGCTCGTTATAAGAATATCAATTTACAAGTTATAAAGCTTTGATACTAATATTTATTTAAATTATTATTAAACGAAAATTAGTGTTTATCTTCCCTGTTGTTAATAAAGCGTGTTTATTCCGTGCAATTTATATAATTTAACTTCATGTAGACATTATGTGAATTTTTTTTTGTAAGACTTGCGCATCATAACGTAAATTGTACTGTAACATACCTAGTATTCATTTAAGCCTGCACGTAATTACTTAGTTCCATTTACACGATACGATCATTATACTGAGTGTGCAGTGACTTCTAATAACACCCCAAATATTAAATACATCCTGTTAGGGCGCTTGTGCACTACAAGGAATTTTACCGTCCGGCATTCCGATTTTTTACGGTCCGGTGTGGCATGAAAAAACCGATGAATTGCTTGTGCACCTGTCCGTCTTTACTCGGATCAGTGCGGTACAGTTCAAGGAAGTTTGGCGGTATAATGCTATCATAAATGATTGTTTTTGCATTTTACAAGAAACGAGTAAAAAATATAGAAGGTGAAATATCATATTACTTCGTTATAATAAAAAGTAAAGTTCCGTAAGAGATTTAAAATGCGTGTTTCACTTATTTATTTTAATCGGTGACGAGGAGCTAAAGCTATTCCCACTTGAACTTTAACTTACCAACACTTACTTAGATAATAATTATAGGTCAATGCTTGGTCAATGTATATAAAATAACAATACCGACTTCTCAAATCTCATTGCCAACTAAAAGAAAGTAAAACAAGAGCTTGCTTTTAATTGGCATATGCAGAAAAAAACAGTAAAATCCAAGCAAGTGGGCATTCGAAAACAATTATACCTACAGCGACTCGTAGACACAAAAAACCATCCGGAATAGGGAAAAGTAAAATGTCGGACAGTAAAATTACGTATAGTGCACAAGCTAGTATATAGATTAATGGCGTGCCATACCGGACCGTAAAAAATCGGAATGCCGGACCGTAAAATTCCTTGTAGTGGACAAACGCCCTTAACCTTCTGTTAATTGATGAAGGATAGAATTTCAACATCAATCAAACATTAACAACAAAATAATAAAATTGCTTGTTTACATATTAACGATAGCTCATTATGATACATTTTTTACGTGTATTTAAGTAGTCCGTTTACGTTTGCAACGAATTCAGTCTTTTAATAATTTATTATGAAATAATACGATACCTATTAAAAAAAAGGGAATGTCTATTTCTTTGACGGTTTGATTTTTTTTCAATGTTTTCGGCCAATTTCCTAACTAGCTGAAGCACCAAACGAGAATTACAAAGTAAAATGAAATACTGTTGAATTACTGTTGATATAGGGCGTGTAAATTAGGCTATTTGTATTGTACAAAAATGAATGGCTTTGGCCCCGGCCTATTTTACCAAATTAGGGTTGCCCGCAAAAAATAATCACTTTAAATAGATCTTTAGAATATTTATATTAAAAACGAATATCGCAACGTCTTTCTTTTCAAATGAATCAGAAATTTTCAAATTAAATAGGTTTCCTATCTTTTAATCGTTTTATCATACATTAAAAATTAAATTAAAACATCGTAAGGAAGAGCAGAGTGAATGGGGCTCCGCTTCAGATGTAAGCACCCGCACCTAATGAATTTTGAGATGGCACTTATATTTCTAATCTTGAGGATCTCTTTGAAGTGAGAAACCCTGAATTAACGAGTTTTTAAATAGGGCCGGGGTAATAAATACTTTTATAGCTATGTCACAAATATAAGCGTTTAGTAAAACATTTAATATAAATAGTATCACACGTATCGATTCAAAATATAAATCGTTAAGTCAGCTGTTTAAATATTTATCAAGTTATTTGCAGTTATAAAATACGAGTTTACTTATGGTAGGTACTATTGGTTTAAGGAATATCAAATATTTTCGATAACCATGTTATAATTACTATGAAACAGGATACGTTGAATACGTAATGATAATATTGTAAACTTAAATAATATATTTAATTAAATCCAAACACTTTAATATTTCATTTCAATATGCAGTATTAATTAAAAATGATAACATTTGACCCATATATTAACCATATTGACGATGAAAAAATACGGTTTCAGCGTTCAAATCATAAATTGAACATTGAAAAATTCCCAGAGAGTTCCAGTTATTTTTTCTAAGTTTTAACTTCAAAACTCGTTTCTCATACTTTTCTCCATATTATAATTTTAAAATGCTATTCAAATAACTTTTCTCGCATTTTATGACAAGTTGCAATTTGTTGCGGTACTTATTTGTGGGGTAAAAAGGCAAAATTAAAAAATGTTAGTACGCATTATAATTTTTTTTCTCTATTAGTAAAGAGAGATTTCGCCAATGTGCATTATGCGTAAAAAAGTCTGAACTCAAATAAATTTGTAGACTGCTACTTGCCAGACTTGTATTCTTGGGACATAGAATAATATAACATTGCTAGTTTTATATACATTTTTTTCTGCTCAAAAAACATTCAAACATTGTCTTGTCCTTGTCAACTATTGAATACACTATCCAATAGTGTATGGTGAAAATAAAAGTTTTACGGATAAACATAAACATATACATTTTATCTATATGGATAAACTATTACAACTGTAAGTAATAAGAGTGATCACCTAAGGAAAAACTCTTTCTTTCACTACACTAGGGTAATACATGATATTCCATCAAAAGTTGTCGCACGAATTTCACATTGTCTCGTCAAAACGCCACTTGTTTCAATTTTTGTCTTATAATATGCTATTAATTAATTTGACTTCTTTTTATAAATTATCAGCAATTTTAGCTGACAAATAAGCTAACAGAACACATTCATAAACTATAAAACTGTATTTCGTTTCTACTATGTGGAACCAAGATAAAAAATAGCCTATGTACTAAACAAGACAATATTATTTACCTGCACTAAATTTCATACACATCTGATAAGCTGTTTTCGTGAAAGAGTCACACATTAATCCATACATTCTTACAAACTTTCGCTTTTATAATATTGGTAGGATAGGATTTTCCGTGAATTCATTTTTCCTTTACGTTTTTTCTTGTGACAAAATTAATATGCACGTGCTTTTGATAACAAATCAGAACTCAGAACAAAAGTGTTAAGTTTATATCAATCTATAAATTATGCAATTATTTAATTAATGCAAGCCTAATTGCTAGTTCAGCCGTAAAAATATAAAACAAACGAATAAAAAAAGTTATGAATTAATAAAGGCGAAATTGTAGTACATATCTACATTTATTAAATAAGTACCTAAATACCTTTGCTATAAATCAATCACTTTTGTGCCTCTTTACTGCGTAAAGGAACTTTTCAGGAATTCCAACTACCAGTTAGAATACCTGGAAAGTACTTAGTTCGGTCTAAATCCTATAAGTATGTTGTTGTAGAGTTTATCGTTATAATACAAACACAGACACATAGGTATATACTATAACAAATAACATATTTTATATTTTTTTCTAACTCACCAGAGTCTAATAATTTTGTTTTTTTATAAGATGTTTTACATTGATCATTATTACCATTTACAAACACTTAAAATACGCGAAATTGCGATCTAAAGAAAGATCCTAAAATTGTCTCTACCAATGAACTCTACATACGTCATGCCTTCTACCTTCTATCTAATACACAAAAAGGGATAGATAATTCAAGCGCAATTATAAAAAAAGTAACTACATAAAACATAAAACTTACTAAGTACATAACACTTAATTAATTACTTATCAACGTAGAGCGTAATGCGTACATAACAATATTTTCATAAATGTTTCAGGCTAAGAAAGATCGTCTGTTTCATTAATTATAAAACATCTTTATTATCAAGAAATTAATAAACATTATTCAAGATCTGAACACAGAATAAAGTTGTTAAAACTTTATAGTATCTGTATCCGTTAATAATAAACAAGCTATGAACTTTCTTTAATGTTTTTATTACTTTCCTAAAAACGCTGTAAATATAATATTTATTATGACTCATAATCCAAATGTTTGACAAATTATTCATGTTGTTATGTTATTTTCATTTTAAAATATTTTTATTATATTTTATTATTTATTTTATTCGATATTGGAGATTGATGCTGTGGAATAAATTATAGCATTTTGGTATACATATTTATAATACGTACATATGATACGACACGATAACATTTCATTTAAACGAAAAGCAAGTGTGTAGATTCAAATAGTAACTTGCTTAGAAACAGAGATTTTTTTTAACTTCATTAATTATATTTCGAGCAACTTTCTTTGTTTAAATAATGGGTAAACTTACTTATTTTCAAATCACTTTCCAAATCGTTCAAACCAATGTTCACTCACTTAACACAAAACTTAACACACGCTAATTTCGATATTTCCGTCAACACTTAAAAAATTCAGCCGTCGTCAAACAGTTTTAGTTTTCGTCACGTAACAAAATTTAAGCGCGCGAAGATACGTCTCCGCTATCGCGCGAGCCAGAGAGATCTAAAAAATCTGAGTCCTGGAAGCTTATTGCCATGCCGTTTCATGTTGAAGCTTCAACTACGAGCATTACACGACTTACAACTCTGTTGTGAACGCTTGTAAGTCGACTCCTAAAGTTGGCGCTGACGTCGTTTCACAACTGAAGACCAGAGATAGGGGAAGAAGTACAGATGCTGCGCGCATGCGATTTTGGGTGCTAGACTCACACAGCGAAGTAACGTAGCAGTGTGTGTACATGAATGAAAAACATTACATTGTTTGAGTCGGCGTTGGACACTATTCTTGGATAAGTATTCCGCATCTTCCCTGGAGGCGACTAGTAATCGGTTGTTGAGGAAAACTGTTGGGCTCTTCGGTTTTAGTGATACTTAAGTTCAAAGAACAATGATTCTACATACGTCCATCGCATAAAATGACCTGACATGGCTATAATCTATAATATAACTTGAAAAGTTTGGTCAAACTTTTTTGAATTTCACTTCATTCAAGTGGTTGATGTTTGCTTATGTTTTGTACTTTCTCATTTTTTTCTTACATCAACCTAATTAAAACATTGAAGTAAATAAATAAACATGAATTTACTTTCATGATTTCGTAGTAATTTTATACAGATGCAAGTTTTGTGAACGTACTTGAGAATTCTGAAAAGCGCGCGGTTAATATGAATTATTTGATTAATTAACGTGAAATTTTTTGTTAACAGAATTTATTAAGTTTATTTTAATTTCAGAATCCAAATAATGACATATTATTATATGTTGACCTTGTAATAATAAATAATTAAAGTCGACCTTACATTTCAATTTTCAATGTATTTTTCATAAAAAAAGTGTTGGTAGATGTTTTATTTGAATTTTCTTTATATGTCTTTTTCCCATCTTGTCTCGTTTATATAATATTTCTAGATAAGTTATATGTTTAAGATAATTTCCTCGTCTTTAAATATAAAATATTTATATGGTGTTATTTTTGCTTTTGTTTTAAGCTATTTTTATAGCACATGATAAAATCAAACACAAGCGGCGCGGGCGCGGGCGTGCCATAAGCGCACCTCTTCAACCTGTTTTGCACAACGTCTTTCTTCTACATTTTGTATGAAAGAACTTTGGAAATAGCCAATTATAGCGCACCCTGTCCCGCGCCTAATAGTAGCCAACGCTAAAATAAAAGGACAATAGGAATTTGAACTATTAAACAACGTCAAACGAACAACGCACATGTTATGGTTGGCAGTTATCTCGACATGAATGACTGAATCCGAAACACTTCAGAACATCGACATCCAGGCTACAGCAAAAGGAATTTTATTCCTTCTCTATTCGTTAGTAATCTGTTATACCTACTAGGAATTTAATTCTGTACTATATACGATTTCTTTTTGTGTAGTAATTTGTACTCGTACACGTTTCAATATACTTAAAAGAAATGTTTTACGTCTATTTTTAATGGTATCTTTATTTTCATTTAATTAGCTTCATTCATTATTTCATTAATATTAATGTCCTTTATACAAATATTTGATGGAAACCAAGTCGAACGAATGTAAATAAATATTATAAAAACCTAATTTAATTGAACTGTGGTGGATACTAAACTTTTTTCTGTCTTTCTAAATTAATTAAATATGTAAATTATAAACTGAACATAATTGAGTATATTAATTACAACCTATGTATTAAATTAAGTTTCCTTTAAACTTGAATGCCAATCGAATTATATCAGAGTTTTCCTTATTTAATACCTTGGATTAGCCAAAGCTTTGCAGTCCACTATATAATTAACAAAATCTATCTGGCAGACTGAGAAAGCGGTTCGTAGTAAAGGATAAGCGAAATGGCTCGAGAAACTCGGGCCCGGGGGATCGTAAAAGTCAACGCGTGCATTTCAATTTAGTTATACCTGACACATTTTTATGAACACAAGATTTTGCTTATAAAGTTGCTAAATAAAGTTTTTTCCCTTTGAATTATAGCTTAAAAATGTTATGTAGGTACATTATCTATTATGCAGGTAGTTAGATATTTACAAAATAATACCCGGCAATTATTTAATTCTGAAATTGTATGCTGTTTAAAGACGTTTGGATTCGAAAAAGTTAATGATTATATAGAATGATATTAGATTTTAATTAAAACTGAAGCAAACGTTAAAAATATATTTACTAAATCTACAAAAAAAGCTCTTCAAAATCCAGGTTAAAACATAAGCATGAAAGATATCATTCTCGTTCGTTAATGCAGTTTATTTATGTTTCAGAAGTTTACGTAAACGCATAATAACAAAGTCATAAACCCTTTCAAAGTGTAAGTTAAAAATAGCCGACATATGGGAACACAGGGCAACCGCAAAACATACGTCAAGATGTCTTCTCTTCGTCATATGTCATCTTCACGTCTGTAAAAATATCGTTACTTGATACCAAGTGATACCCTTAGTGAAAAATATGTTCGTTACCACGTTACGGTATCTTCAAATGTTTTGGATACAGCTGAACATTAGCTGTCTTACCACAAAAAAAAAAAGCGCGGGTTCTCTTTAATCTAATTTTGTCGTATTTCACATAGACAACTATTAAAGTGTGTATCCCTGGTTTAAAATTAGACTGTGTTTAAATTGTTTTGTGGTAGAGATTGTCTAATCTAAAAATGAACGCCCTTCCACTAAACTTAATTGTTTCAATGTGTGAGGACAAATAATTATTGAACCACTTTATATGTGTGCGCGCGTCGATTCTACTGCAAACTTTGACACTCGCGCACTGATTTGTCAACTAATCGGGCGATCAGTTCAGGTGCCTAGCATTGTATGGCGGGGAGAGCGCGCTATGTACGGAATGACACGTCCGTTCTGTCGTGCATCGCGTCATTTATGCACTAGTTGGTCAACTGGTGCTGTCGTTCGGGCATGGACGGGACTGGAGGACTGAACGACCAATGAGGCAGACCAATTTGTGTGTATTGCGTCTATACACGTACTTTGAATGTGAGCGTAAACACAGTGGAGGGGCGTTCATTTTTAGATTAGACAATCTATAAGACCATAGATGTTTGGATTGAACAACTCTATTTTTACAGCAAGAATAATATGACACCGCTATGCAAGGAATTTCAAGCACGGCGACGAAATTTGAATCTGACCAAGATTGTGGAAATCCTAAAAATAATATCTTTCCATCAATTCAGTTTAAGCTGAAATGGGCTAGAATTTTTCCAACTTGTTTTTTGAAACATATTTTTATCTGTTCCTAATCTTAAATAGGTATTGACAAGGGAAAATAAATAAAAGTCCAGTGGACAGAAAATAGTTCTGTGTTTGGTCAAATATAGAGTAATACTGGTAATTGCTTTATTTGAAAGTAATCGTATATAGAGGTCACTCATAAAAAAATTATAATCAACGTAGTATCAATTAAAGATTCAAGTAAATATGGAAGCAACCAAACATAATATGCCTGAATTATTATCGTAAATGTAACATAAGGCAACATAATATTATATTATATTTGTAAATGATAATTAAACAAAGTGAAACACATTATAAATAAACATTATTAAATAATAGCAAAGAACACTTTCTTTCATTCAAACATACCAAGTTAAAAATACTGTCATAATGCTGCCTGATAATAATCTTCCACGTAGAATATCTCGCTACAAAAGATTCCAGGGAATGAGGGTTACAAAACCAAAGAAGACGTTAGAGCTTTCAAGCCAAAGTATACTTTCAATATTGATATTCATTACGTGTTCGATAACATTTGTTTGTTGTTGAGGTATCGAGGTATCGTGATTGCGGCGAATGGCTCAACAAACACCGACACGCATACAATTTGCAAATATGAATGGCAATCGAGTGCCCCCCCCCTCCCCCTCCACCCTTTCCTCCACGGTAGACCCAATGTTCGTTACGTACGGCTTAACATCGGATTTTAAAATGTCCGAAATTTCACAACAAATTGCCTTTTTATGCGAAGAATTCGATCAGCCACAAAAATAAATAAAATGCATGTAAATAGATAGATATAAAATAGCGTGTTGCTGACTTTTTTTATTTTAAAGTTAACTAGTCTCAGTTTTATAAAATATACTAATAAAAATTTAAACTAAAAGTTAAATGTTAAAACTCATTTTGATCCAGCGAAAATACATTTTACATTCAAATCGCGGGTCACGGAAATCGTTTAGGAAAACTTTTATAAATGTGCTATAATCATTATAATGTATATGTAACTTTATTGCTTAAAAGTTTAACTGCTCCTGGAGGGACTATTACTAAAACAAAGAGCAATTGTATGATGAATAATTTACGACTTTGGCTGGATATATGTTAAGATTGATGGTAATAAAAATTGTCATGGTTTCTTTAGAATTATTATTATACAGGGTGTGCTTTGTTTTATGTACTATAAATAAATAAATGTGTGTGTGTGTGTCAATGAAACTTGTAGTATTTCAGACGCTGATTATGTACACTGAAAATTATTTGAAATGCATTTAAGAAGATCTTTTTTAATAAAATGTCAATAAGAAATAAATCATTATATATAAACAACTAGCGGTCCGTCCCGGCTTCGCCCGTGGTACCTGCATGTTTAAACTAACCTATCTCTCAAGTTGGATCGAACTGCACATGGTGTGTGAATTTTATTATAATTTGTTTAGTGGTTTAGGAGTCCATTGAGGACAAACATTGTGACACGAGATTTATATATATTAAGATTAAAACATCAAAACAGTAAAAGGTAACTGGGATAGCCCAGCGTAAAAAATGAGTTTTGAACATTTCACAGTATCCATCGAAAGATTTAATGGATAAATCTTTTGTCATCGAGATACGTCGAGGGAACTCCCTAAAATACGTACGCGATAACTACTCACGAGTCACGACCCACATCATGTAGTGATATCATACGGTTGAAAAGTTTGTATGATTGAAAAGTTTGTCTTTGTTTAATCGAAATAATCTCAGGAACTAACAGGTGGAATCGAAAATTATTTTCGTGTTGCATAGTGCATGGATAGTTGCGTGGGTCAACTAGGTTTCTAAATATGTAGAGCTGCAATACGACACTTGTGAAATCAACAGACGATGATGCACATTCATATGTTGATAATCCCGCGATTAATTTTATCAACAAATTCGTACGTGATTGCAATACAGGATTATAGTAATTATGCGAGTAAAACATAAATATTTCGGGAATTTTAACCAAACATTTTAACAGCCCTCTGTGTCAGCTGCATTGGGTCATTACATCAACTAATCGTTGTTAATAAAATTTTATAACGCTATTATACGCCGTGTTTATCACGTAACCTTTCTATAATTAAAAATATATAATGTTCGCAGATTTATAAAATAAATATAATATATAGGTTATACAGTACGACGTGGCCTATATACGGGCTCATGCAGTCATGTATGTGGTTGGCGTGAGTGATGGGTTTTTAAACACGAGTTTTAAATTATTATTGATAATAAAATTTACAAAAATAACCTCTTAAATCGAGGGTACAATGTGATGCATTTTTAATGTCATCTCTATCGGATTTTATACGAATTTATAAATACCAATTTACTACCTTTAAGGATGGTATTCTATCAATATCACCTTTATCAAAAATCTGTGACAAGTTTGCAAAATCTTATTGGCATTAGGTACCTACACAAAACACATACAACATGTCATAATTTAACATAGGAAACTTTGAACACATACAATATTGTTTAGCGGAAAACAACTAAAAGATAAGAAAAAACGTGATCACGATGCGAGGTATGTCTTGAAGAATTGGGTCAGTCAAGATCCCTTTCCTTTCTTACCTGCGTCTATTAGGTCCCACCCAGATCCATTATTCCATTTATAGTTGAAAACACGTATGCTAATTCTTATTGTTTCTTTTTGTTGCTTTATAATGCGTAAAATAGAAGGTACATTGAATTGCTTAAACAGCTTATTTTCTTACAAAGTTGGTTGGTTGATACAAAGCTACATTTTTTTCTTTTGTTCTTTTTAACCACTTTGAAACATGCATAATTTAGAATAATTAACGCAATGTTTTGACTTATCTAAAACTAGAAAACATATTTTTCAAACGCAATCGATCGAAACAGTAAGCAAACGTTAAACCCTTCAATCAACACTGTTGTTTATAAAGTGATACATAACATTGCGCTGTGTTTGCTCTACTAATTATCCGATAATTTATCTTCAGGAAAACCATACCTAGCTTTTAAAGCACATGCAATAGGAGATTTGTATGAAATAATAAATGGTTATACTTTTAGCGTTTTTTACAGTTATTGTTTAGTAATGGCGGAAGTAATATTTTGAAAAAATAGGCAGTAGTAGGCATGTTGTGTACAATTGCAGTACAAGTCAAAATAAAAAGGCATGTTGAAAGTGCTACTCACAAATGATTTAAATTTTAGGTAATTTTGAATGTTTCGTGTTTTCTACTTTAGAATTTACCAATTGTGTAGAATTATGATAAGAAGTAGATCTCACAAACATTATTCTCGCCGATTACATATGCGAAGCAGGTCGCTTCAAGTTGGCAAGTCAATTTTATTACGAAGTTTGTCCACAGTCAGCGCGACAACTTCATAAAAATTCTATAAAACTGCAAACAATTTAACCAACTTCAGAAAGTGGTTTCGAACGTCACTATCACGCCATCTTTCCGAGGGAGGGCTATTGTTAGGCCGTCAGATGTTAGAATTCATTCTCAGGTGGATTCTACGGCTTCGATTATCCGTTTACAAAAGTCTCGCGCTCGATTCCCACCAAACTTGTTTAATTAAAGTTTGCACACTCTTTTTTCCTAAGGCGAGGAAATAATCCCTTGTTCAAGAACAGCGGCGTCTGTGGAATACCGTGCTTCTGTTAATGACAATACGGAATTGCGACCGTGAACTGTTGGCTAACATTGCCGCATATTGCGATGCATATCGTTATTGCTAGGGGACTTTGGGAATTACTGTACAAACAAAAATGGAAAGAAATTTTTAAAGACCGTTTTTATAAAAAATATAGTTCATGAGGTGTATTTGTGAGAAGTTGTATTTGTATAAAAATGCAAAGTTTTGTTATAAGATATGCTAGCCTATATGTTGGACATATAAAATATTAAAAAATGTTATAACAATTTGTTCACATCATTAAATAATAATTATATTAATAGTATAAAAGTAAAATAAGGCGACTCAACGACGTCCCGCGGCTCACGTCTCAAGTTTTTGTACTCAGTATTTGCTTTCGGGATTCGAGTCGGTGTTCCAGTATGGAGGAAAGTATTCTTGCATTCGCATACGAACAGTCGGCAATAAGTTCCCACTATCAGATTCTAAACTTCACCATTGGGAATGGACTGGACGTGAGTTATGGCCGATGTAAATATAGTTAGCCATTAGCGTTCGAAAACCGCTCCAGCTGAATTATATTTGCCATTGTTACCTGTGAAATACTGTTGTACTGAACGACTATTTGTAGTACTGTAAGTCGGTAATGAAATCATTATACAACTGTACCTATACAGTATACGTATGCATGCGTAACTTATATGAATGTAACTAGGTGTACAAATTACCAAATAAAATCTAAAGTTAAAAACTGGCTCTCTACTTTTGATTATTTAAATACTGAACGTTTACTCTATTAACTAGGACAGTTCTTTTCTCTAATAAAGTCATTCACACACTACACTCCAACACTACACTCTCATACAACACTCTCACACCTACACACCATAATTATCATGTTTTACGTCCACACACTAGGGTTAACCGAGTGGATTATAAACTATTTTTATTTTTATTTTTTTTTTATTTTTTATTTTTTTTTAATGCATGCATAATTATTAAATAGGTAATTAATAATAATGTATAATGAACAAATGTTGAAATGTAACAAATAATATTATAATAAATTATGTCTAAAGCTGAATTAATTCGTGTACATACGCCATTGTAACAGTGTAATATAAATTAGTGTGAACACAGGCTCCTGAAAAACAGTTTACAACTATATTAGGAGCCTGGGTCATTAAATTTTTGTAAGACATATCTAATGGTGCAAATAAATGATTTATTTATTTATTTATTTATTTATATTTAAACGTAGGTACATACATGCTCCGCTCGAATTCAATATTGTAATTATATGTCCTACTTTACTCATTTCATTTAAGTATTGAAATTGATTCAATTATGAATCAAAAGTTTGCTTTATCAATCTATTACGATTGTGATTACGATAATGAGTAATTGTTCGTATTTCATTTGTCTTTTCTAAAAATCGATTCCCAAACAAAATAAAACGAAGGCTGAAGTTTCAGCAAGACAATGGGAGCCGGGAAGATTCCTTACGGACGATGCCGTCTGCCACAACGACATTCTTCAGATAATATTGGACACAAGTATTTTCGTTTTGTTGCTTTTACGTCTTTCATTATTAAACTGCTACATTTTCTTCCAGTTTTCGCAATTAAAAGAAAATGTCGATGTAAATTTTCGTTGTCCATGGCAGGAGGTCTTTTTGTTTCTGGCCGCTTTTATTCAACAATTTTAAGTGTTTATGACGTAAATTAATATTTTTATAGTGACCCATAAAAATCGTCGCATAATATGAGATAAATGAGAATATTTTTCATTTTTTATTCATAATATAATGGATAGACAAGTGCCTTAACGGTTGTTTGGATTAAAAAGGTTAAAGTGAGTATAAATAATTAGGTACTAAAAATTTAAACACAGGTATATAAACAAGATCAGAATAACCAAAATTTTAAAATGATGACTTATAAATAACTGTGATATGAAAATGAAAACCGTACGAGGTACGAAGGTACCTGAATAAACCAGCCAATCTTCAAACAGCCGATTAATCACCATTTATCAAACAGCCCGTCTTAATTCTTAACACATGCCAACATGAACATAAAACGTCTCCATCAATTTAACCTTTTCGCGCTTTAATTATCCTAGGAGCATGAACTGAGTCACCGGGATTAACGGCTTAATTCGTGTGATTATCACCCAGCTTCTCGGTTTTCAGGCTTGTGAAATTTTAACGATTCGTGGCGCCAGGAAAGATCGTGCATCGCTGACGCGAAATACCACTGTTAATTGCCTGATAAAATCGGTTGATGCGACCTTTAATAAAATCAAATATAAGTGCATTCGTGCATGTTGAATTGGCTATTCCTTTAATCCTTATCTTCACTAATATTAAAAATGTTAAGGTGTGCTTATTTGTTTTTTGACGTGACAACGTCTTATAATTCGATAGAGCTCGGATGCACGCATGAAAAAACATGACTCATGCGGCGTTACCTCGCTCTGAGGACGTTTTCACGTTCTACTATCGTCAGTAAACCGACTTTACAGACAACCAATTTTTTTTTAGTTTTGAGATCCAGATAGTTATATAGGCTACTTTTTATCGCGACCAAAGATCGAAGATCTATGAGGATTTCTTTTGACCACGAAGGCGAAACCACGGCTAACAACTAGTCGTAATTGTTAAATAAGTTAAGAGATTATAGTCCGGGATACATCGCCCATTTTTGCAAGTGATTACTATCAAGCTAATTTTTCGTGAGTAGCTTTATTTTGATGAGATGCCCAATAATTTCATGTACAAAACTCTCGATTGTGGTAGCTACCAGAGGAAACAAGGATAAAATATTTTGATTTGATGGTTCTCAAATATTAATTACTAACTGAATGTTTTTTTTTTGTTCAATCTCACGATAATTATCTAAATTATTCGAAAAAATATTTGTCCTACAAAATCTATGGTTTGATCAAAGAGTCCCCCTTTCCAATGTGTATCGATAACGAAGTCATCATAAATGATTACTAACCAGCTGATTTTTTTATTTTCACTTATTTAATACTAATATAATTCAACAGACATATTGTCCTACAAATTGCGTAATAAATATTTGAGAACCGTCAAATCAAAATTTTTTATCCTTGTTACCTCTGTAAGCTACCACAATCGAGAGTTTCGTACATGAAATTATTGGGCATCTCATCAAAATAAAGCTACTCACGAAAAATTAGCTTGATAGTAATCAATTGCAAAAATGGGCGATGTATCCCGGACTATTACTTTATAATAAGAATTTGTCAGTGATTTTACCTCTCGCAAAACCCTAATGAAACCCAAACATTTGTTCACTCAACTAGGCTTCGCCAAAACCATTTATGAATTGAATTATACAATTAGAAATCACCGTTTTGTAATATCTAAACCAGATTACATACTCTAGGAAGTATTTATTTATTGAATCTCTTATGTTATTTAAAATAAATTATTTAAACAAACGTTTATGACAATCATTTTATTTTGAATAATATATCTACGTAAATCCATTAATTAAAAATGGGGATAAAAACAATACTATAAAAGAGCTTTCAATTAACGAATTTAAGTTGTTTTTTTAAATCTTGTAGCAGAAATAAAAGCTTTCGAATTTAATTGGAAGACAATACAAAACCTTGACTTTGCTTAAATAATAAACGTCTATCAGTTTGTAAAAGTAACAGTTATTTATTCTTCACTGAACTGTTAACATTAGCGGCAACATATTACCCATACCTTAATTAGCGACTACAATTAATTACTTCTATAACGAAATAACACCAGAGTTTCCTTCAAAGACAAAATTACATGTACCTAATAGGTGTATAATATACCAAATGTTTCCACTGAAAATAACAATTCTGTTTATATCCACGAAACAGAGAAACCGACGAGAGTATAATAATACGGCAATTATGCTAGTTTAAAATTACTTTCGGTCCCAAATTTCGATATGGTATTGTCAAGTGGGGAAAGTTCCTTCAGTTAGCTGTCGTTGGGCAAACTCAGATTGTCCCCTTATAATCAACGAACTTTAATAGCATTAGTTTTACTTCGCGGCGTCTAGTTATCATACAAATAGCGCTGTCAATCACGCCAACAGCTTAATATTCAAAGCTTCATATCGAAAAAGTAAGAAAATAATATGCTATAAGATGTTTAATGTTTATGTTTTACAATGGAAATTGTTGAAAAAATAATATGTAAAAAAATTAAATCTTTATTTTTTTATTGATTAAATCTCTTTCTGTTCTTTCTGTTCCAGTGCATCATACCTAAGCAAATAAGTATGTCTTATTATGTGTGCGGTATTATATGTAATTGATATTATCTGATTTCTTCACATAAGTATAATACCTAACTAATCAGAATAATAATTTTAAAGCCTAAAGCTTAAAAGAACGTTAAAGTTAACCGCAAATTAAAAATTAAAGCCGGAGCAAACATGTCGTCCACATAATGAAAAAATCGTTTATTTCCTCACAAGCAATCTGTTTATTTAAACACAAAATCACTGCCATAAAGTTCATAACGTGGAGTAAAATATAAGCCATATAACCAAACGAAGTGGCCTCATCCGAGTTATCCTAGCGCGATGCAGTGAAACACTGTATAAGTTAGCTTAATGGCGCATTTACAATGATTTATAAAAACACACCAGAGCAGATACAGCCTTACGTACGAATAATTCAGATACTGTTTATACCGGGTGAAACTGGAATAACGCGATACATAATTAGTGTGAAAATCACCGCGTCAATTTCATTTTAACATTAAATTGGCCAAAAGTTCGACGACATCACGAGACCTAATTGAATTTTCCTTCCACGTTTATTCACATTTATGGAGAAAGGAAAGTGAGTCCGTCTGCTGAAAAGGAAACCTCGACCAAACTAAACCAAACTTAACAAACACGTTATATTTGAATTGTTCTTTAGTATGCTGTACAATGAATATTATGATTTCCATAATATATTTGACAGTGTTTTCGCATTTTTATCAATAATAATTAAACTGAGAATATAAAAAAATAAATAATAAATTAATTTTTGTACTCTTAAAAAGCTCTATTATTGTAAGTTACAAAGAGATTAGGTATATAAGAACTAACATTAAGAATATTTTATTACTTAGGTGCAGACATACGTAGGTAAGTATGTGTATGTGTCTATCTGTGTTACGTCGATACTAATAAATATGACATCGTAGTATCGTGAATGGTTTTGTACAATTTTATCTGTCAGTAATTATCATAGCAATTTTCATAGTAGCGGCTCAAAAAGCCTGCTGAAAATTCAAAATTACAATTCTCGGCTAGAAACACGGACATAAAGCGATCGAAATTAAACCTTAATTGACTTTCACGAGAATGAATTTTAATATCGAGAAGGTATAATTGCATTATTTAAAATAATTATTGGTTCGTATAAAATCACTGTTATTTGGTAAACACTAAACATTTATGTTTACGAAATTCGTTCTTTTTGGTAATGTGTTGACATTCATTATTCATCCGCTTGCTTTAGTAGACGAACTTTCTCTTTGAGCCTTTAGATTTACTTTGGCGGTATTTCCTGCAGCGGATTTCTGCTCCTAATTGACAGTATGGAGTTTGCATTACAGCATTATCTCATTAAGATATTTGATTGAAAGCAGCACTAACAATTCTAGTTATAACATACAGTTATACATATATAGTTAGACATAGTTTCATTTGCAATATAATTAATAACATATTTTAAAAGTAGGTAATTATTTAAAAAATAAATAAGACAAGCGCTACATACAAAAATGCACAATTTATTGTGCATTTTATCGGAAATACAACATTTTCTTTATTTGTTATAAATAGTGCTATGAAATCTTAGGTATTTACATTAAAAAAAAACTGAAGAGCCGTCAAAAAAAGAGATTGTCTCATTAGTTACATAAAATAAGTATGAACGAACAATGTTCATGCCAAAATTTTAACTCATCATTATAGACTAATTTGAAATAGTATACAATCTATCTATTTCGACTAGTCTACGAAAAATTATCTGTTGCAAGGGAAATACCAAATTCCTATATTTATATATTACTACTGCTATTGCATAGCTGAAAGTAAACAGGCTTCATACAATAGACATAAAAATTCTTCTACTTGGAGCATAGTCACAGATGCTACAGCAAATAGCTGGCAGCCTTTGAGCGGAAAACAGCATAATTGCTCCGCTATGTTCCCGACAGCATCGATATAATCGTATTGAGAATCGCGACTTACTGAGTACGAAACTTGCAGCCACTATATAGAACAATTTGTATTGGAATTTAGTTCCAACATTTGTATAAGTTTTGTGGTATAACTTGCATAACACAAACAACAAGCAACAATTTAACAACTCACATTAACTCTATAAATAGAACAGTATTATTGTTACATAAACATTGAATACCTATCGATGCAATAATCGTGATAAAAAATATTTTACTGGTAAAAATATCAGAAATAGTTGTATAAATGTGTGTAATAAGTACGTAAGTACAATATAGTATTTAGTATTTACCTTTTAATCCAAGACGTGATAAGAGACAGACAGAGAAGCCTAAAATCACTATTTAACTAAACCGATAAGCATATAAAATTAAAGATTATATTCTATATACATACTTAACACAATGATACCTCTTTAACACATATCACGGTCACGTCTCATCGAAGATCTTATTTAGCACCCAATAATAACCATTACATGTCAGAATGCAAAGGTCAGCTAACTATGACCGGAGGACGGTGGTCGCTAAATTAGAACAATTCATCATGTCCTAAATCATGCCCATATGGGGCTACAGCTTGATGTAGCGTTAATTAATATTCATTTCATACCAGTGATTTACGTGCAATGCAAAGATTGCTAAGCCTGGTAAGTGTGGGTGTAGCCAGGATTATCTAGGGAAACCATGGCTTATTGCGGTAAATAGTACGGCAAAATCCTAAGAGTATTTCCCAGAGAGTTATCATTGAGTGCAGGATTATTCTTATGATAAATATTCTTGCTTGTATGCCATAAAATAATTTAATACTAGTCCGCATACATATAAAGAGTTAAGGTGCGTATAAATTAAGCGCGGCAGCCGCGCGAGCCAATGTTTGACCAGAGTTGACGTTCATTTGCTGCGCGAGCCAATATGTAGATATATTTTAAGTTGAACGTAGTTGCCGCGCGCGGCAGGCGATCCATCACGAACATCTCTTCTGTAGGACGCCAAAAGTGTAGTCATTTTCTTTTTCAAGTCAGGAATAGGTATATCCATTTTCTTACTGATTTCTACCCACGCATCATACCTCAGCGATTTATTGTGGTATTGGGAGGATTTGCTGTTCCACAAAAATTTATTAGCGCCATACAATTGTATTAGTAAACGGCACTTTTCGTTGTCCATTTTTACGTATACGCCGCGCGAGCCGAATCACCAAAACTACAAACCGTCCACACGGCGCGCGAGCGAAAACCTGAAGCTCCTTTGATGCGGTCTCAAAAACCGACAGCGAGCGGATCGCCCCGCGGCACGTTCGAGCGCGGCAATGTTCGCGTCGCCGCGCGCGGCGATCCCGTCTACATAGTGCGCGGACGCCGCGCGCGCCTATGTTCGATGGTTTGCCGCGCTTAGTTTATACGCGGCTTTACTTTCGTATTTAAAAAAATCATGTGTTAATATTATTACTATGTATATTCAAATTTCCTCCCTATGAAATACACTATTTTTAAGCAAAATAGTACCAAACTAAAACCTGTTTTTGCCTATTGTTAACGGAGTTACTAAAAACAAATAGAATGTAATGTGAAAAGGAGCCAAAGGATTGAATAAAATATACATAGCGTAAGCCCAAGTACACCGATAAGGTAAGTTTAATTTTGATTTTAATTATAATACAATTTGGATTATGTTAATATCTGTTTTTAATATTATAACTTCGACTACTTAAAAATACAATTTTAATAAGATTTTACCGATAAAAATATATTATAAGTTCATTGAACTAATAACTTTTTCGTAACTTTCAACTTGACATTATATACAATTATAGCCATTTTCTCTGTCTAATTGGTTTTAATGATTCTAGCTAAAATTAGTTGAGAAGAACCTCATTTTGTTTAGTAAAGAGCGTTATAAATAACGCAATAATGGCGGACCATCCATCTGTTGTTAAGCGACGCGCTCGTTTTGATGCTTTTATACTTTAGCTTCGTGTTACAAAATATTTGCTCATTGCATCTTGAAGCTTTAAGCTGCACTAGAGCGCTTCAACGTTCGAAGTCGCTTGAAACTTTGACATCTGAAGGAAAAGTAATGTGACATAACTAAGGACAGACAATGCATATTAAATAGGTGTTCGATACGTGCTAGGTATATCTGTTTATAGTATCTTAAGCCCTGCGATTAAAATTTTGCACATTACGTGTTATTATATTTCTTAAAAATATTCGATAAAAAGCGCTTACTTATCTCACTTATTATCTTCTTATATACGCTTCTTAATGCAAATGGGATGCATGATAGGATGCATTTATTATTATAATATTTATATATTTTAATTTAATCGAAATGAATACTAAAGGACGTCTTATATATATACCTATTTAATAAGCTTCGATAAAACCTTCATATCATCTCACTACCGATTCATAATCTGAAATTACATTATGTTAATCAATGGACTATAGAGTTGGCTTAGTTGCAAAAGAAATTGTGTGATTGAGTATGTGTGTTTAAATAAAATGTTCTATATATTTTACAATTTCATAAGTCTCTACCTCATAAAGCAAAGCTTGGTTATAAGAGGCTTATCTAGCATACCTAATGCTAAATGCACACAGTAGGTATGATAAATCTCAGTAATATTTGGTTTGCGAATTGTATTTCATCAATGATTTCTACACAATATAATATAGCAAGATATTCTGGATGTATTTGTATCACAAAAACAGAAATGAAAAAGTATGAAAAATTACACAAAAGCAGGCGACGATAAATTGTATTCAGTTCTATTTGTAAATTAATATACAATTCTAATCTCAAGACTCAAGAACTTGTAAAGTTTAGCAAATTCCATTTAAATTGACAGTTTTCCTTGTAATTTTCTTCCTTAAAACATGTTTAAAAGTCGTTAAAATTAGGAGAATTTTCCAATAGCACGTCATCAAAGCGGAAGTGTTTTGTTAGCAAACATTTTAACTTAGTTCAATGTGTCAATTTGTGTGGAGCAGCCCATGTAGATGAGATTCAGAATCGAATTACATATCGGCCCTTAATTGGATACAGGAGTTCACAACACAACACATTATTTACAATCCATTTGATATGATTATTATAGAGACGAATGCACATTTACGCGTGCTCATTCTGATGGACAAAAATGTATTTAAGTTATGGGATTATTCAGAATGTTTTGTTATAATTGCCAAATACTAAAGCAAAAATATAGAGAAAAACAAGCGTTACAATAAAATTAGTAAATTAAACATTTAAATACCTGATCTGCTCACAATTAGAATTACACACAGTCCACCGCTCTCAACACAGACGTTTTGTCCATGCGCTTTATTAATTTTATGATTATTCGAGCAGTTAATAAAATAATTGAGCAATTATGTTAATTTGGAGCTAGCTGAACCGACGCCAAAACGTTGTCAACGAAGCTTTATGCAAATGGTGCGGCGTGCTGGGTACACGTAGCCCTACACCTGCTTACCTCGACCTTCCTTGTACCTTTCCACTCAACTCAAATATCTAGTAATTAAACTTTTACTGAAGGGCTTTAGAATCGTTAATTTGTATAACAATTAGGTTTATGAGTTACTTATTAATTATACATACTGATACGTAAATGTAATAATATTGATTTTCATCAGGTAGGTATATTAATTATTGCTGTTAAGCCTTTTCTCATTTAGGCCATAACTATGTAATTTTAAAATAGATTATAAAATATTCAATGAACATTTTCAGTTCAACAATAATTTAAACAAAAAATAGCAATAGCAAAACATTATCTTTACGCTTTTTAGTATTGTGCGATAATCTAATCTAAATAGAAGAGATTTTAGCTAGAGAGAATCCCATTTTATGAGAGCAACACGTCTGCAACTCAAAGTTGCTATATTTATGGACGATGTATGCTCGTACCATACATCTACTTTGCCATAAAATAAATAAACGAAGAAGATATTTCAGAATGCATAGAACCACAAAATAACTCAAAGCAAATAAAACATATTTATAGCATGTACCTAGTAGTTCTTTTCTTATGATTATTTACTAGTTATTTATAAGGATTAATATAAATGTCACGGCTAAAGGTAGGTGAGAACATAAACTTAAGATTAGCCGGCTAAACTTAGGTTTATTTTCGACGAGGTGTTAATGTTAGTTTGTTCTATCTTTAGCCGGCTAAACTTAAGTGTAACCGCAGGCCCGTGGCTAAAAATGTCGGGGTGGGTAGATTTGGTTAGCGCCGGGCCGGTGGAGGGCTTGAGGGGCCCGCACAGTGCCAGAAAACACTCGCCCTGTTCCTTACATGTATTATAGTAACCAAATCTACCCACCCCGACTCAGGGCAGAAAGCTGGTGGCTAGGTTAGGTTAGGTTAGAACTCTTAAGACCCGCACGAGCCGAGCGAGCGCAGCGAGCGTGCTGCGGCAGCAGCCGGCGAAGTGCCAGAAAACACTCGCCCTGTTCCTTACATGTATTATAGTAACCAAATCTACCCACCCCGACATTTTTAGCCACGGGCCTGCGGTTACACTTAAGTTTAGCCGGCTAAAGATAGAACAAACTAACATTAACACCTCGTCGAAAATAAACCTAAGTTTAGCCGGCTAATCTTAAGTTTATGTTCTCACCTACCTTTAGCCGTAACATAAATAAAAAACTCCTTTTACAATTAACCGAAACCTTTAATATTAACTGCAGTCTAATTGGTAATGCGATTTGTAATTCATATATTTTTCTAATATTATTTGTGTTAAATTATACAGATTTTTCTCCGTCTGCTTATAAAATATGTTTTTGAAATAAAATTGGATACGTCACCTTCTTAAGGTGGGAACACATTTGTAAGCACATATTCTTACTGAAATATTTGTTTAAAATATCGCAATTTAGTCAAACGTTCCAAGTTTAACGCGTGTAGATCCAGTTATCCACTTGAATTAGGTAATTCATTAGTAGCTGCCAAAATCAATTGTTAAGTGATATGTAAGAAAAGTCAAAAGTCTGACCTTAGTCATTAAAAATTGTCAAACTTCGACCTATAGTCAAGTCACTAAAACTAGGTAAAATTTTATTGCATAAATCCCCAACAGCTGTCATTCGAAAGCTATCTTCGAAATCCTTAACTACTATCCTTCTAAATCTACAAAAATAAACGGCGAAGGCAAAATGAATTTCGTTCCTGAGGAGCATTGATGCGTAGACATCCTAATACAAAGTGGCTACTTCAAGTACGAATGCGCTGACAAATGTGACGTCACCCTTAGTATCCGCTCCCCTATTTCTACACAGTTCAAAGTAAAACTCCAAGTCTGATATATGAAAAGACATTTTCCGCAATTCGATCGACATGCAGCTCCAATGCACCTGCGATTCGTCACGGCACGCTGCATAGAAAATGAAACTGTCGAAACAATACACGCAGTGCCATTTGTCTTTTGCCAACTTAATTATAGCTACATCAACCTACATCGGGATGTATCGCGCACGTTTTTGAAAAACTACAGATATATTGTTTTTATTCGTTAATGCGGTATTCGATAAACGTATGTATTTTGCGGTTTTTCCAATATTACAATTCGATGTTGTTGAACATTACATTAATATAGGATGATGATAATAAATGAATTCGTTAATATATAATTAACTTTATCTTTTATACTGGTCCATTCAGCTGTTATTTTCATTCATTGTTATTTTGATCTTGCTTATCTAAAATCATTTGTGTGTGTGATAAAAGGCATAGAATGAGATTGGCACTTTCATTCAGATGTGTATAATACATGGATTAGAACAAAAAAAACCGGCCAAGTGCGAGTCGGGCTCGCGCACAAAGGGTTCCGTAGCAGCAAATATAATAAATTACAGTTAAATCAACCTATCTCAAAAACTATAAGAGATACTTTGATCAAACCAAAAATCGTTGAAAGAGTTAATTAGCATGCATCACCTCTATTTTTTTTAGAATTTTATACCCCGTAGTTATAAAAATAGAGGGGGGGGGACATACTTTTTACGACTTTGAGAGCTGATATCTCAAAAACCGTTCACTTTAAGAAAAATGTTTTTTAGAAAACTTTATATCATTTTAAAAGACCTTTCCATTGATACCCCACACGGGTATGTACATCGAAAAAAAAAATTTCATCCCTCAGTTACATGTATGGGGGGCCCCACCCCCAATTCTTTTTTTTACTATTTAGTGTCATATTTTTGTAGCGGTTCATACAACACATATTCCCATCAAATTTCATCACTGTAGTACTTATAGTTTCCGAGTAAATCGGCTGTGACAGACGGACAGACGGACAGACGGACAGACGGACATGACGAAACTATAAGGGTTCCGTTTTTGCCATTTTGGCTACGGAACCCTAAAAAGCAGTAATATACGTTTATACTTACTTGTGAAAATAAAAGTTACAATAAATTAAATTGATCAAACTAAGTTTATTACTTTCTAACTCTTTCGTTGTATCTTTATGAACTCCTAATTTTGTATTTATTCAACGACTTGTTCTTTCTATTCCCACATTTGTGTAACAAAACAATCGCAAATTCGGTCGTTACATATAAAAAATGCGTGTTTCCTTTCAAGCATTTCAATAAATAGTATGGGCCGAGTCGTAAAGTAAATAGCGTGTGAAATTTAGTGCTTCCTGTTTTCTGCGGCCCACCACACAACGCCTAGCTCAAACTCATACGTATATTCGATTTGTTTCCAAGTAAAGTTCGGTAAAGTTCCACGTGAATAAAGTTATGGCCAAAATTGAATTTGTAGGTATTCTCCCGTATGTCGCTGCAATCAGAAATCCGTGGTCTATTGTCTGTCTCCCCTAGAGGTAAAAGTTTCACGCAGCATTCGCGAGGTTGGTTTTTGCTAACAATGTTAGAATATCATCGTGGTCCTAGCTAGTACCTACTTCTATAAATACTGGAATAACGGGAAACGCTCTTCTCCTATGTTTTTAATTACTTCTTCAGAATTGTATCAGTTTGGAGAAAATAATGGAATTGGGAATTATTTAATTGGATTTAATGAAATATTCTTTTTTTATTTACTGCATACAGTACTTGGAAATATAGTGCGAATAATACTTTGCAATAACCTCATGACCTTGTCAACATATTATAACGTCTGGCCTGTTTTATTTTAATTTTCCAACAGATATGTCGGAGCTGCGTTATCAGGGCCATTTGCATAATGCTCGTACCAACATGCCAGCTAGCGAGCCTGATATTGCGCCTCAGATTATCGTGGGATAAGTCTTTGCCTCGCTCAATGTGACCTAAAGTACAATCCTGTCATGATACTTACGTAAGCACAAGGGCTGACATAACCAGAATAAGAATTCGTTATTAGTTAGCGAGATACGCCTTAACATCACAGTTATAATCATAATATTATGTAACCGTCAGTATTGGTTTTAAATTTATGACATTATTTAATTATATGAATGTTATGAATTATGAATGCAAAACAAAACAAATAACGCAGCTCTAAATGAAAAACAAATTTCATTTGTTCTTCTTTCAATTCTATATTGTAATTGTAGATTGTTTATTCTCACTTGTGCATAATTTATGTACCTAAGTACAACATGGAATGCTATATTGAATAACTATATTGAAGCTATACTTGCTTACTAACTAAAGATTTAGTAAGCAAATATATATTATTGATAATTTATTAATCCAGTTGTTAACACAAACATTGTTTACAACCAATTTAAATAATGTTTACTCAATCGCTAGAAACATATGGACGTGGATATAAAAGCAATCGCAATGTGTGTCGAAATAGACTGCATTATTTAGTCAATGTTTGACTCTAATTAAAGCAATAAATTTACAACACTAAATACAGGACACAAACGGAATTACTGAATAAGTTTCGTCTGTTTAGTCATATGTGATAAAAGTTTATATTATGTTCTAAACTTTCCGAATTGAATAATATTTGAGTGTAGTACAACAATATTTTCTAATAATACACCTACCATTGAATTGAAACAGTTCCAGAGCATATCCATCGGGAAATTGAATTCAAAATTACGTCTCAACTGAATGTAAGCAAAAGGCATTTCCGTAAAGCCCATGAAGGCTTATATAACTCATCGTTTAAAGAAAATGTGAGGATCTGCACCCGTATGTTTGTTCAGACGATTAAATCCGCACCATTATCCCACACTTACACGTTGCGAAAATGCATTTTTATTCATACTTTGGTGACAATCATAAGTTCACATTATTTACAGCTACTGCAGTGAAACGTGAGTTATTTCATATGCTATATTTAAGGCTCTATTCAATTCAAAATATTAAAGATAACGTTATATTTCAAATACATATATATATCTTCGAAATAAATGTAGATTATAAAACTATAAAACGTTTACATAAGAATACGAAATCAAATCCACAGTTAATGCACGAAAAAACGTTCTTATGTTTTGTAAGAAGAGTGCTCATGAATAGAGTAATACGATGATGCATTTTCCATAGCAAAGATCGCGTTACTTTACCGGGAATCCAATATAATATGAAAAATGATCACACTCAACTCCTAACTATGAATAAGTGAACGCTATTAGAATATTGAAGGAGACCCAGTCTAGGTTTAATTCGAGAAAACGTAACACTACACTAGGAGGATTTCGCTTCATAGAATATTTTAAGCAACGGCGGGTACCTTTTCCAAACAATGTTTTGTAGCTTTTACGGTAGTAAAATATTTATTTTATTTTGTATACAAAATAAAAAAAGACAAAATATTAAAGAGAAAAATGTAGAGCATTTAATATAACGAAAATATTTTGAGATTATTATGCAAATTTTAGAACGTTATAAAATAATCATCGCACTTTTGTTGAAATATCGCTTTTCATAACAAAAACAATATAGACAAGCTTTAATAATAATATGAGATTAAAGTATTACAGTCAGGTGTACCAACGGCATTTTCTTTTAATATAATAAAGTATACGCCAATAAACTGTCTAAGAGCACCAGACGGATAAGTAAAATAATATTCGGGGAATATGAAATTCTTAATAACGTAACCTTTGTTTTGGGCATATAAAATCCTGCTGTGACAAGCTGCTATGACTCAAAGAAACAGTGTGATTTCAAAGAAGATTAAAAAAAACACTTTCATCACATTGCTTATGTCAACAGAATTATCGAGATGTAAATTCAAATTTTCCAACATGACCTATTTAAGATTTTAACATTTCTTAAAGTTTGATCACAAATAAGTTAAAGTCTCCTTTGATAATTTTGTTGAAACACTAACAACGTTGCCAATACCGTCCGAAATCAATTTTCTTATAAATATACCTAGAACAGCATCGAAAATTGTACTTTGTAACACATTTATACTTTGATTGAAACAGATTTAACTAAGGTCATGTTAGCATACATATAAAATACTACTTCGAAATGACAAAGCGTTTAAAATATACTAACAAAATAAAACAAAATTACAGACGTTGTATGTTTGACGTGCAATTTCAAAAGGAATTTTGAATGCAGTGTATGTTTCAACACCCTTAATTTTCGCTAGACACTCAGACGTCAACTAATGAATACGAAATTGAAAAGTAAATTTGTTTCAGTCCTTAGTTAAAATTCCCAAGGGTTGGGAATGAAAGACTTTTATTTTAAACTGATACGAACTTATAGACTGGAATTAACATCAATTTTCTTCTAAATTTATTTTCTTTGAAGAGTTATTTTAAGCAATTCCTGAAACACGTAATAAACAATAAAGCTCTTCTCTTTGTATTTGGCAAAAATGAAAAATTTCGAGTAAAATAATTAAATAAAGAATTCTGAAAACTGTTGCTTAGTTCTAGATGGTTGTGACGTCAAGTGTGACTTACAATGTCCTCCCTGAACATCCCCGAATAGTTATGTTAGTTTTACGTTTTAACATTTTAAAAGTGGATTCTGAAAGTGTTTTATGAAATAACAGCTAACATCTAGAACAATTAAACGTGGATCTATTTCTCATTATTACTTTTGTATTAAAAAATACTTAACATATTTATTATATTTATCTCATGTTCGTTTCCTGAAAATTGTCTGTAGGTGAACGTGCATGAGAATGAGCGAAATCAAAATGAGTGAACAAATTTTTAATATTAAACCTAAAAGCAGTAGGTCTACCTCCATAATTAATGTAACTCTAGCTATTTTTTATTATTTATTATTATTTAGACCTCGTACTTATTATGCCCACGTAGGCAACAAAAATAATGATAACAAAATATACCGTGCACGTTGTACGCTAGACGATTTTAGCAAGGAAAATATTTTTAGTTTATAAATAAAAGAATACAAAGTTCTCTGTCACATTGTGGGTTACTGGGGCCATAAAGTTAAACGAAGTGTCGGGTCAGAGGTAATAAGGAAAATTGTTCAGGCTACACTAACGCTCGCCGGCGATAAGACGTGTATGTTGCTGGCAGACTGGATTACGCAGGATACATCGCAATTTATAATCTTTATACTACACAAAATGTTTACGGGGAACGTTTTTCAATGTTCAGGTGTTACGCTAGATATATGAGACGCTGTCTACCTACTATCTTACTGAGCAAGGGATCGGAATAAGTAAACGAAGAAATGAAAGCGATAATATAATAATTTTATTAATAGTTATACTTAATTCATTCAGTTTATATTTTATTCTGCTCTGGTTGTAAAGATACAAGAAACAGCTACTTTATTATTACGACTTCTACAACCATCTAGGCTACGCTATTTTATTACTACGCTCTATACTTTTATAAGTGGATCGAGAGCATTTGTTTAATTCATAAACAAAGGTTATTTATTAATTTTATATTATAAATAAATGAATATTTATCTATTTAGGAATATTGTACGACCAAAAACGAATTTTGTGTATGTAAAAAATAAGATATGGGAGGGGAGGAGGTAAGGATAATTATAAAATATTTTATAATTATATTCATAAAATATGTGTCATTTTCCCGTCGATATTACATTTGTTCTGTGTGACATCCTTGATGAACATCACGTATGCATATGCACCTACGTAAATATAGACTGTAGATAGTCGATTGCAGCTCCACGGCAAACATTGGACCATTAAGTCTCATCATGTCGACCAACAAACTAAGCATCCCAGATTTCGACGACATATTCAAACAAATAAAAATCAACTTCTGGCTTATCGGCATTCCTTACGAGAAGAATATAAAACTGCATTATTACATACTTATGGCTGTCATTATCGTTATGGCAATACATGAATTTTTATTCTTCACTTTGAAATTCTCAGCTGAAAATTTCCTCGAATTAACACAACTGGCTCCCTGTACGTGTGTTGGACTGTTGTCTTTTATCAAAATAGCATTGATTTGCAGTAAACGAAATAGTATTTTCAAAGTCACCAATAGTCTAAAGGCTCTCTATCAAGATATCCTTGATGATAATAAGAAGATACACCTAGTACGGTCGAATTTTATGTTTCTTAAATACTTAACAAAGTATTTCTTCATTTTAAATGGTGTTGTTATCAGTTTTTATAATTTTTCTACAATTTTTCTTATTATTTATAATTATTGGAAGAAAAATGAAGTGCAGTATATTTTACCTTATGCAATTATGGTACCATTTACGATTGATTCTTTGCCCAAGTGGTTCATTGTTTATTTATTTTCAATGTCAAGTGGTAAGTAAACATCATACTTTAATACAGCATATAATTAAAATATAGGAATTCAATACAGAAAAGTATAGAATATAGATATTTATTTATTTTTTGTACACCACATAATGCTTAAATAAATGGTTTTGTTTATACTTTTAGGTTTTATTTGTGTATTGTATTTTACTACTGTCGATGGATTGTATTTTATTATGACTACACATATCTATAGTCATTTTACAATTTTGAGTGAAGAAATAAAGGGTCTGGAACCAGATACAAGCTATTTATTGAAAGAGATTATTAGAAAGCACCAATATATTCTGAAGTAAGTATTTAGCATTGCGGTAGTTATTTGGCAATTTCCTTTTTTATTTTGAATTTTATTGCAGTACAGAAAAACGATACTTTTAGAAGCACCAATTCATAATTATTCAGTTTTAAACATTATTTGATTCAGATTAAACATGATTTAATGAACGTTTGTTTATTTTACAGATTGTCTCAAGATTTGGAGGATATATTTACAGCACCAAACTTATTTAACGTCTTAGTGGGATCTGTTGAAATATGTGCACTTGGTTTTAATTTAACGGTGACGTAACTACGTGTTTTATTAAAAATTAAATAAATACCAATTTACTGAATATACGTATTATAACGTTTTGAACATTTAAAATTACTACGATTTTAATAAACCACCTTATTGTTAGTATTATTCACAATCATTCGCAAATTATGGAATATTTAAATGGTAACAAATACATTACAGATGGGTGAATGGGCTCAAATACCAGGAGTAGTTTTATTTTTGTTTTCTGTACTTCTACAAATACTCATGATAAGCGTTTTCGGAGAAAATATCATGCGAGAGGTAAGACATGCATACTAATACCCACTTACTTAAGATACTTTAATGTTCGTTAATATTAATTGATAAGAAACTCCTAAAGTTATTAATAATTGAATGACAAGCATCAATTTTGTGTAATTTCTATATTAAATATTATTTGAAATAAGTACCTTGAAGTTTTTCTTCTGTCCACAGAGCTCCAAAATTGGCCAGTCCGCGTATTTTTGTAATTGGTACAATATGGATCAAAAATCCAAAAAGATAATCTTACTTTTAATGTTAAGGTGAGTGAGTACCTATTTAAAACGTTCATATTAAAAAGATGTTAAACTCTTTATTTGCAATAAATATTCATTAATTGTTCATGTATCAAATAATGATTTCCTTAACTTATAAATATGGAGCATAAAATATAAATGTTCAAGGAATAAATTACCAATTTTCAGATCCAATAAACCGCAGATGCTAACCGCGTATAAGTTTTCAGTCATTTCCTACCAGAGTTTCACAAAGGTATCGTATTAAAAATTCATTTAAACCGTTTTCATCGAACAATACAGTTTATAACCACATTATTTTTAATTCATCATCATCATCATCATCAGCCCATATACGTTCCCACTGCTGGGACACAGGCCTCCTATCAGGGTACAGGCCATAATCCACCACGCTGGCCAAGTGCGGGTTGGCGGATGACACATGTCGTCGAACTTTTTAATTCTTCGACATGTCGGTTTCCTCACGATGTTTTCCTTCACCGTTCGAGCAGTGGTGATGTTACAACATGCGCAGATAAATTGAAAAATCAATTTATTTCCTGCGCGCTCGCCTGGTCTCGAACTCCGGACTTATCGATTCGAAGTCCGAGGTCTCACCACTGAGCCACCACTGCTTATATTATACCACTGCTTATATGCTGCTTATATATTTTTAATTATTAACTAATATTCCCGTGTTTTTAAGGAAGCTATCCTATTTTTAACAAAGATTCCATTAATATAAAAAGTAACATAAAATTAACTCTTTTGTTTCAGATAATAAGCACATCATGGTCTTATTTTACAATACTTCGAACTGTATACAAGCCAGCAGAATCAAATTTTAATGAATAAATAATTCAATCAAATTTTAATAATACTTAAAAATTTTAATTAATGTAGTTACACGCTAAGTTGCATATTTTGTTCAATAGTCACAAAACTGTAAAACACGATAAGATATTTTATTTATTTAAACACGTTTCGTTTAAATTCTGCTTTCTTAATAAATAATAATGAATTTATGCATTGTGTCTTTTATTTACATTTTACAATCTATCTAAATCTCGTCACTTATGGAAGTGTCTTGATAATCCCCATCAGTCAATTCAATTGGTACATAAAAAAATAGTTTATCATCAACCGTCATACCATTGATCTAGTGAAAATAGAAATAATAATATATTATGGCAATAAAGTTATGATTTAGGGGTAATTTTATACAGATAGTATAATTTCAGTATTCATTTATTCCATCTTAATTAATTACTAAGAGTTTTAGCAATATATTTTCAACGTCTCTACAAATATAGAAACAGAAGGAAACAGAAAAAGAAGGAAACAAATTGATAATATATTTATAACGAAAAACCCATGTACCATCGACACATTTTTTTCATCAATATTCATTTTATAGCTGGAAAAAACTGAAACGAGGTCCCTAAAATTTCTAACAACCTCCAATTTGTAAAACAGTTTATGGCATTAAATTGACATTGTTTAAACATATCGCGCAAAGTTAATTAACAAAAATTCATAACAGCTTGTTAATGGACCAATTAAGGCCCAATATTTTCTAACTCCTACCAAGTGATTTAATTATTTCAGTATTTCAGGGCTTTGTTCTTCGTTAAATATCTACATGAAGAGGTTTATTTTTTACGTGCGAAATTGAAAAAAAATGGAATCAAATTGAACGATGAACCAAAATTATGTTGTTAGTGCAACTAATATATACATTTTTTTTCTTGTTCTGTATCGCTATAAGCTGTGTAACGAATATAATAGGTATAATTATGTAAAAATATTAAATTAGTATATCGTGCAAAATTTATGCAGAAGCTATAAGTGTGTTGTAAAGTAAAAGAAAAGACCCCGAATAATACAAAAATAGCCATTTTTAGTAGACATCTACTAAAAGTTGATATAAAAAAAAGAATAAAAAACAAATATGTTTGACAAACCAGGTACGAGGTAAAATTGTTGAAGAGGAAAATTTTGAAAATCAATTACAGGCGCTTAAAAAACAATCGAATATTGAATGGAGTTTACAAAGTTGATTTATAAATTGTAAGGTTGCTGTTCCCGCAATAATATTATCGAAAACTGAATGCTAATAACTTGTAAGTCGATGTGTAATTAAAGCACATCTTTTGCTGACATATTGATAGTTAATACATCATGCAGTATTTGAGCACATGTGTGAACAAGCTAGCAATTTTCCCTTTATCTATTTTGAGTTTTATAAATAAATCAAAATTGTCATTATATTATAGCACGAAATTCATATAATTATAGAGACTAAATGAAAATGAAGTAAAGCATTACAAATGTTATTTTACAACAAGTTATTCGAGAAGAATATAGATTCAAAAATATAAAGCTTTGTAAAAAATGTATGACACATCCTTGATTTATTAAAATAACATAAATACAGCAATTACATTGCCATCAAAGTAGTGCTAGCAAACAAATTACTTAGGTAAATACTATACAAACGATTACTATTATGTTCCATCATGTTGACGAATAAACTTGGTATTCCTGCTTTCGAAGAAATATTCAAACAAATCAAAGTCAACTTTTGGCTAATAGGTATTCCCTTCGAAGAGAGCATAAAGTTACGTTATTACTTTTTATTATGTTGGCTCATTGTTATGGTACTACAGGAATTTCTGTTTTTCATATCAAAATTTTCCGCTGAAAATTTCCTCGATTTAACCCAACTGGCTCCCTGTACATGTATTGGTATATTATCAATAATAAAAATAATTCTAATTTGTAGTAAAAGGAGCAGCATTTTCAAATTTACAGATAATCTAAAAGCGCTGTACAAAGACATTGTCATTGATGAGAAGAAAATACTACTCGTGAAGCCCAACTTCGTCTTTCTGAAATATCTTATAAAATATTTCTTCATACTGAACGGTGTCCTTATAAGCGTTTATAATTTTTCAACGATATTCCTTATATTGTATCACTATCTCAAGACCAATGAAGTAAGGTTCATTTTGCCGTATGCCATTATGATACCGTTCTCGGTTGATTCCTGGGGTAAATGGCTTTTTATTTATTTGCATTCCATAATAAATGGTGAGTCAATATTAATTACGTGCGTCTGCTTTTACGATAATAATTTAACAATTCCGAATGCAGTTTAATAAATAATACCACACATGTCTAAAATAGCACTGTATTTCCAGGTTTTATCTGTGTGTTGTATTTCACTACTGTTGATGGGCTTTATTATATTATGACGACGCATATTTGCAGTCATTTTATTATCTTAAGTGAAGAAATAAAGAAATTGAAGCCAGAAACATCATATTTGTTGAATGAAATTGTGAAGAAACATCAATATATCTTGAAGTGAGTAAATCTTTCAGATAGTTTTCTAGTTTGATTAAATAGTATGTATCTACCTACATATAAATATGATTGCTTACAGATTGTCTCAAGATTTGGAGGATATTTTTACAGCACCAAATTTGTTTAACGTTTTAGTTGGATCTATTGAAATATGCGCACTGGGATTCAATTTAACGGTAAATAAAATATAAAATTCCTGCATAAAATATATTTTACCTATACCCATATGAAAAATATGTTATACATATATTTAAAATTTCAGATGGGCAAGTGGTCTCAAATACCAGGAGTTGTATTATTTTTATTATCAGTCCTCCTACAAATTCTCATGATAAGTGTTTTTGGTGAAAACATCATAAGAGAGGTTAGTGACAGTAACATACATTTATGCTTTTTCAAAATTACTGTGACTTCGTAGCATGCAGAGAAGCATATTTTAATGACATAAAGAGCCAATTCTACCTGATAATGTCCCTGATAGACTAATGAAACTGTTTTGCGTAAATCTTCATACACACTAAAACGTACATACAACGTAAAACGTACGTAACATTTAACCAATAGTCACCACAAAGAACAATCTCGCGAGCGTAGACCAACGTCCACACTGTCCGAACTACTTCACGCAGCAATATCATTTTGCATATAATTTATAAGCATTTTATTGCAGAGTCGAAAGATAGGCGAATCTGCGTACCTTTGTAAATGGTACACAATGGACAAAAAATCCAAGAAGACCATTTTACTTCTAATGCTAAGGTAACTATTAGACAAAATATACGCAAATAGCAAAGACCGATAATGCTTTAACTTATAACATAATTTTCTATTCTCAGATCCAATAAACCACAAAAGCTAACGGCGTATAAGTTTTCAGTCATTTCCTATGAGAGTTTCACAAAGGTACGGCTGTAAAAATTTAATTTAAGCCATTTTCAATTTAGTATACGGTTTCAGCTGCTGAACTTATTGGACTACTAACGTAGATAGAGTTGAACATATTATTAAATGACTTAAAGTACCAGATATTCAGTGTAGGTACATAATATTACTTCCTACAAATTGTATTGAATTATTTGAACGTTTTAATACTGTATTTATATTTATTTAAAAGTATGATATTCGTATTCAAGCTAAGGGTTATATAAAAAGCCCAGTAAATAGAAATGGTAACCAAAGACAACGCTTAAAGCCGCTAAGGGAATTAAACCTGTCAGGCCTTATTGGCAATTTTATACTTTTTTTACTTCTCACTCTCACGGGAATGGAAGTGATTTTAATTCTTTTATATTTTTCTCCTACGGCCGTGAACTTAATCCTCGGCTTTCAGAATTATTGTTCTTTAATTAAAAATTTTGCTCTGTAATTGTTTTTAGCTCGCCTTCAACGCTATCAAAAATAATATTTAAAAAACAATTTCTTTTCACAGATCATCAGCACCTCGTGGTCATATTTTACTATACTCAAAACTGTTTATAAGCAACCTGAAGGGGTTTATAATGAATTCAATTAAATCAAGCAATCTTTTTTTTTATAAAAATAATATAACTGTTTCTAATTAATTCTATTCTAAGTATTGTTATAAATGATAACAGTTATCGTAGATCTATTTAATCTTTACAGATTATATACACATGTATGACGAGATCTTTATTGATTTATTATCACTACTTTTTTTAATTACTTTTGTTAATAGCTGATATTATTATCGTATATATATGTATGTATTGAGTATTATTCTTTTAATGGATTCTTTGGTGTCAGCTTTGTTCATGGCTAATGAGGCCGATTCTAGTACAATATAAGTAATCTTTAAGTCTTGTATATTAATGAAGGTAACATATTTACTATGTAATCACGAAAAGCATCAAAACAGCTACTATTGTGTATTGCAACACTTATTTATTACGTACATCCTGAACATGTAGCAAGTTTTTCAATAAAAAGTTTAGTATATATGTTATTTTATAAATATAGTTATGTAACTGTATATTTTCATCAATCAACTGTATATTTTCAAACTATAATTGTATCCCAGTTGAGGATAAATACAACTTTGCCATAAGGTTATAGGTGCATTACTATTCATTGTTCAATGAAGGTTCAATGAAGAGCAATATTAGAGCTTACTATATTATTATATCAAAGCATATTAAAGTAAGAAAAAGGTTTAAAAAAATACAAATATTTGATACTTTATTATATCAATTTATTGCCAGTTAATAAGGATATCTGCGAGCGGTGTCCAGTCGGTATATTCCAGAGCTGTAAAGAAAAATAATAAAACATTAAATATATATTTCTCATCTTATGAAGTCAAGATGTTTTGTTATATGTAAATCAAATACATATATGTAAAATTATCATATGCAATATACAATTGTTACTGTGTTATATACCCACCTACGATAAAATAGTAATTTGTTTTGGTCAAAAATTTACTATCTTACAAACTTTTTTCTAATCATAAATTATTTAATTAAATAGATGTACGTTCACCTCGTTTTAAATCATTGAAATAAAAAATCTTATTTTTCGACCTTATATAAGACCTGTATAAGACTTAAAAAAAATGGAATTCATTAAATTGGCATACATTGGCATATTTGTTTAGTTTTATTTTTGGAAGTATTCAGTTGCGCTACATGTTATATTAGTATATGACTGAAAACTTACCCCCGTTTGTTCAAGTCATCGTTGCCCATACGCAGTGCGCTACCACGGCACGTGTTAGACGTCACTTGCGTCATGGAAGTGCACTGCCTTCCTTCAAGATGGTTCCGTGTTACAGTCGAAGCAAAGAGTTCCCACGCGCGGTTATGGTTACATAGACTGGTTGCGCAACCGGGTTGAGACCTGCCTCCATTCGGGAAGAAGTCGGCATCAGCCACTCTAGAGCCGATTCCAAGGCCGGCAGTACCACCGTCAGTGTGAATAGCCTCCACGTAGACGCCGTCAGACGCGCGTAAACGGTTTGAATTAAGGGCCCATAGAGGACCGGCTGGGTCCAAACCTAAACGATAGTTTGGAGATTAGTAACTTCAACAAGTTGTATGAATTACTTTAATTGTATTGTTATAGTTATAGTCGCGCTGTTACGCCCGTAGCGGTTTGTATGAACGGTGTATTATTGTCACTACGAAAGTAAACGGTGGCAAAGTTTTCAATAGACTACATAATGGAGTTATTATTTATTTCGTGTATATCTTGAAATTGAATTTCGTTATCTATGTAAATAAATTTAATTGTAGTGTTTGTTTAATTTGTTTACAACAATTTTTATGTATGCAGTAACACACGGTATTTTTTAGAAAACAATTTTACTTGTTCATAAAAAAAATACTTTCTTTTATTTTACGTCTCTTTCTTATGTTTTTAAATGTGTTTATTTCCTCTAATTATCATCTTATTCTACATGAAATGTGACAAAAAACCTTTTATACTGTACAATATATGTATAAGACTAACTTACCAGTGACTCTAGCGGCTCTGCCACCAAGCTGTCTACCCGCATTACCAACAAGATGAGCGCCCAAACTGAACCCAACAAGGTGCATGCTGGTGAAAGGCGCTCCAGTTACTTGGTTCAGGAACTGCAAGAACTGGCCGAGACCACGGCCCACAGCTGGTACTCCGTTTGCGGCAGTCACGTAGTCACGAAGAGCTAGCCTTCTCCAGTCCATGATGATTACGTTTACATCGCTCTTGTCGAGGTATGCTATAAAAGGTTATTTTCATTTTATTATGGTTACAGGATCCTATACACTGAAATAATATTCATAGTGAGAAGTCAATACTTATACCTGACGATGATGTAACCAAACCGGTCGTAGTTTTTATAATTATATTCGAAATAAATAAAGGTGGAAGTACTGTTAATTATCATATACTTTACTTTATAAGAATACTTTATAACTTCATAAGAATACTTTTTTAACTTTATAAGAATACTTTTTTTTTCAGATTCTGCTCAGTGACATAGCACCAATGAACGTTCTTATAGTCGTTTACGACGTGACTTCATTCTACCAAAAGTTAATTAGGAAAAAATTTGACAATTTTATTATCAAAACAGACGGCAACATTGTACAATCTAACATTTTAATTCAATTTCAAATCCTAATATATTAGAAAACCGATAATTGTTAATCCAATTAATTGGAGTGATTCATTGCTAAACAAATTGGGTTAATATGCACCGATGGTTTACCATTTCTAATTGTTGGGTTAATGTTGGTGTTTTGGTTGCTAAGCCAGCCGTGGACAACAACTACCGTGGGTCTGTTAGCGTTAAAGTTGGAATTTCTGATGGAATTAGCATTGTTGATGGTTAACGTCTGAGACACTCTTGGGTTGCGTCTGAAAGAAAATATATAAGAATTAATATAAAATGTTCAGGGTCTTTTTTAGTTCAAAGAAAGTAAAAGATAGAGAATAACATCCTACTAGCTGTCCTAGCTAGTGATAAATCGCATCTTAATTGATTTAAAAAATACTATTTTTGAATCAAATTTTTCCACTAAGGTAAGTAAAAAGCTTTTCACCTTGTGTACAGGAGGTATTGATTATTTGCTGGGTTCCTAGCAATTTCGTTCAAAAATTCCACGTCAGGTTCGGCTTCCAAATCAACTAGGTGCATTTGCCCATCTCCTCCGGGAATTTCAATAAACCGGCCATATTGTTTCTCCTTCTCAAATGGAACAGCAATGGCGGTATAAACTACAAAGTAAAATATAATTATTCATAATAACATTCAACTTAATGTATAACATTGTTTAAAATAAATACGTACCCGCCACACTGAACAATAGGATAAAAACCTTCATTTCCAAAAACGCTTATTGACTAAGTCTTTGACTAAGTGTACAAACACTAGAATCGTTAATATATATGAAAGATAGCGATAACATGATCATCAATCTTTTTTGTTTTTAAAGCGGAATTACATATTATGAAGATAACTTTAATCTCTACAATAATCACTGCATAATTTGCTAAAGAAATTGCAAGAAAATTATGGATTGTTCCAGAGAATACGTGATTTTAAAATATTATCTTCCTCAACTTTTCCGTGTAGTATGCAATATTATTTCATTTTTAGTTTAAGCCAAAACGTGTGAGGTTGTTGTTGTATAGTTATTAATGTTTTGTTGAAGTCTAAATGTTAAGAGAATGAATATTTTTATAACGTTTAAGCTGAATCAATTTATTATTTTCATTTGAATAACAGCATCTCCAGATCGCGCAAAATAAATCGAATTTTAAATGAAATCTCTCCGTGTCTCTCTGGCTTGACGTAGAAAGTTTTGATCATTTAAGGTGATGAATTAATTTTTCTAACATTTACGGCCCTTTTTAAACCTTCGTAATTTTTATATTATTCAAGTTGTCGTGATGAAAATTCTTGACAAGAAAGTTCAATAGTAACACAATACGTCTACCGTTTTAGAAACATGATTCCATGATATTTTCTCGATAGAAAAAAAATACAAAGTTCTCATTGTTATTTTTTTTTAATCTCTGGCATCTTCAAAATAACAAACGTAAAGTTACGACTTTTTGGATATTAACTATAAAATATACAACCTATACGTCTACCGTGTTAGAATTTTGAAATATGCGATGGTTTTGAAATAAACAAGAAATACTTGAAATTAGCGCCTGACCAGCCAATATAGCGAGAGCCGCCCTGTACCTTCCTACCCCGATCGCTGCACGAGTCATTCCCGCTACGGCCGTCACACGGGGAACTTGTGTCGCTTGCGCAATCGTAAAAAAGGGTGACAACACGATAAGACAAAATGAGACAAATGGGGACAATAAAGAAAATAAGAAGAAGAAACATAAAGGTTGGAGGAAAAAGAATGCTTACAATTGGAACAAATTAATGAAGTAAGTTGGTTTTATTTTAAATTTGATGATAATTGTATTATAGACGATGTTTGATATGAACCCCTGTTTTAAGTACATAACGAATGTGTAAGATTTTTTCATTTATAGCATAAATAATCTTTTCAGAAATCCGGAATCCAGAAGGAAAATAAACCCACTGATTGTTCACAATGTGAACCCACTCCTTCGTAAGTACCTTTATTCAGTCAAAAATGTATGTTATCAACGCTCTACTGGTTTTATCGCATGATTCCATTTTTAGCAAAAAGCAACAAAGTGCAAAGAAATAAAAAATCATGGTGAACCTAGTGGAAGTATGGTGGACGTAATATGGAATTATGGAACAGTAGCTCGTTGGAGTAGTATTATATTTTAAAAAAATACGAAAAAATTTCAAGAATTTCTTAGTAGGTGGTAGATAAGTATGTTGTATAAAGAATTTGATGTTGATATTTATTTCATTTATACTTACTACACCTGTGCGGGAAATTGCTTAGTACTAAAACCGGTTTATATTCATATTTACATAGTAATGTGAGTTTTCATTTCGAAAAATTTTGTGTAAGTATATTAAATTGAAGTATTAAGTTTAAGTTCCTGGGTGATCTGGAAACACAATTGGGCCCGGAGGATGGCGCTGCAGTCACTCCTCCTAATCACATGAACCGATTTGGATGAATATTTGTGTGCACATTTCATTGTTGTGGGATGATTGGTTGATTCGTTTTCACATTAGCTAATATTATGTATTTTTGTTGTTAAAAAGTAAACTTAATTTAATGTTTATAATACATTATTATTGGTATAAATAAGCCAGTGTTCGTCTCACATTGCTGTACCTGCCTACCTATCCTACCAGGGCCTAACTTTGTTCTGGCTATTTTATTTTGATTATTTGTAATGAATAATTACAATTATAATAGAGTGCAAAAAATAAATACATGCGTCAATATATTTTGTGTTTTTTTTAAACAATTTTTTTATTTAAAAAAATATCATTCCGACCGCGGCTTTGCCCGCGTGGAATTAGGTTATATCGTGAATCCTGTTTTATCCCACAGAAGTGTTCAGTTCGGATAAAAAGTATCCTATGTGTAAATCCAGGCAATTAGCTATATTTTATCAAAATTGGTAATGTAGTCTTGACGTGATTAAGTAACAACTAACAAAAAAATATACAAATTAACATCCAAAGTTTCGCATCAGTTTTACTGTATTAGTGATATCTTCCAGCCTTGACTTTGACTGAGAAGAATTAGGGTTTATAACTTCTTTCAGAAATAGTACCTTTCATTTCTGGGCATGATGTAATATCTACGTCAGCATCAAATTCTATCTAAATCAATTCAGTAGTCCGCGTAATTAGGTACCATTTCATTTTTTCAGAGTAAGTAACAATATTTTTTGTTATTTTAAAGATTATCTATAACCTGTATTATTTTGTAATAAAGAAAACATTACGAAATAAGAATAATAAATAATTATTAATAATGTCTAAGTAGTTTTTAAAAAGAAGATAATTTTGTGTTTATAAGCAAGAAAATAAAACCAATAAATCAACAATTAAATATATGTATAACAATATTATAACTGTATGACGACTCCATACATGTTTGTCCCGAGTCGGCCAGCGGCAGCGCGGCGAGTATGCAAGAATGACTTCGCGCATACCCGCGTTCGCGATAGCGAGCTATTAGACTCCGCCCGCCAAGCAGTGGATTTTTTTTTGTGTATCGTCTTAAATAAAATATTGGCAGAAGTTTACCTGCGTACCACTCGCGATGAAGATTTGATTCTGAAAATAAATTTGCCTGTTCCAGTCAGTGCGCTGTAAAAATATAGAATTATTTGAATAAGAATTGGTTTTGGTTGAATCTTAATTTGAATGAAAAAAATCAGTTAAAGTTGCAATATTTTCATATGTAATAAATAATAAATAATGACTGAAATCTGAAATATATCATAATAAATTACTAGAGATGGATGTGAAAACATAAAAAACAACCGCCAAGCCTTTCCTCATATATCCTTCCAGGTTAAAAATGCGTTTAAATTATTTATCATTATTATATACGGAACACATTTCAAAGATTCATTTTTCGCAATTTGATAACGAAAACAAACAATGTACTCAGATGGCTATATGTGATAAGAACCTATAATTTTAAATTTAGTTGTTCAGTTACAGATATAAATAATTAAGGATTGTTGGTCGAGATAAACATAATTAGTAGGTACAAAAAATTGTTGCATTATTGCAATAGTATCAATCAGTGTCTTTTTTACTAGCTTATCTTTTAATGACGTGACAACTGACAAATGACCAATGCAACCAAATCTATAAAATATAAAATGTCGATAAAACTTTACCACACACAAGTTCTTATCTTATATTATTGTTCACTTAATAAGTTCTAATAAGTCGCAATATTTTTACGTGTTGCTATCACTGATTTCGCAGATAATCTATTACGTTTAACGTATTCTAAAAATTAATAATAAATACTCTTTTATAGATAATCCGCAGGGTTGCTGGCCACAATTGGTAGCAGAAGGCCGTCGACCGGGCCCAGTAGCGTGCATTGGAAGAAGCCTTCGTCCAGCAGTGGACAAACAAATGTTGATGATGATATAAATAATCTATCAATCATTATCAATACCACACTATAATGACTATAATATGTTATGACAAACTAGCTTTCAGCCCGCGGCTTCAAAGAAAAACCCGCATAGTTCCCGTTTTCGTGGGATTTCCGGGATAAAAACTATCATATGTGTTAATCCAAGTAACCCTCTATATGTGTGCTAAATTTCATTGCAATCTGTTCAGTAGTATTTGCGTGAAAGAGTAACAAAAATACACATACACATCCTCACAAACTTTCGCATTTATAATAATTATTATAATAGGATAAAGTCGCACATGTCTATACCTACTAATCGGGTCAATTTATACCTTATAATGCAAGAATGAAAATTACGACAGAGCTAAATTTTGGTGAAGACCTTCATTTTACCAAAAAAAAAATTGAAAAGTCCCCATCTTTTCAGTGTGCGCTGAAAAAGTTATTCGGGGTCAAAGATCAAAATTTCAGGTTTTATTGAGTTTTCGGAAAATTTTAATTGCTGCAGTAAGAGGACAACGTGAGGAGGAACAGATTAGAACTTCCAGCTCGTACTAGAACACGATGTAAGTGAACCAAAGTCAAAACATTTCGTTTTAAAATACTGTTTATTTTGTGGAAATGATGTGAAATAAAGAGAAACTGAAAAAAGTTTAGCATCCTCTTAAAAAAAAATATGATATTCTTATCGTAAGAAAATATTTATTAATTTTGAAATAAATCGGAGCTTATGTCTGTAATGTAAATATTATACATATTGACAAATACCTAAGTATCTATATAGTATAATCTATTTTATAAAAACAAGTCGGGTTTTCCTTCCTGACCCTATAACTCTCCAGAACGCACGAACCAATTTCCACGGTTTTGCATTCGTTGGAAAGGTCTCGGGCTCCGTGAGGTTTATAGTAAAGAAAAGGTGTCTCTGGTGGCGAAACAGACTTCGCCGGGTTTGCTAATTGTTTATTAGTACGATATAAAGTTTTATGGGAAATGAAAATGAAAAAGTTGAATAAAAAGACAAATAGATATTTTTTTATATAAATTTATTGCCAATTAAAAAGGATATCTGCGAGCGGTGTCCAGACGGTATATTCCAGATCTGTAAAAAAATACAATAAAACATTCAATAAAATTTTCCAGCATTATATGCTTTAATATTTATATTAATTGAATTGATTCAATTTTGTTATAGCAAATATAAGGAGCATAATTGTTTGCATAATTAAATAAAACATAATATATATTTTTATCTAATCATAATTATTTCAAAGGCGTAACCGTACGAAATAGACAATCCCTTTATAATTTTATTTTTTGTTATTTATCTAACTGTAATAAAATTAAGAGTTTAACTACAGAAAGTTTCATTAAATTGTCATAAACTTATTATTTGTTTTTATTTAAGTGTGCTTAATAGGTACCTTAATAGGTAAGTAAATAGTTTTAATTTTGTATGTACCTATTGAGTGTTGCTACGAACTACAGGACGTAACAATGAAAACTTACCCCCGTTTGTTCAAGTCATCGTTGCCCATACGTAGAGTGCTACCACGGCACGTGTTATACGTCACTTGCGTCATGGAAGTGCACTGCCTTCCTTCTAGATGGTTCCGTGTTACAGTCGCAGCGAATAATTCCCACGCACGGTTGTGGTTACATAGACTGGTTGCGCAACCGGGTTGAGACCTGCCTCCATTCGGGAAGAAATCAGCATCAGCGACCCTAGAGCCGATTCCAAGACCACCAGTACCACCGTCAGTGTGAATGGCCTCCACGTAGACGCCGTCAGACGCGCGTAAACGGTTTGAACTAAGGGTCCATAGAGGACCGGCTGGGTCCAAACCTAAAACGATAGTTTGGAGATTAGTAACTTCAAAAAGTTGTATGAATTACTTTAATTATTGTATTGTTATAGTTATAGTCGCATAGGTAGCGAATTGTATGAACGGTGTATTATTGCTACTATGAAAGTAAAGGGTAAACCCTTTTCAAGGCACAATTATCAATATTATACTAAGCTAAGACAAAGTAACAGAGAAATCTTCAACAAAACAGTTTTTCATGTTTATTCATTTATTTAAAATATAGTTTTCATCTTACTTTATTGTGTTTTAATATACGTTTATTTCTCAATTTTTATATGCAATATTCACAAGCATGGCATAAAGAAAATATGTTTATATTATCATTATTCATGAAACATGAAACTCATCTTGCTTATGCTCTTCTGTGCTCTTCAATCTACATGGAAAAATACACTTACCAGTGACTCTAGCGGCTCTGCCACCAAGCTGTCTACCAGCATTACCAACAAGATGAGCGCCCAGACTGAACCCAATAAGGTGCATGCTGGTGAAAGGCGCTCCAGTCACTTGGTTAAGGAACTGCAAGAACTGGCCAAGACCACGGCCAACTGCTGGTACTCCGTTTGCGGCAGTCACGTAGTCCCGCATAGCTAACCTTCTCCAGTCCATGACGATGACGTTTACATCACTCTTGTCGAGGTATGCTGTGGAAAAAATAAAATTTTTAATACATTTTAGACTCTGTTATGGATACACAAAGTTAAAAGTACAATACAGAGGTATAGATTCTCATCTCTAATAATAATAATTGGTAATATTCTTATCAGATTCATCTCAGTGACATAGCACCAACGAATGTACAGTCGTTAACGACGTGACTTCATTCCACCAAGTTATATAAGAAATAATCAGCACAATTTTAATATCAAAAACGTCAGCAATTCCAAAAAAAGTTTTTGGCCATCAAATAGGTAAATTTCTAAATTTAAAATCCTAATATGTTCGAAAACCGATAATTGTTACTCACTTGGAGTGTTACATTGCTAAACAAATTGGGTTAATATTAATACCTAAGCACCAATGGTTTACCATTTCTGACTGTTGGGTTAGGGTTGGTGTTTCGGTTGCTAAGCCAGCCGTGGACAATGACTATGGTGGGTCTATTAGCGTTAAAGTTAGAATTTCTGATGGAATTAGCATTGTTGATGGTTAACGTCTGAGACACCCTTGGGTTGCGTCTGAAAGGCAATATTCAAAAATTTACGAACAATTTTCATGGTTCATAAACATTTTTAGTTTAAAGATAATAAAAGATAGAAAATAACATAATTAATAAATTGCATCTTAATTGATTTAAAAAATACTATTTTTGAATCACATTTTTCGACTAAGGTAAGTAAAAAGCATTTCACCTTGTGTAAAGGAAGTATTGGTTATTTGCTGGGTTCCTAGCAATTTCGTTCAAAAATTCCACGTCAGGTTCGGCTTCCAAATCAACTAGGTGCATTTGCCCATCTCCTCCGGGAATTTCAATAAACCGTTCATATTGTTTCACCTTCTCAAATGGAACAGCAATGACGGTATAAACTACAAAGTAAAATGTAATTATTCATTGTAACGTTCAACTTAATTAATAGCATCGTTTAAAATAAATACGCACCCGCCACACTGAACAATAAGATGAATACTTTCATTTCCAAAAACGCCTATATACTAAATCTTTGTTATACTTACAGCGTGTGTTAAATCAATAGAATCGTTAATATATATATATGAAAGATAACGATAACATGATTATCAATCTTTTTTGTTTTTAAAATACATATTATGAAGATAACTTTAATCTCTACAATAATCACTGCATAATTTGCTAAAGAAATTGCAAGAAAATTATGGATTGTTCCAGAGAATGTGATTTTAAAATATTATTTTCCTCAACTTCACTGTGAAGTATGCAAAATTATTTCATTTTAGTTTAAGCCAAAACGTGTGAGGTTAATGCTGTATCTGTTCATGTTTTGTTGAAGTCTAAATTATAAGAGAATGAATATATTTTTAAGCTGAATCAATTTATTATTTTCATTTGAATAACAGCATGTTCAGATCGCGCAAAATAAATCGAATTTTAAATGAAATCTCTCCGTGTCTCTGGCTTGACGTAGAAAGTTTTGATCATTTAAATAAAATATTGGCAAAAGTTTACCTGTGTACCACTCGCGATGAAGATTTGATTCTGAAAATAAATTAGCCTGTTCCAGTCAGTGCGCTGTAAAAATGTAGAATTTAAAACGAATTCTTAAAATGGACTTATAGTTAAGTTTTGGCATAATAAATTACAAGAGATGGATGAGAAAAATCAAAAAAATCAAAAGCCTTTCTTCTTATATGTAAACCTTTGTTTTCCTTCCAGATTAAAAATGCGTCTAAATTTTTATCATTATTTTCTACGGAACACATTTCAAAGAAAATTCATTATTAATTTTTCGCACTTTGATAACGAAAACAAACAATATATACTTAGATGGTTATCAGTGATAAGAGCCAATTATTTTAATTTTAGTTGTTCAGGTACAGATATAAATGTAATATATTTATATTGTAGTAACATAACTACTGAAGATGGACATATGGTATCGCGGACTTTCTTGTAGATAGGTATTGATCCATTCTATAATACCGTAGAACATTTTTTTGTTCTATCTTCAATAGATTCCGCAGCGCACGCGATGACAGAAGTTTTATTGAGGAATTTTTTACACCTTGGGTTACATTATTGCATTTTTGGTAAGGATCTCTAATTTTTTTGAAAATGCAATATAGCCTATGTTGCTCAGTGAAGATGCAGCTTTCTAATGGTGAAAGAATTTTTGAAATCGGTCCAGTAGTTTATGCGTGAAAACCATACATATATCTTATCTTAATCTTATCTTATATAATAAAGGCGAAAGTTTGTAAGTTTGGATGTATGGATGTTTGTTACTCTTTCACGTAAAAACTACTGAACCGATTACAATGAAATTAAGCACACATAATATAGAGGGTAACTTGGATTAACACATAGGATAGGTTTTTTCCCGGAAATCCCACGGGAACGGGAACTATGCGGGTTTTCCTTTGAAAACGCGGGCGAAGCCGCGGGCGGAAATCTAGTACATACATAATTACAAACCTTTCCTCTTTATAATATTAGTATAGATATCACGTCGATAAAACTTTACCACACACAAATTATTATCTTATATTATTGTGCACTAAATACATATGTATACATATAATAAGTTCTAATTGGTTGCAATTATTAAATGTACCTCGATTATATTTTTACGTGTTGCTATCACTGATTTCGCAGTTAATCTATATATATAAAACTCAAAGGTGACTGATATAGTGATCTATCAACGCACAGCCCAAACCACTGGACGTATCGGGCTGAAATTTGACATGCAGGTAGATGTTAGGGCGTAGGCATCCGCTAAGAAAGGATTTCCCGAAATTCTTGCGGGAACGGGGAAAAACGGGGATGCACGTACAAAGTCGTGGGCGGAAGCTAGTCTATTATAATACTACGACATTTTACGTATTATAATAATCATTAATAAGTATATAGATAATCTATCAATTATCAATACCATACTATGATCGTCACACAAGTCGGATTGTGTTTCATGTAACATTTTTGGATACTTCCCGTTTTATTTTTAAATAGTTATTATTTTTATTTTACTCATTAGGTATATAGTACTTTCAATATCAGTTTAAAGTTTTTTGATATCTATACTTCTATACTAATTTTATAAAGAGGAAAGGTTTGTATGTTTGTATGTATGTATGTATGTATGTATGTATGGTTTTCACGCATAAACTACTGGACCGATTTTGATGAAATTTGGCACAGATAATCTTTAGACCCTGAGAAAGAACATAGGCTACCTTTTATTGCGAAATATGTACCACGGGCGAAGCCGGGGCGGACCGCTAGTCTGTAATATTTACGGAATAGGTAATCAACTGCGCACACTTACTTAACGATTACCTACACCCGGTATATCGTACGTAATGTGAAAAAACTTTTTAACATAAATAAAAAAACAATGTCGTAAAATTGTTTATCCATACAAAACAGACTCAATACAAAATATGGTGTTTTTACGACGTCTTTGATGCGTAGTTACATTCTATGTTTTTTAAACTGATACAAACCAGCAGAATTAACTGCACAATTAATTATTAACCTTTCCCATACTAGAAATAGTAAAACAGGGCAAACGAAACATAATTAAATTTAACTATTGAAATATCAAGACGAACACAATGCGAACCCAACTTCAATTAATTTGGTTCAAGTAGGCTTGAAACAACCGGTTTTGAATAATAAATATCTTTCTCTCATTAATAATTAACAAAAGGTTCAGTTTTTTATAACCATAACGTTTTCAAAATTTCCTGCAGATTTATATTTATTTATAGTATTAAAACGTTAAGTACTTGTTAAAATAGATTATTAGTATTTGTAAGTAATCTAAGAGACTCTCTTTCTGCATAACATGTATACAATTTAATATGTAGGTACTTACGTTACGTACGTACTTTTATGTAGGTACTTACCTGAAAACTTCGGCTAGTATTTTATAAATACATGTACAATATACATTATTCGTGATAAGTAAAATTAAAAATATTAAGATACTAGCTTTCCGCCTGCGGCTTCGCCCGCGTTTTCAAAAAAAAAACCCGCATAGTTCCCGTTCCCGTGGGATTTCCGGGATAAAACCTAGCCTATGTCACTCAGAAATGATGTAGCTTTCCAACAGTGAAAGAATTTTTCAAATCTGCCAAGTAGTTTCGGAGCCTATTCAATTCATACAAACAAACAAACAAACAAAAAATCAAACCTTTCCTCTTTATAATATTTGTATAGATGTATAGATGTATAGATAAATAAAGAAGTGGCTAAAAATATAATTGAAGATTACAAATTGATAAAGACACTTCTTTATCTTCTACACTAAATATTTTTAAACATTTTAAATAGAACTTTCAATCAGCATTTTGATACTGAGCGTTAACTCAACACAGCACGTAACGTATTAAAAAGCATGTTAGTGAACTTAGCAGATCATTTTTAGCAGATCAAAAAAAAATGTGAGTTCTTATCGCGTGCAGTTGAGTTCTACAGTTCCTGATACTTTTTAGAAATAGTTCTGGCGTTTTTACCTTAACAAACGACATTTGAAAAAACCCGACCTGGACCCGGCTTAACGTGATGCTAAGACGTAATGCTACGACGTGATGCTACGACGTGATGCTACAGCGTGATGCTACGCTCTGATGCTACGGCGTGATGCTACGGCGTAATGCTACGGCATGTCTTACGGCGTGATGCTACGCTGTGATGCTACGGCGTGATGCTACGGTGTGATGCTACGGTGTGATGCTACGGCATGATGCTACGGCGTGATGCTACGGCATGATGCTACGGCGTGATGCTACGGCGTAATGCTACGGCGTGATGCTACGGCATGATGCTACGGCGTGATGCTACGGCATGATGCTACGGCGTGATGCTACGGCATGAAGCTACGGCATGATGCTACGGCATGAAGCTACGGCATGATGCTACGGCATGATACTACGGCGTGATGCTACGGCATGATGCTACGGCATGATGCTACGCCATGATGCTACGGCGTATGAAATATGAAATAAATAAATTTTCTAGTGTTTCATTTTACGCGAGTATTTCTAAAAAGTATCAGGAACTGTAGAACTCAACTGCACGCGATAAGAACTCACATTTTTTTTTGATCTGCTAAAAATGATCTGCTACGGGAAGTTGGCAGATCATTTTTTCAAATGTCGTTTTTTAAGGTAAACGCCAGAACTATTTCTAAAAAGTATCAGGAACTGTAGAACTCAACTGCACGCGATAAGAACTCACATTTTTTTTTTGATCTGCTAAAAATGATCTGCTAAGTTCACTAACATTTAAAAAGCAGTATAAATGCGATTGTACGTTCACATTAAACTATGGTAACTACAATTTAGCGTTTCTATTCACTAGAACGCTATCGGCAAACGGATGAAATACCTATTGTGCAGGAGAAACTGCACAAAGGGATATCATGAAAAAGTAACGATCGTGCATATCTGTAATGCAAATTACGTCTTTGTCTACGAAAATTTTGCATCTATAGACCTGTTCTAGCAGCGATACAAAGCACTCAGTGTGAGGTTTCGTTTTTATACATGTCTTTTATTTTTATAACATTCAATATGCTATCTCGTGTCTGTATCTATACAAATGTAATTTAATTTTTCTTAAAAAAATCTTTTAACTGCATATAATGTTGAATGACTCTACATATTCTAAAAGTTCCGAAGTTTCCTAATATAAACTTGCTATTCTGCCAGTCACTAGATAGGTTGGGTTACAAAAGTTATGTCCTATGGAATTCTACTATGGGGCAGGGCAGCAGATATAGAAACTATATTTATCTTACAGAAAAGAGCCATTCGTTCTATATATAATTTACGTGCTCGGGACTCACTAAGAGATCTCTTTAAGAATACTGGTATCCTTACTGTACCATCACAGTATATATTTAATAATATTTTGCATGTACACAAAAACGCCGACTTACACACAAGAGTAGGAGATAGACACTGTTATGGCACAAGGAACAGAAATAGAATTGAAATGCCATTTTTCCGATTAGCTAAAGTTAAAAATTCATTTATGGGTCAAGGTATACGCTTTTACAATAGAATTCCTCATAATATTAAAGAGTTTAGTAGTTCTAAATTTAAAACTTATATAAAAAATGTACTAGTTCAGAGAGCGTACTACAGTATTCAGGAATATATGGACGATAAAAACCCATGGAGGGTTGTCGCGTCAAAACCACAGGACAGTTCTTTGGCATGTTATTACAATACTTATATGTTGTTTACATATGTATTTTGTAAAATTGTAAAACTGACATGATTTAAAAGAGCAACTATGGAGTTTCTTGCCGGTTCTTCTCCGTAGATACTGCTTTCCGAATCGGTGGTAAATTTTAAAATATGTAATGACGTTTCAAAAGTGCTTCTTTAAGAAGTCTAATTGAATAAATAAATGTTTGAGTTTGAGTTTGAAAAAGTCACTTCATAATCAATCGATGCAAGTTTACTAATGTGTGTGAATAAATTCCTTGGCGTTTAGGCGTGGAGGCAAGGGGGATAAGCGTACTGTTAAGCCTTCCTTACACAGTAATTCCGCTTTCACCTAGAATACGAATTGTCACATAATGAGACCGTGAAAAACACTCGCTACTCACAACTCCTTACTTCACGTTCCTATAGACGCAACCAATCACACAATGATAGACGCAAAGCTCCGCTGCACAGGGGCTATTTTCCTCTAAACTGTTTCTGTATGAAAATAATATTTTCGCGAATCGCTGTTTGATATTCTGATATCATTTCTGAAATAATATGATATGTTCCAGTTCATGTGTGGAGATACCCATTTATCGTTCGTGAGTTTGATGAAAATACTTAACCATGTCATTATGCTCCAAATGGCGCACGCAGTTTTATAATTTGGAGTCCTTTATTTTAACGATTCGCCCATTTACTTCAACTTTCATAGCGGTACAGCGCATATTGAAGCGGGCTTTTACCGAGTATTATGTTATGTTGTTACTGTTCTTTATATTAATTAACGACATAATTAGTAAAGCACGATTTTATTAGATAGGTACAACTTGTACAAGTGCTAATAAAATTAAGTTTTCGTAATTACGGTTTTGGAAATTACTAAATATAATAAAGGATACTTCCTCATATTTGTGGGATATTTGCACACCAAAGCGCAGCATAACTTCGTTGAAAATTTCTGTGATCAAAAGAGCAAGTATTGAGAAATTGCGGAACAAGAAATGTGAATGCAATATGCCGTTATGTATTCAGGATCGAATAGCGTATTATTAATGCAGGGATGTGGGTCCCCAGCGTCACATTTAACGAAATTTGAAGTGACTTTCGTGTTCGTGATAAAAATTGTCGTTTGTATCGAAGATTTTATGATAATTATAATTTTATTTGTAAGATTTCATATCTTGTGTCTTTTCATAATGAAAACTTCGGGAGTCTGTGAAGTTTCTATTTAGATGTGTGCTCCGTAAAAATTAGTAAAATTAAAATAGCAACACAGCGAGTGATTTCAGCTTCTAACTTAAATAAGTTATTCATGATGAGCTTAGAGTGCGGACATAATTTTATTAAGTTAATTTGTTATACTTAGCTTTACAAAGCCACAGAATGTGGGACGGTAAATCTGCTGCGGCTAATTTACTCGAATGCTGTGTTTGCGAAGACTTAGCAAGTGGTGTCGAAATATTATCATAATCCTTCCTTGAAGAAGGATTTTTAAACATAATATATTGTAGTATACTCCCATTTATCTATTGAAAAATTAAGACTTACATACAAAAAAACCTATAAATTATATCGTTTCATCATTGCACCTATGTATGGTTTTAGTTCTACGTCTATTATTTTAGTGCTTATACCTACAAATTTTAATGTAACTCTATCATACATTGCACGAAACTACATTGTTTAGCTTTCTCGCATCTTGATGTACCTATGTGTGATAGTGATGAAACACGGAACGTTACAGGTTATATTAGTAGTATAGATAAATCTAAATGATAAGTGTCAGTTTAGGTACTATAGACCTAAATGACAGCAATATTATCTAATGGATTCTTTAACAACGTTGCACTTAAAGATAAAAGCTTTAATAAGAGTTAAAGTTAATGGCATGGATCTTTTAATATTAGACTTGAAGCACTTTTTATGCATTTACTGTCTGATTGTATAATTTTGTTGCTTGGTGAGTGAATAATATGATACTTATAGCATACCTTGCTTTTTCATAGGATATAGAAATAATGGTTTAATTCACATAAAGAATATTATTAAAGTTTTAAATTAAAGGTGTAATCTTGTGCGATTTACAGATAATAATTTAGATTCTTACACGCAAACTTAAATTTTATAGCACTTTCCCTAAAGTCATTAGTAAAAAGCTCATAAAAGAGGAACATTAACTTTGATTAAACGCTATTCTACTTAACCGCAGACTTGTTACATAAAAACTATAACAGTGCGAGCATAAAAGTTATTTCCTCAAATTATAGTGGAATATCTCGGACCGTTCAGGCGAATATGCGAGTTTTTGTTGGATTTTAGCGGAAAAGCCCGAAATCTGTTGTATTAGTAAAGCAATTTGTCGTCGGACCGCTCGCGCCGCGCCGCGAACTTTTCTAATCTAAACTGTTGGCCGGGTCGCGTTCAATCTTCGTGAAACTCCTTCACTGTCCACTCACGCCGCCGGACCTCTCACGATAGATAAGAATGCCCGGATATTACCGTCACAGACTAGTGCTTTTTATACCCCTAACGGATAATATTGTCGTTCAATTTTTCATATTTATTTATACTTCCATGCTGCCATTGTTTGCATTATATGTACTATGTAGGTCGATAATATATATCCAATCACTAAACATATTGAACTCAAACAATCGGATCGATTCACAGTTGAATGAACAATTCAACTCCTAAGACATTACATAGACAGGTGTTCTTGTCTTTTGCTTTTCTAGGTAGCTAGAAATGTCTTCATATAATTTTTAAAACAGCTTGGTTTATTTGCGAAAATTATAACTTTTTCAATCTAACTCTCTTGGGCAATGATATATGAGTGTGGAGGGATTATAATCAGCCTCCATCAGACTTTAATTCCCCTAAAGGTCTCAACTTGTCAGGCTCTACGCTGTCTGTGACATGGGGGTCCTTTAATTTTGACGTATGCATTTTTATTACTTGTTCCATTTCCAACGCCCGAAACTGAATTTTATATTAGGTAAAGGGTTGTAGGCGCATGTATTTGTTGGCCTTTTTTAATTAAGGGTGGGTTACGCAGCAGAAATGTGATTATAAATTTATTTAATTTCAACTTCAATTATAAAACAAAAATATCCTGATAAAATGTCACGGAAATTACTTATCAAATAAAAAGGATGAAATGTTAAAATGGGTTAATCTCGCTATAAAAACAAATGTGATCTACCCAAAGAGGTTAGAATTTGAATTTGAAAAAAGAGGTTAGAGATATTTTGTAAAAAGTGCAAAAGCATAATATCACAATGAATTTCAAACATAATGAAAACAATTGTCAATCAAACTGTAAGTCGATCTTTAAAGTAAAACACTTAATATTTTTTGCCTCGACAAAAATTCTAGCATCAGCATAAAAATCATTTTTAACGTGCGATTTTTCGTCTAAAATTACAGAAACGAGCGTGCTCATGTAACTTTAAATTAGTAAGTCGCTAATGAAGATTTTTCCGATGTTTCGTTTTGTTAAAAATGTCCGCAGACGAAGTTAATCCTCTACGCTATATAAACTATTTTTAAACACAAATTTCGACGCTTTAACGAGGGTAACTCGCAATTAGAAATTTAGAGTACTGTTAACATTGAATTGCTAAGAGATATTTTGTTCTTTTATAGTTTTACCAATAGAGTCTAGTACAGATAAAAAAAACTATTAAAATGGATATAACGGTGAAAATTTTAGGAACCTATAAATATGAAACAAACATGAACGTAAGTAAGTTCTTTATCACGTTAAAAGTCACCCCGAGCAGTAAGTACGAGCAAGATAACAGTTAATTTAAATATTATGATGTGAGCACCATCAAATTTACATATCTTAGGTAGACAGAAACCTAAAAATAAATCATTTAACAAATTTGATGTGATAAGGGTTCGTGACTTGGTTAGCCCTAATTTAATAAGTTATTTTTATTTTTTGCGACACACCCTTGTTTTTATGTATCGAAAATACCTACCTACATATGCTACATATTTACGTTAAACGTTAGTGTAAAAATTTGGTTAGAAGGTGTCAATCATAACATTCAATTAAATATATCTACCTACTGCTTTTATTTCGCAGTGCATTATTTTTCGAAATGAAGCGTTAATTAAAAAAATATACGGTATAAATCATCTCTTAATCCGTTTGAAAATTCTTAAATGTTATACTCGCGGGAAATCATGAGAAAATAAATAAGAATTTCAATTGAGCTTTTTCGTGCAGAACGTTTACAAAATAGCATACAAACTTCGCAAAACGAATATCGATAATCGTGAACCAAATTGGAATCAAATAACATCGGATAATGAAAACCAATAATACAAGTGTGTAACAGATGGTGTTAGACCGGGAGATACTGACAGAAAATTTCGAGTCATTTGTAACAGGATGGCGGTTCTACAGGGGTCTTAGTACGCAATGACAAAAAGAAAAACGATGGTGTGAACGCTGGTATCGGCGGCTTAGTCGCGTGGGCGTTAGTCGAACTCGTCGGAAAAATAGCAAAGTCAAACGATTTGTAACACAAAAATTTTAGAATTTACCGATAGCCCATAAAATAGAAGTAGGCGGTAGTGTCATGCCATACTTTTCCGGTGTGACTTACAGCCCGCCATACCGACGCGAATGTGTTGATTTAAAAAAAAACAATTCAACCATTTGTACCAGGCTAACTTTTGCACAGGTAACCATCGTCGTGCAGCCATTTACGAAAATCGCCATGCCATACTTTTCGGACGATTCCAAATGGTCGCCATACCGCCGAAAATCTGCAAATTTTTTTTTTCGCCGAACCATTTGTAACACCCTAAATTTTTTTTTCAACAACTCCTGAATGATTATAAATAGAAGTGTGATAATGCCATACCTGTGGGAGGTGGCGAATGTGTATAAGATTTTTTTTTATTGTATGATTTTATTCGTATTTTGAACGATTTGTAACAGTATGGCATTAATCTTTCCTATAAGTTTGAGGTTCAACAAATATAAATACAAAATTTCAAAGATCTAGGTGGTAGAAATCTTCACTTCTATAAATTAATAATAAATTTATTTATGAAGTATGGCAGCACTTTTTCCCCCTACAAGAAGTATGGCAAATATAATAATGGTCACATTTTATCAAATACTCTCCAAAAATCTAAATGCAATACTGGTACAAAAAAATTGGCGAAAAAAAAATTTTTGCAGATTTTCGGCGGTATGGCGACCATTTGGAATCGTCCGAAAAGTATGGTATGGTGATTTTCGTAAATGGCTAGACGACGATGGTTACCTGTGCAAAAGTTAGCCTGGTACAAATGGTTGAATTGTTTTTTTTTAAATCAACACATTTGCGTCGGTATGGCGGGCTGTAAGTCACACCGGAAAAGTATGGCATGACAGTACCGCCTACTTCTTTTTTATGGGCTATCGGTAAATTCTAAAATTTTTGTGTTACAAATCGTTTGACTTTCGCTATTTTTACGACGAGTTCGACTAACGCCCACGCGACTAAACCGCCGGTACCAGTGTTCACACCATCGTTTTTCTTTTTGTCATTGCGTACTAAGACCCCTGTAGAACCGCCATCCTGTTACAAATGACTCGAAATTTTGTGTCAGTATCTCCCGGTCTATGTATCAATAATGACACAAACAATCTCGAGCTACAAATGTGTCTTTATAAGGATTTTTCTTTTCTGCGTTTGTAACAAAAATAGATTCTTATTCTAGTGTTTGATTTAATGCCACAATCTATCAAGCGTAATAGATTCTGTAATTAAGGACAAGGACGTATATTAAGAATAATTTAATATTATTTAGTTAATAAACCTCAAGAACATAATATATACCCAGGTATATGAGCAAACTATTCTTGCTGTAATATAGAGAGCAATCTGTCCATTTCATATTCATTTGTACAAACTGACAAAATGCCGTATATTCTCTACCATTGTACCGACCTTTCCGCTCATCACATGATATTCGTATTCGGCTGTGCGCTGCGGCAGTATTTAAGACATGCTGTAATGATGACGTCACGTAATTTGTTCCGTGGGGCTAATGCGTCACAGGTGTCGCACCGAAACGATGACAAGCGCGCTAATTGTTTCGTGTTTATGCAAACAAATTAATGTCGGGCGTAGCTTCCCGCTATTAAATACACTGGCGTAACAAAATTCACTTTGGGCGCGTGTCATACGGCTCATAAGTGATTTTAGATAGTTAAGAACTTACCTGCCTATGAATAATGCATGATGTAAGTGGAATGAGGCTGTTGGAGGTTATATATGCGACTGGATCTGGGTTATAAACTAGAGTGTGTTATGACATTTATACACGAAATCTCTCGGTTGCCTGTTTTTCTGTTTTTTAGCTCTTTAGTTTTTAAGGTATCAAAATCTATAACTATAAAATTTCTTAAGGACCGACCGACGTATAGGTACGTAATCATTTTAGTCAATATACTTAATTTATGCTTTAATATATTTTAATTATAATGTAATAAATATTAATAAATATCTTTTAATTTATGTTCCCTTAATTTAAAGCTCTAAGCTCTCTTGAAGTACTTATGACAATTTTAGAAAGGTTAATAACTGTATCAAGAGCCTTGACTAGTCTGCGATAATAGTTTGTTAAAATTAATTATTTAAAAATCGATTTGATTATAGAATAGAGCTATGACAAAATAACGCAAAAGCGAACTCGTAGGCGGATTTTAATTAATAATTTTATCAAAGGTAGGTATGGGTGGGAACACCAAATATGCCAGCCTTAAATTCTTAAAAGCGATACTTTAATAGAAATTGTTGGGAGGCGAATGTTTGTAAGGTTTCACGATAAAACTAATTAATTAATTTTGAAAGGATCTTATTTGGCAAAGCTTTAGGTGAAGATTATGTTTAGTTTACCTTTAAGGCTAATTTTGAAAACGGAGAACTTGGTTGTGTTAGTACAAAACTCAAATATTATTATTGTACAAGAAATTTTGCTTTCATATTTATAAGTAGATTTTAATCTTAATTTTATACATAGAGTTAATACTTATTCAAATATAAATAACTACTATCTAAGGTTCTTAGTTCTAATCATCTATAAATTACATTTCAAGTAACGCGTAAGCTGGGCATAAATATTTGTTATAGACCTATCTCAACTATTAATTATTATGGTTATAATGGACCTTGCCTTTGTTTTCTTCGACCGTATTGCTTATCAAATACGAACACTTGCATGTTGGCTAATAAAGTTTACGTTTCATCCGCCATTCGAGCTTGTTAGAGGGTTTTCATGAAAAACTTTCGGGTAAGATGGGTCGAGTAAAATGCGGATAACGAGGAACTTGATGTGCTACGTGATCTTTCAAGACACAAGTCCATTGTGCCGACTTTTTCAATTATCTCACTTAATTGATATGAATTTATAGCTGTCATTGTTTCGTTACGCGACTAAGTGGAAATATTTCAGTCTAATGACTGAGCCATGATATTAGTAAATTTTGTAGATACTTAGATAAATTAATTATGTTAAAATATTTTATTTTATTTACTATTTCTACGGTAAAGTTAAGATATTTTCTTAGACAAACAGTGTAGACCTGTCTGATCACAGCCCGGGGAAAACGATTCTCTTTCTGCACAACGGGAGCACTCAGAAATTAAAGGTCTATAACGACAAATCGACAAATCGACTATAACGAACTGTCCCATCCATAGTTTCACTGAAACTAAATGAAAATAAATGCTAAATGCTCGTTAGCCTAAAAGTGATATACCTATCAACAATTTATGAAACACGATAGAAGACACGGATACCACTAATTGGTCTGTAATTGATTGAAGCACACATAATACACACAATATCTCTTTCCAACATTTTTACAACGAAAAAGTTTGGTATAAATAAAAGCAGAAAACTGTTCATGGAATGCTCAGTTAAAATTCTTCTCCACTATTATTACAATCCATTTTTCAATATCCGTAACACATAAAAACTCTGCATAAACAGAAAACTGATCGTGGAAAATATGTTAATGATCCCTCATTATAATAAAGTTATATAGACGCATATAATAATCGTCGGCGTTATAGCGCTAATAGGAAACCCGGCCATATGTGGTAATAATTAATCAGACCACAATCTATGAGATACTGACAGTATATTGGCATGTGATGACATATTTAATAGTCCGGGATACATCGTCCATTTTTGCAAGTGATTACTATCAAGCTAATTTTTCGTGAGTAGCTTTATTTTGATGAGATGCCCAATAATTTCATGTACGAAACTCTCGATTGTGGTAGCTACCAGAGGAAACAAGGATAAAATATTTTGATTTGATGGTTCTCAAATATTAATTACCAACTGAATGTTTTTTTTTGTTCAATCTCAAGATAATTATCTAAATTATTCGAAAAAATATTTGTCCTACAAAATCTATGGTTTGATCAAAGAGTCCCCCTTTCCAATGTGTATCGATAACGAAGTCATCATAAATGATTACTAACCAGCTGATTTTTTTATTTTCACTTATTTAATACTTGTATAATTCAACAGACATATTGTCCTACAAATTGCGTAATAAATATTTGAGAACCGACAAATCAAAAATTTTTATCCTTGTTACCTCTGTAAGCTACCACAATCGAGAGTTTCGTACATACAATTATTGGGCATCTCATCAAAATAAAGCTACTCACGAAAAATTAGCTTGATAGTAATCACTTGCAAAAATGGGCGATGTATCCCGGACTATAAACATTTTGCTGAAAGGAAACTTCGAAATTATAGAGCTATAATTTCGAAGTTTCCCTTCATATCATTTCGTTTCATAATTAAAATTTACAGAAGTTCCACGACAATGGTCTTATAGTTTTTAAGCGTTGTATTAGTACCTTAGAATAATTTTATTATAGTACAAGCGGTTCGCCCCGGCTTCGCCCGTGGTACATGTTTACGTTTTCGCTACATAAGAACCATCCTCGTACTTCAAGGAATATAATAAAAAAAGAATTATCGAAATCGGTTCAGCCGTTCTCGAGTTATGCGCTTACCAACACATTTTGCGATTCATTTTTATATATAAGACTAGCGGTCCGCCCCGGCTTCGCCCGTGGTACATATTTACGTTTTCTCTACATAAGAACCATCCTCGTACTTCAAGGAATATAATAAAAAAAGAATTATCGAAATCGGTTCAGCCGTTCTCGAGTTATGCGCTTACCAACACATTTTGCGATTCATTTTTATATATAAGAAGATAATTAATAAACAATTCAATATAATCAAACTTGTTTATAAATGAATCATTTTATTACAAAACGTTCTACAAAAGTTGAGCATTAAAGCATTAAAACACGTAAAGATAAATACAATATATCTCGTAAATCGTTCAATACATTTCTTCGAGGGAAGTCATGAAATTTTCCGGAACCTGTGAATTATCCACATGTCGTTTTCTAAACACTGATGTAATCAATGTCGCTTTCTCAGTGGGCACATTCGTTTCCTTTTTTCCTTGTACCTTTTTATTTTTCTTGTTTGTTTTTCTTTTCGTAGCCGTCAGAATTAAATCAGCTTCGGGCGATTCGCAGGGCAAAGATTGTTGTACGCTGTACACTTGGCACGTCGTTGAAGAAAAACTTTTTGTAACGTTCTGTTGATCTGCTATTAATTGATTACTCGTCTCTTTCACTTTCAACGCGTAGATTTCCCCGTTTTCATTGTATTTGATTACTGATACGGATTTATTTCGTTTAGGCTTCGACTTTTTAGGTTTCTTTTCAATTTTAGGCACATTATCGAATTTCACACTACGTCTCTCCCGTATAATGTTTTCTTGATTCGTATAGGTGTTGTCTTGGAAGCGATCGGTATTCATTTGGGTGTTAACAACGTGATTATGTATTTTATGTGCGTTCACTGCTCTTTCCATACAAGTGGCACAGTTGCGGCACGACGGGTCTATGAACACGGTCTGCAGGTCACTGGATTTCATCGTATTAGCTTGCGTGTTTACATTTAACATTATATTTTTCCCAACCTGTGGCCTCTTTTTAATAATCATGGAATTGTTGTTAGTCGTTTCATAGGCAAATCCTATACGGTTCTTTCCTGTGAGCGGAAAAAAATATTAAATAACATTTAGAAATAATGTTGCAAACATTTCAAACGAATGTTATGCTTTTCTAGAGCACTTTGATACAAAAGTTTATATGAAAGTAACATAACTATGCTAACGAGGTAAGTGTGGAGTGTTGAGAAATTTTAATTAAGTATTTCAAGGATTCAAACTAAAAAGGTAAAAGTAAATCAAAGCGAAGCGCCTCACCTAACGCTTGTGGCACGAGTGTAAGTAGCGCATACAACAATAGCGGACTCATTAGTTCCATTTGCTCAGTTCTCACTCAGAAGGTGTCTCCTCTGTACCTGACAATCTTCTTACACTAACAAGCTTCGTTACAGCGAACCCGAGTTTAACAAAACGCACACTTCGTTGCTCACGTCGAGTGCCTTCAAGGTTTACAAATGTTCTTATCTCATGTTCGTCCTATTAACGAACAATTAACTCGTCAACTGCAGCGACTGTGATAGAAATCGAATGATTCGCTTCTCTGTAATGCGACCGCTGAAATTAAATCACGTTTCAGTGGAGCGCTTAAAGACTGTCGTCCAGAAGTCGAGACGGGGCTTATATCAGCGCAACTATATAAGCAATTTGTTCGGATGTACACCAATATTTACTCGGTTTACGTGGGGCGGCTGTTCGACAATCGAATGTTTGATTTCCTCCAGTCTCGGCTGGGAGCTATTGTTAACGTGTTTATATGTTTATGTTAGGTTACCGATAACTGGACAGTTGCATCCGTGCGATACTATGTCACAATAGACTGACGTACTTGCAATTGCTTTGTTATACTAGGATTACTCTTGTAAGTGTTCACACTCCATAAATTTGATATAACTGCTTTGGAAATACAATAAGATGGCAAAACCTGCAGTTAAACAATATAAGTGTACCTTCATTGTTTAACTGCGCTGAAATATCTGTATTATGGTATCTTATAGCTATTTGGATGAAAGGTAAGTAAAGTGCTTACCTACTTAGTATAGAAAGTAGATAACTGATTAATATACTTAAATATACATATAATATCTATTTGTAAATAATATATCAATATCTATCGGCTGAATATCATTAGACTGCCTTACCTTGCATTATCAAATAACTTTCAAAAAACATATTTCGCCGTTTACATATTATTTCTTTCCATATAATTTTCATTTCTTTATTCTTAGTAGAAAATGCATATTAGCAATTTTTGCAATATTCTTTTGCGTGAATTAAGTATGAGATTTATTTATTTATTTATTTATATGAGATAAATGATTCATACCTATTTGAATATGTACAAATAGTAAATATAATAAGATAGATTTTCATATTTTAGTTTTATAGAATTCAAATGCTTTACACAGGTGGCCGGTTGGTCAAGCGTCGCCCCGGAAAGGCAGAAGACTTGAGTTCGAATCCCACCTTGTAATCGAATTTCTTTTATTCTTTAAAAAATATGATGAAAATAAAATTTAAAGAAAAGAATAAAAATAAATTAAGCAAGCAATTAAAAAGTTCCAACAACCATAGTCACCAAATAACATTTAATAAACAAACAGATCGCATAATGAAATAATTTTCTCGAAATACTCTGGAGAATTTAGGGCCGATTTTTCAATGCTTAGATAAAACTTATCCGTCCAATATAGTATTAGGGCGCTTGTGCACTACAAGGAATTTTACTGTCCGGCATTCCGATTTTTTACGGTCCGGTATGGCACGCCATTAATCTAAATGCTAGCTTGTCCACTATACGACATTCACTTTTCCCTATTCCGGATGGTTTTTTGTGTTTATGAGTCGCTGTACATATAATTGTTTTCGAATGCCCACTTGCTTGGATTTTACTCTTTTTACAGCATATGCCAATTGAAAGCAAGCTCTTGTTTTACTTCCTTTTAGCTGGCAATGTGATTTGAAAAGTCGGTATTGTTATTTTTATATACATTGACCTATAATTATTATCTAAGTAAGTGTTGGTAAGTTAAAGTTCAAGTGGGAATAGCTTTAGCTCCTCGTCACCGATTAAAATAAATAAGTGAAACACGCATTTTAAATCTCTTACGGAACTTTACTTTTTATAGAATAATATATCTTACGAAGTAATATAATATTTCATCTTCTATATTTTTTACTCGTTTCTTGTAAAATGCAAAAAAAATATGATAGCATTCTACCGCCAAACTTCCTTGAACTGTACCGCACTGATCCGAGTAAAGACGGACAGGTGCACAAGCCAATTCATCGGATTTTTCATGCCAAACCGGACCGTAAAAAATCGGAATGCCGGACAGTAAAATTCATTGTAGTGCACAAGCGCCCTTACACGATAATATTAAAATTTCACGTAAACTGTCAAATACGGGCAATTAGAATACGTTTTTAAAATGGTAGTTTTATACATTATTCGACGAATAAGTTTTATCCAAGCGTTGAAAAATCGGCCCTTAAACATACAATTTTTCCACAAACACACATATAGTAAAACAATAAAAAGGCTCGCTCCTGTCGTGGGTTTACTCATTACTCATGAAAGGATGTGACTTTTATGACGCAATGGACCGTTTTACATTATTTGTAGGTACAGCAATTCGTTCGAGATATTATTGTAACATTTAGGAGAGATTTTCTTTTTACTCAGGTGTGTACGTGAAATAAGGCCTTTCGTATTATGTGATTGTTTCCAGTTTTGTATATTTTGTATGTAGAAATAACGTACAAATAGAATGTCTAAGAAATAATTGTGTTTCGTAGACAATATTGTGTTTTAACTGTGACTGTATACTTTTGAGTCATGTTTGATTCAGTTTACGTATTATATGTATGTGTGTGTATGATTTTTTTAATTGCACCCGGTTTTTGCATGTCATTATTATAACATCATCCTTTAGTTACATTTAATGTGTTGCAAAACCAGTAAAAATGTTTTATAATTCAATAATATTTTATTTATTACAATTTACATGGATAGTCGTTTTATTTATTTGTATACTTTATTGTACGTACATAACAGGACAAAGAAACTTAATCAATAATTTGATACTATAATGTACGGTTATATGGTGGATAGTCTATGATTATATCTAAAGGAGTCAAATCTTGGAATAAATTTAATCCAAGTTATTAGTCAATAATAGTTAATATACTTGGTAGAGTCACTTTAACAAGATTTATAATATAATTTCATACATAATACATTCAAATAAAAGATAACCTGCGTCCTAAGAAGGGTGAAGATGTGAAAAAACGTATGTTAAGACTTCGCCAATTTAGAAATGATGTCAATAAAATATCAAAATAAGTCAATTAAATATCAAAATAAGTCAATTTAATACACAATTCCCAGGATTTGATATAAACCAACGACGTCATAATATAAACTGAATTATTTCCAAAAATATTAAGTGAGAAAGCTGAGCCTGAAATAGAAAAGTGTCATTGATTATCCTGACCTTTCGAGTCTAGTAGATTATATCTAGACTAATATCTATAATAATAATAGATAATATTCGTGAAGAGAAAATCGTTCAGTTATCGTGATTACTTCAATTCCATTAATATAAACAAATGATTTATCCTTCAAGAAATATTATGAACACGTGTAACATAAACATTTTTGTAATTTAGTACCTATTGATAATGATAATAATAATGTAGTAATTGTGTTTATTAATATAATTAATATTCAGGTGATATACGTGATTTTACCATTGTGCTAGGTAAAAAGTCTCTTTATCAATTGGAGTTTAAATTAATGAAAAACCTGAAATCTACATCTATTATGATGTTCTACAATACTCCGGCACCTAGTTACCTGAAATAAAATAAAAAATCTACCATATTTAGTACTATAGAAAGAAAATTTTAATCTATCTATCTAATATCTAATATCTAATATTCTAATATATATTATTGATGGAGATGTATGGATGTATGGATGTTTGTTACTCTTTCACGTAAAAACTACTGAACCGATTACAATGAAATTTAGCACACATATAGAGGGTAACTTGGATTAACACATAGGATAGTTTTTATCCCGGAAATCCCACGGGAACGGGAACTATGCGGGTTTTCCTTTGCAAACGCGGGCGAAGCCGCGGGCGGATATCTAGTAAATATATATAGTATATACCTATGCCATTAAATTATGCATACGTTTCACACTTTCAGATAAAAATGTAACGTAGCTTAAATGAAATGAATTTCCCCAGGCCAAACTAACGTCCCCGCGGTACAAACTCATTTTGCTTATCAATGTTCATGCGTACACGTTATCTTCTCGTATATTCTTTAAAAGTATTATTTTTTTATTGCATCCTGTAAAACAATGTATTAAAGTCGTTTTTGTTATTTTTTGTACTTTGGCGTTTGAGAGCGACGCTTTGTTTTGTAAGTTAATTTTATATGTTCAAAATTTAAAAAATACGTGATATTATGATAATAAACACGCGTTATTGATAAGTATTTACTTATAATAGGTAAGAGATGAAATTGAAGTTGTTTATTTGGACTGCAATTCATTTTTTCTTATTACAATAATTACATATTTATTTCAAAAATGTAATGAAGTTTAATTCTAGTAGAGCATTTTCTATATGAACAAAAGGATCGTAAAAAATTAATTATATTGTAAAGTATTAATAAGACGCTGAAGTCGAGATAAGGTGAATACAAATAGGTATGATTTTAATAATATTCGGTACGTAATTGGACATATATTACGCGGGAGGAACCGTAGCGGGCGTATAATAGCCGTTTGATGCTAATTCTATTGGCAATACGAAAGTTTAACAGTCTCATAGACATCCAAACAGAACAAGTAATAACAACTAGACTCTAACCGCACCATTATGGAGAAGTTCCCGGTGATATAATTGGATAATATTAACTTTTGGCTAAATAAGCGGAGCCAGACGGTAAACGTGGGTTTTATATTGAATTACCTTTACTTATATTTTAATTTTTTACTGTGGTTTAATATTAGTCTATTCTTGAACAGTGATTATTATACCTCATTATCAGAAAACTGTAACTATTTGCTTCCATTGCGTTTCAATGTTCTGATTATAAGATTATGCATAAAATTCAAGGTACCTACCTCAATAAAACTGATAGTGGACCTGATAATAATTTATAATAAAAAATGTGTCTCTTATAAGGTTGATCACCTTTTAACTTCTTAATTAGAAAGAAAATTAACCAGTGAAACAGATGTAACGATGCACACGGTAATTCACTTACATCACAAATAGCTGCGACCCTGAACAACGTTGCATAGCTATTCGAATAGGTGCTCAGTTAGAAGTTTTATCTTTTTCGACATAATATGTCACGACTGTTTTGCCTGAAGGAATCCGTATTATGTTCATCCACGTATTTTGGGATTTTGGCCAAATTTTCATAATTCAGAAATTCTTCATCTGTTACTTATGCTTATGAAAACGGACGTAATAGTATAATTAGTGTTATCCCTCCCAGAAATAGTATTTTGGAATATGTCCCATTTTAATACAGAATTAAATGCTGGACCTATTTACATAAAAAAGTTAAAACAACGGTAATTACGTTTCATTATAATTGAGGATACCTATTTGTATAAGCCACATTGTTTAAATGGATTAATTAATATTGGTTTTTGATCAGATACGAATAAAATGTTCTATGATGTGTGAATATTAATTTTGAGCTAATATAATTAATTTAAATACTGATGTAATTAAATATTCTCCGTATTTTTATTTATACTTATATTAGGGTTATAAAGGATAAGTGACGTATTTCATCCTCAATTAATCAAATGTATACGATATTATGAATAAAACAAATTAATATGAAAAATGCACCCTCGCATTATATCGTACATGTTTTGCAGTAGTATTAATAGTTTATATAGCCACTATATTTAGCTTTCTCACACTTATAGCTATATAAACGCGTGTAAATAGGATGGTGCTACAATATTACTAGCGTTGGTAATTCAATTTGCTTTGATATGCTGTAAAGTGACAAAGCAGTTCATACCACCATATGTGTATTTCGTAACAACTCCGTTAAATGTTAAGCCTAAAAGTTATATTCAATACTAAAGGGAAATATACCTACTTCAAATTAAGAACCAACCTCGTTTACGATGAATCAGTAAAAATTCATTCCTCTGCTACATTATTTTTATAAACTCTTCTAGCGAACAAGCTTAAAGCTTACATTTATGAATCTCTACAGTTCACTCGATATCAACATAAAATGCAAATGGAACGCCACAAAGCATTGGATTTGTCCGTGTATCTTGTTCAGTAATGCACTAGCGTATCCCAAATAAGATAAAAGGAGTACAAATTGATAAGGAGCTTAGCATGCATTCTCGAGGATACCTATAAATTCTTTTCTCATTTTATCGGGCGGCGTGAGGTCATTTGTTTGTCTTACAGTGAAGTACGTGGCTCTGGGCCGCCATTTATATAGACGCAGCCCGCTCTTGACGGGAAATCAGCGCGTTTTCAATGCATTTTTAAAGCGAACCAAAACGAAGCAAAACGTATTACTTATGCCTTTAAAAAGGTTCTTTATGAATATTTTAACGCACGCTCTATGTACTATTTACGTTAAATTATGGGATTATGAATAAATCCTTTGTTTTAAATGTGAATTATGGAAGCGTTGTTGAATGTTAAATCTTGAAAATTACATTTCATTGAATTAATACAAAATATACGCGTACTCGTAGCGATTAGTATAAAATTCAGTTGAAATATATTTACCAGTACTCTATATTGTAGGAATTAAATTTTATGTATCTTTTATTTGTTAAAATTTTGAACCACTGCATTATGTATTTGAATTAATTTACATTTTCAAACAAGTAATTATACTTATTTTGAAATAAATGGGTAGAGAGTTTATAAAATTGTTATTTCAAGAGAAATAGTGAAAAATGTATCTATGAATTACAACATTTCATTCATTGATTTCACAAAAGTCACGAAATAAAAATGAGCATATACTGTTAGATTTATAAGACAGAATATTATTTTCTTGCCCATCACATAAACTGTTTCTTTCCTTATGAAGCTGAATTGTATTGTGTATTTTTCTTACGACGTACGCGATCAGTTGGCAAAAGTGGTGATGGTTTGATGAATGGCCTTAACTGTACCGGCTAAGCTGTGGACAGAGCTGGATTTTAGTTACAATTTCCTTTTAAAATAGTGTAGGTACCTATTATATTCATGTTAAACACATGAATATAATTTTTAATATTATAAATATATGTGGATCTAAGGAAGTAAGTGGAAAATATTCTATTCTAAACGCAACTGCCTAACTAACATAGCCAAAAAGACATAAATATTTTCACATTTAGTATAAATTTTTCCGCACTCCTAAATGATTTCTATATCAGGTTTAAATTTCGGAAAAATGTTCATAATTTGCCTGTGTAACACCAAATTTTATATTAATATCGCAATAGTTACTATATATTATATAACATAAGCGCGGTTATCTGTTCGTCATAAAATTTCCGCCTAATCTATAATGGACCGCTATTTAATAACAAAGTCAAAGCAATACATTTTCCTTCGCCGAATCCATCCCTGTTTTCGCAACCCGCCGGCATCTGCATCCATCATAGCCGGCTCCTATCCACTCGTTTAATATTTCACTTCGATACGAGATGAAGTAACGACTATTTACTCTACATTTTATAAAAAATTGATTGCCGGAACTCACTGCTTCTTATCGAATTTTTTGCTACGCTGTTCTTTATTAATTTTGAACGTTTTCATCATTCGTACTTCGCGCGAATTATTTAAAATATGTAAATACAAATTCAGTGTAAATATTTACTTTGAGCTTTTTGTGTACGTCTAAATTAACGATTGAGAGCTATTTTAAGAGATCAAAGGTTATATTTATTTAGGTGTGGGTATTTTGGTGAAATTGTATAAAATTTGACGAAATAAGTTATAATTACAGTGCTGTTGTTATAGGTTACAGTTATCCATTGTCGTTAATGGAGTTTCCTCCGTCACGCTGAAACTGGGAGCATTTGAAACTGGAGCCATGATGTGAATGGCTCTTTTGACGCAAAAGCAACTGTAGGTCATGTTTCCTGCAACCTTTGAAAAATCAAAAACCAACAAGAACACGAATACGAGAATTTTTGAGCAATTTTTTGAGGCTACAGCACTAAAAGTATTCAACGTAATCGATGAAGATAAATAGACGTAACTAAAATCAATATGTTTACTTCATCTTATATAAATAACTGCTACAATTTTTTGTAGAGTCACAACTGAAACCGTAGTTCATTGTATATTTCCAGATTTAGAACTTGAAAGTTTATAAACCAAACAAAAAACTGAAGGGAAACAATAAAAATACGAACTAATTACTACAAAAGTTCTCAGTTATTTTATTGAATGTAAACAGATTAAATAAACGTCAACAGTAATTACGTTTTCGGTAATAGAGAAAGTTTTATAAAGTCCGTATTAAAAGTTGTAGTAAAAACAAAGCTTAGCGCTTGCGTTCTTATTTTTAATAAACCTAGATATCCTGCACAAGGCGGTGCTTACGTCTCATTAAAAACTAGGTCAATAGAGACTTTAACAATCCTATTTTCAAAGAGTTCATGCAGCACCTCAGTTATTAACACCTGCTCTATATACATAGGCTTGTAAAACTATTTACAATAGCATATTATACAAATGCTTTGGAAGAAATAAAGAAATTATGTTTTCAAGAAATAAACATAATATATTGATATGGCACTGTTTTTATTTTAAGTTATATTTAAGAAACAGTTTTCTCAAAATCTGGTGGAAATTTAAAAATAAAGCTTTTAGTTCTCCATCATTCCTTATTCTCCGTACTCATAGAAATCGCTGGATTTTTGCTTCGTACAATAAAAAAGCAAGACTCTACTTCTTATCTTAGAGCATAAATCCGTAATAATTGAAAAACAATATCCCTTCTATCCAATGATAATTAATATGAAAGCGACTTATTTCTCTATACAAAAAGTGCATTCGTGAATTGCAATACAAATTCGGGCCATCAGTTCACTAAGTATGCTGTCTGATGGAATGCTGGTAATATTCATTGAGATATACATATGGAGACGACACCGCCTACATCACTTATGTTCCGCTCAACATACGCCATATGGCGTAACTGCACGCTCATTTTTTATTTGTTTTAAAGTGAAACGCATCAAATATGCCTTTGTGTGTGTTACGATATTGCACAAATAATACAAATAATACGGAAAAGTGCAAAGGAATAACTTTCATCGGTAAATACCTAACTAGATAATAATTTTTAAAACTTTGAGCAAAAAAATGGCGCACAGATTTTGTTCGTGGTGTCTCCTCCATACGTAGTAATATTATCTCAATGGTAATATTTGACATTTTCATTTCGGAATACGTCGCGGCTGTAGGTACAGTTGTATGTAAAATCATATTATAATCAACGAGGGGTTGTACAAATTGAAATATGATTACATTTGTTTTCCATTTACGGACAAATAGGAAAACCAGAAATACAAAAGTGGACATTTTTGGATCCTAATTTTATATCTATTGAATAAACTTTTTAAATTGTTGTTATACCTAAATGTTTACATTTTTCAATATGTTCTTCTCATCCTAGATACCAGGTATAAATTGTTATATGGGTATTATGTGTAAAGGGATTGGAAGTCAAGAATATTTCGATACGAATATACCCAAGCTCGTTCAGAGCTATTACAGCCTTACAGAGGATCGACTTAAGCCACTATGGTAGCGTATAGACACCATAATACCTAGAATGAAGTGAAGATCTACATCAAGCAATCAAAGGACTTCCCTCACAAGATTTTAAAAAGACGTAGCGTAGAATATTTTTGAGTTTGATAATTATAATTATTATAAGATCATTTCATTCTACAGATTTATATTCTGATATTAACGGTGTCTTTGATTACTGGATTGTGATAAAATATTTGTAGACATTGACTTAGAATCAAGGATTAGGTCCTGTTTGATTATTTACTCTACAAAGATACATTATATTATTTACATACCTACTAACAGTACAGTACTGTTATAGGTCAGGCTATTTCTTTTGTCAATTTTACAATGAGGTTAACCTCGCAAAATAGGCCTTACATTGTGACCCAATTAATATCGCAGCATTTTCGCTTCTCACCTCGCTATACAACAATAAGTGTAAGTTAGTGCGAAATAATCAATGACCTGATTATTTCCACACGTGTCTCTATTCTTCACAAAGGCCTACGCTATTGAATAACCTTCATGTGAAACCAAAGTAACTAATCCGATATGCCACATAAATAAATGTTTTTGTTCGTCTTTGTATGATACTGTGAAATATGTATGTTGATCACGTTTACTGGAAAGAGCGATTTATCACGGATTGTACAAATCAGGGAAGTTATTTTACGTTCAATTCAACAATATCTATTGAAGGTGTATTATTGAGAACGCTAAACAAGCTTTATAAAAATAATAATGTTCTGACTGGTTGTAATTAGTTCGTAGTATTAATTCAATCAATAAATAGTTTTATTTTAAAAGGTTCGTTTTTTTTTATTCTATATTATTTAATTTTTTAAACTATCTATCTGCCTTAATAGTATATGGATCGGCAATATATTGTGACATAGACTACCAACCCGCAATTGGTCTTTTGTCTATTTATAGTTGACCTGTAAATCTTTGACTCTCCATGCTAGGGAGAATTAATGAAAAGTTGAGTTTTTAATTAATGCCTTGGATGGTTTCGATTGAACCATATTCCCGGAACAAATATTATAATCAAATATTTGGAGAAATGCATTTAGTAATAATTGTCAATAGTATTTTAAATTATATCGGGAATGTTTTAAGTAAATATGACATTTTAAGATGATGACTTACCACAAAAGACGTACAGCTGCGTACGTTTACTTTACCCATTCTCTCGCGCAGCCTATAAAGGAATTCCCATCCTTATTGCCATAGCAATGCCGCAGGATTGGAACTGGACAAACATTAGCAGGTGTGAACTTGACACGCTTTCAGAACATTCGTAAAAATGGACCGGATTATCCCAAACGCTCACTCACAGTTGAGTGCCACGTTATTATTCCTACAGATTATACTCCCAATGTAATTTTTCAGATCGTTATACAAATATGAAACAAACACGCCGGTTTTAACATGTTTATTTGAGACAGGCGTTTTTTTGGTCATGTTGGCAGCTTTGATGGCTAATCGTTTACATGTGTATTTTTTTAATCCTAAATCCGATGTTGTTTATTACATTTCGATGTTCCATTTTCATAGAATTTAGAATTCGGATTTTCAATTATAATTTCACGAATGATGAAATATGTCATATATTTCATTAGTATGATTTCTATTGAAAAAAGAAATATTTTAATCGTTAATAATTATTTTCATACTCTCATAACATTCAAAAGATATTTATTAATCATGGATTTAGGGTAATATTATGACTAATTATATTACTATTAGAAACATTTTCCGTTTTAAAGTTTATGCTAACGTACTAACCTGAATTACTAACTCCAGTTGAAATATTGTACTACGCTCACAATTCAAACACTAAATTAAAGGCTCACCAATTTCCAAATATATTGGTAAATAGAAGTTTAAAATTGTTATGGAAATATTTAGGTAGCTATTCCGTTCAAAGACTACTATGTATATACAATTCCGTTTCTGTCTAAATGTGCATAAAAGCTTAAATTTAAACCATGATGATACAGCATAAGCATATTTGTTATTTATTATCTATCTTCATTGTTCAATAAAAAAGCGATACAAAGCAATCTAGGCTCTTCATAAAGCATTATAAGCCATCGGCTGTCGAGTTATAAAACGTTAATCGACTTTCATTGTCTTATCTTTATAACTTCGCCTTCAGCTTAACATTTTCTTGCACGCACAAAGTTACGGCTGCTTTAATAGCGAAGTTTTGATGAAATTAGTAAGTGATAGAAATGTCGCAGGCAGTTTGGTGAACCCTTCGAACATTCCAAATTGATTTGTTGTGGTTCGGACCCGAAACATTTACGTACATAGTTTTATTCTTGTTTACAATTTGCTTTTCTATTGTACCGTGTGCGTGTATTATTATGATTTAGCTAAGGCTAGAATCTTTCTTACTACCAAAGTAGAAGAAACTAAATTCTAAGCTGTAGATCATATTATTTGCAATGTGGAGATTTATCGGAAATATTTTTTTTTAAATAATTATCAAAATTTTAGTTATGTAGATCAGATTATTATCTGTAAATTAAAAATTTATTGGTGAGGTATTATCCTTTCATATTTTAAGGGATAATAAATCTATTGAAAAACTTTCGGTGTTAGATAGCCCATTTATCGAGAAAGGTTATAGGCTATATTTATTCACGCTACGGGCAACAGGAGTGGAGCCACGGGGGTGAAACCGCGCTAGTCACCAATAAATTTTATGCATATTTGAAGACCTAGCTTAAATACATGTCAGAAGACTAGACCCAGACGCCTAATTATCTATGCACTATTCCAATTCAATATTCGTCTTTAGTTCACTGTTTACTGAAAATGACACGTATTATCATGTAAATTACATAAAGATACATACTAACACGAAATAATCATGATTCGCAATTTTGCATAATATCATCGTGACAGGCGATCGTTCGAGATAGAACTAAAGTGGATACTAAGGTACAATTAAAATCCCATAACTGCGATTATAAGGATTTAACGTAGCGTAAAATCAGTTTGTCTATACTGACAGTCCTACACAAAATAATTGAGCAGTTATGTTAATGAGGAGCAAGCTGAACTGACGCCAAAACGTTGTCCGCGCAGCTTTATGCAAATCGTGCGGCGCGCTGTGTCGCTCGCTGTAAATCCCATCCACGCTGATTTCGTGTTTATTCTCCTTATTAATGCTAGTTAATTTTTAATGACATTACCTTTTATTGGACCTGTTTTATGCTGTTCGTTTAATGTACAGGCGTTTTAGAGATAACTAGTCAAATTGGAATTTAATTATAGATTGTCTAATCTAAAAATGAACGCCCCTCCACTGTGTTTACGCTCACATTCAAAGTACGTGTATAGACGCAATACACACAAATTGGTCTGCCTCATTGGTCGTTCAGTCCTCCAGTCCCGTCCATGCCCGAACGACAGGACCAGTTGGCCAACTAGTGCATAAATGACGCGATGCACGACAGAACGGACGTGTCATTCCGTACATAGCGCGCTCTCCCCGCCATACAATGCTAGGCACCTGAACTGATCGCCCGATTAGTTGACAAATCAGTGCGCGAGTGTCAAAGTTTGCAGTAGAATTGACGCGCGCACACATATAAAGTGGTTCAATTATTATTTGTCCTCACACATTGAAACAATTAAGTTTAGTGGAGGGGCGTTCATTTTTAGATTAGACAATCTCTACCTACATATTTGTTATTTTTGTAACTTGCATATGATTAGGTTATTTTAGAATTAATTCATTACGTCTATAGGTACTTAATGAATTAGTTCTATTTAACTGATTTGAAAAAAATGTACATTTCTGAGTTTATTTATAACTTACATACATAGAAAATCTCTACCTCTCTCTTACCTACATTACTATAATACTTAATGCTATAAACACATAAATTAAAAGATATTATATTACATAAATGATTATAGTAACCACAGATCGAATCCACATCCAGAATTCATTCCGTTGACTCGTATATCGCTAATGACGTTAATTGAGAATTATAATTTCCAAAGCAAAAGCTGGCTCCAATATGACGACGGTTTTAATCCAATATTTAGTACAATAAATACACGTCTATAAACATACTAGAGATTCCAATTACGTCCATCAACTGTATCATTGGGGAGGCATTGTCCTGATGAAAGAGGCTAAATTGAGACATTGTGTAACCAAACCGTGTTTGTTGAGAAAACACCTACTTTGCACACAATAACGCTTACACTGAGGAAGCAATTTTCATAATGTGGCCTTAACCACGAGACTGATATAACGTGTACCGAAGAAGTCGTTCGACGCTGATTTAAAAGCTCTTACCAGCTTCTGGTTAATAGCATAAATTTAAAAATCGATCATTACGAAATTTCGTTTATAAAAACTGAACAGGTAAAATATGTATATCAAAGGTGGAAGGTGGTGTTGTAGCTTTACAATTTTTTTTCCGAAAACAATTATTATTTGAATTCTTTTCGAGAAATGCGTTCACTCACTGTGAACTATTATTGGATCCGTAGATTACTTACAGTTTTCTACAAAACCCCGTGAATGTTTTATCCTTTTTTGGTTTCTTTGAACTTTGAAGATATTTTATTCAAACAAAGTTTTTTTAGTATACTACATATAAAAATATAATATTAGATATATGGCAACCAATTATTATGACGGATTTCAAAAAGCACTCTACATGTACAAAATATTCCTTTCAAAGTTTTAAAACCATATGCGACACAAAAGCTTTTATTTCCGAAGTAATATCATTATTCAGATATGAAACTCGTTGCAATATTACGATGTATGAAGAGCACGTAGATTGCATTAACATAAAATTCGTCGCTGGCAGCGCTCCCGCGACATCACCGTAAGCGCTTAATTATTTTGTTTATCTTGCCGCCAAACTGCTTCGACTGTGGAGCTCAGCCAGTGATAATGTGCCAACCGCAACTGTACGCTTTTTTCCGCTTGAAATATGAGACCTTTATACTCTTGTCTTATCTCGCAACATGTGGTTGAGCTGGCATGATTCTGGTCATTCCTAGTGCCTAATGGAAGATAAATGCATACTTTAGCGGACAACTTATTGTAGATAGCAAAATAACATTTTTGCATTGTATTTATATTCCACTTTAACATTTTGTTTCAGTTCTTCAGTATAAAAGCAAAGCGACATATTATCTACTATTCATGATTATTTTTCGCTTCATTATTACCTCTAAAAAGCCCTTTAGCGAAAGCAATTTTGTAATAATTAAATCAATTTTTTCGCAGTTACGTAAAGTTAATAAGCGCTAAGTAGTTTGGACACAAAGTTACATCGCAAACTAAACAAAAAGTGTAAGTACCGCAAACTTGTTCCAAGAACGCTCTGCGCAATAAAGATAACTTTTTCCTCGAAAGTCTTTGTTCTAGGAGTCATATTAGACCCGAATATAAGTTGGAGCAGTTACTTTGAACATACTATTTAAGTAAGCTAAGCTCATTAAATTAGAGGTCAGATAGATAACAAAAACTCTTTGATCTAGTTCTTCCTGTCATGTTTATTATAACATCTGGATTAGAAGTAGTATAATACACCTCTATAAAAGAATTTTCTGTATCCCGGTCATGACTTTGAATATTTATGCAACATAAGTGAGAATAAATAGCAGAACTAAGAAATAGTAATAATTCTAGTATAAAAAAACTTGAATATCGTACAACGTAAACTTCTAGCATTGTAAATCGGAAAAACTTTTTTCATCACAACTTTAACGTTCATACCCCAATTTGGCAAGCTCTCATTGGTGTAAAACTGAACATTACTATACACAATATTTAAATAGTAAATGTTTGAACACAATACACACAGCCTAAAAAAAATCTTTAATAAAACTTAAATATATCTTATCAAACACCGCAGTTTTTAATTTCCTGTAGATAGTATAATTTAATTTAAGTATTTTTATTGGTTTGCTCTTCAAAGCAACTGCTTAATTTTCATCGGAATTACCCCAAGACTTTATTTCGAAATTTAACACAAACTTATGTATGTAATTCCAGTGTTTGACTTCTTTTAATTTTCATCTGGAGCATATTATTATGAAAGAAAAAATTCGCAACGTTAACATTTTAAGAATTTTTTTTCTAGGTATAGGTACCTAAGTAGTAGTAATTTCCTTGGGAAATTTGGTGAAAAATCAAAATATAGAAATGCCATATTTTAATTACTTCTATCGCCTCGACTCGAAATTGAATAATTTTTTCTTTGAATTATCTTCCTCAATTACGAAATAATGTTAAGGTTTGGTAACTCTTTTCTGATTCATTACATAATTTTATTTAGGCGTAACTCTATTGAATTTTTTAATTTTACTACGAATAAAATTCCTGTTAATACTTTCACATTATTGTCTGCCTCATTAAAAATTTCCGTGGAGGGAACTAAGACGAGGAATTCTTACTTAAATTTACGTCGTTGCTTGCTAAATTAAAATTGAATTAGAATAAAGAAAAGATCTACCACGGACTTTCTGAAAGGAATTATTTATTTAGGATAAGCGCTGTGGGTAAAACAATAAATTTTAAAAAATATGTATTTGAATCACCACTCCGATTATTATTTTATTCCATTTAAGTTCAAAATACACAATTCATAATGTAGTATGTGTATACGAAAGCGATGTAAAATGTTGACCCTTATATGTCTGAAGTACAAAGCGTGGCTAATGGAAGCGGCATATGTTTCCAAATTGAAATAAAATTATTTTTGCGTTGGAAATTGTACAAACGTTAGTGCAAAACAAACATGATATTAATATACTTGGAACATAATATACCTAAACGTAATCAAATAATTTCAGGATTTAAATGCTTTTAAAACCAACAAAAATCTGATCTTATCAGATGTTTGTTAGTTTTAATTTGGATGAATTTGGTTTGAAATCGAAATAAATAAATTATTAATAAACAATGACAAAACCATGATTAACTATTTTTGTTCTTATAAGCGTAATTATCTGCTGTCTGAAAAGGCAAGGTTATACAACAAACGTTTCTTGTTTACGAATTATGACCTATCTGAGAACATTAATATTATAAATTTTCTTTGTAATGTAAGCAGCAGAAATTTAATTAACTCGCACTTCAAAGACCGTTATGAGTGAATAAGCGCTCCAAAGGATTTCAAGTTTGGGCAAAAAGGAAAATAAAATTACACCCGACTTTACAATTTCATAAAGACATTCTATCGAAGATTATAATTTTAAATTATATCACTGGTATTTGATAACAAGAGGCAGGCAGGAGACAGGCTCTATAATAAGCTGAGATTGCAAGTTTGGAGGATACAGCCGTAATTTAATTGGCTTTTTATATGATATTGAGAGGAGTTAATGGAGCCTTTCAATGTTTGCTTCATATAACCCTTTTCATTGCCTCCAATTAGCACTGAATATCCGACATTTCCTACTCGTATTAAAATTTTCATTACCTATATGAATTTGAAAAAACATAACCTAGTGAATGAAATTTAATTTATCTTTTTATTAGATATTTCTTATTGACTGAAGTTATATAGGTTTAAGTAGCTATCGTGTTTGGTTGCACTTTTTATTGCAATTAGGTCAGGTCATAATTCTGAGATAACCTAACCTAACCCTGTTAGACATTCCGTGTTAAGTGCTAGCACGTACGTTCAATCAACAAGTGAAGAAATGGTTGCTCAACTAACCATTCGTCATGCTAACCTCATTTCCTATTATTCTATTGGAAAACTATATTGCCTTTGCGAATGCTTTTATGTATAGGAATCCGAATATATATTGATAATAGATAAAAGAGCAGCATGAAATTATGTAAAATGCCTCATAACGATATGTTTTATATATTCACGTTTGTTTATATCATGTATATAATATCTTTATTATTATTCCAACTAAGTAATCTATAAAATAACTGCCCGTTTTCTTAAGAATTTCTTTGCCATACCTAGTAATTGATTTTTGTGCAATTTTAATTAAACTTAATTTCTATAATCCTTACACATCAAGCCCAAAATTTCTCATTAAGGATAAAAATAAAATTGTTAATATCAGAAAAAGCGCACCGCATCTCAGGTTAATACCAAATTAAAGTGCACGTGTTGACTTTTACGATCCCTCGGGGCGGGGAAGCTCGAACCATTTCCCTTATCCGCTACCACCAAACGCTTCATTACTTCCAGACTGACGCCATCGCTATGTTATAACTATATTAAACGATGTTTTAATCGCATTAAATTTATGGGTAATCAATCTTTGAAAATAAGTATATGTACGGGGTGATATGTTTATGTTTTATACTTAAGAAATAGTTTATATCAGACATGTTATTTTAGTGTTATGTCACAGATTTTTTAATTCAAAGGACAAAGGTAGGTAGGTACGTACTTATAAAATATAACTTCACCATTCAATTGGCTGATACCCATACGGGTATCTATACTAATATTATAAAGAGGAAAAGTTTGTAAGTATGTATGTATGTATGTATGTATGGTTTTCACGCAAAAACTACTGGACCGATTTCAAAAATTCTTTCACCATTAGAAAGCTGCATCTTTACTGAGCAACATAGGCTATATTGCATTTTCAAAAAAATTAGAGATCCTTACCAAAAATGCATAATGTAACCCAAGGTGTAAAAAAATCCTCAATAAAACTTCTGTCATCGCGTGCGCTGCGGAATCTATTGAAGATAGAACAAAAAAATGTTCTACGGTATTATAGAATGGATCAATATCTACAAGAAAGTCCGCGATACCATGTGTCCATCTTCAGTAGTTATGTTACTACAACAACTTTTTTACGTTTTCAAAGTAAATAGAAGTGCCCACAGTAATCAAACCATGTTATCCATACACATATATTAATCCTTATCCCATTAAATGATGTTTTATTATAGACTGTTTCAATACCAGCAAAATACTTTTTAAATGAAAAGAATTGGATATTCCATTCAAAAGATATAACGAATTTTTAAAAGTGTCAATCTACAGAAAATAGTAGGTATACTGTTCGAGCAGGCCGTAGTGCGGGGGTCACGGAGGAATTCTACCAATATGCGTCTTGACGGAACACAGTGGGGTTTTGGTCGGTAGGAATCCGACATAACCCACGGCCCCTCCCCCGGAGGCCGTGGGTATCTATGAAAGATTTCCCCACTAAAACAAAAAAAAGGCCGTAGTGCGGGACGGGGTAAAGGTGATTTTCATGTGATTAAAAATTAAACCTATAGTCCGACCTATAGTAGACTTTTCACTGTAACGATATCGCTATCTATGCGGGTGAAACCGCAGGGCATTGCTAGTCATATATATATATCTCTATAAATGTGTACTCTCTTTGACTAATGATCAAAGAAAACAATAATCAAACAATACGATTACAATTTAACTATACTTGAGCAAGAATTATTTCGTTTTAACGTTATTTAATCCAAACTGAACACTGAATCAGCCAGGATTGTCGGAAACAGATAGAACTTGTAGAACATAATTTATCAAGGCAAACAACTAATCCCTCTCATTCATTACAAGAGGCTTAATAGATATACAGACAAATAAATCTGTCGCCACGCTGGACCAACCAACTTCATTGTTTTATTTCTTGTATTTAGGTATCGTCGCCGCTAATACTTTTGCAGTGGATTATCGATAAATCCGTCCGCGAAACTAGCCAAGCCTTAACGTTGTTGAAATTTGTTTATAGTAGCTTTCTATATTCAATATAATTCAATAGTATTTTTATTTATTTTAGGCTAATTTCGATGCATATTGAGAATATTGATATTTTAATGATTGAGCTGGGTATAAATAAAGTAAATAAGATGATATTGATGATGTGTTAAACCAAAGACTTAATTAGATTGCTTCGTCAAAAATATAAATATCGTATCAGAGTAAAAAAATTTAACAACCCCCTAGATTTAATCACTTATGAAACTCTTAAAAAAGATTGTACTAAACTCATATCCTCATGTTATTCTACCTACTTATCTAATTTGGAATCTTCTATAAAATCAAATCCAAAATTATTGTGGTCGTATGTGAAAAATAAAAGATCAAACTCTGGAACATATCCTACTCCTATGAAGTTAGGTAATAGCTCGGCAACGGATGGAACACAAATTTGCAATATGTTCGCCGACTATTTTTCTTCGGTATATGAGACTAGCTCACAACATAATGGTGATATGAGCTCAATGACCCACAACGCTACTTCTTATCTACACTCATTAACTATCAATCAAGATTTGGTATTCAAAGCATTAAAGAGACTAGACCATAAAAAAGGAGCCGGTTCAGATGCAATACCACATGTATTTGCCAAAAAATGTGCTAAGGAATTATGTTATCCATTAACCGTTATATATAATTTATCACTCAAACAAAGTATTTTTCCATCAGCTTGGAAGGAGTCGATCATAGTTCCAATTCCTAAAACAGGCGACGCGAATTTGATCAACAATTACCGACCTATATCAATCCTATCTGTTTTCGGTAAGGTATTTGAAAGTCTCATCTGCCCAATTATCACTTCTCATATCAAACAATCAGTCAGTAAGTTTCAGCATGGTTTCACAAAAAATAGATCCACCAGCACAAATCTTCTACTTTATCTCGAATGTCTTGTAGAGGCTGTTGAAGCGCATACTTGTGTTGACGTCATATACACAGACTTCTGCAAGGCATTCGATAAAGTTGATCACAATATATTGATCCAAAAGTTACACAACATTGGTATTGGCGGTAGTCTGTTGGGATGGTTTTCGAGTTATCTTTTGGGTCGCTATTCTAGAGTAGTGGTAAACGGTTTTGCCTCTGAGTCCTTTTCAACTAAATCCGGAGTTCCACAAGGGTCGCACTTAGGTCCCATTTTATTTAATATATTCATAAATGACCTCCCACTTAACTTAAAGCACTCAAAAATATTTTTATTTGCAGATGACCTTAAAATTCTGAGAACAATTAAATCAACCACTGATAGTACTCTTCTCCAAAAGGACATAAATTCTTTGGCAGAATGGTGTAAAATCAATAAAATGAAACTAAACTCAGAAAAATGTTACCATATACGATTTAGCAGACATAGAAGTAGAGGTATTATTGCACCCAGTTATCAGATTAATAATCATATCTTAGCAACAGTAGACAAAATAAAAGACTTAGGTGTTTATTTCGATGCAAAACTTAGTTTTCACGCTCACTTCAACCATATAATTAATAGCGGTTTCAAATTGTTAGGTTTTTTACTGAGAACTTGTAAAAATTTTAGGAACCCTCTCACAAAAATTACCCTCTTTAATGCCCTTGTTAGAAGCAAATTAGAATATTGCAGCGTAATGTGGAATCCAAAATACAATATTCATATTAACAATATTGAACGCATTCAAAAAAGATTTTTGTGGCATCTTGCGTATAGTTGCAACGTAGCCAAAAAAATTCGCAGTTACTCAGAACGTCTTGATTATTTTAAAATACGAACACTTTATCAGAGGAGGAAGGTTTTGGATCAGGTCTTTTTACATAAATTGGTGAATGGTTCAATCGATTGTGTGTCATTGGTATCTCAGCTTAATTTTAAAGTTCCAGTCAGATTGCCTAGACATTCTAATAATATGCCGTTCCATACAAAATTCCACAAAAGTAATCTAGGCCATTATTCAGGCATTTCTCACCTTACCAAAGAATATAATAATATAGTTTCTGGCAATAACAAGACTATTGACATTTTCTCAAACACTGTACATAAATTTAAAAAGGAATTGCTCTCGATTGAACCTTTACCAAAACCCAGTTGATCAAATGTAGTTTTATTTTAACATTAATTAATTGATTATTTTGCCGTCAAAATTGGATTTATGTATTATGTATATGTATACTTTTTACCTAATCTGCAGCTAGCTGCAGACTGTGTGTCTTTGATTTAATGTTATATTAATTGTTAGTGGTGGTTGCCTATAATTGTGACAGCACTATGTCTACGATTGTTATTACTTTAATGCTTTTATCTATATATCAGTGTATGTCATGTTGGTGATCCTTAATGAAATAAATAAATAAATAAAAGACATTTTTTAAATGCAGCAGGTTATAATTTAATACTATAATGTCTTAGAAGTAAGGAGTTACATAATATTAGCTAAACAAATATTTTTAAGAGCCTCGGCAAGCGCAACCAACTCCCATTTATTATAGCACCGATGTTTTTCCTGCTCTACGCTAGAAACATACGTTGCGGGCCCCCTGTATCCCATACATATAAATAAGGCTTCGTTCATTAAATATTAAAATGGTATTTTCCGTTATTGAAAGTAATATTCGAATTTCACAGTATCGTGTCGGTATCATTTATATTCGGGATATGCCACACACGCGTCACGTTCAAACGCTCCTAATTGACTGGCTGACGCTAGCTTCATTTCATATGTACTAAAATCGATTTAAAATAATATTTCCATGAATTACCAGTTACATAAATATCAGGAAAGTTATGTAGCTACTAGCTACTATTGGAAAGTTCAATATACGTATCCCTTTAAATATTTCCCGGAACACATTTTATAAGTTTCCGTGCCATTTATTTAGTGTCGCAACTACAACTTGTTTTCAACATTCGCATATACGAGGTAATGTATTAGAATCGAAGGAATGATGTGGTGATTCTGCTAGTAAGTAAATTGTAGCACAAATATTTACCCATATTTTCCATTCCTTGTCCATTTCATATGCATATTTATTCAATTACTTCCCCTTAGCATATAATTGTACCTCTGTATACAAAGATCTGAATTCAAAAAGATTTCATTTTCTCGTTTGAATTTACCTCAAAGAATTGCGTAGTACATTTAACCATTTTACAACTCGTATGCGCTAATGATGGATTAATTGATTGTAAACCGATTTGAGTAAGCGAAAACAATTAAAAGGAGTGACATGCTACGCTTCCGTAATTGCCCGTCGCCTCTCATGGCCACTACATTTTCTTCACGCCAGAAAATAAAGTAGATAGATCGAACCCGGCACGTACTGTGAAAGAATCTCTAATAACGTGCTTAAATAAACAGCGTTGTACAATTTGTATCTACACGATTGTAATAAAAGCTTACACCCAATAAGCCTTTGTGGGGAGCAATCGGTTCACAATTCAAATACTCCAGTGGAAGACATTAGTGACACACGACACTCGAAGTGTCTACAAATGGGTGTGGTAATGAACGACGGGAACAACGAACAGTTGTTTGTTAAGTAGACCTCATAGAAGACTGAGCTCAACTAATTAAACTGCGTCATTAAAGCTGCACTCGGAATTGCTCATGTTAAAAATGCTGTTTTATTTTTTAATTATAAATTAGCTTGGAATAATAACGTGCACACATTTTCTCGGTAAGTTTTACAGCAGAAAGTTTCTATGTTGACTGTGATTTGTTAATGGTTTTGCAGAATCTAACAGGGACAAAACGTATTTTCAGTTACGGTAAAAATCCATCTAAAAATTCAAACAACTGTCACGTTCGGTGGTGATACAAAATCCTACAACATTGAAGGAAAAAGGAGAAGACTTCTTTTTTCTCCTATTTTAACTGTTTAAATTACATACTATTTGTATGACGAGATACCAAATACGGTATTTTATTATTGTTCGCGGGTCAATTAATGAACTTGTTGGCGGCTCAAACCAGGGATGCTTATCTGCATAATATCATTGATTTAGTAAATATGTAGTTACTGTATGAATAAATTATATATTTTAAAGAAACTATAAAAAGCGTTGGTGGAGCTTCATCACTGAAACCTTATCTAGTAAATTTGCCACAGGCCTTACGCCCCTACTCCCTAGGGGCGTAACTATAGCATTGTACTTATATTAGAAAATATTACTTATTTACTTGTAAAATAAGTAATATTTTCCTCTATAATAAAGTATAATATTTCTTAAAAATGCTCTTTTAAAAAGGATAAGATATACTATACTTTATTACTTTGTAATTCTCATCAGAGAGGCGAACCCGCGGGCATACTTGGCGTTCTTGGTTATAATCGATGCTTTTCAATATGGCAGATGCATGTTCTGGGTTTAGCTCAAAAGCCAGCTTGCAGTGAGCCCGTAATTGAAGTTTGCCTTGAGTTATCAAGAACAGCCATGAGACGGAGTATAGATATAATTTATTGTAGCAGTGTTAACCTAACTTGTTTTTGTCTTCAGAAATTGCGCAGCGCAGTAAATTTAACTTTTACGTATTTTAAATTTTGATATCGGGCTCTTTTGTAATGAATGAACGAGGTAGAAAAAATTTGAACATCTATTAAATTTATCTTTTGAAAAATCTCCTATGAAATTTTCCACTCAACTTATTAACTGTCGACTTAAAAAGCGTTCACAGCTGGTAGACTATTTCATCAATTGAAGAACAAAGTCGCATCTTTAAATGAATTTCGCCGTAAAACGATATCTACGAAGAAAACGCCGATTCGCCGAAGTATAGACAATCACCCTTTGTTTCTCGCAACTCAGTATTGCGGTGCGCGACGCCTCGCTTCAGTGATATTCGTCAGCAAATTCATTCAATAAATTCCCTGATGCAATTTTTCTAAGGAAAAATGTCAAGTCGTCACAAACTTGCAAGTCGCAGATTTAAGATAGAAAATAGGATAGAGAAACATCAGATGTTATTGATCATCTGCATAATAATATAATCCGTGAATTGTATACATTGTTCAAAGAGCTATAAAAGTAAAATGTAGATAAAAATAATTAAGAACATAATCTCATTAAGGACTTGAAAGTATTTTACGAGGTCTTGTCTTCTTAATTACTCCTTTATTTTTGTTAGACGTCAGGGTCTTTCATGATTTATCTTAGTTAATTTAAATGAAAAGTTCAGTGGAAAGTTTTTTGCTTATAAAAAACAATATTAGTTTTATTTGCCTAGTGTGCACATTAAAAGCTTAAAAGCAATGAGCCATACAATTATATCTAACAAGCGCATATATTTCCAGACACATTTGGACCATTGTAAACTGTTCATATCCCACTTTTCTAAGAATAAACGCACATTGAACTACTGATTACTGTGTCACTAGATCCTCATATAATAATAGAGTATCAGGTGAATAGTCCATACTGCGTTTGCATAATCTACATTCGACGTTAGCTATTATATTCTATTCAAAATTGCCAACTGGCAGACACTAGAATTCTTACAAAGGAAGCTCGGACTGATCGCCTCGATATTCCCAATATTGGTGACAATGCGCGTTTAAGAACAGTAGTTAGCATCAGGGGCGGTGAGGCGCAAGGCGGAATCATTCCAGCCGGGTAAAGCCGCGCTTGTCTCGCCGGGGAAGCGACCAACCGGATAATCCCAGCCCCGGTATCACACTATTACCGTCGCATTTGCATACAACGTACAGATAACACTCGACGAGACCTGGATTTGCAAATAACGAAACGAGACGCATTCGTTTAATGCGATTTCAGTGCTCACATAAATTCGTGTAAGAATTTTTTTATTTTTTTTACAAGAACAAATAAGGAAATAGAAATAAAACTTGGTGGACTGGAGGTAAAATATATGTAAATCTCATTAGTTAGTAGCAGGAAATGAGGATCGGAATTGTAAAATCTTTCACAAATCTGAATCATCTGATTAATTTCTAAAAACCTTTATTTTTATAAATTACTATCATATTTTTAGGACGATCCACACTAAATTCGGTATTTGTCATCCTCATACATATCGAAGCATAGCAACCTCCTAAATAACAACAATTTAGATTGCAGATAAATGTGTTACCAATACACTAAGGCGGTCAAATTTCACAGCAGCAATTGTAATAAATATTACGTAACTGCACATTCAGCAAGTTTAGTTGTATTAAACACGCGACTACTGCATGTAGTCACGTTGTAAATATTCCTACACTATATATTAGAGTAACATACGAGTCTCCAAGGAGCAGTGTTGGATCGAATTATAGCTATTTGTTCGCTTCGTAACTTTGTTTCGTACAATAATCCAGGTCTAATGGAACTTATGTCCCTCCACGACTCTAATGTTTCAAACAAATCGCTTGTACTTCTCGTCCCTAATCGGCTTTAGGCTTACCTCAATTTCATTAATTAAGGTACCTTTATTTTAAGCCGAATATGTCTATTGCCTACGCTCGAACCACTTTGGCGGAGGGATTGTTACGATAAGTAGCTACATAGAAATACTATGTGCTCCCGAGGGCGAAATTAGTTTCGTATATTTTGTATAAATTCACACTTAATCTAAATTTATTAATATTACTCGTATTTAATAACCGCCGCGGAATAATTAATTCTATTATAGCCCTAGGTTTCAATAAATTGCTGTTTTAATTATTTTCAATTGCGTATAATATGTTTGAGTAACTTTTCAGTCGAATCCTTAAATTTGGTGAAGTTTTTGGAGCGAAAGGATGGAAGTTGTAGGGCGAAAGACTAAAAACGAAATATTAGATACTTAAAGTTTGTCAGTTAATTATAAATTCGCCACAAGTTCTTCAAGTACCAACTGGAACTGAACGAGATATTAAGAAGTATTCAAATTGCAGTTTGAATTTGAACAACTGGTGCAGAGCCAAACTTTTATTCATTAACTTAATTTCATTGAGTTTCTTATTTCGTTAACTAATTGTTAACAATTTAATTTTAACTTTAAGTCATTGATTCCGAGAATAAATCTGATACCTTAATTTTAAGAAGTGTATTTTATTCTTGAGAGTTAAAATATCACAATTTATAATATTGCAGATGTAAAAATGTAAATATAACCTACCTAATTGATTTCAATACAGTTTTAGTAACTCGAAGGTGACTCGCTTTATTATCTTAAATTCATTTGACACTAGTTTCCTGTAAATCGTAAGAAAATATTAACATCATTGTAAGAACACTATTAAAATTCCAGTATTGTTCGAAACTCTACAAGAGGTTAAAGTATGAAGTAACCACTCATTGTTCCTTAGTAAAATAATCTTGGAAAATTCAGAATACATCTGCATTGCAAATATATTCAATTTTAATAACAAACTGCAGCCAAGGAACAAATTTAATTTGCTGTAATACATTTTTAACTTCCATGATATAATAATTCCTTTTGATAATTTCTCATAATCTTATTTTATTTTTATTTCATTAGTTTATATAAAGTGTTGTACAATTACAAATAAAAAATCTGAAACCATGCTATTTTGTGGATTAAAAATTGAAAACGTCTATTGCTGAAAATCTGTATACTACAATTTCGTAGCTCCACTAGTTTTCATTAATTGTTGTATCGATAGAGATTTGGAACAGAGTTTTGTGTACATTAAATGTCTTGTATATTGTACAAGATGCATAATTTAGTCACTTAACAAAGGTCCAACCGTACTTAAGGCGCTAAGCGGCTACATGATAGCCCTCATTCATATCATACAATAATTAAGCCGGCTTAATTATTCACCACCGAAGACTTACAATCTGTTAGAGGCGACTCAAGATTCACTATAAACTTTCTAGAATATTTACAAGTAATATATTTCCAATGCGTTTTTGTATATTTTTCTACGTTTTAGTTTAAACAACGAACGTGTTATTAAGTTTATAACAAACTTACAAGTTTAAACGATGAAAACTAGACGTACAAACTTTTAATCCACTGAAATTATAATTAACTTAATGTAGCTCTCTTTTAATTTTCCTTGGCTCGTTTAAAATATAGCTCAGTAAAATATGAAAGGGCATTAACAAACAGCATAAATACTTCACTCCATTTCTGCGTAAATCCAACCCGTTGATACAATTTGAAGCACGCATCGCGCAGCCCGAACCTAAAATCCTGACCAATACGGATGTGATACAATTTGTCAGGCTTACGTGGTTATTTGTACGTGAGTCGAGGGCACAGGTGTGCACGGCTACGCTGCTTTCATAAAGTAATAATGACGGATTCGACTTGAGAAGTCTTAGCGAGTTACGTGTACAAAGCACTTATGCTCTTCTCATTTACGTATCTTTTAAGTTAAACTTCTGCTGAGCTATGACTCGCTATTTATACAAGAATACAAGTTCTTGGGTAAACTGTTTGGGATTTTGAGTAATTTATGTTACGGAGCTTATGTGAGCTTTAAGTTGGCGCTACGAATGCGGCTTAAAACTTAAACATTTACGCTATCAGCATGATGCAATTACTGGTGCATGGCCACTTTGAAGCGCCAATACTTGTTCAGATTTATTTTTTAAATCATCCTAGAAACCAATCACATTTATTTTCTTATTAAAGTTTATTTAATTTAATTATCTTAGTTAATTATTAGGTATCTGTTTAAAGTGACACTTTAACGAGCCGCTCTACCTATACGCTTTTTAAAAATATTTTATCATTATTGTATTGGCATATTCACAATTAAAAATTAAATATAATATATTAAATATTTTGCAGTCTACATATTATTACTATAAAACTAAAGAATTTTATAGAGCAATAGGATTGTCTTCAATTCCAATATAACAATGGCTCCAAACAACAGGGTTATGATTTTGAAATGTAAAATGGAAACGGTTAAAGGGATCTCATATTACATTTCCTTCCACACACATAGATACTGCAATACAGTAATATTCAAATCTCGATACCCAATCGTACTTCACATATCGAAGATTTAATAAAAATCCTCTAGCATCTAAAATCTCAGCTGTGCCGACTTATCTTGGCTCTCGTTTTATTCCTCAACCATACGGGACACGCCAATATCTTTATTTTATTGCCGCCATTACGTCTTTTAAATCTTTCCGCTACCGTCAAGTGATGTAATCATTTCCTTATCATTCTTGAGGGAACGGTTTTCGTATAGTAGTATCCTATGTGAAATAGTATATTCACACACGATCTCCTTCGCTTTTGTGTTGTGTGGCTGCTAACACCTGTTATATTGTATTGTAACCACATTTCACTTCAATTGTTTAGAAATTTACAATACTTAATCATAATATTATCATGAACTGCGTTTTTCACAAATATTATTATGGATACTGATTTCAAATTGCATTAACAAAAATTAGATCAATTCTCTATTTATAATTAATTAACTCTCTCTTTTTCTAATGATATGTATGTATATCATAATTATAACTAATCATCATTTATGTTTATTTATTAAAGGGAACTTGACAGCCTTTTGGGATTTTATTTATTTATGTAATGTTAGTGCTCAGAATAAAAATTGTATTAATGATAAGGATTATCGTATGACGAATCCGGAGAAAAAGCACAGCATTTTTCCCAAACCCTCATATTTTGAAACGAAGCTTGCTATCAGATCTGCAGCAATACATCACAAAGCAACCATTTATCCGCTAAACGCTGCAGTCATATAAACCATTTTATTCTCAGCTTATCTGTGTACCTAAATTCAGTGGAGTGTGGCTCTCAGTAAAAATACAATAAAGCACATGTCGTGGGTCCCAATCTAAGTTGTCGCCCGGCTTGCGCGCCCACTGAATTTCAAACACCCTGTCCATTTTCAACCTAAATCTATATTCTAACTATTTCTAAACGAATAGAGTTCGGTTCACAGGACAGTCAAATTTACGTGTCTATTCATAGCTTATGCATTGTATGAAAATCTATAACTATATAAATTTACAGTTCGTGGTGGGAACTATACATTTTAATATTTATTTTAGCCAAAAATGTAACCTGAATGCATTATTTTATTCGTAATGCTCCTTTTAATAAACTAGGTACTATAATATAAAAACGATACATCAATAAATTATCTGTACTGTTTAATCTTAATATATATAAATCTAGTGTCACAATGTTTGTCCTCAATGGACTCCTATACCACTTAACCGATTATAATAAAATTCGCACACCATGTGCAGTTCGATCCAACTTGAGAGATAGGATAGTTTAAACATGTAGGTACCACGGGCGAAACCGGGGCGGACCGCTAGTACTTATATATTAACTAGAAAGACAAGCTGCGTCAGTTTAATTCATCGCAAAATTTAATTTAACCAGTAAAATACATAAGATTCAAATACGAGGATAGCCGCTGTCTATCTGAAATTCAAATATAATTGTAGAAGTTAACTTCAGCTCTGAAACTATCTACCGCCTTTGAGACGTTTTAAGTAATTTGAAATCAGTTAATAAATGTAAGAGCAAGAATTATTGAATAAAAAAATAAAATTGATAACTGTCCTTTTGTTTTATTTGGTTATCTACATAAATATGAGTAACAAATTTTATAGATAATTGTTACCGATAAACAATATCAAGATATGATTGTGTAACGATTTTAAATTATTATGCATTAGAAATTGTAAAATTATAACAGTTTAAATTATCTTCACGAAATTGTCAGGATTACAAATTAGTATAGGTATAAATCATTTCATGTAGAATCATCTACGGTGAATAAATCAATATTATTGTGAAATAAAATATATATTTAATCAACCACATATATAAACTAATTATTGCAGTTTATTTCCCACAAATAGCTTTCCAAATCCAGACCCCAAGCAACCTAAAACGACCACAGAGTTTTAGTTTACTATCGACTTAGATCCGTTATCTAACCTTGCAAAAAACTTTTCCAGTTTTAGACGTAAGAAAGATGTCCGATATTGGTCTACATTTGCTGAATAGTTTGCGGTATTTACAGGCTCCAAAACATATAAAATATTTATCTGTGTATATTCTGCGTATATAATACTGCGTGTACCTACATTTTGTTTTGATAATGTAGAAGCCTTCAATTCATAGTGACAACTTATTTTTACTTATAGACTTTAGTCTAATAATAATCGAGTGGCGACCACTTAGAAATGTATAGATTAGTGTCCACCCATACCTTTAAATGTTATGCAAAAGGTTAATTATAGAATTAAGATTCAGTAACTACACCAAAATGCGCTCCATTGCTTTACTAAACGCTTGGGGAATGCTTGAAAGTTGTGTCTTAATAATTCTGTGCCTCCAGTGAATAAGGGAGTAAGACGAGTTATTCCCTTTGGTTTTTATTGCACCATTGGATTCAGCTCGTCAAAATACACAACATATCAAAAGGTCATATCTCTAGCTGCGTCCTAACCCATTTTTTCGAATGACCCAAACGGTATAAGTAGGGTGTGATTAACGGTATAAGTTACCTTATCCATCATTTTAGGCAATCGCAAAGGAACTATTCGTCTCGAGTCAAAAGTACCCACGAACACAAAGACGTATGTGTAGTTATACTTTTTGAATAAAGACTTAATTCATTTTGTTCCATCAGTCCTAACCACAGATCTAGTACCAGTAGATATGCAATGCTATGGTGAAAAGAGATAGATAGCTACGCTTACATTATGTGAGTGAAGGGGATGTAGATACGTTTTTTTTGTCCTTATCTGCGTGGCCACTTTTTTGTTTGGCCCCTGTCAAACCTGGGCCAAACAAACAAAGCAGATCTGATATTTAATTAGTTTTCTTGTGTCTAATGTTCTTTTTGGTGATAAATACATTTGGAAGTTAATTATAAAAGTGTTCTGAATGTACTACGTGTACTGAGTGTTTATAATTATGGGTGGTTGCAGCGTATTAGGCTATAACAGCCGCACGGAAACAAACGCCGATGGAATTTCATTTCATTCGTAAGTAAACAATTAAATAAAGATACATAATATCAGAATCATTATAATTGACTGTTTCCTATCAACTGATCATTCTTATTGTTAATATTTCGTGGTAATTTTAGCTTTTAAGTGTAAGATAACCTCAATCACAATGTTGCCTGCAAATGGGAAAAAAAGTCCACAAAATTGCAAAAAAATGTTTGTCCCATAGTTTTCCAACGTATAATGGCATTTGTATATATGGATTGATGCTAGTCGGTAAAATTGGGTACCATCTAAAAAGCGAGAATATGTTCAAAGAATTTTAACGCAATTTTTTTGTTTGCAAACCTAAATAATCTCTCCTTGAGTCAAATGCTACGCCAACAATCAGCATGAATGTAATTACTTATCTACATTTTAAGAAGTTGATTTTAAATCACAATCAAATTCCATTGTTAGATTTCCCTATAACCCTAAGATAGATTATTTTCATATGCGTTTATTAAACTTTGTTACATATTAAATTGCTTTTTACATTAACTCTCTAGTAAAATAAAAGTAAAATATAAATCTAAGAATTTATATTTTTTAGTTTGAATCTGTGCAGTCAGTATCGGCAACACAAAATGATGATCCAAATTCCAATACCATCAACGAGCTATAGAGGAGTTAAAAGGAATAGACAGAAATCAAATGATTAAAATGTGTCCCCAGGTGCTAAAACTCGAAAACTGGTTTGTACTAAAAAAATACATCTTTATTAATAAAAATAACAAGTTATTTGGTAATACATAGTTAATAATGGATAAAAATTTATAACCGGAGTAAATTAAGCATTAATTCCATTTTATTTGCCATTAATTGTTAGCATTTCTCTTTAAAAATGTTTTTATTTCTAAAAGCAGAGTTGTTTTGATGCCATAGTTTCAAATTTAATATATTGAAGTATTTTTATTTCTAATTATTTGCTATTAATGTTAGTATATTAATGTTATACTTTGATACCAATACATCGGTATTAAAATAATTAATATAATGGCCTTGACACAAAAAATATTTTATATTCTAAAATTTATTTTTTCAGTTGCAGAAGCAAAAACAGATATCAGCTAATCGTCTTAAGAAATTGCTTGTTAAATGCTTATAAATATGGAAGAAACAGAAGTTCTCCGCAGCATCGAAAACGGAAATAAAGATTTTCTAAAACTCAAGGAAACGATATTCAAGCCAACTACGCAACTTTTCCTTATGTCTAAATTTCATAAGCCCAAAAGCGTACATTTACGTACGAAAAACATTCGACATCGGGCTACGTAGATTTTGTACCTACTTGATTTTTATGTTCCAATATTTGTAATCGGCCCTTAGCACAGAAATTTATACATGTGTAAAATAACCTATGATAATAAAACACATTGAAACTGTATCTGAATTTAATATTCCTTTATTTGTGGTCTTCCCTTCTCGAATGTATATTATGTATATAAAAACTACAAAGGTAAATTTTCATTAAAAATACGTCCTCAAATTCACCTAACATTATTTATTTATTACACTGAATTGTTTATTGTAATAAATAATTAATGTAAGAGTGAATTTGAGGACGTATTTTTAATGAAAATTTTCCCTAAAATGAAGGAAAGTTTATAAAATGGCAACACTCGAAGATAGAGCGAAATGCACTGAGGTGGCCACGCAAGTTCTGAATCTAGTGGTACTAGATCTGTGGTCCTAACACTATTTTAGTATAAACGCATTTGTGTCATTTTTCTAACATGAGCATAAAGGAACAACTCTTTTAGTGTCATTGGTTCAAGTGACGACATGAGACAGTTTGGCATTAATGCCGTGTTGCTATTGGTCTATTTGAATACTGCACGGAAACAACACACACTATTCCTTATTATTTTTAAATCGTTTTTTCAATAAATCTGCAACAACAAATCTTTATATTTTTTAAAAAAGGTTTATAAAAGATTGATATCAGTTAACTTGGGATACTAATATATTTCTATGGAAATTAACTATTTTTTGCAATAGATATTAAAAATACAGTTAACACATTAAGTGCATTTAATGATATTATACTCTTTGTTTATATAAATACAGAACGATAATTGAATCATCTAAAAAAAGCCAACAAAAATGTTAAACTTATATTTTCTTCTTATAATTTGGTAAGTTTTTAAAAAATAACTCGTTATATCTTTTTAAAAAAAAAATATCTAACTACAATAATCAAGACAATAATACTATAGTCTATAATAGTCGCATAAAAAAAAGTATTTATATAGCGTTTTAGCCACTGTGCTTTGGTAATTTGCCTTTTTTATAGGAAAAAAATCCGCAATATCGATACTTCTTTGGTCCTGCATTTTCGTAAACATTTTATGGATACTCTGGTACCACATATTTTGAAAAAATTGGGCTATTGTCACGTAGAGTCTCTTCAAAGTGTGTGCCACAAGTCGTATTTGCATCCAAGGCACGTTCAAATCTGTGCTTAATTTTTTCATAAAATCTTTGCGGCTCATTGTATTTTCTTTATTTATCTACATTATTTTGATATTATATGATATAGAAATTGTTAAAATTCTATATCATGCCGTAAAATATCGCCAATTATAACTTTTCCTGTATTAACTGAACATACAGGAATATTATGGTTTTCGGGCTTCTCTTATCTCTTTATAGTGCTTGTATCCTCAATGTATACCACCATGATATTGTGGCGTTGCCACTTTTATTATCTATATTTTATTATCTGTGGCGTTCTGAAACGGAAAGCACTTGATCGAATTTTAAATTGATTCGACGATTAATTTTCACTAGGACAATAGTTAATACGCAAAACGCAATACGCAGTTGATCTACGTATTTAATACCAATACTCAATGATTGTCTCCTGCTAACCTGCACAGACTAGACTCATTGTGGTGACTGGTGAAACATTGTATAGCATTAACAACATAGTACTGTATTATTGAAAGATCGATTAAAGGTTTATTTTACAATCTACGACTTTCATTATACATGGGTTATAACAAAACCCCATAACATATTCGGTTTTACTCCGGACAACATCTTCAGGCACCCAATCCCCTTGCTTGAAGTCCAAATCCAGCGGAGGACAATAATCGTCATTTACTAAAATTGAAGGCTTTCGTCCTAGTATAAAAGTTGTCTGGATCCCATTTTATACTCAATCTATAGTATAATACTAAAGATATCATGTGAAACGTGACTTTGAAAAAAATTATTCAAATAAATCACAAAATAAAAATTTGAAACAATCTTAAAAGTTACGAAAAACCCAATTATACGTCAAAATGACGCACAACATCCTCTTTACAACCAAATGGCGGAATTTACCGGGATGAGCCAACTATGTGCTGCTAGGTCTCGACGGCTAATAAGTTGGTTCTGGATTTTGCAGCGATTCGATGGTAAATATAGAAGAGTTCATACGTCAAATTTACGTAGATTGGACTTCTAGGGTTAAATGCATAAATACCTAAATGTTGTTTTGTTTTTATTATCTAATAACGATAAAAAAACCCGTTGATTTCATTCGTTTTTCAAGCTACGTGCATAGTTTTTCCACTAAAATGCCTCAATTGAGTCATTAAGTACACAAATTTCAAGCATAATAAGTCACATCATTTCTATAAAACCAAAACTGGCAATAATATAAGTAGTGTTGTGCGATTATGAACATAGTGCATAAGGGCATAAGTCGTTATATTGCAAAGAGTAAAAAAAAAATTATGTGAATACATTGAGTTATTCCATGAAGTACTCGTTCATAAGGCAATAACTACAAAAAAACACGAAAAAAGTATATTTATGGGGTTGTTACAATATGTGTTCATATGTAAAACTATAGTCTAACATCATATCTTACCCATACAAGCTTAAAATTTTGAATTAATAAAGATTTAGTATTGATATATAGTTTTTTGTCTCTCCTGAAAAGTGCTGTTTTTGAGTTATTCCCTTATTCACTGGAGGCACAGAATTGTTAATGTTAATGTCTATTCTCTATCCGACAATAAAATACTTCTTTCTTGCATTAGAACATCGTTTTGGCAGTATAATATAATGTATCTAGTGCTATTTCTTCTTATAGGTATTATTTTGCCAATATAATGGAAGAAACCTATAGAATTTTCCGCACATGTTACATAAATAGTTTCGTTGTCTCCAAGCCAAACCAATCTATTTGGAAATATATTTATACGATACAACAATCTCGTAGGTTCGGTACAAAAAGTACATGTACTAAATTCAAGCGAAATTCTCACAAGCTATCTAGGGACGTAGATCGTTTTGAAGCTATTCTCAATTAACTGGCAACCGATTATTAATTCTAAGCTTCATGGAATTGCTTTCAACATCGGAGCGTTGCGGGCTATAAGAACAAGTCAATTGTTTCTCTAATTAATTTCTCGCATGATACAATCTTTGATTTATATAATATTAGTTCTGTGTTACTAAGCTATTAAAGATAATTCAAAAGCAAACGTATTTTCACTCAAGTGCCTTTGTGAAGCGGTCTGTATTTTCGAATGTAATTTATTTACTCTGTTACCTAGCAAATATAACAGCCTTGAACCGATAGGTAATTGCTTAGTTTACTAAATAAATAAATTTATTATATTATTACTATTACCGCCCACTTTGATAGTTAAGAAACTCTTGTAGGTACACATGTAATATCCTTCATCCAACAGAAAATGATTAGTACTAACATTATACTAATTTCACCGCACAATGGAAACTTGTATGAATAAGTGGAAACATGGGACTGACAAGAAATAATCGGCGCAAACTAGGTCGTATGTAGACTTAGGATACCACTAATCCCTAACATCAGCTCTGTGTTAATTGGCTGTATATATTGTAATTTGTATCTAGCATAATAATAGTTGGTTATGGAATGTGTTACTGAATAGTGAAAAGAGGGTGCGCCCTCTCACTATAATTTCTGACATTTTACTGATATTCTACAGTCCTCTACGGTCCATTAGGTTGGCATTTAGCATTACGTATAAATGTGTAAGTTAGTAATTGTAGATATATTAGAAGAGAATGATTCATTTATTTCTATTATTTATGATCATAAGAACCCATATTATGCATTCAATTGTTAATAGTCAACACATTTAAACTCACTTCATCAATATAAAGCAGCACCCATAGTCCTTCCCCAGTTTAATAAAGTAAAGTACCTGGACAAAATTCGAAATCGTTTCCACATAGCTTCATGCACAAAGCTCTGAGGGATTACTTTCTTAACTGTCTATTTCTCATGTAAGAATCGATCATTTGTAAATTGCATATGCCTTTACACGTTTGCCACGTTTGACGTTACTAACATGTCATCGATTGGCCGCTGAACCAGAAAATCGTTTGTAATAGAACAGACTGTTCTGTAATTTTCTGTACCCAATTGACGAATGAATCAGTACTTTATCTGTTGGGTACATTACTTTTTAAATTGTATACATCTATAATTTATATGCGTTAATCTATGCGTGAAACATAGAGATAAATTCAAGTTGCTACTCAGGTTGAAGAATTATTTGTAGCATATCGCGGATTCTAACAATTTATTTTGCTTCTCTCATTACGGTTAAAACGTAGGTAGGTAACCAGAACCAAATTGTTTTCTCAAAATGAATCTCAGCTTTGAATAGAGATGCTTTTATACGTGAAAAATGAGTTTTCACAGCATAAAATAATTTCCAATCTATGACCAACGATATCTCATATATATTCCTATACAATACCTCACTCGGTAAGAGGGTGTGCAGTTTGGCAGACAAGCCTGCGTTCTCTTTGCCAGCTAGAGATTAATGGGATCATGACCTGCAGTTAACTCTGATAGCGAAGAACATATTGGAAGAAAGGTTTAGTTTTTAATCATGGATTTAGTACGCGAATCTATCAATACAATGTCAATTTGTTCCATCCTTATATTATAATTGCATCAGATAATCAAAATTGCCGGTGTCTCAAGTGCCATTCATTCTCTTTGTCTCAAATTAAATAAAACAGATCTCAAATAATTTTCTGTTTTATTTTGCCCTACTCGGAATAATGAACGCGAACTAGTCCCAAAAAGGAAACAAATGAAAATGAAAATAAAATAAAATTGTTAACTGGTTTGACGAAACATCTTACTGCTTTCCTGAGAGATTTAAAAATTTTACAAACAATCTGTTCTCTTCTATCTGAAGTTCGGGACAAGCTGCGAGTAAAGGCGAACAGTAAAAGCAAAAGTTTAAAATTGTAGAAACTAAAAACTTCAATTTGCTTCACTCGTACCGCTGTTTTCGTCTACATCGACCCTAAAGTAATAAGCGAAGGAAGTTTTATTTGCAAGCTCTTAAGATTTTCGAGTGTAAAGTTCGCCTCGTGAGACATACTCGCACGTAAACTTTTCAAATAAAAATAAACAACTCATGGAAAAGAAATATTCAATTAAACTGAAGAGTTGGTTATGGGACACATCGAACTGTGTCTTTTCAAGGAGGTCCCTACATACTAAGTTTTAATACTTAACCCTACAGTATCGAAAAGTGACGTGTGAGGTCGCGTGGTCTACAAGGATTCATTCCAGTCCAATTTAAAAACAAGAAAAAATACACAAATAAATTAAAAAATCTGTTTATTTATATATAGATCTCTATTACTATATATTTTCTACTAGATTTCCGCCCGCGGCTTAACCCGCGTTTGCAAAGAAAAACCCGCATAGTTCCCGTTCCCGTGGGATTTCCGGGATAAAAACTATCCTATGTGTTAATCCAAGTTACCCTCTATATGTGTGCTAAATTTCATTGTAATCGGTTCAGTAGTTTTTACGTGAAAGAGTAACAAACATCCATACATCCATACATCCATACATCCTTACAAACTTTCGCCTTTATAATATACAGGGTGTCCCACTGTTGGTATACTAAGCTCAAAGGAGGTTATAGTTTTGCATACGCTGAGTACGTAAAAAATAATTAAAAAATTCCAGACGCATTTTTTTTTCAAATAGATGAATTCTTAAAACTCTATGTGTACACCCATAACAAGCGAGCCGCCCAACTTTGCCACCAGCACGTGAGCTATCGTTTATGTTTTTATGTTTTCATAGATAAAATGCTCATATTAGAGAAGCGGTATATGCCGGCTGCGCGAAGCTAGAGAAGAAAACATGGATTTTCAGGAAAAATTTAGCAAAAAATTTTGGACGTAATTTTTTTTTAAAGTATTTTTTACGTGATCAGTGTATGCAAAACTACAAGTTCCTTCGCGCTTAGTATACCAATAGCGGGACACCCTGTATATTAGATATTAGATTTAAAATAATCAACAAAACATACAACCATATCTTTTATGATTAGAAAAAACAACTACAACAAAAATACCTCTTTTTCCGTCGAAATATCACGTAATTCACTGTTCACATTATATAAGATAAAAAAATATATATATACATAAAAAACCTAGTCAGTAATTTGCATGGCATTTGCATCGCATTTGCATCGCATTTGCATCGCATTGCATGGCATATGCATCGCATTTGCATGGCTTTGGCATGGCAGTTGCATGGTATTTGCAAGGTATGTGCATGGCATTTGCGTGGAATTTTCATGTATATGCGTGGCACTTGCGTGGCACTTCCAGACCACGCGACTACTGTAGGGTTAGTTTAAGAAAAATCTTGATTTTTAAGCAACTTGATTCTTCGTCAGATACTTTTTGTGTGGATTTTAAAAGTCTATTAAACCTCAATAGGTGTGCATACTGCATAAATATATTATAGCATATCTATATAGTATGATGCGATCGTTTAAATATGAAGTATAGTACTAGGGCACAAATTCCAAATCGCATTTTCCAGACGTTAAACGTAACATCACAATAAATCCAATCAGATTTTAACGTGTCTTTGAGTTCATAAAGTGCCTTCTATTTTGTCTGTTTTAAAGCCATCTCATTTTACGAAACAGTTAAATACACCTGACGTTGAACGGCATCCACAAAGCCGGGGATCACGCTAGCAATCAAAAGGATTTAAACTAGGAACAGTGTTTACAGCTTAAGCGCTTTTCATACACTATTACCCAACTTTCTTTTATATACGTAGATCATTACTGTAATGAGGCTTTGGGATAAAACTATAAGTTTGTAGCTAGGAGCTTGTAATATTTATGGCGATTACAAAATCTTAAACTTCCTAAGATAAGTAGTAGCCGTATTTCAGTAGATACATTTGTAAATTTTTGTGTAAATATATTCGTAAAAAAAGTTAATCAAACAATGTTTTTGTACCTTCAAAATGTTGATAATCTATCATGAGACAAATAAACCAAGAAAAATTTTCCATTATAATATTACACACCTCTTATACCATTTCGATATTCAAAGTCGTTTTATCAATACCGGGTCCAGCGGAATCGAATCTTAAGTAGACAGTTTTATCGCCTCATACCGCCGTGCCAGCTGCCCGCATATTCCGAGACGATTTTATACTTAGTTCTTACAGAATTGTATCCATAAAGAACACGGTCGCTCCAAAGTGCTCATGCTGTAGTTTCACATACTTTCTTTTCCGAGTTGTATAAAGTTGCACTAAAGTTTGCGTATGCAAATCGTAAAAGAGTTCTGCTTGCAATTTTCTAAACAAACGGACTTGAACTTTGCTGTGAATTGGTCTTATATTGTATGCTTTATACGTTTTCAAGTTTAAAATGCATATAGTTTTACTTTCCGTCTATGCTCCGTACTGTTTGAACTTGAAAACTTATTGTTTTGAACTATACTTGTATCATCTACAATTGTACGAGCTCTAGCTTTCTGCGCTAGACTTTTAAATATAGGTACCTACTCGTTAAATGTTTGAATTATTCCATAGATAAATATTTGTAATGTAATAGTTATAAAATTAATTTTAAATAAGATATGCAGTTATATCATAGCCCACACCACAATTTTAATACAATAGATAATAACTTTAAACGATAAAAATAATTTATAAATATACGTGTCATATAAAATATTTTTCCATCCGTAAATTTATTTTATTCCGCTGTTTAAATTCTACCTCAATTTCGTTCACCTTAACTTCTACCAGAAAACGACACAGCGGCAGATCCTTACGACTACAAACATGCCCTATTTTTAAAGAGACCAAAGTTTGACGCGGTTTACTATTCTCATTTCAATTTCACTTCTTAACAACGCCTCAAGGGTGGAACTTCAGTAACGACCTCGTATAATCTATTCTGTTTTATTCCAAGTCGAGTCTTTAATCGACTGCCGTAAAAACTTCTTTAACTATGCAGCAAAATGTAGATTCTCAAGTTCTTTACAAGCCCTTAATTTTCCCATAAATCTACTGATTTTTGCGACGTTAATTACACTATTAAGCCATTATAACTGTGAATTTTATAAATGAGAAGTGGTAGGTCGAATATTTTTCTATTTTATAGCATATTATGAGCATAGGTATTATTTCTAATCTATTGCGAATAAGAAGGTATCCTTTTTAAGGTTTGTTAAGCAAACTATCCAAATACACCGTCTCGTTCGTTTGATTGGTAAAATCAGTTTGTCGTTTTGATATTACATATAATGTTCGAGTGCCGAAAGTAAATATTTACATTATAAACTAAGCATTACACACACCAAAGACAACAACTTAAATTTAAGAATACTTATTTATAGTGTTTGTTACCAAAGTACTCCGAAACAGCTGGACCGATTCTTATGAAATTTTGTGTGCTATTTAAATTATGTTTCTGTTTTGGGTGACTCTGAGAATATTATATAATAATTTGTTAAGTATTATTATAAATGCTTTAATGTACCAATTTCCTCTTCACAACTCTATTCACGACGCACAAACTGTTGCAAAGCGAGACCGAAATTGTTTTTCAATTCAGTGCAGCGCAGTAAAGTGCAATGTTAATATCATCATTGGGAGTTTTTCGGCATGAAAAGTCAGTTCTGCGGTCAAAAGGAATGATTCCATTTAGGGAGATGTGGCTCTCACGTACCGCTGGTCATATTAATTAAATGCAAGCCCCTGACTCCATTTTACGAGTCTCGGTAGAGTAGAACTCGTTTCGTTTATCCGCTTCCACTCATAAGCAATTACTTTGCGAAACGACTTTTCGAGTCCCGAACGTGCAAAGAAATTAAGCTCTGCTGGTTTTAGGGTTTGCATCTTTAATGGCTCACTGATTTGATTATGATTTATACGCTTTTGAACGAAATTCAATTTTAATGTGGAACATTATTAGACACGTTTTGTTAGACGTTCAATCTCATTGAGAACTTAATACAAGAGTAATGAATGCTTATTGAGAACTAATATCTACCTATGAAATGATTTGTGGTACTATACAGTACCTATGTTTAGAGTAGGCTACTTAGAAAATATTCTCTAGCGAATATTCTTTATATGGATGCGGTGATTATATTGATAATATTGGTCGTATATTATTTTATGAATCTTTAAAGTCCCAAGCTAAATAATTTGAATATTTAATTACCTGAAAAAAAACTCATGTTAATAAAGTAATTCAAATTAGAGGCACATTTCAACGATCCTATTAGATACATTTTCAGCTTCAATAACTCTAACTCATCGACCCTTAATCGGCGGCGATTCAGCAATGATACTGTATTTACGATTTGGTTACTAAAGCTTAGTCCATAATCGCGTTCATTCAATAAATCACTCTGCAATATTGTTCTCTAGATCCTCGAGCGACCATTAGTTATATGAATCTAGAATTCCTATAGTCATCGTTTCAATTTGCCGGGAAATTCAGTTACTTTAAGGTTTCTTTTTTAACGTGTCCGAACGATTTATTGTGTAGAAAAAATAGTGTGCACCACGCCTAAACATGCAATTGCATTCAGGCATCATGTACGTCAGAGGGAAATCAGTTTAGCGGTCATATCAGTGATGAGTCGCAATTGTCTCTCCTGGCCAGCTTGTGGATGAATGCGTTTAATTGACTCCCACTCGCAACATTCACAATAGATTGCCTTCAGTTCGAATGAAACACGATATTTCAACTACAATCTAAATTCCCAACCGCAAACAAAATATTTATTCTGTGACTGTGGTTGGACGTATAAAAAAGATCACGATGTATGAGAGATTGAGCTTTTACATATTTTACGTTTTGGGAAAACATTTTTATAACCATCATCGTGTTAGCACAATCGGGTACTGAGCCTAATATACAACAAAGACCTGCTTGTGAATAAATAAATTGAAGTACCTACATTTACCATCTGCCCAACCCCAGTTTTATTTATGTAACTTCAATTCATTTCGCAATAATTATTACAAAAGATTAAACCAGCTTAATCTAGTGTCTAGAACCAAAAATAAACTGATGACCATGAACATGAATCTTCAGAATAAATTTTCACGAAAATAATGAACGATATCTGTCTGGGCGTAAATGAATTACAACTAAGTATTTTTGACATTCATCCCTTTTCACAAATCCCAAGGAACCACGATAAATTTCAGTCTCTGAAATCTTGCGTTTATAATTGTGGAAACTTACATTGAGACTAGTTATATTATACTTGTATATTCAACAATTTCTAAGACAAGATATTTTTTTTTCATCTGAAGATGTGTAGACGATGTAGGCAAAAGTACATATACAATTTTGTCCTGAAATGTATTCTTCTGGATGAAGTCTCACTCTACAATTCTTCATAATCAGATCTACGTATTTAAGTGTCGTACTTGAGTAAAGTAGAAAAAAAGTGTTAATTTTGAGCTTTAAGAAACACGTAACCGAAAAATTCAGACAAAAAATACAGACGAAGCGATGCTCGTTTACGGAAGCATTCCTTCTAATTACTTCAGAGAACTACTTCTAAAGACACTAATAGTGGAACGGCAGGCGTGGACAAAGAAAAAGTTAAGGTCAATAGTCTTTAATTTAAGAACAAAAGGGACACCAATAATAGTAGACAAGAGCGCGATTACAGAACGACTTTTGCGTCGCCGATTTTATATCATCTGGAGTTGGGATTGTGGCACCTTTTGATATAAATGAAAGAAAATGCGTTGAAAAAACGAGTTAAAAAGTAACTTATACCGCCTTTGTGTAAATATATCTACTTATGCCATATCTCCCATGACATTGAAAATACTCAGTCCTTTCATTAATTATATCCATTATAATTGGTATCCGGAATACATTTCTAACTTTTTGCTTACAGGTCAGGTTAAATTAGGTTAAAATGTTGAATATCAGCTCTATATACATCCTCGTTCTTCTAAGTGACGCCGTCGGTATGCAAATTGCGAATTCATTAAATAATTGTACGCCAGTCTCGAGTTTTCCTTTATTTTTTCTTCGTCCTTGTTAAGAATCTCTTGTCCGACGCGGTGTAGTCTAACAAAAGTATTTAGATGTACTAATAAAGAAATTGTGCTGCATTTACATATTTTGTTTTTTCACTTCTTTGAAATGTTATTTAACGTTAAACCAATGCGATTAACGTTAAAGAATATGTTTTAATGGAATAATGTGAATGTTTGCAGTGTTACTGTGAAATAAGATAAAGTTGTTATGTCTTCATACTGTTTACGTAAAATACATTTCTTATGAAAAAATAGGTATGACATGCAGCACACTTTATTTACAGTACAGTATATTAATAAAGAGATTCGGTATGTGGGTGGGCTAATTCTCTGATGTACACAAATATTCAACAATCTTGGAATAATTTATACACTCATACTGTGTTTTTGATTTATTCCATTGCTTCGAACATTAAGTATAAATTATACTGATATAACTACTTGCATATAATATAGGATAATCTGGTCTTAAGTTTACATAATTTCAGCGATTAACACTGATTCAACTGAAGTTCGGATAATATAGAGCACCGAGTAGAACCAATTCCAAGGAAACTTAACAATAATAATATATACCTAATTAATCCATCTTATCTTGTATACGTTAAATTCAGTCATTTATAATAATAACCTGTCTAAAATAATTAGCAATTGAAAATGACTCTATGTTTTTATAAACGAATAGAACGTTCTCTATTTTTATAGTAGGTATGTTATATCAAATCAAACAATTTTTAAAAAGCATTACGGCAATTAGTCTTTATGTATCCCAATATAAAGATGAATAATAATTGATGAGTTCGATGAAAATTACTCAAATTATAAGTATGTAGGTAGTTATCATTATAACACTATACGACTAAAACTTGACGAATGTTACATACCCGCATTTATAATATTTTTTTCGTATTTAAAATAATAAATGTAGACGTTTATTAAGATTTTTAGCAAACTATTTACCGGATATATATAAAGGTATAATTCAAAGAGGCCATTATAGCTGTAGGTCATGATGGATGTATGCATTTGTCGCGGCCCCCAGGTGGCTTTCATTGCTATATTTCAAACCCATATACGACACTAGCTTAGTTTTCCCGCTTTTCATTTGTCATGACAGTTTCAATAATTTACCAGATTTTTAATATATTTTTCGTTATATTTCATTGTGAAAAAAATTGTGACATGTATATATTTTATTGTAATTTATGTAATATTTAAGCAAATTTATAGTACCTACCTATTTGCATATTGATTATTAACCTAACTTATTTACATTTTATTATATTACTGTCCCACGCCTCTCTCATATAGGATCATTAGAATTCACGCGACATATTATAATACCTCGATCCACATGCTATTTGTTTGAAGTAAGTAACGAATAATTCCAGTTACATTTTCCTGTAATAGCACAATAAAACAGGATATTGAATCAAATTTAAACTGCGACAGTTAACGCGAATAAAATACGGCTCCCAACGGAATATTGAAGCGCAACAACGTATAATCATTTCTAAATGAGAAATTCCGAACATTTTTAACGTTGGAACGCTCAAAACGTCACATCATTCTTGGATATTGCATCGACTGGCTAATTTGTATTCAAGAAACTTTGAAAATATATTTGTTTACAGATAAGTGAAGGGTGGAAGTCAAGATACAAGACTACTTACACTTAAATAATTATTTTGTTATACAGCGAAGATGGGTTCCGCAAAAAATTGTTTGCAAATCGGTTTAATGAAATTACAAAACACATACAGTTGGAAGGTTTATTTAAAAAAAATGACTTGTTTTAAGGAATTCACTAATAACTCAGTTACATAAATAACGATATGCAACACAATTTTGAACATCTCTACAATAATTTCTGGCCTCAGATATAAGAAAAAGCAATTTGGGCAATAAAATATAATATTTAAACATTAATATGAAGCATTTACGTCTGTGTAATTATGGGATATTAAAAAATTATTCAGAGATTACAGAAATGTAATCCCAGTATAAAATAAACATACAATTGCTTTTCACTGTATCACAATTGCCGCTTGAACGTTAATCTCTGAAAACATCTAGACCGACAAAAATGTAAACCGAAAATTACTCCGGATTCACGGAATTAAAACTACTTATCGTTCACTAGCATTTATTTGTTGTACGTGAAGCCTTCTTGGAAGAAGTAGCTTTTAAAAGGAGAATTCCTCGGCGAATTTCAGCGAGAACGGAACTTCTACATTACTTACTTGTCAGACGTCGCAGCGCAAGCATGCATGCTAGAGATGAACGCGCAACTGTTAAGGAGCTTTCGTGTTTATTGTTTACATTACAATGTATAGCGCTTAAACTTTAATTCTACTATTGAAATACGTGTTCTGCACAATCCTTAGCAAATTTGGCCAGCGAACTATAACAGTCTGAATAGGGCTTCATGCTCCTAAAATAAGGTTCATCATTGTGCAATGTAACAATGCTTGACAAAATAATTATATACGAGAAAATTGTTCTGTAGGAACTGGTTTGTGCAACTATTAATATTTTACTTTATTTTCACGTGAATCCAAAATCAAAAGAAGCGTTAAAAACATGAACGTAGGTATCCCTTGTACAACATATACCTAGAATATAATATGACCTATTCCCTTCGCTATTAATTAACAAGTTTACTAGATGAATAGTTTCAAATAACGGATACAGAATTCCAGGTACACCTCATCTCAATAGTGCCCAATCTCGTGAGCTCAACTTAGGTATTACGAATAACATAGAAATCCTAATCCACGCTGATTCCAAATCCAGACTTCAACTTGATCGTTTTCATCCATTCCACTTTAAATTGATTAATAGTTCAGAGCAGTTCAGTGCGATTACCTACGTTTGGATGTCGTTTTCGTTTAACAACTCCCCTGAAGATAATTTATTTTAGCAAACGACTGCTCTCAGACAAATGGAGTCGTTTGCGTGTTTCCCGCGGTACACTAGTCATTTCACTTCAGGCATTGAATAGCACCAATTGACGGAATAACCACCTTGATTACTTCATTACGAACCGATAGAATATAATATTCTGTTCATAGAAAATATGGCTTTCAATAGGAATACTAGTAATTCTATTCAATTCTAATTACCAATAATTCAATGCTAAATCGAGTTCAAAAGGAAATTAATTATCTTTTTTCATATATTTAGTAATAATTATGAGTGGGAACCTATAAATTATAATAAAAAGTTTAAAATATGCGTTATTAATACAAACACTTAGGTATTAACTTAGGTATTATAATCATATCACGTTCGAACATTAAAATGAAAATTACTTCAACCATAAATGTTAACTGTAGGTAGATATATCGCATGTACCTACTTAATTAGTGTAACGATTCATGTATAACCATAACATAAAACTATACGATCGACTAAGGGCGATAAATAATAATCTCTCCAATAAATTGATGTTCACAAGGTCCGTCAATTACCTAGTATCAAAGGATGCTTGATCTACTCCCACATGACCCCTAACCACGATCGTAATTAGCGCAATAAACTGCTAGTGTATTGAAGCCATCGCCCAATATTCATACCAATATAGATAATATCTCGGACCAGGGTTCGTTATTAGAGGGTCGGAAACAAATCACATCGTACGTGCTCAGATAGACCTCGATAGTTATGGAAATAGACACAGTTATATTTGTAATAAATCGCTCCTTAATATTGTCCAGTAATTTTCCTTAAGCCAATATTATTATAAGCTCACCTGTACAAAGAAATGAGACCTGAAAGACCTCTCTTACATATTTCTAATTTAATGAAAACGTTTACACTAAATCTCAATTAACAGTTAGGCATAATTACCAAAAGTAATTAAGTTCATTATGAACTAATTTATTTAAAGCTTTTAATTTATAGTGACTTAAGCTTGCGTCGCCTGTGTTTTTAAAAAGTAACACTTGAATATAAAATAATAATGGAGATCAAAATCATCATTGTATCCTTACAATAGCTATGGAATATTAGGATGGGATTTGTGATAGCATTTAAAATATGTAATATAAAAAAAATATCCTTAAAAGACACGCTTGATAAAAAAAAACCTCATGAAATTATTTTATTGTCACTATCCTTGATATGTACCTTCAAAATATAATCAAATCCGTTTGAAGTTGGTCAAAATCGATTAAAAAGGACTCAGTTACGTACTTAAGTTGACGTTGAAGTTAATATTATTGTTGTGTTAATAAGATTTTTATTGATAGGTACTTGATGTATTAAAACTGTATAAAAACACTAAGTCTAAAATGTATAAGTTGCTGAAAATGAAAAAAAAGTTGTTTGCTAGTTTTATTCGCATCTTTTTAAATTGTGTTAATATAATGTAAAGGCAATCGTTGCAACTTTTAAGCTGAAAAATGATATACTTCGGCAATAAAGTTGGATATAAAACTCGTATTTCTGGGAAGTGTTGCCAGCAGACGCTCAAATTGAGAATGTTGGACAAATCCCTTAAGTTCCAACAATAAGCCTTACCTGTGAGCTACGAAAATATTATTAAACTCTGTAACAATATTGTCAGGATATTTACGGATTTTTGTAGTAGGTATGAAAAAAAGTAAAACGGAACACTTTTCCTCGTCGTTTACATGGTAGGTACATATAAAGTTTTAATAATCTATTTAGCAATATACATTATACATGTAAGTTCTAAACGCACACACATACCTATAGATACAAAAAAGCTTTTTACACAAATTTGTGTACCACCTTGTTCACGAAATACTTGTTCCTATTTCAGCAACAACAATGATCTCGAACTAGAAATATGTTTCACGCTACGCGTAAACCGTGTTAGCCATTTGAGTAAATTAAATCTACGTATTTATATTGCACGTAGTTTCAACTATATCCTATCTCCATTTGTCACTCAGCATGTGGAATATATATCACGTTAAAATAGTAATGTTTTCCCGTTGCGAATGTTCAACAAATAAATCATAAATGCGGGCCGTTCCTACCTTTTTTTTTTTTTTTTTTTTTTTTAAGTGGGGAAATCTTGCATAGATACCCACGGCCTCCGGGGAAGGGGCCGTGGGTTATGTCGGATTCCTACCGACCAAAACCCCACTGTGTTCCGTCAAGCCGCATCAACGACGGGGCCACGGGTATGGTAGAATTCTTCCGTGACCCCGTCAGCGGCTGCCCGTCGCCGGGCCAAAACAAATTGTGAGCCAACCAGCTCTAACCTCATGGGGCGGCGTGAGCGGAACACGTCTCACGCCACCACATCTCTCCGGACGATGGACTAAATCCCCGCTCCATCGCCCGGCTCCCCTCGTTAGGGAGGCTGGTTGCGGCCGCGTAAATCAGCCGCAACACGACGACGACGCCCAATAGGGCGTCGGCGCCGGATCGGGTCCGCGTGAGGATCCCTCTCGCGGTCCCGCTCAGCCTCCTCTTTCCGCGAGATCACGTCCTCAGAGAACGTGATCACCGCGCGCCAGGATCTGTCGCTGCCCACCATTGCACGAACTATGGAAGGCAGAGAGAGATCCGACCCGACGACCGCGACCAAGCGAGCACGAGGCTCGGCCCACGCGGGGCACACGGCAAGAGTATGATCTGCCGTGTCCTCCGGGCAGGCGCACCAATGGCAAGCCATGCTGGGCTCCCTCCTCGCGACTTTGCACAGATACCGCCCGAAACAACCGTGCCCGGACAGTACCTGTGTAAGGCGGAAGGTTATGGCCCCATGCCGCCTGTCGCACCACTCTCGCAGCACCGGTCGAATTGCTGCGACCGTCCGCTCTCCAGCGCTGGGCTCTTCGAGCCGGCGTTCCCACTCCCGGAACCGCCGTTCGACGGCCTCATCCCTCCACTGCTCAACCTCCTCATAGGATGGGTTGAGCCCAAGTAACTTGGACGCCGAGACGTGGCGATACACGTCCGCGAGGGGCCGTTCCTACCTGCCTAGTGCCTATACTTATAAAGATATTATTATATACGTAGAACGGGAAGTTTTCTGGATCTTATACATATAGGAAGATCTTAATATATACCTACCTGAAGATAGTGATAGCTGTAGCTACCTATGTTCGTAGTTCGTACGTCTTGCATGTGGTGATCTGTGATACCGGTTAAAACCCATTTCAGACACCAGCTCCTCCAACTCCAGCTTATTGTTTGATAATTTTGTATGCATGTAGATTAATTTATGTGATTGGGAATTGTGAGGAGAAATAAATAAATGATTTGATTTGATTTGATTTGATTTGATTTGATTGTTGTCAGTTTATTATGTCAGTGCAACCACAACACAATAGCAGTGCTATTTAATTATGACCAAGTGCTGCTATTATCTAAACTTCACACCAATCCGATAGAAGATAGTAAGCCACTTTACATGATAACATTACTTAGTACCTATATAGAATCCAAATAATAATATTGTACATAGAGCTGCTCATACACCTCTATTATTATACATAATTCACAAACCTTTCTTACATAACTCTATTTGTTTAAATTGATGGTTTTTCAACGGTATTTTTTTTAGTTAACTATTTTTAATATTGGCTATCGCGTATTTCTGAATGAAAAAAACTACATCTTGATAGAATAAATGAAAATTCAAAATAATTAGGCTAATACATTAACTAAAGAAGCGGGCAAGATCTTTCTGAAATAAAACCTAGGACGGAACGTAGGTCGTTTTTATAATTAAGAAATTAATTAAAAAATATTGAATACCAAAAATATTGAATACCAAAACTAATTCAAATTACTTAACGGCTAACGCTATTCAATTTGATGAAACCATCTAACATGAATACACTGAAGCTTAAATTTAAATGTATCCAATAGAGAGTGTTATTTAAATTGAATAACAATAGCTTCAGATTGGTCCCTACAGGGTTAATAAAGTTGTACCCTCGACGTTCGCTCCAACATCTGTAATTGCGTCCTAAGTATTCAGCCTTTGAGCTCTTTGCTTTGTTCGAACGGCAATGGTTTCCCCTTCATTATTATTTCCGTCGAAAACATTCCTACAGAGTTGATGTTTTTACTAGTAGTCTATTGAATGAGTCCCTCCAAGGGGGGTTTAGAGTGCGTGAGTTAGTAACGTAAGATGTTTCTTCGGAAACATGTCAAGAGTCCCTAGGTAATACACATACTAAAACCCCGGGCCACTAGGAGGAGCCCCGGAGTGGGGGGAGGGGGGAAATGGGTCCATTTTTTCATTTTTCGCTTAAATCTCAAAAACGGTACATGTTAGAGAAAAACTTTCAAGGAAAAGTTGAAAGGCCATAAAATTATCTACAAGTTGTACCTTAATCATTTTTTCCTATATCCTACCGTTTCTGAGTTATACGCAGTAAAACATGATTTTGGCTCAAACAATTTCCACATCAATCGATCAAAAAATATTTCTTTCTTCCAAAAAAACTCAAATGTGCAACTTGTGACCAGTACTGATAGATTGCTCTTAATTAGGTCTATAATTGGTAAAATAAACACATTCCTCCATGGAAGCCTTTAGGAGGAATCGATTGTCAAAATATTATATTAGGGCAGTTTGAGTTACTGAACTTGATCTTTTTATTTTTTTCTTCCAAAAAACTCAAAAGTGCAACTTGTGACTGGTACAGATAGATTGCTCATAATTAGGTCTATCATTGCTAAAAATACCAGATTCCACCACGGAGGCGTTTACGGGGAATTGAATTTTATCAGGGTAGTTACGATACATGAACTTTTTATTTTTTTTCTTCCAAAAAGCTCAAAAGTGCAACTTGTGACCGTAACAGATAGATTGCTCATAATTAGGTCTATCATTGATAAAAATACCAGATTCCACCATGGAGGCGTTTACGGGGAATTGAATTTTATTAGGGTAGTTAGTTAAAAAGTTCATGTATCGTAACTACCCTAATAAAATTCAATACCTCCTAAACGCCTCCATGGTGGAATCTGGTTTTTTTATCAATGATAGAACTAATTATGAGCAATCTATCGGTACTGGTCACAAGTTGCACTTTTGAGTTTTTTTGGAAGAAAAAAAATAAAAAGTTCAAGTATCGTATCTACCCTAATAAAATTCAATTCACCGTAAACGCCTCCGTGGTGGAATCTAGTATTTTTATCAATGATAGACCTTATTATGAGCAATCTATCTGTACCGGTCACAAGTTGCACTTTTGAGTTTTTTGGAAGAAAAAAATAAAAAGATCAAGTTCAGTAACTCAAACTACCCTAATATAGTATTTTGACAATCGATTCCTCCTAAAGGCTTCCATGGAGGAATGTGTTTATTTTACCAATTATAGACCTAATTAAGAGCAATCTAACAGTACCGGTCACAAGTTGCACTTTTGAGTTTTTTGAAAGAAAAAAATAAAAAGATCAAGTTCAGTAACTCAAACTACCCTAATATAGTATTTTGACAATCGATTCCTCCTAAAGGCTTGCATGGAGGAATGTGTTTATTTTACCAATTATAGACCTAATTAAGAGCAATCTATCAGTATCGGTCACAAGTTGCACTTTTGAGTTTTTTTGGAGAAAAAAAATAAAAAGTTCAAGTATCGTAACTACCCTAATAAAATTCAATGCCCCGTAAACGCCTCCGTGGTGGAATCTGGTATTTTTATCAATGATAGACCCAATTATGAGCAATCTATCTGTACCGGTCACAAGTTGCACTTTTGAGTTTTTTGGAAGAAAAAAATAAAAAGATCAAGTTCAGTAACTCAAACTACCATAATATAATATTTTGACAATCGATTCCTCCTAAAGGCTTCCATGGAGGAATGTGTTTATTTTACCAATTATAGACCTAATTAAGAGCAATCTATCAGTACCGGTCACAAGTTGCACATTTGAGTTTTTTGGAAGAAAGAAATATTTTTTGATCGATTGATGTGGAAATTGTTTGAGCCAAAATCATGTTTTACTGCGTATAACTCAGAAACGGTAGAATATAGGAAAAAATGATTCAGGTAAAACTTGTAGATAATTTTATGGCCTTTCAACTTTTCCTTGAAAGTTTTTCTCTAACATGTACCGTTTTTGAGATTTAAGCGAAAAATGAAAAAATGGACCCATTTCCCCCCTCCCCCCACTCCGGGGCTCCTCCTAGTGGCCCGGGGTTTTAGTATGTTTATTACCTAGGGACTCTTGACATGTTTCCGAAGAAACATCTTACGTTACTAACTCACGCACTCTAGAACTTTTTATTCAATGGACTATAGTCCCAATTCACTTTTTGGTGTTATTTGACTTATTATTAAAGTCAGTTGTGTTTAAGTTATGTGCGAAACCTTTTGCATATTATTAAGAAAACTTATTATCTTTTAATTAATACTGTTGCGTTTAGGAATATTATCGTTAGGTATTTAATACTATTGTTTATTTATATAAAACTCTAAACAAGAACATTAAGGACCTTTTTACTGACCATCTACCTATTAGGTACGTATATCTACATACTTATTTTTCTGGTAGATAAATTATGTTTTCTAATATAACATTGGCTTATGGCTACCTACTCTTATTGAAAAAAAAACAGTCCAGAAATTGCGAGCAAAAATACTCGGACAAGTCGCAAACGAAACAAGTAGGTAGTCGTACTAAGTACTTGTACCTAAGTATGGATGCATAATGAAGATATCCGACCTAAGTACCCGCTGTATGAAGCATTAAGTTATTACAATATATACATATTATATAATGTACTCAAAAAGTCGTAAGCTCAATTGGTTAACAAAAGCTTATTATGGCACAGTGTACAATTAAATGCGAAAAGTAAATACAAACCCGGGAAAGCGAAAACAAAGTAGGTCGGGAATTCATAACCCGAGTGACTTATTAAAATTTTAGGTCTATAATAACACAACTAAAATATTGTTTGTATGATGAAACCGTACATACGTACCTACACCAACGTAGATATTGCTGACTTTCCGACTTCAAAAAAAAGGAGGAGGTTATCAATTCGGCCGGTATGTTTTTTTTTTTATGTATGTACACCGATTACTCCGTGGTTTTTGAACCGATTTACGTGATTCTTTTTTTGTTCGATGCGGGATGGTGTCGAATTGGTCCCATAAAAATTTTATTCGGATAGGCCCAGTAGTTTTTATTTTATGAGCATTTTTGTCTGTATTTGTAAATGTTGCAAGTGCAAGTTTGAAGTCGGTTGTTTTTAACGCAGTTTGACTTGTCATTTATTTTGAGGGTAGGTATATCTTCGTGTCTCAATTTATCTCAGAGTCGCAGTTACAAAAATTAATATGACCTATGTATATTTTTTTTATTGTTGTGGTAACAGTATTTACTTAATAATATCATCATACGAGTAAGATTTTGTAAACGCGATAGTTATATCTTTAAAAGAACCTAAGTACCTATAACTTCGTTATTCAAAATCACTCTTGTTGCCATGTACCCATGTATCTATACTAATATTATAAAGCTGAAAAGTTTGTTTGTTTGAACGCGCTAATCTCAGGAACAACTGGTCCGATTTGAAAAATTATTTCGGTGTTAGCCCATTTATCGAGGAAGGCTATATTTTAATATCATTACACTAAGACCTACAGGAGCGGAGCCACGCTAGTGAAACCGCGAAGCGCAGCTAGTACCTAATGGTATAAACTCTAAAATAAAGATATAAACGTGCAAAAGATTACCACTTACTAGTATTCTAGTATTCGACATCAAAGATAACAATAATAGATATACATACATAAGTCCTCGTACATGACGCTAGCAGGAAAAAAGATTTAAGTAGAATTATCGAGTTTGTTTTGGAATCACAAAATACACGAGGGAATTTTCTGTTTATCAGGAACATAATATATTATGTAGAACTTGATTAAAAATTGTGATTCAGATTCACAGGTTCGTGCTTCCATGCACTCTACCAGTAACTGATTACCTGTTTACTTATTCTTCTGTGACACAGACTCGAGATGAAGACTGTTTACAGTTTATTTTTAAAACAAATTGCCGAAATTGCCGACAACGATAGTGCATTCGTGTCATGATGTTGCAGGTTACTGTACTAACAAAGTTTTATAATATTATGTAAACATTAAAATAACATACTTAGCAGTTCTATGTTTTCGATCTAAATCAAAAGCTTGTATAATTTGTAATGTAAATATGTAGTACGGTACTTTAAAAGTATATTACATACTAAAATGACAATGCCATAAAGAAACAAATATATATGGAATTTATAATAATTTTATTTATATTATAATACATTAACTAACACTAATACTACAATATCGCCTACTTAGATTTTGCTTGTACATTTGTCAATTTCTTAGGATCAAATTTGTACGTCTTTTGCAAGGGTCCTTTACCAGCTTTTGTGAAAATCATTTCATCTACTCTTTGTCTATCTGCTAAGTCCCTAGATAATTTAATGTTAGTCCATGATTCTTTGGCTCCGGCTACAAAACCCTTTTTCTTAATTGGTAGGTTTTCTGGTGAATGTTTAATGATTGCTGGTATTTTAAAGTACTCTCTCACACGTGGCATCTTGAGGAAACCAACTTGACAAAGTGATATGAAGTTTGTAGAACACCAATAGACAAGAATGGCACCTGGGAAGTTAATTGTGAATGGCAACATAACAACAGGTATGGCTCTGAGCACGTATCTCATTACTTGCATATTCTGAGCATCTAATCTGCCACCGTCAACACCCACTTCAATGGTTAACCACATGGTTGCACTGGTGATTATGGGAAGAATAAAATATTGATCAGGTACTGTTAAATCAGCAAACCACCAAAGTCCACCGTGCATCATACTCTCAACGGGACAGTTGGCCATACCTCTCAAACCCATAAAGAATGATATAAACAGAGGTGCTTGTGCTAAAGGAGGAAGAAGATTCTTTAACGGGTTTAATCCTCTCTCCTTCATAAACCGCATCATCTCTTGTGCATATCGAGCTGCCTCTAATTGATTTCCAGTCTGTCTAGCTTGTGTCATCTTTAATTGAAGTGTTTGTATTTCTGGTAGATAATTATTCATTATTGCTGAATTTCTTTGTGATAAAATAACAAGGGGAAACATTAACGCTCTCACCACTATTGTACCGCAAACAATCGCTCCCCACCAAGGGACATCAAGGGTCACATGCAAATATTCCATACAATTTTGAATAATACCCACTGGTCCCCACCCACCAAGGCCTAAACTGGCAAATGTGGGTTCTCCATTCGCAGCCAACGTCTGAACAGCTTCGGATACTTGTTCAAATGTTGAGGGGTCAGGCACGGGCGGCGGTTCTGGTATATTTTCAATAACATTTGTAGGCTTAACAACTTCTGTACCGGTAGAGGCAAATCTAATAGAACCAGCTGAGGAATAGGCGTAATAAACCTTTACTTTTCTAACCTCAATCTTCTTTTCACAAAATATGTTAATTATACCACTCCGACGACCATGACGACTCAATAATTTAAACATGCTGACTTTTTGTGTTCAGATGTTGATTTTAAAAGTAATATAGGCTACTATTTCTTACATAAATTCGAAAAAGCTTATTTATTTCTAGTCGACTCGTAAGTCGTATGTCAAAACTGATGTCAAATTTTAACAAATGACATAAGGCTGTACCATAGGGCTGCCAGGTTTGTCAGGTAATTTAAAATTCATAAGTATTAACTTAAATACGGTACTGTTGGATTTTTTTCTGTTTAAATTTTGTCTAATATTTTATATTAATTTGTTAAAATATAAACCTTTTACTTTGTAGGAGATTCCTTACACAAATACGTCAAAATCTTATGTCAGAAACACGTGTTGCACTTGACAATGTCAGTCAGTTTATTTAGCTAGAAGCATGATTATGTTGGTGTTGTTTTAAATTTTTTAAAATATAGACATTTACTCAAAACTTTGAATAAAATCTTCAAAATATGGCTCATATATCATATCCATATAAAAAAGTAAATAAGGCAGTCTTTCAAAAGCCAGTGACTGCCAGCACAAAAGATTTAATATACTGGAAGAAACTTGGTGTAAGATATTTTTATTTTCCATAAATTTGTGCAATTTTCGAGGGGTTTCTTTAGAGAACTGCCGCACGTATTATAGGTTTTTTGTGGGTGGGGGATGGGGTGGAGGAGGGGGGGACCCTCCCACCAAAAGGGGAAAGTTAGGAAACCAATAGTTTTGGAGAAAAATCGATTTTCCTATTCTAACCTCAAAATGTATGGAATTGGTGTAACAAAAATTTTACGATACATAAATAAAATACAAACAAGTTGTGAAAACCTACGTAGTTTTTTTTATTTGAGTGGGAATCGCCCTAAAGTCGCTTCTGGCACTCGCCGGCCGCTGCCGCGGCACGCTCGCTTCGCTCGCTCGGCTCGTGCGGCATTTCAAATGTTAACCTAATACGCTCGTCGCTTCGCTCCTCGCTACCTATTTGAATACTAAAAGTTTAATAGTTTTTTAACCTACGTAGATTTTTTTAAAGCTATTGCATAGCTTCCATCGCGGGCCTTGAGCGCGGGGACCGAATCCAGAAATTGCGTAACGAAAAACCTCACGCTCCCCACTCCGACGGGCACGGAGGTGCGGCTTGAAGGCATGCTATGCAATAGCTTTGCCGCGGCAGTCCCCGAGTGCCACACGTCTTTTTTGTTTGAGTGGGAATCGCCCTTTAGTCGCTTCTGGCACTCGCCGGCCGCTGCCGCGGCACGCTCGCTTCGCTCGCTCGGCTCGTGCGGCAGTTCAAGAGTAAACCTAACACGCTCGTCGCTTCGCTCCTCGCTACCTATTTGGATATTAAAAATAAAAGTTTAATAGTTTTTTAACCTACCTACGTAGATTTTTTTTTGTTTGAGTAGGAATCGCCCTAAAATCGCTTTTGGCACTCGCCGGCCGCAGCGTAAAGTCACAGTACAGTGAAATGGAACGTCTTGGTCCGCTTTTTTGCACAACAAAACGGATAAATGCACTTTTTTCGCACAAAAAATTATTAACTTTAAAAATTAATAACTAAAAAACTACAAGTTTCCTAACGATAATATTTTGGAATTACAATCTTACATTACCTAGCTAACTAAAAATATAAATATTTCCAACAAATTCGTGCGGCAGTTAACTAAAGCCAACCCATTTTCGATGCTATAATATATATTAACATTTCGGTTTATTATTTCAGTTACCAGTACTTGTAAAGGAATTTGGTGCAATAGATTATATTGACTTTAGCCCAGTTGAACCACATTATTTTGCTGCAACATGTTCAGTCAGAGTTCAGGTAAGACTATGGAATAAAATTTGTTTTATGTTCGATTTCAATTATATCCATAAATTGGATAAAAAACAGTAGATAATTTACTGTTGTTGTTTATAAAAATACTTTAAAATAAATACCTACTCTTTCCTTCTGTTAGTTTAAAATTTAAACAAATGTATTTTATGTGAGTAGTAAAATATTTAAGTGTATTGTATTTATATAGTACATATAATCATAAATCAATAGTTATTGGTAAAACTGTACATTATAGGGTGTGGAGTTGAGAGTCGTTAATTTTTTTGTTGTTAGCTACTGTACAGTTTAGCCTCATTATCTGTATTTTAAGTATATTATGGGTTTAAAACTTTGTATATTTTTAATTGTCTTATTATGGATAGACAGATTTAAAAAACTGATTCAATTTCATAGCAGCTAATGAAGAAGCTTTCGTACAAAATGCAACATAATTACCATTTAAACTTATTTTTCCAGATATACGACCCAATCACAAAAGTTGTGGCAAAGAATATTTCAAAATTTGTAGAAGCTGCATATGGAGCCACTTTCCGAGGTGATGGGAGACTGCTTGTTGCAGGCAGCGAAGAGGCTGCAGTCAAATTATTTGATGTTCAGTCTAAAAGTGTTCTTAGAGTTTTTACTGGTCATACTGGGCCTGTAAGTAATTCAAAATTATATTTGCTATTCATGGAATTTTAGACATTTGAAGTAGTAAATGAATGTTCCGCTACCTTGAAAATGATTTATAAAATGAGATTGAGATTTAGTATCTTACGTTTATGCTGCAAATCAATTCTTGTAAATTAGTCACAACTCTGAGTCACTAATAATTTTCTACTAGCATTGCATTTTTCAGTTTATCCACTAAAACAAAACTTGATAATGAAAATAATTTAAATTATCTTTTAGGTACACAGAACATTTTTCACAAAGGACCAAGTGAAGGTTATCAGTTTCTCAGATGATAAATCAGTATGTCTATGGGATATAGCAACTGAAGAGAAAATTGCCAGCTTTACTGAACACACAGATTATATAAGAGCTGGAGCAGCAAGTCCTGTATCACCAGAAATTATTTTATCAGGCGGTTACGACCATGCCGTTAAACTCTATGATTGTCGTTGCAATGAAACTGTGTTAACAGCAAACCATGGCAGTCCTGTTGAGTCAGTACTCTTCCTTCCTTCTGGTGGAATATTTATTAGTGCAGGAGGCACCGAAATTAAAGTATGGGATATATTTAATGGTGGAAAATTATTAGCAAATATTTCACAGCACCACAAGACTGTTACTTCTCTAAGGCTGGCAAACAATAATAGTAGACTAATGTCTGCATCATTAGATAGACGTGTTAAAATTTATGATATATCAACATTCAAAGCTGTTCACACAATTGATTTTCCAAATGCTGTGCTGAGTATGGATATTTCAGAAAATGATGATATTCTCGCAGTGGGAATGATAGATGGTGTTATCTCAATACGAAAACGAGAACAACCAGTGAACCAGTCTGTTGAAAATAAAGGAATATTCAGGTTTGCTCCAGACCACATTGACCCACAACAAACTGTTGATGTAGTTGTATCTAAATCTAAACCTAAAACAGAACCAGAGGCTGATAAACATATGAGGAAAATGGAATTTTCCAATGCTTTGTCAGTTGTCTTAAAACCATACACAGCTACAAAATACCCAGAAAAAACAGTTGCTATTATGCAAGAACTTCTTAGAAGAAAAGTTTTACATGTTGCTATAGACAAATTGCCAGAAAAAAATATAGGAGCATTATTAAAGTTTTTGAAGAAAAACATAGGTGAAACAAGATTAATGAGAACTGTTATTGATGTAACGAATGTTTTTATAGATGTATTTGAGACAAGAATGTCATTACTTTCAGAAAAAAACATGTACTTGTATAAAACACTAAAAAAAGATATTGAATCTGAAATTGAAGTGTGTAAAAGGGTCAGTGAATTGGAAGGTGCAATAGGTTTACTTCTTGCAGCAGCTCAAGTTGGCAGTGCAACTAACATTGATTATAATGATATTTTAGCCCCATCATCGAAGGCACAGAAAGAAATTATTATTGATGTATAAATAAAAACACCTAAAGACATTACTTATATTTTATTTCAAAAACCTTCTTTCCTAAATAACTTCTGCCAAAAAAATGGCATGTTTAGATGGCAACATCGATTTTACATGAATGCAATTTAAGTAATATGGCAATATTTATAAACGTTTCTGAATGGACCAATCATTAATTTTTTACCCAGCTATAATTTATATATTTACTACTTATTTTTGATTCACATTCAACACGGATCGCTATGAGTTTTGTATTTGCATCTTATTTTAATATTATTTGTTCCAATAAATAAAAGTAAATATAATTTGTTTGTATTGTATTATACAACGGTAATACAACGCCTATTTATTAAAAAGATGCATTTTATGTTTGCAATAATTATAATTTAATTATATAAAGCATATTTTTCATGCTGGCAATGCTTTCAATAAAATCTCTGTGGACTGTGCTGTGCTGTAGTCTGTACAATGCTGTGCTGTGTGCTGACCACTATATTACTTGCTCTGTGGTGCTGACGGCTCACGGCTGTGACATATTATAATCAAAATGACTCTTGCTCTTAGCAAAATGACAATTTCATTGAAAATGAAAAGATGTAATTATTGGATGAATTTAGATTATTGTTTGTAGATGAAAAGTGGAGTGCGGTTTAATGTGTTATGTGATGTAATTATTAATGTGTTAAAAGTGAATATTACAAATGCTACACGTTTACGATAAAATTAATTTATTAAATCATGTATTCAAGTTTAGCAATAATGTCCTGTAATCACTGACTTTAATTTTATTAAACAAATTTATTATCTGTATCATTATATGTAAGTTCACTTCAAAGGTCTCATATTTTAATTTTTTGCCCTTTTTAATAATTCTACAAATAAAATGTTACGCATTTAAGAATAGCGAGACGCTAAAGGTTATACACGATATTTTGTTAAATAATTAAAGACTTGGTGTATATTGACAAATTGGATCAACCCCTTGGATTGGATTTCATTTTTATTTTTAGGAACTGTTTATGTCCAAGTAAATAATAGCAATGGAAGAAAGGAGAGTAGCAGACTATTTTGTGGTAGCTGGACTCCCAGAACAACCAGAAGTACTGGATGATTCGGATTCTGGACACTTAAAAGGATACAGTACAAAAGCACCAATCACAGATATTGGTATGTTTATTTTTTAATTAATATTTACACAACTATCTATTAAAAAGTTTTGTACAATTCTGAATACACAGTATGCAAAAAACATAGTGGTTAAATGAATGTTAATCCCAAATTTATAAATTATAAAAATATTTATCTATAAGGTAAATGAGGAAGTAAATAATTAAGTTGACAGAGTATGTGCATAATTGATTCTCTAGGTCACATTTAGTTGTGTTTGATTGTAGTTATGTGTAATTATGTATTCTGTTCGACTCTTCACTATGTTTTGCATACTAATTTGAAAATTGTATGTACTTCATATTAAATATCTCAATTTATTATTTAAATATATGACATGCTCTTAGACTATAAGTCAACTTTTTGTAAGTAGTTTATTATGAACATTCAAAGTTAAATTGTGTGTTAGATAAGATTATTGTTCATATGAAAAACCCAATTACCATTGTTAAACAATACTGAATAATATTCAAAACTTAGTAAATTCCAAGTTCAAACTTCTCTTTAAAAAATATAAATTGGGTGACCTAGCTGATTTGACTTAGGTGGTCAACTTAATTTTATATTGTTAACTGTTCAGGCAAGTTGCCTGATGGGAAGCACAAATGCAATCTAATTGGTAAGCTTGCCTGATCGTGGAGCTAAAGCCTATTCGCACTGCAATTTTAAGTCCAAATTGTTATTCATTAAGAAACACATTTGGAGGAAAAGAAGGGAAAACAATGTCAATGCAAAGTCTGTCCTCCAAGTTCTTTGCCTGTCAAGTCTTTTGGGTTGATTTATGATAGAATTCATTCAGTTGTTTTGTTACTAAAGCATATCAGCATAAAAAAAATTTTATTTAATTGTTTTGTTTAGAAAATTTTTAACTTGTATTTATAGACCTATTTTGAACATTAAAATTAGTCATTAATTAAAATCTCTCTATCTTCTTAAAATAAGCTTATATTTTTTGAAACTTCTATATCTGCATGTTTCAAAAATACAAAGTTCTAAGTTATCAATCATTAGAACTCCTCATCCCAATTTTTTTATACTACATATAATAAATTATATACACTCATCAGCTTGCTACTTTTTAAAACTATGTACAGATAAATCTTATCTACACATATAATAATCTAATGAAGTCATAAGTAATAATTATCAGCACCATTATCCAAACTATAGTAAATTACATAATAAATGTAAATGCTATTGCAATTGCTATAAATTTCAATTTGTCCATCCAAATTTTATGCCCTTACAATCTAATGACTGATTTTGTCCAGGTTGAAAAAATAATAATTTGATTCTGAGAACTTTATTAAAGCCTGTGAGTAATTTTTGTTTTAATTTTTTTCCAAAAAAAAAATAGTTCTGTGCATACATGTACATTGTACATATTTAAATATTTTTCAATTTCAATAATTACTTATTACATATGTTACCATTTGATGAAATTGATAATTCAAATTAAAACATAGTTACTGAAGGATGCATTGTCTACAAATTTAAGTTTATAAATTATAATCCTTATGCAATTGCTTTTACCAAAGGTATCATTTTACAGGAATATTAATCTAATCTGATCTGTGGTCTCCACTCAGATTACTGTTGCAATTTGTAACTGATACACAATAATGTTGTTGTTGTTTTCTTCCTTGTTTTATTAAATGATTCATTTGTTTATTTTATATCCCATGACATATGAATAACACTAAACATATACTTTATTTTATGAGACATGATGAGGAAGGAAACATCATGTCTCATAAAATAAAATACTTTATTTTATGAGACATGATGTTTCCTTAAAAAATTGGTTATTGTTTTGTGGTGGATGAGTAGCAAAATATAATATTAACCAAGTTCGATTAGGAACAAAGTCATGTATCTTTAATATTATGATAGAGTTGAAAATTAGACTAAAATAACTCTTATAATAAGAAATATTCTTGTCAATATTTGTAAATATTAATCAAAACATAAAAATTTTAAAATGTTTTCTAGTTATGTAATCATAGCTTTTTGAGTATTAGGAAATAATCATCGTAATACTAAGGCATCCTATTATTATATGGCAATGACCTTTACAAAAAACTTACCATAGTAAACGAGGCTCCGAAATATAATTTTCGTTTTAATACGATAACAATAGAGCCGAGCCCACCATTCCTCTGTTTCTTTATTGATGTGACACTGCATAAGTTTGGGTAAGGTCATTTTTTTCGGGATCCACTGAAAACAAATTGTCGAGTATCCCATTCTTATATTCTTTAAATTTTATCTTTTTGTCTCGATTTTTTAAAAGAAATTGAAAATACGGAATACCAAATAAGCCATTTTTATTCATCTCTTATCTCTATACGGGGTTTTTACGTCAGTAAACTTTAACTGATGAAATTTATACGAGTAACTACTAGTCGCAAAGTTTATTTCGATAACGTATTTCCTGATACCAACTAAAATGTTTTATTACTTGTAGGTAGATAGTTACTATGTTTAAACATACATAATTCCAAATACCGTATGAACTCTGTTTTTAAATTCAAAAGTTTTGGGAGACCAAACAAGAAATGTAAATAAACCTCACGACTTACGCAGGCTTTATCGCATATAAGACGCTTTGAATGATACAATATTATGTATATGAAAACTATATAATACGGTCAGGGACCTTGCCATACTCCTTGGATGAACCAGGCCTATAAGGTGCATGCATAAAAAGTTGTCAAACTAGTATCTCACAAACAGTTATGAACCTTCAAGTAGAGCAACTGACCATATGGATTGAGTGTTAAATCGTATGTTTGCACATTTAAATGCCTTATATAAAAAAACCTACTTGAAAAATATATTTAATTAAAAATTGTTACAGTACCACTACCTATATTTTTCATCAACATATGAAACGCCATAAGATTATTCTGAAAGGTTTAATCACTGTCATGTTCAGCTTACTATAAGAGATTATCATGTACAAAGTACCTGTGATATGCCTGTTTATTTCCGCACTAAACCTGGATGTGATATAATTAATCCAACTACCAGATCATCTATCAATCTCAGCTAAATATATATAATTAGATAAAACTTGATTCCGACTCTTATAAGTGCGTTGACTCTTGGGTCTTCACTAACCATGTTCTGCAATTAGGAATTAATATCTCGTCGCTCTTCCGGTAAAATCATTTGACTCCTCTTATCTAGAAAGGCAAGCGAATTCGTTAATTACCCTAGCGGTAAAATGTTTATAATACATATATCAGTTAAAAGATAAAACTGCATTTGAATTGAAATATTTTTACAATAATTTATTACTAACCTACTACGTACATAGATTTATTCTGCAAGGAAAATTCATTGCCGTCAATACTAAGGTTTCATTCGATCTTCTTTACAATCTCGTAATAGATGAAGTGTAGGCAAGTGCGTCTATTTAGATGTTACCGTCTCTATTTCTTGTCAAGGCCAGCATTATATTATAAATGATATCTTTATTAAGTAGATGAGTTGTGACTTGTGAGTAAGAAATATTTTTAAATTGGGTTCAGAGGATATGTGACAACTATAACACCCGCACAAAAAGATCTATTCAACTACATATTATAATGTTTCAGATTTTCGTTCAATAACATTACAAGCTTCCCCTTTTTACATTAAGTTATCTGACCCAATAAAACTCACCAATTTGTAACAATGGCCCGGTTCTACTTTCAAACAAATTGCCAACAAAAGGTCATTATCGATTGACCCCACAATGATTCATATTTATTACCATCATTGATGTTCGTCTTGAATGAACCGATGATAAGGTCATTGAATGCATAAAGTCTAGGAATTCTCCGGGTGATAAGCATAAATACGTAACGTGCTTAACTACTTCATTAGTGAGCTAGTTATGGCCCTATTTTAATTACATACCTCGCACATTTTTGTTTCGAAATAAGTAGTGATTTTTTTAAGTCCCTGACCTCATTCCATGACGAAGGTTTTAAAATTTAAATAATAAATGATTATGTATCCCCCATGTTATAATACGATTTAATGCGTTTAATGTACTAAGGTATTAAGCGTATCTGAATAAATGACTATCTAACTTAAAAATGTATGTAATATCATGTATAATTAAGAGTCCATATTACGTTTACATACCTCTTCAATGTTTTAGTATTTGGGTGTGAGAGACTATGATATATTAGCAACTGCATTTCTTTTTCAGGTGTGGTATTTCCTGGGTTAGGTGAAACGGTGCCAAATGATTACGAATTAATAGAATCAACACCGACTGGCTTACCAGCTGATTTGAATCATGGCTCCATGAGATCTCCTGTTTGTTTTTTGTGTATCCGACGTGGAAGGGACAAACCGCCCCTCGTTGATATCGGTAAGATGAGTTTTTTATTAATGGTTAGAAATTAACAATAGGTATCACAAATTAAATGGCTATTCAATTGCATCGATATAAAGTCTGATTTGAACTAATTCTGTTTCCTCTTGGTATATTTTGCTTATTTTTTTTTTATGATAAGAATAATTATTATTGTCATGAACGGATTTATTTCAGTACGTAATTTTTTCAATATTTTATCTCATCAAAATATGATGTCATACGAATTCAAATGGGATATTCCCCTCGAAATAATATCAACTAGCTTGCTCATTTCCTTGATAAGTTTAAAATACAATAATGCATGTTTTAGCAACATTATTATATTTTGCTTAGGAATGATTAAATACGTTTATATTTCACAATTTAGACATACAACCTTGCTACATTCGCAGTCTAGTTTTATGCTCCAATAACAGCGAGACATCAAGTGGTAATCTTCGCATCTCGTTATTGGCTTATCAGATTTAAAAATAATTATTTTTAAAATGAAAAATAAAATGATCCTTTATTGATAATTTGTTTTTATGTGATACAGATTATTCATTTTTGCCCTGTTATTATCCAAATTATGAAGGCTTTCTTTATATATTATATTAGATTTAGACTTATAAGATGCCTTTGAATATTGTTTATCGGGACTGTTTTTTTTAAGGTTTATACTTTATAGTATAAAAAGTAAATCAATAAAAAAGATTTAATAGTAGGTAATTTATATGCTAAACAAGATTAGTTCCTGCCAATAAGGAAATACAAGGCCTAATTGTTAGTGTTACTTATGCGCCGTTTAAGAAACTAGCAAAAATCAATTATGCGTAAAGTAAATTCGATTTGGGACAAGAAAATAAACTTTTGTAGTTTCCTTTCTTTTTCTAAAGTTGAAAGCGAAGTTTAAAGACTTTGAATTGTTAGATTAAAAGGCTATTTATTTATTACGTACCTACCTAGAATAGGTATCATTACTATAAACGTGTAAATGTGTTATAATACACAGAGTATTTACATGCAAGTAGATACTTTTATTTCTAATTGTAAAATGAAACTTGTAACTCATTTAAACAAAATTCATACTTAATTCGCGTTTTGTAAGTTTCACACTAATTTCAGGTGTCATGTACGACGGCAGAGAGCGTCTCATGGCTGACGCAGAAATGGTACTCAAATCGGTTGGCGGTAGATTGGCCAATGTGAACAATTCCACGGCGAAAACATATATCACGTACAGGCGGGCGCATCCGACCGCGCCGTGCAATGCCCTAGTCGTAGTCGATATATGCGTAGTCGTTACGAGTAGAGGGGAAACCCCGCCGCATGCGTTTTGTATGATCGCGAAGAATTTGAACAAAGGTTTGTAGTTTATTGATTGTTTTGGGGCACTGTGTGGGTTTTGGGGTAGATGAATTTTTGGATACCTACCGAGAAATATGCCTAAGTTCAATTTGCAGGGGGATCGTTTTACTTAGTTATTTATAATGAGGAGGCTTGTCATGTTTCTTTTATTGTTATTGTGTTTTCTTCATTAAACGATTAAATGTACTTATGCAAAAGTATATTAGAGCAATTATTTTAAGGACCATCAGTCCAAGTTTCGCAAATTGTGCTAAAAGTTAATTATTACCTAAATGGCTTTTCAAATTAAATACACACATTAATATTTCAATATGATTAAATCTTTTCAAAGTTAAAAATTGATTGCTTCATACGCGTATTAAACTTTGAGTAAACAAATAACAATTTCAGGGTTAATGGGTAGCGATGTATTCCTCTGCTACAAAAAGTCAATGAACCGTCCGCCGCTAATAGCTTTCAAACCAGAAGTACTGTTTAGGTAAGTTTTGGGCCTTTCATTATGTAAACAAAATGTTTAGTTTAGAAACTAAAGCCTTTTCGATGTTGATTTTTTTATTGGTATGAGATTATCAATTACTAATTTTATATTTTTAATCTAAGTATGTTTTTGTTCAATATTGTAATGTGATTTTTCAATCAGTTAAGTGACAATATAGTAACTCTTTTTTTATCCTGATGCTTATCCGATATTTATGCTGAACCAAAATTGCATTATACAATATTATGTTACTATTATTGAGGTCCTATATTGTATTGCTAATCATACTGATAAAAACATTCAGGTCTCACCTTTGCCAGTACAATTTTTCTATTTCTATCCTATTGTATGTTCCATATTGTTATTTTGTTTTTTAATCAGTTAAGTTATAATAGTAGCTTCTTTTCACATCAGGATGTTTATGCAATGTTTATGCACTATATATTAGTGCCGAAGTTGATTCGAGATTGCATTATGCCATTATACAATACATTTGTGTTATTCACGCCCTATGCATATTGTATTGTTATTCAATTATGGAGCGCGTTCTATTTTTATTCCCATTAGAATTAAAGCCACAATGGATTTGTAAGGACGTGTTTGTATGTGTGTGGTGTTCGTGGAGGAATTTAAATTTCTATTCCACATGTAATACATACTCTTCTTTTACATAACATAGAATAAATATTAAATTATATAATCCATCGTCCATAAAAAAATTTAATCGATCAGATACATAATGTATTTCAAATAAAAAAAAACGCGCTTCTTATTGCTAGCAATAAAATCAAAGAGAAATGTAAGTTGAAACACAATATTGACCTTTTCAACTTAGAATGCGTCATTAATTAGCTCCTCGAAGGCTGATAGATGGGCTCTGTTCCAAACAGAGATTTATGTAATCATAACATATTAGCGTAATATCACAGACAATGCTCTTCTATGCTATGAAAGTATCACTTTCAAAGAGACTCGTGTTTCATAATGGTACAAATATTGAATGCAATGAATCTAATTTAATGCAGTGTATTGACTGTTTGGACTTTGAATTGATATGATCGAGAAAAATAACGATAAAAAATTAGGTCTCATCGTCGATTTTAATGTCGAGAGTATGTGCAGCTTAAATTGTTTTTTATGTACGTTTTTTATTTAAAGTATATAGTTCATGTCTCGTAGTTCTTTAAAAAAAATTATACGAATAGTTTTAACGACAAATTTTACCTTTTCTCATTATTTGTATGTAATATAAAAATCATTTTCTTTAGGTATCCAACAGTAGATCGTCGCAGTATGGCTTTCCCTACTTCAGTGCCACTGTTTTGTCTGCCCATGGGCTCCACGTTGGAATTGTGGCCGAATAATGCGTCTGCGCCGAAACCTGTGTTCTCTACTTTCGTTTTGACTGTTTCTGATGCTACTGATAAGGTATTTTAAATTGTGATATCGTCAAAGTAACGTATAAGTATGTTTATTATATAGAAGTAAGAAAGCGCGTGTCTTTCAGTGTCGTTTCCCGTTTAAAGCATAATTTCCGCTAACTTTAATTTCCTATAAAATTAATTTTCTACAGTTAAAATGAATAACATACGCGTAAGTTTTGATGTAAATCTTAAATTTACATGAAAGTGAAACCATATTTACAATTTAAACTGCAGCAATTTTTTTATTGAAGTAGCTTTTTTAAGCGCTCTTTTATTCAACCTATGTTAAGAACTGACGATTCCGAAGCGCAAAACGTTAAAAACGTCCAAAAAATACAACTTGCAGGTATACGGTTCAGCGGTAACGTTCTACGAGAGCTACCCGCACTCCCAGTTAACTGAGAGCCATCAAGAAGCGCTCGGTTGGCGGGCCGGTGTTAGCCAAAACACGCATTCATTACACGCAAATAAATGCATCTGCTTATTGTCAAGGTGGCCCTTCAGCGATACGTTTGAACGGTGGCTGCTGTATATACTGGTGAGTTTTTTGGTTAGAAAAAAATCGATTAATTCCCGTGGTTATCGGTGAAATACATTGATTTGTATGTAGAAAAAACTTTTATATTTTTTCGGAGACCTCGAAATTACTTAAAAACTTTAGTACCTATTCTTTAATGTTGTTCTTTACAGGAAATGTCATGGAGTAAAGAACCTTTGAGTATACCAATCGAAAGATACATTACACACTTATTGGAAGAGGTTCCATTCCCGGATCCCCGCATATTACTTCAGGTATATTTTTTACATTCGGCGTTTTATAATTTATTCAAAATTAATTAGAATCTTATTTTGTTCCACTTAATGTTCAAAGTCTATTGTATACTATTATTCATTAGAAAACTCTGCCTGATAGATGCAGAGGCAGAGTTCTGATTCAGACAATTATTGATTATTGTATGTCAATGACATTATGTAAATTTGTTTTATATTTTTCACAGTTATCTCCCACAAATCCACACGATCGCGTCATAGTCACAAGACGTGATGACCAACCGCTAGTAATTAGTGGTGCTGGTTACAGACAACTCTTGCTAAATTTAGGGCCTGATAACTGTCTATTACTGCTGGCTTTGGCTATCACGGAGCAGAAAATACTTATACACTCTTTGAGGTATGTTTATCATATAACAATATAATCTATATACAGGGTGTCCCGTAAGTAGTGGACCAACGGGTTATGGGGAGTAGAGGGACTAATTATCTAACAAAAATACTAAAATTTATTGTCCTAAACCATAAAGTTTTTGATTTATGCTTTATTTTCAAAATTTGATAAAAATATCATCCACGTAAGCTTAATATGAACTTTTACCATTTCTGTTTTTATTTTATTCTTATATTTTTGTTCAAGGTTGTTAAGAATACATAAGTCTTCCTAATTAAAATGATACTCATGCATAATTAACACCAACGACAAAATTAGTCCAAAAAATGGGTAAAATTTTACGTTTTAAAAATTTACGAACTGAAGTTTGAACAAAGCTGGTGTAAAAAAAATGTATGGTGACCCTGTGAAACTTTATTTTAAAAACTTCTACATCTCATACAAATTACAAAAAGGTATAATTGTGTGGTATAAAGTATTTAAAAAAATGTTAAATTGGCGTACAACATTCAAATTAGAAATTATCAGGTAGTCAACTCATTAAGTTATTCCGAGAATTATTGCCTTTATGGGCGCGCGCTGGAATTCTTTTGTATTGTTTCTGGCCAATCATAGACGATACTTGAACCCACTATTATTTTCTTTGACTTTCAACTATTTCAGTGACTTGCTTATAGCTCGGAACTACACGCGTGTTTAGCTTGAATCCGTCATTACGATATTATTCTTTGTTGAAGTGCGCTTGAATTGGACACTGATTTTGCTTGTGATTTGGATGTTGTTTGACTTTGGTTTTTTGAAGGAAAATTCCTAATACATACACTCCACGTGAATATGCAGAAAAATGTTTTTTATTTATGGACTCAGTGATGGAAATTCTCGACAAGCAGCACGTGTTTATCGTGAGCGTTATCCCAATCGGGATTGCTATCCTGATCACCGATTTTTTCTCAGAGTAAATAACGCATACCATGAAGGTCGTATTCCTGGAATTGGAAATCGAATAGGAAGACCTAGATCAGTCGATGATCGTCTAATATTGACAGAAGTAGAAGAAGATCCTTCAACTAGTACTCGCCGTATTGCTAGACGCACTGGTGTACCAAGAAGTACAGTGCATCACATATTGAAGAGAAGTGATTTGCACCCGTATCATGTACGAGTGAGCAAGCATTAATACCAGGTGATTATCAACGACGAATTAATTTTTGTCGAGAGATGCTTGATGCTTGGATCAAAATTTTTTTAACTCAATAATTTTTTTAACATTTCTGCATATTCACGTGGAGTGTATGTATTAGGAATTTTCCTTCAAAAAACTAAAGTCGAACAACATCCAAATCACAAGCAAAATCAGTGTCCAATTCAAGCGCACTTCAACAAAGAATAATATCGTAATGACGGGATCAGGTTAAACACGCGTGTAGTTCCGAGCTATAAGCAAGTCACTGAAATAGTTGAAAGTCAAAGAAAATAATAGTGGGTTCAAGTATCGTCTATGATTGGCCAGAAACAATACAAAAGAATTCCAGCGCGCGCCCATAAAGGCAATAATTCTCGGAATAACTTAATGAGTTGACTACCTGATAATTTCTAATTTGAATGTTGTACGCCAATTTAACATTTTTTTAAATACTTTATACCACACAATTATACCTTTTTGTAATTTGTATGAGATGTAGAAGTTTTTAAAATAAAGTTTCACAGGGTCACCATACATTTTTTTTACACCAGCTTTGTTCAAACTTCAGTCCGTAAATTTTTAACACGTAAAATTTTACCTATTTTTTGGTCTAATTTTGTTGTTGTTGTTAATTATGCTTGAGTATCATTTTAATTAGGAAGACTTATGTATTCTTAACAACCTTGAACAAAAAAATAAGAATCAAATAAAAACAGAAATGGTAAAAGTTCATATTAAGCTTACGTAGATGATATTTTTATCAAATTTTGAAAATAAAGCATAAATCAAAAACTTTATGGTTTAGGACAATAAATTTTAGTATTTTTGTTAGATAATAAGTCCCTCTACTCCCCATAACCCGTTGGTCCACTACTTACGGGACACCCTGTATATAAAACTCAAAGGTGACTGATATAGTGATCTATCAACGCACAGCCCAAACCACTGGACGTATCGGGCTGAAATTTGGCATGCAGGTAGATGTTAGGACGTAGGCATCCGCTAAGAAAGGATTTCCCGAAATTCTTGCGGGAACGGGGAAAAACGGGGATGCACGTACAAAGTCGTGGGCGGAAGCTAGTTCAATCTAAAATTATCAATCTAATCTAAAAAATTTCCATCAATCCTATAAAATTAAACCTTAAAATTTGTTTTGTGTAGTTTACTTAAAACTTTATTAATCTATATAAGTGTTTATTCAAACCTTGTGTCTTTTATTTTTGTAGAAGACTATTGCTTCCATGTATTTTATGTAAAATTATTTTACATTAAATATGAATTATGTTTGTTTACAGACCAGACACACTCACCGCTGTATCGGAGGCAGTATCTAGTCTGCTGTTTCCATTCAAATGGCAGTGCCCATACATACCACTTTGCCCATTAGGTAATACTATCAGCTAATGTAATAATTTAATAGTTTTTTAGGGTTCCGTAGCCAAAATGGCAAAAACGGAACCCTTATAGTTTCGTCATGTCCGTCTGTCCGTCTGTCCGTCTGTCCGTCTGTCACAGCCGATTTACTCGGAAACTATAAGTACTACAGTGATGAAATTTGATGGGAATATGTGTTGTATGAACCGCTACAAAAATATGACACTAAATAGTAAAAAAAAGAATTGGGGGTGGGGCCCCCCATACATGTAACTGAGGGATGAAATTTTTTTTTTCGATGTACATACCCGTGTGGGGTATCAATGGAAAGGTCTTTTAAAATGATATAAAGTTTTCTAAAAAACATTTTTCTTAAAGTGAACGGTTTTTGAGATATCAGCTCTCAAAGTCGTAAAAAGTATGTCCCCCCCCCTCTATTTTTATAACTACGGGGTATAAAATTCTAAAAAAAATAGAGGTGATGCATGCTAATTAACTCTTTCAACGATTTTTGGTTTGATCAAAGTATCTCTTATAGTTTTTGAGATAGGTTGATTTAACTGTAATTTATTATATTTGCTGCTACGGAACCCTTTGTGCGCGAGCCCGACTCGCACTTGGCCGGTTTTATTATTATCAGTCTAAGGGCTGATTTTTCAATCCTTGGTTAAAACTTATTCGTCGAATAATGTATAAAACTACCATTTTAAAAACGTATTCTAATTGCCCGTATTTGACAGTTTACGTGACATTTTAATATTATCGTTTAATACTTTATTGGTCGGATAAGTTTTATCCAAGCATTGAAAAATCGGCCCTAAATGTGTTAACACTTCAAATATAATTTTTACTTTCATTCGTAATAAAATTGAATTTATTACTTAATTTAGAGTGAATTTATAATTTATGTTATATTTTACAGGTTTAGCGGAAGTACTTCACGCTCCTTTGCCGTATTTAATAGGTGTTGATTCGAGGTTTTTTGACCTATATGAACCTCCACCAGATGTTACTTGTGTCGATTTAGACACCAATAATATTACAGTGAGTTTTTTTTATGCTATAATCTACTATTTCAACTTTATTTTTTACGCAAAACATACTAATTAGGTTATAAAAGCTTCCAATACACTTTGATTATGTATTTGTTAACAACGTGACGTTTATATTTGTATATGAATATTTTCTTGTTTAAATACTAATTATTGTATTTATTTATTCTAGATATGTGAATCGCAGAGGCATATATCATTAAAACTGCTTCCAAAGAGCCAAGCACGGGCATTAAGGCAGACGTTGGAACAGTTGTTCGCGAACATTCGACCTGGTATGTTAGGTAGGATATAGTATAGAGTCGAGATTTTTTTTTTGTTTTATAATATTAGCAATATAAAATGTAAAAAATATTCATAATATGGCGTATGTATAATTATCGTCTATTCAATTAAGTTGTTAATTGAATGTTTTTATTTGGTTGTAGCGTCGCCCGTCCACTATTCGAATAATAGTAAATATAATGGTGAACCTACAACGAGTTTAGATAGGGATTTCCAAAAGCGGAAAAAGGAGGTGAGATTTTGTTCGTATTTAATAACATTATACAAATCACTAATCTAATTGATTATGTAAGTATTACACAAATTTACACAAAAAATATATTTATGTTGATTGTATATTTGCAACCCTGTATTTTTATATTGCAGCAAGCACTAGAACTAAAGATTCAAGAAGCATTTCTCCGTTTCATGGCTGTGACTTTAGAAGGTTATCGCAGATATCTGATTCCCATAACAAAGGCTCCCACTGTTGGCACTACTGATCCTCATGCCCTCTTCCAAATGGACGCTTTTCTTAAATCACGGGATAAGGTATGTACTTTACTACTTAGCAATACATTGGTATGTATTAAACAATACATTATTTATTAAATAATATGTAAAATTTGATTGAATTTTAACTTGGACATGGTATGAGTCCGTATGTAAAATCTCAATTATTACATGACCAACGTCACACATATTTTTACCCGACTACGGCAAAGCAAAAGGAGGGTTATGATTACTGCTGTTCACGTTTCTTAAATTGTGGCATCACATTACTCCTATAAATATTGAATTGAATTACGTGCTTTGCAGCTGCTTTGCTATAAATTATGTATATAACAAGTAATAACCACTAATTCAATACTTTTATTCGTTCGCAGACGCAACAGCGCTTCCTAACCCTCATAATGCGCACGCAAATGTTCACGCGTTTCATAGAGGAGCGTTCGTTTGTATGTGACGGTGCGGACCAAGGGTTGACATTCTTTGACGAGTGCATAGAGCGCGTGTCCTCTGAGGGGTCGCTGCTTGAGTTCGAGCCGGCGCATTGTGCTGAGCGAACTGTGTTTGTCCTGCCGCCTGACCCGCCTGATCCAGGTATTTAAAATTCAAACTAACTATTAAACTTACGTTACTCATGAAAATTTTAATCTGTCTAGCCCCGGAACCACAGACACAATAGAAAATCTATTGTGTCTGGAACCGATCGGACCCATTGGGGCTCAAAGGGTTAATAGTATTTTTTTTAGTAGCACTGATTCGGTATGTCGATGGTAACTCGTTTTAAAATAACCTTGTCCATATCGTTAAATCGTAAGAATATAAATCAAATGCCATGTGCGTTTATTTTCAACTATATTTTACTCATATATTGTATTTAATTGATTATGTCGGTCTGGGGTAACAACTTTGTAATTAAAATATAACTGCATATATATACATTAAATAGGCCAACGATGATGTCAAATACGAATGGAAGCATCGAAGACTGTCTACTTAATTTCACAAAACAAGATATTCTACCGTTAATATTTGATAAAAACATTATAAAATCGTCATTAAATGAAAAACCCGTGCATTTTTGAAAATGATATTTATTGTTTTATGGCATTCAAATGCTTTATAAATATAAATTTATAAAGAATAGAAAAAATTCGATCACGAGGCGGGACTCGAACCCGCATCCTTTCGCGCCATTCCGGGGCGGATGCCTGACCAATTCAACCACTCGTGACCCGCCAGAGCAATCGAATTTATTCTATTCTTTCAGTTTTATGTGTCTAAGGGACACACCGCGCGCCATCTATTGGGATGCATTTTTTCCAATTTAGCTAGACACTAATATACCCGTTATTTATTGCAGAAGAGACATACACATACGAGAAGTTCATCCTCGACGCGAACTTAGTGGCCCGGTGCAAGCAAAGCGCACGCGGTGCGGTACAAGCGTTACCGAGCACCGCTCTTGCGTCCGCTGAGTCGTTAGCGGACGCATCGCCTATGGCAAGGCGAACTAAGCATGAGATTGCTGCTGCACAGAGGTATTGCCAGGAAATTTCTTTTTTGTTAAATAAAAAGTTGAAAAAATACTTCGGTCTTACTTTTTCGATATTTTTTATAAATAAGATATCATAGAATGATGGCATATTTTCTAACACTAATTTTTGAAGTGAAAACTTCTTTAGCGGCGTTGGGTATAAAATCTTAAACTCGCGTCAAGACACGTGGCCTGATCGAAAAAGCGTAAGACGGATTTTTTTTTAGCCCTTATATTCCATGCGTGAGACGGATTCCATTCCAAAATATCAAACATAGAACGTTAATAATCAAGTTTTCACTTCTGCCGGTACTCCCGGAGTGCAACCCGTCTTTTTTTTTCATTTAGTCTGAATCATTTCCGCGCCATAAGCCGCATATTTGTACAAGTAAAGATTTTATGTTTTGTTTGTTTTTTTCGTGTATAAAACGTGTCCATTTTTTTATATTTTACCCACTTTATTCACTAGGATGGCGCGCAAAGCCAGTCTATCCCCTGAAGCGTGGGCCAAGTGTCTCCTCGGCGCATGCTATTCACTATACTTCCTGGCTCTACCGTGTCGTCTCACACTGTACCGGGGCAAAGAGCACGCTACATTGCGCGCGGCGTACGAGCTGCTCGAGCGTGCTACTAAACTGCGCGTGCCGTTGGATGAGGTGCGGATTATCTTAATCTTAATCTAATATTATATTATAAAGGCGAAAGTTTGTAAGTATGGATGTATGGATGTTTGTTACTCTTTCACGTAAAAACTACTGAACCGATTACAATGAAATTTAGCACACATATAGAGGGTAACTTGGATTAACACATAGGATAGGTTTTATCCCGGAATTCCCACGGGAACGGGAACTATGCGGGTTTTCCTTTGAAAACGCGGGCGAAGCCGCGGGCGGAAAACTAGTTTTATTATATTATGCTTTGGAAGGGAAATGACCCGAACGGCACAAACGTTCTTGTTCATGTTTAAAAATGGATCGATATTTTACTATTACCTACTTTCTTTATTTATTACTAGCGGTCCGCCCCGGCTTCGCCCGTGGTACATATTTACGTTTTCACTACATAAAAACCATCCTCGTACTTCAAGGAATATAAAAAAAAAGAATTATCGAAATCGGTTCAGCCGTTCTCGAGTTATGCGCTTACCAACACATTTTGCGATTCATTTTTATATATATATATTATTATTATACCGCTTGCTATCACTAGTTGATGTCATGTTGTTTTAGTTTGTTTAAAATAATTTGTTTTAAACTTCATAAAAACTTTATCTAAAATAAAGAATGTTTTTTTTATTATTTCTCCAGGTGTGTTATCGAGTAATGATGCAGCTTTGCGGCATCTATTCACTGCCCGTGCTAGCCGTGCAGTTACTATTCCTTATGAAGCGTGCGGGCTTACAACCCAACGCACTTACGTACGGGTACTACAATAGATGCGTGTTGGAAGCCGCATGGCCTAAAGATATGCCTAGGTGCGTCTATTTTTTTTAAAGCTACAGTTTTGTAAAGTGATTTTAAGTGTAACTGTATTTTTTTTAGATATTTTGTTTTTGTAATTTAATAGACACAGAGACACTTGTATAAAACGTCTCTATTTATTAATTCTGGTTAAAATTATTGTGTGTATTTCCCTTTACCGTTCCCTTACGCGTTTTAAACTTAAATCATTTTCTTTTACATTGGATCGTAATTTCCTAGTTTATATATTAATTTACCTCAAATTTCATGCATTTGAAACATTTTCTATTTTATTTCCATTAATGCCTCAGCCTCAGCGGAATCACAGACACAATAGAAAATCTATTGTGTCGTGGCCCGATCGGGACGCTCGGTGGTCAAGGGGTTATAATAAACATATTTATATATTCTGTATGTCACAGTGGTTCCCAATTACTATGGAACAAGTTGCGTATAGCCGTGATGGGCGCGGCGTTGTTCCGTGCTGCGGGCGCGCAGCGTGCGAGCCGCGCCGCGGGACAAGCTACTGCCGGGTGTATGTATTTATTTTATTATTTAGCATGTTGAAATTCCTATGCTTTTGTTTTAATGAAGGCTGATATAATTGCCAATTTCATTCAGACAAAAGCTGAGATTTTATGTAATTTATAATAATTTGTAAGATGGCGTTTAAAAAAGCTCACTGAATGTTTGATCTCTGTGAAAACATTATATTACAAGTTTTTATTGATTATACTTACGCAAATTTTTAGTAAAATAGGTAACATTGAATTTTTTTGTTTTCTTTATAGCTGGCGGAACATTACCTCGCGTGCGAACAGTTGCAGGGGAAGGCTCTGAACTTGCCGCGTTAGCACTGGCTGAACCTATGCGAAGTCGGTCCAGTTTAGATTCAGGTAACAAATTTTCCATTTATGTAAATATTTGCACACCCAGAAAGTGGGTAGAATGTATTAGCGCCTAAACATTGTAATAACACATTTTTTTGTAACTACATTCTTGTAAATAAATGAAATTTGAATTTGAATTTTATGAAACGTATATATGTGCGATTGGACTGTAATATGGCATAATTTTTAAAGAACAACTACAGAGTTTCTTACCGGCTCCTCTCTGTAGAAACTGCTTTTCGAACCTGTGGCTTAACCCGTGACGCGTCCTACGTACAGCGGTTGCTCGTAACTCAAAATGGTACTGTAGCGTCCTGCGTACAAAAGCTGTTCCTAACGCGGCCAATGACTTTGAAGGTCACCTGTAGTTCTACAAGTGAATGTTTCCAGTATAAAAAATATTTCTCTATGCCTTAAACATTTATAATTCGAATCGACACGACTCCGAGACAGGCAATAGAGACTAAAACCACAAAATAAAAAAAAAAAGTGAATCATTGATTGAGTTGCGTCATCGGCCATAGTTTGTGACATTTGTCTTGTTCAACGAATATTTGGATTGTGAATTATGCCGAGAGGAATAATTAGATGAGTGATAATTGAGACGTATATTACTGGAAATTTTACGTAGAATACGTTTATGATATTGGTTTTAGGGATATTTGAAGAATACTCAGTGAAAAAGTGTCTCAACTTTTCAGTGCGGAAGACGCAAAATGGCGCTTTTTTTCTTGTTTGTGAATAATGGAGATTTGTTATTATTCATAGTGAAATACGTTGTGTTAAATGTGTGAAAATATAAGTGAATGTATTTGGCAATCGTGTAGTGATATGAAAACGTGAATATGATCATTTGATGACTCAGCATTATCATGTAAGTGTTAGTATGTAAGCAATTAAAATTAAAACAAAAGAAAATCAATTTTTTATAATTTTATAGAAAAAATATATCGTCATGATTACATTTTTATGCTATAACTAGTTTCTTCCTCTTTCCAAAAATATATCATACATGGCATATAATTATAGAACAATAGGGTAAATAAAATTTTCAAACTCGGTAGTCATAAAAAAGCTAGATTTCGTGAACTCCCTTGACACTATCGGGATCGGTGCCGGCTGTGCGCCGGACGCGCAACGGGTTGTATATTGAAGTCCAGTCGCATGAGAAAGTGTTTTAGTTTGAGTTAGATTTTTTTAAATACGTTTTAATTCTCTTTTTGTAACAAAATTTTACCACCAAAATATTTATAATGACATAATAACATTGACTCTATCTAAAAACTCGGGTTCAACTTTGACCGATGTATAAAATTAATAATGTTTTGACATTTCAATAAAAAAACTAAGTTCACACACTTCAAGCTCATATATATGATACTTTTGACGTGATAACGTTTTTAAAATCGTTTTAGTCGGGTGACATGTTCAGAAACTTGTGTCACACCAAAACCTCACGAGCGCGATCGCAGGTATAACGAGAGAGAGACGGACCGATCTCCCGTCTCATCTCGAGCGCTGCCACCAATAAGACGTTATCACGTAAACATCTCGATCGTAAACCTACTTTACAAACAACCAATTTTTTTTCAATATAATCTTATCTATAGTTGCAGTGTGTCGCGAAGAAGCCAGTGCGAGCGCGAGCGCGTTCGAAGCTCTGTGCCGGCGCGGGAACATCGTGCGCACACACACGCACGCGCGCACACACACGCGCGCGCACGGCCTGTCCGCACACGCCGGTATACTTATATCTGGTGTGTATATTTGTTGGTATTATTTGGTATGAGTTGATTTGGAATTTAAAAGTACTAAAAATAATAATAAATAAAATAAATAAATAACATTTTATTTCCAGATATTCATCCATATTTGTGTTAGTATACATTAATCTTAGAAACTATGTTAGCAATACGTATTATAAAATTACATTCCATAATGCATTAATACTTAAATAGATATAGATTATCTTATGAAGTGTTTTTGTGTAGTCAATCATTTAATGTATGCTACTTGATAACCCTAGTTTTGCGTGTTTCGTTCTAATATTTAAGTATAAAAATTTGTTGGAAACCCATAATTTGATTAATAAACAAACATTTGATTAGTTACTTATATTTTATAATTGACTTGCAAAGCGATAAATATAATATTAAAAATTACACAATAATCTATGGCATAATTTGTACGCGAATCGTATTATATATTATAGTTTCAATGTGTTTTCTAGGTGTGCCGTCAGACCCTGATCTCAGTGAGACTACGCGACCACGAAGCAACTCGTTAGGTAATGAAGAACCGGAACCCACAATACCTATAGCAGAAAAGAGACAAGTAAGTTAAATTTTTTTTTCTTTATAAGTGTGATCTATATCACGGTAAGGTATAAATTGCGGTAAAAATATTTATATGAATTTTTTTGCAGACAATTCATGTCAGCCCAGACAGTCCATCGGATTTGCGAATATTAACAAGATCAGAAAGTTTTGCCGGTGATGCTCAGATCGTTCAAAACTTGCAGAGGCTTTCATTTGGTAAGTTATTAGTTTTGTTATAATCGTAATATTAACAAAAAAATGTTTTCTTATGTTATGTTGTTACGAATCGTTATTTCTCAGAATTATCCACTACTTTGTTTAGTAACGACCAACTTACATATAGTGACATAATATTTTGTCTAATTTCGATGTTTTTTATTTTATTAGGAAATACAAACCCCAAAGGGCGTTGTTCACGAACGCTCAGTTTTCCCGAAGAGACGGATAAAGAAATGGCTGCAATACAAGTCAACGATGTCAACAAAACCTCCCCATTGAAGTAATTATAGTTTCGATATTCCATTGTTATTGATTATAAGTATTTTTATATGTGCAGTACAAATTAAAACACTTGCTACTAGATACTAAGAAAAAAGTTGATTTTGCAATTTTTGCATCTCGTAAATCGTAATTTCAGTACCACATAATATTCTTAATTTTGTATAGTTTGTTTTGAACCATTGCAAGATGAAGAGCCAAAGTTTTCCCGAGACAGTCCAATATATACCGTTTATTATATCACCAGTGATATCACGGCTTACATACAAACTAGCTTATATACAAACATATTTATGTATTCTCTTTTGACGTGACAACGTCTTATAATTCGATAGCGCCGGCTGCACGTGACTCCAAAAACATGACTAATGCGGCGTTACCTCGCTCTGAGGCGTTCCATGTGAGGCTTGAAGCGCAAGCGAGAGCGCGGAACGAGCGACAAAGAAGCACAATCGGACGTTGTCACGTTCAACTATCGTCAGTAAACCGACTTTACAGACAACTAATTTTTTTGTCAGATTATCCCCGCGAACCCCCGTGCTCGCGGACGACCCCCTCGGCGCCCTCTGCATGGGCGACCCCCCCCGCGCCCCGACCCCCCCGCCTGTAGAGGACCCGCCGCTCCCGAAGCACGAGCTCAGCGTCAGCCCGAAGCTGTTCCACCGCAGGAGCAACTCGTTCCAGGACGAGCCGGAGACCGCTGGGTATACGGCTTCTTGTGCTATTTGTAGATAGGAACATTTGTAGTGGCTTGCTAGAGTATTGTTATCATACCAAAATATTGAAAATGTTACAAAATTATTATTATATTTTTATGGTGTAATTTTGTTCATAACGCCGTTAAAATATAGGTCTAATTTTTATGCGCTATATAAATTCCGCATAGTAAATTAAAAATAGTCAAAAGTTCTGTATAGATTGTTTCCATAGCCATGGTAAGCTGAAAAAAATAATCTGTCACCAAGACACATAATATGTTTTTATCAATTTGATCTGGTTGAGCAAGAATGTACACAAGTGTAGAAAAATATCGCTTTAATAACAGTAGAGCATTCCCGTATATCGTATAAAGTTATTTACCGTGACCATCCAATCCACATGACATTTTATTCAATTTGAGCTACAAAATATATTTCAAAGATATTGAATTATATAGCAACTTTCTCACCTAAAAATACAGTCGAGATGAGCTATGTGCTCGCCCGTATTCAATAATACTTTACACAATAACAACGTATTATTTAATTCTAAAATTATTATCAACAATATTAAACCACATTAACAATTTAGTAAACACAATAATAACGCTTAATCACTCACATCTACAAGCACTAAACAAACCGCTACAGCGATGCACTACACAAACTCCGCCAATACCTACCACCGCACGAACCCCGCAACCCCTACCACCGTGTGAACCCCGCACGTACACCACAACCCCCAACCCCCAACCCCGCACGCCCCACAAACCCCTGACGGTGACCCCGCTAACCCCCGCTAGCCCGCACGCAATATACGAGCAAGATAACCTCGATAAGTTTCCGTTCGTCAGGAAACTGCACAGGAGCGAGACGGCGCCCGCCACAGTGTCGAGCCTCGTGAGTTTGGGGAACACGCTCAAGATCAGCTTCGGGTGAGTTTGCGACATATTTCTATTGATTTTTTATTATATGGTGAGATTTTGTTACAAAAATATTTTTTTGGTATTCCTAAAAATATTGAAAATTTCAAGTTATGATCAAAATGAATTTCGATTTATTTTATTATCATTTGTAAATATCGAGTTATGCTTTATAAATATCGAGTTTTATGCATGTCAGATATTAAACATGTTTTTCATAAGCAATTTTCAACAACAGACTAGATTAATTTGTTTCTAACATCTATTTACGAAATTGCAACAAAACCGCAAAGTAATTTTGAAGCCTAAACCCATATTACAAAATGATTATGAAAACAAATAATTACATCCAAAAATGTACAGTGTTTGCATGTTTTTAGTTTAAGCAATTAAATATTTTAAGCTAATATATCTACTGAACTATATATTATCATAGATTATTACTTGCCAATTGGTATTATAATACTCACGTTTATATTTTGGTTCAAACCGCACCGTACAAAACGCCAGTATTAGAACATTTATTTTCTTAGACGTTATTCGCCCGCCAGACTCTCGTTGCGTAAAGATATGAAAATCGGAAAGGAAATAATCGAGAATTACTTCAGGTAAGCGTCAAACAATGGTCAAATGAAGTGGGTCTTAATATGGTTGTGGTATCAAAATTGTGGAATCTTCTGTTAATTACGTGGTGGCGGTTTGTCGGGTTTCTCTTGTATAATTCGTTTGTTCTTCGATTTAATTGTGCACTAATAAAAATTAACAGTAAATCTGTAGTTATATCCGTATAATATGTATGATATTTCACTAATTTTATGTTCACTATTCGCTTTGCACTTCTGTTAATTTCATGTGTTGCTTTTAAGTTTACATTTTTCTTTATGTTTCATAAAATATAAGGCTAATGTTAACGCAAAATAATACGTGTCTCATAGTCGTATAAATGTTCCTCTTTATTTTATAAAAAACTTTCTCCAAGGGTTTTGGGTACAAATGTTACAATACTTTCAGTCCAACAAGTATAGCTGGCAAAAAGTCGAATGAATTGCTCCAGAGCGGTCTAAGCAGTCTAAAATCAGCTGCAACGAGTATGGCTAAGAAATTCGACGAAATGAAAGAGGTTATATCTGCAAACTCGACCCCCGTAAAGATGAAAGGCGCTATTGGTAACGCTACCAGCGCTCTGACCAGTTTTATTACAGAAGAAGATTCTACCGATGGATCGTCTGAGATTAACACGGATGGTAAGTTGATGAGGTTACTTTTAACTTGACTTAATAAGTCAAAAGGGCTTCTCTCGAAATTTTGGAAGAAAAACAAATAGTGACATTTTTAAATCTTCAAGAAAATGTTATATTTTTTTTACATATCAAATCGCCTTTATCGACAAATTAATCATATTATCATATTTTTTTTAGATTGGTCAAGTGCAACCGGCTTTAGAAGAGCTTCAAGTGACGCAGAATTGGCGTGTACGATGGAGCGCGGTTCACTAGCAACACTTCTATCACATTTGCCTGACAATCTGTATCCACAGCAAAATGTAAGTTTGCTATACACTCTTTGATTTTTTGCTATTCTATTATACTTAATGCTCTTCCCAAACCATTGATGAAGATTCCGGAGTCATGATATTCAAATTACAATCGCCCTAATGATCGCCAACCTCCCAAAGAAGAAGAGACCATGTGAGACATGTAACCTTTATACACGATTTTTACCCAATATAAACGGCCAGAAAATTAATTCAAAAAATTTCACTTATCAAGGATATTAGGAGTGTACAATGTAATAATTTTATAATTGCATAAGTATAAATTATTTTAATTTTCTCTATACTTGAACACTAATCCCATTCCCGTACCAGGAGAACATAAACGCGGAGAAGGTGTCGGTAGTGGTGCAGATGACGTCGTGCTCGCAGTGCCACCAGTGCCTCGCGCTGCTGTACGACGAGGACATCATGGCGGGCTGGGCGGCGGACGACTCCAACCTCAACACGCGCTGTACGGCCTGCGGTCGGCATACGGTCCCGTTGCTGTCTGTGCAGGTGAGGTACAATAGCTTAGACGTGATGACTGCCGCTATAATCGTATCGCAAACATTGAGATAATATTACTACGTATGGAGCAGACACCACGAACAAAATCTGTGCGCCATTTTTTTGCTCTAAGTTTTAAAAATTATTATCTAGTTAGGTACTTACCGATGAAAGTTATTTCTTTGCACTCTTCCGTATTATTTGTGCAATATCGTAACACACACGAAGGCATATTTGATGCGTTTCACTTTAAAACAAATAAAAAATGAGCGTGCAGTTACGCCATATGGCGTATGTTGAGCGGAACATAAGTGATGTAGGCGGTGTCGTCTCCATATGTATATCTCAATGGTCACCGGCATATTTCCTGCACTTTTCATACATTTTATATAGACTCGCCGCACACGGTTGACGCCTGCGGCTACACGCTACACGCTTCTAGCTCCTCGTGGCGGCGTTTGTGGCTGTGGCCCGTGGCTCGTGTGCGGCGACGGTAATAGCTGATAGACGTGATGACTGCCGCTAAAATCGTATTGCAAATGCTATTCTTCCCGTTTTTGCGTAGTTTTTGTTGTTGAACGATGCCAGCGGCTTGTTTATAGACACCAATGACTTCTCACATATTACATTGCTAATTTGTTATTTATGTATAGACATATGGAAGTAAACAACTAGATTTACGGAGTGGAGTTGTTGAACATTTATTCATATGAATACCTTGTTTCGTTGCAATAATGTTAAAAATCTTTTTTTGTATGCATTCATTAGAAAACTACTTAATTACGCGTAGTATATAAGTAATAAGTAAGTAAAGTATAAGTATATATATAAGTAGAGATAAACTACGATAACATGGCGCGCCCCTCCAAATTACTGTTTCAATGTGTGTAGTGAAATACAAATAATTAAATATTATATTATTATTATTTATAATAATATAATAATTAAATTATTAATTTTTATTATTATATTATTTATTATGAATTTCACAAATACTTTCAAACGTTTTGAATTTTGGAGGGGCGCGCCATGTTATCGTAGTTTATCTCTATATATATTTAAGTATATAGTTTTGTTTCGGATAATTGCTAAAAGAATAATTACACCCTCACAGTTGATAATATACTTAAACAGGAGTTCTTATAATATAATCTATTTATTTATCTGCAGATAATACGAACGGGTCAAACGCAATCAGAAACTCTGAGTGTGCCCTATTTGAACCCATTGGTGCTGAGGAAAGAATTCGAATCAATCTTGGGTAAGTTAAATTATGTAATGATATTAATATAATATAATCTATAATTTTTCTAAAAATATACCCTCAATCTTTATTTAATAATGATTTGTCATACCACATTGTATCATAATATAATTTAAAATGCGATTCTAAAACATTAGTTACATAAATATTAATTCAATAATTATTACAATGTTTGTGTTTGAACTATAAAAGCGTCTTTTTCGCTGCCATAGACTTAAAGCTGCAAAAAAATGTATGTACAAAAACAATTTGTTTTTACAGGCAGAGAAGGTGACTCGTGTTTAGCTGAACCAGAATTCGTCGAATCCCATCCCATAGTATACTGGAATTTAGTGTGGTTCCTGGAGCGAGCGAACATAGATAACCACTTGCCGGACTTGCTCTGCCCTAATTATTCGTCTAAGTACACGAGTTCAGATGCTCTGTCCGACGCTGATAAAGTTGGTGGTAAGTTTAAGTTTAGGTTTTAGTATTATAACGTGTGTGTGTTATTTTTAGTCCATGATAAAGGATTTTGTTAAAGGTGTGATGATATTTTTTCAAATTGATGTTTTTTTCTTTTTTAATCAATGAAATACATTAAAAACTTTTTTGGTCATGTGACATATTAATTGATGAAAAATTTAGTTTTGCTTGATAGCGGAATGTAATCTTTCTTTTTATTATCAGTCGAGTGGTCGATAACAAACGTATTTAACTACTACTTTTTTCCCGCGCCACCCGGGTGAGCGCCCGTCCGACTAGGGCCCTTCCGGCCTCCTCCACTCAAGCGACAGCCCAAGCCGATATTCGAGATCCCCGTGGCGGGGGGCCCGCCCGCATGTCGCTACCAGGGTGAACCTTCAGTTCACACACGCGTCCGCGTTAAAATGTAGAAACCCTTCTGGCTAACATTGAGAAACACCACACAAAAAAAAATACTCCTTTTTTCTATGAATTTTTTTCATAATACAGTACAAAACAGACATTATTCGATTCTTTTTTATATTATGTATGTGTATTGTGCAGTTTGCCGCGTGGTATGCAGCTGGGACCTGTGGCGGTCGGGCGAGGGCGAGGCGGTGGCGCTGTACCGCGCGTGGCGCCGCCGCCAGCCGCGCTCGCGGCAGCTGCGCGCGCTGCTGCTCACAGACCATGACTACCAGTCGTATGTGCAACACACCTATATATATAGACTCGTACACGCACATATACACGCACGCGTACGTACACGTGCACGCAAATAAAAACCACACGAAGACGCACACATGAATACATGAATAGTGTGGTGGCTTGGAGAGATGGATGGTAAATTGATGTATGAGACCACAAATAGATTGGATACATAATATATGAAGACAGTATGAATGAATATCAAGTTTCATGTATAAAAAAACACATTACATTATGCTCAACATTCGTGGATATTTTATCATTTTGTATATTTATTTTCTTACCTTTTTATATTTCTGTATGGTTACTGCTTTTGTTTGTGTTTTCTCAAAATATCTTTAACCTATTTTGTTTGACTAAATAATTCTTTATTTTTCAGAGTTATTTTGACAGTGATAGATGGCTTACTCAGCAACGACCTTTCAGACGCAATACGTAAATTAGCATCGTGGAGGGAATCAACTACACCAAACAAACGATACCTCTCCTATTATAGGTCAGTATTTTCAATAAATATCCTTTTTCATATCTTCTCTATTATTGAAGCCATAAATAAGATAGCTACTCGTCCCGGCACCGCCCGACCCAGGATAAAATCTAAATAAAATATAGCCTATTTTATTCCCTAATAAAGTAGTTTTCTATCAGTGAAAAAATTATTAAAATCAGTCCAGTACTTCTGGAGCCTATTCAATTCAAACAAACATCTCATCCTCTTAATAGAGATACTGAGACTGTAACCTATTTAAAAAAAATTTTTCTTATCCATACAGAGATATCCTCTTTCTCGCAATGACCGCGCTCGGCGAACCAGACATAGACTTCGTGGCCCTCCAACGTGAGTACACGCGTGCCATAGAGCAGTTAGGAAGCGAGGCCCGACCACAGGACCTGCCCCCTTCGCCCACGGCGGTGTACTGCAGGCACTACTTCAAGCGGCTCAAGCTTAAAGTGGAGGATTAACGGCCTATTGTAATCATGCAAACGAATAAAGACCGGTTTTTTCGTCACGTCTCGTATTGACACGTCAAAAGTGTAAATATTACCGGTTTTTCTTCTATTGATATGTCAAAAAAATAAATAGATCGGTTATTCGCATATTGACACGTCAAAAGTGTAAACAGTACCGATTTATCACATATTGACAGGTCAAAGTATAAATGGATATTTTGCTACAGCTTATCTCGTGAAGTTGTAAATGGTACAAAAAATAACAAGACTCACAATCACAGTCAAAATTGTTTGAAGCAACTCTGCCTACACGTCTACTTCTACAACAGTGACAAGAGACTTTGAACATTATTGTCACGAAATAAGGTGTTAAATTCAATGTCCTTCGCTCGGACATTTTTGACGACCTTTTAATACCTTTCAATAGGCGATTGTGAGTCTGTTGTTTATAGTACGCAAATGACAGTAATCACTAAACTTAATGGCCGGGTGATGAACTTAATGAAGTTACGCATCGACACGCAATAATTAATTTCAGCCTGCAAAAAAGATTTGGGAATATTGTATATGGTTATGGATTTATTTTGCTACAGCTTATTTCAGCTTGTTTTCACGTTTGCTGGCTTTCTACTGTTTTATTGTATGTCCTTTTTAAATGTAGAAAACAATGGCGATGACGAACAACATATAAAAATGTCAAGTTTAATGAAAGCAATATAGAAATAAGATGTTGGATTTTTCAAAATGTTACATCTCCTTTTTGAAATTTAACAAATATGTATTGAGAATTGTATCATATTGTAGTATGGATTAAATACTGTCATCATGTTTGAGATGTATTCACGTCTCCCAATAAGTGGTTAAATATATTTTATATTATATAGGCATGGTTAATTGAAATTACTAGTGACTTAAACAAATGTCCAGATTATTGTCATGCAAAATTTATCAAAGATGTATGGTGTTTAATTATTTTAATATTTAATTTTAAAGCATAAGTGCCGTCCAATGTTTCAATCGTCGCAAATGCTATTTCATTACTATTTGGGATCAACTTTTATATGGTACGGTAATTTAGATTTATTCATTAATGGCCTATTTGCATGCCCCAAATATTTTCCTTGATAATAATGTTACCTAGCCTAAGAAAATAGGCATTTTAGAACTATTTTAAACTTTTATGATGTAAATTGTGGGCATAATATTTTAGTTGAATAATTGTACTGTTACAAATTAATTTAAAAAAATCAGGTCTCGAAACTGCATCGATAGAATCAATAGGTGTGTAAAAATATGAACGGAAAATAATGTCACGGTAAAGTGAAAAAATGTAATAAAACATTATAACTATTCTTATATTTTATCTTCAAATTGGCAATAATCCAGCTTTTTACCCTCGATTAATTTTGGCATATCCAGTAGATTCGTATTATATTGGGTGCTAACGATAAGTAATCATGGAGTGTATCGAAATTTCTGTATATATTATGCTATTTACTGTATAGTCGTAGACTTAGGATGTGGTTATGGTAACAGTTTGAAATAAATAAAATTGCTTTCAAGAATGAAATTTAAGTTAATTTTCCATTTCATGGTGATGTCACAATCTATTTATTCATTTCATGTTATAAACTCAAATATGGCTGAAATAAGTGTCAAACAAGTTTCGAATATTACAATTGCCAATTGTTCGAAGTATTGTATGTGTCAACATCTTATTTATATTGATATAATATTAATATTTAATATAGATGTGTGAACTGTGAATATATAATCGATGATATAATTAAATGTTTATATAATAACAATATGTAATGAGTCTTATGTATGCGATAATATAATAATTTATCAATATTTTAGTAACAATAATAGAATTACTTGAACAATTAATAATCTGATAATGGCCTAAGTTACGGTTTCTGATATTGTAGTTTATATTATGGTCTTGAATTTATAATAATGAATACTATTTAATGATTCCTCTTATTGACTGCATATTTAAAATTATAATAGTATTTTTGTTTCAATTTTTGTATCAATTTTATTTGTACATCTTCATCTTATATTATTATAACACTTTGTGTAATGTGTATACACCTTTATCTGAAATGTTTGTATCCAGAAATAATTTAATTCCTGATTTAAGTTGTTGTTGTTTTAGTCAGATGTGATTACTTAAAGCCATATGTTCGTATTATTCTGTACAAAACATTTTGTTTATAAAAATATATTTTTGTAATGACATTCACATAGCATATAAAATAAGGATATACATATTATAATATTGAATGTCAGATTTGCGAAATCGTCTTATTATAGTTACATTAAAAGACATGCAATAATATGAATGTTTAGTATTCAACTTGAATGTAATTGTTTTAATTATTTTATCATAAAGGACAAGTATAATAAATGCATATAATTTTTATAAAAAAAATCAAGGCTTTTATATAATTGTTTTATTTACTATCCCTAATCCTACTATTTGGTTACTGCTTGCCTGTAATACCAATAACTCTATACAAAAATCTTCCGTCATGATCATAGAAACAATCATTTACTTTGTAGGTGGCATCTTTTTTGTATGCTTTTTTAGGTATTCTTATCCTCTCAGGATAATTTGAACCAGATACTACTTCTAATTTATTGTCATCTGCCTTGAATTGTGTCAGCTCCTGTTGTTCATTAGATGTGCTAAATAATTCTAAATCCCTTTTAACATCCGGTTTTGGGTCAGGGACATGAGAAATAGAGTCTAATATTATTTTATCAGGCATATCCACATTCTGGCCTTGTTCTAACCGACTTTTTATTTTACTGGCTAATTCATCTAGTGTTAATCGTTTTTTATCTGTTTTCTGGGTTTCTTGATTCTTAGTGGCAGTATCACTTTCCATATGCTGGTTCTCATGTTCATTTTTATCATTTCTATTGGCATCATTAGAGGCACATTTTTTAATAATACTTTCAAATTCTCCCATTTTTTCTTCCTGAGTTAGGTCAATCTTGATGGATGACTTATTTAGAGGTGGGATTGATCTCTCAGAGAATTTAAGAAAGTGTTGTCTTAATTTTTCAGGTATATCTAGTGATCCTTCTTTTAGTTCTCTCCAATTTCTCATAGCAGATGCATCATGCCGAGCTATGCGCTGTTCTGAAGCAGGCTTCCATGGGAATTTTAGTAATTTCTGCAATATTATTAGAAGTTTATAAAATGAAAAAGTTAATGTATTTTTTCATAGGGCGTATAAAAGTATATAATTATATTACATTCTATGCATGCTTAGCAATACAGTTAATAAATGTATGTATATTGAAACAGGAATTACTACATTTATTGTATTGAATCCTTAAAATAAATAATAAGCTAGGAATTATTGTAATAAGAACTGACCTTTACTACAGCTTCAGTGACTGGGAAGCTCTCAGCTATTCTTTGAGGTGTCCACTCATCAGGCATTGTGGTTGCTAGATGTCTTATTTGTTCTTTTTCACTCCAAGTCAACAGATTTGGCATGTTCTCTTTAAAATATTTCTCCTTCACAATATGGTGACGTAATTCATGTTTTCCAATCAAAGTTTCGTTTAAGTGTTCATTGTAGGCTTCACCAACCTGAATATGAATTTATAGATAAAATTAAATAAACAAATGCCTCAACATGGGTATCTCAAAGATAACCTAAATTGAATGTAGTAAATATTTACTTACATTATAAAAACTACTTTCAGACTGTTCAATAAATTCCTCTGCATCATTATCTTCAACTTTTATACCATCTTTCCTAAATACTCTTAATCTTTGATCTAATCCTGGATTCGGTCCCGGTAACCTTCTTTGCCTTATTTCTCGGACAATGATTTTATCACATATACGATATATTCGACGCGTTTGTAGAGCAAACATAATTGAATTTTTGTGATAGTATCTTTAACCGTTGCAATTGATAAAATATAAATATTTGGCTTATCTTATTTTTTGAGCTTTTTACAATTTAATAGTTGACTGTTGAATCATGAATGTTGAATGTTGACAGTTGATTTGACAAATACAAAACAATTATACAAATTGTCAAATGTCAAAAAAATTATTGACAGTTGACACATATTGTCTAGTGCTGCCAGCTAATACGACTTCATATAGACCTACTGATGTAGATATTTATAGGTAAACCAGAATCTGATGGCAATTAGGGAAATCAAAATTTTGAGTGTGCAACCCTAGGGAAAATGGACTGAACGATCTTGATACTGCTTATTTTTCATTTTGTCCTCAATATCATTAGTCACATTACATAAGTGGACAATACTGTACTTAATAATGAGATATCCACTTAATATAATGTAGGTACATACTTACATGTATAATTGTATACCTATATATTACTTTTATATAGGTAATACATATTATTATTTACACATACCTATATTTGTATATTCATTATCATTATGCCATGTGAAAATATGGATACGTAATGATAATGCAGATCAAAACTAGATTGCTTATAATTTTTTATAAAATAAAATAAAACTATGTTTATTTTCGTTAGTATTAACAGATACACACATTATAAAATTGACTTGGACAGCTTGGACTTGACGAATACCTAGCCGTATTGGAAACTCCTGTAATAAGTTTTCATAAAATTATATTGTATTACAAACAATATCATTATAATATTTTGCCTACTTATAATATTTTTAATTTAAAGTATCAAAACGGGTAAGTCCAATTTACCAATAAAATATTCAAAATTGAAAATTGTGATGTGTTTGAGCCTTCTTCATCTAATGTTTTTCTATACACATTATAAACAACACCTCTTGCTTGTGATCGCAGCGGCTTTTACGACATTTTCGAAGGTTTTTTTAGACAAAATCCTCAAAATTATTCATCAATTGCAAAGAAGACAAATAATTTGACAACCAATAATTGATAGTTGTCAAATAAAGTTGCCACATGAAAATCTTTTATTTCATAAATACATATAAATATGCCATCAGATTCTGGTAGACCTATAACTTGCTCTGTGATATATAACATAAATTATTGTGAAGTCAAGTACTGGACAGTACGCTAGGTACGGCACAATACCTTCGATTATAGAAGCGTGCATACAAAATTAAATTTAAAAATATTTTGTTTGTAATCTACTTTAGGCTTTTCAATTATTTTGGACATTATTTGTCTATTAGTTTTCCCATCGTTCTCCTTACACTCCAAGACCTACATAGTGTAGTATAATATAATTATTACTCTGTGGTGCAGTCCCGCTAGCAGTGGTACCAACTTAGGGTAATTTACCCTATATTTAGGGTAAAAGAGAAAGCCGAGCCGCTAGAGCTGAAGCCAAAGCTGGAGCCAAGGCAAGAGCTAATAAAAATAAGAAAAGTCGAAGTAGTTCTAATGCCTAACTCTACATACCTATTTTTAGAGATTTTATTTTCACATTAAGATATTTCATTAGGTATATCACTACGTATTAAAAGTAAAGTCAATTTTCGCAGTCTATCTGTATACTGGGAGATTTAAAATTACGCAATAGATTTTGATGTGGTTTTTTTTAATAGATAGAGTGATTCAAGAGGAAGGTTATAATATAATATGTAATTTATTGCCTTTTCGGTAAAGTGAATTCGACAAAAGTTCATTACAAAAACTGAATGTTTAAATACGGAAGAATTTCTGTTACTATTTCGGACAGCAAAATTTTAAGACGAATTGAATGGCGTCTTTTAAAATAATGTATCCAGCATTTATACATATTATAATATTATTTGCTCCAAACTGTTTTTTTTTCTGGAAGCCGCAGCCGCCTACATAGTACATAATAATTATAGTTTGCATTTATACAAAAAATGTACACATTAGAAGTTTTCTTAATACATTATAAAAAGTGTATGATACGCTATAAGTATGATGAGAAGAAATTCATTAAAAAAAAATGAAAGCTTTTGATGGAAAAAGTGTATGAAATAAATTTCAATTGCGAATCTATTTGTTATTTTGAGAAATCAATTATTTTCATTGATTTTCCTTTTCCATTGATCTGGTCAACAATGATTTTGTTGTCCTTGCCTTGTTTTGGTAGATTGGCTCTAGTTTTTTTTTAATCCTAATTTTTTATTAGACTATGAAACGCAGAAAGAAATTGTAATTAGGTATGTACAATGTACATATATTTGTTTTATATAATTTATTTATTACAATATTTTAATAATAGTTTTGCTTTAGTTTTTAATTAATTTACAGAAAAATAAAAATAAAACTTATGAAATAGTAGGTATAGGTCTACCAGAATCTGATGGCATATTTATATTTAAAAAATACGAGATTTTCATGTGGTAACTTTATTTGACAACTATCAAATTGGTTGTCAAATTATTTGGTGTCGATGAATGGTCGATGATTAATTTTTAGGATTTTGTCTTCAAAATCTTCGAAATGTCGATAAAACCGCTGCGATCACAAGCAAGAGGTGTTGTTTACAATGTGTATAGAAAAATATTCGATGAAGAAGGGTCTGTTTGACCCTTCTTCATCGAATATTTTTCTATCATCACAATTTTCAATTTTAAAGCGCGTGAAAGATTTTATTGCTAAGTTGGACTTACCCGTTTTGATACTTTAATTTAAAAATGTTATAAATAGGTAACTATAATATTGTTTGTACTTTGTTGATTAATATTTAATACTAGCTTGAACCCTCAGCTTTGCTTCTTATTTCAGACTAGCTTCCGCCCGCGACTCCGTCCGCGCGGATGTCGGTCTTCGCGTGGATGGTTTATTTCTCCATTTTGAGTAACTCTGACAATAACATCTTATAAATATCTATTGGACCCAAATACGGCTAGGCCTATAATAATACCCAACGTGTGTTCGCGGTTCTACAGAACAACGTCTATGGATAAAACTGAAAAATTAAGATTATTTTTTTTCTACGTATTTTTCCAGGATAAAAAGTATCCTATTTTACGCCCAGGATAATAAGGTATAATTATACCAAGTTTCATCGAAATCGAACCGTTAGTTTTCACGTGATGTCTTCACATACAGACAGACAGACAGACAGACAAAAATTTTTTTAATCACATATTTGGGTTTGGTATCGATCCAGTAACACCCCCTGCTATTTATTTTTTCAATATTTTCAATGTACAGAATTGACCCTTCTACAGATTTATTATATGTATAGATATAATTTTATGAAAACTTATTACAGGAGTTCCCAATTCGGCTATTTGTTAAGTCCAAGGTGTACAAGTCATTTTTATAATGTGTTAATACTTACGAAAATAAACATGATTTTATTTTGTTATTGTTTTATTTTATAAAAAATTATAAACAATCGTTAAATATAGTAATTAAGTTTTTATCTGCATTATCATTACATCCATATTTTCACATGCCATCCATACTAATATTATAAATGCGAATGTAACTCTGTCTGTCTGTTACTCAATCACGCCTAAACTACTGAACCAATTTTCATGAAATTTGGTATGGAGATATTTTGATACCCGAGAAATGACATAGGCTACTTTTTATCCCGGGAAAATGACGCAATCCCGGAAATCCCACGGGAACGGGAACTATGCGGGTTTTTCTTAGACTGCGCGGGCGAAGCCGCGGGCGGAAACCTAGTAATTATATTATATATTCAAATATAGGTATGTGTAAATACATAATATTATTATGTATTACCTTTAGAAAAGTAATATGTATATATATTATATTATATACATATTATATATGTATACATGTAATAATTTATAAGTATCTACATAATAATACGTGGATATCTCATTATTAAATACAGTATTAGCCACTTGTCTAATGTGACTAATGATATTGAGGACAAAATAAAAAATAAGCAGTATCAAGATCGTTCAGTCCATTTTCCCTGGGGCTGCACACTCTAAATTTTGATTTCCCTAATTGCCATCAGATTCTGGTTTACCTATACATTTTATAAGCTTTTCTTGTATATTTAATTTGGGGACAATCTTTTCTTAAAGACCATCAGTAATCTGCCTTCACGTGACGATCCCATGTACCTTGATACCTTTAGTTCATAATTTTTAGGTATTTTTGGATACGTTCTTCCTGTTTCCCACAAAAAATTTCCAGATTATCTGAAAATCTATCCAGGAGACTGTGGGGCAAGTGTAGCTTTATGTTCACATTTGCTCATAAAGTATTGAAGTTTTTCAACATCTTTTGCACAATTTGTATATAATTTAGTTCTATAATTAGTTTACCTTAGATTACCAACAGGCAACACTGTACCTCTCCATAATATTTACAATCAGCAATTTACATAAATTTTGTAAAATTTTCATCTTATATATCAATTTTCTCACCCGTCCTGTAGGGCCGTCGGATATTCTCCTTTTTAGGGTTCCGTAGCCAAAATGGCAAAAACGGAACCCTTATAGTTTCGTCATGTCCGTCTGTCCGTCTGTCCGTCTGTCCGTCTGTCACAGCCGATTTACTCGGAAACTATAAGTACTACAGTGATGAAATTTGATGGGAATATGTGTTGTATGAACCGCTACAAAAATATGACACTAAATAGTAAAAAAAAGAATTGGGGGTGGGGCCCCCCATACATGTAACTGAGGGATGAAATTTTTTTTTTCGATGTACATACCCGTGTGGGGTATCAATGGAAAGGTCTTTTAAAATGATATAAAGTTTTCTAAAAAACATTTTTCTTAAAGTGAACGGTTTTTGAGATATCAGCTCTCAAAGTCGTAAAAAGTATGTCCCCCCCCCTCTATTTTTATAACTACGGGGTATAAAATTCTAAAAAAAATAGAGGTGATGCATGCTAATTAACTCTTTCAACGATTTTTGGTTTGATCAAAGTATCTCTTATAGTTTTTGAGATAGGTTGATTTAACTGTAATTTATTATATTTGCTGCTACGGAACCCTTTGTGCGCGAGCCCGACTCGCACTTGGCCGGTTTTTATTTCTAGATTCTCCTAAAAGCCTACATTTCCATATTTATTAAATGTTCCTAATCATTTTGTTTTGCTCGAATCCCACAAAATATACAAACATCAAAGGAATTTGCTGTATCCACTTTACTGACCAAGTGCTACTCGGTTGTTTCATCTCAATACAAACCGAACACTGTTGTTCATAAAAATGTTTTTTTTTTTACAGAAACCATTAATATTCTGATATTATACAGTCAGTTTTATAGAATTAGGCTTATGTATGATCGAAGAACTGTGCAGAAAACGTAATTCACCAAAAAATAAACACTTGTTAATAACCCGTATTCTGTAGAGCCCTAAACTCAAACTCAAACTCAAACATTTATTTATTCAATTAGACTTCTTCTAGAAGCACTTTTGAAACGTCATAGGTACATATTTTTAACATTTACCACCGATTCGGAAAGCAGTATCTACGGAGAAAAATCGGCAAGAAACTCCATAGTTGCTCTTTTTAATCATGTCAGTTTTACAATTTAATTTTACAAATTACATATTATGTAACATCATAATAATTTATAGTGATATGCCAAAGAACTGTCCTGTGGTTTTTACGCGACAACCATCCATGGGTTTTTATCGTCCATAATATATTCCTTATTACTGTAATAGGATCTAAGAGAATAGATCTAAGAGAAAATACATATATGAAAATCCGAATAAAATAGAACTAGAGCGAATCAAATAATTCTAATGAATATATTCGCAAACTGGGTACTTGAAATATATACCTAAATCTGTAGAAATATCCAGCATTGTTATCTTTGGCCCTTGTGGGGTGTGGGGCAGATGCCCATTTACCTAACCTGTTTCATTGAATACACAAAAGTAGATGATCTGTGTTTTGTCATGGCCAAGACTTTTTATGTTTGTTTCAATCTGGAATCGAACCCAGTTTCTACGCTCACGCATTAACAACCACTGTCATACATAGTACAGCTACTTGTAGGTACTTATTATGTATAATTGTCAATACAATATCCTCATATAAAACGACCATGCTCGCTTTATGCAGTAAATTCGAGTACGTAGTAACATTCGAATGAATATAAAGATTAAAGAATACAGTTCCATGTGCAGTTCCACTTCCAACAAGTCATTGACTGTTGTCTGTTGATGTTGATCAGTTTATACGCGCCAACGGCCAATTGCGCGCGCATTTCCAAAAAATTAAGTACCTAGTGATTGTAAATCACAGATAAATAAATCAAATTACTTTAAATATTTTATTAAAGTGCGCTTACTGAAAAACCGTAAGTATAGAAATATTAAGTGTTCAAAATTGTTCTACGTCTTGTCGCTTTGTCGCTTATCTATTCACACATTACCTATTAATGAGATTTTTATAAAATTACCGAATTCTATCTAGCATTAGTTGCCAAAATAGCTACCCAAAATTAAGCCAATTTTTAAGTAGTAAAATATAATAAAAACGAAGCTAAGACCGTATGTCCATTTTATATATCGTCACATCTCCCATATTTTAATTTTCTTCCATTTTAAAAATAAGGGACCTGATGACATTATTTAAAAAATGTTAAAAATGAGTATAATTGTTTATGATAAAATATTGTCACGAATAAAAGTAACACTAAATAAAGTGGTTGCTTTTTTTGTAACTCAGAAAGCTTAAATTACACAAAAATATTTGAATTAGGACGGGTCATATGGATTATCCTCATCTTAAAAGGTGGCAGTAAAATATAAAAAAAAATACAAGACTTAGGTACAATACGCAACATCCGTAAAGGAGGCTAGTAATTAATTTTGAAATTTTAAATGCGTATCCAGTGTTTACACAACATAAGATATTCGGTTGATAACGAAATAACGGGACTCGTGATATGAATATTGTGCCTTGGGTCATGAATTAAAAATTACATATAACTAAACTAGGGTCGACAGAATACTAATTTTGTACTCGTTATTTTATTCGTACGTGAAATGACAATGATAATAATCAATCATGGGATTCCCTTGCATACATTATCATTAATTTATATAGAACAAGAAAAACAAATTACTCACCTAGTTTCAAAACTTGTATCTAATTTAATTAGTTAATTATTTATTTACGACCTATGATTCATGCTGAGAATAATAACGAAATGTGAATATTTAAAACATTTTAATGACTATTAAATGTTGTTTTTTATTAGAGATTGCCTTACCTCCGGTCCGTTTTAAGTTTTTGCTTTCTTTATATTTACTACGTGAATTTTGAAGTGTTTAGTGAAAGTTTGTGAATTGTGATACTTTTATTGTAAACGAATAAGTTAGTTACAAATTTAGGGATCTAATTAGCATAGCACACATTTAAAAAATAATATTTTAGTATTACTAACTATCAATAATGTACTGAATATGTAATACCTAAGTATATATGTACAACTATGGTCAAATAGCGTAAAAATGCTAAGTATTTAATTCTAGGAACCTTTTCGGAATAAACGTTTATGTCATCGCATCCGTAGGAACAAAATTAGTCAGCACAATCACTCTAGCGGATGTTTTTACCTAAACCACTTATTAAAAAAGATATACCTGTTTATCTTCTGACGTACCTACTAAGTACCTACTTACATCAAAAACTACTGAGTTTCAGTTCAATAAAAAATTGACTTTTTCGAACCTCTAGTCTCTAGGCACTGTATTTTTAGCATGAATTAAAAAAAAAGGAAAATTATAAATATAGTTTGAAAGAGATATCATTCAATGTTTCTTGTCCATTCTTCCTGGTGAAGTGAAGTCCCATACGGGGGAAAGGGGCCCTAGTGGGGAAAGGGGCAGATGTATTATGCATACATCTAGTGTTTAACTGATCGATTTTTCTTTAGGGACAAGTAGGTGATCAGCCTTCTGTGTCCTGCCAGATCGAGACATTTTTTTTTCTTCGTCTCCACCGGGAATCGAACCCAGGACCCCTCGGTTCTACGCTCACGCGTCAACCACTGTACCAAGGAGGCGGTCAACACACGTCTTAACTTAAATGCATATTTTAAAGATAAATATAAAAACTTTTAATTAATATTTTTTCCTACTACGAATTATCACGATTAACTTAAAATTACACACCATGACCAAGCTCGCCTTGACTCGATTCTCGCATTCGGGCTACGGAACGCGAAATGGAGCTATAATTAATAACGTGTATTGAAATAGTTAAATATATAAATAGTTATACATACAAATTGGTCGGCCCATTGCAATTGCCCATTTCTAGTAGTGGAAAAGTGCACCTAATTATTATGTTGATCAGTTTGACGATTATTTCCTTCCATAGACAATGTTAAAGTGCGTCACACACGGACGCGCTTAAGTGATGCGTGATAATTGTGCGTGGCTTAACATTTGAATGAATTTCTATTATTTCAATAATAACCTTATCTATAATTTAATAATTTTGTATTTTAAATGTGACTGTCTCTTATTAGTTTTCACTGTACAAAATTTAATAACTAACTATTATTTGTATGGTTTATCATGGAAAATACGTTTGCTCTACCTTCTAAGTTACCTACCTAAGTACCTTAGATAACTTATTGTTTTTATTATTTGAAGGAGGGTTTTTGTTTCACTACTTTACACTCGTATATTGCTTATGTTGCCGAAGTTGAAATACAATAAAGTAATAATTTATAATTATTGTTTGTTTATTAAGAAAATCAAATTATATAAAATTTTGTATCATAGTGAATTCTAATGCTTTAACACGTTCGCTGCGAAACAGGGCTAGAAACACCCTGTCCGTGTCTTGTCGTTATAGCGGTAGGAAAAAACTTAAACTTCTCTGTCGTGCGGGAGGCATAACTTCCATCTGGTTCAGTGTAGGAAAGTGATATCTATATATCTGAGATGTGCTATTGATTCCTAGTTCAATGGTATACCGACCTTAATACCGGGTTTCTTAGACCTCGTGCCGCACTGAACAAATAAAAATTCTAACACAGTGCGGAACGAGGTTGCGAACACCTCGTACCACCGCGCACCTCGTACCGCACCCTAAGCTAGCTTCACGCGGTTAGTGTTGTGCAACGCATTCGAGACTATTTGTGGAACAACTTATTGAAGCTTTTACAAAGAAGGACTTGAATGTGGATACAGGTACCTAATTTTCAAACTACTCGTTATAATAAATATCGTTAATAGAAACGTGAATGTGACATGTTGAGTAACTTTCTTCAAATATGTTGATAATCATGATTACTATTAGTGTGTTTGTTCATTGAATCAACTAGCGGCAAATCCAAAACACCCGGCAATCGGTGTATGGCTCATCAAAATTTAACTCTTGCCCAAGTCAACAAGCCAACAAACAAGGCACATCATCTCTTAAAGGGATCAAAGAAGAGGAGATGTGTAGGATGTTACGAAAAACTCCGCATCTTCTTAACAAGTCGTGAGGCCGACAAAAAAAGTAAAGGAAATTCTCACAGAATGCACTGGTTGCAAACAATATTCTGGTTTGGCCTGTTTTAATAAAAAACATCCATAAGTTTGATAAATAAATACAATTAAATAAAATCGATATTTCTTTTCCCATCACTAAATTATATGAAAAACTGCTATTGTTCAGTGCGGTATGGGGTACATCAGACCCCACATTTTATTTTACCCATAGAATCTAAACTAACTAATCTAACCACGGGCGACGGTAGATTTAGGTTAATGAACTCATTGTTAATAATAATCACGACAAAAGCCGCACACTTTGTCTTATTTGGCGCCAAAAAAAGGATTTTGGTCTCCTACGGGCGGTGGGGTTTAATATGCCTCGTGCCGCCACAATCTCTGGTATAGGACAAGGTTTAAAACGACCCGTAACGCAGTAATGGAAAGTACAGATATATCTGTGCCGCAGCGAACGTGTTAATCCAAACACCAAAACCAAATATAAAAAATCTAATTATAACAATATGGTTTTTAGTTTATTAGCGAACTGAAAACTCGATCAAAACTACAGTTTCATTTCTTGATAAGTCCGTATATCTATATTTTAAAATCAAGTAATCGTAAAAATTTATAAACTAATGTCACATTAAATCAAGTTGTAAAGTAGGTACGGCTCTACTTTTCTGTTCAATACAATATTAATTGAAAATAAAAACAAACAAAAAATGCAATAAAAAATGTTTGCGAACACACGATAGAGGGGGTGCGTATAAAGCAAAATTACCAATCTTCTATTAGATGATACGTGTAATATTCAAGACCAAATCTAAAAAATAAAAAATATATCAAACTAGATGATATGTTCAACGATTCTGTTCAATCAAAAACATAAAATATTAAAATTGACTCGATAAAAAAAAATCACCAAGTTAGCTCTAATTTTCACACTTTTACGTTTTCTACTTGACATGGTAATACTTATTATGATTTTTTTTTCATAAACAATTATATTAAAACATTTGCAAGATATTTGTCAGAGCATTTTGTGTAATTACTTTTAGTTTTGGTTTTATCTGCGATAAACCACTTTTGGCGCTCTTTTTTTCTCGAGATAAACGTTTGGTTTTGTCACAATAAAAGTGGTTTATCGCAGATAAAACCAAAACTAAAAGTAATTACACAAAATGCTCTGACAAATATCTTGCAAATGTTTTAATATAATTGTTTATGAAAAAAAAATCATAATAAGTATTACCATGTCAAGTAGAAAACGTAAAAGTGTGAAAATTAGAGCTAACTTGGTGATTTTTTTTTATCGAGTCAATTTTAATCTTTTATGTTTTTGATTGAACAGAATCGTTGAACATATCATCTAGTTTGATATATATTTTATTTTTTAGATTTGGTCTTGAATATTACACGTATCATCTAATAGAAGATTGGTAATTTTGCTTTATACGCACCCTTAATAACATGTTTTGATCGCGAGGTTTTGTTTATTTTTCGGAGCTTCGGAAAAATACACTGAGTGTGTAGGTACCTACCTACACTGAGCCTACGCATTACCATTCTACTTTAGTATACATATTTTTAAAAGTTTTCATTGTGATCAAAAATAGTTTAATAAAATAAAACCTTAACAATGTATTTATTGTATGTACGATATTTTCCTTGACTTGAACTGGCATTTGCATCATACTGTATAGTTACATAAATAATCTTTAAATCCTTACGTACGAATGTACGAGATATGAATAACAATAAGACGTATAAAAAGCGTGACAGAAGTATTGTTATGCGTTTTTGTACGTAAATATTACCTATTAACCCTGAATACCTACTACATGATATAATTACTTAGTGATGTTACACGTTTTTCTTCTTAATTGTTTTAGACTGTTTTAGACCATAAAATCAAATTATGATGTATTACCACGTATAATTATGTGTCAAGACTGTTAAATGTTGCTTTTAGATAAACGAATATTGCGTATAGATTATTAGAGTATCGTAATAGATAATAAGTGTCCATTAAATGGCTGTAATAATAAAACTTAAAGAACGTAGAGAGGATCCATATGAAACTCTACTAAACCCTCTATATTATTACTTACTTGCTTGCTTATTAAAATTAATAACCGCAGCTGAAGTAAGTAGTACAATATTTTCCGCGTATGTGAATTTCTCTATAAAAATGGATTTATAGCGTTGACAGAATCAATTTTTATAATATATCCCCAATTTTTACTTGATGTGCTTGTTAAGTAAAGGTAGAGCACATAGCATTTTAGCTACATATTCTAAATGTTTAAAATATTGTACTGATATGTATTTATTATCTATGGACTTGAATTTATTTAAAGACAGCATGTTCATATGGTATATATTATCATTATGTAGTTACATCACATAAAAAGTTATGGAAATTTATTATTGAAGAATTTGATAATAGGTATGATTTCCGAGACAAACATTGTGAGCAAAAAATTAACATGCTACCTACTATAATTTGATTGCCTGAGAACTAGGTAAAAGCAAACAGGTATACAAAACAACACGATCAAAAACAAATTTACAGGTCATCTTTTTGGTACGTAACTATACCTACAGTGTTAAAAAGCGGCCCCAACTTTCGAACTTTCACTCTTTAATATGAGGTCGCATTGAAATCATTTGAACTGTTTAAAATATTTTAACCAGAGAATGTGATCAAAGAGGCTCGTAAGCACAAAAAGATTAGCATTAACAAAGACCTATAGAACCTAATTACCTAATGGGACAATTGTATTTAAATTGCGTTCACGTATTTCTAACAGCCAGTCTATATCGCAATGCGTGATCTGGTAGTTGGTACTTAATGGAGAAATAAAGACAAGGAGTATAGGTATCTATGGTGCAGATAACTATATAAAAGCCTAGCCTATAAAAATCGTTTCAATAAACGGCCTGACTTATGTTCAGTCATTTCGTTTAAATTTAATGAATTGACTGGCTGATGCTGAAACCTCGGCCAAAAGTCACTTTATAAAACGACTGATTATATTAATTATGGGCGACATTTATGTAATAATAGCGTGTCGTTTATTCGTGAATCGTATTCTTCTCTTTCTCTTCGTAAACTTCTCTTTCTTATTTTATTTAATCTATTTTCCTTATTAAAGGTAGGTAGTCTAAAATTTATCGCTCTGTGGCGCAAAACCTGTCTTGTAATAAGTACCTATTAAGTACATAGAATATGAGGATCTTAAAATGTAATTCAATTCACTACAATATAAGCAATAAAACACAATTACTACACAAATAAAACGACAGAAATTAAATGAAAAATAAAAATATATAATTGTTATTTTATAATCTCAATTGAATTTGTTTACTAAAGCATATCATTAATTAATTTATAATGAAAATGTGGAATTAGGTAGTCCACTTACACAACACTCGGTAAGGCCTTATTTATTTCTAAATGCAAGTACCTACATACCTATAGTTTATAATAACATTATCATATATATTCTCTGAAAGTAGTCAAACATATGTTTTTCATAGAATCTAATATCTATGTAGGGGAGACCGGGTACAAAAGTAACGGTGGGTCGAAAGTAACAAATGCTCTCTAGATTTATCCAATGGGCGAACACCGCTAAGCCTCTGTCAGGCGATAGCCGAGAGCGTCCCCCTTAATTGTATTCATTCGCCGCGTGCGCCACGCGCTGTTAGGCTGTGTGACAGGACGCTACGTGTTTTCACGAATCAAAAGTAAGATTTTCGACATTTTTTTATTAACCGTTTACGTAGTCTTAAAAGGATGATAGAAATCTGAATGTTTGCATATCCATTCTTGATTAGAGTAATTGTACATTGCTCATAATCATTTTTATGTAGCACGTTCCGTTTTAAAGTTTTGTTGCACGTCTTGGCAAAAATATAGACGGGTACAAAAGTAACATAGCCCTATGGGTACAAAAGTAACATGTTATTTTTGTCCCATTATGATTATGTATATTTTTATGTACATCTTTACTTCAACAGAATGCCGCGACAACGCATTAGAACTACTGATCGAGGAATTACCAACACGGCTGAAGAGCATTTTGAAAGATGGTGCAACAATTACAGGCCTTGCAAAAATATAATATGTATTTGCCATGTAACATTATATAGATTTATAAAAAAAATATAGGTAAGCCGTAATACTAGTGCAGCTACCTTGCGTCGATCGAGATTTACTAATAACAAGTAAAGTAATCTACGCGACTATTTAATCGAGTGCTCTGCAGTTTATTTTCAGTTATCTCCATCAACGAGCATAATGTGAATAATTTTTTTGATAACCTTGCTGAGGTATTGTGAAAGATACCAATTTGAGCCAAAAGATACTTGGAATATGGACGAGACAGGGGTGACCACAAACCAAAATTGTAGATTAAAAAGGGATTAAACAAGTAGGTGCCATAACCTTAGCAGAGCCTGGAAAATTAGTAACTGTTGCTGTTGCCATTAATGCTCTAGGAGAACACATTCCGCTTTTTTCGTATTGCCGAGGGTCCTGTTGGTTGTGCTGGAGCTGAGAATGCTAGTGGATGGATGCAGGATGCAGAATTTTTAATTATAAAATAATGATTCCCTTAATTAATCTCATGACTTGAACTTCGAATATTTTTTATCGATTGTTTTGTATTATATTTGCAAGTATTATATTTAAAATACAAAAGTTGATATGTGTTATTAATACAAAGTCTTTAAACAAATAATTTGTTGATTTAACATCATAATATTGTATTAATTACCAACCCCTTTGTCTTGTTACTTTCGACCCACGACGTGTTACTTTCGACCTGCTTACGGGGTCGAAAGTAACAACTGACGATTTTTTTTTAAACTTACTTTATGAATATAAAACACTACATAATATAATAAATTGAGGTGCTAGTGTAAAGAATATAAACTAAATTTATATATGGTTATATTAATTTAATGATAACAGTAACACCCAGTCAGAAATCAAGGTACAAGTACAAAGTGTTACTTTTGTACCCGGTCTCCCCTAGGTACATTAAATTGTTCTTATATAGTGAACGAAAACATAAAAACATACAATTGTTTGGTACCGTCTGACTTATGACCTAAAATATAAAAAGCTTTGTTATAAAATGTAATACCTACTTTTAAAATAGGAAATTTAGTGAATATTGGGAATAGAACCAACAAACGTAGTTACATTTGAAATGCAATATAAACGATAATATTTCTATATATAATATATTTCTATATGATTAATTTGGAAACAGAAGCGTAGTATGCCTTGACGTGGCCCCGTATAAAAATTTGTTTGGGGGCCCTTAGGAAGGGTAAAGATTTCTCATAAAAGCGCACGTTGGGGGCCCCCTTGGCGCGGGGGCCCCGTGTAATTGATACGGCAGATATGGCGGTAGCTACGCCCCTGTTTGGAAAAGAAAGGGAGCTATTTATATTTTATTTAGTATTTTACTCTTCCATATAGAGTTTAGACAACTCGCAAAAACATTATTTATAAACTTCACAAAAAAAAATTCTTCCTTCTTAACGATTGTTATGTTTTCAGAGCCATGCCAGATCAAGAGGTAGAATGGAATCAAGAGTTAGTTTCCTTAAAGGACTGGTTGAGCAACCAACCGCATTTACCCCACGATGTCGGTAAGTCTTACAACACCATTTCCGATCCTTTACTTTTATGATTGATACCTTATTTTCTACAAAAAACACAACCTTAGAAACATAAAATATATAATTAAAAGTCATTTTTCAAATCTGCATTCCTGCTTATCGAATATACGTAATCGTAAACAATTAAACAAAATATCAAAAGATGCACAAGGTTATCGACCTCCAAAGAGATTGTCGAATTGTAATCACAAATACAAGCATCATGTAGCAATAGCTGTTGAATAAGAAATAGCATATTGACACACATAATTCATGTGTAAAGGTTTAAGGCACAAGTAACGAACGTGAAGCTCTTATGAAATATAGGTACAGTGTTATGCGTTAATTGAGTCCGTGACTACAATTGAAATTTTCTGAAAAAAGTACGTGTTTGATGTTTGTCACGGAAGCTAAATGACAGTTTTATCGAACTAAATATCAACCACACACACCAAGTGCGTCATGCGTGGTTGATATTTAGCTCCTCATTAACTTAATTTATATTGCAATGCATAATGTGGTATAATCGGCTACTTCAACATAATTATAACGTAATTAAATTATTGCACGTCTATTTCTTACATATAAACACAGAAATAGTTGTGAATATGTAGGTAGATTAAAATGAGCATCAAGGGTGAGGAAGGAATGATTGAGTAAAAATTATAAAAGGTCACTTTGACTTAATTCAACAAATAATACAAAAAAAAACTTTACATCCATTCACATTCCAATGGAACACTTACCTATTTGTATCTACTCAAAACCTCTACAAATAACTAACATGTAGGTAAATTTGCAAAACATTCAAACTTTACTAGGTTCTATTTTAATCGCACTTTTCTTAATTTAAATGAATAGTACGTAGTTAAATTATATAATTGAATTCAATGAAAGTTTCATGTTAATATATTCTAATTATTTTAACAAAACAACAGTTGTAGGTACCTAGTTTCCATGACGGTGAATTAGAAAACCATAATAAATATATTCATCAAATTATAAAACTTTCGTTTATTCTCTTATATATTATCAGTCACGCTACGTGGTCAATCAGTGAGAGGCTAGATGACATAAAAATTCCTAAGTTGTTTCTAAATATTATCGACCTAAATATGTCCGATTAAAAAACTTGGCCACTAAATATTGGGCTTCAATTCTAGAGAGTTAAGCATGCTGCATGATAATGGCAGACTGAATTTTAATGCCGTTAATATAGATTTCCATAAGTATGTTACCGAAATATTAACAAACTGTACAAAACTATAATTTTCTTTACATCACCATTACAAATTACAATATATTTTAACACAAATATTTATTTACAAGGTTTGTACGCCTTTCTGAAGTCATCTGATCATGTGTGTTATGTAACATTCGAAAAATGTAATAATTATATACCTACATAAACACATTATATGCTGTAACGCCAACATTATGAAAGCTTAATAACCATTAACCAACAACCTTTTTGTAACCGTTAAATATGTTTGCTTAATCTATCAATTCCAATCATGATAGTTTTGTATTAACTACTTAAACCAAAAATAATATTATATTATTTGAGAAATTTACTAAGTAATTAAAATAAGATAATAAATAAGTATCATGTGTATCAATAAAGTAGAGGTCACAGAGCAAAAGCTCGATAAATACATTGTTGCATCTATCAAACGAATTTATTACCTTCTATTATAAGGATTTTAATAGTTCATTTACTGTTATTTTTATTGACAAACATTATCAATGCTCTCAAGTCACAATGTTGGGAGGAAATACAACAAGATAAGACGATTGAATATTCATAGACCTTCCCTTTCATGTGGCCCATATTTGGTAATAAAGTACTTGCTTAATGATTATATACGCAATGGATCTCTCGGTAGGAGATTTAAAATACATTTCAGAGTTTTAAAAGCCAACTAGCTCTACTTCCTTCCTGCAAGCTAATGTCATGGGTGAGAAGTGACCCTTGTAGGGTAGCACATGGTAGATACTATAGGTCAAGCTACCTATATCGATGTAATCAATGTCAATTAATGTCACTATATTGATGGGTATACTTTTTATTAATGTCAATTAAAAAAGCCAGACAATTTCTGTGGTATATTTTTTAGGCTTTATGTATGGTTTCATGGTTCTCTTTGCTAGATAATTAATTATGAAATTTTAATTATGAATGAAAACACAAGTCTTTATATAGGTCTTCCAAAGTATGAAAAAATTGCGATGTCGTTAAAACGACATTTCATTGAAAATCTATTAAAACGAAAAGCATAGGTTTTGGTTAGGGAGCCAGGTGCAAATTGGGTTCATTATTTCCTCTCAAGAGATAATTCGTCAGAAGCATCAGAGTATAGTATTATAAAGCCTCGTGAACGTCAGCTGGCGCTCGGTTGGGGGGGTGAGCGGTTGTAGCCTCCCACGCACGTAGGAAAAAAAATACATTCATTCATTCATTTCCTCTCAGCTAAAAATTTGTCAAATTGTAGCTAACCCAATATCTCAACGAAAAAAAATAATCAGCTGGTTACAACATGGTGTATTATACGTCAGCTGGTGTCTCGAACATGAAAGTTAAATTTAAAGAAAAATTTATTTTCCGTGATTTCCTCTCAAACAAAAATTTACCTGATGATAGCTTATATGTAACTGTGGATAAATATATAGGTCAGCTGGCTGTATCTTGGTGGATAAACCGTCAGCTGATACGGGAGGCTACAACCGCTCTTCCCCCCAACCGAGCTCCAGCTGACGTTCACGAGGCTTCATAATACTATACTTTGATGCATTTTACTAATTACCGCTTGAGAGGAACTTGGTCATAAAATCTGTTCCTGGCTCCCGTACTATTTGTTTTTTATCACCTGGCTTAAATTAACACTTATTTTTTCAGAGGATGTACTACTTCGTCGCTTTTACATTAGCTGCGGCCAGAAACTAGAACGTGCTAAGCGTACCATTGACTTATTTTTCACTATACGGTCATCAGCTCCAGAGCTGTTCTGCAAAAGAGATCCTTGCTCACCGGAGATACGACGCATTTTTGAAATTTGGTATGTTACTTGAAATAAATCATTAGAATAGATTATGAAAATACACTTTTTTCATACCAATGGACATTATATGCCAATATAAACAATGTATCTATTTTAACTATGTACCTATCTGTTTGCTCTTGACATTTGGCCCTAAGTGTGAAAACAATAAAAATTTACCGCATCATTAAATTTATGGGATTTCCGCACTTATATTCTGAGCTATACATTTTTTATATAGACACCTTATAATGATAATATGGGCCTTAATATGTTAATTGTTATTTCAGTGACTTGATCCCCTTACCTAACAAAACAAAGGAGAATTACAAAGTGTTCGTATACCGACTAAATAACCCGAATTTGGATTTATTTAACTTCGTGGATGCGGTTAAAACATTCTTCATGTTAATCGACACGAGGTTGACTGAAGAAGATGAAATTCCTTCGGGAGAAATTCCTATATTCGACGCACATAATATTACTTTGAGGTTCATTGGAAAAATTAATCTGTCAGTTCTAAGGAAATACATGATGTACACTCAGGTGAGTTGTTTGTTATATTGTTGCAGTTTGTGTTTATTTTTATTGTTTGAATAAAGTACCTACAAGCATAATAATTTTAAGCGCGATTAAAAAACTATTTTATAATTCTGAGAATCGGTTTAAAAGTTATCTTAAGTATTCTCTATATAGTACCAATCATTCAATCAATTTATGACCGAGCAATCGAATTTAACTGCAGCATTCATGAGGTTTGCGAAATCTATAGAAACGAACTTAGGCAATTTGTGTTCAATGGCTAACAGCCAATCTTTATCAATTTACAAGCTCAAGAGTTTCTATGGTACAAAAAACTGAATTCCACAACCGAAACACTTTGACATTTTTACATCACACTTATGTAATTCCATCATCTGCAACAGGCAGCCGAAAACACGTTTTAAAGTAACTTTCAATTTAAAAATTTTCGAAATACGTTTGAGTCACGGCTCTCCACGAAACTGTAATTTTCCCCAATAAATTACCGTCACATATCAAAGTAGGTAGGTACGCAAAGTTTGGTCATATAAGCTTTTGCACAATCGTGTGTCCAAATCTTAATCTGTGAATAGAGAACGAACCTTAGTCGATTACGTATATGTTTTAATCGTTATATTTTAATAGCCACAACCTTATTGCCTCATAGCCATAATATAGCCAGGACAAGCTCTATGTTATCCTTCGGTGGTGATGTGTGCTTATGAATAGCTTTTGTCGTTAATTTGCTTCATTAATAATTATTATTAGTACCTATTTATTGTTCAGTTAACTTCTAGAATAATAGTTCGATGAAAGTTATAAGAAATGCAGTTGCATTAGATAGAGAACTTAGGAAACTTAGAAGGCTCCTTCATATTTTGATAAAATAATAAAACAAGTGATCAAGCATGTAGAGTAGGTACCAATTTCATACTTCTGTAAATGGTTGAATTTAAGTAGATTAGGAATCAACGCCTTAGGTAATAATAGTTATCCTATAGATACGAGTAAAGTTCATGAAAAAAATTTACTTTCTCTCGTGTACGTTAATTATTGCACGCCTCATAAGCGAAGCGTTGAGGTGGGTACTACTGTCACTTCGCGCAAAACATCTGATTTTTCAAACTTAAAATGTCTTTATGTATCATACATTGCACTTGTAAGATAATACATACACACACATATTAAGAAAAAACACTATTTTTAACGTTCATGATATTTTTGATGTCATTTTTGTTATTTAAACTAGTTAAAAAACAGTTTAAAAAAGTTCTGCCTTGGACGTCCGTGTGTCTGTATGTGCGGATCCTTTTTCTTGTTAACACGATAGCGACCGAAATACTTTACTAATCGAGTCTTTTTTTCTCTCTTACGCTTGAGTATGCTCAGGAATAGAACCCTTTCATTTTTCAGGGTCTGATTCGATGTGGTTTAATTGTTATTAAATAAACAAAAATAATAATTAATAAATATTTATTAAAAAAAATTATGAGGCGTGCACTTTTGGATTTTCCAAATTATCTTCACAATGCACTGAGCACAAAAAGTTTCCGCCGAAACCGAATTTAAAGTTGAACGTAACATTTTCTTTTTAATTATTTCTATTCTACGGGTTTTTAGTTTTTAATATCTGTTTAATGTTTTATTAATTGTTTACAGGAAGCTATCCCAGTGAGGCTAAAACAAGTGCATGTAATCAACGCACCGGCGTATATTGGAAGAATTTTTGCTCTTTGCAAACCTTTCCTGAAGTCTGAAGTTGCTAAATTGGTAAGTGACTAGGGATAGCTTTCTATTTTAACCAATTATAATAAATAGAGAACAAATTCTAACCGTTTGTTCGTAATATTATGGCAAGTTTAATATATTCTGTATTTAAGTATGAAATAACATAATATAAGTAATAATACATTGTAGTATACAGTTTTTACCTACACATGTCACATAGTCGGTTTTGTTTCGTAACACTTATACTATGAAATCGTCTTCGAAAATATTATCTAATCGCAGTGTAAAATTTTTTGTGCAATAAATGATTTTTTTTACAAAATGTAAATGTTATCTTCTTATATATAAAAATGAATCGCAAAATGTGTTGGTAAGCGCATAACTCGAGAACGGCTGAACCGATTTCGATAATTCTTTTTTTATTATATTCCTTGAAGTACGAGGATGGTTATTATGTAGAGAAAACGTAAATATGTACCACGGGCGAAGCCGGGGCGGACCGCTAGTTAAATATATAATTTAATTTGTATTGAATCTTGTTTTTTTTTTCCCGAATATAATAATTGATCAAACACTACGATTAAATTAGGTTTCAAGTTATTACAAAAGATAGTTTTAATTAAAATAATACATTCACATCATTAAATAATGATTAAATTTGTATTAATATGACCATCTGATTATTTGTTTTAGATAAAATTCCATGAGCCGAATTCCGAGACCCTTCACAAAGATATTCCTAAAGAGTTGTTCCCGTTTGAGTATGGAGGTCAAGCTGGTACCATAGATCAGATCAAGAGGTACTGGATCAAACGTGTTGAAGCGAAGAGGTAAGAAATATCAAATAAGAGCAATTAAAAATATATCGCGCCTTTTGTAAAAGAGGACAATTTTACGGGGTATAAATATTATGACCACCAGAAAATACTTTGATACCCTAAGCTCTTTTACCAAAAATATATAAGTACTTAACACCAATTTTATTTTCTGGTGATCATTTACCTACTATTTTTGCCTGTGATATTTTACTAAATCAGCCCCCCTATGCAAGTGGCTTTCTGTTAGCGTAGCGTTCAATAGAATAGACTACGAATGTATGAGATTGACGTAAGCTGTAGATACGTTTATCTACAGCTTACGTCAATCTCATACATTCGATACGTTTATCTACAGCTTACGTCAATCTCATACATTCGTAGTCTATTCTATTGAACGCTACGCTAACAGAAAGCCACTTGCATAGGAGGGCAGGTGATCAGTTAAACATAAGCCCAATTTTACTAGCATTTGATACAACATTTTTATTTAGGAGTAGGTAAATGTTTAAAGTTGTAGTTGCTCACGCGATTTAACCTAGAATTAATATTATTAATTAACATAATTAATATTATTGACAACTTTATTTAAATTAAAAATTATTTTTTTATTAAAATGATGTTTATTTTACAGAGATTGGTTCCTAAAGAACGACGCTCGTTGGGCGGTGAATGAAAAGCTGCGATCGATGGATTGCCAGAGCGATGCTGTCAAAAAAGTTCAGGAGTTGCCAACCTCCTTCCGATCGCTTGCCTTAGACTAGTTTTGCCTGTCAAAAATCGAGAACTATTTTAAATACATATCGTATCTAAATTTTACAGTAATGGTTGAAATATTGCCACGGGTCTTTAGTTACCTTTTTACATTGTGAATATAAAATATAAGTTGTACGTATTTGAGTTCAAATAATTTAACAATGTTACGTGTTTTTATTGTGATAGATAGAATCATTTATATTACACAATTTTAAAACTCTGTGATATTCATGATTGAAAAGTTTATTTTTGTATCATATATTTTTAGGGTTCCGTACCGAAAGGGTAAAACGGGACCCTATTACTGAGACTTCGTTGTCTGTCTGTCTGTCTGTCTGTCTCCAGGCTCTATCTCATAAACCGTGATAGCTAGAAAGCTGAAGTTTTCACAAATGACGTGTGATGATTGCCGCTATATTTTAATTTCGTAGAAATGCTAATAAAATATTTTGTTACAAGAATAGTATTAGATTTAAATACCTGAAATAGGATTGGTGTTTTTTAGGAATTTGGATAAATATTGAATAAAATAAAAAAACTAATGAAATAACTTTTTATGACAATGTTGTAGAGTAAATTTTTTAGAGACAGACAATTTTGTAGAGGTGTGCATTTTTTATACGTAAGTAATTAACTAATTAGTAAATAATACGCATGTTTAATCATTGAAATAGAATGTCTATTTAATAAAATTGTACATATAACTTAAAAAAAATTAAGGATATATATACGTGTATGTCAATCTTGCCTAGGGCCTTAAAATAACGGCAACTCATCCACAATCCAGTCAAATCTTCTTTATGTACCTATAATTGAAATAAACATAATGAAATATGGCGGTCATCATTTTTATTTTTATTACATTTAAGGTTAGTTGATAGATTAAGTAAAAATAAATGTTTTTTTTTTTATTTTTTTATATTGATTAAGATACAGAGCTTTGTTGTGCTCGATTTAACTATAATTATTAATTATGTAGTTTTTGAAAACAAAAGCAGCAAAAGGATATGGTTCAGTTTTCTACTATGTGTTTTTATTTTAATTTAAGAATAAAGATTTTGTGAAAATATGCTGTCGTTTTATTGTGTTTTCATCCGGCTAGGTTTATTGTTTGCCCTTTTTCCTTTACCCCTTTTCTGACTTATTCCTTCATGTGGTTAAAGATTTAGCTAATAATACAAAGAAACGATGAGTTCCCACAAGTACCTATATTTTCAAACTCAAACAATTATTTTTTCAATTAGACTTCTTCTAGAAGCACTTTTGAATCGTATCATTTATTAAAGTTAAATTTTGTTTGAGCTAAGCTATGTAAATCTTCATTACATTATAAAAACCATCGTAATGTATTTAATTATTCTTAATTTTAAAGAATTTTATAATTTTTCTGGCTGACGGCTGGTCGAGAGTTCAAGGTGTCGACTGTCGATCTCTTGATCGATTTTTTCTATTCTTTGAATATTTATACCTACTCGTACCTATAAAAATATACCATTACTTATCTGGCCAGTGATAAATGAAACCTCCCAAATATATGTAATTATAATATTCAGTCAAATTGAATGGGAAATATCCTGAGAGTTTACACGAGGAAAACATCCTAAAATCCATAAATTATAGGTTTATAGTATGGATTTAAGGATGCTTATTTCATGAAATATACTCGAATAAAAATCTGAGCAAAGTTTTATTATAATGTTTTTCATGATTTTTAAAAGGCGAAGTATTATAGAGAATAGTATTATAGAGAATCGATAGAAATGTGATTCGACTAATGATCTGTGGACTGTGGTAGGCTAAGATAAATTTGAGAGCAAAAAAAATGGTAAGTACGATAGTGGTAATTGATTACATAAAATATTACGGTGATAATTTCAAAATATTGAAAAGCATGAATAAAAGATGGAGGATTAGAGAATTGAAAAGAAATATACGATAACTTTGATTTTCTTTAATAATATTTAATACGATAATACATGGGTATTTGTCATAAATACACATTGTTAGAGCAATTTTGTTCTGATAAAATTAGTAAAAATGAAACAAAACTTTTCTTACACTTATAAATATATAATCGGAATATAATATTAATATTATATTCCGATTTCAGTCTACGATGTAAAACAATGTGCATTTATGTATTTTAATAATAAAATTACGATACATTGACCAGTTCAGTTAAATAAATGTTCTTATTAAAGCACCAAAAGTATAAGAATAATAAAATTAATCTATAGAGAGTGCCCTGAAGGATCCATTCATAGCGTTTCCATCAGTTTTTGGTTTTATTTTGAGATCAGCTTTCCACAGGTTGTCGTTTAGGAACAATTTTCTGCAAATAAATAATTATTCCTTATTAAGATGTACGGAATATTTTCATTTACAAAGGATACCCACCATCTCAGCAAAAGGACATAATTTTCTATATAACGACTTTTAACTAGTAGAACTTGAGTCCAATAACAACCTGGACCTTAATAAGGATATTGAATGACTAATTGAATTTTTTACCTCTTTTCCCTAATTTTCTTAATCCAGTCTGCATTTTCTGACATCGTGCTTGGAGCGTCACCTCCATACTCGACTGGCAAATATTTCTTGTCGATATGCTTGTGTAGACTCTCATAGTCATGGAAAAAGTGGATCTGGAAATAAACATTTTGTATAAATTAGGTTTATTCAACTGCTTATAATGATTTAAAAGCCTGAAGATTTATCAGGCTTTTTTTTATATTTTAGAACACAGCAATTAATTTATGTAGAGTTCTACCCTGTGGTTCTACGAAATAATCAAAAGCAATTTAGTTCTTTTTTTATATTTATAATTATTAATGTGAATGAGATAGATCAAAAATGAGATTCTATTAATAACTAAATTCGATGACCGAAAAAATCTATTTATTAATTACATACTTATTATTCCCACACACAAATCACAATAACATAATAGACTATTTTAAGATTTACAATGCCCATAAAAAATAAGGGAAATTACGAATTACGGTTAAATCTGCTGACGAATTATATTATTATATTTTTTACTCACTATATCGCAAATTTCTGAAGGTAGAGCTGGTTTAATTAGCGAGTATAGTTTGTCATAATATGATGGAGCATTCACACCATATACTTTCTTTACTCGTACGGGCATACCTTCCTGTAAAAAAAAAACGAATTTATAATAGGTAGAGTCATTATTGTAGAATCTTGAAAACTCTTGTAGGCTAAATGAAAAAAAATAGTACGTATATCAAACATAAGGTAATAATTTATTAAACTTAATCTTATAGAGGTGATTCCCATAAACCAGTCGCATATAATACGTATCGTTTGTAATAAAATTAACATAGGAGCATTGTTTTGAGCGAAATAAAAAAAGGATTTATAAAATTTATGTGTGTAAGGTGCGTGATGGGGCGCTTTTGGCCTTGGCTGTCTGTTTCTGTAAATGGAATAAATGATTTATACGAAGTTAATTACTGTTTAAACGTTATCGTTGAATTAATTTACAGTTGAAAATCGATTTATTAAATTACTATTTATAACTGATCTTAGAAAACGATAGAGGTTCTCTTGAATGCCGAGATACATACGGTATATAAATAATATATGTTCACATATTATGTATTGGTACGTTACTTTAACCGACACAGTAAAAAATATTTTAAAAACTTTCAGGTTATCTTGTAAATGTTTCGCTCTACATGTACATAATATTTTCGTCCTATGTTTATGTCGTTGCAGTTGGCACAAGGAGACCTCCATTCATTTTAAAAAGAAAAAAAAAATAGTTACTGTATACGGAAAATATTATTTATTTTTATATACTAACCAAAAGAAACAAGACAAAATCTCTGAAGAACATAATGTTGGCTTTTGGAATCATTTTTAAAGAAAACGATGACATGTCCAATATGACGATGTGGCCTTCTGGGAAAACGTTGTGAAATCTGATCCAATAGTCCGCTTGTATCGTGAGGGTTTTCAGGATATCGTAGAAGGAGAACTGCTCCAGGTCTGGGTCATCGTAGTGATGGATCAGTATTTCATTCTCACCGGCTTTGTATGCGCACACTCGCCTGTAAATAATGAAGCATTTTGACATATTACTTCATTCAAGCATTTTACTTCATTCTTATATACATTCACATAGGTATAGTTATAAACGCTTTCAGGCAATAATTGAGAAAGTAAAAAAATATCTTTTGTAAAGACGAATCGTATAAACGCACGCTATATAGGCGTTATAATAAATGTTTGATTCATCATCATTACATTATGTTTCAATAACTTCTACGCAACAAGCGTGACTCTCACTTTTTTTATACTAAATTTTATTCATTAGCTAACATTTTAACGTTGTATAATATTCTTGAAAAAAATCAAAGTTATTAACCTTTGAAAGTTTCAAACTATATGAGTGTTTAGTAGAGTCATCCGAAATTATAATACTTAATTGTTATTATAACCTGTAGATATTTTATGTTATTCCTATTACATATTAATAGTGTCTTTATGGATAGAAGTAAGAGAGTCGGTACAATAAAATATTTTAGTACATATTGTTTCACCTTTAATTGAAAGTATGACGTACGCCAAAGAGGCTATTGTTTCTTTAGAAGTTACATAACTATAACTGTATGTAGTTTAATAATTTGATTTAACTTTATATTATAATAGCTTTAAATTCGTTATCACCTAATATCGAGAAATCTAAATGACTAGCTGCGCTCCACGGTTTTTAGATTATAAAAAAATGGTTGAAGTTTGTGTAAACGAGTTAAGTCTCTACCATTCATTGATATCCCAACAAACAATTATGCGTTAAGACAAGCTTTATTAGACATGTATTTCGGTTCTACTTAGATATTTAAGAGGTAGCGTATTTCTTATAAGAGAGTTATAGAGTGTAATAACACCTTTATACCCTCGATTTTGGCACAAAATTTTGCAGGCTAAGCCTGTATGAATCCCTATATAGTGGTTCTACAAAGCCTTTAGTTGAAGTGTGTAAGAGGTGTTACAAGAACGTCAATTTTAGTTTGAAACTTTATAGCGCCTTTAGAATGGAGTTAAGTTGAAACCTAGAGTTATATAACATATCTATAGTGGTAACACCACGTGGTTAGAACTAAGACCGGTACGTTGATACCTTATAAGTCATTTGAAAAGTTTTCTGTGTCAAAATCAGATTGTAAAAGCTTTAAAGTAAAAAGAATTCTATTAATTTATTAAGTTATTATTTTTGTTATGTTATGCCGACATTGCAATATTCTCATCACAAAATGTATGATGTGGATTTAAAGTATTTTTGAAGTGTTAAGTTAATTATTAGTGCGCTTGCCAGTTTACTGTGATAGTTTATCGTGTTTCTCATCTCAATTTTAACGCGCCCTCAAAAAATTATGAATTAGAGGAATAAAAGGATAACATTTGAAAATGCAAATAACCTAAAATAGTTTTAAACGTCATTTTCAAGTGTTGCTCGGTTTTATTAGTGATTATATACATAAAACTAAGTAAAATAATTAGAAAAATGTAAATATATCGTTATTAGAAAGTGATTTTGTACCAATAAATTTTTAGGTTATGTTTACAGAAAGTAATCAAAATGGCGATTTTTTCTTAAAGTTACAGTCTTCCCTTAAATCAATTATGACACTTGATGAACTACAACGCCGGTGGTAAAGAGTATTATACGGTCTTGGGTTGATATAAGAGAGGAATTATACACTTATCGAAGACATTTACCTGCTGTGGAGACTAAAATACTGATTTTAGCTTTATTTATACATGTTTGGATTAGGGTTCCTTACAAAGTAATGAAACCCCTAATCTTCAAGTCACCCCAGGCGCAGGTTTCATTTTAAAGAAAATGCACAGCTTACAGTTCATACATTCACAAATACAAAAGATACACAAAAATATTGTCACGAGCTCAGTTCGATAAATGTTTTCAGAATTTGAGGTTAGGTTATGCATAAACTCTATAAGCGTTCGAAACATTTAATGGTGTTTTTACAGAGTTACAAGTAATTCATCTTACACCAAAACCTTTTATATAAGGATCGTACAAAACCACTGTAACTATTTAACCTATGATTGCCTTTAGTATAACAGGCGTAAACTGTATATAAGGGTTATACAACGTATGTAGAGTTTGGTGTTACTACACTCTTAATTAACTCCCTTGCAGAACCGCTAACGTTACTGAAGTTGAAATAAAGTCTTATGATCTAAAAGCAACTCCGTTATAGCAGATTTGTAGCAATAAGAGTTAAAGAGAGTTAATGAAGATCTTTCAACAGGTTTTAACGTTGTAAGCAGAAACAAGCTTTAACGTCTTAAGTATATACGCAGCCACTGATACTACACTAACTACTAAGGAAATTGTGATTCGTTATTTACAGTTGTAATGCAACTTGAAGAGCTGAACTTATTTAACACGTTCACTGCGGCATGTCCAGTATCGGGCCATCAGCGACTACACCACAGTGCGGCGCCCAAAATCGCAGTTTTCACCGTGGTGCGGCGAGGTTTTTTACATGTTAATCAATGACTAGAAAAGAGACAAATATATTTTTGTGATCACAGTTTGAAGTAGGACTCAATTTCGTTTAAAAATCGTATGGCAAAATATTGGACACACGCATAGAAAAGAAACCGTTTCTTTTGTGTGCGGCATGTCAAATATTTTGCCATGGACAAGCACCTCATGCCGCACTGTACTGCGAGCGCGCCGCGTGTCAATCTCGCATAGTGATGTACCAGGACCGCACGCGTCGTTATCAAATTTTTAAATGACAATGATACCTTAGAGGCTTTAGTTTTTTTACTTTCTTTTATTTCGTAGCATAAATGCAAAAATGTGATGACAGTTGTGAAAATAATATAAAACATTAAAACAAAAGTTACTGAACAAATTAAAACAAAAGTTACTGAACAATTTCCTGATAGTACTCTATCAAGTACATACCTTGTTTTATATGTGTTTTTTTTTTGTATCGACGATCTCGTTATCTGTTAACAAACAGACTGAAATATACAAAATTGATTTATATCGATATCGATGTTTTATTTTACAGTGTTTCCCATCGCTATTACTGTAAACATGCCACATCAACGCAGTGCGGGATGGCAAATAATTTTTCACAAAATCAGGGGTTTACATTTTCCCTCATATCTTTTAAACTATTGAGTCAAACTAAAAGCTATTTATGCGGTATATACAAGACTATAATATATACTATTATCCGAAAAAAAAATTTTTGAAATATCTTGAAATTTCATGAAATTATTAACCTTCAAAGTCAGTAGGTGCGATGTGATAAAAATGGCTCATGACGCACAGTGGTGAACTTGCCGATGTGAAGTATTGAAGACATGCCGCAACAACGGTAAGTTTGGCATTTTAGGTGCCGCAGTGAACGTGTTAATAAGTGTACTGAACCACCTTTAGTGATAACTGAATCCATTATAAATCAATAGTAGTACCTTAAACATTAAAATAGCCTGCAACCAACGCATAATTGTTTGTTGGGATAGGTAGTCCACGGATGAGTAAATGTTAAGTGTAAAATATATTTGCACATTGCTATTGTATCTATTTGACTACATTGTACCTACTTTTTACACTTCTTTGTTTCGTTGTAGAAATAAAATTATTTAAAATGATAAAAATATTAAAATAAACTGTAGGTAATTCTAGATTTAAAAGCTTGAACAGGAATATACCTAATGAAGGACGTCATTTTAACATATTATATTTGACAATATTCACAGTTTTGAAGTTATTTTTAACCAAATAAAAACCTGCTGTGAACAAAATATTCAGTTATATTTTGTCCGAAAATTTCGTACCTCAATCAACCTTGAGTGTATTTTTTGATAATAACTAATTCAATTTTACACCTTTTTTACACTTTATAAAATTAGTTATTTATTAAATAACTTACGTCACACTGAAAATGTTCTCTACTTCTTTTGAAAACGGATCCCTCCCGGAGTATAATTCAGGCATCTGACTTCGAGTAGAACAAAATCTATCTATGCACTTTTTTGTTTTCTCCAGACTCCCGTAGCAGCTGTGCAAGAATTTCTCTATCATGCTGTCATCTGTAATATGAAAATAAATTGCGTGTATATTGAAATAAATTCGACAATTTGCAGATAATTGGTAGTGTACCAAATTACAATCGCTGGACAAATTTCGTTTTCCGTCACGAAATGCATGTAAGAAATCGATTTATTCTATCATTGCTTTAAACAATCTATATACATATATATATATAAAATTCTCGTGTCACAATGTTAGTCTGCATACTCCTCCGAAACGGGTGGACCGATTCTCATGAAATTTTCTGTGCATATCGGGTAAGTCTGAGAATCGGCCAACATCTATTTTTCATATGTACCACGGGCGAAGCCGGGGCGGACCGCTAGTACATATATAAAACTCAAAGGTGACTGATATAGTGATCTATCAACGCACAGCCCAAACCACTGGACGTATCGGGTTGAAATTTGGCATGCAGGTAGATGTTAGGACGTAGGCATCCGGTAATAAAGGATTTCCCGAAATTCTTGCGGGAACGGGGAAAATCGGGGATGCACGTACAAAGTCGTGGGCCGAAGCTAGTTACAAATAAAACATAAAAACGACACAATATCTTTCTGAATTGTACCAAGCTATCTATAGATAAAGTATTTCCGGATATAACTTTCTATAAACATACTCAAAACCTTTAATTTTTAAGAAAGCTAAAATCAACGCTATTACGCTAACTAAAACTTACTATTTAGTATTTACAAACTCTGCTAATTGAAAGAAAATGTATTGTTACATAGGTACTAGATATAATAAAACATTTTACAGTTCGTTATCCTATCCGGCAAAGAACTCAGGAATCGGAAACAAATTATACACAATCATTATAAAATCAACGTGTTTTTATTGCAAAATATTAATTTCTATCTGTTCATTGTTTACAGAACTCGAGTCTCGAATATAATTTGATACGGAATTCGAATATTAATCGATATCTAACGAATCATCAAAACGTAAAGAACAGTATTTTGCAAGACTAAATAATAATTATTAATAGATAGGTAGTTAGTGCAGTATTATACCATTTACAAGGACGCATATGAAAATGGACAAGACGCTTTACTACGTTTCACAAGTGTGTGAAATCGTATTATTTGAATAAGTACATTAAACAAATTATGAATACATAAGGATTTTCTTCACTAAACAAACGCAATAATTACCTAGGTAAACCATTTGAAATGTGTCGCGGGACCTACCTAATAGAAATATGTAGGACCTTATGATAATATTTTAGAAGCGAATAAACGATATGATGGTTATACATAATATAGTGTGTAGATTGTAGATATTGTTCTTAATAACTGCACGCACTTTCTTTTAGATATCTCAAGGTAATAAAGCCGTTATATTCTATCTTACGCTATAGTCTATACTCTATTTAGTAGGTATTTATTCTTCAGACAGATCAGAGAGGTTTAATATAAATGCGAGATAAATATACTAATTTTCTATCAATTGTAGATTGCTGAGGGTATTTAACTACCTATGAGGGAGTTTTTAACTCGGAGCACATAATATATACCACTGGTAATCACAAACAGTGATGTTAGATTTTTATAGGAAACGTTTAAAAATGACAATCTGTGATTAAATTCAGTATTTGACGTACAAATGCATGCAATTTATATAGTAAGAGATTTAATTAATAGATAAGCAATTTAAGCGAAACTTTAATATTAATTATTTTTAAAATGTCTGCCATTTATATTCACGGAAAAAAATAGAGATTTGTAGCGTCTCATGTTTACAATACCGACTTATATCGTAAACTCTACTTAAAAAGTTAAAACTAATTATTAATTTGGTTGTTTAATTATAATGATGATGATAGATGAAAATTATTATTTTATTTGTTTAAAAAAAATATTTAGGTACTTAGGTATTATTTACATAACTTGTGCGTGCAGAGCATGTAAGTATGTATACTCAAAATTGAAAAAAAAACTGATATATAAAAAAATAAATGTTTGTAAGTAAGTAGATACTACGTGCGTGACTTCTAAACGATTGCGCCGAATTAGATAAATCTTTTAAATGCCTGTTTATCCTTATGATGAGGCAAAGGCTCGTACAAATACGAGGAAAAATGTGAAAAATAAACTAATAAAAATTTTAAAAATTTCCATGAAAAGCAAAATTTGCCGGGGCGGAGCAGCGACGAACAGCTAGTTTATAAGCTTAAGGTATACCAAATTTAAGACAGAACGTAAAATATATACTAAGTTGGATATTATATGAGTAGGTACCAAAATTTTTGAAGTAATAGTAGGTACCTACTGTGGTACCTACTATGACTAGACCGTACATAGGTATATGCCATTTTTAAGTAACTGTACATTTAATATTGTCCATAATCGTCTGTCATTTATAGAAAGTATCCAATGGTTTATTTTTATTCAACAAAAAACAAAAAATATTGAACGTACGAGCACAGAATAGTTCATAGTGTACGAGTGACAAAAAATATCGAGTTTTAAAATCTTACCTAGGTCTTTGGGAAGATAAGGCTCCTTAGCCATCCATTCCTTGATAAAAGCAACATCTTTACTTTTAGCCATCATCTGAAAAAAGGAAGTATTGTTTTATAACTGCATATAACGTCATTTGATTCTTATTTCTTTCATTATGTCATAAAATACACACAATTGAAGCAACTATACGATCATGAAAATACTACGTTGTGCAAAATATTTAATCAGTACTAATTATTATGCGAACAATAGCAAAACAAATAAACAAAATTGATTTGCGTAGGCGAAAATTTATTTAGAAAATTTGCTTACCGTACAAGACGCGTGGTTACACACTTATGAGATAGCAATTATGCTTCATCCAACCTTTCTGGTTGGTGTGAGGTTGCTGACTGCAGCCAATGTTTTGTTCCACTATCCTTCCAACAACACTATTTGAGTAAGTACAACTCGTCAACAACTTTACCTTATAATCACTATAATCACACTCAATATTTAGACGTTGTCACAATACACATTCATCATCACCTTCATTGGTTTAATTTCGCATTAAAATACTTTTCATTTTTCATAGTTTCACGCGCGTGTAGATACTACTTAGATAATAGATATCACTACATAGTATAAAACAAAGTCACTTTCCCTGTCCCTATGTCCCTATGTCCCTATGTCCCTTTGTACGCTTAAATCTTTGAAACTACGCAACGGATTTTGATGCGGTTTTTTTTAATAGATAGAGTGTTTCAAGAGGAAGGTTTATATGTATAATAACATCCATTAAATAGTGGAGAAGTACTGTTAGTTTTGAGGTTTCTAATGTGATGTCGTAAAAAATTACATTATTTCCGCTTACATTGCAAACGCAGGCTGAACCCTACGAGTTTTATCAAAATAATGTACTAAGTATTATACACATTGAAAAGGTCTATAGAAAAGTCCGCGATGGTATATGTCTATCTCTTATGGATAACCCACAATAACTTTTTTTTGTCATTTACTTTTTACGACAAATAATGGCTAATTTTCGATGCGATTTTAACCAATACAGCATTAATCCTTAACCAATTAAATACCTTCAATACATTGTTCATTTAATATAGATCTATATGGGCCTTTAAACCGTATGATTTAAGTGAATATTTTCGAAGATATTACAGATTTAAAAATTGCGGGACGTAGCGTTTGCGGCGGTACCGGCCGGCCGGCCGCCCGGCTATATACCTGTCCGGGAGCCAGCAGCAGATTTTATGACCAAGTTCCTCTCAAGCGGTAATTAGTAAAATGCATCAAAGTATAGTATTATGAAGCCTCGTGAACGTCAGCTGGAGCTCGGTTGGGGGGAAGAGCGGTTGTAGCCTCCCGTATCAGCTGACGGTTTTTCCACCAAGATACAGCCAGCTGACATATATATTTATCCACAGTTACATATAAGCTATCATCAGGTAAATTTTTGTTTGAGAGGAAATAACGGAAAATAAATTTTTCTTTAAATTTAACTTTCATGTTCGAGACACCAGCTGACGTATAATACACCATGTTGTAACCAGCTGACTATTTTTTTTCGTTGAGATATTGGGTTAGCTACAATTTGACAAATTTTTAGCTGAGAGGAAATGAATGAATGAATGTATTTTTTTTCCTATGTGCGTGGGAGGCTACAACCGCTCACCCCCCCAACCGAGCGCCAGCTGACGTTCACGAGGCTTTATAATACTATACTCTCATGCGTCTGACGAATTATCTCTTGAGAGGAAATAGTTAACCAAATTTGCACCTGGCTCCCTAACCATATTTTATACCCGTGTGCGAAGACGGAGCGGGCCGCTATGTTTTTATATACAACGTTCACAGTTTTGCTGTAGTTTATTTAGTATCAGCATTGCACCCGTGCGAAGCCGGGGCGGGTCGCTAGTTGTAAATAATTTCAAGAAAGTAAATTACAATGCGTATCACTTTTAATTGACTTTTTTGATATCTTACCTTACATAACATGTTTTATTTATGAATCGTCCCCATCTTTAATCGGATCAAACAATAAGTAATTGTTATATAAGGGAACGATCTAAATAGTATCTACCTATACTTATGTTATAATCCAACACCTTTTATTTAAAAGAAGGTACCTAGTTAGTGCATCAAGTAAAACTAAAAAAATTTTAATGGAGAGCCACGACGAAAACCTAGTTGCACCGTGCAACCTGCACGGTGCAACTTTTTTAGAAATAAGGAATTTAAAATTTTAATTTTATAGCCTCATGATCGATTTTTTTCTATTATTTATATTTATAATTATAATTTATTCATTCGATCCTTCCAAGACAAGTGTGGTCACAACTCACAAACCTTAAAACTTCTTTTTTCAAACATCAACGAATTTGCAAGCATGTTCAAGTACATACCTATTATATGACATTACAAAATACTTAATTAAGTTTTTGTCGTAATCATTTATTAATTATTATTCTTTTTATATCAAAGTACCTCATATGTAGGTACGATCTGCTTGATAAAAAATACATTAAATCACAACTTAAATTTATTGTTGAATATTTAAGGCCTCTCAAAAAATATTAGCTATAATATTACCACAGACTAATAATAATATACTACGATATTACTAATTTTACGCTAAATAACTTCAAGGAAAGGAAAGGAAAAACTATTGCACGCCTCATAAGCGAAGCGTTGAGGTGGGTACTACTGTCACTTCGCGCAAAACATCTGATTTTTCAAACTTAAAATGTCTTTATGTATCATACATTGCACTTGTAAGATAATACATACACACACATATTAAGAAAAATCACTATTTTTAACGTTCATGATATTTTTGATGTAATTTTTGTTGTTTAAACTAGTTAAAAAACAGTTTAAAAAAGTTCTGTCTTGGACGTCCGTGTGTCTGTATGTGCGGATCCTTTTTCTTGTTAACACGATAGCGACCGAAATACTTTACTAATCGAGTCTTTTTTTTTCTCTTACGCTTGAGTATGCTCAGGAATAGAACCCTTTCATTTTTCAGGGTCTGATTCGATGTGGTTTAATTGTTATTAAATAAACAAAAATAATAATTAATAAATGTTTATTAAAAAAAAATTATGAGGCGTGCACTTTTGGATTTTCCAAATTATTTTAGATTTATGGAGTTATAAATAAAAATATTATTTAAATAGTAATTAAGACGTATTGTAGACGAATTGTATTGAACGAACCTAGCGATACATACAACTTATAAGTTACATACTGATACATATACAAAGATAAGTAGGTATAATTAATATTACATGTGTTACAGCTTAAATGCATAGGCACAGTATTGCAATATAATATTACAATATAATATTGCAATATAATATTGCAATATAATATTGCAATATAATATTGTAATATTGTCAAGCTAAGCATTGTTTTATTTTTTTTTCTTATTACTTAGAACCAAGAATGTGAAACTCATTATAACTTTCATACAACTTATCTAGAATCTAAGTTCTTAGAGCTGTATTTAGTGATGAACAACTTATTTCTATACATCTTCTAAGGATTATTATTAATTGGATGTAAAATTATGTCAGTTGGTTTTTCTATTCTCTAGCATTACATCATACGCCATAGAGGTATTGCTTTGGGGTGTGACTAGAATTAATGGCTATAGATCGTTTCTTGGGAACAAGATATCAATAATCAATAAGCGACGGCCTGTATTTTACCCATCCTTGTACTTCCTTCATTCCCATTGCCAACGCCTTTCTAATAGATGTTTCCAAAAATGACGGTAGGTACCTACTAAAGGAGATGTCCAAAAAATGACCCAGAATCGACAGGAATGAAATGTATAAGTACCAATGAATTAATAATAAAATATAATATAATGTAGCTAAAGCGGTAACCCAGAAATCGTTATAGTATAGGAGCTAGAAGCAAAATAAAATAAGTAAGAAATTCGTTTAAAACATAAGTTTACGTCATATTGTAGCTTAATATGACGTTACAAACTAGTTTGGCCTAGTCTAAACTGATTTATCCTATTGGTCTTAGGATGAACTAGTTTGGCCTAGGCTATGGCCTAGGCTATAGGCTCATCCGATCGTGTATAGGACGAACTAGTTTAGCCTAGGCCAAACTAGTTTGTCCTAAAATCTATATCGGCTATACACATTTAATATGGGAAATGTTAGAAAACAAATAGGTAACTAATTGTCATTAATAGTGTTCCTATTTAAAACTGTACTGGCTTGTCAACTAGATTACTAGCTTAGCTACTTGTTCACTAGTTTAGAAATGAAGCTAGTTACACACTCACATTAGCTATATTTTAAGGCGTTAATAGGGGCTAGCGACCTTGGCGACGATTTACAAGGCGGGATCGGGAGACCGGCGCGAATCTACCGTAGTAAAAGTACGTATAAAAATTATTTAAAAAGATATTTGGATATGGAATCAAAATTTAAAACAACCATGCCCTGTGTTTCAATTTCATAATCACACTGTAAAAACACTACAATAATTGACGTTATATTGACTTAGCGTTTTGGCACAGAATACATAATAGTAGCTAAACGCTACAGAGAACGGACTCTCTCCGCCTCCCGCCAAAATTAAACAATTGAGTATTTGAATTAAATTTTTTTTGTGATAAATGGAAAGATTATATATTAGTTTTATAACAAAACTGTTTTTATTTTTATTTTTTTGCAATAATTCAAAAGTTATTTCAAAATAAAAATTAGTCTTTGAATCCAGTACCGAAGACACGCCGACAACTCCCGAAGCGTCACCTGACCGCGTGTGACGTCATAATGTTAGTTTTCACTTTTCACTCATTGCAGTTGATAGAAAAATAAATATAGTTTGAAAAACTGAACAGGATAATAAGATAAATTCATGAAATTATTGTATTGTTACCGGGTTTTTATAAGTATACAAAATTTAAATTTTAATCCGTCTGTTTATAGTGGGTCTAAATAGAATCGAAAGGAGAATTGGTTACATACAAACATATGTTTTAAGCTGATCCTGGCGATCCTTATCAGGATAAATTTATGATATTATTGTATTGTCATCGGACCTTGATAAGTGTTCAAAATTTGAACAAAATCCGTCGGTTTTAAGTGGGTCAAAATCGAGTCGAAACTTCGAAAGGAGTCGGTTACATACAAAATTACAAACATACAGGTGAAGCTAATAAAAGCGTGTTAATAATAAATACAGTGTTTTGATCTATTTAATTTGTTTGTCATTATTAAATTACATATTAATTATATTAATTGTTAATTATATTATTTAAATTTATATTAAAAATGGCGAACCTCAAAAGTTATCGTTTTGTACCATTATGTACGAATACTACAAAGGCAACTCCTGACAAAAATCGGTGATCATAAATATATCAACATCAAGAATATTATTCGTAACTAACTAACTAATTCGGAACCAACTAACAAATCGTATGTAAACGCTATGTACTGCAGTTAATAATAGCTATAACATTATGACGTCACAACTGTGGTGACCAGTCATGGCGCGTTTTTAGTCACGTGATTCTAACTTAAATTTCATCAATTTTTAATTGCTTATAATTAACGGAAAAATTGTTTTTTGTAAGTTATTTGCATTAAATATCAATATTATTAATAATAAAGTTTCAAAATACATAAAAAAAATCAATAATTTTTTTTTATTCAAATACTCAATTACCTCACCCCGCACGATCAGCCTAAAAATGGTCCATATTTTTCTACAGGGACGATACGCAACGAAGATTGACAACATTAATCAAATTGACATAAAGTAATTTTATTATTTTGGATTTGTGATTATCGTTTTTCGTAGAAAATGGTTAGATATTGTGTTGTTTACGGATGTAGGTATTTCATCAGAAAAACGTGATTTTTTTTTACGCTAGTCAAAAATGTGCCAACCATAAAGCGTTAACACACACATTTGCAGTCTCTACAGTGTGACTGTCAAAACGATAATTTTGTATGGAGTGTCCGGGGTGTGGTTTTGGTTTAAAGTCCAAAAATCGACCTCAGTTCATGATTTTTTTCCAAAAAACCTGATTGTAAAATAAACAAATTAAAACAACCATGCCCTTTATCATATTCGAAACTTTAATAAGTATACATTTTTTTAGATATGTACATTAAGAATCTTAGAAGAAAAACGGTTATAACTAGAGTTAATTTTCGGTATTAAAAGGGAATTCTACCCGATTCAGGCCTTAAGAGTCCGTATCGATTTTAGAGTGATTTTTACTTGTTTCTGTAATTCTTTAGAAGCTCGTTTAACAAAACTAAATTAGTAACAATGTGTGATGATATCTTAAATTAAAGATTCATTCAATATCTAAAATACGTTCGAGACAATTTATTGATATTCATTGTCCAGTTTGTTTAATAGCCAATAACCTAAGGCGTGTTTCAATTTTTTCCATGCGGGACGTTCGTGTCTTTGTATTTTACACGGAATTTAATAGAAGAAGTTTTCTTATAAATTATACTACAGTAAAGACACTGAGACATCCTAAAATATGTTCGAGGCAATTTATGTACTTTTATTGAAAAATTCAAAGAACATCTAAGTTAAAATAGCCTTACTTTGATGAAATTTTATGCGTATATGGCGTCGAATTTCTAGTTCTTACAACAGAGTTAAAAAAAAATAAAAAATACACACTAAATGATAGGTTAATGCTTAAAAATTTGCAATAAAAAAAATACATATTATATGTTTTATGAAAGAAATGGAATAATTTAAAGTTCTCTAGAATTTTCGACATTCGAATTTTTCAACAATAAATCTCACAAACTTAGAACCACATTTCGATACAAAAATATATATATTGCAGCCCTCAATGCACTTTGAAAAAATGATGAAAATCTCACAGAATTAATGTACGCGCTAGAACGAATCAAATGGGACATTGTTGGCCTGAGCGAAGTGAGAAGATTGGGGTTGGAGGAGGCCTTTGCCGATCAATGGCAAACAGATCTTCAGATAATAAAGAAACACCAAATATTAAAATAATTAAAATAGTGAATATGTAGTTTGTTAGTTTTTGCAATTGTTTCATTTTCGTTGTATGTATATATGTACTGGACTTAAGTTTGATCTGAATAAAAGGCTATCTTATCTTATCTTAGAATTTTCGATTATATACGGGAGCGCAAACGTTGTTACGGCAGATCTATATAATCGAATATTCTATAGAATTTTAAATTATACCATTACTTTCATATAACATAGTAGTTAGTTTTTTTAAACGAGCTCCTAAAGTTCTTTTTAATCAGAAAAGAATACTTCCTTCGTGGCTAAAATGTGTTACATTTTATATAAATTCATTATAACTGTCAAGGCGTTGGTGGTGTAATGAATGGTCAGCATAGTTGCCTTCCAAGCAGTTGATCCGGGTTCGATTCCCGGCCAACGCACACACTTTTGTTCAAATTACACAATCGGGATATTTTTTATTTAGTTTTTATTGTCTAGAATAATATAATTATAATTTAAATTAAAAGTACCCCAAATACACATAGTAACTAAGTAGGTACTTACACAAAAACAATTTTAAAGAATATATTTCTTGCATTAAACTTTGTAACTTATTAATTCAATGTATAAAATATTGTATTCAAAACTTATATCGAGCGATTTGTAAATTGTAATCATAAAATACTAGGTATGTATAGACCTGCAATAAAGTACCTACTTTAATTTTATTCTCACGCTACCTGCACATAAACAATGCAATCTACCAATAAATATTTCTGAGGTTGATATTATGTATATCTGAATCTTAGGTACCTTCTTGGTCGCTAGCCTCGAATTGAAATCTTATTTGAATCACTTCTTTTACATTTTTTTATACTGACAGGAGAATTGAAGAAAAAGGTGTCTAACACACATTTTCAATCCCGTGTTTGCAAGCGTCAAATAATTTATGGAAATCTGCTGATAACTCAAATGAAAGGCTTTATATTTATCGGGTAAGCAGGAAGAAAGCAGGATGAAAATACAAAATTTTACTTCGTAACCTCTTAAATTTTAGATATAAAGTTTTCTTTAAAAAAAGAGCGTGTGTGCCGAGCACTCATGTCAGAAGTGAAACTTCTTTGGCAAGTTTCAAAGATATACAAAATCGTCGACTTACTCCATGACGTGACGGTATTACCACAGTATTACAATATTATTTCCTATATTGTAATACTGTGGTATTACCATGACGCGAATTTTAAATTATACTCTCAACGCGCCTATTAAAGAAGTTTCACTTCAAAAACTGTAATAAAAACTATTGATATTATAGCCATAGATATTAATTATAATACTATCCTTGTTAAAACAACAAGTTAATGCGCTCAAACGCCCTTCGAAAGGAACAATATAAAAGTAAAGTATTAAGTACCTACCTACTAACAGAAGATTAATGTCCTTGATGTAAAAAAAACACGATATTGTTATTAAAATTTTAAAATGATTAAGTAAAAGTTGATTAACCTTTCAATGGAACAAGGTGACCAGGAAAAATCAACACATTTTAATACAATAAACCCTTTTTAGCATTCATTATGTCCGATATGAAAATCTTTAAATCTATACTAATATTATAAAGCTGAAGAGTTTATTTGTTTGTTTGTTTGAACGCGCTAATCACGGGAACTACTGGTCCGATTTGAAAAATTCTTTCGGTATTAGATAGCCCATTTATCGAGGAAGGTTATAGGCTATATATCATCACGCTATGGCCAACAGGAGTGGAGCCACGGGGGTGAAACCGCGCGGAGCAGCTAGTTATTATTATAATTTATTCCTAGTGGTTAAGTCACTACTGTTCTGTGGGTTAAGTAGTAGGTACATACTTACATACTATAGGTTGTATAAAGTAAGAAGAATCTTTTGGAAGGGATAAATGCGTACGAATAAAAATTTATCAGTAAAATCATATCTGGATCTCTAGCTGCACTCTGCCTTGCGTAAAAGGAGTCAAGTATATTTTAATGTTTCAAAATCAAGGATGAAAATAATTCCAAGGCATCAAATTATGTAAGTAAATATATACAAAACATAACATCTTACTCTTCAGACACACTCATAATGTTCTCAGTTGTGTCACATGTAGGTACTTCAGGTAAGTGGAAAGTAGTGTAAAGCTGTTCAAACATTATAAGGTAGGTCACAACTTTGAATCACTAACTTGTGGATTTTGTAACTTCTTTTCTAGTTACGATTCTCAATATAATATGCATAAAGGTATAATATAAATCCCATATACATTCAATATAATTATGTGTATAAATTTTGCGAAAAAATATACTTATATAAGTAATAGCCGCATCTTTATTCAGAGTAGTGAATTAGCTAAACGCATTCCTATTTCCTACTATGTATTTAGAATTTTTGTTAATATTGTAAGTTATAATTTCCAAATTTCCGCATCTAATGGATTGGGTGTTATCTTAGGGTGTTGCTTTAATTATAAATAATGCTTTTTTCCCCGAAAGGTATTAGCGCCCGCCATCTGCCGGCCAGAGCAATCAATATTCAGTTACTACTAACTATACAAAACTATTATAAACTTTATTATATTACTATGAACTTCTGATTGAAAGAAAAATAAACGCTGAAATTTAATTCGAATTGCTGTAGTATCCGCTTCATTAATGAAGAGTTATTTATTTTTTTGCATCCTCTACTGCAAAATATGCAAATATACATTTTGACGAATAAGTAAGGAAAAATAATTAATTTCTGTGTTTAAGATAATTACAGATGGCACAATACTGAGGAAATTCAAGGAAAACAACAAACATATCGCTAATCTATTTATTATATTACAATAACAATAATTTACAAAAAATATAATATAAAATTATAAACCTGAGTCTTAACATAGCATAGTACCTAATATCTATTTTCTAGATTTCATCTAGGTCTTTTACAAGTGGCAAGTACAAAGATTTAAATTGTAATATATTTTTAAATATTTTTTTTTTACAATTACATTCACAGTTTAACACAGCCTTTATATTTACTCACACCAAAGCATTATATCGTGTTTACTATAATACAATAATAATTTATTTTATTTTCATTTAGTTTTTTGATTAAATGGTTAATAGTTTAATACATTACAGATTTCACACTATGAAAGAGATAATAATCATTATCGCGATTTATATATCATACAATATCATGAATTAATCATGCAAATGTCTATCAAACATTTTAATTATATTTTTTCTGTGTGAGTACACTTACATTGTTAAGACGCTAACAAGTACCAACAAATATATATTAAAAATAAGTATTTAATACAGTTTTAATACCACCCATATCTATATCCATATTTTTTAAAATAACTGTTAATGTCTGAATAGTCAAACGACAACTGCAGGTCTATAGAAAGTGCTTTAAGTGCTTTATTTAATTGTAATATAGATAGTAGTTTGAATTTAACAATTATGTAATATGTAGGTACTAAAAGAAAGAATCCAGTCAAGAATAGCATAGTTTAATGCCCGGTTTACATTATTCCAATCCAGCGATCCAGTCCAGTACTGGATTGCTTACTGGAAAAATTAGTTACTGGATTCGGGGTCTAAGACAGCGAATCCAGTTACTAATTTTCTGGAATTTAACTGGACTGGAATGTTTACTGGATGCAGTTCGTTTCAGTGCCGGTTTACATTTTTCCAGTAAGCAATCCAATACTGGACTGAATCGCTGAACTGGAATAGTGTAAACCGGGCATAAATTATAAAATCAGACATAAATGTTCGCTTGGGAGTCAGGAGGGAATCGATCCCTTCACCCTCACCTTACCATAGTGAATTCTTCAGGATTTTTAAATTAATTTAAACTTCAAATACTCAAGTGGAGTAAAAAGTAAAATTCGGAAAGTTAAAAGTTTAGAGTACCTACTCTAAACTTTTAACTATAATATAGCACAAAGTAGTTTACATAGGTACTAAAACTTTCATGACACTTACTATTTCAGAATTTGTATGATAACTATACCAAAATAACGTTAAAAAAAATGAGCAAATAAACTATATTATATTTCTCTTGTTCGTTGAACAATAAGTAAATGCAAAATACTTAGCATCTCTACTTAGCATAAAACTTTTCATACCGTGATGAAGCTTATCACAGTATCAATGAACAAAGTTGACCAAAGAAGTTATAAGTATTATAGAGTCGATAATATTTTATAAGCAAAGCAATAAATTCTTAATTTTTAAAGTTTTTACATAATATTACCACATAATCCAAATTGTGATTTATTCATAACCATGAAAGTAGGGTAAATGCAGGAAAAATGTCATTATTTGTATTGAGAATGGATTTAAATGCAATTTACATTATTTACTTATAATTATTATCTATCTAAACTCTCCTAAATTTTACAGGATCTATGTAATGCACATAGAAATCGTCATAATAATTGTTGTATTGTACGTATGTCGCGGTCAGAACAAAGCTGATTATCACCTTGGCCTCAAAGTAACGTGGTGGGGGAAACTTGCGCATATAAAAATGTACTAAAACTTGATGCGAAAACTTCCCCCACCACGTTACTTTGAGGCCAAGAAGTTTGGCGGGCGCTATAATTTAATAAACAATATCACATTAATATCGGCCTTTTAAAAAAATGTATTTAACATCTACTAAATTTAAATTACATATATTTTATAATTATAACGCGTTTATTGTATGCAAAATGGTACCTTTCGAAAAAAAAATATAAAAAAAATTGTTCTAACACGATTTATGTGGGCATTCGTCTTGAAGCAAACATAGGTAATAATTTAAGACGTAAAAGAACATTGACAATAACAATACTAATTCATTTTTGAAGTGAAACTTCTTTATCGGGGTTGGGAAAAAATTTTGTGTAACATTTTTTCGTTACGCGTGACATTTTTCCATTACGCGCCATCTTTTTCTTATCCCTACCACGCGTGATTCGACGATTTTGTATTTCTGTAAAGATGCTTATAAGTAGTAAATTATTTTTTGAAAAATAAGGTCATAAAGAAGTTCTTACGTGTGTACACTAGTACACGCACACATTTTTTTTTGTTTTATCACTACCTGAAAACCCTGTTTATCTTAGTCCCAAATGCTAATTATTTCTCTAAATAATTTTTACATAATTTTTTATGCATTTCTAAAGGCAAATATTGTAATTATTTAAACTCAAAACAGATCTATGCCAGGAGACCTATTTTTTAAATCTAGTCAATAGCTAGAGACCTAAAGGAAGGCACAGGTGCAATATTATTATTACTTGACTTATTTTTCTTCTCAGTTGGTATTGCTCTCCATAATGTGTCGTCCATTAGTTCTTTCCTAGAAAAATAAACATTTTTTTAGTATTAATGATTCTAAAATATGGGAAAATATAGTTAATTTTCAATGACAAAACAATTTTTATGTTCATATAGTCGACAAAAACGTTCGTGTCGTGACGTCACGCGTCAGTTATAAGGGTTGCGCGTGCCATTGAAATGAATCATCGATAACCGGGACCCCCAATTTCGGTCGCTCACAAAACTGATTAAAATTATTAAAAAGTTTAACCTGCTTTATTATACGACTCGGCAAACTTCACTCCGTCGACATTTGCTAAGACCAAATCATATTATTTAACGCTGCTGTAGACAACAGGTTTTTAAACTGTTATTTACTTGACATTTTTCACTAAACCTATATTTATAAATTCTTAAAATTACATATGCTTATAAAACTTATTCAGTTCCAAAATGTTGTGAATACATAATATTATGCAAGGCAATAAATAATTGTTTTAATTTCAAAATACCCATAAAAAAACTTTCCAATTCTTCTAAGATTTTTGCAATTATACCTTTTACTCATAATAATAGCGACGATATCCTTATTCTGTTCAGCCATTGACGGTCGAGTGCCGCCATAGTCCGCCGGCAAGTCCGCCTTGTCGATAAAGTTGAACAGCGTTTGGGAATTCGGCGGGTGGAAGTGTATCTACAAATAAATAAATTATATTAGGTCGTCGTTTCAGGCTTTTCAGGATGTCCAAAAGTGGACATAGGCCTTTCCCAAGGATTCGCGGGTCACCATTCGAGAACCTCTCTGTCTTAACGGCCATCGATTCTGCGGCAGCCTAACGCCACTTCAACTGAGGGTCAGCGCATATATAGCGGAGCACAGCAAAGAGCATTTTTCATTGTCACTACATAGTATAAAACAAAGTCGCTTTCTCTGTCCCTATGTCCCTTTGTATACTTAAATCTTTAAATATTTTTAATAGATAGAGTGATTCAAGAGGAAGGTTTTAGTATATAATTTATTAGGTTTTAGACAAAGCGGGCGAAGCCGCGGGCGGTAAGCTAGTTATACTATAATCGAAAATGTCCCCTGTCCAGAGTTACTCCATTTTGAGTAACTCTGACAATGACATCTTATAAATATCTATTGGACCCAAATACGGCTAGGCCTATAATAATACGCAACGTATGTTCGCGGTTCTACAGAACGTCTATGGATAAAACTGAAAAATCAAGATTATTTTTTTTTCTACGTATTTTTCCAGGATAAAAAGTATTTTATTTTACGCCCAGGATAATAAGGTATAATTATACCAAGTTTCATCGAAATCGAACCGGTAGTTTTCATGTGATGTCTTCACATACAGACAAAAATTTTTTTAATCACATATTTGGGTTTGGTATCGATCCAGTAACACCCCCTGCTATTTATTTTTTCAATATTTTCAATATACAGAATTGACCCTTCTACAGATTTATTATATGTATAGATTTCGAATTATGTAAAAAAATAAAAAAGGTCTTCGCTTTAGTAGTAGGACTATTAAATTTCTTACCAATTCGGTGATTTCTTTCTTCATAAACGGTTTAAGGAGTCCAAATATTTTATCGATTGTCGAGGGCGCATTTATTAAATGCACTTGCTTAAGTCTTATCGGCATTGCATCCTAAAATATCAAATAATTATAATTTATTAAAAAATACTACACAAAAAATTATATAACTATGGAAATGAAAGAACATCAGTCAAAGTATAAAGACAAGGGCACGCTTCAGATATAATTTTTACTAAGTACAATTTTGGACAATTGGAAAAAAATTGCTTGATATGACTATCTCCTTTTTATCAAATTCTAATAATCTAGGCATTTCATTTCATTAGGTACGGTGTACTACAAGAATATTAATTGAGTACGTTTAACTTTAAGAAGGGGATAACATGTCAAAGATCCACTGAATATTACCTAATGAAAAAACTTTTAACATACAAAATAATGGAAAGTATTGCAACATGTTCACTCACCTCTTGATATTTGGATAATTTCTTAGCTACAGAAATATTGAATTTGGTCAAAAACTTCAAGCTGAGGTCCTTTACGTCTAATATGACTATATCTGCGTCTGGGAACTCGGAGTTATGAAGAAAGTATGCGTCTGAAGCTAGGAAGAAATACCGAGCGTCCTTCACGTAGTCGTAGATCTCTAAGCCTGGGTCGTTTAATTGCCACATCCAAATGTATTGGTTGTTTGCTGCTTCGATCTGCGCTAGGTTACTGTAATGGTAGGATTTTTTACGATTTTTTTTTTAGTTTTTTGTTAATAAAAATATATTTTATGCTTTTTACTGGTATAAGTACTGGTTTAAATACCAGTAAAAAGCATAAAATATATATTTGGGTATCGTATTGTTACACGATTTCATGTTGATAATGAAAAACCTCATACAAAGCCACTTTTGATTTATCTACCACGAGAGGTAAGTAGTTTATTAATAAATTGAATGTAATATTTTATTAGTCTACGCATCAAGGAATTAAAAAAGACAAAAAATGGCCCTTATAAATTAACTTTTCAAAAAATAAACTTATGACTTACAAAATACATAAAATGGTCCTTTATTTTTTTCTTAAAGTTTAAAAACAAAAAAAAACTTACACAATACTCATAGTTTTCTGTATTTCCGCGGACATAGGGTCCCGATTGTTCAGTAAGTCCGCGCAGTTCAGTCGAATGTTCAGGAACGATTCTACCGCCGCTTTTGCTTTGTCCACATCGTAGTAACAGCTGTGCACGAAACGTAGTAGCATTTTGTCCTCTGTAAGTGTATATTTTTTCATTATAGCATTTCATGCAAGTATATTATAGGTACTTATATATTTTATACATAAAAAAAAACAATTAAAAATATAATTTTTTTCTACCCTCAATAATGTTTGATTAATTAAATCTTTATATATAAAAATGAATCGCAAAATGTGTTGGTAAGCGCATAACTCGAGAACGGCTGAACCGATTTCGATAATTCTTTTTTTATTATATTCCTTGAAGTACGAGGATGGTTCGTATGTAGAGAAAACGTAAACATGTACCACTGGCGAAGCCGGGGCGGACCGCGAGTTGAATATAAAAAATACACCCTCTAAATTCTCTTTCCGACTTCAAAGTAATTTCCATTTCATGAAAAGGATTTAAACTACATAAATACCTACTACTTAATACAAAATATGTAATATTTATACATAATGATATATTATTTAAAGGTAAGGGATGTTGGATGGAAATGGTTGATTTGATTGTCCACAGACCACGGACTCCGAAGAGAGATCGTTAATTTTTCAAGGCAAGTTTTTGGAGGTAGCTGTAGTAGCAGAGGCCAAGGTAATCGGAAAATCATGAAGCGCGACAAGAAGGGAAACTTACAATACAAACAATTTAAGAATAAATGATGAATAAGTAAGTTGGATGTATCTAAATTCATCTTGAATAAAATCTATAATGGATCCTCTATGAGAATAGGACTCTATTATAGCTTTATTTTACGCGTTATTAATTGTGTTTGACTATAAGATATTCTTTAATACCAAAATTATGAACCGATTAACCTTCGTAATGAATTAGAATCAATGAGGAAACGCGTTAAATTTGTAAAAAATACTAGACTAACGGTCAAGGACTTGCTGATAATATTACTTTATATCTCATTAGTCCGACATATATTTCCTATTCATTAACGTAAATTCGTCATACTATCAAATTCACGCCATGATTCTTTAATATTTGAAACTAGCTGCTCCGCGCGGTTTCACCCCCGTGGCTCCACTCCTGTTGCCCGTAGCGTGATGAAATATAGCCTATAACCTTCGTCGATAAATGGGCTATCTAACACTGAAAGAATTTTTCAAATCGGACCAGTAGTTCCCGAGATTAGTGCGTTCAAACAAACAAACAAACAAACAAACAAACTCTTCAGCTTTATAATATTAGTATAGAAGTATAGATATCTTAAATTAGACTCTACACATACATATAATTATTAAATATGCTTTCAGATATCAGTAGCTGTTTTAATTTTATTTTTTACAAAATTACATTTGTATATGGCTCCTTATAAATATATACCTCAATGTAATAGAAACAAGGTGAGCTGTTAATCTTAAAGTAAACCTCTGAGAATAATCCGCGAGACTCAGAGATCGCCGGCAATTAGAGCAATTGTAATAATTATTATTGCATTACAGACAACCTTGTGAATCACACATGATGTGTTAAAGAGATAACATGGGTTTTAGAATCACGTGTCTAACAAGAGAAAAAATAAAACTCTCTAATTAAATATGGGATAACGTGTAATTTACTAGTATCCTACTACATATAAGCTACTTATATTATCAACGCGATAGTTTGTGACTATATATGGATGTTTGTTAGTCTTACAAGCAAAAACAGCTTATCGGATCTGTATGAGATTTGGTACAGGGATAGATTATAGTGTTATCAAAATAGGAACATGCAAATCCCTTTTTACCTGATAGAGATGCAAACGTACAAACAATATAATGATAAACAAAATGACCGTTCATATATGCTTAGTTATAATATTAATAGGATTCATAATCTACGATAGATTATATGCAATACACCGATAAAGGTTTCAAATAACATCCGAGTTTCAAGGTAGAGTGCGCACAACGCCTCACAGCAGTGGTAAACTTCCGTTTATGAACTCTGTTTATAAACTACCATTTTATCCTAGTGATATTATAAATGCGAAAGTTTGTGAGGATGGATGGATGGATGGATGTTTGTTATTCTTTCACAATTAATGTTGGTATGTAGGTAGCTGAAGACCCAGAACAAGGCTTAGGCATTTATCCCGGAAATGTCACAGGAACGGTAACTATGTGTTTTTTTTGTAAACGCTGGCAAAGACGCGGGTGGAAATGTAGTTTGGCTATATATTTTTCTAAGACGGCGGGATCAACTCGAACAATTTACAAAAGACTGGTTTTCTAGACAAAATACAAATACAATACTTGGGTACAATATATTTTTATATATGAAACCACAGACATATATTAATATGAAACCATAGTCTTATCACAGGTCTTATCTTTTACATTAATTAATAATAATAATGAACTTTGGAAAATTTTATATTTGTAATTGATGCATTTCTGTTTATCGTTCAATTACATAAACAGATAAAGCATTTTGGAAAATAGATGATTATAATTATTAAAAGAGATTAGTTATAAATCAAGACCCCATTAATAATAATGACATTTTTTATCTTATCCCGTATCATTTAATTAATTAGGGCTGTAGTTTCTAATAAAATAAAAATCTATACTATAATTTTACAATACTGACGAGTTTGTTTGTTTGTTTGCGCGCTAATCTCAGGAACTACTGGACCGATTTGATAACTTTCTTTTGGTGTAAGATAGCCCATTTATCGAGGAAAGCTATAGGCTACATGCATAATATTATCATCACGCTTTAGAGTTTAGACCAACAGTAGCGGAGCAGTGGCACACGGGTAAAACCGCGGGGCACAGCAAGTAAAAAAATATAATTCTGGGTTTTGTATTAGTATGATGGCAACTTTTTTAGAATCGCAAGGGCAGGTCGGCTGTGTATTATAAAATGTTGATAGCCTTGACTTCTTTCATGGTCGAAATCAACAACTTCCTAGCTATTATGCTATTCAATTTAACATATTCTATTAAGTATTATTTTAGTCTTAGTATGTATTTTCTAACTAAAACGGTTTTGTAATTTCGTAACGAACAAATTTTAATATATTTGAGGAACTTCACTTAAAACTAAATTATGAAAATTATCATATTCTAACCGTACCCGTGTGCTTTTTACCGTGAAAACCGTAGTCGTATGTAAATTCTATGGTAAGATTATGATATACTCGGATCTATAAATAATTCGAAAGTTATTTGTCTGTGAAATAATTATAATGATATATTTTATAAGTTGCTCCGTTATATTATATGTACTAGATTTCCGCCCGCGGCTTCGCTCGCGTTTTCAAAGGAAAACCCGCATACCTAGTTCCCATTCCCGTGGTATTTTCGGGATAAAACCTATCCTATGTGATCCAAGTTACCCTCTATATGTGTGCTAAATTTCATTGTATGTAATCGGTTCAGTAGAATTTGCGTGAAATAGAAACCAACACACAAACATAATATCCTCACAAACTTTTGCATTTATAATATTAGTAAGATAGTAACTAAGATAAGATTTTGTATTGTATAAATTTTGGGTCGATGAAAAAATAATGTTCTACTATACGCGAATAGAGCATGTTTTTAAATAAATAATTTTTCACATCCTTCTACTGCATAATATTTGGAGCTATTTATATATTTTTATATTGCTTATTATACCAATGTTTCATGTATATTATTTAAATAAATAAATAAAAAATGTTTTAAGCAAAATTTAAATCAATACAAATTATATTATCGAAGATTAATGATTCTATCTATCTTTGTACATATTTATATTATTTTTTAGAGGACAGCTGCTGATCATAAGAAATATACTTTTATGGCACATTTTGCACGCCTCATAAGCGAAGCGTTGAGGTGGGTACTACTGTCACTTCGCGCAAAACATCTGATTTTTCAAACTTAAAATGTCTTTATGTATCATACATTGCACTTGTAAGATAATACATACACACACATATTAAGAAAAAACACTATTTTTAACGTTCATGATATTTTTGATGTCATTTTTGTTATTTAAACTAGTTAAAAAACAGTTTAAAAAAGTTCTGTCTTGGACGTCCGTGTGTCTGTATGTGCGGATCCTTTTTCTTGTTAACACGATAGCGACCGAAATACTTTACTAATCGAGTCTTTTTTTTTCTCTTACGCTTGAGTATGCTCAGGAATAGAACCCTTTCATTTTTCAGGGTCTGATTCGATGTGGTTTAATTGTTATTAAATAAACAAAAATAATAATTAATAAATATTTATTAAAAAAAATTATGAGGCGTGCACTTTTGGATTTTCCAAATTATTTTTTTATATTATATTGCCATACAAAATATAAACAATTTGCACATCTACTCAATTACGGATTTAATATAGGAGTGACAATTATTTGATAAACAATAATGCAGGATTATACTCTTTTGCGCTGCATTAAGTATTAAAAAATTAAACTGAATAATGCTACTTTTGGTGTTATTAACACTTATTTATTTGATTTATCGCAAGCATACTAAAGTATATAAATACATTTATAAACAAACCTAAAACATCAGAAAGTTCAAAGATGTGCATTGTGCATGAAAAATACGTACCTAAGAAGCCATTATTGGGACGCTTACCATTTACACCTGTATGCTATGCCTGTATGATATGTAGCTTCTAGGTCTATTATCTAGATACTTAATTGATATTGTGACATTGTTTAATACAGGAAGCGCATATATTATTATATATTACTAGCTAAGCTCCGCGGTTTCACCCGCGTGGCTCTGCTCCTGTTGGTCTTAGCGTGATGATACATAGCCTATCTACCTTCCTCGATGACACCTAACAACACATCTAACACCGAAATAATTTTTCAAATCGGACCAGAAATTAGCAGTTCCTGAAATTAGCGCGTTCAAACAAACAAACTCTTGAGCTTTATAATATTACGGTCTTACTAATAAAATGTTTCCCATTCGCTATGCAATGGATTAGTTATTGCAATAACCTGTCTTGTTTTTATGATTGACGTTTCATGTGAGCAAGAGCAGGACACAGCTATGGTAGAAAATGGTAGAAATTTGTCCAGTTTTTAACTTTTTATTAGTAAGGCCGTTAGTATTTAGTACTATAGAGTATAGATATTAGACCGGGAGATACTGACACAAAATTTCGAGTCATTTGTAACAGGATGGCGGTTCTACAGGGGTCTTAGTACGCAATGACAAAAAGAAAAATGATGGTGTGAACGCTGGTACCGGTGGGTTAGTCGCGTGGGCGTTAGTCGAACTCGTCGGAAAAATAGCGAAAGTCAAACGATTTGTAACACAAAAATTTTAGAATTTACCGATAGCCCATAAAAAAGAAGTAGGCGGTAGTGTCATGCCATACTTTTCCGGTATGACTTACAGCCCGCCATACCGACGCGAATGTGTTGATTTAAAAAAAACAATTATTCAACCATTTGTACCAAGCTAACTTTTGCACAGGTAACCATCGTCGTGCAGCCATTTACGAAAATCGCCATGCCATACTTTTCGGACGATTCCAAATGGTCGCCATACCGCCGAAAATCTGCAAAATTTTTTTATTTCGCCTATCTTTTTGTACCAGTATTGCATTTGGCTTTTTGGAGAGTATTTGATAAAATGTGACCATTATTATATTTGCCATACTTCTAGTAGGGGGAAAAAGTGCTGTCATACTTGAAAAATAAATTTATTATTAATTTATATAAGTGAAGATTTCCAACACCTAGATCTTTGAAATTTTGTATTTATATTCGTTGATCCTCAAACTTACAGGAAAAATAAGTGCCATACTGTTACAAATCGTTTGACTTTCGCTATTTTCCGATGAGTTCGACTAACGCCCACGCGACTAAGCCGCCGGTACCAGCGTTCACACCATCATTTTTCTTTTTGTCATTGCGTACTAAGAACCCTGTAGAACCGCCATCCTGTTACAAATGACTCGAAATTTTGTGTCAGTATCTCCCGGTCTATATATAAGTACAAGCTGCACTCAGTCAGCAGTGGTTTCGCCCGCGAACGAATCCGCGCAAAATCAAGTGAACGCAGAACGAGTTACAAACACATCCATCCGATCCTCACAAACTTTGCCATTTATAATTTTAAAAGTATTTTCATTTTTATGCGAACGGGAAGTTTTCAAGGCTTTAAAAATATATACAAGCGTGTTTTTACGAGTTTGTTTATTAGAATATGACTTTATTGTAAAAAATGTTGTACTATTCATAAGAGGTGCTAATTTATTGATTTTATGGGCTTTGCGAGGAATGTTTGAAAATAATTTTCCTTAATGTTAAACATAAGTACCTAGTATATTAATTATTACCTATATTTTTCGGTAGGTGCGGCTGCTGGTTCAACCAGCTTCTCATCTCATCGATGTACTTCGACGAATCTTCCAGTGCTTTGTTCTCCGACATTTTTTATTCTGAAAAAAAAAAACATTTTTGTTATCACTAATCAGTAAGCCCTTCCTATTGCTTGAAATACAATTATAAGTGAATAAAATAATGTCTAAGTGTTTCTATTTCTTATTGAAAGTGACTAACAAGAAAATACGGATTAGAATTTGGATTGTCCGATTTATTATGTTTTTTGTTTGCATTTAGGTACTTAAATTCAACATAGTTAGATATGGAATTTAATATTATGTAAAATTTTGAAAAATGAAATAGCTCACTAATGTTTGTTACTGTTAATTGTATATACTTAAGTTGTCTTTTAATTTATATAATTATACGTGGAGGTTAATATAAATACACAAATGGAAATGAGCATTGAAATAATATGAAGAATATGAACGTGTAGTATGTGGCTATTGTTCATTAATAGGAAGCCATAAGGAAACAAATCTTTCACGATTTAATACCCAATAATACATGATTGCACATTATTTTTACTAAGTATAAATTGCATTATAGATAGCGCACGTTGATTGCAGCGTTTGTCAAGTTTAAGATGGTGAATTTACGTAAAATTATATCTATTCATATCAATAGTTTGTGCAACGATAGTTTTTCGTAATACCTACCCATGCACCATGTTATCTATACTAATATTATAAAGCTGAAGAGTTTGTTTGAACGCGCTAATCTCAGGAACTACTGATCCGATTTTAAAAATTATTTCAGCGTTAAATAGCCCATTTATCGAAGAAGGCTATAGGGCTATATAAATCATCACACTAAAACTAACAGGAGCGGAGCAATGCGGGTAAAACCGCGAGGCACAGCTAGTAATAATTATTACCAATAGTATTGAATAGGTACCTACGTTTGTTTAAACTTTGAACTAATTATTTTGATATTTTATTGCTCAAAATATTCAACCTAGTTGTTATTATCATCCAGCGATGATGATGATGGGAATTCCCAAAAGATAGTTTCCTATACAAAGTGCAGGCACTATGTATAGGAATACGATTTTAAAATATCAATCCAAATATAAATAATTTTTCAAATCGGACCAGTAGTCTTCTTCAAACTCTTGAGCTATATACCTAATATTATAGTATGTATATAGATGTATGAGTACAAGCTGCACTCAGTCATCACTCATCAGTGGTTTCGCCCGCGAACGAATCCGCGAGCAAAATCAAGTGAACGCAGAACGAGTTACAAACACATCCATCCTCACAATTTCACAAACTTTGCCATTTATAATATTAGAAGTATCTTCATTTTTATGCGAACGTGAAGTTTTCAAAGCTTTAAAAATATATAAGTAGGTACAAGCGTGTTTTTACGAGTTTGTTCATTAGAATATGACAACTAATTATTTTGATATTTTATTGCTCAAAATATTTAACCTAGTTGTTATTATCATCCAGCGATGATGATGATGGGAATTCCCAAAAGATAGTTTTCGGATTTTAAAATATCAATCCAAATTAAAAAACAAAATTTTACACAATTTTTTTTAACTTGACCTTTACAATTCATTTTATCTAAGAAAATAGACCGTATAACAAAGCGTTATCTCTGCCAAATCATCACCGTGGTCACATAATGTTTCGCGATTGGTATACATATTTCATTATACATTATACATTCAATTATTATGATAAATAATAGGTTTAAACAGTGACATTATTTATTTTATTTTTCTACTATTTTTTTTTCTACTATTTTTTTTGCAGATATTTTAATAAAAACACCGACATTATAATATGTAATACATATTATCCAGCGGATACCCATATAAGTTCATAGGTACAATTCTATCTTTACTAATTACTTATTGATATTAATTACATCATGCAGCTTATTGTATCTCCGATAGTCATTTGTTATTCTTATCACAAACGATTAGCAACCTATAAATCGCTAACAATGCAATCTTATCTAATGACTGAGGTACCTACATAATAAAATCTTATTTTTATAATTTATCTTAAAATATTGCAGTATTTGATTATGATTATATAATGTTGGTACAAATTGGTTTACTTAATGATCTAAGGGTTTACCAGACACCTCTACTCATGCAATATTCGACATACGTTTTTCACTACATAAGTAGAAGCATTAAAAATAATAATTATTATTATTTTTTATTATTATAAAGTGACAAAGCCATTTATTTTACTTATTTACAAAAAAAAACTGAGCTAATACAATTCGGGACTAGTTAGGTTGTTTAAATATTATCTAGCGGTCTAGTGTGTGACTATATTATGTACCTAATTCAATTAAAACAATGCAGGTACCTATGTTTTCTGTATAAAATATTTAAGTAATTTAACTATTTAGTAATCTCTGGTAATGCAGTAAATAATACATCTCAATTGGTAAATTGTCTACTAGGTATTTGACAATGGTTATAGCTAATGGTGTAGATATCCCTAATTATTGTCTTTGCATCTAATTAGGCTTTGACGTATCATTATCAAGACACATCATCAATCCCCATAATTCCTATCTAAAGTATACATTTTTATGTCGTTGTTATTTTAATCAATTGAAACATGTGTTATTAAAATACCTACTGTGGTAGTGGAAATTTTCAGATTGTATAATTATTATTATCCGACAGTTATGTCATAAAAATACAACTCGAAAGTACTTGTAGGTCACTAATCTTATCTTTTAGTACACATAGGATTCTCACGATGTGCGAAGATCTGGGTAAATACTAAATATAGCACAAAATGTAACCAAGGTTTAAAATTTTAACTTCATATTTATATCTAGGTACCTAACTAGCTGCCCCAGCAGACGTTGTTCCACCCCGTTGCCCCATTTTCGTGCGTTTTCCACATTAGAACCTTCCTTGGTCCTTCGAAAACGGCTATATATAAAGTCGGCTATTTTTTTAACAAACACGCAAAAAATTGCCGAATTTATCGAGCCCTTCTCGAATTTTACGATTAGCAACACATTAGACGAATCCTTTTAATTATAAAGACAATATAATTAATTAATGATGTACTTATAACTAAACAAAAGAGAAGAGATAACTATAACACGTGATTAAAATAACGATAGTTAAGTACATTTGCACAGTATTACAATAGGTATATTTCGTATATTTTTACATTTTTTGTAAGTACGCGTGCACCGATTATAGATATTGTACCTACCTAGTTAGATTAAATTACTGATGTCTAAAATATCATAATATTTTTATCATAATGATGGCTGGTTAATTCATCGTATCGTAAAATAATTTGGAAAATCCAAAAGTGCACGCCTCATAATTTTTTTTTAATAAATATTTACTAATTATTATTTTTGTTTATTTAATAACAATTAAACCACATCGAATCAGACCCTGAAAAATGAAAGGGTTCTATTCCTGAGCATACTCAAGCGTAAGAGAAAAAAAAAGACTCGATTAGTAAAGTATTTCGGTCGCTATCGTGTTAACAAGAAAAAGGATCCGCACATACAGACACACGGACGTCCAAGACAGAACTTTTTTAAACTGTTTTTTAACTAGTTTAAATAACAAAAATGACATCAAAAATATCATGAACGTTAAGAATAGTGTTTTTTCTTAATATGTGTGTGTATGTATTATCTTACAAGTGCAATGTATGATACATAAAGACATTTTAAGTTTGAAAAATCAGATGTTTTGCGCGAAGTGACAGTAGTACCCACCTCAACGCTTCGCTTATGAGGCGTGCAAAAAAGTTCGTCGTATTGTTTTGGTTTAAACGTGGAAAATAGTGTTAATAAAATAGGTACTTAGGTACTTGAAAAGATCTAACTAACTGTTAAAAAATCTAGAGAAAAAATACTCTAAAAAGAACCTCCGTCTTTTTTAAACGTCAGTTAAGCATAGTATGACCCATAAGTGCCTTGGTCCCAAATTTACGTACTCAAAAAATTTGAACCGCTTAATCCGGTTTGGAAGACTGGTTTTATGACCACTGCATCAATTACAATGAAAAAATACAACATATGTACCTATCTACACAACAATACTACATTACATTCATTTTATGTTTCCAGTAAGTGCATTAATTTAGTCTCTGTATCTTTAAAATAAAAAAATAAAACAATATTTAAAGCATTTGATTCAGAAAAGCAAAAAAAAATCAATAAAGATTTCAAATTGTAGAGTTTTGCGTGGGAATAAACCTATGTTGGAAGTTTCTCACATTTCTTTTTATTTTGCTATTTTAATACAATAATTGTTGTTGCAGTTATAAGTGGGTAATATACAACCAGATTTCTTTTTTAATCAACTAGTAATTAATAACAACGTCGCTATCATTATAGGTACATATTATATTATTATTTATTATGATAAATAGATTTTTTAACTATGTAGTACTTTTAATAGAGGCATGTATAACTTGTTTTTATATTATACATTCATAATAGGTATCTACCATGTATTTAACCTTAGACTATAAGTGTACAATTATTAATTGCAACTCACAATAATAAGAGAAAAATATTCACCAAGTACATGTTTTATATCGTTTCTAAGATTAAGACGCAGTTGTTTATTGGATACGTTAAAATATATATTTCCTGTTGCAAAACATTATTAAACGACACGAGGAAAAATTACCAAAAAATGTCATCATAAACCCTTTATTATCATAAACGACTGCATTACTTGATGACTTCCTCTTTTTCAATACTTGGTTAAATTTATTTATAATGGTTGTTAGTTGTTACATTACAGATATCTAACAATACCTAGGTACTTCCTACGTTTCTCGTATAATAGCATTATTCTAATAAGATCCAACATCCCACATTTTTTACTCTAAAATTACTTATCTGATTTATAAAAAATATGTAGCGGTCTATAGTCTTAGATACATAGCTTAATACATAATTCAATTCATTTCCCGTTTAAAGTTTAAATTAACAGATGAAAACAACTCACTTAACAATCGAAGTCCTTTGATCAAAACTGAACACTTAAATAAAATATATCTATCACACACGTTTGAAGGCCAGCGCGTATTCACGATAACTGGTGGATTGGACCTTGCTAGTTGGTGGCGTTGACGTAACAACTCAAAGTGTCGCCTGCGCGGGCGCAGATCTATACAAGTATACACTCTTGCTCTTGTGTCTTGGATCAATTTATCAATACTATGTGATACTATGCCGTAGTGCCGGTCACTCACATTCGCACGGACATTTGAAAATTTATTTAGCCTACAAGTTCGCAAACATTCGTACATTGTGCGAATGTTTGTACGCAAGTGGAAACGCTACAGCGTTATCGTGGTCGCGACGCGGCCGCGGGCGCAATTAATAAAACTATTAGGATACAGGTGCTAATTATTAATAGCGATTAAATATTTTGTGGCTATTTATTTTTATTTTATTTTTTGAGCGATAGTAACTTCTAGTGGTGACAAAAATATTTTTTTTGAGAAATGTGAACCGATTCCGACCGAACCGACGTATCTAGTCGCTAAAGTAGCCAGGAATTTATTGAATTGTAGTAGTATTGTTTTACGGAAGGCTATAGGTACTGACTACCTACTAATCGTTATTAATTATTTTCTACTGATTTTCTGATGAGCGATAATATCCTCAACCAAAACAAAAATTATATTTAGGTAATATGGTAAATGGGAAGCTTTGATACGCTATATGACCACATGATTGAAAGGGATGAACTAAGTACTATCTACAACAGCTTTCTTAAAATATATTTAAAACTGTTTCAAATTCAAATTTATTTCTTACGCAATTAGTAGAAAGTAAAAACCTACATTATACTTGAGTGACCGTATAAATATTTACTATATTTTTTTATATACCTGAGCTGAGATGGCTGGAGTGTTAATTATATACTAAGTTAATATACTATATTAACAACTAGCTGCGCTTCGCGGTTTCACCCGCGTAGCTCCGCTCCTGTTGGTCTTAGCGTAATGATATATAGCCTTCCTCGATAAATAGGCTATCTAACACCGAAATAAATTTTCAAATCGGACCAGTAGTTCCTAATGAGCGCGCATCAAACAAACAAACTCTTCAGCTTTATAATATTAGTATAGTTAGATACAAACCATGACAATCTGAACAGGTATGGTTTATTCCTTGCATGTAGCTACACCACTGCGGATCCTTGCAACTTGGTCTACGGGTTATCAGTTATCACTTATCACTAAGCTTATTGCTTTTCGAGCGATCGAGCGACGATCGCAGTAGTTATACCCTTATACGCCTGAAATTTGACAGAAAACAATTCATCAGTAATACCTAGTTACTTTATCTTTACTTAGAGCGGGCTCCAAGGAGATGTTCGTTTGCATAAATAGCGGACCTAAATCTGACTTCTGATATATATTGTATAGATCCCAGACATCCTATAGACAGATGTTGCCAACCAGTTTTGTGGTCCCCTTCCCGCACCCCGGTAATTAAATATGGCATACAAAGAAAAAAATAAACATTTCCAAAACATGCCGCGTGGGGTATCAAATGAAAGAGCTTATTGAGTAGATCACGAATATATAGCATACTATAACATTTCTTACACTTTCTCTAAGATTTTTTTAGAAAATTTACGAAAATGGTCCATTTTTGAGTTAACTTTAAACCACTATAGATTGAAAACTCATGAATATCTTAATCTTAATATCTTAATCTTAATCTTAATCTTAATACTATTATAAAGGCGAAAGTTTGTAAGGATGTATGGATGTATGGATGTATGGATGTATGGATGTATGGATGTTTGTTACTCTTTCACGTAAAAACTACTGAACCGATTACAATGAAATTTAGCACACATATAGAGGGTAACTTGGATTAACACATAGGATAGGTTTTATCCCGGAAATCCCACGGGAACGGGAACTATGCGGGTTTTCCTTTGAAAACGCGGGCGAAGCCGCGGGCGGAAATCTAGTATAGTATAAACTTGAAAATATACTCGCCATCTTTGAATGCTCCCCCCACTCCCCCATGCAACTATTTCACTGTACGAACTATTGAATCGTAAACAATGGACTATTGTTAATTATTTAAAATAATAATTTAAAAAATATATTCATGTGTTTTCAATCTATAGTGGTTTAAAGTTAACTCAAAAATGGACCATTTTCGTAAATTTTCTAAAAAATCTTAGAGAAAGTGTAAGAAATGTTATAGTATGCTATATATTCGTGATCTACTCAATAAGCTCTTTCATTTGATACCCCACGCGGCATGTTTTGGAAATGTTTATTTTTTTCTTTGTTTGCCATATTTAATTACCGGGGTGCGGGGAAGGGGACCACAAAACTGGTTGGCAACATCTGTCTATAGGATGTCTGGGATCTATACAATATATATCAGAAGTCAGATTTAGGTCCGCTATTTATGCAAACGAACATCTCCTTGGAGCCTGCTCTAACTTATTTTATATATTAATATACTTAGGAAAGAAATGATTTCATGTTTGTTTGTTAAGAATTAATTAAAAAAAACTATTGTGATTTCAATTCCTGTGCATCACGATCAAATCGTTCCGATTTATGTTTTGCGTTATGCTTTTTGTATACTTTTATGTTTGTTTTTCTACCAATGAATGGTACATCTTTACCGAATCGATATTTACTATTAGCATGGGCGATTGGATATATTTTCTCATAACCTGGGTAAGGCGGAACAAAGTTTCTCTGTCTACGGAACAAAGGGTGTATTCACATAGGTAGGGGAAAGGGGCCTAAAGTGGGCACAGAGCCTAAAGAGGGCACTCAGTATAGTATCGGAATTTTAAATAATGGCGCGCGCGCGACTCGTGAGCACGATCCCCACACCCCTCCCACCTCGCGGCAGTCGTTGGATTCGCCTGCGAGCACGCATTCACAAGCTGAAACAAATAAATGTTTTTCGACGATTTTTGAAAAATATTGCAAGGTATGTAATATGTGTTCTTTTTATTTTGGTGTTTACAATCCTTTAACGAAAATTTGTTAGTTATTAAGTGGCTATCTGGCCATATATTGGTTCCATAAAAATCCACGTGTCTAAAAATTTTGAGGTAGAATTTCGTCTGAACCTTTCAAATGTCGAAAAAGGCAAAGCGGGTAGGGTAAAGCGGGCACGCGCCCGCTTTGCCCCGTCCGCTAAAATGTTACATTCTTTTGTTAATTTGCTTTTTCCTTTCAGATGACCGCTTATGACCGTCGTAAATATAAGCGTAAAACTTCACAAGCCTCATGGCAACGCTCAACTATGCAGCAAACAAAACGAGAAGTGCAAGAGTTAGGAAAACCTGTCAAAAAAGTAACAACTAAATATGGGATTCCAAGAACGACATTGCAGACATCTTAAATTGGGTTCGTCTAATGTAAAGCTTGGTAGGTTTACTACTTACCTACTGTCTTTTCTACGGAACAAGAAATGGAGCTTTTGGAATACGTATTCCACATGGACTCTTTATTTTACGGGCTGTCTAAACAAGAATTTTTGGAACTTGTATACCTGCCTATTACATTATTTTAGGATTTATAAAAAAAAATATATATGAAATAATTGTATCGCTTATTAGAGACTAAATAATGATAGACTGTAAACAGGGCGTTATTTTTTTAAATATTATTTCAGATATATCTGGAAATATTGTACCTAAAAGTTTAAAGCTCCTAAGAAGTTCCTTTGCTTCATATATTCATTTAAAAATAATTGTATGACTGTTTGAAATACATAACTTATAAAATATTTTTGTGTCTTTTACTCTATTTATTATTGTTTATATTATTTGTGGCTGTATATTTTGAAATCTACTGTTTAAATCCAGGCATGCCCGCTTTACCCAACTACTGCCCGTTTTGCCCCAAACGAAAGCCCGCTTTAGGCCTCCCCTTCGGGCAAAGCGGGCAATCGTAGGCTTTTAGTAATCTGTTAATAATTATTATATACTTTAACTTTTGACAAATTTAACTACTTAGCATTCAAAAGTATTTATTAATGGAACTTTTGGCTAAAAAATAAATGGATTAACTTCTTTTCAAACTTCATTTTTTTTAATTTTCCCGTAAGGTGCCCCCTTTGGGCCCATCTCCCCTATATTATTTGTGACGTTTTATCACGGTGGAATACTACGCAGAAAAAACAGTACAGGATGAAGTGCAGAATTGTGACCAGAGTACTTCCGATTATATTAATAAATATTTACTTCCATAAACAGTGAATTTAATTACAGTCCTGACTCCTGCCAGACGTGTAACCATGTAGGTGCAATTACTTTTCTTATGGCATTCAGCTGATCAACATATTTTTTTTTAAGTGGGCCAAAATCGTGCCTAGTTAAAAAATATCGCAATAGATTTGTACAGTACTTAGTTTAGTAGTTAGTTCACCGACACTACCCCGTTTTTTATGCGAATTCGGAGTTATGCGATTTTACTTGCTGACCGCCGCACATCATCAAAAGGGGAAGTAAAAAGACATTTTAACCCAACAAGACTCGAAAAATACTGTATTTGGATTTAAAAAATTCGTAAAATATGACTTTCGAAAACTATAATAGCAAAGTTGCATTTCCACTAACGCAAATCCCAATTACGCGCGCGCGGCTATCGCTTGGGGATCCGAGGGATTTACTCCGAGCCCTGAGGTTTATTACTGTAAGTACTGAAATTATTAAAATAAATCGTATGCTCTGTTTTATATTACATAGGACGTTCGAGATATTTTGCTGTAATTTGGAAAATATGCAATTCGTTTTATAGGTTCATACTAGTAATTACATATAATGATTTAAACAATTAAAAATTTAACAAGCCAGGAATTAATGGAAGTGACGACAATGACACAATTTAAGTTTTCGCTAATATATAACTAATTACTTTTACGTAACTTATAAGATGAAATGATTATTAATAACTAGACATCGGATTATATGCACTAACAAAATGCCAAAATATGCATGCAAATATGCACTAAAAAAGGCCGAAATATGCACTAAAAACGACTGATATGCCTAAAATATGCACAATACAAAATCAAAAAACCTTTATTATTTTTATATATTTAAATCAAAGATTGTGCAAAAACAGTGAAATTTTATTGAAATTAAGTATTAGTCCGGGATACATCGCCCATTTTTGCAAGTGATTACTATCAAGCTAATTTTTCGTGAGTAGCTTTATTTTGATGAGATGCTCAATAATTTCATGAACGAAACTCTCGATTGTGGTAGCTTACAGAAGTATCAAGGATAAATTTTTTTGATTTGACGGTTCTCAAATATTTATTACGCAATTTGTAGGACAATATGTCTGTTGAATTATTTAAGTATTAAATAAGTGAAAATAAAAAAATCAGCTGGTTACTAATCATTTATGATAACTTCGTTATCGATACACATTGGAAAGGGGGACTCTTTGATCAAACCATAGATTTTGTAGGACAAATATTTTTTCGAATAATTTAGATAATTATCTTGAGATTGTACAAAAAAAAACATTCAATTAGTAATTAATATTTGAGAACCATCAAATCAAAATATTTTATCCTTGTTTCCTCTGGTAGCTACCACAATCGAGAGTTTCATACATGAAATTATTGGGCATCTCATCAAAATAAAGCTACTCACGAAAAATTAGCTTGATAGTAATCACTTGCAAAAATGGGCGATGTATCCCGGACTATATAGTTTTAGTGCCAATATAGAATTAAGCATTTTTACCAAATTTTCGAGCACAAATTTGTGACGTTTGTCACCCGCGAGCGCAGTGTTGAAACCTTAGACCTTTCCGGGCTAAATCTAGCCTTTTTTTGGAATTCAACCCGTGTTTTAAGTTTTTAGCCTCAAAAGGGTAATCTAGCCCTATTTTGAATGGCTCAAAATTTACTTATAATGGAGCCCATTTTGTAATTTTTTGCCATTTTACCATGCCAAAATAGGGTTTGTTTACTCGCTGAGCGTTCTGATTGGCTAATAAAGGTTTGTCGACCAATCAAAACTCCCGCTACTTAACGAAATATGCACGATTGGGGAAAAAGGCTAAAATATGCACTAACGCCGTAATTAGAGAGTTTTATGCATTTGCATATGCAAATATGCAAATGCATATAATCCGATGTCTATTAATAACTAAACATGTTAATAATAAAAAAATATATCACCTATGATTGCATTTTCATTATATTTTACTTATGTAGGTATAACTTATGCAAAGATAATCTCTGAACCTTGATGTTAGTACAACCAAAATAATTACAAATTTTAAATGATTGAACATGAAATAAACATAGTACCTACCTAATAATAAATTTTCATCAATTACAAATAGTCGAGAAATTAATTAGGAATTATTATAAATATTTACCAATGGATATATATTACCTATGTAGTTTTTTTTTTATATAAGTACCTAGTTCATATATGTATAAGTAGAATATTATATTAAGTACCACTGAAAGACAAAGGAAATTATGCAGGAAAAGAAAATAAAGAAAGTATCACGCCTCTTACCTTCGCTTAGGACTTGCAATCTCATTACAGATTATGCTTCTTGCTGTAAAACATTAATAGTTACTCAATAGGTTCCTATTATTTTTGAGATTATTTTATTATGTTTTAATTTTGCCGCGCTCAGTTCATATGAAGCGCACTTTAGATGAAAACCAAACCAAAATATCGAAGAGAAGAATAAAAGATATCACTTATCAATAAGAAATAAGCCGAGTGGTAAAGGCGAGTATAGCTATCAAAATTTATTCGGTAATTGGAGAAAAACTAGGGGTAAAAATTGAAAATGTATATTTTTAAGGTTTAGGTTCACTGACATCTTTAATTTGACACATTAATTAAATGTGAAATGTCAAACCTTAGTGGGTAGTACACACAAAATCAGAAACACACAGTCTAAACAACCGTTATAAGTATCGTAAAATATGTGTTTTATTTTAAAGCAAAATTATCAATTTAGCAATATAAATAATAATAAATATAGAGTAGTAAATTATTAACATTACAATAAATCAATAAAAATTGTAAAGTGTTTGAACGTGATATCTTGAACGAATCCGTAACCAGTAATACCATTACCAAAAATGTAATTTTACGAATGATGATGTTTCTACAGAAATAAATGCAAACATTAAAAGAAGGATTTTGAAAGTAAGCGAAATTATTCTTATAAATACGAACATAATAATAATTACTTGTTTAAATTTTACAATGAATTTTATTTGTGTAAAATAAAAAAATTGTATGCTTTTAGTTCTAGCAACACTGTCTCTACTTGCTACAAGTTTGCGCATGCGCCGAATGGCGATATTTCAGTGAAATAATCTTTGAACTAATATTTTTTAACTATGAAATTTTGTCATTAGATTGTATTTATATAGGTATATTATTATCAAACTGAATAATTTTCTTTTTTAAAATTTATAAAGTCAATTCTTTTGATTTATATGTAAAAGTGACTTCAGTGAACCATTGGTGGCCATTACAAAACCTAAACTTTTTATCGGGACAAATGTCCATTTGATGTTTCGGCGACGTTGTGAAGCTAATCAAAAATTGCGTACGGTTCTTTTCAAGTTATTTTCATTGTGTAACGTGTTGTGGTATTCAATGTAACGAAGCCGTCCCGATAAGTCTGTATAAAAATTGTTTTGTACCGACGAAATTTATTTGGGTTGACTTCCAGCATTGAAAAGGTGTTGTCAATTGTTAGGTTTTTCCGTTGTCGTTTTCATGTCTACTATTGATGATTGTGAATAATTGGAAAAAAATTCGATACGCGTTTATGAAATCTACCATCCGTCGTGGTAAAAGTTCTACCAGTTACCACCTACATAGCTTGTTGTTACTCTTCAATGAGCATAACATTGGCACAGCGACCTATAATCGTTTATAGTAATACAAAATTTAATTAAATCAAAGCCATCGGTTAGGACATTACTCATATGCGATCGTTAATAGTAGACATTCCCGTTATATTAGACCATTCGCGAGTCGCCGAAACATTTTTGCGGTTACAGTGTGACGAAAATGATTTTGAGATAAATTCTACAGTGTAGTGATTATAGTGTTGAAAAGGAAGAAAAAAAATAGTAATAGTTAAAATATTGAGGCGTGGATTGGTGTAGTGTATGTTATGGCGAGATTGCAGTGCGATAGTTACTAGTCGTGGTGAAATGGACTGCGGCGTGGTGAGGGCCCGTTTGACTGTGGGCACCAGGAGTCATCTGGCGTGTCGGATATAGACACACAGAGCTACTTATATTATGAATAAACGTGACGGCAATAAGGATAAAGAACGTCAGAGTGACGACAAGAGAACTTCCACGTAAGTCTACCTTTTAGAATACATTTGATAGATACCGATTTATGTTCAATATCATCACTTGCAGGTAACCGCTGGTCACTATTTAGCTAAGTGGCGGTGCAGATAGTTGTTATAATTTGCTTTAAAAACTTGCTAATGTACAGTTTGTTTGAATGTGTTTCATCCTGAATTGTAAATTTGCTCTTGTTTTATTAATTAAATAATCTCAAGATAGAAATGGGCGGATCTAGTTTAATTTATTTTCCTTCCATTATACATTAGTCATTTTATCCATACTTAAGAAGTTTTATCATTGATTGTATTTTTATCAAGTGTTGTATTTAATAATGTCTTTGACTAGTAAAGTGTACAATATAGATAAATGATAAATATTCAGCTTTTAGAGATAATTTGATGTAATATGTCTGCAGTGATTTCGTGCATACCATATTGGTTCCTTAGCATGGATTTTCTATATTCCTGATTTAAGCCTTAGGTCTTAACTTTTTGAAGTTAACAATGAATATTTAATTTATCCCTGTGGGGATTGAAAATTTAAATGTTTTTAGAGTGAAATATGCATTTAGGAATCTACATTGTGGAAAAATATTTGAATTCCACCTTGCATTCCTCTTTCTTTTTAGAATAATTGTCTCAAAATGTCTCATTGCATTAAATTCATTACAAGAATAAAGCTGGTTCAATATTTCAAGCCGTACACCTTAAGTTTTTCTGGTCTAGGTTGAGCAGGAAGCAAACTTGTAACTTAACTGCCTTGCTTTTGTGGATTTTGCAGTCAATGAACTTCTGTTGAATTCACATATTTATTATAAGCATTGATATTTGATCAAAATTAAACCATCTCATAGTACATCTGTAGCTGATCATATTTTCTTATAAAGTAAATATTTGTAGCTGATAGACATATTTTATGTTTGGACATGTAATTAAATCAACTTACTCACTATTTTAATTAATAAAGACATATGGCTGTAATTTCAATAAACATTTTGAAATAAACTGCTCCTGTTACAAATTATTACCACTTATTATTTCTTGATTTTCATATTCACTATTACCATATTGAAGAAGTGGATTGACTTGTCCGATTAGTTTTCTGTTCATTTGTATAACCTCTTATAAAACATCAAAGTATCAATACTATAATACCTACTCACCATTTGTTATTGTTATTGATTTTTATGAAATAATTGAAAAAGGTTTCTATTTTGTTTAAATATAGACCCAATTATTGTTAGGAATATTTAAATTCCCATTTATAAAGAGCAAGTTGATTTATTTATGAGTTCATTTACCTTTATCCTTTGCATCAAGACAAAATCTTTAATGAATAATCTGTATTAGACATTGTTTTCACATCTAGCAACACAGATTGATTCAACCAATAATATTAAACTAGTGAATCACAATATGTAAACATCTTTCTGCCTCATACAATACTCTTGATAACACTTCTTAATAAAAACATCACTTGCTTATCTACAATACAACTCAAATTGTGATAAATATAAACTTACTGTAGAAACAAAATGATATAATAGTTTGTTTTAATGAAATTGCAAAATTTGTGCTCAAACAATACAAGAAAAATGGCCCTTATTGTTAGTGGTGTGATTTTGAGAGAAATTTCGAAAAACATCCAGTTGGTCATGCTATTTTGAGTGGTTTTTACAAGTGATTCAGTATAGTGATTTGTTGAGAAGCTAACAAATATGTATTTTATAATTGAGAATAGTGACAGACTGCCTATTAGCATAAATACTTGTGATGCATAGAAAATTGTAAGTATATTAACTAAGTTGTATAACTTTAGACTTGAATGATTAAACTTCATCGTTTTTAAATTGCAAATTATTAATTTGATACATAAATGTTTATGTTCAATCAATTGGTCAAATCAGTTTCAATACAAATTTAGAAAACACAATGGTTAGTCTGAAAACTTTAGGCATTGCCGGATCTATGAATAGATAAATTGTCATATATATATAAAAATAATAAACTATGCAGACAGCAATAATTTATTGATACACATTTTTGAAATTTTAGGTCTTATTGAGCATATTATTGTGGACTTGTAGTGGTTGCATGCGGTGCAACTAAAACTTTCACTTTTAGACTCAATGCCAATAATGGTTGGTATGATTCACTGCAGTCAGTGTACACTGAGCTATACTGAAGTGTACATTATTTTGTGATTGTTTTATACTAAATTCACATAATTGTGTAATTAAAAAATATACTTTTTAAAATGACTACAAAATATATAAAGATATAGGCAGCATTAATTAATTTTTTAATTAAAAAATAAAGGATATATTTTCTCAAATATGATTATAAATTATTATGGCCATGAAATATGTTGTTATTTATAATTCCAAATAATTATTATCTAGTCTAGATTAGGTACCTATAAACTGTACAATTACTTGAATATAACCACACCGGTTCTCTAAGATCTATTAATTTCTAGTTAATCAATAAACCTTTACTCGAACAGCATACCTAGGTTATGTTGAATTCATTTATTACTTATTTGATAATGGTTTACTTAGTCACTAAAGAAAGATAAGAATATACCTTGATACCTACTGAATTTAATCTCAGAACTGTTTGTTTATTAGGAAAATATTTAAATCTACAGCATGATAAATTAACATTAGTGTTTACTGTTTCAGTAATTATAATAATAAAGTTTAATGAAATACATGTATAATTGAAATTTTTATCAATGTATTTTCAATGAGGAAACTAAAACATGTGATGATATCATCAAATAAAAAATAATTTATACATGTTTATTATATGCATCACAAATTCAAAATGCTATTTGGGACCTCTACTAAGGCTAGCCTTGAAAAAGTCAATGACCTATTGACAGGCAGCAATTTACAAGGTACTATCCATCAAGTCCATGCTGTCACTATGTTAACCTCTATAATATAATTGAATTATGTATTGATTGAAAAAATTGTATTTGAAATTTATTTTTTATTAAATTAGGCCTTAATTAAGCAGCAGTAATAATAATAAATCCAATCCTGTTGCTATCTAGAACTATAATATTTTTATATCTATCCAGTACCTAAATACTTCACTATTAATATTGAAGTCAGTCTAACTTGCTTTATCAAAAATGAAAGTCTCTTTTCCTCCTTACCTCCTAGTTACTTTTATATAATGAATGTAAAGAGATAAATAAAAACACTTACATACATAATCAACAATTCCATTTTACACTATTACAATTAAATTTAATATAGTTATTATGTACACTAGAATACTAGTTTCATTTACAGAAGCACCAATGCAAAACATCAATAAATATTACACAATGTCAAAAGTAGTAATGCTGGCAACTTGTATCAAGGAAATGCTATAAATAAAATATAACATGCCATCGTATACTATAAAAATAAACACACCACAAACATTTTATTTGGTATTATTATACTAGAATCACTCCTCACTTTATCACATGGATTTGATAATATTCAGCAATCACCAGTGTCATGAAGCATGATCAATCTGATATAAGTGTAGTTTCTACTGTAACAGTGACATGATGTGTTAATTTATTTATTTGTTGTGATGTGAACAAGTGTGAGACATAACATTACAAATGTATTGTTGTGAAATTCTAAACGTTGGAATAAAAAAACTGTAAATCATATGGTTGGAGGTGGACGGCTTATGGCTTATGGGTATGGGAATTTTATTAAATATGATAATAATATTAATAACACACTCTTTGCACCAAATACATTTGAGTAAAGATTTTTGTTGTGCATTATGTTATACTAACTGAGAAAATTAATAGTAAAAATAAAAAATAAATTGTTTAATTCATTCATTTCGTATTGAATTAAAACAGTATCAAATTGATTCAAAGAAATCAGCAATCCATTACATAATATCTTCCATATATTTTTATATAAATCCAATTTTATCTACCAACCAGACACAACTTCAAATAGTAGATTGAAACACTTCATAAATACAGGAATTTGTATACATAACACTGCCCAGTGTTTTAACTCAATCAATAAATTGCAAGCACTATGCTATTTTGTTTAGTTACAATAATTCTAATTTAAGTAAACAAACATAGCCACATTGTTGCAGGTCTGTTCTTCAAAATGATATTAAATGTTGCAGCCAACTAGCTTAATCAGTCATTTTATTAAACTCCTAGGCTCTAATAAATAAGACCTTTTAACATTTATTGCAATCATCATGCTTAGACTCTTCATAAATTAGTAATAAATGTAGAACAAAAATTAATTAAAGTAAATTTTATCTAGTTTTCAACAACATTTTCAGTAAAATTTAAATTTCAGCAGTTGTTCACCTCTATAATATTTACATTATTCATCCTGTTTCATTGAATAATTTTTGCATTAAGCACATACAAAATATGACAAAATATAATAATATTGAAGCCATAATAATATTCACTCTTAACATTTAATATCAAGTTAGTACAATACATAAGATATTGTTTTCACCAGCAAATAGGTGAGTTGTTAGTTCTAAATTTTAATGTTCAAGTATTAATAGCTTGATAAATTACTGGATTTCATTCATCTATTAATTAAAGGGAGCCTTTTAAGAAAGTCACTACTGACTAGGCTCTTCTTGAAATGACTGATTAAGCTGCTTAGCTGAAACATACATGTATCATTTACCATAAATAACAGCAATTCATAGATTTTTACATTTCACATTTGTGTTAGTATAAGCATTGAGCCTGGTATTCATGATAAACATTTATTTGCAACAAAGTTGAATTAACATGTTGAGGGCTTGCTGTGCTGTGTATTGCAGATTTGATAATGCATGTTGAAAAGATCTTGCTCGAAGATCCACGATTAAATCAAGTTTTTATTTTTGTTGATCACAACATTGTTGATGAACTGTTGCTCAACAAATGTTCACCATGAATACCAAGTCGTCAGTGTTTAAGGGTTGGTTCACACGTTTGCAGCGCAACCGGCGCGGTGGGTGGACGCGGCGGGGGCGGAAGCAGCGCGATGCACACGTCGCGGCACTCCGTCACGTCGTCCTCCGGCGTCCTTATGGTCGGGCCCAACTTCCGCGTCGGCAAGAAGATTGGATGCGGCAATTTCGGCGAACTTAGGCTTGGTGAGCATTTTAGAGTCAATGTTGTCTTGCTACAAGAATGTTCTCAAACCATTTTGTTGGGTTAGAATTAGGGATGTTGTAACTAAATGCGTAGTACATTCACACACGTCTAGGAACCTCAAGAAGCATCTATCTTATCAAACACTAAAATAAACTGCTAACATTTATCAAGGGAATGCCATAAAGACACCGTGCTGTATTCGGTCGTGGCAATCTTATAGATTGCCCCCAATTGCCCTAGATAAAATCGTGACCCTACAGGCTACAATATATTTCGGTCTGTTATCAAGGAGTCGCACGAGTGCAAACGAAAATTCTCGCAACAGGCGTTCTCTCGCTTAATACAGTACGCGTACTACAAAATTGTACTGAGAAAATTTCCCTCATTTCGACAAATATAACTTTATCTTTTATTATCTTCTAATGAAAATTGTATGTAATTAATAATGAGGAATTAACAGATTTTAACGATAACGGGGAATCACTATGAATAATACTAGTTTGGAATACATACATTTAACTAGTTATTATCAATACATATGTAGTATACCTACTTGCATATAAATAAACTTAACAGATAAGCCGGGTATGCATTTGGAAACTTGTATAATCTACATAATTATTTATTATTGGTTACGTTTGCCAAGTGTTATGCAGTCGGATCGTTTCGGCGTGTCTACGTTCAATCAGCTGAAACCTAATGTTTTCCTTAGAATATATTCTCTGTATCGGATATATCGTGCATACCTTGTCAATGCACTGATAGCGCTCTTAGACAGCTGATGTGCAAAGTTGCCACACAGGTTCCATTGCTCTACCGGTCTTAACTCTTAACGCACTCGACACATTCTGCTACTATATTTTTTATTTGACGCCACATCAGTTAATTAAATATACATTAAACAAATTGGAAATTTCACTAAGCCGGTAATGGTGTGGAAGAATTCAAAAAACAGGGAATTGAAAAACAGGGAGAATAGTACTGAAGAGTGTCTAAACTTTTTCTATTCATGTATTATGTTATGCTATATAATTTAATGGAGCATGATGTAAATGAAAGTTCTCGCATAGAAACTTCGCTATACTTCTCGCTGCTAAGCAAACGCAAACATTGTCTTAGCAGATGAAGACTTTACTATGGGAAATTAAATCGCTTCTTTACAATAGAACTAATGCAAATACGTGTAAAACTAAATGACATTTACAATTTATAGCAAGTAAAAGTAGCTTTGCTTTTACATAGAACTCGTAATTATTAAGAGTTATGACTTATGAATCATTGTTGGTCGTTTGTACGTTTGTCGTTTTCTTTGAATTGACACCGACCGTTGGGTAGCCTTTGCCACAAGGTTGAAAATTAGTTAGACAATGAAAACGGGTAGGTCAATCTCTTTGCTTAGAAGCGTTATGAGGTTGGTGGATATCTAACGCAGATTTTTTTAAATAACTATTCAAAACAATCATTACGTTTCGCCAACAAATTATGTTTTGTACATTTAACTCAGGACTATTTATAATCTAGTTTGAATTTTTTTTCTTTGCAATATTATAAACTCGAATCAATGGAGTATTAAATTTGCGCTTTATTACATTATTAAAAAGTAGGACGAAATGAGTTCAATTAAGGGATATTCGTATTTTATTGAACAAAATGTTCTGTTAGCTACTTTAAGCGTGGGCCAATTCAATTAAATAATAATTGGTTTATTGTATTTGTCTTCTTTATTACTTGTGTAATGCGTATCTCAGCTGTCTCCGACATTTCAGTCTCGTATTTATAGAACATTGTTTGTTGACAACAGGGCAAAATTTGAGGCGACTTTGCGTTATTTAGCCCTATAATATTAGCAGTAAGGTTTCATTTCACCGACGACAGCTTGTATGGCTGCGATTGGGTTGATTCCGCGTCAATAGAATTGACATAAACGAGGACACGTACGATCCGATAGTTTCAGATGATTTACCTCCCGATTATAATTACACTGATATCGTATCGTTCGCACAAAATTAGATTATCGTCCCGCTTTAATAGTTTTACGGTGTGACGAAGAAAACCGAAGCCAAATCAATTTTGCGTGGGCGTTAAGTAGTGTCCATGATTGTCTAGTGCTCTGGTCTCGAACACGACAGTTTCGTTGAAAATACTCGTTACAACGTTGTGTTCGACAAATAACAGGCAGGAGAATAATTTATGTGAATGCATTACAAATACATACTATTTTGTTCTGGCTTCGATGAATAGGCTCTATATTTTGCCCATAGATTTTGGTTATTCTGAAATTTCGTATGAGTCCTATTTAACTTAGGTGCAGAAGGTTAAATGATACTTGACATTCCGTTATCGGATGAATGAAAAACCTTTCAAAGTCGATTGTAAATTGATAGCAGAGATCAAGTTTTGCCTCGTAGTTTTTATCGCATCTCATGCTCTTTAATACGGTTGCGTCAGATGTTTAATAATATGCGTTATTGTGTATAACTAACTGCAAACGCAACGAGTTTGATTGGATGTCTCTTTAATTTCAATTGATATTATTTACAGCTCACAGGAGCAGCTATTTGGTTTCTATGTTCTGCAATCTGCACCTACGCACCATCTGAATAGAAACTTAATCACTGCTCAACAGTTGTATGTCTTTTATTTAAACTTAATCCGTAGATACTTTGTATCATAAGAATAACAATGAATACAAATCAATCAATACTAGTGCTATTTTAATGGCTTTTGCGTCTTTCGTATTGATCGTCGTACGATTTAATATTCAGCATTCAATAGATTTTATGAATGAAAACATTATACAAATGTTTTCTGAGAGTAAACTAATTCAAATATTCTATGCTTTACGATTATGCTGGAAACTAAATTTATATAAGTTTCTCACCTCAAAACCTTCTAATTAACTTTCATAACATTATTTTGACAGTACATATTATTATAACAGATATCCACATACCTTTTTGATGATTTTTAGCCCTAATCTTTCGGAGACGTTTCGGCTTTGCTGGCATTTTATAAATGTTTAGTGTCTTGTGTAGCAGTTTCATTTCTCCTCGCTTTGTACTCCACACACAAGGTTCCCCGAACCACACTCTTCTTTTAACACGTCTGCCACTAATAATTGTTGTTGATCCATTCGATGTTTTTTAGTTTACATCATTGTTACTAGTTTGTTTAAAACACGTCACGCTTTTACCTTTAAATAAATCCCTGCTCACATTAGATTTTATTGTAATATATTTTTACGTCTCCTAAGCTTCAACCAAAATAAAAAAGAGCGTGTGTGCCGAGCACACATGTCTGAAGTGAAACTTCTATGGCAAGATTGTAAGATACCTATATCCTCCATGATGTGACGGTATGACTTTGAAATTTTACTCTCAAGGCGCCTAAAGAAATTTCACTTCAATAATAATTTATCAAAACGAATGGTAGGTCTACCTAAATAGGTACGCATTTTCTTCTTTGCCTTATTCTACACGTGTGTAACTGCAAGTTAGATTAGCGAACGGATTTTTTTTTATAGAAGTTCATGTTATCCCTTTATTGACGCATTAAGTTCTCGTTTATACAAATCCCTTTGAGACTGTACGTACATATTTGCTATTAAAAGCGCGTGTATTATTTAGTTTTCATCGATATTACCTGTAATATGAAATTCCATTACTGGTATATAATATAATACGGAAGCTTTTACTTCCTTTGCCTTACATATGCTTCCAAGAACATTATTCATAATCAGATGGAATTTTTGTGTTTATTATAATCATGAGGATCATACGGTAATATGCTTTTACACATAAGCAACTGAATCTAAATTATGTACTTACATTCTAAAATTCAATGTATTGTCTCATTTAATATTTACAAAATAGTTTATTTAAAATTTAATGAGAATACATTTCTACATGGAGAATTCCTAACAGCTTAAAATAGCCTGATAAAGACTTCTTTACAAAGTTCGTAAAGAATCGCCTACAGTGAAGTTATAAATCATTAATTATTTCCCTTATACACTAAAATATATTACGTGCTAACGTAACATGTTCACACGTTACCTAAAAACCGCCCAGTATGGCGCGGGGTTAGTTGACATAACAATTTGAACAAAATCGTGTTCATTAACAATAAAATGCAAAAGTGGAGCTATTAAGTAGCAGCCTAAGTGACCCCATTACCTCGCAAGTGGAGCAGTCTTGGTACAGTCACAACTCAGAGCGGCATAATACGGTCAGTGCCAATGACCTTACTAATGCCTATATCGCGCTTCAGCGATTTTTTTCTTGAAGAAGTCTATTCGATTGCATCCGAGTTGTAAATCGATGCTGTGTACTTGGAAAAGTGATTTACATACGCTTCTTAGAAATCGAACGTAGAAAATTATAGCTTTATAACTTATAGAAACGAAAACGTCACAGATATCATATTATTTTCTAATCAATTACTATCACGTCGCAACTTTTTGTTTGCTCAACAAAATCCATCTGGAAACTTTTAATATCTCGTTCGTAATCCGCTAGTGTAGTATTACTTTATCCTTCTATAATATTTTCAAAAATAATAAAATCAAATATAGAGATACTTCCCAGTATTGGAAATTGGCCTCGGAGGATAGCAAAACAAATCTGATGGATTATATGAACTCGTAGTTCATGGAAAACATAATTAAAATTGGTCGAAGTGTTCATCAGAATACTTTCATATTTGAGATACAAACGTTTTCAAACGGAAGTCTTAGATTTAAAGGATACAATATTAATTATTGTATAAAGGTAATACATAAAATGATAACTAAAGCTTGTTCTTTGATGTGCGGTTATTGTTTTATTTAATTCGAAAGCTGATAAGATAACCATTGAGATCCGATTACATTGAATGCTAAGAGACATTATTATAGGTACGGTCGATACGATATCCTTTAAATAAGTCGTGGAGAGATAATACGACAAAATTCATTTACATATTACAACGCGGAGATTGTACAATTATTATCGTGTATATTTTAGCACAATAAAATACCTTTTATTGGCTTGAGATATGGAGATACTATAGGGATAGTAGGTATCTCCATATCTCAATAGCTTATGCCTTAGGGAAATTACCTATTTTAGAGCCTACTTCTTAAATAAATCAATATTTGATAAAACTACACATAAATGTGTTCACAGTTTCATTTAAATTGAAATGATTATAACATATCATTTCAATTGGCAATGTGAAATGTCCCTTGTTTGGTTTTACCAGTAAAATGAAGCTTAGAATGAGTATTTTTAGGTTTGCGTATTTAATTCATCGTTTTAGTAACGGACAGTATAAGTAGGGTATTGTGTTTCGTCGGCCCGCTATCTCTATAGAATATCTACATTGCAAGTTTGCCGGAGAGCTTTGTAGTTTGTAATAGCGCAAACGTTCTGTTATTGTGATTTGCGACAGTTCACAACGTTCTTAAGACATTTATCGTAGACTACGTCAATATCGAGCCATCTGTTCCACTATCTAGAACGCCGTATGGCATTTTTATGATGTCAACACCGGAATAATTATATTACCTATATTTTTATTACGTGATTCATTTGTCTGATAATATTGTTTAAATGATCGCTCTCAGTAAGATCACTCGAGGGCCGGATGCATTTTTGATACTCTGGTTTATAAATACGTTGATTCTATCAGATGATACATTTTTACGAATTCTTTCCCAACAACAACAAGACTCTTAATGAGAACATCTCTTACAGCGCTGACCATGAAATTGGGCAAAATGTATACCTATTTTTAGAATATTAGACGATTCTATTGTTACGGTTAAACGTCTATTAACCTCATTAACTATATGAATATTTTCTTAATTGCGGATAGAGAAATTTTCACTGATTCACTCGAGCTCTAATAAAACATATCAAAATCAAGGACGTGCATTAAGACGATCGTTTTCTTCCGCAGGAAAAAATCTCTACAACAATGAACATGTAGCGATTAAGATGGAGCCTATGAAGTCAAAGGCTCCGCAATTACATCTAGAGTACCGATTTTACAAATTACTAGGAACTCATGGTAAGTACGCTGGCTGCATATTGATTATCGGAGTTACGTGTTCTATAGTTTTTATCTTTTCTTTTTCATTTCGCCGCCGCCCGGTGAAAGAGGTTTCTGTAGAGCTATTTATAAACTAAAGTTTTGTTAAATTGAAACACGTATATATAAAAATTAATTATCGTCTTGAATCACGTTGATATAAAAAACAAAACTATCAAATGAGAGTTTAGATAAACAAAAGAGCGATAGCTAATAGGAATAGTGACGTCATATGGTTATTTTGAAATAGATAAACACACTTATCTTGATAAAACAGTTTTCTCCAACTACACCGCCGCCAAAGCCATTCAAGGAGTTAGCAGCTGATCCCTATGTGGACTTAAGATTGTCGCAATATATTAATATGATAATAATGGTTTATAGAACGCGCAAATTTTATATAATGTAAATTCAAATTGTTGTTACACAAATGAAATCTTCATGCGCTTCGTAGTTATAAAGTAAATTTATAAAACTACTTTACACATAATTAGTAAGATAAGCCAATAGGAATGAGCCTTTAAATGTAAACGATAAAGAGTATTGACGAATAAATGTTGCTCAGAGGGCATACCAAAAGTGTACTACTTGGGCACGTGCGGCGGCCGCTACAACGCCATGGTCATGGAGTTGCTAGGGCCCTCTCTAGAGGACCTCTTCGTGCACTGCGGCCGGAGGTTCAGGCTCAAGACAGTCCTTTTGATTGCGATGCAGCTCGTAAGTGCCTGCAGCGATACGGTAGATAGGTGGTTGTAGCACAGCCGTGACACAGCACCGCAACCGATATAAACATTAAATAGTTACATCGCGAGGGCAACCGCCGTGCTCGTGGCGTTGTCGCGGTCTGCCCACTCCTTCCCTTATTTCTGTATGTTTATTTTTTAAGCATTGCTCTCGCGACATTTCTCACAATAAATCGGCTTCTGTGTTGTGTCGTTACTGCGAGCGAGAGCAATGCTCCGTGTGAGTACTAAACGTTACCGTCTCCTCCGCTCCCCGCCCCGTTTCCCGTGCGCCCTTAGCACCTTCGACAGCTGAAGGTATCCCGGAGGTGTACTACTTCGGGCCGTGCGGTAAATACAATGCGCTGGTCATGGAGCTACTGGGCCCGTCGCTCGAAGATCTGTTCGACTTGTGCGGCCGTCGTTTCTCTCTAAAGACTGTCTTGATGATCGCTATGCAGCTGGTAAGTTGACTCACGTCAGCAGATATGCTCTCTGTCAAACTAATAATGGAAATTGTCTGCAATCAATTTAACCTGATGGGATCGGTAATCAAAAAACAATCAAGTCAATTAATGCCCGGTTAAATTGTCCTTACTCAGTGTCATTTACGTGACACCTAAATATTTGGATCCTTCACATTTAGGTCGCTCTTACGAAACTTTCATTTTGAATACAGTATAATTTGCTTTTCATACGCAAGTGCAATATGTAACGCCGCGGCCGACTCATCGCAAACTTGAAATCACTCAAATTAGTACTAATACGTTCAATACACGTTTATCCTTCAGTGCAATGGACAACGCTCTTGTTGTTAAGCTGATTCTCGGATCCCTGTGGGAAATGCATTATGCATTACGCATGGGTTCTTTAAATAACGTTTTATGTAGAATCATATTTTTGAAACGTTTCTGAATGAAAAGTATGACTAAGTATTATACCTATAAATGGATCGAAATATAAAAAAAAATATAATGATAATGACTACGAAACAATAAAAATATATGGCACGATATCACAAATAAGTAGTGTTATTGTCGACACTGAATTATATTCAATTATCCTGTTTTGTTGTATTTATAATAAACCGTATTTATGAAGAAGTGTTACGGGGCATTCGACACTCTGAGGGTATAATTATTTAAATGATTCTTGCCACATTATACACCGTAAATAAGGGAATTATCGCGTTCGTTCAGAAGGACAAGAATGAGCGAAAAAATTTACGTGTTTATTTGTCCCACTCCTTGTTCTACAACATAATAAAAATGACCGAAGTAAACAGTTTTGTAGATACATTAATTGTTATTACTTTTTAGTATCATATAAGCAAATTTTTGCACCTTTGTGATAACTCTTTAATATAAAGATAATATTTTTATCGTCACATTTAAGCAATGTTAGCATCTTCTTATCAGGGAAATTTACGGTTGCATCTGCAATATTGAAGTTTAAACCTCTTTTATGAAAATCAAACAAATGTGTGAATGTGAGTCCTCTTTAGAGATAACGTTTGGTTATTTATTTATGGTTAGGTCAACATTATACAATTGCACTTTTGTACAAACCGAAAAATGAAATTAGAGTGTAATTATAGTTTCATAAACACAATAACAGATTATTTTGATTATCGTTCCCATACCACACCTTATAGCATTTAACTAATAATTAAGTAGTCGTAATAATAAGAAGTTTTATAAGTTCAAAATTAAACTGTGTTCTTTTATTTTGTTAACACACAACATTAATATTATATCTGTGTAGCTGTCTGTTTGTCAATCCATACTAATATTATAAATGCGAAAGTAACTCTGTCTGTCTGTCTGTTACTCAATCACGCTTAAACTACTGAACCAATATGCATGAAATTTGGTATGGAGATATTTTGATACCCGAGAAAGGACATAGGCTACCTTTTATTGCGAAATATGTACCACGGGCGAAGCCGGGGCGGACCTCTAGTTACCTATAAAGTTTGCTGGTATTTTATTTATGAAACATGTAAAGAATTAATTAAGATAGAAAACTATATTATAATAATTTATCCTTAAACCTATTTCTTATAATTTCAGTTACATCGTATCGAATATGTCCACACAAGACATCTAATATATCGCGATGTGAAACCGGAGAATTTTTTAATAGGTAGAACTGCAACTAAAAGGGAAAAAATCATTCACATCATTGGTGAGTTTATTTTGTTTTTTGGTATCATATATTTTAATTGGTGCTTTATTCCCGTTGTTAGTTATTTCCTTATCCCTTTCCCATTTAAAGCAGTAACGAATTTGCAAGCACTGCCTTTGCATTATGTTTTTTTTATTCGCATAAAAATAAATTATTTACAAAAACAAAAAAACCTTTCTAAATCAAAATAGAACGTACCGTATAAACGTATTATTAATCCCTACTAACATGGTCTATGAAGTATATTTACGTGAAAACTATTTTCGAATATAACGGCCATATTCAAGGAGCTTAGCATGTTTAACATTTCCATATCAACGCAATTAGAAGCACGACGTAAATTCTTTAATAAATTCATATTTTTACTCGTACATTTTCAATAAGCTTATAGCGTATACTTTTTACGACTATCCTCATAAAATAAACTGCAATAGTTTCACTGTAAATTGTAGCGTTATTTTTTGCACTTGAAGTAAACATTCGGTAGCACCTAGGTTTTACATAACACTTTTCGCATATCGATTGCAAACCTGACCTTCGTAATCTCGTTATGGGCTTTGCAATAGTTAGTGTCTAACTTTAGATTTAAAACGCATGCCTCTTGCGTAATTAAATGTATAAGGATTTATACAATGGCTTTTATGGTTTCCATGATCAAACAGGGAATAATAAACGTGTGTCTTGCCTATTATGTAATTCATCATATGGGGCGCTTAATGCTCTTTAGTGGGAATTTGAAAAACACCATATTATGTTGCTCAGGTGTCATTCTATTTATATATTAATAATTATTTAGGAACGACGCTGACAATAAAAAGTACCGGGTTGGTCAAGTTTAATTCTATTCCTATTTTCCTCAATTTCAATGCTGTGTTATTTTCGTTCAATGAGCCGTAAAAGTCATAATAAGTAAATCCTTTCTATTTCAAAATATGCCTTAAGTATTAACAAAATCTGCATAAACTAATAATAATACAAACAATCAAGAAATAATATACGTCTTGGTAGCAGTTTCATTAATTTCATTTTTATCATAACTGTACAGGCCCTATTATAACCACTTACGAGATATAAAACGGATACAAAACGATCATTTTTTACAACAGATAAGCTAATATGTTTTTAATTGTAAACTATTAAATACAAATGAAACATTATATGTGCATTGGCGAGGTCTGCGGTTGAAATGTCTTAACCGCTGAAAATTGTGCGTAACATGTATTTTATATGTGTAATATAAGTAGCAGGGCAAATGATACGCACTGCCGTAGTAGTAAAAGTGTCGCGAAACGTTATATGCCGAGATTAGTGCCTAGATATGATATTTATCTTTAACAAATCTTCAACAATAGGGCGCGTTTAAATGTGTCGTTTTAGTTAATAGTTTAGATACAACACTTTTATAGAATAGCACTTGACAACATTCATTTTTAAAGGATGTTACAAAAAAGGTTCTCCAGCCGTAACGTTATTTTTCACGATTTTTATAAGTTTTAACCATTTCTAGAATCAATACAGTATAGTAATACCTTAGTGGTCAAATAATCCATATAATTTAATACAATATAATATCTAATAGGAAAAAAGTCACCTTAAAATCAAAACTTATCGGAATGTAAATAACAATAGTTACTTTTATATTTTCAGATTTCGGTTTGGCCAAAGAATATATAGACTTAGAGACAAACAAACATATCCCATACCGGGAGCACAAGTCACTCACCGGCACCGCCAGATACATGTCAATAAATACACATTTAGGAAAAGGTAACATACTCATTTATTTGACTTAGTTATTGGTAAAAAAAATAACAGACATATTTGAGCGTTAAATAATTTGAATAAATTATCTATACTAATATTATAAAGCTGAAAAGTTTGTTTGTTTGAACGCGCTAATCTCGGGAACTACTGGTCCGATTTGAAAAATTATTTCGATGTTAGATAGCCCATTTATCGAGGAAGGTTATAGGCTATATATCATCACGCTACGACCAACAGGAGTGGAGCCACGGGGGTGAAACCGCGCGGAGCAGCTAGTATATGATAATAATTTAAACAATATAGTTTTAAGTTATACATTTGAGGGATTTTATTATGAATTTTAAAATGAAAATCATGTCATTATCCCAATGTAATAAAATGCATATTATAATAATTTCAGAACAATCAAGACGCGACGACCTAGAAGCCCTCGGTCATATGTTTATGTATTTTTTACGTGGTTCCTTACCCTGGCAGGGTTTAAAAGCTGATACTCTCAAAGAAAGATACCAAAAAATCGGTGATACAAAACGAGCGACGCCTATTGAGGTTTGTATTATTACACAACATCCATTCCTCATCCAGTGATGAAATTTTCAGGGATAAATAAATCCATCTTGTAATTATTACTTGATGTATTGATTGTCCTACTTATATTACAACACATAAGTAACAGCTAATAATAAATAATTAAATAAGAGGACTGCGCATCGTTCTCTAGCGGCACCGATTTTTATATCATTTATCACTACTACCGATATCACATTTTTATAATCTACCTTCAGATTATATTACAATAATAAAAAATACTAGTTAAATGAGTGACTGTTAAAAAAAGGGTAAAATTATATGAATGTTACAGCATTATTTCTGTATTTTATTATTTCATTTCAGCGTATCTTTCGAATGTTACAATGTTTGATTTGATCCAAAATATACGTGTGATGCGCGTGAAAAAATTACACTCTAGGCACATAGATGAAAACTAGTTATTCACTAAATACTGCACCGAGTCATTATCACTATACCAATTGATAGCGTAGTTATCGAAAAAGTTTCCGCATATAATCTATTTAGTTTAGACATCACATGGGTGGAAAGCTAATCCATTACAATATGTGCATATATTGACTGGTTGGCCGACATCCCTTCCCATCCCCTACCCATCCTCTCCTTTCCTATCCTCATTCCCTCCCATCCTCGCCCCTTCTCCCTAACTCCTTCCAAATCCCTTTGAGGACAGCAACACATCCACTTCCCAGTGGAGTGGATGCTTATGGGCGGCGTGTATCGCTTAACACCAGGCGACGCGTCTGCTCGTTTGCTATCCTATAGCATAAAAAAAAGACGGGTTGCACTCCGGGAGTGCCGGCAGAAGTGAAAACTTGATTATAAACGTTGAGCATGTTTGATATCCGTCTTACGCTTTTTCGATCAGGTCACGTGTCCTGACGCGAGTTTAAGATTTTATACCCAACGCAGCTAAAGAAGTTTTCTCTTCAAAAAGAACATATTATGAAGTATGCACATAATACAGGGTGTCCCAAAAAGTAGTGATAAACGGAAGCTGGGAGGTAGAGGACCAAGAGGGCTATCCGAATCACCCCCATGTGTGTTATGCGATTTTTCGTATTTTCGGAGTTATGACTCTTTTTTCAATTTTTCACCTATCGCCGAGTACGATGATATTTTCACTCATGGTGACATCAATTATTGCGGAAGATGCTTGATGTTTTTTTGTGTGCTACGCTGAAAGATAGGCCAATTCAGTATGGTAATATTTACTATCGTTAGATCTTTGAATGGAATAAAAAAAAGGATGAAATGCCAAGAAAGGTAAAATTTCCCGGTATGTTCACCACTTCAAGGGCCCTTAAAAAAATAAAATCACATAAAAAATGTTTTCCGTTTGGCTTTTAAAAACTTGCTCTATCTATCAGGTAGCTACCCTGAAAATTTCATTTTATTATTCAGAAGGCTTCAATCGAAAAATTGAAATCTAAATGTGGTAAGTGTAAAAATTTTATTAACATGATGATCATTAAAACCAATAAATAGGTGTTTAATTACCAGAATTTTTTAAAATGACCCCGCTGTTGCTCAGTGCAAGTGCGACATCACCGTAAAAAGTTGTCTTTTAAATGTCTGAATGCCCTTTTATCATTTTTAATGGTTTCTTCTGCTACTATGAATTTCCGGGTTATTTCGTCCAAATTGTAGCAGTCTCTCGTCTTTGTAGTATCCCCCGGAAAAAAATCAATATGGTTTATGTCCGGAGACCGTTCAGGCCAGGCTAAAGGGTAAAGATACCCTGAAAGATGGATTGGTCGTTGCAGCCTGCGCATGCGCCGGTGACGCTTGCCTTAAAACCTGGCCTCCACGGTCCCTCGACCTAAACCCAATTGATTTGTTTCAATGGGGATACTAAATAGACCTCGGCTACTTGAGAGAATGCCACAATTTGGACGAAATAGCCCGGAAATTCATAGAAGCAGAAGAAACCATTTAAAATTATAAAAGGGCATAAAGACATTTAATAGACAACTTTTTACGGTGATGTCGCACTTGCATTGAGCAACAGCGGGGTTATTTTAAAAAAAATTCTGGTAACTTAACACCTATGTATTGGTTTTAATGATCATCATGTTAATAAAATTTTTACACTTACCACATTTAGATTTCAATTTTTCGATTGAAGCCTTCTGAATAATAAAATGAAATTTTCAGGGTAGCTACCTGATAGATAGAGCAAGTTTTTAAAAGCCAAACGGAAAACATTTTTTATGTGATTTTATTTTTTTATGGGCCCTTGAAGTTGTGAACATACTGGGTAATTTTATCTTTCTTGGCATTTAATTCTTTTTTTTATTCCATTCGAAGATCTAACGATAGTAAATGTTACCATACTGAATTGGCCTATCTTTCAGCTTAGCACACAAAAAAAATCAAGCATCTAGCGCAATAGTTGACGTCACCATGAGTGAAAATATCATCGTGCTCGGCGATAGGTGAAAAATTGAAAAAAGAGTCATAACTCCGAAACTACGAAAAATCGCATAACACACATGGGGGTGATTCGGATAGCCCTCTAGGTCCTCTACCTCCTGGCTTCAGTTCATCCATACTTCTTGGGACACCCTGTATATTGACTGGTTGGAGCCAACTTGCAGGTGCTCTGCGAGGGCCACCCGGAGGAGATGGCGACGTACCTGCGCTACGTGCGGCGGCTGGACTTCTTCGAGACGCCGGACTACGAGCAGCTGCGGCGCATGTTCCGCGAGCTGTTCGAGCGGCGCGGCTACGCGGATGACGGCGAGTTCGACTGGACCGGCAAGACTATGGTATGTGGCCGGTGTGCAGCTTGCACTGGGAATATAGTCCAACTATAATCCTCTATAGTATCACTATTCGTGGTAAACATTTGTCACACATAAAATATGTTTTAAAACATTGAAGAAATGTGTTTTGCTTAACTGTCATTTTGCAATAATAAACATTCTGAATCGATTTTGTTATTTACCCGAAATAAAAAATCCATTTAAATATTATATTTTAATGAATTAATATACTAAAAAAACTAATTATGGAATGTGCTGGGGCGTTAAAGTGACATTAATTTGTGAAAATGTAATGCTGCATTTGTATGGTTTTTTCTATTGCACATGCATCTGCTCTTATATGCTTGGCTTCAATTGTGCTTATGTAATGAAATTTGTTTGTTTGATCACTTAATTTTCCTTTACCTTATGTCATTTTCACATACACTTTATCAGGTAACAAAAACAATTTTTACACTAAACGTCAATTTAATAATGTACTTTTTTAGGTACATGAGTGAAACATCGCCATAGAAGACTTGGAATTAAATATGACGCATGTTCCATGATGTTAACTGTAAAGTACAATCTAGAAGCTTTATTATTATTTCTCGAATATTCGGCAGTTCTGAATAATTATATTTTTTTTAAATAATGAAAAGAAGATTACTTGTTTTGTAGACTTTATTTCTATGATAAAATATAATATATTTTAGATGATAAATAAAAAAACTGCAAACTCATAAAAAACTTTATGGAATGATCTCAAGAAATACAAAAAATCAAAATTTTTAATCTACCCCACATCTATACACTAACTACCATTAATTTAATTCATGCTTTACTTTCTAATATTGTAATTTAGTTATTTCCTAGTGCCAACAACGCTCACTTTTGTATATAATATAATAAAAATATTTTTAATTATCATTGATTATTAATACTTTGCTAGATTTTTACCAACATGTAAATATTACTAATGCAAGTAAGGTTACGCTAAATTTTTCAGTGATTCATGTATTTCATTTTATGTTTTTTTACTTTAAAAGTAACGTGTTTGAAATTTAATATTTAATGTTATTTACGTAACAAAAACTACGACTAACCAATTTCCTGCACGTTACGAAAAAATAATTTTTATTTTATTTTTTAACAATGATTGAACTTGCTACTAGTAGATTAATATATTATTTATTGCTATTCGTAAATAAAAATTAATTTCTATTTTGTGTTTTACTGTGTTGTTAGTTGTGTTATTGTACATATTTCTGAATTCTGAAAATGAACATGATAACACTTATAATAGATTGTTTTCTCAAAAATACAACATCTAATTTGTGGTTATTCAATAAATCAACTATACATCTTAGAACCACCATACACTAATTCAATACTTTTTTCACAATTAGAAACACATTAAAAACCTACCAATTAAACCTTAAATTTGAAAGCTTTACAGTACATACTAACCTGTATATAAATATTTACACTAACAAGGGTTATTTTATGTTTGTCCAATACCTTGCTTACGGCATGTGAATGTTGCATGCGCATGCTAACGCTTACGCAGCCATCGAATATGCACGTCATGCGAATACTACGGAACGCACCGCCTTCTAATGTCGTTAGAAATAAATCCGATAAGGTCAGTCGAACATTATTTATCCATTCACCAATAATTTCACTAAATTATTCGTTTATTAGTTCGTTCACAAAAATCACACAATTTTATTCATTTTTCTTGTTACTATTTTATCGGATTTAGATTACCCTGGTTTAAGAGCTACTAGCTTATTAATGAATTTGTGCAAATGGGCGTCGAAGATAAAATAGATTAACCGCATTTTCGCTGAATCATGGTATAGAAATAATAACATTAACAGTGTAGTGTAAATTAACATAAACGTAAGTCATACGATTTAGTTTTTAATACTGCACTTCTACTAAAAAACTATTTATCATTTATCATTTAATTTGTTTCCTTCATATTCATAAATCATCCATTATATTATATACTGAAACCATAACACATTTGAGATATTGTAGATATTCGTCATTCCTTTTTGTTTATTTTGTTTGTGAATTATTTCGGGAATGTCAATTTCAGTCTACACCAGTGGGATCAATTCAGACGGGACACGAGATCGTTGTATCTCCGAATCGTGATAGACATCAGCCCTTTCACAAGGTAAGATTACTCTGGGGTGAAAAGCTATTATATATTATTGCTACATAGTCCCGTTAACCCTTTTGGGTCGCTATGTCGATTAAAGCACGGTCTCTTTTCGAAGATCTTTCTTCTTAGCATTGCATTTGACTTGTTAGGTATTCCGTTTTAAATGTTTGTAAAGGGGAACTATATTTTCTATCACCAAAATTTATATTTGTCATCAAGTTGTATCACCTAATAAATAGATCTATCACCACGAAATATTTTCGTTCTCAGATAAACAAAAATTGTTCCCAGGTATGAATTATCAAATTAATGTTAATATATGTGTAAAATAAGAGATCGATAACCAATAAAATTATATTGCATTACATGAATATAAACGTCGTTCTTTTAATAACAGTTTTGTTACTTAAATAATAGCTCTGTGCTCAGAATGGTAGATCTGTCACCAAATAAATCGATTATCGATCCCTGACTGCGACTCCTTTTTATTTGATATTTTGTCACCAATACATTTATTACAACAACAACATTTTATTTCGTTCAGATATTAAATTAATAATATTCGTTACCAATTTAATACATCAATTTATAATTTTAATGAAAAAATGATCAAAGGGGCGGAGACAAATTGGCGCGCTTTATAAAAATTGATTATTTTAATGTTATTTTAACTTTAATTAAGTGTTTTATCTACAATTATGCTAGCCAAGCCAGCTATTTTAAACCAGCGCTGATTGTTCAGTGGTAATTATTTTAAACAATAAATATTGATTATTTTGACTTTAATAATTGTTTTATTTAAGTACTACTCTGCTAAAATTTTTTTTAAATATAATTTATATTACCAGTGGCAATTTAGAACCTTGGGAGTCTAGTTAAGTACTTAGCAGAATCTTTTGGATGAAACGATGACCCTAATTTTTTATTTGAACTTAATGCAATTTTCTAGTAAAATAATATGATTTATTGGTGATCTCTTTAAATTAGTTTGCTTAAATACTTATTAGGAGTAATTAGGACACACCTATTATAATACAAACAAAAACATTTATTTGGTACTAGACCTTATATCTCAGGATTTTAGGTGATTTATTGTGGAACTGATTTTGCATTGTTTGGTGACTACATTTTGGTGACAGATCTACTATTTTGAGGACAAACCCTATTATTTAAGAAACACAAAACTAATTAAATTGGTGATAGCTTAAATGATACCCTTTGTAAAGTATCTATACTTATTTAAATACCACCAAAATCGATAAAGTTAATTCGGAACGACCTAAAGACTAATATTTGATTGCGAGACTGTATTTTTGTTTTGAGATTTGGAACGTAGTTTATTTTTACAAAGAGCGATTTAATGGGTACTTTAAGTGAGCAGAGTTTTAGCATTGGATTATTTTTAGACCTTGTGTGGACAGACTTACAGACATATGAATAGAAAAATATCAGGATTTAAGCCGTCATTTTTTGTTATAGTTGTCAATTATGGGCAAAAATTGTGACGCAAACTTTTCCTAAAGTGCACTTCTTCTATTGCTATGAATATAACAGTTCCGCTGCGTTTTAACAGTAATTTTTTGTCGGTACAGGATGATTTGTGTGATTATATGATTGGTATGCTTGAGGACGATGAGGCGGCGCTAATATCCGGAGAGGTTTGGAATATAGTTTGTTTTAGCTAGCAACCTTTGTCCCTTATAAACATCATCTTTTCCAAGTCATGTATACAAATATCACATACTTTTTAACGAATTTAATCGATCATTCATTATTATTCATCTACCTGTAGGTATGTCGAAACGTCCATGGTTAAATAATAAAGAATAATATGTATTTAATCGTTGAAATTGTACGTTATTATTTATACCTTCTTTTATTTTACAACATGATCACATATAACACATCAAACATCATCTTTTATCATTTTTACGACTCATTCTGTAATAGAACTATAATAAAATGGATTATGTTTAGAATGATTTTGTATTTTATTATTCAATGATGTTGTTGATTCTCTTACATAAATTAAACGATAAGCTTGTTTCTTTCTATTAAATCTACAAATAAGAGAACAGTGTTAGAGCTACCGCCAGCTGTAGTATGCTTTCCTTGATCGATGTTATTATCTATTGATGTTTAAAATGGAAGCATGCACAAAATACTATATATTACGTATTCTATATGTTATACGTTTAATTGTTTTGATATAATCTCCATTAGTTCTAAGTTATAATTGTTTTTCACCCTCTAATTCTGTCCCATGCTTGTAGGATAGCTAGTTGTCTATAACAGTGTGGATTTCCAATACTTCAGATATCAGTGCCTCCCTTCAGATATGCTTGTGTGTGATCTATATCATAAACATTACAAACTGTATGCTTTAGGTGTCCAATGTTAACTAAATACACGAACAAACCATAGGAGATGGATTTGTATGCCATTGTTTACATTGTGCTAATATTTCCATTCTTGTTTTGTTTTTCTTTCTCTATTTATGTGGTTTTTATAATGCCGCTATGTAGTTTATATGTTTGTTGTTGTATAATAAAGCAGCAAATAAGACAAATCGCCTCTAAATTGTTTAATAATTTTGAGAAAATGGATACGCAAGGGAAGTAAATGATTCGTTTGCTCAATTAATTTAAACTCTAATAACGTGTGGTATTTTAATTATAATACATTTCATAGTTTTCTTAAGAAGTCTGTAATAGAAATACTGTAGCTTCATTTTGAGCCATTCGTTTATTAAAAACTGTAATGCTCAGTACGTTTTAGCGTAATACATTATTTAGAGTTATAATTTATCGTATGGTTACATTAGCTACGCATTTAATAATCAATTAAATTAGTTAAAAAAAATCCGCGTACGGTTTGCAGGGGGCTGTTAAGGACTCTGGCACGAGTGGTACAGCGAACACGGGAGGCAACTGGCCGCACAGCGGCAAGGCCACCCCGCTCACTACGGGCCACTTGACGCCCGCCGACCGCCATGGCTCGGTGCAGGTTAGATTATTGTCTAATGAATATCTATCTATATATTATGTATATAAAACTCAAAGGTGACTGATATAGTGATCTATCAACCCACAGCCCAAACCACTGGACGTATCGGGTTGTTTGACATGCAGGTAGATGTCATAAGAGCTATTACGCACTGTCGACCAGTCGCTGGCGACTCAGTCGCCGGCGACTGTGACTTACTATAGTTACGTAGACGTCCCCTAAGAAAGGATTTTAAGGATAGGTTTTATCCCGGAAATCCCACGGGAACGGGAACATTGCGGGTTTTTCTTTGAAAACGCGGGCGAAGCCGCGGGCGGAAATCTAGTTTATTCATATAAATAATAGTTAACAGTATACAATATACGTAGTTAAGGCTGTTTGACACAACACCGTGTCGCGAACGGACCTTACGCCGTCCGGAGCTCGATCATTATTGTATACTTTTTGTATGAATTGATTTATGTCTGAAGTCTGAAGGTGGCACAGCCGGGGTCTAAACACGGCGTTGAAATGTGTATGGATATTGTATCATTGGTTTCCCGGCTTCGACACGGCAGTTCTCGGCACGGGGTAGCGTGAATCATGCTTTAAAGTTATTTGTTAGAACGTAGTCAATAAATAAAGTGACTCAAGCTCCAAATATGCCACTACGGCTACTTGACGAACGCCGACCGCCACGGTTCGGTGCAGGTTAGATGATAATTTATTGAATAAATTATCCATTAGAACGTAATAATTTTACAAAAAGTGGCACAGGCTCAAAATATGGTAAAAACTATTTTTTTAGATGTATTTTATTTACATTAATGTTCGGTGCAAGTTAGATGTTTTCTTATGTTATTTTAAACTAAATATTTAATTATTAAACTAGACTTCGTTAAAGGTCTGTTGGAACATCAAAATACAGAGAAAAATTTTGCCATATTCAGTTTCCAGAAAAAATTCTGTTATTCTGGTTTTTTCTATCAATATTTTTAATTACACAAATCAAATACTATACTGATTATACTCTAAATCGTACGTAATTTGCAAATTGGTTATATTAATTTGGATAGTTTTACTCTCCTTTAGTACATATAATATTTTATATAATAACTAGCGGTCCGCCCCGGCTTCGCCCGTGGTACATATGAAAAATAGATGTTGGCCGATTCTCAGACTTACCCGATATGCACAGAAAATTTCATGAGAATCGGTCCACCCGTTTCGGAGGAGTATGCAGACTAACATTGTGACACGAGAATTTTATATATAAGAAGATATAATAAAGAAATTAGTGGACAATGTTTTTCATCGATATAATATAGAGTTCTTTATAATAGCGGATATTTTTTTTCAAGCTTGATTTATGTACTCTACTGTGAAAATAAAATAATTTATGATTTTCAAGAAATAAATATAATTTAATATAAAAATTGATAACAAGAACTTTATTATACAATGCACATCACCGTTATTTATTTAAACAATCTCAACGGCTCACACGCTCACTGTAAAATAATAAAATATGTATTTATTAAACTCACAAACACTTCTAAAACTTGAATATAAATTTCTGCATGAATCAGTCATGGTATAATATTATAAGACTCTGTTTGCCTCTTTTCTTTGCAAATATAATAAAAAATGCACAGTACAATTCATGGCAGATACAAATAAAAACAGAGATCCTTTAATAAATTATAAAAAGTCCAAAGAAATATATTTTAAAGTTTCACTAAATCAGAACCGACTTGACTTTCATGTTTATATGTTATATATATTGAAAATTGGTATTTTTATTTTTAGCTGTTGAAGAATAAACATTTTCGGTATGTGAAATTTCCCGGATCTGTGTCTACGGTCAGTTATTTACGGAAAATATTCTGTTTGTCTGCATGACGCTTAACTATCGAAAATTAATAAAACAAGCCGCTTCGTGTGATTATTAAAAATAATATGTATCTATTGGATTGAAAACGCTTGCTTCAACTGAGCTTATTCTTCAATACTAAAAATCTGATTACTTTCTAGTTAACAGCCAATATTATTTGTATATTAATATTAAAATATACATCGCGTTGTATCTGTATTCCCTTTATATTTATTTCCCGACTTACACAAGCATACACTGTACAATGTACATCGTTTGAAACAACACCGGCAGATTGAATATGCACATGCAACGTGTTGTGTTACTTCACAATGCTAGAGCTTAAATTCAAATATTGTTTCACAATAATTTCCAATGATAGGGTTTCACTGTATTCTGATAGGAGTGTTTGTTCATAATAATGGGGAACATTGAATATAATAAACTGTAACTATTTAAGAAACACAAACACTTCATATTTTATAATATTAGTTAAGGTTAGTGGAGATAAATTACGAGATTAGATTAGTATACATTTAGAAATTTAGGACTTTAACGGATTTTAATCGCGATTTATTCATTTAACCCAACGTTTCGAACACTACAGCCATCATGGCGTGGTCACGGACCACGGACTTCTACTGAGTAAATCGCGTCTACTGAGTGAAGTCTTCCAAATGTATTTTACTTGCGTAAAATGAAAAACAAGAACGCACTAGTATATATGTATGTATTTGAATCTAAAGTTGAAACATACGTCGCGTATAAAATCCGTTAAAAGTAAAATACCCGCGTAAAATCAACCCAATAAAACACTATTATGTATGTACATGTATTTGAATCTAAAAATGTGCCACGCAGGTGGTAAGCTCAACGAACGGCGAGCTGGGCGCGGACGACCCGACGGCGGGGCACAGCAACACGCCGATCACGCAGCCGCACCACGAGGTGGACGTGGTCGACGACACCAAGTCAGTGTTGCAACTGTATGCATACCAGTTTGACGTTTTTTTTTTTTTAGTTTTTACTTTTTTTTTGTGGACAGCAAGGAGGTTTTAGTTGTGTGGAACTTTTTTGTGGGGCTAGTGGTGCGATGGACCAAAGTGACAAAGATTTCGGGATGCAAAAATATGCAAAATATAGATTTTATTGATACTTTATAAGAATTTTATATTGATTAAAGAAAAACAAATATTCATTGTGTAATTAGACTTTGTTAAATGTAAAATCAATAAATGTTTATCAGTTTGCTTAAACCAACTGAAACCTCCTTTCTGTTGGCACGAGCCGTGAGTTTTAAGTTTTTTTGATATAATATAACCGATTTTTTACTTAATTGATCAACGGGTATTTGAATAATGTATAGACAGCAACTTTGTTATTTATTGGAAAAATAAATTTTAAATTCATCTTAACCTTCTTGCTTATTATTACAATCTTATTCATTGTAATCTTAACTTGACAAACAATTGAGTTTCAGTCTGTACTCACGACTTGTGCCGATTATTATTTTTAGTTTAATTCCTCATTATTTTTTTTAATTTCATTTCAATCTTACTTTTCATAAATAGTCAGATTTACAACGAAGATCTAGAAACTAGATGGTGCTAAGTCAAATTTGACTTCAAATGGTAAACGATTTTAATTTTGCTAAATAAGCTAGATTCATCTTGTTGTCAGTGTATGTAAATATATAATGCACTTGCTTTCAAAAAGCTAGTTCTGCACTTGTATTTTGGCATATTTTTATGTTATTTTAATTTCAATGAATTATTTTATTTAGTTAATTATCGTTTATTTTTTACATTTTATTAATTTCATTTTATGGTATTACTTTCAAAATTAATTTAAAATAATGAATAAGAAGTATTTTGAAGTAAAAAAGTAAACTATTTATTGGACTCTTTGTCGTGTATAAATTTTTAATCCTTGGAACATATTACTCATACTGAATTTTACAAAGCATCTTCTTCATCATCTTCTCCATAAACTTAAACATGTTAGCAATATACTCATGAAGTTATGGGTTCGATTCCCATTAAAGATTAATATGGTCGTAGTCTGGCAGGGCACATAAGTAAATTGAAATACATGAAGCCCATAGGCCCTAAAGCCTAAATGAAAAGGGGTTCTTAACCTGTGGTTTTAACTTAGTTATTAAATACTCCCCTATAACTATGTATTAACTATTATTGAATACTAGCTGCTCCGCGCGGTTTCACCCCCGTGGCTCCATCCCTGTTTGGTCGTAGCGTGATGATGTATAGCCTATAACCTATAACCTCGATAAATGGGCTATCTAACACCGAAAGAATTTTTTAAATCGGACCAGTAGTTCCCGAGATTAGCACGTTCAAACAAACAAACTCTTCAGCAATAATATTAGTATAGATTATCTTGTGTAGCATTGAAATGCTTATAAATATTTGAAAAATTTAAAAATTATCCCCCTATTGCAATAAACGCCAATCGACATAACCACAAGCAGACCCATAAAATCTTCATGCAGACAATCCGTGTATTCCAGATGCTGTTGCTTCTTCAAGCGCAAAAAGAAGAAGTGCGCGACGCGCGCGTACAAGTGACGCGTGTGTGCCACGTGACCACACACACACACACACACACACACCCGCGCCTACACGCATCGACCCCCATATACAGACCCCGAATAATGCGAACCGAATAGAAAACATTTTTTTAATTTTTTTTAGCTTATTTCTTTGTTTGTATAGATTTTTTGTCCAAATTTGTTGTATCATAGATTTTTTTTAAATTGAGTTGTTCATGTTATTCTATTCGGATCGCGGAATACCTCGATCATATTACATCATTGGATTATATAATTGTTAGCTTGGTTATAAATCTGTTTGGTGTCTCACAGTTGTAAATTTACTGAAGCAATCTATATGTCGTATGGAAATGTATTTAAATATAATGTCCATTTAACTTCAAGTGTTTATGTAAATGTCATTAATTAGATGAAATAGTTTTGGTAATATACATTCGCGAACATTAATATAAAATTATGTATATTAAATAAATATACATTGGTTTAATTAATGTATCTGTTTACTATGCTTACGATGGAATGCTAAAGCCATTATCTAAGGAGATGTCAAGTATTGAAATATCAATTTTTGTTGTCTTAAGACTGTCCACTTAAAATTTGAAAAGCAATCAAAAAGCGATATTCAGTCACTCATATAAATCTCCATTTCGTCTCAAAAATACTTTATAAATTCTTATTTATTTATTCTTTTTTGATAAAATTGTTAAAACGTTATTCAATCAATGTGTAAGCATTGATGTTAACGTGGTGTGTAGGAAAAATGACGAGGAAACAGAATAATAAATCGAAATTTAGTAAAACTTTCAAGAGTTACAATGTTCGCCATATAATATTTAAAAAAATGTTAATGTTATACGTTTTGGCAATTTATAATGCTCTTTAAATAAATTTAGACCAAAATTTATTAAATCGTACTACTTAAGGCAGCTAGTTCAGTCTGCCGGTTGAACGACCACTTATTGTATTATATCTCAATATTTTAATACGTCTGTTAAAATTATCGTAAACTTTCTTATATTCAAGTATGAAAAAACTTAGTCAATGAAAAGGAACACTATTAAAGTGGCCTTAATTTTATTTTAATTTATTTTCATAATTTATATACGATCGGGGTATTTTGTTTCACAATTCATTTCTTTAGTTCAATTCCGTCAATAGAACACCTTAATTGTACAGAAGTATTAACCATACGGATACAATATATAGTATCAAGTCCCAAAATAGCAAAAGGGTGCGGTTGTCAGTTATAAATGTTTGTGTTCCCGTCCGTAGCGAGTTATTTTCATTTTCACCGAAATCAACGATTCTATTTATTTCGATTTCATTAGGGACACGAGATCGCTTTTACCTCACGAACTATGAAAGCCATTCCAACATCTGAACAAATTCGAACGTCTCATCTAGCACATAGTGACGATAGATGTCGCGTCATTTCATTTAGATGCAGATCATTCGAGATCCCTTGCGATGAGTTGAGTATAAATTCTGTGAATGCAGTGTTTAATGTTACGTTACATAAGTAATAAATTACCATAACATAGATGATATCGTGACTATAATAAGTTTGTGTGTTGTTGAACTCGTGTCTATTGTACCGGCGCGTGCGCTGCGCCCCCCCCCCCCTCCACACCGGTTGTGATATAATTTGAAATTATTCGATTTCATTCTAATGCGAATTAAGCATATTCACTCTACATTACATTATTCAATGTATTATTTATTTTTGTTAAGCTATCCCCTCGTGTTCATAGGTAGTAGGAAATCATTCACGTTCACGCTACTGATGCAATTTGCAGTACAATGAAGTGTGGAGGGCGGGCGCCGACCGACGCAAGCGCCGCGATATGCATATTGTAGATGTAATTTTATTTAGTCATTGTCTATATAAGTTCAATTCGTGCGAAATACATTTACATAATAACATAATCGGCTCCGTTCCTAGCGCCGCCACTTACTTTCCTATCTTTATTTATGCCTATATAATTAGTTTTAGTGAACGTTAAAGGCAATTTCATGCAATAATTATCGAGATGTAATGGAATATTCAGTGTGATTGTGAATGACAAGTTGGTCTGAGTATGAATAATACGTCGATCATTACTCAAAATGGATGTTTATATATAGCGTGCAATAATTTATGTATAAATTCATTACAATAGTTTAAAATGATATATTTGTTTCAATCGGTGAACCCCGTCGCATTCAACTCCTACAAGACTGATTGAAACATGTCATCTTGTGCTGACTGCTACCGAGCCCTTCGGCTCATGTCAATTTGTATTGTAATTCAGTTTGTAGGCCTTACGATTGGATATCATTTACATATAGAGTTAAATTTCAGTCGATTGGATCGCAACTTCGGTCAGTGTCTAATGTTCCAAATATTATGTACTAAATGTTTAATATCGTGTAAGAATGGCCGTCGTTGTAATCTTTAAGGACTGAATTACATCAATTCAGTTTTAGATTAATGGAGCGTAATAGACTGAAGTCAGCAGTCCCGCCGCCGCCCGCTGTGGCCATGAAACCGAACGCAAAATACTTAAAAATATTGAATCGACGTCATGGCCACGCGGCCCGCGGCGCTATATTGTGTAAAAATTGTACAGCTTAGGAAAAACGTTTGTATATTTTTGCTTGGACAGAAATCGCAAAGAATCGATTCGATTAAGGTTTTATGGGGATCAGTGATGGGATACTAGTCCAGTATCGTGGTGAATGTGAGCGAGCTGTGTATGATATCAAAAGTATACTTTGGTGATTGTTGTAAGTCAATATTGTCGTTTCTAAGGTGTCGCTTGCATTTATCACCGACGGAAACGTGCGATTTGTCGACGTCAAAGCGTTTCGCTCTTTACATTGGCATCTTTGTGGATATTTCTGAATATATCATAGTCATCACAAAATCGTATCTCCGCATTAGGAATTTCATTTCGGCTAAGTAATGTTAAAGTGTTTTTTGAAGTAAAAACATCTTGTTGTGTCGTTTCATATTTTTAGAGAAAATATAGATAGCGGTCGTAGCCGCGTGTATGATAAATTTTAATCATGCAATTTTAAGTTTTTTTTTGATGAATTATTGTAAACAAAAGTATTCTCCTCGTTGATAGATCATTATATTCATTGTACAATCATTACAGTGATTAAGATTACAGTATAATGAAACATTATCTTATTGAATACCATAGTCGTACCTAATTGTTACTTTCTATTTGCTAGATAGAATAATCAAATTAGATTGGGTATAAAAGTGTGATCTCTTAACACAAGTTTAAATTCAGCGTGTGTTAATAATTTTAAAGTATATTGTTGTGTAAAGTGGTGATGATTCGCGGCGTGTTGTGATCCGCTCGGACACGCCATTGCTCGCGACCGCATGATATTCGGGTTCAGTCCTCGATGTAGCATATTTATCTTACAAATATATATAATGTTATATAATAATTTTATTCTTTACTTATGGATTGCTCGCTTGTGTACATTTTTCCATAATACGACTGATCGAACCCGCAACGACGGCGACCCTGTAAAAAGCACCGATTTTCGTTTCGTACTTCGACTTCGCTGGGAAGAGATTGTTATATTTATGGAAGCTCCACCTCGTCGGCCGGCGCTCGGCTCCGGTGTACTGTGTAGTTAATTTAAATGATAATTTGGAAAATTTCGCTTACTAAGTAAGTTCAGTCGGCTTGAGGACGCACGAGATGGATTTTTGAGCTCTAGTTATTAACTTTATGTATTATAATACATGATGCTTTTGAAACTGAATTGAATTCTTATTGTTAAGTATAAAATAAATATTCATTATTATAGAAACAATCCTCAGTGTTTATTTTTTTTTTTTTTCATAACGTGTAAAGTTTGCGTATGCAATTCGACTTATATTCAGTTAAGGTCACAACCTGTTTTCAAAAATACGAAAATATTTGTTAACTCATAATTAAATAAAGCTTATTATAAGATATTTGTTTTAATCATTTGCAAACATGCTTGCAAATAATCATTCAAAGCCTCGCAGTCAACATCCTATTTTACAAGCTCATAGCCTGCCTGGCAGATTTGCTTGACTCATAATTATTGTTAACGCCTCCTTGTTTAGTTATTAATGTGTGACCGACCTGGTTCGATTCCCGGTGGAGATAAAAAATATTCAAACATCTTTGTCTAACACGAACACAGATTCTGATGAAAACTGATCACATGCTTGTTCGTTGAAAATCAATCAATGAACCCGGTGGTAATGTCTCGGACATTCGTCCCGTAAAAATGGAACTTAACAAAGGCTATTCTAAAGTGGAAATTGTCTGCCGTAATATTCAAACAAAAGATAGAGATAAAAATTGATTTGATGCCACCACTAAGATGAGGTAGTTCTAGAAAACGGCTGAACGGATTTTAATTATTTTTAGTTTTTTTGATTTGTCTTCCCTTTAAATTAGAAAACTTACAAAAACCAGTCTCCCAGAGCGAGCAGCGACTAGAGGAGTAGCGTCTTGGTAAGAGATATCTTAATTTAATTAGAAAGTTAATCATCTGAAACTGGCAACACTGAACGCAAAATGATATTAGTTATAGCTAAAAAGAAAAAAAAATGCAAAGTTGGCCTGTAGGCATAATGATTTTAAGCTTAATCAGCCTGTCCCTGTAGACTCTACAGTAGACTGTCCCTGTATGCTCTACAGTGTAGAGCATAGCCACGGGCCACAGCTTACGATATGGGCCATAGCTTATGACATGGGCCACAGCTTATGACATAGGCCACTAATTATAATACTAGCTATGAAGCACTTTTTTTTAAGTGGGGAAATCTTGCATAGATACTCACAGAGAAGGAGCCGTGGGTTTGAATTTTCTCCCTTTCTTTCCAAACGGTTAAAATTGTCGAGTGTGATACACTATATTCTTTTGCCAGGTAGTTAGCTTTGAAATAATTGCGATGCGAATCTATCTCGATGATGCGAATGCGATTTTTCTTCGATATTGATTTGTTTTCTTTTTTGCGACATGTTACAATTTTCGCAGTTAACTCAACAATATGTTTTGGTGTGCCTTGTGAAAAGATAAGAAACAAACTGACTTAAGAGAAAGAGATATGACGAAGCGGGCCTTCAGGCTACTGCATGCATGTGCTTTGTTCTAAGAATTACAAAAGACCCTAAACTTTGATTACTTTTACGATAATTGCCATTGACTATTATACCGTGCCAGATGTGGATACAGTTACCTATTCAAATTGTTTACAATACAGCAGAGCCGGTCGTTCTACAGATATAATACTCCGAAAATATTAACCAAATGTGGTCGCTTAATGCGGTATGTCGTAGTAAACAATGTCGTAAAAACCAATGTTTTCGATAAGGCGGTCATATAACATTCAGCCAGGACCTTTGATTTTGGTCAATTTAACCGGTATGTTGTTCTTAACGATGTCGCCATAAACGGTTTTGACTGTATATATTCTTACAAACTTTCGTCATACGGCAACAATATTAATGGTAAGTATTCCTAAGTTTGCTAGGTATGCATCGATTCGTGCAACTTTTTAATGACAATTTCGATCGAAAACTTGTTCAAAATTATGTCGGCATTATTTAATATCACCCATACTTACTACCTGTTGTATGCAGTATGAATAGCCAAAGCATACAGACCATACTATATTATATTACAATACTTACGCTGTGAAAGCATCCACAAGTCAGTGTTGTCCTGTGGTGTTGTCATAATATTAAACGTTATAACTACCTACCTATAAAATTAGTGGCCTATGTCATAAGCTGTGGCCCATGTAAAAGTACACTTAGAGACTACTGTGGTCTGTGAACCGAAAGTTATATGCTTTAGAAAATAAGTTGTGTCTTACGGCTCTGGGATCTTACTCTATTAGCTACTATTAATTAGTATTCTGTGACGTTAATTTAGGTGAGTTAGATAAGCAAAGCAAAATTATTAATGACTTAAGCCATACCCAAAGTTCTATACTGTTGATATTTATGAGATACAATATTTTAAAAGATATTATTTTTGATATACATATTTTCAGTTTATTTGATTGTTCAAAACAATTTTGATTTTTAATTCAAGGTGTGTGTGTAAGAAAAATAAAAGCATCAATATATTCTCACGATTTATTTCAAATAACATTGACATTCCAAATACAACGTTCTCGTGTATCGCCACAATACCAAATGTACGCGCGTACACAATACAAACTTATTTGATTAGATTCTTATAACTAAATGTAAATAACACTGAAGATCAGAACTTACGCTTAATTGCACCGAAATATAACAAATGCTTAAAATATAACTTACAACTATAAGAAAAGGCTAAAACAAATAGAAAAAAATATGTATTTAATTATTGCAAATAATATATTAATTATGCTCTCGTAATAAATATACAATTTAAAAATTAAAATTGGACAAAATATAAGCTTGGTCAATTCGTTCAATACTTACTCTACGCGAATAAATCTTAATAAAACTAGTTACACAATAGGACGAAAACATCGGAACCGTAGCTAACCGAAGGAATAATTCATCGATCTCATATATTATATATTTCGTGTATAAAATAAAACAAGAATCTATAAAATAATTAATTAATAGAGACGTTACAAAATTAGATATCGTTGATTGCCCCGTTGACGACGAAACTGTTCACTTCCGAAGTATTCCTCCCATCAAAGTCGGACACCTCTTCGACAAGTATATCTTCATTCTTGACGGGAACGAGCGGGAACGCGTCGAGCAGTTCGCCGATCTTGCGGCCGGTGGCGAGTAAGTCCGCGAGGAAGTTAGCGTTCAGTTGCCTGTCTAGTTTCGCTTCTATTTTGACGTGTTCGTAATTTTCCTCCTTGATGATGGGGGCGAGGTAGTCTTTCCCGTCGTCGTAGTCGAAGTGTGTTTTCATGCGTTTCTTGTTTGGTGGCCAGTCCTCGTCGATGGGCAGGTCTACGTAACCCGCCGGTAGTGGGGGTTGTGGGGCCTCGCGGGCCGCCGGGTAGTCGTGGTCCGAGTGCGCGCGGTTGAACGTGATCAGCTCCTCCATGTTGAACTCGCCGTCGTCTATTACGGTCTCGTCGAGCACCATTTCTGTTGGAAAATGTATGGTTAGATATTTGGATAGTGAATTGGAGTTTACTAGACAATACATATTTGAAAATATGTAAATATATAATAATAATCGATACAATACGTATGTCTGTTTTTATTTAATTTCCTATACATCATTTAAAAATAATAAGGCTAATAAGGCACAATAAACCCATATGCAACTGCACTGATATTTATAAATTAACCATCAAATATAAGAAAAAATATACTAATGCTATAAAGCAAAAGCAAGACCATTTTAATACACAATTAACAATTATGTTGCATACAACGTTATTAAACACATAAGTGACATAAGAATTCCCAATTTGTTATTTAAAAGGGAGAGTTATTATAAATATTTAATTTTATAGATTATTTATCACGTTTCAGTACTATGCGCTTGATACGCTTATCAGAGCTTATCTTGCTTGTCAACGCTCGTTTAGTTAAAAGATACACTTTTTATGTATGTACTTTAGGCGCCGCTTACCCGCATGTTTTTTGTATTCATAACAAGTGCCAGTTGCCTAATTTCTACATGAATTGATAAACGACCAAGTGCAACGAAACACATGCACTCATGAAAATAAATGTGTACGATGTACGTTGCTTATTTACATTTTGTTATAAAGTAAAATTTTAATTATTAATGTATACTAAATTAATAATACATAATTATAAATAAAAGGCTGTCAACTCAAATATTTTAGCTTGTAATTCTATTCCACTAATTTAAAATTCGGCTAAGGGCCGATTTTTCAATGCTTAACGCTGCGGGCAATTAGAATACGTTTTTAAAATGGTAGTTTTATACATTATTCGACGAATAAGTTTTATCCAAGCATTGAAAAATTGGCCCTAAATATACTTACATAAAAATTTGAATCTATTGAGATGAAATATTCAAAGTAAAATATAAAAAAAAACTATCACAGTTTTTGAAGTGGTTAGATAAGCGGACGATTCGGTCGAGTGATAGTAACTTTCGTTTGCGTAATTGCTGCAACTGTTATCAGTTTTATTACGTAATTGTTTTTCAGACGGTTTACGAAAACTTGCTTTTAACCTGTGTGGTTTGTTTTTAAATGTCAATAGTCTTGTTTAATGAAACGAATTATCGAAGGATTGTTACGACGGCATGATAAAACCAATCTAGATAACATATCAAAAACAAGTACAACACTTTATTTTTAGCCTTTTTATTTAAATTAAATAATGCTTCCAGTTAAAAATATATTATTCATATAGAATTCTGTAATACATTAAAACAATTTGCCTTCAAAAGAAAGTTTAAATCTGCTCAGCTTTGGAAAGTGCTTTTAATGTTTCGCTGCGAATTTCTGCACTCCGAAGTTAAACAGTTACGAATATATTGGACCTCCACTGAAGTCTGCCTTTCACTTTACAGTTGAAAGATCACGGAATAACTCATTGGTCATAGTTTCCCTTCTAAATTCAATTCTTGAAATAAGAGCTATATTTAAAATAAATACCGCTACATAAAGTTTTTACTTCAAATATTTTTATTACGTATTTATTTATTGCCTATATATAAATTTCTGTTTATAAATGATACTCAATTAGCTGTTGGTATACATAGTGGTATACCGTATATTTACCCTAACAGCATTTCAATAATTTAAATATATTATACTAATTTAAAATTGAGAAAAACGGTTGTATTTGTTTGTAATAAATACCATAAAATATTTTGCAAATAAATGTGAACATTGATTGTATCGACGAAAACCTATATTATTTATAACTTTAAACATTACAAGAATTACATGTTCACGATTAGATAACTCAGATCTATATGTATAAATTTATTTAAGTACTTAATAATTATCATAATATTATGTCTGTAACTTATATTTTGGAGAGCGGATGTTTATGAGTTTTGGTTTGTTGGTCGAATCTACCTTGATAAGCATAATGAATATTTAGATATCGGAACTCTATACTCCCACCATTGGTATTCTAAGCTCATTGGAGGTTATAGTTTTGCATACGCTGAGTACATATAAAATACTTATAAAATTCCAGATGCATTTTTTTTTTCAAGAAGATGAATTCTTAAAACTCTTTATGTACACCCCTAACAAGCAATCCGCCCAACTTTACCACCCGCACGTGAACTATTGTTTAATATTATGTTTTCAAAGACAAAATGCTCACATTAGCGAAGCGTTATATGCAGGTTGCGCGAAGGTACAGAAGAAAACATGAATTTTAATCCATCAGGCCCCGGAATCACAGACACAATAGAAAATCTATTGTGTCGCGGTCGGATCTGGCCTCTCGGTGGTTGAGAGGTTAAGGAAAAATTTAGCATAAAATTTAGCAGGAAAAATTGTTGGCGTAATTTTGTTTTTTTTTAAGTATTTATTACGTGATCAGAGTATGCATGACTACAAGTACCTTCGTGCTTAGTATACTGATAGTGGGACACCCTGTATAGGAGGCAACTAGATGGTTCATAAATGAACCCATATCTCTATCCGGCGCGGCGAGGACTGTTGGTTATTAAATAACCTTTTCTACTATCTAGTTCTAATATTATAATCAGTGATTAGAACCAATCAAAAAGTTTCGATTTATTGATTGGTTCTACACACAAGATGAAAATATCGCGAGGAAACCGGCATGCCCAAGAATTAAAATGTTTGACATTTAACATCTGCAATTGTATTCTTTTTATATCACAGTGATTAACTATAAGTTATTGTTTATATATTTACTCCGTTGTAACTGCTTGAAATGTTTGCTTACCACCAGGCAATGCGTCTGCTCGTTTGCCACCCTATAAACATTAAAAAAGAGCGTGTGTTCCGAGTACATATGTCAGAAGTGAAACATCTTTGATAAGAAGATCAAAGATACCAAAGATGACGTTTACCATGGTTTTATTAAACCTCATAATACATTTTTTATATTAAACATAAACTCACTATTGGTAGCGGACAGCAGTGCTCGCGTGATAGCCGGCGAGTTGGCCGGTACTTGCATCTGCGCTTGCCCGTGCCCGTGTCTCTCATGTCTCAGCGACGGCAGCGCCACGAGCGCGACGGAGAGCAGCAGAACTAGCAGACACGTGGCCGGCTGGGCCTTGCCCGGCGCGCCGGCCGACACGCCCGTCAGCACCTTCTGGAATAGTGGACAATGTTCTAGAATGTTCTAGAATGTTGAGGTTAAAGCGCGTCACACACGGTGAAGATACTATAATATTTTATGTTAAGATTCTCTAATATAAAATATTACAGTATCTTAAGATATCCGGTATCAACCGCCATCCTGTTACAAATGACCCGAAATTTTGTGTCAGTGTTTCGGGTCATTTGTAACAGGATGGCGATTCTACAGGGGTCTTAGTACGCAATGACAAAAAGAAAAATGATGGTCAGAACGCTGATACCGGATACCTTAAGATACTGTAATATTTTATAATTAGAGAATGTTAACATAAAATATTATAGTATCTTCACCGTGTGTGACGCGCTTAAAAGAGAGGTGCCGTGATGACACCGGTGGTGAACATCTTCTGGATTGTTTGATAACGTTTTAGAATGTTTAGTACAAAATAAAGTTTTTGAATAATCTGCACCTACTCTATATTATATGAGTCGTACTTATGGACAAGATCGTTAGAATATTTTGGCATGTTTTTTTTCTCTACATAGTACAGAAATACGCTCGCCTCGTCACTAGTGCACGGATTAAAACAAAATCATCTATTAAAAAATATTTAATGCCCTTTTGTAAATTAAGAAGCAACATTTAGGAACAATCAGATTAAATTTTAGATGAAAATGTTCTTTGCTTATTATTGTATAAGTAAATTAATCAATTCACTTCAGTAAACCTTGAAATCGAAACCAATCTCCCGTTTATATAAATTTACGTAAATGAATTCTGAATATTACATCAATGAAATTTAAACTCAGTTGAGGAAGTAGACAAACTGAAATCCAAATTTAACAATAGCGAGACAAAAAGTTTTGCAATCTGACGAAACAAATATAAAGTTTCAATTGACGAACATTTCTATTGAAAGTATGCTCGAGTTAACTCAACGACAACAATCCTTTATTTTGTACGAAATTAGACACAATTATTTCAAAAGACCCTTTTGTATCAACGTGTGAAAACATATTTTATTTAACTCAAATAAACTAATTCTAACTTTTACTCCGCCCGCTCCAATTTCTGGTTTATTATTACTTGTTTTCAAAAAATTAATTAACCCTTAATTCACTACCTGAGTCCATTGGACTCACATCAAACTTTCAAACTATTATAATTTTTTCCCCTAGTGACTTATTTCCTCCACCGTCTCAGTACCTTCCTACAGTGACGCGGGCACCGAGGTAGCGAGAGTACGTGCGTCTGCGCTGCGTAATTGGTAAGTTATTACGTCGAGTGAGTCCCATGGACTCATACTAGTGAATTAAGTAATATTTTATTAATTTGTTTCGATTCTTAAATGTTGCTTATTTGTCGTATTAATGATATAAAAATATGTATTTTAATTTTTGTTGTTTTTATAGGTTTGTAAAATGTAATTTGATGACACGTCTGCACAGTACACGTTTGCCACGACAACTTCGCTGCTCGATTTCATATATCATGAAAAGAGACATTCCTGAAGATGCGAGCCACTCTGAAACCGAAGACAAGTTATCTAGGACAGAAAGAAAGTATTGTTATCTATGTAATTACAAAAAGAGATCAAAGACTGCATATTTATGCACTAGATGTCTGAAGCCTGTATGTTTGAGTTGCTCAAAAAAGGTATGCCGTCGTTGCCTATAATCGGTGGTAAATACCCCATGCACGTTTTTTTTCTTTGTATAGAAGCGTACATTTTTGTTGTTTATTTTCGGTTTTGTATTCCTTTAGAAGTCTTATAAAATTAAAAAGAGTTATTAGTTAAAAATATTTGCTATTATTGTAGAGCTTTGAAAATAACTCTGTTTTTTAAGACTGTTAGAATAAGTTTTTCTTATTTTTAAGAGTATTTCAGAAGTTTAACCAGTTTTGTTATTTTTTTGTAGTGCCTTAATAAACATTTAAAAATAATAATAAAAAAAATTAATAAAAAAAAGAGTTTTATTTGAAAAAACCACGCCAAGAAAATATATGAGTCCAGTGGACTCATGGAAGCTGTTTATGTTAGCAAATTTCACCTAGTGAATTGAGGGTTAAGGCTACACTGTTAAATTTTTATGATAAATCATAAAATGATAAAAAAGAACTATTTTTTGTATGTATCAAGTGTGAATATAAATAAAATTTTACCTGTATTCTTTTAAGTTGCTGCGATAGGGACTGATTCTGTGACTGAAGCAGTTTAATCCTCCTCATTAGGGTCTGGTTTTCGGCCGTGCATTGTTTAACCCTAAAATTAAATTGCGTGTTAAAATACTATATAATAATACGTTTTCCCATGATGCGAACACGAAAATATATCATTATAATGCACTTATAAAGACTAACAGGTTTTTCTCAAACAGATATTTTGAAAAATGTATAAGGCAACTATTATAAAGTTGGTAACATAAATGAATTGCTCTTGTTGCATAAGAAAAATAAAAAGGTTTTAGAATTTGTTTGGATATAATCGTATAGGAGCTACCAACGTTGACAAGTGAGCATTTTAGTATAGTTGGTTCTTTGATATACTGTTCCTCTTGCTATTTCGGTTAGAGTCCGGGCTGTCTGGCTGGTCGCAGTGGTTGCGTTTTTTAGTGCGCATCTCATCTGCACAGGATAATTTCCTTAATTTAAAGTCATTTTTTAACGCGTAATTTTTAATATTTTACCTTTAGATAGATCCATTAGACATAATTTTTTTATTGCAAGACGTTTTTTTCGTTGTTAAATAGGTGCCAGACGCAATTTTTTATTTCGTTTTTATAAAAAATTCAAATTATTTTAGAATGTCTGTAAATTTCATATTATGTTCTTCAAACATAATATAATCTAAAATTAATTAGCCAGACGCTAATTCGATTGTTAAGTATTAAATAATGTGTATAAATAAAAAAAAGTAATGAAGCATGCAGCTCATCAGCTAGTGTATTTTAACTATGCGACAGGAAATAATTGCAAGAATACAATATTATTTACACTTGTTCTTATAAATAAAAGCTAAAATGAAAAAAAATAAACATAAAAGTGAAAAATAAATTAAAGTTACCATACATTGAAAAGAATGGAATAAAAACTTTATCAATGAAGGTTAAACAATTACATTGTTAAATTTAAAAAGCCATCTTCATAATCATCATCATCATCATCTTTCCTCACACTGTCAGAATTATTTATGTTATCGTCTAAGGAATTGTTATTGTTTTCCAATATTCCATCATCTGTAAACAACTAGAAAGTTTGTTTCAATATTGATGTACACACGTACACACACACAACACACACACACCACACCACACACGACACACACACGTGAACACACACACACTCGCATGTTTAAGTTTGTATTGAATTTAACTAAAGTAGTTAGCATGAATTTATATAGGTATACTAGCGGTCCGCCCCGGCTTCGCCCGTATGGTACCTACATGTATAAACTATTCTATCTCTCAAGTTGGATCGAACTGCACATGGTGTGCGAATTTTATTATAATCGGTTAAGTGGTTTAGGAGTCCATTGAGGACAAACATTATGACACGAGATTTATGTATATATATTAAGAATTAAGATTAATGAATTAATATTGTTATCATCATCACTACATAGTATAAAACAAAGTCGCTTTCTCTGTCCCTATGTCTCTTTAAATCTTTGAAACTACGCAACGGATTTTGATGTGGTTTTTTTAAATAGATAGAGTGATTCAAGTGGGGGGTTTATAATATGTATAATAACATCCATTAAATAGTGGAGAAGTACTGTTATTTTTGAGGTTTCTAATGTGATTTCGTAAATAATTACATTTTTTCCACTTACAGTGCAAACGCAGGCACCCTACGAGTTTTATCAAAATAATGTACTAACTATAGTACACATTGAAAAGGTCTACAGAAAAGTCCGTGATGGTATATGTCTATCTCTTATGGATAACCCACAATAACTTTTTTTGTCATTTACTTTTTACGACAAATATGGCTAACTTTCGAAGCGATTTTAACCAATACAGCATTAATCCTTAACCAATTATTTACATACAGATATTACAGATTTAAAAATTGCGGGACGTAGCGTTTGCGGCGGTACCAGCCGGCCGCCCGGCTATATATTTTATACCCGTGCGAAGCCGGAGCGGGCCGCTAGTTAATATTAGATATATATTAGAAAATTTAACTTGTATTGGCAACACTGTATTTTGTCTGTGGTTCTTTTTCTTCTTGTACGCGGTGTGTAATGTGTGGTATTAGGCAATGTGCTATTGGAAACAATATAAATAAGTTTATGTAATCGCTGTTTTCATTTAAACCCATAACTTAACAGTTAAGTAATAAAAAAATTGTTTTGTATAGAAGATTGTTGATGTACCCTAATAGTTTATTTTTTAGCCTAAGGAATAAAATGTACCAATGGAAGGTACTTGTTCCCACAACACAGGGAATCCTAGAGTAGGAACAATTCAATTTCTATGTATCTTATATTTTCGAAAAAAAAAGTTATTTTTTATTGTTATTTAATTTTCGCGGCCAACCCTTTCTATCTCTCTTGCACTTTAAACTATCTCTCCATATACACAATCATCAAATTGTTATACTTACCTACTTTCACTACGTTTTTATTTGTACGTATTTAATACTTAACAATCGAATTAGCGTCTGGCTAATTAATTTTAGATTATATTATGTTTGAAGAACATAATATGAAATTTACAGACATTCTAAAATAATTTGAATTTTTTATAAAAACGAAATAAAAAATTGCGTCTGGCACCTATTTAACAACGAAAAAAACGTCTTGCAATAAAAAAATTATGTCTGATGGATCTATCTAAAGGCAAAATATTAAAAATTACGCGTTAAAAAATGACTTTAAATTAAGGAAATTATCCTGTGCAGATGAGATGCGCACTAAAAAACGCAACCACTGCGACCAGCCAGACAGCCCGGACTCTAACCGAAATAGCAAGAGGAACAGTATATCAAAAAACCAACTATACTAAAATGACTTTTTTTTTAACGTTAATAGCTCCCGTACCATAAAAAATTAGAATGTTTTAATATTTTTTTTATATATATACATATTTTAATGAAAGGTATAGGAGAATATGAATAATCCTCACCTATCCTCTAACCCATCGACATACTCCTTCTTGCGTTTCCTCGAATCCTGCGCGGAAATCTTATTCCTGATCTTGCGGCGTATCCTCTTTAGTTCCCTTTCTTCATGTTTCGTGAGCGGATAACTCGTCGGCAGAGTGATGCCCTCCTTCGCCAACAATCTCCTTTCTTCGGCTGTTAGAACGAGACGGGGATAGCCATTCCGACCGTCGCTTATTTGCGTCTCCTTTTGATCTTCGTCATCGCTCCGATCGCTGCCTGAGTCATCTAAGGAAATACATGAGATTTTAACTGTCCTTTCTTAAAGATGCAAAATCCTACACGTTGGAAGTATAAACGTGGTGTTATGATGAAAGTTTTTTGCTGTAGGTCGCAACTGATTAGTCATTCTTACTTGGAAAAAATGCAAAATATGTTATGACCTTATCCACATTTTTTATCCGTCAAGCGTTATTTAATTGGCCGTTTTATTACGGGACAGTACCTGTTTACGGTGATTAAATTTTTGTATGTAATTTTAACACAAATTAACGGTTTATCAGATGCGTAATTTACAACACATCTGTCTTTCATTTCATATACTTTTCATTAAATGCGAAATAAGCAAGCGAATAATTGACAGGATTTTGATTCAATTTATAAAATACCTAAATGAACTGCATAATATCGCTAATATCTGAAATCAACACCGTATAACGAAAACAAGACTAAAGAAAGCAATTAACATTGATATAATTCGCTAACCTAGTTAGATAAAATAACTTCAAGGCCTAAATGTATCAAGCTATATCTAGAAAATGTTATTTCACCAACATAATAAATCATAATAATGCGTAAAGAAATGGGTAAGTATGTATTCAATTTATATTTCTTCGAAAGATTGTAAAGAAATGAGACAAGAGATAACTTACTTATGAAAGATATTAGATAAGTTAACGACAGAAATATAACAAATAGCCAAGTTCATAGAAAGTCGGCTTTTATACAAAAAGTCAAAATGAGAACAAAAACATTATTCACAACTGAGATATTTAACTTTTATGAGAAATCGGTCCGAAGAGTTGTAAAATAATGTTTTCATATAATTTAGTTGGAAAATTTAGATATTACATAATTTGTTAGCAAACGGATAACGGATTACCTACCATCCAGTCTTTATTTGCAACTATTTATTTTAACATAGCTAGTAGCTGGCATATATTTTATTTAATTACCTTCTTCGCAGTCAATCGACGTCATTTGATCATAACAATTAGATGTAAAACTGGTTTTATTAGACATTTAAACTTGAAATGAAACAATGGAAGTGTTTTACGCTTTCTAAACATCGGCCATCAACTTTTTAATTTCAAGCGGACAACTTATGACTCCATTCACCATTTTACGCAATATGTATCAAATACTAGCTTATCGCTCGCGTGGACATCTAGTTTTACGAGTTTTGCGATGGGACCCTAAATATTTTTTAGATTACATGTCATATTTAGTTTTATAGCAAAGCATTTGCTTTATAAAATATGAGAAATGTTTAAAGTACATATAGAAAAAATCGCACCGGCAAGGCGAAAGTCGCAGGTTCGTATCCCGCCTCGTGATGGATTTTTTTATTCTTTAAAAACTTCATGACTTTTATATGTCGCTCTATTAATCCTTTTATTATCCAATCATAGTCCTATTATAATAGCGTTACGTTAGAAAGATTAGCGCGGACAAGCAGAAAGAAGACAAGCAAAGCGACGAGGAAGGTCGGAAAAATTAAAAACATGGCTTATGAACATGTAAATAACAAAAACAATTTCACCATAGTTTTGGTTACCTAGTAACTCCCGTCGCATCAATTTTATTTAATCGTTTAGGTAAAGATATGCTAATCTTTTTTACAAACTAACGAATACATTTAACAAGTATGGCCTTGACGTAAGGTAATATTCTATGCGAGTGCAATGACCCATCAACATAACGGCACAATAAATGGGCAGCACATAGATAAAACAATTGACACCAATGAGCGGGAACGCATACAGATTGGCTTGCCCAAATTACTGATTTATTATTAATAAACCCCATTTCGTAAACATAAAGATGCTATGAGTAACTGAAAATAGATATGGAGGAAAGTAATTTTTTGACATCAACTACACTTTTCTCTTTCACACAAACAGCTTGAACTATTAATAGGTACTTTAGCACTAGGAAATCCTGGAAAAGCTGGAAAATATACCACACTATCCATCCATTTTTAAGAAACAATATTAATAATGTAAAAAAATGAACTCACCGTTGTTAGGATCATATTCACAATCGCTCCTCGCATCCTTGAAGTCTTGCAATTTGCTCTGCGACAGCAAGTTGGCGGCCGCGATCTTGATATTCGAGGCGTTCTTCAAATCCGCGGCATTTATTATCTTGATCGACTTCAAATCCTTCATGTCCTTTATCGTCACTGGCAATAATATCGATCTGGGGTTGCCAGCCATGGGAGCTACTCGTATAACTCTCCTCTGTGGTGCTACCGATTCAACTGGTTTGGAATACACTTTAGTTTGGGGGTTTATGACTTGTACGTTGGCAACTTTGAGGGGTTTCTGGGGTTGCGCTTTAACAACTAGCTGTGGCTTTTGCACTGACGTGGCCGGAATCTTGATCGTCGGTTTGAGGACTTTCGGTTGTACTGCAACTTGTGGGGTGTTGGACATGCGCCGTTTTCTAGCTACTTTTCCTAAAACAATGGCAAGAAGCTTTTAATTATAGAAGAAAGATTTAGTTTGGGGGCCTATATATGTTGAGGAAAGTATGGTTTGATAGAATTTCATTTACCTAAAATTATACTTTGTTTCTATATGTACGAATATTGTTCTTTGTCTATCAATTATAAGAACGATCTGTGGCAAACCATATTTTATATTTATGATCGGTTTTATTTTTATTTTAAAAGTTTATTTCATAAACCTCTCAAGCAAGCGCTAATATCCTAATATTAAAATTGATGTAATAAATATTAGTTTTATTGTTATTTTATTAAATGTTACAGTGTGTAAACGATACGGCTGATAGTACAGGCAGTTAATTAAACAGCGCTCATCAGATAGTCTAGGCCATCATGAAACAGGCTGATTTAACCAGTTTTCTGTGGCATATGTATACATTTTCATAGTCACGTACTTTGTTGTATGTGCACGTGTTTAATAACATAACCTATTCACGCTGTGTAATAACATCAAAACCTACGGATATCTTTATCATAACTTAGCGTCGCGATATCTTTCAGAGGCCAAAATACAATAAAGATAATTCTGCTTACTAATAAATTTATCTTTTGGCATTTAGATATGTATTAAATTGTTACTGTTTTCCGGTTGCTATACAGGTAGGAAACATTCTAAAATTTCTAAAAGACATTAGCTATTGCGATATCGAATTCATAAATGAAATTCATAAAGATGATTTATTGACTTATTGTGTTCATTGCTTGGTAAATACTAACACTAATTGTGTAACAAGATGATTTATTTTACATAAATAATAAAGTTAATTAATAAAGATCGTCCATGTACTATTTTCAATTAATTCTCGTCAGTTAATTAATACGTTTACGTAATTCTTTTATAACGTAAAGATATCTGTATTGAAACGCTACAGTAGTCAGCCAGCATACATTGCAAATATTTTAATACTATTACCATATGCCAATAACAACGTGGTGTATTGTATATAGTCTGAGTCACTAATGGTTGCATCAGACACTACCGACCAATGGAAAACGAACAAATATATTTTGCAGTAGCAGCCTTCACGGTTTAGTCATGACGACAAACCCCGTAATTATTATGTTATTGTTTTTATCACGATTATTATGTGTAAGGTTTTACTTGTATCGCTAGTATTAAGGATATATGAGAGAAATTTCCCTGTGATGACAAAATTAAGCCTCAAAAACACATTTTGACCTACTTAACACAAAACAAAGGGCATTTATAACCTTAATCGAAATTAAAGACAAACAACATAAAATATGTATTACGAAATAACTGAACCAAGGCTAAGCTATAAACACTTGTACAAACTAACCTGGACTATGGAATGTATTGTCGTTGATGAAGCTTGGTACCACATTCTGTTCGAAGTCCAATATATCGAAGGCATCTTGGTCCGTGGAACTGTTGGAGGCGTCGCTAGTGTTTTGTATGATCACATCTTGAGCGTTACCAGGACTCATGGGTTCGAGGTTCGCTGAATTAACATCTTCGTCGCATGAATTCTGAATGAGAAACGGCGATAGTTGTTGTTCGAAGTCGCTAAAACAAAAGTATTTACCTATTTAAAAATTACGCTGGATATTATAGATCAAGAGCCCACGACGGCCAGACATTCCTTTCTTTAATAAAGTTGAAAGTTTCTCTGTGTATGTCTCCGATACAGATAAGAACGACTTATTCCATTGAAAAGTTACATTTGGGATTGCATTTTTTAGAGGACGCAATTTTATTTTTTTGATGTGTAGGGGGGTTCAGTGTGAAGCTATCACCAAGTTTGTGGGGTCGCCACCCTTGTCCCACGGCCGCCATCTTGAAAATAGCGGTTGAAATGGTTTTTACGATATATCTCTTAAACTATTTATCTGATAAAAAAAATTGTTAGCATTATTTGTTGCAAATTAAATTTTCTACAACTTTTGTCCAGTAACTTTTTGTCGTAGAACTATTAATAAAAAAGTTATAAGCGAAAACGTTCAGAAATAAGAGCTTTTTATATTTTTCACATCAAAAACATAAAATTGCGTCCTCTAAAAACTGCAAGGTTAGGCCTAAAAAATGTAACATTTCAATGGAGTAACTAGCGATTATCAAGTCTGGGTTGTACTTTGGCAGGAAACAGGTAGTAATGATGACTTTTTTATTGTGTCATCGAGATACGTGAAATTCCATCAACATAAGTCCCCGTAAAAGATATGTTAATAACTTTATTACTTATATATTATACTATTATTTTTTTAATAATTATAGTTAACTAATGTTTTTAGTGGGTTATTTAATATTTGTTACGCTTTTAGGTAGTTATGTGAATTTGATGATATGTTAGTTATTTTTTAAATGTGTCTGGCTAGATGTAAGAACCATGAAAACTGTCTGGCTCTTAAGGGGGGTTAGGCGGTCAGCAAAAATTCAGCTATTCGGGCCTGAGGTAAGCGGTGAGGGGGTCCGCGTTTAGTATGGAATCAACGTGCTCGAAACTGAAAATCGTAAGCGCCATTCACATTTTTATCAAAATTGAATGAAAATATTTAGTATTTTCTAAATCTAAAACAGTCACGAAATCGAGAAGGTAAATACCTATGTATTTGTGATTTTATACGAATTATTATCGTAAAATACAGTTGTAATGAGAATTTATATGATATTTTAGAGGTAACTTCAGGATTTTTTTTTATCGAGCAAAATTTTTCCAATCGTGTTTTGGAAACAGTCATCCCATCACACATACGTTCTGTTATACCTCGTGTGTTCATAAGTTTTGAGACGAACTTTGTAGTTAAAAAATAAGATAAAATATCACTGGCTGATATTTATTTCTTTTTCCAATTTTGAATTTGGAATGTTTACTTTTATTTCCTTTGATTTTCAAATTAATTTCTTTCAATTTTCTCGTGATGGAGGGAACTAAAGAATTACGTGCGACCGTGATTTGGCTGTATAAGGCGGGGAAAAAACCAATGGAGATTTTCCGTGAGGTGAAAATTTTTGGTGTGAGCCGTAACTTCGTGTATTACACTATCAAACGATACAAGGAGACTAATTCTTTGCAAGATCGCTAAAGAAGTGGCCGGCCACGCTCTGTGAGGACGCCTGCGAACATCAAAATCATCAGAGAGCGACTTCGCCGAAATCCATGTCGCACTCAGAAAAAACTCGCACTGCAGACTGATATTTCGCGCGTATCAATCAACAGAATACTGAAATATGATCTTAAGGTAAAGGCGTACAGCCGTAGGAAAATTCACTTTTTAAACGACCGCCTTCGTAAATTGCGACGCGAACGTTGTCCTATACTGCTTAGGAGACACGATGCGAGGGAGATACTCTTTACTGATGAGGAAATCTTTACTGTCGAAGAAAAGTTCAACCGACAAAACAATAAAGTGTATGCCAAAAGTAGCAAGGACGTCCCACCTTCAGCACGGAATGTCTTGCGTACTCATCATCCGGCTAGTGTGATGGTATGGTGGGGAGTTTCGTATGAAGGTGTCACTCCGCTGCATTTCTGCCAACAAGGTGTCAAGGTGAAAGCCAAGAATTATCAAAGTGATATTTTAGAAGTTGTTGTAAAACCCCTGTCTCATACTTTATTTCACAACAAGGATTGGGTTTTCCAGCAAGACTCAGCGCCATCTCATAAGGCAAAAACCACCCAAGCTTGGTTGAAGGAGAATGTGCCTGCCTTCATTGCGGCTAACGAATGGCCCTCCTCCAGCCCCGACCTCAACCCGCTGGATTATTCTTTATGCACTGAATTAGAGCTCAGGGCCTGCCGAAAGTACCACCGTAACTTGGAGTCACTGAAGCGAGATCTTGTCCGAGAGGCAAAACGAATTCCATTGGAAAAGATTCGTGCCGCTATAGATGACTGGCCAAATCGTCTGAGGGCCTGTATAAAAAATAAGGGTGGACATTTTGAGTGATAATGAAAGTTTATTGTTTGTTATTACTCACTTAATATCTTGTATAAATTTTAGAATTATAAGTTAAATATTACAAAAGATATGCAACTTTTATTTCGTCTCAAAACTTATGAACACACGAGGTACATATTAGAAATTTCAGTGCGAAAAAACTTCAATATTTTCAATTATAGCTCATAGAAAACAGTCCATTTTTTCGTTTTCACCTACTAAGGGCCCTTAAGGTAACATCTTTTTATAGGTTCCCAAGTAACATATATAAAATTTAGCTTTTAAACTATAATGAAAGTTAGGTACAATTTTATACACCTTTACTACCTGTTTCCTGCCAAAGTAACCACAACCCAGACTTGATAATCGCTAGTCGTTCTTATCTGTATCGGAGACATATACAGAGAAACTTTCAACTTTATTAAAGAAAGGAATGTCTGGCCGTCGTGGGCTCTTGTATTATTAAACTAATACAGACCTAATATTTCGGGCAATAAGTTCGAAGATATGTGATATGTATGTTAGTTTATTTTCGCTTTTATTAATTTTCAATATTCAATGCTACCTCTACTACGCACATTTTTAGTAGGTACATAAAATCTTTACAAAGTAATTCCTTGAAAACATATCGATATCGCAAAGCATGGATATCAATAATGAACTATGAACACGTAAATTGTTAATTTAATACGCTCGATATCAATGTTATTTCTTCGATGCACAATTTTCACTCTCGCTCGTATTTTGACATTTCCCTTTTCGTCAAGGTGAGTTGCATGCTTGTAAGAACACCATAACTTGCAGTTGGCTCGGCCAGGAAGCGAGTCCATATACGACAATGCGAAAGCAAACAATAAGGAAGAAAATTGGTAAAAGCTATAGGTAAAAATTATATCGAAATTAAATTGTATAAAAGAGCTATAATAAAAACGAGAATAAAACTCGTTTTTCAAATATCTAACTTACGTACATTTACATAACTAACATAAAATATAGCGTATTCGATAATGCCCAAAAAAGAAAACTGGTTTAAAACCTGTTGATTTTCGGCGGGAATGAGTATAAGATGTGCTCTTAGAAAGTGATATCAAGCCTTGAACCTGATTATTTAAGAATATTTTAAATTTTATGTATATCACATACAGTGTCATCATCTAAACTCCCTGTATTACTATCATTATTGGGGCAATTATAGAAAAATATCGATAAATTCATCCACAATCATAATAACTCAACAACAAAATTATAATATCAAGGTGAAGAAAAGAATATTATATTGTAACAAAGATAGAGAAGATATGACTAGCAAGTTGATACGTATAGGTATTTCAAGATAACATAGTGACCTCGATGTCATATCGATTGTTGCAATAGCGACACTTTATTTATATGTAATGTAAGTTCTTTAATTCAGAGACTTGACTATTTCAAAATATATGTCTAAGACTGTAGTATGAAATTGCAAAGCGAGAATAATTGAAGCTGACCGTATAAAATTAAATATTTCTATGAGAATGTTTACCATATACGGGTTGTTTAAACGCTTAAAATTCTAATCAAAGTAGGACATACTATTCAGGTTTCAATACGTATTCTAATTGATATTACTAATGACTTTTCTACTTAGAAGTGATTGCATTAGTTGCGTTTTTTAATCATGAGATTATTTGATGTCGCCTAGTAATAATAAAGGTTTAATTAGGTATAATTTAATTATTGTTATTAATTACATAGTCCTAAATGAGTTCAAAAATATTCTAAGGTGCAATCATACAGTTATTTTTAAAAGTTATGGGTAATTAGGGCAAGCTAAACATTTTTCGGCATACATAATTAGGTACCTAGGCACCTAGCATCATTTTAACTTGAGAATGTTTATAAAAAAATAATAATATATGTACATAAAGGCTATAGACCTGACCAGCACTTGGTTTGAATACCGTTAGCTTATTTAAGTTCAAGTGATTCATCGTCATGCATACCGACAGGTGTGATTAGAATTCTAACTTCTTTCTGAATAGAAATGTTTAATTTATGTTAAGAAATAAGAAAAATAATGCAAACAAATGCAATCAATTTACATATAAATTCGGCGTTCCCACGGTACTTACTGTACATGATGCACTTTAATTTATTAGAATATACGAATTAAATCTCCACAAGATTCTAATTTCTAATAATAAAAAGTATGAAACCTCCAAAGAGGCATTATTATTTTTTTATTGGTCTAGTAACTTATAATTTACTTGTTAGGCAGGTAAATTCATATAAAACCAAGCCTTACATTAATCCAGAACATAATTTATCTATAAACAAAATGTTTAAATAGATCCAACAACATGATTAAGTTACCAGCATCCAACATTCGCATGCTCTATACATTTATTCTTTACGTAGGTACTTTTGGGGTCGCTGGTACCTACTGATTACGCTTTGAAAGTGGTTCACTGTATTGTGTAATTAGTCCATTGAATGAGTCCCTCCAAGGGGGGTCTAGAGTGCGTGAGTTAGTAACGTAAGATGTTTCTTCGGAAACATGTCAAGAGTCCCTAGGTAATAAACATACTAAAACCCCGGGCCACTAGGAGGAGCCCCGGAGTGGGGGGAGGGGGGAAATGGGTCCATTTTTTCATTTTTCGCTTAAATCTCAAAAACGGTACATGTTAGAGAAAAACTTTCAAGGAAAAATTGAAAGGCCATAAAGTTATCTACAAGTTGTACCTGAATCATTTTTTCCTATATCCTACCGTTTCTGAGTTATACGCAGTAAAACATGATTTTGGCTCAAACAATTTCAACATCAATCGATCAAAAAATATTTCTTTCTTCCAAAAAACTCAAATGTGCAACTTGTGACCAGTACTGATAGATTGCTCTTAATTAGGTCTATAATTGGTAAAATAAACACATTCCTCCATGGAAGCCTTTAGGAGGAATCGATTGTCAAAATATTATATTAGGGCAGTTTGAGTTACTGAACTTGATCTTTTTATTTTTTTCTTCCAAAAAACTCAAAAGTGCAACTTGTGACCGGTACAGATAGATTGCTCATAATTAGGTCTATCATTGCTAAAAATACCAGATTCCACCACGGAGGCGTTTACGGGGAATTGAATTTTATCAGGGTAGTTACGATACATGAACTTTTTATTTTTTTTCTTCCAAAAAGCTCAAAAGTGCAACTTGTGACCGGTACAGATAGATTGCTCATAATTAGGTCTATCATTGATAAAAATACCAGATTCCACCATGGAGGCGTTTACGGGGAATTGAATTTTATTAGGGTAGTTAGTTAAAAAGTTCATGTATCGTAACTACCCTAATAAAATTCAATACCTCCTATCCTTTGAGTTTTTTGGAAGAAAGAAATATTTTTTGATCGATTGATGTGGAAATTGTTTGAGCCAAAATCATGTTTTACTGCGTATAACTCAGAAACGGTAGGATATAGGAAAAAATGATTCAGGTACAACTTGTAGATAATTTTATGGCCTTTCAACTTTTCCTTGAAAGTTTTTCTCTAACATGTACCGTTTTTGAGATTTAAGCGAAAAATGAAAAAATGGACCCATTTTCCCCCTCCCCCCACTCCGGGGCTCCTCCTAGTGGCCCGGGGTTTTAGTATGTTTATTACCTAGGGACTCTTGACATGTTTCCGAAGAAACATCTTACGTTACTAACTCACGCACTCTAGAACTTTTTATTCAATGGACTAAATATGATGATATCGTTTAAATTTTAAACATCATAATAATATTATCTAATAGTTTTTTTATAATTTTAGGTACATTTTTATTTTTTATTTTATTATAAAATTTTAAAGAATATATATAAACATTATTAAAAAAATTACTAAGTATGTATTAATTTATTGAGCTTAGTGTGTAGGTACTTTGATAAATTTTTCTATTTGTACTTAATAGTTAATACGCATAAAAAATTCGTTAATCGTCGAAGTCAAACATCGTGAATAATTTACTTGGAAAATTCTCACTATATAAGATTTGCATACCATTTTACATAATAAGCAAGCTTAGATCTAAAGGTCAAGCAGTAAGGTTGAGTTTAATGATAACTTACATCACTGGGCAATTTATCATCTTAGAAAATGTTTACTTTTTAATGTGACACGATTGAACAGTGTATAAAGTGCAAATTGACACATGCCAGTGCAGTTTTAATGCTGTTATTGAGATAATAAGTGTGTCATAGTAACAATTGTTTGGTAATTTTTATTAGAATGCATGTAGGAAGCTTAATCATAATATGTGACGCTCCATATTATCAACGAAATATGACCCATTTCACAATGGGTTTTAAATGGTGCATTCATTTGGCCACAGATAAATAATAACCATCAGCTATTTAAGCTTGTTTAGTTTGTTATACTTGCTATAGACTATAATGCATTTAGCAAATGTTGTATTTAAAATGATTACTCAATGTAAGTAGAACAAACATATTTTCTTTGTCATAATATAACATGAAGAACCAAATAACCAAGTCAGCATTCCAAGATTAAGCATTAATTTTTGCTTAATCAGCCAATTATTTATATGAAATAAGCGAAAGTTTTCAAATGTGTGTTTACATCACATGTCATCATCTTTTTTGTACACAATATGAAAGAAATTTTAATGACTTCTTCTATAAGTGTAACTTATATTTTTCCAAACTTAACCATTTAAAAAGCTCCTCTCACATTGCCTCCTGTCACTTTTCCTAAATAATCATACTAAATCTAGGCTAATACATATTATAAAGCTGAAGAGTTTGTTTGTTTGTTCGAACGTGCTAATCTCGGGAACTACTGATCCGATTTGAAAAATTCGGTGTTTGATAGCCCATTCACCTAAGGAAGGAAGGCATAGGTTATATATCATCTCGCTAAGACCAACAGAAGCGGACCACTGCAGGTAAACCGCGGAGCACAACTAGTAATGTATAAAACAGACCACCAAATAACACTAATATGTAATAATTACGTATAAACTCACAATTCTGTTTGATCAGTGGACACACCACTATCTGAACTGGAACTACTGAGTCCTTCTGGCTGCGATACATTGTCAGGGCACAGGTTAAAGTCCGGCATAGACTCCCCGAGGAAGTCCAACGAGCCCTGCTCTAGAGAGAATATGTTCTCTAGAAGATCATCAGTTGACGTCTGCCAGGAGTCAGACTGTAAAGAATGGTATTATGAATTAAAACTGAAACTAATTGGACATAATATCTAGTGATGGTTAATTATTCAACATATTGCTCCATTTTTAAAGATTATGGGCATTACGGTCATGTTTATAAATTATTTTTTTTTGCTTTAAGAATAACAGAATGACCGAATGACATATAACCTAATACGAGATAATTCGTCATATGCTTTGAGAGAACTTAATGGTATTTATAAACTCATTGTAAAGATGAGTTATGCAAAATTATAATAAAATAAATTGTATCTTCTACACTATATGTAGAAAATTTCATAATAGCGCAGCGGTTTAAACTAAGTATTATGTGGACATATTTGTGTCCATCAATCTTTGTGTATAATATCAAATTAAGAAGATAACATCAACATTAGTGAAAACACTGAAAAAAGCAACTGATTGTTAGTTGTTACATATTATTAACTCATCCCATTAAACAAACTCATATTCATACAGGTAAAAACTATTATTCATAATGATCTGATATAATTAAATTTATCATACATTACTAATTAAGATTCACTGCAATTAGTTAATGATGTAATTTATCACAATATGTATGTTTTCTTGTTACAAAAATAAAATAAAATTATCAGATTCTGAATACTTATTTTATGTAAATTGTTTTCTGTATAATAAAGATATGTTTAGAAAAATAAAATATACCTATGTAAGAGAAAATAAAAAAATATGTTTTAAATCTATATATATGTAGTTGTTTTTTATTAATAAACGGAGCAGTTTCAGAGCACCTTTTACTTAGTTACATGAAATTTACTTTCATTTCATACTTTTACTTTGAGATATAAAGTGAAAGGTGATGCATTTTATGCATAATTTAATTAGGTTATTTTAACTTGCTTCCCCTTTTCTACAATATTTATTAACAATTGAAAATATTAATTAACCAAGAAAACTCTCAACAACACTTTTACCCATACGTCACATAAGTAGCTAAAAGTGGTTTATAAAATTAAGTGCAGCATAATGTTTAAACTGGTTCGATGCAGACAAATGTTTGTCATTATATAATTCCTATTAGATCTGTAAAAAAGTCTGACTATTGTTTTGTAAAATTTAATTTAAATATAAACAAGAATAGTCCTCAACTATCTATAAACTCCAAGAGTTATATTGAATAATAGAAATAACCAAATAAGTGAATTACCTCAAACAATGATAAAAGGTCTAGTTTCTTATCCATTTTGAAGGATAATTTTGCATGGATATTACATCAACACATTAAATCCAACCAAACAAACCACACATATATTCTACAAGAGAGTCTTCACTAGTTATTTTCACTAGAAATAATAACTTAATATATTTTCTGTTATGAAACTGAAAAACACTGTTGAATATCCAGCTGACATATGGCTAAGAGAGCGACCGCATGGTGCCTAGCTGGCAAGCAAGCCGTGAGCACTATAACTTGTTTACGTGTTGCGTTACGCCGGGTTCTCGCACATATAATTTCGCGATTCTACCGCGACCGGCGACACTGACGGGGTAAATCCGTTTTCCGTACTGCGGCACGTTAAATACTAATTAGATAAGGAAAAACGTAGAGACTCAATAAATGGTACCGGCGCGCGGGCCACGTCCGATCCAATAACAAAATGAACGGATAACGGTAAAAGTAGGGGCATAGTCCCACGAAAGCTGTTCTACGGCTTACGCCCGTCCAAAATTCATTGCTTAACTGCGCGTCTAATAATTCGCTCGCTTCCTTTCACAATTTACACTACACATTTCACTATTATCTGACGCTCGGTGTTCACTGAACAAACGAGTCATGATATGTTATCAATAAACGACTGCGACATTGCTGATTCCTGAAAATAGTGTAAGTTATCAAATCAATGGCAATTACCAACCATATTCTGCTGAAAGCTATCCATTTTGTGATAGTCAAATGTTCCTGTATTTACTTCTTGGTCATTCCTGGAGATATATTCCAAGAAATTATTCATATCTTCGTTAACAAGCGTCATGATTTCGACGTTTCCATTTCATTATGATTTTTGTATAAAATTGTTTTTATTTAGCACTACTTATTATCCTTAATGGGGTTTCTTTAGAGAACTGCCGCACGTATTATAGGTTTTTTGTGGGTGGGGGATGGGGGGGAGGAGGGGGGGACCCTCCCACCAAAAGGGGAAAGTTAGGAAACCAATAGTTTTGGAGAAAAATCAATTTTCCTATTCTAACCTCAAAATGTATGGAATTGGTGTAACAAAAATTTTACGATACATAAATAAAATACAAACAAGTTGTGAAAACCTACGTAGTTTTTTTTATTTGAGTGGGAATCGCCCTAAAGTCGCTTCTGGCACTCGCCGGCCGCTGCCGCGGCACGCTCGCTTCGCTCGCTCGGCTCGTGCGGCAGTTCAAGAGTAAACCTAACACGCTCGTCGCTTCGCTCCTCGCTACCTATTTGGATATTAAAAATAAAAGTATAATAGTTTTTTAAGTACCTACGTAGATTTTTTTTGTTTGAGTAGGAATCGCCCTAAAATCGCTTTTGGCACTCGCCGGCCGCAGCGTAAAGTCACAGTACAGTGAAATGGAACGTCTTGGTCCGCTTTTTTGCACAACAAAACGGATAAATGCACTTTTTTCGCACAAAAAATTATTAACTTTAAAAATTAATAACTAAAAAACTACAAGTTTCCTAACGATAATATTTTGGAATTACAATCTTACATTACCTAGCTAACTAAAAATATAAATATTTCCAACAAATTCGTGCGGCAGTTAACTAAAGCCAACCCTCCTTAATAAATGTAGATTATAAATCACTGATTTTTAGCACCATTTATTAGAAAAACATTACTCCGAAGTAAATAAAACGCTATAAAAACATGACAGTTCAAGACAGCTTCCAACGTGGAAATAATGACGTCACGAAAGTCGGGCACTGTCGGACACATAGCTCAATGTTATTGGTGCGTTCAATGTTACAACTCAATTTATATCAATGCCATCTATGAGGAATCATGGAAAACTTTTGACAACCAAAACGATTCATTTTACGGTTTTTGCGCATTCACTCTCTCACACTTACAAAAAATAAAGTAACTGAATCGAATTTAAATTCTTTACATAACATGACCTGTTAATTATGTAAATAAAAAAAAATATTGTTCAAATATGTTAATTATGAAATGAAGAGAAAAAGAAAATTTTATAACCACATGTAGGAATAATTTCCTGCAACTACTCAGAGCATAATATTTATTTTTGGTTGCTAACTTTTTTAAGTAGGAGAATTTTAATTCCTATATTCTTCATCATTGCCTGATTCTGCTCATAGAATTTATATTTGCTGTAAATACCTATTTAAATTTATAATAAGTTATATCCCACATAAAAGAAAATACTACATTTTTTGTATTAGTAATGTGTAGGTACCTAATTTTATATGCGCGGTAGAATTTTTATTTAGCATGTAGGTACTTAGGTACTTATTGCCTATTTAAATTAAATATTAAGTATCATATTTTATAAAATTTCATACTGCACTTATAGGGTAACGGCACCAGTGGTCAGCCAGGCACCAGTGATCAGCCTATTGCGTTGTTTATTGGCCATAAATATCGCTGTAATCAAAATAACCAAATCACGCGCACTTAAATAGAAGCTCTGTTTCGTTATTGGTTCATGCATCACGCGATAGGAGCAGCAGGGGGTCAGGGGAGAGAAGTAAACACGTTTGTACAGGTGCTGTCCGCCGACAAGAGCAGAAGTGTCATGTCTGCAATATTTTTTGCTTCACGTGGTGCTCTTTTGAAAGGTGAGAAATAACATATTTTAGTATGAAATGTGATTGTGTTTTATAGATAATAACTTTATAGATTACTTAGAGCATTTAATTTTATGAAATTTGATAAAAAATATTGTTTTTTTACTTAAAAATTTGAGGGGCTGACCATTGGATACTAATTTTTTATGAAAGATCCAATGGACAGCCCCTGGGGCTGATTACTAGGATTATTCCTAATTGTTAGAAAACCCAGTGGTCAGCCGCATTTCAAAATATTTCTTTCAAGCGGCTGACCACTGGGTCTCAATCTGTGGTCTCAATGATCCAGTATTCAGCCACGATGTTATTTAAATAATATTTTAAGTATAAATGCGAATGTTTGTGTTTAAATCTATAAGTAATACTTCATGTTAGTTAAGTTTTACCTGAAATAATGGTATTATGTGTATTCATATCCAAAAGTTATTATTGTTCCCTTTTTTTCTAGCTAAAAATGCCGCCAAGACAACAGTATCCTCCAGAGAAATCCTCCGAAAGAGATCCTCCTGTGGTTGATTATAATTATATATATTGTGGATTATAGATACATCAATAATATTATAAACTAATATCGCTGATTTTTTTAAAAAGAATTATTGCTGTTTTTATGATAAATAATAAGAAGTTCCTAGAAAATAAGAAGACACAAAGAGATTGTAAAAGTATGTTTAAAATAATATTTGTATTATGTGCGATAATATATATTTTTTTGTGCTAAGTGAATCGTTGCTATAAAAATGTGATTAATATAGGTAGTTGATTTTGATATAACATTGTTTATTTTGATCTCATAATTAGTTATACTTACTAAAGGCTGAACACTGGGTTCAACAAGGCTGTTTATTGGTTTTTAGAGGCTGTTCACTGGGACACTGGGCCATTTTTTGTTTAAAATTAATTATATATTTTACTAAGAGAATTATTGTTTTTGATAAACGCTGATTCGAAACTACAATAAACAATAAATCCATACATGTTGTACGTTTTTTTATTCGACGATTGTTGTAGAAATGGCAATTGTCAAAACTTCAAAAAGCTGTTATGAGGCTGACCACTGGTGCCGTTACCCTACCTAAGCGCTGGTAACCCGCGCAGGAAAATATATGAACATGCGCTTATAAGCGCTGATCGGCGCCGATAAGCGCTTATAAGTTTCAAGCTTTCTTTCTGAATACGCCCTATTGGGTGCTTCATAACGGAATGGGAAAAAGAGGTGAGATGTGAAAAGAGGTGGTAAAGACGAAGCTATCCGTGAATATGGGACTAAGATATGGGAGCGTGCTCCTGAGCGGCGTGTTTCAAGTTTCAAGTACAGACAGGCCAATAAAAACGATTTTTTTTCATAAATATCTTCATAATTTTATCTCAGCTCCTCGGAAACACGGCTGGTGGCAGAATATTCCAGGGCTTACAAGCCCGTGGAAGAAACTAAGAAAGTAAAGAAAGTGTTTACATACATACCTATAAATAAATGCAATAAAGATTACCTAACATTAAATAATCCAGCGTAGACACATATTAAAAGACGTTCATTGATCAATTACAATGAAAAACATTTTTTTTAGGTTTGAAATTTGAAGCGCGCTTTTTGAATTCTATCTGTTGGGTCAATCACATAATCACAAATTACTTAATAGTTGTTCAATGAAAATTATATGATGATTGATGTGTGCGTATATTCGACCTACTAGGAACAGCCTACAGGTCGAACCGGCTTATTACTACCCTCTCATTAGATTGGGAATATTAAAAATAGATTAACCACCAGTAAACCGGTAAAAATTAATAAGTTCAACGTTACATGTGTTCACAATACATTACACAATCTATGTGTAGTTGAGTACGAGCAAGTTGTGGGATTAGGAAGGTACCTAATTTAAGTATTTAGTTAAGTGCAAATTTGAAAAATATAAATTATTAAAAAAAAATATCCTTTGAACGCTGAGAAAAGTCTATTTTTGCATTTTTTGCTTAATAAAAGGCAAATAATATTATGTATAAGTAATTCTACCTAAATCAGAAATCACTTTTCAGGTTTTGGAAGAAAGTTCGATGTATGGAGAGTTATATATTATATTCTCTGCGCAATATAATTTGTTTACTTGTATGTCGTAAAATATATACAACATACTGCATACAATATATCTTTCGTATCAAAATAAACATATTCATTCATTAATGTGATAGTGCAGCAACTCTCGGAGAGCGTCACCAAATTTCCTGAAGTCTGCTTGTTTCTCATTTTTATATATGATCTGAATGGCACAATTTAATATCTATAATATTGTCGTTATTAATCCTGTCTCATGATTAAGAAGCATGAGTTTTATATTGAAACCAAATATTTCTTTAAGCGTATTCAGGCCGCGATTCGCAACACGTTATATATAACATAAAACCGCCCTTAATACGATATACTATCCATGTTTCAGGATCATTTTACTACAAAATAAGAAATCTGGGGTTGGCTTGCTTTCCAAAGGTTAAAAGACCCTCTTTTGCTATGCGTTTCGAATACGAATGAGCTGGATAATGGAATTGTACAAATAATAATTTGGCTGTAAGAAATAATATGTGCCTTAATATATTGAATAAATAGTATACATTATATTTTAGATATAAATACTAAACAACACGAGATGATGAAGGTGGAAGATCTTCCTGATATAATGTCCCTTTAATTTGCCCATAATTAAGCCCTTAATTAGCCAAACAGGTAACATATTATAATACCTACTTTTGGTAGCACTAGCTAAGCCACAGTAATAACGTTTTCTGTAAATACTTATTCTTTGCTTTTAATTGTCGATGTTATATGTTTATAAATAAAGACTAAAGCATTCCTCGATAAATGGACTATCTAACACAAACGAATAAATAATTTTACCATAGTCTATCCTAAATTAAAATATTCAACAGTTATAATATTTGCATAAAAATTTATTTGATTTACAACTTGTGTATCAACATTGGAAAAACACTGCAATGATTTAAAGTCATAATTGAAGTGAGTAGAAGGTACCTTTGTATTTATTTATACATACTTAGGCGGATTGATTGTTTCATCGTTTTAGGGTTCCTTAAATGTTTCGGTGCCGAAAAATATTATGATAATCGTGTAATGTAGTTAATTATTCTAAGATAGAACCAGCAAGTAGGTACCTAGGTATGTCCTGTTTGTTTTAGATAATAATTTCAAGATAGTAATTAATATTAACAATTCACGGGTTTGATACCTGATCCTGTAATGTGTACCAGCTGATCACTATAAAAACTAGGTCATCTGCGTGATATCCATACTCTGGGAACATTAACCTTAATTTGTATTATCTATTAACTACTATGCAGTAAATTAATTTTAATCCCAGTTAATAATTTAATAATGATTTTGTTGTATGAAAAATAATTACCTATATTACCTATGCAAAACTTTTTTTAACGTCTAAGTACAACTTAGTGCCTAAAAATATTTATAATTTACATGTACATAGTTGGCAACGTAAGAACTGCATGAATGATTTACTTACAAGGAAAATTCAAAACATACCCGAATAACGATTCACCCAATTTCGAGTAAATTTTGCAAAGCTGGCAAGTCGGACTCGCCTTGCGCTCCAATCGCGGCAGCGGGCAGGCGAGAACCGAGAGCCGAGAGCAAACGCAAAGTGAAACGAGTCAGTCAGCATCACGTGGGTGTACGTGAAGGGTGTACTTTGTGTTGCTCCGTCGCGATATTCACGCGCCACTTGACAGTCGTGCCGTGTTCTTATAATGACTGTAGTGTATCACTGTGTTACGTAGTGGATGTTGATCTCAATCTGTACGTGAGGATTTTATTTGATATCACTTGATCCGCTGGCCTAAAAGATGCAAACATTCAGGCGGGATGCGAGAGGTGAATGCTCGTCATAGCGGCGCCGTCTCACACCGTCTACTATAGTCTAAGTGCCACGGAATCTTGGTCCTTCTCATCGAATTCCACCAAATAATATCTCTTCCGAGGGGAACGTAAGCGAAATAATTAGGTGACGATTAGTCACAAAATCGGATTGTTTACATAGCGAGCCAATGAAAACGCAGATAAGATATGACTGTCTTGTGCCTCTATCAATAAATAAACCGATTGTCCGTGTCGACTTGGCATTATACGACCAAATGACTATGCAAATAATTCGATAAACACGACATTACGATAACTGAATAAAACTAACTATAACTGTATACAGTTTGAACTGTGTTGCATACCGTGTGATGGCCTACATTTGTAATTATTTATATGAATTTTCTGCACTATATCACACTCGTCTACCTAATGAAGATAATAATGGGTCGGGAAAGTCAGTAAACAAACATACATGGTACATTACATAGCTATAGCTATGACGCGTTTAAGTCGTGCATGCTCATTTGTTTACTTATGAAATCTGTACTTACATTTAAATAATATAATATTGTGGGCTATTATTATAAATAATAATAATAACCCACAAGAAAGAAGTTCATTAACGAATACATATTTAGGTATATGTTCTCTCAGTGTTTCCAAGAAAATAAAGCGGATATTCAATGTTTGATGACAGCTTCGAACACGTGAGTGATTCAATATAGGTAGGTACCTACGTAAAGTTTACCTCTTGAAATTTTGATTTTCGACCGAGAACATGAAAGTTTCGAAGGACCTATTGTTGTGGTAAACAAAAGGAACTTTGTTTTGTTATAGCAAACTTTTAAATATTACCTAGGCAGGTAGGTAACTAGGTAGGTTGTATGTGCTTCTGTTCACATCAGACGTTTATATTTTTTAGCTGTTGTGTCTTAAAATGTATACCTACAGTACCTACCATGTTGTTAATGTTTCCTACGGTTCTTATCAAAAATTTTATTTAAAATTTTTAATGCATAAAGCTAAACATTTTTTGAATTACATTAGTAACGTTGATTAATTAGGCTACCTACCTATTCGTTTAGAATATGTTATTCGTAAATTGAAGAATATACCTATTTACCTAGATACCTACTTTAATTCCGTAATTATTGTAATCGTATGAAAAACGCCTAACAAATTATTGATAAATAACTATTAGATTTTGCTTAAAAAAAACTCAAGATAAATGTAGATAAAAATAAGCTGGAAGCGGCCTTTCAGCTTTAACCTGGCTAGAAAGAAGATCTACCTAGTCACCAAAAATTTAAAATATGTTCGCATGTCCTACCGGGTAAAGCCTAATATAAAATCCAGAATAGGTCATTTGGATGGTCCTTATACCCTATGACAGGTGTGGTGTTGTGTGCGAAGGCCATTCATAACCACCGACCGCGATTTAAACTGTACATATTCCGTATTAGGTACCTATAATACCTATTATTTTATAGTGTACTATGTTTAAAACTACCTACTATTTTGATGATCTTTCTGTCTCAAACACTACACAAATCTTTATTCGTTTGCACGGTAGAATAGATTTGAAAAAAGAATAAGTTTACCTATTCAATAATATTACAAAACATATTTAACAATCAACAATAATCTTGTAGTTCTTAATGCTACTAGTTAAAGAGACCGTTAAAATAGGTTGCTTAAAATTTTCCTCTATATTTTCTATGTTATGATAATAATAATTTACTCATTGCCGTGTGATTTCCCGCAAGAGTGCTATATCTAAAGACAAATCAATAAAGCATTCCGTTCATACAATGTATCTTCGACCTCTGTCAGATAGCTACGTTAGAACATTTGAAGCACCTAGTGTTAAAATACGGCTCATGATATCAAACAATAGTCCTTTCCGCTCGTTTGATCCTGTAGTATTGGAATGTAATAACGCCAGATTTAATCCACAGCTATTCCCTGCTGTCGTTTGACATCGAATAATATTGGACACGAGGAATTATTACCTCGGTTTTTAATTAAAATCGTTATATGGAATTACACCCGTGCTTACAGGGCTATTTTACTACACGCACCAACAGCAAAATATTATATGTATCATCAACTAGCGGTCCGCCCCGGCTTCGCCCGTGGTACATAATATTTACGTTTTCTCTACATAAGAACCATCCTCGTACTTCAAGGAATATAATAAAAAAAGAATTATCGAAATCGGTTCAGCCGTTCTCGAGTTATGCGCTTACCAACACATTGCCATTCATTTTTATATATGTACTAGCGGTCCGCCCCGGCTTCGCCCGTGGTACATATTTACGTTTTCTCTACATAAAAACCATCCTCGTACTTCAAGGAATATAATAAAAAAAGAATTATCTAAATCGGTTCAGCCGTTCTCGAGTTATGCGCTTACCAACACATTTTGCGATTCATTTTTATATATAAGATTAAACAGTTTGTACTTTGTAATCTAAGGGCGTATTCAGAAAGAAAGCTTGAAACTTATAAGCGCTTATAAACGCTTATCGGCGCTTGTCATGTTAATTGTCTTGCTTGTCATATTTATATGAACATGACAAGCGCCGATAAGCGCGTATAAGTTTCAAGCTTTCTTTCTGAATACGCCCTAATAACCGACTGTCTAAACTGTCAGAATATCACTCTTGAAATGATTTGAGACATTGTTCACTGACGTTAAGAATTTAAAGATTCTCACTTATAATACCACAAGAGCTTCAAAATTGTCGGGTATTTTCCGATAGGTTCGTTGCAAACAAATGAAGGAGTCAAGTTTTTAGTCAAGGTTAAAAAATCACGAGCGCGAAGCGCGAGTGATTTTTCCTGAAAAACTTGACGACTTTATTTGTTTGCAGGGAACCTTGAGGGAAATGCCAGATAATTTTGAAGCTCGTGTGGTATTCGGGAGATTATTTTTCCGTCCCAAATGTCGGCCAATAATTTCACAATTGAATTGAACCTGTCAGTTTGACGTCAACGACCAGAGAAAATTTTCAAAAAATTATCAGTATAATACCATGTAGGTTGTACCACGTGACTTCGAATGGTGCAATTCTATTGGTCGATATTTGGGTCGGAAAAACTAATGTACAACAATAAGTTTCTATGATGTCACGGTGTGACATCATAGAAACTTATTGTTTAGGATTTGAAACTAATATGGGCCTACGTTAGTGCCAGGACGACGTCAATTTGGGTTTGACGCACTTGGTGCACTTCTCAACTTGTACACCATGCTCAAATGGTGAACTTAGCAACTTGTACACTTCTCAAATGGTACACTTCGCGACTGGTACACGTCTCAAATGGTGCACTTCGCAAATGGTGCACTTTTTAAGATTAGTTGAGATTTGGAAAAATTGTGTAAAAATGAAAGAATTTTTAGTTTTGGATGTTTAATTTTTATAATTATGTCAACACAATAATAATAATTAAACTATACAGAATCACCTTAAACACTATCAGCCGTACAAATAAACGAGTTATAACATTTTATGCAAAGAATAAACTAAGAATAAGGAAAAATCATACAAATAAACACGAAATAAATGTAACCTAGTATAACTTCGTAATAAGTATTCATACTAATGCTATTCCGTCCTTATTACGGCTACCACCCTAGTATAAGTCTGACATAACCGAGTTATAACATATCTTTTAGTACATTGTGCTGTGTTTTACAAGTTTTAGAAGCAATTTTCAATCTAAATTTGAGATAATAGCAATGAGAGTAATACGAGAAGTAGAAAAAGTTGAGCAAATTAATAATTTCATTACGTACCTAATATTGAAATGGAAAATTTTGTATGAAATGTCAAAATATACGAAATTATGAAAAACCCTTTTGATATTTATAATGATTTATTTATTTACAACATGCACCAAACCATACATACATAAAACTTATTTCTAAACTTATCACAATAATATACACTTTCGTTGAAAATATAAATCTTCTAAGCCTGGAGTTGTATGTTTTGAGTACCAGTTATTTGGCAACTCTCTATCTCAAGGTGGGTTTATCTTCTGTTCTCCAGATATTTGATAGCGTTATCTATCATTTGCTTGCATATTTAATGATATATTTAAATTATTTCCAATAAATATTTAAAAAATAAATAAACAGAACATCGTATGATGAAACTTCACAACAAATTCGACGAAGTTAAACGAGCGTCAGCAAAATGACAGCACCAAGGCTTAACCGTAGACAATTTCAATGTTTTTCATAATTTTGTGAATGAATTGCGACGTTGCCGCTTCGCGCCTATTGCATAGCGTGAGCCTATGCTCACGCTATGCATCTATATACATCGACGTTATTCCAAATTTATTTGTAAGAAATTATGACATCCTTATTCTTTATTTATTCTTATCATATCTATGCATTGCATAAGGTTTGAATAAGCAAGTTTTTATTTGTACGGCTGAGAACATTTTGGGTCATTTTTATTTTTTCAAAAATAAAAATGTGACTCGGATATAATAAAAATAATATAATTATGTCAAAAAAAAGTAGATTTACAGTAAAAAAATATCATAATAAAGATATGATATAATATCATATTATATCAATAACCTTTGTAATATTATTATTTAACTTTTAACTATTACTAATTAAATAAAATTTTTAAATTAAATCATAACCTGTTTCTTAAAAACAAATTAGTAAAAGTAATAATAAGTAAAACTTTGTAATTGTTACTATTTAATAATTACTTATTGTTATATGTATATTTATATTTACTTATTATTACTTTTACTAATTTGTTTTTAAGAAACAGGTTATGATTTAATTTAAAGCTTTTATTTAATTAGTAATAGTTAAAAGTTAAATAATAATATTACAAAGGTTATTGATATAATATGATATTTTTTTACTGAAAATCTACTTTTTTTTGACATAATTATATTATTTTTATTATATCCGAGTCACATTTTTATTTTTGAAAAAATAAAAATGACCCAAAATGTTATAGTGTTTAAGGTGATTCTGTATAGTTTAATTATTATTATTGTGTTGACATAATTATAAAAATTAAACATCCAAAACTAAAAATTCTTTCATTTTTACACAATTTTTCCAAATCTCAACTAATCTTAAAAAGTGCACCATTTGCGAAGTGCACCATTTGAGACGTGTACCAGTCGCGAAGTGTACCATTTGAGAAGTGTACAAGTTGCTAAGTTCACCATTTGAGCATGGTGTACAAGTTGAGAAGTGCACCAAGTGCGTCAAACCCGTCAATTTTAATTTCCATACAACGGTGATGTAATAATTACAATGAATACATTTAAATTATAAAGAAGATTAAACATTTTGGATTTGTCCATTGTTTTCACTAGTTTATGATGATTCATGTCTAGTTATGGTTTGTTGTCACATTAGGAACTATTCTAGCTTCATCAATTTAGGTTTTGATAATCAATAATTATAACATAACTTTGGGTAAGGACTAAGGAATGAAGAAATGCGCTTATAGGTAACCGTGGCACTTATCAGATATTTGGAAATCATTGTTAGCTTACTACAGAGTTTAATTAAATCAGTTTCGCTTACCATAAGTGAACTATCTGTTTATGTTGTTTTATCTAAACCAAAACAGATTAAAAGGTCAACGCGGATCAAGTGAGCGGTTTTATCACTTTTAAAACATAAATTGATTCATTGCTTTTCATTTATTGCAGGTTTTAAGCTAAGCTAGTCATTAAGTATTAGAATCTTCTACGTTGGAAGTAAGGTTAACATTGTAGTGTGTGTGTGCAATGCTGACAAGTACTAGCTGTTGAGTGTCCGTGTGTGCGATGGCGCGGGAAGTTCTCTTGTCTGCCATATTGTTGGTGGTGCTAAATGTTGCGTGGGCGCATTACTCGTCGACCTGGGCCGTCCACGTGCCGGGAGGGAAGGAGGCAGCCGACGAGGTCGCAGCAGCTCACGGATTCGTGAATCTTGGAGAGGTGCGTACCTACATGTTTATCTTTTTAGTAGTTTGTACAGCTTTTATTAAATACACGTATATGCATAGTCTTGTATGCGAAAACTAGCTATGGGTCCAATTATTTTTTTGGACATGGAAGAGTGCATCTTAAAGGTAATAAAAATCGGTCACTATTTCCGATAATGACACCAATTTGCAGTCAATAAAATAATAATGTGTTATACTATCTAACAAGAGCTATTTGTATTGTGTTTTACTTGATAATTTTTTCTAGCCTGCTTATCGTACATCATGAAACTGATAATATATATTGTGATATGTTGAAATGGTTTAATAAAATCGCTATAACTCGTCGTAAAACTACTATTTGTATATAAATATTGTTTCGAATCGAGAATAAAAATAAGAATATGACGTATTATCATTCAGCCTTTTGTAAGGCGGCTCAATAGTTCATGTGATTTTTATAGCGGAGTAAGAAAATGTACGATCATAAAGGGAGCAAGAGACGGGTTCCTTGTTAGTTCTAGCGAAATTTACGGAGTCTGAATCTTGGAGATTTCCTCATAACGAGTAGTGGAAATATATTTGACAAATATTTGTCCGTACATAGTTTTAGTTGTCCTAGAAATGTATTTCTAACGCACAATTTCCTTTATATGATTTCGTACAAATATTGTTTTTATGTGAATTGCTCAATGCAGGTCAGTGTCAAATGTAGGTAAATCGTGCTAATATTATTCAAAAGCTGATTTATAAACGGAAGCTTCAATTCTATTGTCGGCTTCGAATCCTATTAAATGCCTGCTTTGTTAATTACAATTAATTTCAAGTTACATAGGATTCTGTTCGTCATTGACCGAATTTTATTACCGTTACACAGAATATTAAATACAAGAAATTATTTATTTTCTCTGTATAGACGATCTACTTTGACGATATTCATAAAAAAATTGAGTATCAAATAATATTTTTGGAAACTGACAAAGTACCCATACCAAAGCGACAGTATAATATAAAAGTCTTTTACAAGTATTAAATTTGGCATTTTTGTTAGTCTTTTCGTTTTAAAGATAAACAGATTCGGAAATTTCGATGAATTTATTACACGGACCACCCGTGTTGTTTATTAATTTATGGCCGCAATGTTTATGTGCTTGTGTTTAATTAATTTAAGTTACTATAAATTAGCCTTGCTGCATTTTTATGCACGGTAAGTGATTACATGCATATAAGTTAGATGATAAAATGATACGGTTTGATAGTAGGATCGATCGATTTATATTTGTCTGATTACAAAATGCATGATAATATAAAGCTATAAATATTTTATTATTATTGTTTAAATAGCTTAGTTGAAATACAGTCAGAAATTAATTCAAGTGAAACATAGATAAGAATTGTAAATAATTCATTGATGACTTTTAGGATGTTTTGTTAAATTCTCTTCAATATTACTTACCGTTTCCAATTTTTTGGTGTTATATGGGTATGACCGCGAAAAATTGTACCGTTACATTCATGACATCATAATTCATAACAAACGTTACATACATGACTGAATGTTACTTACATGACCATTATAAAGCTTAGTACATATAACAGTTATCTTTTCTTCCTAGCATTAAAAAATTAACGTCGACACGGTGTCTTACACTCACACGACAGGAAAAAATGGAGATATAGGTAGGTAGGTAAAACCAATTCATATCATAAAATAATGAATTAAAACAAAAAGATGCATAAATAAAAATTGTATTGAAAAAAATTGATATTTTTTCCGCTTTTTATTCCTTTCTGCATTTTTCGTTTGTAGTTCTTTATATTTCTCGGGATTTTGAACTTGTAACTTCTCTCGATATTTTTTTTGCCTTTCGGTATTCGTCAACGCCATCTGTAATTTGATTTTCTCATTTGAAAAAATAATTAATAAAAAAAATTAAAAAAAACCCGACTGACACTGCAAATTCATAACACGCAGTCGGAGGCTACACGGCTACAAAATATTACTGGCCTCTACCCATTTTATACATCTTATATATAGCCTCCGACTGCGTGTTATGAATTTGCAGTGTCAGTTTTTTATTTTTTTGAAGTGAAACTTCTTTATCGGGGTTGGAAAAAAATTTAGTGTAACATTTTTGCGTTACGCCGTACGCGTGACATTTTTGCGTTACGCCGTACGCGTGACATTTTTGCGTTACGCCATGCTCGTGACATTTTTAAGGTCATAAAGAAGTTTCACTTCTTACGTGTGTACTCTAGTACACGCATACATTTTTTATTAATTATTTTATTTTATTCTTTTTTGTACAATCAGGTAAAACATATTAAGCTAATGGAAAACTATAGATAAAGACCAATCCAATGATATCTTGCACATCAAAATCCGTTCAGCCGTTTAGATTTGAAAATATTATCGTCCTTTTTCGCGCAATTTTTTAATAGACCTATGTGTTCTAAGCCTAGCAATATGTCATGACTGTAAAGCCGGGTATCCACTTAGGTTCGCCGTGGATTGCGAACACTGTGTGCTCCGCGAACGTGAACGTGTACAGTGTACACACTTAGGCTGCAACATCAGTGCTCCTGTCGGAGCGCTAAATTCCGCGCTCCGGTCTCCAGTAGACACACGACAGACGGTCGGTGCAAACATGCCGCCTCCAGAATTAGTAGGAAGTGCAGCTTATATTTTGATACATTATATTGTGATGGAATACAAACAACCTCCTCGATTTTGGCAAGCTAATATGTATAAGGGAAGAAGAAATAATGAAATAATGCATATATTCATCATTTCATCGGACCACTCCATGTTCGCGAACTTAACAAACACACGCTCGCGTCCACGAACAAACTGCGCTCCCCTTTGAGTTCGCGCAAAAAACCGCTTCCGGAGCGCTCCGCCGTGCTCCGATCGTGCTCCAGTCGCGCTCCGCGATCACGACGTATCCATTATGTTTGGTTTGCAGAGCGGGCGCGTTCGCAAACCACGGCGAACCTAAGTGGATACCCGGCTTAACGTAACACATTTCGTTACACATCGTTACAATCATGACAAAAAATGCGGGCGACATAACCTTAAATTAAAATTACTACTCGATTGTGAATGCTAAGAACCACGAAGTAGTCTGATTCTTTAGTTTTATAGTAAACCTACGTAAAGATTTATAATAATAAGACAGAATATATATATGTACTTACCTCGCAATCGAACACTTTAAATACCCTTTTTTCGAGCGACAAATCTCACATCAACACAAAACACCATTTCTCTCAAAGAAAAAATGGCTGCATTTGTTTTTTAAATGTTGCCAGCATGCCAAATATTGTTGCCACTCAAGAAAATAAGAGAAGGATTCTGATAATTCTTATAGTATGGCAGTTAGAGACGTTACATACGTGACGTTACACACGTATAAAAAAAGTGGACAGTTTTTAAAATAATAATAAAAAATCGATTAAGGCCTTGTGCATTAAAAGATTTTTATGTACAAGTTGAATAAGAACCGAATAACTTAAATTTTTCATAAAAATGCGAGTCAGTCATACCATTTCGTAGGGGTTATCAGTTTTTGTCACAAGGGTGTTAGGTGGACAAATATTTTTTATATGGACATAAAAGTGGAGCCAGTAAAAAAAATATAAAATAAAATATTTCTGCAAGAGATAGATTGAGTTTTATGAAATAATCTAAAAGAACACAAGCATACCTTTTATTACATATCTAACAAAACACTTATTGTCAAAAAACGTTGATGCCGTATGAGAAATAAAATGGGAACATTGAAAAAATAATTCATGTACAATTTTCCGCGGTTATACCCATATACATCAAAAAGTTGGAAATATATAATATAAAGTATATAAATTGTATAAGTACGTGAATGACATACTATTTTTAAAACGCATTGGAATTATCCCGAGGAGTATAGTGTCGCCAGAAATAAGTTTACGTCAGTTGGACCGTAACAAACCACAATGAGGAGTGACTGGCCACTTCGTCAAATGCGTATGTACTGAGATAAAATTAGTGAGTTATTTTCAGTAGACTGCATACGATGCAAACTCCTTGCGAGTTTTGAGGAAACGTACCATTTAGCGCCCGCGCCACGGCCGCCCACACTCGCACTCAATCTTCATAAATGTAAACATGTAAATAGTAGCAAGTATGTAGACTAATTTGCCCGGTTATACAATTTATGAGGGCAAGCAACTAAAGTGAGAACAGGAACAGAGTATATAGACTAGAGTAGATAATTTATGAAACAAAAAAAAATCGCAGTCGGATGAAACCCATTAGAAAAGGAGGGGAATATGATAAAAATGTAAGGAAAAATAAATTACGGTCAATCCGAGTTCGGGAAGCGGGAGGGGGGAGCTTTTAAGAGAAAAAAATGGTTTCTCTCGATTTCCGACAAAACTACAAGTCCTATAGAAAAAAGTTCAATGGCAAAGTTGTAGGTAATTAAAAGTTCTACAACTTTTGTATTCACAATTTTTTCACATAACCTAAAAATTTAGGTGAAAAATTCAAAAAACCAAGTTCTTGGTCTTTTATTTCTATCTACTTCAAAATTTATTTTTTTTCTACGAAATTTGGTGGAAACTTACTTTCACGGACATGTATCAAGATAGACTAAGCGAGTGTATGTACTTCCCGTGTCCAAACTAAGATTATGAAACTTACTTGACGCTGGCCTACACTCAGTCCGCGCTTGCAGTTCGCCAAGGAAAGACGTGAAGCTGAATAAAGTAAAATGCCGAATTACGCCGTTATAAACTGTAGAAACTCCACAGCTGTGAGTGGCCGAGTTAGCAGAGATATTTCCTTCCACCGGTAAGTAATTTTCTAATCAGAATATGCACTATTTATTTTAAAATCAAATAAAGAATATCTGTGGAAAACGATCGTGACAAACACGGATACCAAATCATACGAAATGATTCGGAATACATTGCGGCTTTTACTTGGCACGGTAAAGATCGAGTCGTATGATAACAAGCAATGTATAGCGTCTTCTCATTTTTCTGTTCTCATTTTTCTGTCCAATTTTGTGGTTAGTGATGTTCATTTGATGCAACAGTTCTCGATTCTAATCGATTTTATAATCGAACAGAAAAATGATAATTTGAAGGAGCAATTTTTCAGAAAAAAAGGCATAGATTTTTTTTGTCAAAACTCCTTATTGCTTAGACTATGTTTGTTTTTTCAGTTTTCCAAGTAACCCGAACATAAAAGAAAAATGGATTGATGCAACGGGACATAAAGATTGATTGATTGACAGTTTCATTACTTTCTTTCGATGGCCTCTCTAGTACGTAGTACACGGTAACTCAATGGGCATATGTAAGAAAAAGCTAAAACACATTAGTTTACTTGTTAGAATATTAAAAGGTTTATAAATTTATTTTATCATTCCTCTGTCTATGGTAATTATAATTTTTCTGTCTTGAATCGATTTAGTAATCGATTACGATTCATTTATTTAATTACCTCTTAGACATAGATCTAGTTTGATCTGATTTCTTTCGATTTACTTCGATGGGATAGGACGATACTAGAATCGCCGCGCGAGTGGCGTCCTAATCGATTTAGCGTAAAATGAAATTACCATCACTAAAAAGCGCTCGTGACGTCATAACGCGTCAAGGTCAGTACAAAAAATATGACACGCTTGGTTTTCATACAGATCGCGGTACTTGCGTAGTCTATCTATGTCTGTGCTTACTTTATTATGTCCCAAATACACTGTAATTTATTTGATTGAAAATATTTATTTTTTCGCCTTATTTTGAATTAATACCAAAAAAACAACCTAATTTTCAATCGAAAAGTCACCCGTCAAAATATCAGTTTTTTTCAAAAACTTGGGGTGCCTTTTATTCATTGAAATCTCTACTTTCATATGGTGTAAAAAAAATAAACACCACCATAGTAAATGTTCTCAGGAAATGCATACAAACAGTCTGAAAATTAGCTTTTACTAAATCAGGCACACTTCTCGAACTACCTGAAATGTTTTTATCGACATCATTTTGCTTTTGAATATGCTGTAAAATATTAAACATAGAACAGATAATTATTTTTCTTTTGAAATATTACCGAAAAGCCGATACAAGAGAAGATATAGAGTTCAAGAAGTGTGCCTGATTTAGTAAAAGCTCATTATCACACTGTTTGTATGCATTTCCTGAGAACATTTACTATGGTGGTGTTTATTTTTTTTACACCATATGAAAGTAGAGATTTCAATGAATAAAAGGCACCCCCAGTTTTTGAAAAAAGCTGATATTTTGACGGGTGACTTTTCGACTGAAAATTAGGTTGTTTTTTTGGTATTCATTCAAAATAAGGCGAAAAAATAAATATTTTCAATCAAATAAATTACAGTGTATTTGGGACATAATAAAGTAAGTTTCCACCAAATTTCGTAGAAAAAAAATAAATTTTGAAGTAGATAGAAATAAAAGACCAAGAACTTGGTTTTTTGAATTTTTCACCTAAATTTTTAGGTTATGTGAAAAAATTGTGAATACAAAAGTTGTAGAACTTTTAATTACCTACAACTTTGCCATTGAACTTTTTTCTATAGGACTTGTAGTTTTGTCGGAAATCGAGAGAAACCATTTTTTTCTCTTAAAAGCTCCCCCCTCCCGCTTCCCGAACTCGGATTGACCGTAATTTATTTTTCCTTACATTTTTATCATATTCCCCTCCTTTTCTAATGGGTTTCATCCGACTGCGATTTTTTTTATCTTTTCATTATTTTCAAAGGCTTCTACCCCAGTCTAATATTAATGTGCTCTCTGATATGTATGAACATTGGTTTGTAATTAAAGCGATTGTTATAATAATCGCAATTTATATAATGCGAATTATATAATTGCAGTTTTATTATAGGTTCAAAATTCTGACTCGGTATGGTTCTGGGAACTACCAGTTAAAATTTCTAGGTGATCTGATGTAACGTTATTGACGAATTCGGCGAAATTTTATTAACATTGAAGCAATGTAAATTGAAATGGAAAATCAACATGAATCGTCCCGTAGAAAAGTGCGTAAAATATGCGTCAATAAAATCAGTAGAGACAGAAATATACGGGAAATATAAGAGGACAGTGTTATTTATTCAAAGTGACAACCGTTTTATCTGTTTATGGTACACTATTTTGGTGTCGAGAGGCGCTCGCACCTCCACTTGTAACATCGTTCAACGAATGGACTTTTATTAAGTCTTGAAAAGCCCTTTTAATGTTTGTTGGGAAAATATGTACTTATCTTTTCGTGTTTTTAATCTAACGTTTATTTAAAAAACTTGAATTAAATAACGTTGTGAACATCTGTACCTACATTCATTACCTATCTGGTTTTATGTTAATACTTTAACGTGAGATAATTATTCAAATGAATATTTTACGTCAATATCAAGTACAGAAGGTGCATTACAGTTGTTTGTCACCTGACATTAGAAAAGACTTTTCGAAAGAAACGCGTTTGAATTTATACTCAGAACGTATTTTATTTATAATCAACTCGTTTAGATACAGCCCATCAATATAAAAAGGCCATAAAATGAGGGATTTTCAAACATACTGAATAATGGACTCATAAATAAACATATGTATGGACAAACATTTAATTTTTTCGGATTTATTTGTATTAGTTTCGAGTATTAATAAAGTTCGACATTGATGGAATGTTTTACGTGGTTCGGAATCCATTCCAATTTTATTTCAATAACAACACGATCCGTTTCACAAAACACATAAAATCTTTTACGATTATTTATTAGGTTAGAAACAAACGCATCGACGTTGTTGTTCGGTTCACTGGTGTCCTCTTATACAAGCAGGTTAGTTTTGAATCCAAACTGAATCGAACCGTATGTCGTATATATTTATGGTTTAGATTAGTAGGTATAATCGATGTTAGACGAGTGCGTACGCATATTGTTTTTTGTGATTTTGAAAAAGCGTAGCGAATTTATTCGATCTAAATTCTGCAGTTTTTTGCGAGAGTCAATTGTATAGCATGCCAACGGTTCAATTTATAGGTGCACGATTTAGCTGTTTATAGGCGAGTGTTAGTTAAAAGAAATCCATCTTGATCTCGGCTGTGGTTACATGCATATTATTATTGTATGAAAGGGACTACAATATTGACAGGATGAGAATAGATGTTGCCGCTTCGCCGAGTCGCGCACAAAGGGCCTGTCGCTCGTGCTGCTGCATGTTTTCGATAACAAAATGGGTAGTGGCGTGTGTCATTGTATCGACGTATTCTTCAACAACGATGTGACATAGCTGTACTCGTGTTGACGTTCAATCAGCAAATATAATGGCTTTGACTACTATCCGTTTTATTTCGAAAATCTTGCAATCGTGTTGTGCAAACAATAGCAGCGATGTAGATATTTAATCTACATAATATATGTACCTATATAGAAAATTGTTGTAAATATATTGTAAAGTAAAATTCATTACCAATATGTAGATATAACTACGTAGTTTTAATATATTGTATTATCTATTTGTATATGAACTATAATGAACTTGCATGCGTTAGTCATAACTATGGTTTTAACCGCTTTCTAGAAGTATTGCAGATAAGAATTCGAAAATCAGTCTTATCTGTTTAAGTTCATTGTCTTTTGCGGTGATTATCTGTTTCATATTCCCACGTTGCAGTAATTAAGACTTATTTTCCTTCGCAAGTTAAAACCTTCTTCATAATATTTTTATTCTTATACATATTGGAACAGTCATAAGTGGGTATCATTAGTTACAATTTACAAAGATCAAATGCTACAGTTATGTATAGTTAATATAATAATATAAACTTGGGTAAAAATTTAAAACCACACAATCAATTTTGAATTTGTTTACACTTTTAATAGGAATTCAGACAGCAGCTGTTTTACTTAGACTTTTTATTGTAATTTAATGAAGTTTACAAAACTTTAAATTGCAGTATATTTTTGCGTTTATATTCAGTAAGAATTAAAAGATGTCAAGTAGTCATTCATTAGCTTGAATTATTACGCTATGTTTTAATTATACATTTCTTTGTTAATATTAAATTTATTTATTCGTATATTGTGTTGTGAATTCGGTTTAGAGTTTAAATATGTTTGGTATTTGTTGAATAGTAAAATCAAAAAGGCATTCAATGTTATTTTATAATTTATATTCTATCTAGTGTCCGGCTGAAAAGAAGGAAAATAATTGAATACAACGTACCAACTCTTTAATTTTATTTTTCAATAAATTCAGAATTTTCTACATGAACTCAATTAGGTAGGTGCTCACAAAAAGGGCAAGACGCTAGTCATCATTTTTTTTATATTCTAGACAATATATCCTTTATCCTCCAAATCGCGAAAAAGGTTCACTATCAGGAGAAATAATTACCCAAATATATGTTTCGGCTGGGGTCCGGATTATGCTTAACTAAATCCTATCGGGACGCACACTTGGGACCTTAAGCCGGATGGCCTTGTCAATTTGTTGCTACTCACAATCTTGTTACATGTGATGTATTTCAGAGAATGAGCACTTATTTTTCCTAACTGGCAACTTTGGCGGCACGAAGAAAAAAGTAAAAAAGAAATCATTTTTGCTGTATCTATCGCTAATATAGACTTAATCAATATGGGAATATGATATCAAAATTTATAATGTGAAGTTAAATTATTAATTTAGTTAATGTATTGAGCGGTTGGCTACATAATAATATTATGATAAAATATTTTTCATCATACCTACTCGATCTAATTAATTATGAAACCTTTTTAGGCAAAGGATACATATATAGGGTGTCCCAACAAGAACGCAAGATTTAAATTTGGCGCCATTCGAAGTGTCATTGTTTGACATATCAACAAGTGTTATTTTTTTTTTAGTAGAAGGTATAAGGTTAGTGAAAATGGAACGCTAAACGAAGGATCAACGCATTCTCATTGTAAAATTTGTTTTACCAAAATAGTGAAAGTTTTGCGGCTACAGTACGCAAATTGCGATCAAAGAAATTGCGATCAGTAAAAGAGATTAATGGAAAAATTTGCTGAAACTGGGTCTGTTAGTGATGTAAAGACAACAACGCGCCTTCGACCTGGTCGATCAACCGAAAATATCGCAGCTGTATGTGATGATATCGCTCAAACTCCATCCATCTCAATTCAACACTGAGCTCCAAAAATTGGTGGTTCCGAATCCACTATGCAGCGAATTTTGACAAAAGATTTGCGTCTTGCATGCTGGAGGGGATGTGGTTTCAACAAGACTTCGCCACATGTCATACAGCCAGAGAAACAATACAATTGCTGCATCAGTCATTTCTCGGTCATGTTACTTCACGCTTTGGGGACCATAATTGGCCACCTAGATCATGCGATTTAGGGGTTTTTTTGAAATCGATGATTTATGCGATTAAGCCGACGACGACTCAAGCCTTAAAAGACGAAATTGGACGCTGTATTAATGAAATACCACAGCATTTATGTAAAACGGTCATTGAAAATTTCATAAAAGATCGCGTATGTGCCAGCAAAGCCGCGGTGGCCATCTCCCTGATGTGTTGTTCCAAACAAAACCTCATCTTGTCTACTTTACGATATAATATAGTTTTCACAATTTTTTTTTTAATATCTGCGTTTTATGTCAAATTTAAATCTTGCGTTCTTGTTGGGACACCCTATATAATACTGACGTTCCAAAATTAAAATTAATTTACGTAATGAGGAAATTATTGAATGTTATTTTAACTTTGTCTATAGTAGAATTACTTTTTGTAACACGCTTGTATACATATAATATAATAAAAGTTATGTATTCAAATGATTGGCAGCTATATCAGTAAATAACATAAACGGTAAATAAATTATATAATATGTTTCTTTGATATTATAATAAAATGAAATGAAATGATAATTTATTTGTAAGAATTATAATATATTATGTAGGTATAAACAAATGAAGTGTTTATGAGTATTTCCAAACTAGAAATAACACGAATAGATAAATATAAAAAACATGCGTTGCTGTCATCGAATAATGTAACGTAAATTAGTAAATTACAAAACAAATTAGTTTTTAGAAAAAAATTGATAACACAGAATAAATTGATATCGCCATTGTCGCGTGTAAAGGAATTTGTTATTGCCTAATTCTTATCAGTATACATTATAGCACGACGGCTTCGCATGACGGTAATTTCCCGATAAATGATTCACACGTACTGAAATTTTGCGTGTTTTATGTATTTACTATTAAGCATATCGGATTTTAACTGTAAATTTACGTTGAAAGATTGTGCTTCTAATAAATCGATTTAAATATTATTGGTCTACAGACCAACGTGTCCAATCTTTTTTATGGAATGTTTTTGTACATAATATAATCTAAAGATAACGAAAAGAAAATAATATAGGCAATTTTACGCATGCAGTACAAGTAATGCATGGATGGTTTAGGAATTTATCATATTCTATAAGGATAATGCTACAATCGGTACAAATCATACAACTAAATAATTCCTTGTTTGAGGCTCCAACTGCACATTCTCATAGTCCCTTACAATATGCAGTCGTCTGTCTCTAAGGCCAAAGAAGCAGGTGTGTTTATCAAATCATTGTTTTCAAAAGTTTATTGTTTAAATTTTGGCACTGTACACAATTTGTAATGGGTTAGGAATGTTTTGTACCTAGGTCGTATATGACAATGTTGAATGGAAATAGTTGCTGCGTTTTGCCAAAGACTTTATCTTGCAACCTTAATATAGGTTACGAACATTTTATCCTGTAAAAACACCCACTTACATGTTTGGTTATAAATGATAATCTTTAGGCGCGTTGAGAGAAGATTTCAAGGATGCGTCATGGCAATACCGTTACGTCATAGAAGGCGACGATTTTGGTACCTTTGAATCTTGCCAAAGTTTCACTTATGAGTATGACACGTGTGCTCGGTACACACTCTCTTTTTAGTAAACATTTTTAGCTTACAACTATTACCAAAAACAACGATTTAATCATTGTTTATGAAGGCTAGGTGTATATTTGTGAAAACTCGGTCTCACTATACAGTGTTCGTTTAGTGGTAAAGGTTTTATACCCAAACACACAATAAAAAGCCTCAAAGCTAAACTTTTCTGCTTGACCACCCAAGAGGAACAAACACAGATTGCGTAAGATCATTGTCCTTTGTGGTTCGATCTTAGATTACACAACAAAATTGCCTGATTTTGGATCATGTTATAAAATAATTAATTCTAGTTATACCTATAGTTTTTTATGGAGCATCTGTTGTTTATTAAACAGTTGATTATTATTTTGTTAAATGTACGTAATAGTAACAAAGGTTATTTGGATAGATGTTTATGAAGGTTGAACTTGAATTTGATAAAAATATATTATTTGATATTTTTCAAATGTCATTTTTAAAAAAAAATTAGCTAAATAATTTGACTCCCGTAACATAAACACATTTTCAACCATTGAGATATACATATATGGAGACGACACCGCCTACATCACTTATGTTCCGCTCAACATACGCCATATGGCGTATGTTGAGCGGTTTTTTTTAATGGTTTTAAAGTGAAACGCATCAAGTATGCCTTCGTGTGTGTTACGATATTGCACAAATAATACGGAAAAGTGCAAAGGAATAACTTTCATCGGTAAGTACCTAACTAGATAATAATTTTTAAAACTTAGTTAGAGCAAAAAAATGGCGCACAGATTTTGTCTGTGGTGTCTCCTCCATAGTAATATTATCTCAATGTTTTCAACAGTGTTTGCTTTTAAATATTTTCTCACCTCTAGATATACTGATGTTATAAGAAAACTCATTTCCTGCGGTGCTATAAATTTTGGCCACTTTTTGCGCAAAAATCTGTGTGTATTTTTAGAAAATTCGTATCGAAAAACATCTTGTAACAAAAAAAAAAATTCCGAGGTCTTACAGCATTAAGTGATAGCACATTAAGATCAAGTGAAGATAAGGATTGTTACAATTAGTAAACCTCTAGATAAGACGTTGATACTAATTCGAGCTAATAAATACTTCATTTGTGGTTTGCCGACATCGTAAAGAATGTGAAGTCAAGTCATCATTGTGTACAATTTTTTATAATTGTTAAGAATGTCGTTATCACAATAAGTGGAGAATGAATACATAGTTAATAATCACCGTCACCTAATAATAGTTGTTTTTGTTAATAGAAGTATACTGTTCACTTTATTGCCCACTTCATGTAAATGTTTATCGGAATAAGGATATTACGTACTATTAATAGCCTTAAATCCAAATTTCTTCGATATTCCTCTACTACAGCTAATTTAAAATTAACTGCTCAAGTAAAAATCTTATAGCGTTGTCATCGTCGTACATTATCGTGAAACGAAACGGGGATAGCTATGCCATTGTTCTTTTTACCATATTTCCGTTGATATGAGCGGACGTGCAATCATTTGAGGAGTCGGCGTTTTGCCAAAATGCGTTGGCGCCGGGCTACTGACCTCGGAAGTGTGTCGCCTATGAATTATATAGAAATTATAAAGCTGGATATAGAAATACATTAAACCATTGACTCATGCTCTTTATTATCCGATATCAATCCTAGAAATAGATTTGGTGTGATTATAATATATATACCTACATAGTTACTTATTGTTGGCCGATTCTATTTGGAACGTTGCGGGTGTAATTAACTTTTATTACGTTACCAATTGAATAAATGAGATTAATTCTGATTCTTCTTTAGTTTATATTTAGTATTTTTATTAATATACAGCTATTAAATTTATTAAGACTTATACAAAAATGTATTATTTACATTTGATACAGAACTTAAAAGCATTCGCTAATATTTTATGATATACATAGGTACCTTTTGAATGGAATAATGTAACAAATATCACAGATAATGAATCATCATAGATTAGGATAATCGCTCCGATAATCTATGTAGGTATATAACCAGTCTGTATGATAATGATTATCTATGTATGTCTAACACAAAAGAATAGCAGCTTCTCTCAAAGACGAACCCGCGGGCAAAATCATGTATTTAAAGGTACATAGCTCGTGTGACAGTTTCATCCAAAACCGTCCAATACTTTTTGAGCCAATTTGTTACAAACATACATTTAAACTTTTCCTGTTTATAATATTAGTATCTATAGTATCTATAGATAAGTAAAGAACATTGCAAACTATATAATATGTATATGTATATTATTACATGTACATATATAGAAGATATGGGATACCTACTCGGTACGCGTGCACGTGTGAAGCTGCGATAAGTGCGGTATCCTGGAGGTCATTTGTCCCTTACTATAGTCTGGTCTAGGCATAGATAGTGCTCTATTGTGATGTAATAGCACGCACTATTTCATACTAAGTGTTTTTGTATTAAAGTAGGTATTTGTTATAAGAAAGTGAATTGTGTATGTAATGTGTTTTACGCGTAAAAATATAATGCGTGTATACATGCATCATTTTTTCTTTCTTATTATATTTGAGAGAAAATCTGTCATGACAAATCCTTAATACTAACATTTCTGCGTGTGTACTTTATTTGGAATAAGTATTAATAGTTATAAAAGAAAACCTGAAACATAAAAATCAACACATACATATTATTTTAATACCACATCAAATCGTAGAAAGGATGTTGCACATTTACACTTTAACACTAATGCCACTAATACAACTTCATACGCCGTAAGCACGTTCGCTTTGCTTCCCAGAGTATGGCGATAAACAAGGATTTCACGATCGCCTTACCCATGTATTCCATGCTATTTTGTAAGGAATATATTCCTCTATATTTTATATTCATTTCACACTCAAGTACGTTTTACGTAGGAGTAAACAGTAAAGTGGAAACAAACAAAAATATCGCTTTTCTCGTAACGAAACGTGTCTTAGAATCAAAGGTTCGACAACGTTAATGACATCCTGTCAATTCTCATTAGACTCTAAGCCCTCAAAGGACGGGTAACCTAAGTGGAAACAACATGAAAAAAAGATCACAAAATAAAATCACAGTCAGATCCAGAACATCTCAAGCTAGGGGTCGTGACCCTTGGGGACGCAATCTGTTAAAAATAATTGTACCCAGGATTTTAGTAATGTTTTTAATACAAAAATTCAGTAAAATCGTCTTAGTAGTTATTGGGAGTTGGAACATATGATCAAAGATACATACAAAATGCACATTAACAATGGATGTATAATATTATTGTGGTTTAAACACACTATCACGTAGCAATCTCGTTAATAAACGCGTATTTTAAAATTTCAAACCTTCTATTTATTCATTAGCTTATGTAACGCGAATAACGCAGAATACGAATTCTTAATTAAAATAATTTCCATTATGTTTGAATCGACAAATCAGCAGAACATTTTCTAAAGTTTAGTTTGACTGTGTAAAATGGAGGGCGCAATTGTGAGATTTTCAAACAATCGAACGTCGGTTCGGAATGGTATTCGGTTTTCTTTCGAGTTGCAGGAGCGCAGAGGGCGGGGCCTCCGACTGTCTTTTGTGAGGCAATCGTCTTAAACATTCTGCTAGTGAATGGGGAGGGCAGCCGCTAGATGGGGAAGCTATGCTTTGTGTCGGCTTTATCTTAACCAGCCACGGCATCCGCCATTTCTAAACCGATTGCGTTAATTCCCCTTAACTGAAATGGTATTGTGGCAAAAATTACTCGTGTAATACTATTGGAGATACCTTTTTAATGAATTTGCATGAAAATTGTAGGGCTTTGTGTCATATTATTAGAGGTTAAATAGAAGATACCTCATTTTTTTTCAAAGTTTAACAACTTAGCAAATGTTTTTTTAACATTGGAAGTAGTAATAACCTTTGCTTGGTTACATTTACTGAAGAAAATTTGATTATTATCATAAAATAAAGCATCTTCAGCTGAATTTATAAAGCAATTTAATTACGGAGTTCGCTAGCTAGTGAAATAAAATAAACGTACGCAATTTAAATACTAATGTTTTTTAAATAATTATTATATTCTATTGAAATAGCTTCTAATCGGTAATCAACCTAGTTACCTATCTTTCTGCCAAAATGCTAAACGTTTTGATCACAATGTTGAGTCACGTAACCGGGCGTTGTAAATACAAACAATGTTCTTTCAGTATTCCATTTGTAATGTAAACCAAAACCCCTTCGGATGCCGTTACACCACAGACATTTCTAGCTTCCCACAATCGGGTTACAATTTCACTCGCTTTAATTAGACGAACTTAAATTAGCGCCGAAGTAATTTGTAATATCGGTGCGACTAGAATCTGATTTAGAATAGAAATTCTTGCGAAATTTCGGGATTTGCCGTTAGTTTAAGATGGAATTTGATACATGTGCGTAATAACATTTTAGATGTAAAGTTATATTTAGAGATAATCGAGCAGCGTAAAATTGCGTTACAATATTATTTGTATGCTCAAATACTTTCAGTATATTTAGTGTAATTGTTGCGAACGTTTGGGAAACGTTTATATAATTTGTATTTACTATTTAGATCTAATTTTGTGTTTTGTTGGCTGGAATATTAGTTAAATAGTAAATAACTACATTATCTAAATTTATGTTCAATTGTGTTTATAATTTTGTAATAATGTTAGCTAACTAATTAAAAATATTATTTTCAATAGATAATTTTTCATTACATTTATTAGATAAAGCTCAGAGTTTTCTAAGAATATAACTACCACGATAATTTTATTACTGAAAAGGGAAAGGTAAATAATCTCGATTTAAGCTTACCTATAGATTTAATTAATGCTAAGTAATCGCACGAAACAGCGCTATCTGGTTTGTTGGAGCGTTTTATTGAAATCCCGCGGTCCAATCAGACAAGCCGAATCTTTGATTTAGATAGGCGGCGTTAAATTTGAGAGCAACGAGACCGGGCTCCTGAAATCTGGTAATGATTTCCGGGTGGATACATCGCTCCTTTCAATTGTTTGAAGATGTCTGTGAGCTCGGGTTTGGCGACTATTGATTATCTGTTATATGAATGTGGCTTGTTAGTTGTAATAGTTGTGCTACAATTTGTTTTTGTTGTGTTTGTATGAGACGTGTTAATTATAATAAAACGTAATTATATAAAAAGAAATGAATTTGAAACAATTTAAAATTATTGTATTTGAAATAACACGAAACTTCAAGTCTCCAGAAACACAGCTGGTAATAAATAATAATAGATCATTTTTATAGGTAAATTGATACTACCTATAATTCTTAACGAAATAATAAACTTCGTATCATCTTTGTATACCTACCTAATCGGAAATTCACACAGTTATTAGTCTGAATATAAATATAACTTTGCATTCCTAGGAGTCATCGGTAGACTATTTAAGAATGCGCTAAACATATGTTTTGATCAGCGCTTTGCCTGCAGCTATCCGTCCACTTTTTGTGTGTATGTAATTATAACTTGGCTCGAAGTTTTTACTGCAAGAATATAATGACAACCCTATTTTAAAATTGTAAATTAATAAGCACTCAGCATCACACTCAGCATACTTCTGCGATCTCAAGAAAAGTTTCTATCAGATATGCTAATCTTGCCTATAGTTTGATTGCATATCGAATATACTTAAACCAATTTCAACAAAGTTTTAACTTTAATCTTGACAAAATTTCAAATTTATAGCAGCGAGATGATTTATTTCTTGACGAAAGAAAGAAGGAAAAAGGATATTTTACGTTCTCTTCGACTGGGCTAAATAAATAGGGTATTCATGACACGAAAATCCAAATTTACTGCAATACTAGAAAGCGTTTGGTCTCTAATGGGCGCAGTTTCACGTCATTGCAGACAATACGGGAGTCGGGAACTCTTCAAATAAAATTAAACGCCGAACTAGGATTTAGAAACACTGCAAAATTTAGTTAACGAAACGAGTAAAAGTAAAAAAAAAAAATGATTAAGGCATTTAACTATATTTGGCGGTATTTCGCAATTGCAGTCAATACCACCACCAAGTTTATTTTATTTATTTCAAGTATCTATTTAGAAATCTATGCTAATACACAAACTAATAATTCAATTTGTACCTAGTTTATTTGTTATAAATATGTTGTTAATAATATGTTGAAAATTGATCCTAAAAATAAAGCTTCTATTGCGGTGATAAAAACAAGTACTTCGGATCATTATACAATTTTTCTAAAAATAAAAAAATTATCTAATAAAATAAAATGTAAAAACAAATATAGAAGTTTTTTGGATTATGACAATGCATTAAAAAGCCTTCAAAACTCTAACATTAATGATTTATTTTTATGTGTTGATGCTAATATTTTGGCTCAAAAATTAATAAATTTATTACAAGAACATATAATTGACAATACTTTGGTAAAAATTATTCCGAATGTGCAACGTATTTTGAAACCGTGGATGACTCAAGGGGTATTACGATGTATTCGCAATAGAAATTATTTACAAATAAAGCTTCGATCTGACCCACAAAATCATGTATTGCAAATCACATACAGACGTTATAGGAATTATTGCACTAGTCTCATTAAAAAGCTAAAGCGTAGATATGAACAAGAACAAATAGCTAATGCTGCCGGAAACCCTAAGATGCTCTGGAGAACCATCAATAATATTACACAACGGAAGACATTGCATGATAAAAATATTGAGCTTCTATCTATACAGTCAACCCCTCATAAATGTGTTAACCTCGTCAATGATTTCTTTGCCAATGTTGGAAAATCACTTGCTGTAGAGATTCTATCCCGCCCAAGTTATAGTCCTAGCTCGGCCACATATTTAACTTCGAGTTCCCATGGTTCATCTTTTGTTTTGTTGGAGGCTGATGATGATGAGGTTAAATCTGTGTTGATGAGTCTTAAAACAGATAGCGCACCGGGATACGATAATATTACTACTAAATTTTTAAAGCAGGCCGGGGACATAATTATACCTATAATGACTCATCTTACAAACCTCTGCTTTACAACAGGAGTCTTTCCGGACGCTCTGAAATTGGCCTTAATAACGCCTGTGCACAAGGGTGGGAATAAAGACGATCCCAATAATTACAGACCCATCTCAGTCCTCCCAGTAATGGCGAAAATTCTAGAGAAATTATTAAATAACCGTTTAACTTCTTACCTACATAAATTTAATTTACTATCTCGCTCGCAATTTGGTTTCAGACATGGTTTAAGTACTGAAGACGCTGTTACAGCTCTGACGTCTTTAATCGTTAATCAAGTAGATGCAGGAAACAAATGTATAACTGTATTTCTAGACATAAAAAAAGCATTTGATAGTGTCTCTATCCCCATCCTTGTGCAGAAGCTAGAGCAAATCGGTATACGAGGTACTTCTTTAAACCTATTTCGGACTTACCTCACAGATCGTAGACAAAGGGTCAAGATAACAGAGCATTGTAGTGATGATTCTAAGGTATTTTATGGTGTTCCGCAGGGGAGTGTATTGGGACCAACCCTCTTTTTGCTTTACGTTAATTCATTATGTGATATGTCTTTGACAAATGGATATGTGTTTTCATATGCAGACGATACAGCTGTTGTATTTTGTGGAAGAGATTGGGAAGAAGTACAAAATAGTGCTGAAATTGGTTTAGCTAAAATCGCACAATGGTTAGAAATGCATCTCTTGACTCTTAATATAGCCAAAACCAACTACATCTGCTTTGCTAATTACATTAGAAATCAACCTAATATTAATATAAAAATTCATTCTTGCCCTAACCGTGATAAATTAAACTGTTCATGTCAACAAATCACTAAAGTATCTAACACAAAATATCTCGGAGTAATCATAGACGAACGTTTGTCGTGGCATCTACATCTAGAACTCCTCATGACAAGGACTAGAAAGTTTGTATGGTTCTTCAAGACCCTAAGACATGTCGCAACTACAGATTTGTTGAAAATTGTATATGTGTCACTTGTTCAATCGGTGCTTACATATTGTATTACGGTATGGGGAGGGGCTACCAAAACAAAATTTCTAGATCTTGAGAGGGCACAAAGATCTTTACTTAAGGTTATCCATTTTAAACCTTATAGATTTCCGACTCAAGAATTATATTCAGTGTGTGATGTTCTTACAGTTCGAAAGCTTTACGTATTAAATATTGTTCTGAAACAACACAAAAGTTTAAAATATGATCCTAAAGTTGATAATAAAAGGAGGAAAACATGTGTGGTTCCCAATGTACTTGTTAAAACCGCATATGCTCGAAGACAACAGGCTAAACAATCTTCTTGCCTGTACAACTTAATAAATAAAGCCTTAAATATATACCCTAAAACAGCGAAGGAGTGTAAATTGCAACTAATTAAATGGTTAAAAAATAAAAATTATGAGGAAATAGAAGACTTATTAAAATTAAATAAAATAAATTAAAAAAAAAGCAACATATTATATAATATACACACTACACACACACTCTCTCACAAACACACACGCACATTCACACACTCACTCACACACACACACACACACACACACACACACACACACACACACACACACACACACACACACAAAATATACAATCGTTCTGTTCCCTATAATACATATATCTAAATAAATTTTACATATTTCTCTTTATATAAGAAAATGTTATTCGTGTAACACTTAAGCATAATGTACTGTCGGAAGAGCGAGATGTCCTAACACAAGCATTTAATTGCTTAAAAGGATGTCTCAATGACTGTTAAATTGTAATACTATTTGTTACAGAATAAATATTTTTGATTTTGATTTTGATTTTATAACTAAATTGTGAGATTCAATTCAGCGATATATCGTAATACATATTAGGTATAGCGTTCTTGTGAAAACAATCCATATTTTCGTTCTTTAATTTTACAGGCATTTAGCCCTGATGATCCTGCACGTGTCTTTAATCATGGTGCGGATGCAATTTGTCTGTATGGCGATATTTCCGACGGGAATTAAATACGCATCCTGCTAGTTACATTTCATACACGCTGCCCAATGAGCTAAGAAACATCTTATGTAACTAAATACTGGTTATCATGAATCAGCAATATATTTGCTATAATGACGGTAGGCTTAGCTTTGGCAGTCGGAGAAATGGGTCGCATAGGATAACGATTACTTTATCTATATCCACATTAAAAAGGATTTAGTATTTCACCTAATTTATTGAGAACAATGCACCACATATCACTATTTCTGTAACGATTAAATATTCTTAACTTACTTGTTAGTCGACAATAGGTAGCATAAATCACGCAAACTAGTTACGTTATTAATATGTAAATAAGTCAGTGCAAGGTAATAGAGTGATTTATTTTCTTACCCTCGCGCATTTGCAATGTTTTTGCACGAACTGTGAAACGCATGTGGAAAAATCCATAGTTTGTAATTTTGCCCTAGTGTAAGCCTGTCCTCGTTACCACGCAAGCATTTTTTGTGCACATTTTATGTACTATATACTACTATATAGTCATAATGCAAATGGGAATTGCACATTTGAATCCAAATATGAAGTAAAAGACTATCTACGCTTTTATCTGCTAGTTATTTGTTCTTGAGTTTTCAGTTTCACCGTGATACATGATTCATAGGATCCATTTAATGAATGTTTGACATAAAACCTCTTTTCAAACATAATATTCTTGTCCTTATAATGTTTAATGTAACAAAGCTTATGAATGAAACACTAAATACATATCTAAGATGGCGCAGTCGACTCTACGTTAATTTCCTTCCAAATAAAATACATCATTAGAGCATTATCCTATTCAGAATCTAAACACATAATTTAAATCAAACCTTGCGAGATTACTCTGATAATCTCATGATGTTGAACAAATACAAACCTATATTATAATAGTTAATAAAGCTGTTATTAGGGGACCGATTATGAAGATAATGAAAGGTGGTCCAAGATTGGAGCGACTCAAAAAAGTTGTACCTGAAGTTGTCTTAATGAAGGTCGTCCCCTGTGAACACAGTTTTATTATTACCGGGTATAGCTAATCACGTAATATTTATGGCTTGTTCACATTCTTCCTAAGGCGTTTGAAGTTCAGACTCAATCCTAACTCGTTAATAGATACGGTTGGTAGCTATATTTACTCCTTTGTCTGCAGTAAGGTATCTTAGATGGAATAATCTGTGATTTTGTGATTATTTTTAGCAAATTTTTTTACAGAGATCGTGTCACACATTTTAAATCCTTTCTTATATAAAAAAGTTATAATTATAATCTTCTATATTATACGTCTTTAATAAAAAGCGTTCGTTTTATCGGTTGTAAAATTGAAGTATGCTTTGAAGCGCTGTTACGATCTCGGCAAAAACACCAACACGATCTCGACGTGAAATTGATACGCTTGTGAGTTGTGACTTGAAAATCTCACTGATTTAACGTTCAATGCTGCTTGCGTTTACAACCCTTGTTGTATATCTGCATTGTATATCTGCAAATGTAGAAAAATATACGCTATAATGCTTAGTGTTAAGTGTCAAGTTTAATTAATCCACTCAATATTATGTAAGTTTATGTATCTATAGATGTACAAAACAAAATAAATTAGCAGAAATAATTTGCGGTTGTTATTAATTATGGTACAAAGAAAGGGAAACCACGCAAAAACTATTAAGTTGGAAACATGATTATTCACCGCGAGTGTACAGGATGCATAAAGTAAGGGATTCAAACTGTAGCCGTCATTAATGTTGAAGGTTATATTGTAGAGTTTTTACCTCTGATTAATATTTTGGCCGGGGACCAGGTAATGGATTCGTTAAGTTTGTTTAGTGAGATCATATAAAATTAATAATAATATAGATGATGTATTTGGGTTGCTATGAATAAATGATTGGGGAAGCGTTTAATTCGTCTAAGTTTATATATAAAATTGATTTAATCTTGCAAACATTTACATAAAGGGGCTTCCATTTATATGGATATTTTAAATGCTGTCCCTTCTTTGATAACACTATGCATAATTTATTACTAACATAAACCATTTGATACTAATTAGATACAAACATCACATGACTAGAATCCAAACGTCACCGACTTACCTTCCCTTAACAACTTCACAATACGCTACAATGTAGTACAATTTGCTTCAATAACAGTCACGCAGACAGACCGAGGTCAAAACATCCTTACAATGGAACGCAGAGTAAAATTATTGGTAAATCGCTATCCTTACCAGCTACCTTGTTCAGGAAACACAAAAATAAACCAAGAGCTGAGCAATTATAACTGTTTATCGAGCCGAGCGGTCGTCCATCGCATACTTATTGTAATTGCTTCGTGACAGTCGTGTTCAAAGGAAATGTAAAAACTATAGATTGCGATTAGTTAGGCCTTTGTTACACGAGACTTTGTAAAAAATGACTGGCAATTTACGGAATGTTGGAGACTAGCAGAGCTTGTGTTGTCGATGAGGCGCGCCGATATTACGGCTAAAACAATAAGCCAATGTAATTAGCACCGAACCGGTTTTTATTATAGAGTAACAACATTTTCTACACGAAGAAATTATTTATAGAATATGTATCTTATCTGTGTCTTTTTGCTAAATCTGCTACAAAAAGATATGCAGTATGGACATGTCAACATTTATTATGAGTAAGTATCAATAAGGGGATTTTAAAGTAAAAAAAAGATGGGCCCTGTTGAAACTGTTTCCAAACATTTAAGCGCATTTCTCTAAAAAGAATGCAACCGAAGAAAGGGTGTGAATCTGTAAGTGAAGCTAGCGAGTTATGAAAAAATGCATGTCCATTGTCATAATGCCGTTCCCTGCAGTTGAAAACTGATTTTCCTTGGTCTGTTCATGTCACAATGGGCTTAAGTTTATTCGTGAGCCGGCGGTAGGTACCGACGCCATAATAAGTCCATTTGAAATAATCTGCTTTCTCACTCTTTTATTTACTTCGCTCTCCGCGCCGTTCCTCGTTTATTTGTTCTGCGGACGGTCCTTTACAGATATTATCTGGCTTTACTTATTTGTGTGTTAATGCATTCATTTGTTATGTTTATTGTTTGTTACATTACGTGTGCTTTGCTTGATGTTTTTGTAATTAGACTCGTAGTCGATGTATTGTAGATTGTAAATAGAATATCTACTCAATGTAATGTATACCTAGTTTAAAATATATGAGTGAATATAAATCCTTAAATAAGCTGCTGCAAAATAATAATTATTGAAGTGAAACTTTTATTACTTCGTCTCGAACTTTTTGGTCTGTGTAGCGCATGTCGCGTGACGGTCGGCTGCCGAGTAGGTATAAAGCAGTGTTCGGAACCGTACGATAAAGTTTCACTTTTACCGTGGTTTCATAAAACCACACAACATTTTTTTTAAATGTACATAATACTATTAGGCCAGTAGAAATCGACACTAAAAAACCCTAAATTCGCAAAGCACGATGTAGATTTGAATTTTTGGTATGTTGTTTGGATCAGTTAGGGTGATGTAAATCCCAATTTGCAACTTCGAAAAAGTTGTGCTCGCTGCGCACCACGTGATAAACTGCGAAAATTTTGGACTTTTTTCACTTTTTGCTCTAAAAGTCATAAACTATGCGTTTCCGACAAGTATGATTCAGTACATAAATTAAGGTTATTAAATTTGCAACAATTTAAGCCTAACCGCAGCTCTCTAAACTTTATAACGACTAAACTGTGGCCATTCGAAGATGGTTCATTTTTCCCGAAATATTGAAATTTTTAGTTTTGCTCCCGTTTGAAGCAAAATATTGGCAAAAACCGCTCGTTCTATGAGAAGTTCGTATAATAAAGTTGTAGTCATTTAATTTTCTTTCATAAGAGCATAGAACAAAGTCTGTGAGACAAATAGTTCACTCACAATATCTGAAAAACAAAAAGAAGGTAGAAATAGATTTTTAAAGAATTGAAACTGAGGGCATATAAAATCATAAAAAGGATAATACTTTTTCATTTGCAGGATAGGTAATTAACAAAATTACAAAGATAATTAAATTTGCAACAATTTAAGCCTAACCGCAGCTCTCTAAACCTTATAACAACTAAGCTGTGGCCTTTCAAAGATAGTCAGTTTTTCCCGAAATTTTCAAATTTTTAGTTTTGCTCCCGTTTGAACGAAAATATTGGCAAAACCGCTCGTTCTATGAGAAGGTCATAAAATAAAGTTGTAGAAAATTTAATTTTGTTAATTACCTATCCTGCAAATGAAAAAGTATTATCCTTTTTATGATTTTATATGCCCTCAATTTCAATTCTTTAAAAATCTATTTCTACCTTCTTTTTGTTTTTCAGATATTGTGAGTGAACTATTTGTCTCACAGACTTTGTTCTATGCTCTAATGAAAGAAAATTAAATGCACTACAACTTTATTATACGACTTTCTCATAGAACGAGCGGTTTTTGCCAATATTTTGGTTCAAACGGGAGCAAAACTAAAAATTTGAAATTTTCGGGAAAAACTGACTATCTTTGAAAGGCCACAGCTTAGTTGTTATAAGGTTTAGACAGCTGCGGTTTGGCTTAAATTGTTGCAAATTTAATTATCTTTGTAATTTTGTTAATTACTTATACTGCAAATGAAAAAGTATTATCCTTTTTATGATTTTATATGCCCTCAGTTTCAATTCTTTAAAAATCTATTTCTACCTTCTTTTTGTTTTTCAGATATTGTGAGTGAACTATTTGTCTCACAGACTTTGTTCTATGCTCTTATGAAAGAAAATTAAATGCACTACAACTTTATTATACGACCTTCTCATAGAACGAGCGGTTTTTGCCAATATTTTGCTTCAAACGGGAGCAAAACTAAAAATTTCAATATTTCGGGAAAAATGAACCATCTTCGAATGGCCACAGTTTAGTCGCTATAAGATTTAGAGAGCTTTAATTAGGCTTAAATTGTTGCAAATTTAATAACCTTAATTTATGTACTGAATGATACTTGTCGGAAACGCATAGTTTATGACTTTTAGAGCAAAAAGTGAAAAAAGTCCAAAATTTTCGCAGTTTATTATTTGCGTATAATCTTTTTTCCTACTTTCCCAAATTTTGTAATTTTGTTAATTACCTATCCTGCAAATGAAAAAGTATTATTTTTTTTATGATTTTATATGCTCTCAGTTTCAATTCTTTAAAAATCTATTTCTACCTTCTTTTTGTTTTTCAGATATTGTGTGTGAAATATTTGTCTCACAGACTTTGTTCTATGCTCTTATGAAAGAAAAATAAATGCACTACAACTTTATTATACGAACTTCTCATAGAACGAGCGGTTTTTGCCAATATTTTGCTTCAAACGGGAGCAAAACTAAAAATTTCAATATTTCGGGAAAAATGAACCATCTTCGAATGGCCACAGTTTAGTCGTTATAAGGTTTAGAGAGCTGCGGTTAGGCTTAAATTGTTGCAAATTTAATAACCTTAATTTATGTACTGAATCATACTTGTCGGAAACGCATAGTTTATGACTTTTAGAGCAAAAAGTGAAAAAAGTCCAAAATTTTCGCAGTTTATCACGTGGTGCGCAGCGAGCACAACTTTTTCGAAGTTGCAAATTGGGATTTACATCACCCTAACTGATCCAAACAACATACCAAAAATTCAAATCTACATCGTGCTTTGCGAATTTAATGTTAATTTCCACTGGCCTATATATTAGAAAATAATTTGGAAAATCCAAAAGTGCACGCCTCATAATTTTTTTTTTAATAAATATTTATTAATTATTATTTTTGTTTATTTAATAACAATTAAACCACATCGAATCAGACCCTGAAAAATGAAAGGGTTCTATTCCTGAGCATACTCAAGCGTAAGAGAAAAAAAAAGACTCGATTAGTAAAGTATTTCGGTCGCTATCGTGTTAACAAGAAAAAGGATCCGCACATACAGACACACGGACGTCCAAGACAGAACTTTTTTAAACTGTTTTTTAACTAGTTTAAATAACAAAAATGACATCAAAAATATCATGAACGTTAAAAATAGTGTTTTTTCTTAATATGTGTGTGTATGTATTATCTTACAAGTGCAATGTATGATACATAAAGACATTTTAAGTTTGAAAAATCAGATGTTTTGCGCGAAGTGACAGTAGTACCCACCTCAACGCTTCGCTTATGAGGCGTGCAAAATAATGGCGCTGCATTCTAATTCTAGAGAATACTTAGGATTTTTCCCGAGTGTCACATGGCATTATATGCTATGATTTCTCTTTAGTAGGTAAGTTTACAGATAAAGTGCTGTATTATTTTGTATACATTTAAAATGTACAAACAAATAAAAACCTTATTTACACAACCAACAAAACAAAGGAATTTAATAAAAAAACAGCTAGATGTTTGCTATGTTTAACAAATCGGAACATAATAAAGAGCGGACCCTAAAATAAATTTCAAAAACCCAATTATCAATCGACAATCATTAGGCTTTGCTCCTTGTTTTTTATTGGGGTTTATTTCAACGGCTGCCAATAAAGCTTCTATCCGGTTCTTGTGAGGCAAAAAACTGTTGGCAAGGACTAACGGCTGAGCAATATATATGAGATTAGAGGACATCGTCTGTATTATAATGCCACCTAGCATGTTATTTGTAATCTTATTTATTTAGTTACTATTTTATTACACATACAGAAGATAGATAGAACATAAAGTACATAACATTAAAGAAAAACACATGCAAATTGCGGTCTTATCGCTATAATGCAATGTAAATGGTTGATCAATAAGTGATCTAAAAAATCTGCGTGTTTTGGTATAAAGAAAATAATCCTATAATACCTATGTATCTACTATCTACTTATGTCTTTACGTAGCTGAAAATGGAATAATTAATCAACCGTACGTTTTAATAATTTTATAACGAATAAATCCGTGGCTTATCTTTCATATTACTGGCGCAAATTAAAAAATATAGGGTTTCTAATGAAATCATGTCACCTAGACACCAACCTTTGAATGTAAGCATTATGATTAAAATTTGTTTAATAACGTTTTACTTGTATTATGAGAATCGCATGGTTTAATTTCAATTTGCAGTTTAATTATCGCAAATTCTTGACTGTGACAATTTCTTTGATATTGTTTTAGAGAAACTTCTTCTTTGTAGTTATTGTTCTATTAGTATTACACATGCCTATATTATTCGCCAAATGTAATTTATGGTTATCAAATACAGAGAATGTGATATCTTGACAGTAGGTCTATTTATTGGTTAATATAGGGTATATTAACTTTTTGAATGTCAAATTTTGTTTCGAGACGTATCATGCGTTAGATTATATTTTAAATTTAAATAATTCAGGGTTTTTATTTGAACATAACTTAATTATATTTTATAATTGAAATTGAAGCAAGTGTGTTATCAGTTTATTTATTATTCGTTGGTAATTATCACTTCACACTTCATAAAGTCTCAACTCTCAACTTAATTATTAATAAACATATAGCAATAATACTAAATAAAACAAATACTTTACAAGTGTTATTATAATTTATAAATGTTATTACATTACATACGACACTTGTATAATAAATGTTATCATATTCGATCAACTGTACCAAAACAATATATGATCGATGTCCTTACTCGCGCACAAACTCAATATATCAGCGATAATGTCAATATCAAAGACAATAAAACGGCACAATTTCCTTTCCAACATTACCTTAAACGTTTATTTTATTCAAGCGCATCCTCGAACAACATACGAGAATAGTTTTAAACTGTTTTCGGCTTCCACGGAAAGCCTGATCCTTGTAAATGATTCTACAGAGAGCGTTATCGATAAAGTAGTTCTGAAACCGGTCAAATCTAACGCAAAGCACGTTCTCTGTTCTCTTCAACTTCCGACTAGCCTAGATAAGAGAAACTTTACAAATTGCAGCCCTGCTTGCATTCCACCTCATGTATGCCTACTCCGAACAGAATATAAAGTCTCGCGGTTTTATATTCGCATTATTTTCGGAACGTCCAATAGTACATTCACGTTTTATGTACTGGAAACGAAATTACGGAACTGTAATTGTGAATAATGGCGCGCTAAGTTTGAATTTAATCGTTTACACCCGAACAATTGCAGCATAAATGCAGTTCATGATATTGATCAGTTGTTTTTGTTCGGATTTTTTGTTTTGAGTTTATTGCTGCGATGACGATATTAACGAGATTTTAACAAAGGCAAAGTACATAATGTACCGTTATTTTGGAGGTATGGGAATTTAAAAGAGCTTAAATAAACGTGGATTTCCGAATAAATAACACAGTTCTCTTTTGGGAGTACAGAATGTTATTCCTTTTATGGCATCCATCTCTCCGTTTTAAGGGATTTGTGAGCTGTCAGAAGTTTCAGACAGTTGCTGTTGCTCTCGGAAACAACGTGCATTCCGACTTGAAATGTTTTCGTTTATGCATAAATAGGCGTGCGAAACTAAATTTTCAATTATGGCTGTAGCCTGTAACGTTATACCTAGTATTGGTTTGAAATAAATATGGAAAGGCTATACAACAATAAAATATGTTTTATCTGTGTGTTACTTTTTTGCCTGTGAAATTTTTGACGAAAAAGAAGGGGATTAATAAGTAGATACTAGTGCAATATATTGCTAGCATATTGTGCTAAATAAATAAAAAATGGTATACTTTATTTCATTTCTTTAAAGGAGCAAACAAATATAGAACAGAAAATACGTGTAGTTTTTAGCACGTGTTTTTGTTTTTCGAATAAAAGCAGCATCATTATACCTACCTTCTTGTTATATAAGAACTCGGCGACCGTTTTTCTTAAATAATATATTTATGAAATCACACAAGAAAACAGCTTTATTTTCTATTGAAATACCGTAAAAGACCTTCACGAGCGCTTGATAGATTCTTTTCATTCCGTATAAAATTGGAATATAGGTTTTTTTTCCGCAGCAATTTAAAAACGAAATAGGAACTTTTATGAACAATATTGGAAAATTCGAAAATTCGAGGCAAATGGAATTTCTAAAGCAAGCTTTATGCAGAATGCTTGGAGTCGAGTTCCAGCTTCAAAAACGCCGGCTCGTCAGCTCATCAATGATTTAAATCCTGATAAAACTGAATAAAACGATGTACCATTGAATTATTTATTTACCAAAAATGCTCTCGCGGTTTGAACTGTTTAAAATATTAATAAGTACTTGAGTTTGTTATTTTTTAATGACATTTAATTTTAAATGTACCTACATAATATAATAAAAGTATGCGCATAATAGTTGAAAGTATTTTTTTAAATTGGTCTGTTTTTTTTAGTTTTTTCATGGCAACATAGTTAACTAAAAGTTAAGTACATACACAAATATTAATTAAGCGTTAAATAAGTAAAATCAAAAATGCTATTCGAAATAAACGGTACCTATTTATTATTATTAAAAGTACTAAATACAAACATAACCTATTGCCTTACCAATAAGAGCTGTATCTACATGGAAACCTTCAGCACATAATGCCTGCGAAAGCAAAGTTAAGAAAAAGCAGTAATATAATATCGTATTAATATAGTCTTCAATTTACAACACATGATGCAATTCCCTCCTAGATACAAAGCAGTAAATTTTCTTACTAGCAGATTATTATTTGCTAAAAACTGTACCTATCGTAATAAATTTATGCTATCAATATTCAGTATAATAAATTTACCCATACAAGCTCGTGGCTAACGAATTTTATGTAATTTTCAACACTCATTTAAGTCTAATTAAGTAATTAACTATGTAGTGCAATTAAAATTTAATTAATAATTGTTATATGTACTCTTTTAACATAAATCAAATATTAGTAATCTCGTTTCATTCGACCTAAATTATGACGATACGAGATAAATATTTGTCTCTTTAAACATTAGAGATTATTATAACAATTGGTGACTTGATAAAGGTCTTATTATAAATCCTTTATACGATAAAACCACTAAAACACTGCCGCCACCATAAATATGTGACGTGTTATTTGATAACTGGCTTATCGAATTATATTTATCCTGATATTGATATTATCTTACATTAGCTCCCCCGGACTTACCGCGGTCTTAGCGTGATGATATACGCTGAAATAATTTCTCAAATCGTAGTCGTAGTTCCTGAGAATAGCGCGTTTAACCAACTAAACAAACTCTTCATATTTATTATATTAGTATAGTTTGGGTATTCCTTGTTTGTTGTCAAAATTTTTAATCAACTAAAAATTCAACTCAAAGTAAAACGAAGAAGTAAATACAAATCCGCCTTTGATAACTATATTGTACGTACCTATATAACTCCAGAGTCTAGTGTAGTAGCTAAAGTAGGTACAATAAACAATTATTCGTGTCATATAAACTAAACTCAACCCTCTTGGTGCCCCATGTGTGAGGCTTTAAATCAGCATAAACAGAGCCTTATTCCTCCACGATAGAATACCTTAGTTCCTAGAGCTTTCGACCTTGTACCCTGTATCCTAGGGCCGATTTCGTGTACAGCCTCATTAAATCACTAGACAGTCAGGTTCGAGTTAAACTGCTCATGAATACTAATTGAAATGCCTCGGAACTTTGATATGTCGTGTAAGTACATTTAAGTTAGATAATTGTTCTCTTAGGTTCTTGATAAGGGGCTGTATTTTAGTTGTGTCGTCCGTTTGATCATTTGACGAGAACTAATGTAATTTGTTGTACGATTGCGAAAATGAAAAGTCTTAATAAATGGTAATGTCGTGGTTAAAATAATATTCGATGTTAGATCTTTGTGGATGAGTTCGTGAACAAAAATTAGTATTCCAAATAGCTTGAATAAACTGTGATTCTGAACTTGATATTTGAGTTTCGGTTTGGGATTACTCAATGAGAAATGTTTTAGTAAACTATCTCAAAATACAAATTTACGTTGGATTAACATCAAATTATCCTTCGTTGTAGGATAGCGAAATTTAATTCTTCAATCTATTTTCATTAGAATTAGGTACAATAAATTTTAATCTATTGCTAATAAGTATGTTAATGATAAAAAATTTAAAGGACATCGTTGTCGCTCTGTTGAGTGATAATGCATCTTGCACCTTGGTAATAGAAATATTCTTTTTTTATATAATGGTCATATGTTTTTACTTCTTAGGTTATCATTTGCATGAATATAGTTATTTAAGTATTGAGTATATAATATTTGATCATTATATAGTTTTCAAACTTTAATTTTGTCGTTATTGCGTTGTTTGTAAATATGCAATATTATAATTTTTAACAGCTACCTATAGCAGTAATTAAATTTATTTTAAAATAAAATCTGTACAGAAATAGTCTCAAAAACGTGAGCGTAAAGATCTGTCGTCAGGTCAAAGTGGAGTAAATAAAACGATGTAGGCTGTGGAGTCTAATTTGCATTTAAATGGGTAATGACACATTCAAAGCCGGACCTTTCATTAAATATGCTTACACGTACGATAATCAAGGAAATGCTTAGAAAGTTTAAGGTTCCCGTCACCGATAGCCGTTGGTTTCAGTCATTAACTGACTTCATATTAGGTATGTATTCATAAGTGTAAGATTTTCAATAAAGTGATAAGAAATTATACGGGTAATTTACTTGAGAAGTTTAATAAGCAGCGACTTAATGTAATAGGCACATAATTATTTTTGTCGAGTTGTTATTGACTCTTAGCAGAGTAATAGTAGGTAGGAATTTATAAACGGAGTTATTTATATCGAGTTGTTATTGATTCGTAGCAGGATAATTGACACAAATTGTGTCTTTACCTTTTGTACCCACGTATTGTAATTTGTATCCTATTGGATACACATTACAATATTTAACAATTTAACACCTAAATATTTTTAGGTGTTAAATACAAAAAAAGCATGTATATATTATATAGTTAACATATCTAGGTATATATTCAGTACACAGTCCATGGCCAAATTATTCGGAATCATATTCGGGAGCATGTGTCTTTTTGACCTACATTCTGTCCGCTATTCGACTGTCAAGACCCTTATTGGCACCGACACTTGAGCCTAAACAAGTTAAATCTACACGCCGGCCGAGCATTGCGCCTGGGGACTATTCTGAATTTAAGTCCAAATTTTAGGACAGTTTATTCTAGCAAGTTGTTCTGTATGAAGTAATTCAAGCTCGTAATTAATTACGTAGTACGAACAAGTTGCATACAAATATTAAATGGGAATTAGCGTTATAAGTAATATTTCTGTAAGTATATAAACATTATAACAAACAAGCTCCATAATCCGTACAATAAAATGTTTTGATAACTGTAAGCTTCTAAAAATATTTCCAAGATGCTCTATACTGAAGTAAGAACTTGTTATGAGTTAAGCCGATTCTACCAGAGCGACGTTCATGAGATTAGTTTCTTCTGTTTAGCGCACTCGGTCTTAATTTAATACAGAAGGCAACGTTGAGAACACTCAGGCATTCAGTCGCCTGATTCTGAAGCAGTTCGAGCTCAACTTCGAACCCTAAAGGAACCGAAAGCAGGATCATTCATCGTACGCCTTGTGTAGGCTCAAGTATGACGTTGTATGGAAGCTGAAATGGTAAATAACCAAAGCCTTTGAAATTCAGGTAAGAGGTGCAACGAGGCTTTTCATCCGAGAGGCCTACATGTGGTTAGAATTTCAGAATGTGGCAGTGTTATGAATGAAATTTGATTCTATCGAGCCTACACAAACCAATTTGTAATTAGCCGAAGATGAATTGAAATTTTATTAGCAGTTTGCTACGAACAAAAACAGTCGTTATATTTTATTAACCGTAGTGACACGTTTTTAGCATATTCCTTGCTAACGATGTAAAATTCCATAAAGGAGTTTTATTTCATAAAAGATTGCAGATTAATTTATTATGTTTCATATGCCGCATGTCACTTACCCGAGAGACGCGATATATTATTTAATATTCAATTTACGCGTGAAACATTTTATGAACGATAAAAAAAGTTAACGACGGGGCTGTTCTAAACGACAGAAGGTAATGTTCTCCATTTTGGATAATGACACTCGCAGCTTCTATTCACGGGCGTAGTAATTTTGTCATTTTAAAGGGAAAAAAGGTGATTCTGTCCGGTCTCAGTCATCACTCGTCGAGTCCCTTATCGTTGGCCTGCGATAAGAGTGCTCAACGGACCTGCCAAAATTGGACGTCCCATTTGTGATGCCACTCTTGATTCTTAACGCCACTATGTTTTATTCGCTGAAATGTTACGCTGTAGGACTTGTATTTTTGTGATTTATGGTAGGTATGTTGCTTCTTATTGCATCTCACACCTTCACTTTGTGACAATGAAAGACTTACAAAATCTTAATGTCTCTAATAATATCTGCTAGTTCTAGTAAATGGTGACACATTTGCTCATTTCCATTAAGGTTTATCAGAATGAATACCGTCATAAACTTTTATTTAGTATCGAATGCGTAATTTCACTTTCCATTTGTATTGTCACTAGCTTAAGCCCGCGGCTTCGCTTCCATGGTACTCGATAAAATGCTCTGAATATATTCCAGTCTGTAATCTATTTGTATTACACATTCAAATCCGCTCCAAATTTTTGTGTGAACAACAAATATATTCACACTTTCAGAGTAATGTATAGGTATATAGAACAAATGTATATTTTTGTAGATAGGATATGTTTTATATATAAATTGTCAATTCAATTTCAAATAGATTTTTCTTAAGCTTGATTTAAATACACGAAATTTAAATTGTTTGCCAAGTACACACGCAAGTTTCCTAATTACACCAACACGAGCGTCTAAGAAACTAAGCTCACATCAAACAAACAGCTAAAGTAACATATTAAGATTCGAATCAAATTCCTTAATGAGTAAAAAATTGTTAATACCTACGTTGTCGCAATAATTACCTTGTAGGAATATGGAATTTATTATTTTTATTCATAAAGCAAGTGTGATAAAATACAATTAAGAGAATACAAGTTTCTACTTTTATATTTTCACAATATAAATAGTGTTCTCCATTAAGTATTCAATAAATTAAATATCTGTTTACTGTTTTCAATTCCAAATTATTTCTTTCATTTAAATTTATTCCCGCATCTGATTGTGGATAAATTTTATCGGCGTCTAGTAATTACTTTAGTCGATGACTCCATTAAATGCATTTGAGGCAAGTGAAAGTATAATGCAAAGAGTTGGGCGACGAGGAAGTCTAATAGCGGCAGTACACATGGGGCCAAGGCGCTGGGCCAACGTGTTGGGAAAAAATGAAGGATATCAAGATTCCTGTTCACACATTGGCGTACTGATCATTCTGCATTGGCGCTTCAAAGATGGACGTAGTCCGTAAAAGTTCTTGCAGCCGCGGCAATTTATTTATATACAGTGCGTTTAATTATTACGTACATGTGCATCAATAACAATGAGTGTACTCTGCCGTCTGCGATGATACCATTTTCCAATCTCTATTGTCCTTTTTTTATATCTGTATAAATAAAACATTATTATGTTTAGATTTTTTCAAATGTTTAAAATGTGTGCATTTTACATATTTTAATTTAATTTTAACTACCTATAAAACGAAAATTTTAAAGATTAGATTTTAGATATTATTATATGTATCAAATGATAATATTATTTATGTAATAAAGCACAATTTGATCAAAATCATGCTCATTGTTCTGTTGTTCTGTTATTCTGTTATTTAATAATTTTTAAGAACAAGTAACTTTTTAATACTATTTTACTCATTTTATAAATATGTATATTCATTTTTTATCGCATTGTATGAAAGTGAGATAAGAAAAACATCTAGAATAATATAATAAATAGAAAATAGAACATCTAATTTATTGAGTCATATGGTTTTTTTTGTGTAGTTCATGCCGTGGATTCCAAATTATTCTTTCATGTCGATACAATTCTACGAATTGTAAAACCTCGGCGCCGCCATCGCTATCGGAACATGGTTAAACGTAAATTTCATTGACGCGCAACGATACTGTCTCCGCTGACGAGTAACAACAAACTGAACAAGACACCAACGTGTGAACGCTGTTTGTGGAGCGCGCCAAGATCCTTTGATGTGTGCACAAAAAACCGACAACATTCGGTTGGCCTGCCAATATTGGCGCCAACTAGGCTAATGAAGCCAACATACCGCCAAGTAGCTCTCTACACGTTGGCCCAACCCATTGGCCCAACACGTTGGCCCAATGTGTACTGCCACCATAAAATGGATTTCTGCAAACAGATCTTGCAGATGGAAGTTTCTCGCGTTTGAAGCTTTAATAAACTAAGAAGATTTACTTGTTTGCGTTGGAATTGAAGATGTAAGTATGCTGCCTATTTACAAATTAGTTTGAGAATTCTGAATTTGTCGTATTCTTTTCGTAGCTATAGCATTATCGTATCCTGTATGAAAACTAGCATTTGTACAACAGATTTGCACACGATTTGTACCACAAGCATTACGTGTATGGGTGTTACGAGTAAATTACGGATTGTTACTGCACTGCAACGTTCCAAAGTATTAGTATTAGGGCAGTATAGGATGAAATTGCGTTCGTAACGTTGCGTGCTTACATGGAGAGCTGCCAACACGAGTCGGATGGCCGTTGATTTACGCCGTGTCAGCTTTGATAAAGGTTTCTTATTAAGTCTTAATAAAGCGGGGCTTGTACGCAGCGGGATCCGTCGGGGGCCAACGTAAATACATTTTGTAGATCGGTGCCCCGTATTCAATGTTTTATTAGACGATATTAAATTTTCGGTCGTTAATATTAGTTTTCTAATATAATATTTTATTAATTTTCGTATTTTTTTATTATAAATGCAAAAAAATAACCTTTTCATTTGTCAATATAAGTACAGTGAGTAGTATTAATTTCATAATACTTGTATTGTTACTTAATAATATTAGAACCATAGAACTAAAATCGAATATTATGCGTATTAGGCGCGGTATTAGGCGCTCTATCCGTTCAATACTGGGGTTGGATATAAAACAAACGAGTAATAGTAATCCCATCAAAAACATCCTGTAAAAAACCCAAGTCTCGCAGCTCAGTCTTTCTACCGTCAAAAGTTGTGAGATCCATGTAATACCAAGTCGGTTAATCTATTTAGTGTCTACTTGAAGGACCTTCTGTCTTAAGTTATTACATAAGTTATTATCATGCCAATATTAAAAATATTTAACGTTTTAAACAAATAGATCGACTTGGACATCGCTTGATTTGATTATTAGTATGTATCACACTACACAGCACGACGGGCCAGCGACCAACAGGAACGAGAGTTTCAATCGCGTGAGGCGCGAGAGACTAAAGAATCTAATATAATATTGTAATATTCATTTTGTTTTCATGCGATGTCCAAGTCGATCTATTTGTTTAAAACGTTAAATATTTTTAATATTGGCATGATAATAACTTATGTAATAACTTAAGACAGAAGGTCCTTCAAGTAGACACTAAATAGATTAACCGACTTGGTATTACATGGATCTCACAACTTTTGACGGTAGAAAGACTGAGCTGCGAGACTTGGGTTTTTTACAGGATGTTTTTGATGGGATCTCACTTCTTTTTGTAGAGCCTTTCTTTTTGATACCACCACCAACCACCAACTGCATAAATAACTTTGTAATCCCATATATTTATATGGGATTACAAAGTTATTGATGCAGTTGGTGTATTTGGAAAACTGGACCGAAATTACAAAATATTTAAGTTTTCCCATGATTAAGACACTAAACTCTATATGTATTCCAAATATGAAGCTTCTAAGTCTGCTAGAAGTGCCTTGGACTTTTGATGATCGGTGAGTCAGTGAGTGACAAAATTTAGAAACTTTAACAAGTTGTCATTCTTAAACTACTGGTTCAAATTGACTGAAATTTTAAATATTCCGTGTTTATACAATGCCGGATTAGTTACTGAAGATTCAGGTTTCTTGCTTTATCCACAACCGAATTATAGGGGGTCGAAAAAGGCCCGAATTGCTTCGAGAAAAGGATGGTACGGCCGTGCCGCTTTTTTTTTTGCTCGACTTGGCGGGGGCACTGCCGTGCCCCCAGATATAACGCAATAACATCCACCTGCGAGCTTGTCGAATATACGAGATATCGGAGGTTTACACGATTTTATCTTGTCCCCAAAAAACGACTTGCAGGAAAGGTTGTAACATGAATTTTTATTTTCCATGGAATTATTGGTGGGTATGAAGCTTTTACGAAAAACTAAAACTCGACGTTAAGTTTAGTTTATTGTAACTAAAACGCTTTTTAAAGATTTATAAGCTGAGATTTATGAATTTAATGTTATTAATAATTTTTGTGTAATTGAAATTATACATATTTGTAAAATCGACAATTAAACGTTAAAACATCCTTGTAGAGTTTCGATGAGCTTATTCATTAAATTAAATCCCAATTAATATATAAAATTTAATTTAATAATAATAAATAAACACAAAATAAAACAACATTTTGAACTTTTTCAAATCGTTGTGTTTTATTTGTTTCAAAGCATCGAGTGTGATGACAGGATGCGTCAGACTTGCGTAATCAAAACCACAATCCGAAAGGACTTTGCCAAACCATAGGAATTAATTTATTTCAATTCACGTGGTCCAATATTACTCATTGTTTCGAAGCGGTTGATGTGTGTGTATCATTGATGAGTTAGTTTTTGACTTCAAGGTGTTTTTGGGCTTCGCAATGAAAAGGCGTTTTCCTATTTATAATTTTTTGTGAATGCGATATTTGTGTTGTTTGTCGCATATTGATATGATTGATTATTAACAATTAATTAAGATCAAAACCAATATAGTATGTTACTATGGAATAAATTGGTCCTACTGCACAAAAAGATTCTACTTGCGTATAGAGATGAACAGAAAATAGCATTGTAAAGTTTTTATATTGCAAGTTTTATCGAAGTCCCGGTATAAGAAAACCTGTATTATAGCGTGTTATTACGAAGGTATAAAATAGCAATTGTATTACTGCACACTTGTGCGGAATGGACGTCGTTCCTTTTTACTTCGTATTCCGGTAAGGAGCGGCGCAGGCATGAATAAAATCCACTTGCGATCTAGTTGGCACAGGTGTTCTTAAGAACGATTCCTTTTAATCCAACAGTGCTTTGCGATATACGAAAATTTTTAACTCTAAAATATTTTACACGTTCACTTCAGTGGAAATCAGGATTTCTCTCTTTTTACGACACGTCAATTTCGATTTTTGCGATTCGTCGAACGCAATTTAAGCAGACGATATTGGAATTGTATTTAGGTTAACGCGCTCTGAATTATGTATGAGCCATCAGTAAAAAAACAAATACTTCACTATTGTCACATCGGGGCTCATACCGATAAGGAATAATGTCTACAAAGTGATGTTGGGTCAGTGCCAGTTCGGTCCTTTAAATGCGCTATCGTCGATTCGAGGCGTATCGTCGTGAATGAAATGAGAAAAAAGTATCCGGCTAAGTTGCTTTTAGCTCGCAAATTGTCGGCCGACAGCGACAGCTACAGATAAATTTTGTTTTTATGCAAATTATTTCGTTTGTTTTAACTGCTCTATGTTTAGCGACCAGGATTGGTGGTGGCGTTCTAAAAGCGTACAACTTTGTAAAACTGGATTTTTTAAGTAGTTTTATAACTGTTTTACAGCAATATAGTTTAGTTTATTTATGTGCTCTCAGCGTTTTTATTAATGCGCCGGCAGGTGAGCAGTAGGACATGTTTAAAGTTTATAAAATGTGTCCGTTAAAAGATATTCTTTTAAAGTTGTTATTTATAGTTGATTTTTGGGAGTTCGGTAATATGCATGACATTACATATAATAATATAATGAAAACAAAGATTACAATAGGCTGTTCCCAACAAAAATGTCAGTTTAATAATATGTTGAGTTAACATAATTGTTTCAGACACAATGTATACTTTATTTGTACTGAAACAATAACACGTTGCATAATGCTTTTGTCAGTTTTATTCCTGCAGCTCGTATTAAGTTTATATAAAATGATTTCGAATAAAATTTGTAACGTTTAACTTTAGAAATGCACGAAATGCGCAAGTTGAATATCTCTTTGTTATTATAAGACAACATAGACGAAGAAAATGTGACACAATATCATTAGCAAAATGGGTCAAATGCTTTGTTTGATCTTTGGAGAGTTCTCTAGGTGCTAGTTATTATAATGAATGAAATAGTAATACTGGCAGCGAAGACCTATTATTTTTGTCAAGGGAAATGAAAGTATTCGTTAATGTTATTATTTATTTTACAAACTGTTACGATTGTAGATAAATTTCATTGAATAAAGATAATTGGCATATTTAAATTAAATTTTATTTAACTGTTTATTTTGATTTAAAATTGAATGAAAACACCAACACTTAACACTTTAAAATTAAATATTACTAATACAATACCTACACGAAACAATAAATGAGCTCAAAAGATTTTGTAAACATCTTTATTGTTATCATGAGAATTTTGATAAACGTAACAGTTGGTTACTATACATAAGAATCCTGTATTCTACCACGCCTCAATACATACAAATTCATACTTCAAGATTACATTCACAAAGTTAATTAACCGTTGCCCATTAAATAGATTTCCTTACGTCATTGCGTAACAATTTTTCAAACAATTTATCTTACATTATCAGTATCGTAGCCAATTGTGAACAAGTTCCGAGCTATGTAGAATGTAGTTAATATTTGCGTGACCGACCGTTTTCATGTTAGGCCATCGATCGCGTGACTTTACGATATCTGAGTACCCAGCATACAATAACGGGCATCAGGATGGAATAAATTAAGGTACAACTTCATTATGAAATCGGTAATCGTATGCACAAGCCCTTCTAGGCGTGTAAAATGTATTTTCCGTGAATGATGTTCAGGTGTAGGTATGATTCGTATTTAAATAAGGATTGTAAAATATCAATAACCTTCCTCAGATTTTTCACACACTCCTTACACTAGATAAGATTTTTCGAAATATTTTTTTTTTATTTTGTCAACCATATTGTCAACTTATTCAATTAGTAGGTACCTATATTAAAAACGTTGTCTTATTGTAGTGCTAATACTTATACTAACAGTTGTTATAAATATTGAAATTAGTTTTTATTCTATACTGTGTAATGTACATAAATTATGACGGTTCTCGAACACTTAAAAACTTTAAGAAGTCAATCTATAAAGTGTCTCCTCCATTAGTCCATGCATTGCGCTTCTCCTGATCCCCAGATATGACATGAACCTCAACTTTACTCCGACTTGATTAATGTAGGTCGCCTGCACTATTTTTCTTTTATTTTGATAATGGCGGCACAGATGACCTAGTATTTTCACGCCCCTCCACACTTTTAATTATATTTTCTTTTATTTACAGTCTCGTGGAAAATAATAGATTAAAATATCGTCGCTCCCTTTACTTTACTTTACTTTATTAGTTACGTTCAATGTTATAATTTCATTAAAAAAACTAGTGTACAAAAATAATTGTTCGTATAAGGTTCACGATTTCTTCATGTTTTATAAGAAAAATGTTCCCTTATCATGTAAAAATAACATTCCTCATAATATATTAAACTTTACCAAATGTAATAGGGTTCTACTAAATATACGTATATTGTACCTACCTATAGTAATTTACTTATAAGGAACAAGACCAAATAATGATATCATAATTTAATGGAAAAATAACTTTAATATATGTACTTATATATTATAGTCGTTAAATATTTGCAGCTTCCATTATCCTGATACCTAGTTAAGTTTGAAGGAAACAGGATAATAAACAAATGTCCATTACCATTTTCTCTGTAAATGTTATGAAATAATTCTCTTTTAAGCGCGTCTAATAAAAACCCGGTAAACGTAAGAAAAAAGTTTTACAATAAAGTTGTTTATGAAATATGATTATTTAATCTCACGACGAATGACAATATATTTCCATATTATTATAAATATTTTTTGTATACAACCTTGACCTAGCGTTTAACGACCCTGACCAGCTGTATTGATTCATTCAGTAGATTCAGCGCTACATTCTAGTTCCGCTCGCAGATATTTAGAGCGCTTTAAAGCTCTTTCCGAGAAATGCGTTATCACTTCACACTGGCAATTCATTTCATCCGTAATGGTGAAACTATCTGATTATTTTATTGGCGAAGAAATAATAAATATTGAAGATAATTGAAAATACATACTGTATATTTTCGTATGATAATGCAATAACAATATTTATATTCACTTCATCGTAATGTATTGTAACTTTGCGTTCATTGTGAACTCAAATATGCGAGTTGTAATTTTCAAAAGATGTTAAAGGGAATGATTGGCTGTGGTACTTTTGTTTCTAACGACTTTCAAACTGAACAAAGGGTTTGGAATTTAAAGAAGCCTGAATGCAAATGAGTATAACGAGTTCCTGACAAGTTGGCACGTACGATATGGCTTATTACACAAAAAGTGGGACAGAACGATTCCCCATTATTCAGGGAGCGAATGGGCAATAACTCATTGAACACCTGTTCCGCTGCAAATAGAAACTTGGGTTGAATTGTTAACTGCGCCTAACTTTTGATGGATTTCGATGACTCGTATGTTTTAGTTTTTCCGCGTTCGGAAAATGCATTACGACATGTGAATCGACTATAGATTTGTTTGTTTTCATCAGAAATATTTCCTCACTGCATTGCGATCGAAAAATTATCTCGTCTAGATTGTTGTTTATTCAACCCTTGATAAGTTACGATATTATTTTGAAAACAAACATCTTGTTTGCTATAAAAACGAAACCTTGTTGAACTATTTGACTTAAATCGGTGGTTCAAAATAGATCGTCGTATACTTCGTTTATGACGGTCGTAAATTGTTCCAATGAGTTTAGACGAACGTTAGAAACCGCGGATAGGTTGTTTTATTATGAGTGTGTTTAGAAGAAATATATAAAGCGGACAATTTAGCCCATTCACGTTGGAAAATAAACATGTAAATATGAGTTGAATGGAATCCCGAGAGTGCGTGTCGCGCCGCGATTCCGAGGCGCTCATTACAGCCAAAGAAAATTCTTACCAATTTGAAGACATTTTGAAGTTGATTCTTGTTAGATTTTCATGGCGGTGAAATAATGAATATTGTAAGATTTATGTGAATAATAATGTTGTATAGAAATATGATTGTAAACATATATTCAATACCTAAATATTTCTGCTTATATTTTTCAAAAATATTATTTCGATTTCTTAACGTTAATTTTTTATTTCATTGTTTTCAGTTTAATTCAAACTGACTAAAGAATGAAATGTCAAAGGTGACACATTAAAATAGTCATATGTAAACATGACCTAATTATATACAGACGCAGTTGAGCTAATGCCAACTGTGAAAATCTGCTTAATTTAATATAACGTCTAAACTGACTGTTTAGCTATATGATATATGTATTTTGCTATGCGAAAAATAACGAATCTTAATCATTGCAAATCTATTACTTATTACTATATTAATACTAATTTGATTACTTATCACAGAAAATTCAAAATAGTAATGAACTTGATATATAAAGAGGTCCATCATGACCACAGATAAAATAATAATGATAGGTACACCACGTTCATAGATACTTCGGTATCTTTAAAAATTTGATCTTGTTCTTAATTGAAAGGATATTGTAAACTTAATAAGGTAAGGAAACTAAAAAGATTTGAGATTTCCCTATTCTTAAAAAATATATGACATGAACAAATAGTAATAAAAATAGCTTTCTAGGACAATAATGCGCCATGCAAAGTTTATTTCTTTTGGGAAACATTACATAAAAACTGCGTTATCTTACAGATGTGGTTAATGATTGTTCTTTGATTATTATTAAAGATTTCATTGTTAACGAAAAACATGTTTGATTAACTAATTTATAGCACCATTGTATGGTAATGTTTACGTTTCCCACATTAATATAATAATACTGGAGGTTTTGAATACCGATGTTAAATACCTTGTTATTTAGTAAAATTATAATTAGCGTTTAAATATAGGCATGTACAAAATAAAAAATAGGACAAAATATTTAATCTGAATATGAAGGCATTTTTTAATCTATTGATATTGTTTACCAATCATGGAAATAGGCCTTCGTTGATTAATAATTTACGGCAAATACTGCGAACAATTATTACAGACAAAAACCAAAGGATATAACTCAAAACTTTAACGTTTTTCTCCCCTCATCTAAAATATTTTTATATTCCAACTTCATTTTACAAGATATACAAAGTTTTAGTGGTCGTATTGGAATCGGGATAAACTTTTATTGGATAGCATCCGCTATTGGCAGGAATATTTCGATGCAAACCAATAATCTGGCTATTGGCAAAGTTTTATTGTTTAGGCGAAATTATGCGATGAATAATTTCGTGCAGTATTGTTAAATATCACTGCAGAGACTGCTTTGTTGTCAAGTACTAGTGAATTTCTGCCAAATTGTACGTGTATCTTCTAATTTCAATTATTTTAGAAAACAAACCAAAGCTAAGTTTTCGTTTTATATATGTATTTAGTTTTAAAAAATTCACAATGCAAAATATCGAGCTTAAGACCGACCTAATAATATTTTTAAGGAATACGAGCTACATGAGATTTCTAATTAAAAAAGTATGAACGTATAATTAATTGTTTTTTTAAGAAGAAATATCGGTAGATTAACTGGCCATATTTTGCATAGTAAATTGACTACATTGGGTGCAGGTACCAGGCTCGCATAAGTCGGAGCGGGTCAGCGTGACATCGCATCGTGATTGTAATCGGGCCATTCACGTTCATGCGGAGCACGCTTCCATCTCGCGCCTGGGTACAATGGACCGAATTCTAGGGCTGCTGCCATTGTACATTATTAGATGCTGATTTATTGTAGAATTATATATTGTATGAATGAAGTCATATATTGTAAAACGTATGTTGTATCAATGTAATATCACATAAAAATTGCAAAAAATGTACTTAGTGGAAGGAAATCCGGAAAAAAGATCAACCGCACAAATCACAATACGTTTACATATATTTCCAATAAAGTACGTTCTTTCTTACTTAATGTCATACTCTTCGTCCATTAAGTAGTAGGTCAATGGTTTTCTTTAAACTTTATCGGAATTCTTTTAAAACTAATGTTCCTTCAGTGCAGTTTATTCTTGCTTTGTGTTGAAGCTGAAAAAGATTTTTCTCGAATAATAGTCAATTTACTCGATAGTACATTGTTTGTCTTCCTTATCTTTTATATTTCAAGTCTGTAAGTAGCCTCACTAACCACTTTATATATATTTATAAGTACGTAATAAATCGAAATAACAATAAAAATATAATTTGATATAAATCTTTGTATTGATTAAACTGTTTGTGTGTTATGTAAATGAATATAAGCTAATTATTGTAAATTTCTCAGAATATAGTTCAGTTAATGTCCATCCATCGCACCACCTTTTTAACTAACAATAACAGTGAATCAAAAAGGATTTTATCTGTTATCCGCGACTAGTTGTACGTGCTCTTAGAGCGATATCGAAACGTTTTCAAGTCCCATATTTACATTTAAAGTTTGTGGAGCATTCGCTTGTACTCGAAAACTGCAAATATAACGTGAATCCGAAAGACCGGTTCGATCGCCAGATGGATAAATAAACTAGTATAAATATTGGTCATTCTTGTTATTTTTATAAAATTTCAGTGGAAATCTAGACATGCATAAATTCAGTTTACATATGCTTGCGTGCCACTGTTATTTATTTTGATTCATGTCACATGTTAAAGGTATATCAAGTTGCCCCTTGTGCATTGTAAGGGTACTTGTACTTATTTTGTGGTATTATAGCAACCTTGGTGTTCTTCAGTGGAAAGTCTTCATCGAGAATAACATGTTATGGCATATGTTGCTATTGAAAATGCAGATAAACGTGTACGATTCCTGTAACGGTAATATTTTCCTGCCATGTTTGTGGTATTAAAAATATTTATTGAATGCTTGTATTCGTATTGCTTTCCAAAGAAATACTAAACCATTAATTGGTCCATGTTGCATCATAGCAAATGGACTTCCAGTGAAAAATGTACCAATTATTTTAACAGCACACGTGTTTGCGAGCAGTATATTTGACCTGAAGTTTTTGACTAGATTAATTGTGGTTCAGATTCGGAAAATAAACTTGCTAACTGCTAACCGGGAATCAAATAATTGGATTAATTAACTTAAACCCATGCTAACTACTCTGACCAAGCGAATAAATAGTTAATGGATTTTCAGGTAATTTTTATAGATTAAAAGCGACGAAAGCGTTATGATTTTTCAATTAATATGTAAATCTATTTCATTCACTCTGAACCTGTGTGACTCGATAAAATAATTGATTGCTTTAACATACATTTTGGTTGCACGTCAAAAACATTTGTACGCATTTCCAATCATTCTGTTTGAGTGCGGTTGATTTCAAAATTTATCTGATATATTTTCAATTAGACCCATTAAATTTTGACCCTGATGTCGTCGATCAATGTGATCATGTCCTGTGTCTTATTCAAGCCCTTTATATCACATAAGGAAGAAAAATCAATGCAGTCATCCGTTTAAACAATAATAAAAAGGGACTATAAGAAAAAGAGATATGTAGTGAATTCCTTTACAGATCTAAGTGTTTGAGAAACACGTGATAATAGTAAAAACTCTAAACGGTTCGTGTCAGACGATTATTGCCGTTCTAAAAAGCACGAGCTTTTTCATTTTTTCTTACGGCGCTCGGTTGCTCTAGAAAATTGTCGATTTTAAAATTAAACAACTGTTTAGTACTATTGTTATTCTCTTTAAAATTGTCTAGACTATTATGATAGGTACCTATAGCTAGATAATATAATGAACTAAAATTTTAGAACTTTTATTTCATAAATGCTATTTAATCAAATTACACCATGCAAATATTTGCTTTTTAAAACATAAACTTCATTATCGTAATATATTTTTCCGTCATACGTGTGGCACGCGAAGGTAAGCCAGTTACATGGTGTTTCATACAGCGAGTCCTATACGATTAACTTGTAAACCCCTAGGCTTTTATCCACTCCAGTTAAAACATAGCGCCATGTTGTATACACTGAAAAGTTGCAGTGAGTATTCCAGGATATTTGTATTGAGATTCAATATGAAAATATTCACAATAGTAAGACAAGATTCAAACTGGGAAATTCCATCTCGCGGTCTAAATTATTTGATATAAATTTCCCCATTTCCAGAATTCACAGTACATAAAATAATGTGCTAAGGTTTCCTCTTAGTAAAAGCTACATGCTGAACATATATTCTATTTTTGCTGTGTAAAGCTTCAAAGTTGAAATATAGCCAAGCGATAAATCTCGCTTGCTTGAGCAAATCGTTCTATATCCCGGATATCGATGTATTGCTGGTTTATACGCTAAGTTCGTTCTTCGATCCTATCAACTAATATTGAAATATTGAGGATGCAGGATACGATTTTATTTTGTCTTGTTACCTGCAGAGTTGCGATACGAAGTGAAATGTGTAGTGCTGTAGTGGATATGCAAATATAGAGTAATATATATTTTATAGCCATTGTTGGTAAAGTCTCTTGTGAGTTCTCTCATCGGCTTGTTAGAAGCGTGTATTGGGAGTGTGAGAATGAGGGAAAGATATCTGTGTCACACTTATGCACGCTATCTCCCGCGCAGTTGGCTAGTCTTCGTGACTGAAATTCGGCCAGATGGCATACAAGATATCAGTGACAGTTTAATTGATTTTGCATCTAATATGAATTAAGTGAACAAGACAATTGCTGTTTAAAAAACACAATATCTAGAAAAAAATTATACCTATGTTTATCTTAATAATATTATAAAGCTGAAGAGTTTGTTTCCTTGTTTGCTTGAACGCGTTTATTAAAAAATTGGTCCGATTTTAAAAGTTTTCACCGCTAGGTAGATAGCCCGTTTATTGATGAAGGTTATATATTATCACGCTAAGAGCAAAAGGGTCGTAGCAATGCGTGTAAAACCGGGTTCCACAGCTAGTATTTTAATAAATAGAAAGCAAGCTTTAACCATTTTGTTCAATTTGTTATTCTTTCAATACTTTATGCTAATTACATTTCATTAAAACTAAACTGAAAACTGTAGGTACACTATACACTATAGTTTCCATGTAATATTTTGGAGCTATATCACGTTCCATAAAGTCATGATATTGTGCACTTGACAGTTCCGGAGAGGCGGACCTCGGGCGAGGAAACTTTTCGGCGATCTCACTGGCTCCTCAGTTAATTCATTACTCCAATTAGTACGCCGAAACACGCGCATTTAATATTTCAGAAAGATTAAACAAACAGACAGCTTGCTTTTAATGTCTAAAGAAAAAGTTAAAGCTGTAGTGGGTAAGGAATTCAGGCTTTGATATTTTTAGTAATTCATTGCTCAAGCTCTTGAATTTTTGAGTCTGTATTCAAAATAAACTTTACGCTAATTACTAATTTTAGGAGGTACAATTTGTTAAATTTTTGTAGTTGTTATTTTTCAGTAGTGTTATTCGTATTATTGTATGGGTATTTAAATTTGTTTTTTGAAGTAATTTGTAGTTTGAATTCTGTGAAGTGAGCGTTAATTATTATTAGTAAGCCGCCTACTTTATTGCTGAAAAAAAAAATCCTTATTTTATGTTTTTGGCCCACGGATTTTAGTATTTACTACTTTCTGTTACTTTTAATTACATCGTAAAAGTTTTTATGAAAAACATTTAAAATAGAATACTCTTAATCCTTTAAAAATTGTTACGAAAACAGATACGTGGGACAATAGAATTTATAGTCCATGGAAAAAATAAATGCAAATCAACTAATTAGTTCGAAGTATTTAAGCAATTTATTTGAATTAATTACCAGCGGTCAATAACCTGATTAGTATGAAGATATTATTTTTGTGTTTCCAGTTTCCTGCCACTCATCACTATTATTCTGATAATGTTGATTTTATTGATAAATGAGAGCGTTTGCATATTAAGTCCAGTTTGCAAAACTTAATTAACATTTTTGTTGTTCATCATAACTATAATACCTATTATATTATGATATAATATGAATTTATGATATTTATTCCGTAGCTGGAGTTCAATAGAGTATAGAAGTGAGAAATATATTGTGAGAATAAAGATTTTCATTTAGATACGAGAGTGGCTTCTTTAATAGGTACATGTTGACAATGGCCTATTTTATAAAGAAGAATATTTACTTGTAGGGGAAATACGTACAAAACGACATGTATGGACAAAATGACATAGTCCCCTTATTTCAAAATTGGCGGGTTTTAGCTACGTCTCCGCGACTGTATCACGTGACGGCAGCCATATTTACAATCCTGTCAGACGTTGAGCATCATTCTGACAGTTGCGCCGCAGTTACCAGTTCAAACATGTATCTCGCCTTCAAAAGTTTATTTTACAGGTGTTTTTTTCCTATTTTCTGGCGAGTTATTTGTTGTTATTTGTAATTATTTGTATTTAAATCGATAAACTACGCTAGTATCCAGTGATTTCGATTAAGTTTATTGAAATCATTAGTTATTTTATGGAATTATGAATTTTATTTGTTTTTCGGTGAATTGGGACAAAATGACATACATACAAATTGGACAAAACGACATAGTATGCCAGTATGCCATTTTGTCCATAGTGTCCATAGTCTTTTCCAATTCTAAGCCCGGTGAAGGTTGGTTACGATGTAACTTGTTACCTTTGGGCTCATGCGTCATGTGCTGGTGTCCCAAAGAAGACCAAAGGATTTATTTGTGAACTTTGCTCTTAAAAATTTGTATGTCATTATGTCCTTATCTTATATGTCATTTTGTCCATACTATATGGACAAAATGGTTTTTGTTATTAGTTATATTTTTCGTTATTATATATTTTATTATAGATCCTACTTAATTAATAGACTGTGTTACTGATAGTCAATGAACCTAAGATGAGTATAAACGATTGAGACTGATTATAATGCCATTAAATAAATAAATATGATTGGAAAACAAAACACCCTGTCATTTTGTCCGTACTTCCCCTATATAATATGTATATTTAATGAACGTAAAAAATATCAAAACGAGGGAATTGCGACAAAATTTTGTTCAGAAGAAACCATAAACCGTAGTCGAAATTTCAAACATTTTCTTCTATTTTAAACGGCTATCTTTGTAATTCTGCAAATCTCATTCTTTTGGAATGTGAACGGATGCAAACATTTATATATAGATACTTCGAATAGTTTCCAACCATCGGAATGATGTGATGTGATCCAGTTATTTTGATAGGATCGAAATGGTTCTAGCTTGTTTTATTTGGCACGATTTAAGCCGAGATGCAGTTTTACATAACGGAAATGTGATCCAAGAAAAATAACATTGTTTAAAAATACACTCCCACTGAACCTGGAAATAACAGCAGTTTTATTTTCTACGTACAGAATATTAAGTACAAATATTATTTTCCTTATATAGAGTAATTCCGTCATAAATACTGCTTTCCTTTACATTGTATACCTTTATATGCAAAGTTGTCGCTTTCCGCTAGAAAGCTTGCGTACTGTCATTATGTAGTATCTCTATAAACTAACGGTTATTGTCAAGGTAACCGCAGTGGGCGCTGTATTAATAGACCAGCATTTGCGGTTGAGAAATCCTTATACGTGTGTTAAAGTTTGGGGAATTTCTCGTGTTTACGGGAGTATCGTAAGTTGGATGAGTTTGACGAGTCTTGTGCGATGGCGAGGAATAGTTTCACGTAGTCTTTGAAGTATTTTATACTAAGAACGTCAAGTTACGGTTATATGTTTGGTCCAGTTATTGCGGTCACAATCACTCGAATGGTTTGCGATTTCATTGACTTTGTCAACATTTGCGTCCGTATATGATTGATGACGCATTGCAACAAGAAATACGTCAGCTTCGTTTCCTTTTAAACTTTTAACTCGTTATTAGTCATTAAATTATTATCAGTTTCTAAATGTTTCTGCTACATATAAATTGAAGAACGTCTTATATATTCGCTACATTTATTTTCGTGTAAGTTTAGATTAAATAAAGATGAAGTATAGTTTGATGAACTTATCGTCGTCTGCTAGTTAAGCCGGGTCAACGACACAAAACTATCTCGCAAATTACTAGCGGTAAGTCACAATTTATTTTATCGAACGGATGCGAGGACAATATCCGGCACTTTATTATTGTCGTCTCCTGCGTTTATCTTATTAATTGCAAATTAATGATTTTCATTAATTAGGTGAATGTATTCCGCTAGTATAAGCATAGGTATTATTAATAAAGAAAAAATATATTGGCTATAATTTTTGAGCAATCCACTTGTATGCTAATGATTATGTAAATGAATATATGGGTCGGTGTGTAAAATATATTTTTAATTGAATTTGCACTTGACCGAAATTCCAGCCGATTTTAATTGGGGTTGAATTCTAAAGTGGAGCACGCTTGAAGAATGAAAGTTGGAAATAGCCCATGTCCGTCAGACCATTGTTGAATACAGGTCTAATATCTTACTTTTATATCGCGGTTTTTTAGACCTTGAAGTCTTTGCATTGTAACTATTGTAAATATTAATATTGTCACGACTGACTTTATTCCCCCGTCAGGTTTAATTTTTAAATTGGAAAGTTCGCAAATCAATTTATTTCATTGTGTAAAAATTAATGTTCGACAGATTTTTAATTCAATTTATTATTAAAATAATATTACCGACGACGTGACGACCAGGCGGCAAGGCTGCCCCTGACTTGTTTAATGAACGATACAATGCAAAAACAAAGTAAAGTAAACCTTTTAAATTTTAATTAATGAAAAAAATCTCTTGTTTCTAATGAATGCCTCATTAAAATTGTTAAAAATGTCTAATTTTGTGAATGTTTCTAGTTTACTTTAAACACGCTTATTTCAATAGGCAGGTATATTACCTACCGGAATTATAGGTATGTAAGAATGTAAAAGTAAAAACACAATGAATAAGTATAAAACAATTATACATATATGGATGTTATCTAAATTCACTTGTCAGCAACCTGAAAGAAACTCCATCAAAATATCACGTTTGTAGGGGATCTTCAATTACGCAGAATTCGCGATAGGACATTTTTTCCATTAAATATGCAAACTTTGATGGATTGTGTCCTGAGAGCCACCTAAAAGCAATTTATTGGAATTGAAATCAGTCAATATTGCTCAATGTTTCTTTGTGGTGCGTCACTTTTAATATACATTGGCTTTATTATTCTTCATAAAAAGTCATCTTTATTTCTATTAACTTTTGTTTTGTAATAAAGTAGAGTTATAATAAATGATTCAATAATAATTAATATATATAAAGCTACTAATAATATTTTTATGAATTTTAGTTGAACATGAATGAAGATCTCAACAGATTTAGATTTTAGACTTTAAATTTGAACGCATGTAGCTATTATGTGCTTTAAAATAAATCTATATTTGAGTTTTGCAGTCGATAAAAGATACTGAATCCTATATAAAATTGTAATACAAGCCCTTTTGTTGTTTATCATAAAAAGAAACTCGCTGATAGAATTTACTTCCCTAACAATTGGGGTTATCATTCTTTTTTCCCAGATCACACAAACATATCTTATATTTTATTCTTATATAATATAAGCTTACCTTCGGCGAACTCAGAACAAAGACTCAATTTGTATCACTAGCATTTTGTTTTGTTACCGCCTTATGATCACGGCTTCGCAAAGCAATAGAGCATGTTAATCTAATATTTTGTTTATCACTACATAGTATAAAATATAGTCGTCGGTCGCTGTCTGTCCGTCCCTATATTATATACTTAAATCTTTAAACTACACAATGGATTTTGAAGCGGCTTTTGTTTATTAGAGAAGACTATGAAATATTCACGAGGAAGGTTTCAGTATATAATTTGTTAAGTTTTCTACAGAGTGGACGAAGCCGTTTTCTGAAAGCTACTTTGATGATATAATCTTGCCTTCAACATTAAACTAATATTCAACTGGTTATTCAAAACGAATTGATTTTGAAATAAACTTTTTAGTTCTAATACGAAAAGCTCAAATGAAATCTTCATTTAACATCGTGATATTTAAATAAACGGACTAAGTAAACTACAGAAGTAGTTCATAGATACATTCCGACTGAATGATTAATCTCTGATGTTAAGATATAGCTTCCATTATTTATAATGTCGATAAAGAAGAGATAGAAATACAGATATCGTGCGAAGTTCTGTACATTTGTAAGGTCACAAATACCCTCCGATGTTTTATCGGGTAGAGAAGTCCTTACAACCGTTATGTATGTATTACCACCTAATCTTCATTTTGCGGAAGATCGGCGCAACAAATTCCTTTTTCGCAGCCCTATTGAGTGCCGATGTAATTTATTTGGATCTAAGAGTAATTCGTTTACCCTTATCAAGGAGGGCCAAGTTTGGAATCTTAATATAGTTTTTTTGGCATTATGAGCGGTGAAAGCAAATAAACAGACATTAGAAAAGGGTTAAGATAATAAAGTACTTTTTCCAATAGGGTTAATGTGTGTGTTGTGTTTAAAGATATTGAAATATTATGTACTAGGTTTCCGCCCGCGGCTTTGCCCGCGCAGTCAAAGAAAAACCGCATAGTTCCCGTTCCCGTAGGATTTCCGGGATTGCGTCATTTTCCCGGGATAAAAAGTAGCCTATGTCCTTTCTCGGATATCAAAATATCTCCATACCAAATTTCATGAAAATTGGTTCAGTAGTTTAGGCGTGATTGAGTAACAGACAGACAGACAGAGTTACTTTCGCATTTATAATATTAGTATGGATTATTAATATTATATATACCTATATATAATATATTATCTCTATATTTATATATAATCCCATATCCCGCTGCGCCTAGCTTGATAATATTTCAACATAAAAAATTCTGATTGTTCGTTTATGCATAAATATAAAATAAATAAATTTGAAATTATAATCAACATAAATCATCGAGCATATAAAATGGACAATAGCGTTACAACATATTTTTATAAAGGCAATTCAATTGTTGCAGTTAAAATAAAGTGTGCCCCGGTGACAATAACGAGCAATAATTACACGTGTAGCATCGCACCGGAGACCTCAATTTTAATAAATTAAACTCGCTCTAATTATTTCAATGCAACTGTTGTTTTATATAAATTGCTAACAATTCCACGCCGTCAACGCGGGCGTTTGATATGTTTATAATGTGAATAAACAAACAGTGACTGTCGTATGACGCCGGCTTTTTTGCGCATTCCTCGATGCTCGATTGTTTGCTAATGTGTTTTGAAATAGACAAATTGACTTCACGCGTATATCGCTATATACAACTTCATATAATATAATTCATAATAACTCCTTTATCTATTTACTTTTGTCTACTTTATTCGGAAAATCAAATAAGCCACACTTATTGGTGAAAAGAAATCGATTTTGCTGTTTTCGAAATGTATCTTTTATAATTTTTTTTTTGGGGATCAGGGGGTGACTTGCGGATTTGGGATTGTTCTAGTTCATTCCATTTAATGGCCTTCGGTACCGTGTCACCGCTGAGAAGCGTGACCAAAATCTAATCATGTCGGTCTTAAAATAAATCCAAGCTTAGGTTGTAATAACCATGTTGCTCAAGAACATCACGTGGAAGTTCTTTTGCTGGTCTAAATATTGTAATAATTCCAGTAATATCAATCATTTTCCGGCATTTTTAATATTTATGGTGAATGTGGGTGTTGAATTTGGGTAATTTACATAGGTACGCATAGAAGGTGCACATTTGGAACTTTAAGATTATATAGAGTCTTAATTTCGTTGGATCATCAATAAATTAACTACTTAATTCCAAGTTTACGATATTTCCATGTTTCGCTGTAAATATAATCTGTTTTATTTAAAAATATTAACATACATGTTTTATTGTCCCAGGTAAGGACAAGGCGGTTTCGAGGCTCTTAAATGTTATCTGCTGACGAGTGAAGGTATTCAATTGAATGTCACTTGCTATAGTTCCGCATGGCCTTACAAACTGGTTTAAATGAATCGTTATAGACCAAGTATCATTTAGGGCGGCTTTCCGGCCAGTAATGCCACTTGAAATGTAGCTTTAATGATATTTAAATCGAGGTTTAAATAGATCAAACATGCTACGTTTTATATGGAGCATAGATAGGCAGATTGTGCGGATAAATAGAAACGATTGTTGGTGACATTTAAAATCGTATTTACGATTTATTGGGAAAGACTTTGTAGTAGCTGTTTTGTAGTAGTATTATAATCATAATTTTCCCTTCCTTTATATTTTAATAAGTATAATTTGTTATTATATAAATTTATAAAGAGAAAAAATTAGATCACGAGGCGGGATAAATTGATCAAATTTTTTCTATTCTTTATAAATTTATATTTATAAAGCATTCGAATGACGTTAAACCAAAAATATCAAACTTAATTTTTTATTGTTGATCTCTGAAAGGATAGTAAAGGTAGTAAATTATCAAGTAGTTATGCATGAAATCTAAACGAAGCTGTTCGCTTACCTTATTATCACTTCAACTGTTTTATGAATTTCCTGGTAAGGAAAACCTTCCAGGCATTGTTCTTCACCTACTAATTTCAATTAACTAACCAAGTTTACCCTTCATTGATCGGATATTTGAATAAATAAAATTCCAGGTAGATACTACGTAAATAATTAAACATTATTCCTGAAAATTATTTTGTTCCAAATAGATTTTGTAAATGAATTACGCCCACAAGGTGTTAACCTTTACATCCATTACCGCGAACCATTGCGGCCTTTATAATTGCTTTTTAAAGCTCAGGCTGTTATGACATTTGATTACAATAGGCAATGGATGAATTATTACTTATTCAAATATAAAATGATTTGTTCAACGAAAATCGGAAGTACGATTTTGAAAGTAAACTATATCTGCTTACCTAATGACGAAAAATATTAAATAATCTGCATATTATGTAGTCTAGATACAAAAATGGAATTGAAAAACTAAAAAGCAATCGAAATATATGTATGTTGTAGAATTAAACTTTTGCAGAACATGTAACATTGATAAAAATAATACTTTTGCACGAGCAAGCATTTATTCATTTAATTAAAACAATTTGGCACTGGCGACTCCCAAGTATTGCATTAGAAACGTTAGTTGCACTCGGCGAGATATAACCTAACAGAATTGCAATAAAGCGCCTGAGCCACGCAGCTCGCAAACTTTCTTTATGCAATATTATACATTATTTATTCAGGGCGCACTGTTCACTTTACTAGGTAATATTTTCCGTATTTATGCAAACGGTTTACGTTTCCTTGAGACATAATGTCTGTTGCAATGAGCGGCTACGTTTTATTTCGCCAAAATATAAATATGCTGATTTTATTCTTTCGAGATAAAATGGAGGAGACGCAGTAAACTCGACTGGGCTTGTATTCTTTAATAAGCTAAGAAGCTATGGGTCATAAAACGATGAATCTTATTAAAAGTATGTTTCTTTTTATAACACTACTAAAATAATATCGATTTAGCTTTATCAACTTGCAAACTTTTATATTTACAGCTTCATTTTATTGGAATTCGGAATTCTAAACTCTTAATATACCTATACTAGTTAACGAAGCCAGATAACAAGCTTACGTGTGCGATTCTGTTCCACAAAATAGGCTCAAGTCTAATGGAGTCAAATAGAGCACGATTTAGTCGATTAGCAATTATGTTCAGAAAATGGGTTGATGTGTTATCTCCATTGATCACATGGCTGATTTACATACCCTGTTTCACGATAATAGAACATGATTTGCGAAACATTTTCTAAGAATAAACGGTAGCTGAAACAACCCCAGCCGGATCAAGGAAGCGATCAACTCTGGAAGTTTAAAAATATTTGGAGTGTTTTATTTTTAGTGCGATATCTTGAAGATTATCGGGAAGCTGGTGTCGTTAAGCTCTCGGCGATGTTGAGTGCTCTCGAGCGCGTCTTAGCGCGTCTCGGCACTGACAGCGACGGAACAATAACGGATTTTCTTTTACACCCGAAGGTCATCCGTCGAGGGCCTTGTAGTTTGCTGTTAAATATTTAATCGGTTAAACGGTGTTGGCTTCGGTTCTCATTGTAACGTAATTGGAATTGTGGGAGGCGATGGCTTTGTAGCGTTAGAGCTTTGTAGGTTTGGGGAGTAATTTTGAATGCTTGAATTTATATATAATTTATTTTATTTATATTGCTGTTATCGGTTGTTGTAGAGAAACAGTGCTTCTACACGTTCTAGTTATACATATTTCACATTGCAATATCTAGAATCCATTTTTTTATTTTTCTTATATATTTACATACAATGCTTCCTTGAGATTATGGAATAATCGAATGTGACTGTTAGCGTTTACTCTTTTCGTATTTTTATAAGAGATCAGTGTGGATATATTGAAATACAAAAGTTTAAAACATACTACATGTGCTGTTCGCTAGATTAAATTTGCTCTTGTATGGGAACTTTATTCTTTTGTTAAAAATGTTGCGGCACATTTGACAACTGTTAGGAAAATTTTAGTTTTTGTAAGAATTCAAAGAAGGAGCTTTTCACAATGCAACGGTTCGTGATAAATAGTTCAAAAAGGGATTTAAATTATGTAGCAATATATTTAGATGAAATTAGAAAATATACAAACAATTATTAAAAAAAAATATATTTAAACAAAGTGTTGTTAACCCATTAAGCCCCAAGCGGCCCGATCGGTCCCAGACACAATAGATTTTCTATAGTGTCTGTGGTTCCGGGGCCTGAGTTATTTTGTGTGCATTATGGATTCAAAGAATAATTGAAAAGAGAACGTTTTGTTATCAATTTTACGTATTTAGATCGATAAACTACGTTCAATTATTTTCGCTCTATTGCAGACGAGAAGAATTCTCAGAACTACATTAATTGTGGTGAACAGAACACATTCGTAGAAATGAACGCATGAACCAATGTAATATCGAGTAATTGATGGAGATGTACTAGTTATTTTTTAAGACGAATTTCCAATAATTCCTTATATTTCCCACATGAAAAGAATTTTTTGTGAATAAACTTCTAGGGAAGGGCATTATGTAGCATACATGCTGTTTAATGGTGATACAACCTGTAAAACGATATCGTCAATTAAAATGCATTCTTAAATGACATATAACAGAGTATTATACATTTACAAAAGTTATTCATTTAGTCTTCGTGACCACGCTTGGTGTAAGAGGTTCGAAACGTTGGGTTTTAATGAATAAATCGCGTTAAAAATGCATTAAAAATCAAAATAAGTAGTTATATTACCTAAAATTTCATCAATTGGGTAGGTACCTACACAACATTTGTCCTTGAACAGTCTCTGTGATCATCAAATACACTAATTATTTCCCCGAACTCTATCCCACTCGTCACTGAATCAGAACTGCTAATTGAGCCTTTTATCCCAATTACACTGCTTTGTAGTAGACTTCATATAGGTGAATGGGATCCTGTGAGCTTTAGATAAGGATTCCTCCAGTGAAACGTATTTCCTTATAACTTTTTGTCTTTATCGCTCGAAGAAGTAATTACGATTGACAACCTTTATTGTTTGAGGGGATTTGATGAGAAGTACTTTAATATTAGATTGTAATGAAACATCATGTTTAATATGGGTGTTCGGTGTATTTAGATATTCATTATTCTTGTGTGACATTTTGTAAAGTAGCGAGAAACTTTTAATAATCGAAATAAAAATAAGGATTTATCACATGGATGGAGTCTTCATGCAACTACACTACTTAGCTGTAAATTTTGCGGTATTTGGCCTAAACATAATAGTATGGATGTTTGAGAATATACAGTCAAAATGAACATTAGAGCAATTTTTGATTTCACCATAGTTGCTCCACTGGTTAAAGAGTGTTAAAGACTGATAAATAAATATATTCCCTTAGTGAAATACATAGTCATAAATAAGAAGATTATACTTATAATATCAATGAAACCAAGCCGGTAATATTATATTGAAGTAAATTAGCGTGGAAGTGGCGACCGCGGCGGTTAAAGATTAATTGAAAGAAAGAAAGAAAGCATTTATTTCTACACACACAAGCACACAACAATACACACTATTACAAATAAGTATGAGGAATATTTCAATAACAGAAAAGAAAACAGTAAAGTAAAATAAAATAATAATAAAACCATCAAATTAATGTGTGGTTGCGTGCGCCAAAAAAGGATGCCACTCAGGATACCTGAGGCATAATGCCTCAGCACTGATTTTCAGTGACACCCTTCCGACATCCAGATTGTCAGCTGCTGATGATATATTAAGTATACTTTGTGGATACAGACAGATAAATAAATAAGGTCACCATAGCTTACATAAAAATACTATTACTAATATGTACTATTACTTACATAAAATATACCTATTATAAATAACCTACATCAAAAACCTTTAGTTAATTGATAAACTTTTATTTCTATACTTGGTTCTTCTTCAAATCTTTACTTGACTAATATTGGGAGCACAAGCGAAATGTAAAAATACGAAGCTTACATGAATCAAAAATAATTTATCCAGAAATCAGATATTTTTACGATTCAATACATGAGGTTCCTATTAACATCTAAAGAAGATATTATTTCTATAATGAGTCGAATTTAAATGAAAAATAATCTAAAGAAAAGCTTTTCACTGAAGTCATACGAACAACTAATGTATGTACCCATAACAAACATATGTGCGGAGCGTTTGAACAAATTGATAGAAATGAAACATGAGCCATCAAGTAATAAGCGAAATTGATGACAATTACACGCTTTTGAGTCAGGTGCGGTCATCGGGTCGACTAATTGATGGATTAAATTAAATATTGCCATTGGTTACCAATTATTTGGGCCTCCATTATTGATGAGCACACGTTATAATTGGTAAAACTACTTTTGCTAATTGCTTGAGGGTTTGTATTCATATCCTGGCTTCTCTGGACTGGTTTCTAGAAACAAATATTTTTATATGTTAATGAGAATCCAGTGTAAAGGCTAATAAAGGTTTTTACTATAATCTGCGAAAACTTTTGCAAAAGTCGTCCTACACACTTCTGGGTTGGAGTATTCGTGCGAATGTGGGTAAAAATATTTAATTGTAACGATTGTATGTAATTTAAGGGCATTCTATAAAATGAATTCGATGAGATCTCAGCTATTGATAGACATGAATTTACTGAAAATAAATAACGAAAATACCTACCCACGTCACGTATCATATTGTATATTGAACCTACATATTGTAAGTATAAAAATCAACAGTTTAAATAGAATTTCTATTACTCAATTCTTTGAAAGAATTGGGTATAATGGGCTGTACTAATATGATTTCATTTTATTCAATCCATTCAATTTACTGAAGTCACTTAGATGTTACAAAGTATGTTATAGGTACATCTTCTTATATATATCTTTATATATATAAAATTCTCGTGTCACAATGTTAGTCTGCATACTCCTCCGAAACGGGTGGACCGATTCTCATGAAATTTTCTGTGCATATCGGGTAAGTCTGAGAATCGGCCAACATCTATTTTTCATATGTACCACGGGCGAAGCCGGGGCGGACCGCTAGTCGATTTATAAAATTAGTGTCTCAGTAATAAGATATACGATTGATCACGCTTAAGTATAACTAATAGAATGCACTAGAAGCACATATTGCTAAATCTCTAGAAGGCGAGAGAAAATATTTACCTGTTAAAGAAGATTTGCAACGGTCGGAAGTTTTCAAAGTCCTCATACTTTATAACATGATTAATAACTGTCCCCATACGTGGGGAGGTTACTTCACGTACTAAAAGGAACTTGAAAAGTTCGGCTTATTTCTTGTTCCTCTTAGGGGCCTTGTTTGTTATTTTTTATGTCACTTGTTTTAAGGGACCTCTGGAGATAAAATTATTAATTTATCACTCTCGTAACGGGTGAAGTTTTTATGTATAATGTTTTCATTATTTTAACCGTTTCTTGGAAATTTGTTGTTATAATTGAGATTAATAACAAAGTAGGTAATATCGAGTTTTGTTATCTTTTAAAATAAAATATGTGTATTATGTTTGTTTACTCAGACCGGTTAGAAAAGCTTTACTAGATTTATCGGATGAACTCGAAGCTACATAGTTGTTTGATGAATGGCAATTTTTTCGAGATTAAATTGAACTAGATCAATTTATCACTTTCAAAAATCCCTATGTATCAATTTTTATGGAAATTGATGAAAGCGATTTAGAGATTCCGATGCGAGAGGTCATCCATATAGATGTATGTAGATGAATAGGTAAATGTTAACCCAAAAATGCTAAATTTCTATTACAGATAGTTATTGTAATTTTGTTGTTTATGTTTCGTAATTTTCGTTTAATCTTTTTCTTTGTAATATACATTTACAACCATATACATACATTTACACCAAACCAACAACAAATTAATACATATTAAGGAAGAGGAAAGGCAATTCGATGAGATCATTTGTTTTAATTAATAAACAAATAGTAAAAAGTGCCATGAAGTTTTATAAAGTCGCTTTGGGACAAGAGGGTTTATTGGTGTCAAAACTTGGGTAATATAATTTAAATTCAAGTATTCTTTGCCAGAATGTAGGTCACATTTTGCGGTAAGTTAGACTTGAACTTTACACACTTTGGTGGTAAACTTCATGGATTTTATAACTAAGACGTGCACAGTTTATCCAACGTAGTTTACAAGGAGATTACGTATAACCACCCTATATAAAGTTGACGTTGCACAATTTTCATAGAGAAATTAATTTTAATGTTCTATTTCGTTAACTTATTTCGAAATAGTGTAACGTACAGAAATGACCTAGTTCGCTGTTACTCAAAACTTCAGGAAAATAAAATTAAATGACAATCAAATTGCAACATTTAAAAAATACAATTTATGAATTTTTTTACTTGGATAATTTTATGAAATAACTAGATACTCGGTGTATTCAGCATAAAAATGAAAACGAAAGATACTAGAATTTCAAAATTTATTATAAATCATACTCTCACAATAATATTCTCCCCTTTGCCATATATAAATCTCTGAAATTTATTATTTGGCTTTATGTTTATTTTTGGGATTTGTATAAAAATACATAAGTATATGTCATTGATTTATTCTAGTAAGCGTCTTGGTCCTTTATTCTATATAATAAGTAATAACTAATGTTGTCCATCATCTTAATGTCTCGAAATTAATAATAATGTTCTCATATAATAATAAAGCATTGCTGTTTTCAGCAACATAACAAGCTCTTATGTTGCTATCATGCATTAATCAACTGTTAGTATACAGTTCGCTTAATTGTCTTGACCTAATTGTATCTACAAACTACGTAAAATGAGCTCTTCATTCAGATATTAATTCTCGGAAACAGTGTATGAGAATCTATTATATCATAGTCTTCATTTAATCAGGAGCAAAGCTTCTTGTAATATGTATTTGGTTTGAAACTTCTTACATACTTAACGTCAATAGTTGAAAACTCTTGAGTTCGTATTGATTACCGACAATGGATTTCTAGGAAGGACGGTTATAAAATGAAAATAGCGAATAGTTTTCTACTGACGAAAGTCTTCTGTGGGGAGATGCTGCTTTCTAGTTACGGGCTAGCTCATTAACTATAACAACTTCTAGACTACAATTTCATCACTTTTTAACTGGTATGAGAGTTCGGAGGACACGAAATAAAACCGAATGTCACAATTAACATTCAAATGAGGTTTCCTTTGTTTTGGTTTAGGCTTAATTTATTGGTCCATTTCAAAAATTCTTGCCGCAATCATGCCATTTACTGAACATGTCCGATTATGTCTATGAAAAAGCTTGCTATAGCTAAAGACAAAATCAAATACGTAATTCAGTTCTTGTCAGCATTCTTGCCGCTCTTAGCAAAAGCGCTTTACCTCGGTTATTCCCGTGAGGACCTTTCATCGCTTGAGGGTCATTAGCGCTACGGTCGCCGTTGCATTTTTTTAATTTTATCAACTGCCTCTTTAGTTTCATGGCTGTGGTATTTTGGTTTTTCAGAAGTATCGTATTTATCATGCAAATCGGTTATTTGATAATTTGCGATGAGGTCTATTTGCAAAGGCGCATTAATCCTACCTCTTCTATTTTTTTTGACCACTTACGTACGATTGATTTGGCTTCGGTTTTCTAGATTTTCATATAAAACATGAGACTATAATAAGTTCATTTTAGATTCGAGCTTTTAAGCGAACATTTAAGGACATTTAAAATTAATAACCCAACATAAAACGTTACCAATAATAAGATCATAAGCCCCCGAGAATTTCAAAGAATAAAGATCAATATTGTTATAAAATTGGACAATCGCTGACTTTGTAAGTCTAGTAAGATATTTGCTGAAGTTCTTGCAATTATGAAACACAAAGAAAATTAAATGAAACGAGCGTCGAGCTGCCAAGTTCGAGACGTATCGGATTCAAGTTCTTAGTCTTAATTAGTTGATAAAACTCCCTTTCACACCGTCGTCTTCCCGAGAAACGGTGCGGATTCACTAAATTGTGATTTACGATGCTGCGAAGTAGAAGGGAGTAATTAAAGAAGTTTCCGAGGGCCGGGTAAGACCGCAGACGATGTTTGCGCGACATTGGAATATAATGGACACGAAAATATTTCAGTGCATTATGTAAAATCCGGAAAAGGTGTACAATAGCTTGTCTAACAGTATTTTTCAGCAAAATATGGTTGAATGGCACAACTGAACTTATAGTTGAATTTTACCACTCTTCGAATGTTAGGTACAAGTTGATAATGATGGTAGTAAGTATTTTTAATAGAGTAACTTAAATAAAAAGCTCTATGGATAAATGCGAGCACGAGAATAAGTTAAAAATATATTTTTGGATTCGTTTGCGATAGCTTCACTTCCATGGTCCCCACTTAATGAGTTTAAGGGCCGTGGTACACCCCTGCGAATAAGTTACGGGCATTATGGTTGGGAAGTACCGTTGGGGAACTTTGGGATAAGATAAATGTTTACTTTATATGTTGCGAAAACAAATTTAGAACCGCAGAAGTTAAATTTATGTTATTTTAAAACAAGTCAACAAGAGTAATATCAAAGGAAATTATAACAAATGTGTTAATGAAAAATTAACGACTTTTATACATTAAAAGTCACATTAAACATCAATAAGTCGAGTTTTCTTTCGCAAATTGGTTCCATTTAGCTTTTCCTCCATTACGCAATGGTTCCTCAAATAATTTCAGTGAATTAAAAACGCAATTAACATTCACGCTGGACGTTTAATTAAAGAAGTGGAATGGGAAAATGTTCTGAATGTTCGGGAATTAAGGAAACTTTCAGAACTTAATTATAGAATATCGACATAGAAAAGTTATGAAATCTCCAGACGTCTAATAGTCAGCAGGCTTCAGTACGGAAATATGTCGCCGAGTTATTTCCTTCTAAAATAGACCGGAAATAAAGATGGAGATGAAAACGTGAAAGGTATTTCTGGCTAAAATACTAACTCCACTAGGTGTGCTCCAATATGTTTGTAAAGATTGGCTATCACATATCTATCGAAAGATTTTTGCAACGCTACACGCATTTACTTCGAAAACTTCAATTAAACAAAAATTGCATAATAAAAACACAGCAAGAGTCAACTGTTGTAACTAAAGATTAAACAAAATTCAAACTTTAAACCGTAATATAATCACGAAAGTTTCGCATCTGTTTTAAAGTTGTAACAAGATCCTTTAAATAAAAGTTACAGTGTCACTCTGAAAAATAGCATGAATATTTATAACACTGACACTTTATTACTTTAGTTGTATTCTGAGACGAATGACTGAGAAGCTGCTTTGACGATTTATCATTGCTATCTTGTAGTCAGTACCGATATATTGTTAAGGACTTGGTTAAGGATTAAATATGGTGAAGTGGGTGAAGTCGAAATTTCAGATGACGTTGTCGTTTTCGTATGACAGTTGCCAGTATTACATATTCGTAGTTTCGTAGACAAAGAGCGAGGAAGGCACGTACTGTAATCAAATTGACAGATGACAAGGTTTGGTACGTGAGCTCGCAGCAGACCCTAAAATCTATCTTGCTTGATTGCCTTTGTGACGTGACCTCTGATCTTGTTTTGGCGAATCCACTACAAATCTGTGGGTGTATCCTTTGACCGAAATATGGCGTGATCCTTTCTTGATTCAATTTACCTGTGGTATTGTGTGCCGGTTTTATTATTTTATATTAAAAGGTATTCTTGGTTTCAGCGACATGTTGGAGTTACAGAAAAATTACGTCCCTTTCAATCATTCATTGATTATCTAAAAAACATACAATTAAATAAAGCATATTGTATTGTGTAACTTTTATTCATTTTTAAATTAATTTGTTCAATTATAAAAAAATCCGGGTTTTAAAGTCTCATCAAGCCAAAACGCAAGTAGGTACCTAACTTTCAATTTCAACAGTAATCAATTTACGTTGTAAAGGGGTTACCAATATAGATTTTTTATTACACAAGGACAAATTGTTAGAGCAATCTTGCTTTAAAACGTCTCGACAACCCTCACTGCGTCTCGTGGGGAAAGCGGGTTTCGTAATTGAGGGCTTTGTCAGAGGAACTTGAAGGGTCGAGGTGCATTCCTTATAAAATTTAATAACGTTATAAATTTTATATATTTTGACGTAAGTAAAGGAAAAATTGTACTTTGGCTTAATAAAAAACGTATTTGTAGTCTCCAAATTTGCTTTTATTGTTTATAAAAATTTATGTTCGTACAAACGATTCTTCATGTTTCTTTATTTTAGATGACTTAATGGCGAAACAAATAATGCAGCAACTTGGGGGAAACGAGATTTTGGCACAGTTTCAACTTAATAAAACTGAATATATTGACTCGGCCCATTTCAATTTCGCAGATATAGTAAATGAATTGAAAAGATGCTGTAAATTGTTTATCAGTAACGATACTCTGTTTAATACACGAGAATTAATACCGTGAAATAATTTCGTTTTAATTAAAAAGACGTAATGTACCATTTAAAGTTTAATATAAAATGTACGCTCGGTACTAGGATATTTTAATGTAAATGATATATGCTGAGAAACTTGAAGCTTTGATCATTTAGAGCGTGTCGAGAGTACAGAGTACAGAACACTTATTAGTAATTAACCTGAGATGTACGGGAAGTTCGGATGAAGACTTTTAACAACCACGTTAAGCTCGCGTTACACGAAAGGTGAGAAATATACAATTAACTTCGCCTTACATTTCCGATTTCTTACACGTTCTATATTTGTTTTTGTTTATTTCCTCACTCTTACTTTTCACAAAGTTTTATTAGGGAGTTTCATCATTAAGGGTTTGTTTCATGATTGTTTTTACGTTACAACGGTGCAACTGAATGAAGAAATATGCAATGATATTATTTGAATGGTCGGGAAATTTCATATAAGTTTGGACCACAATAAGGTGCACAAATCTATAGGAAAGATATAACTTGAAAATAGGTCAGAGGAAAACTATAGATTTATGATAATTACGCGAGAGGCGCCGTGCTTTATAACCAGTCATAAAACACTATAACTAGCCATTTATCACCAGCGATGACGGAACACTATGAAATGAGTTCATAATAGTAATTTGCATGCATATTTATACGAACTTCTGTAGAAATCGTATCTAGACTAGTCCGCTGAGAGATAAGATATTTAAATAAATAATTAAATGAAGATATTTTAAAGTTCAGATATTTATACAGCCGGAGTACATATACTATTTATATTATCGTTTATATTTAGTTTGTAAACAGTTGTATTATTATAGTAATGTATAATAATAATACTTACTCTATTTTTATTCACTTAAACTGGCTATAATTGGCTGTATAACATTTGCCAAATTTTATTCCTTTTTTATTTTATTTTTTTAAACAAATTTTTCTCCTATATAACATAAAAAGAAACATTAAAAATATATCTGTAGACTACGCTGAATATTTTTACCTGTATTTTTTACAGTTAAATGTGTATTCAGATAAAGTATTGCAATTTCATAAAATAACATATCGGACCGAAACATGAAATGTAATTTTGACAGGACTGGGTACAAAAAATAATTTGTCATTTGTTACGTATGAAATACAAAAAGTTATTTTATTTTCGTGATAACCTTATATCTTAAACGTATTTTATTAAGTTTATATTGTAAAGGCAAAATTTGTTACATTGCCGATTGTGTAGGTATATACTTAAACACAGATTATTTATTTATAAGTACCGTGTTTTATATTATTTTCATTCCAAGAAACATATTAAAAAGTAATTTGATTTGCTGCTTAGTAATCTACTTTTATTACCATTCAATAAGAATTATATTAAAATCTGTTATTCATTCTCGAAAATCGTGTACTCCTCCCTATTTATAGACATAATAAACGATCTAAATTAGCACAGGAGATGAATATTTTAAATCTAAATTCTTATGCGTCGTTAAGCATTTCGCCGATCCATTAAGAAGGATAACATCTGAAGATATTAGGCAGCTTTTATAATGCTATATGAGGCTGGCGATGTCGTTTGATGACGTTTCTTATGTTCCGTTTGATATATGAGACACGACTCTCTTACTATTTATAAATACCAAGGCATCGACTGCTTGAATTTATGTCGTAAAATTGTTTAATTTTGTATGCAATTTGTGTTATCAATTCTGTACATCAATGTACAGAATTGATAACGATTTGCGATCTTTAGCATTGTTTTTTAATTAAACATATCAGTTAACATTGTATTGTTATGAGTAATAATGTGTCGCATACATTTATTACGTGAACTATGAAGCCAACACTGCAAAGCTAGTTTTCCTTTTATAATTTGTTCAGCGAATTCTTTACGTTAGCAGTTCCATCAAAAATACATAAAACGTTCCTTTGCCCAATTACACTTTAAACGAACAAAAGCACAGTCGACAAAATATTCCATATAAATTTCATTTCCCTCGAAATGTTCCAGAACGGCAGACGACGTTAGAGAAATATGTTTTTAAAATCTACGCGAGTTTCAATTTTTATTGTTGAGGGGGCGAATTTTCAATACTCGTCGAATAACCCTCGTTTCTTTCATATACCATTCTATTCTTTATAGCGGTAATATTGTTTTGGGTTTCACTGGAAAATAAATGTTTGTATGGCTCGTGTGCTCTCGTACAATTTAAACTTTATTGGATATCGGGGATACTTTGCACGGTGCTAAGGATTCTTTATTGCTCACTTTGTTATTAATGGATATGTAGATTAATAGCTTTTTGGGCTAGTATTGCGTTCCGAATAGGTGAATATGGGACACGAGAAAAATGTTGCGGCATTGCGAGGTCTAAAAGTTTGGCAAACTTGTTTTTGAGGAAATTTACTGAATTGAAGGCAGTATTTTTTATGTAAAATTATAAAAGCTATCAGAAATGAGTAAATGGATAAACATTTTTATTTTGAATATTCAATTAGGATGGCGGTATTCAAGAAAATTACTTTCATTTAACTTTTTCAATCATAATTATTAAGCAATATTATTAAATGTTTTTTAACATTACGCTTGAAGAAGTTTTCGATTTCAAAACAATTTACCCAAATATGGGAAGGAGGAAATTTGAGATCGTAATAAATAATATTGTATTTTATTTAAATATTCGCTTACAAAATTAGGTCGCGGAATTTCGGGGACGCTCTTGTTTTGCCGCCTTTCCTTAATTTAGCTAATGAAAAGAAATGATTTTTTTTCGACGCTTGCGAAATGTTTTATGAATTCCGTTTTGGATTGATATCCTACTGAGTGAACATGCGTCGACACGAATAAGGCCACGCTTGCACATGCCTTGGCTGTCTTATGGTGTGTTGAGTGTGTAGGTACTGTGTATGTTGGGAACGGGATGGCGGATACACTATTGGATCCACTCCGTTAATTGATTGTATGAAATTGGGGTGCGGCTCCAATCGAATCTTATTATATTTTTAACTGCTGACGATTGCTTCCCCAAATGCATCAATCATTCTTGTAACATATGTCACTTTACCGCCTTAATTTATAGATATTAAATTTTAATTAGGTACAAGACTAGTAGAAATAGTCTCTTACTTTTCAATACAAATAATTTTTATATAGGGTAACGGCACCAGTGGTCAGCCAGGAACCAGTGATCAGCCTATTGCGTTGTTTATTGGCCATAAACCAAATCACGCGCATTTAAATAGAAGCTCTGTTTCGTTATTGGTTCATGCATCACGCGATAGGAGCAGCAGGAGGTCAGGGGAGAGAAGTAAACACGTTCGTACAGGTGCTGTCCACCGACAAGAGCAGAAGTGTCATGTCTGTAATATTTTTTGTTTCACGTGGTGCTCTTTTGAAAGGTGAGAAATAACATATTTTAGTATGAAATGTGATTGTGTTTTATAGATAATAACTTTATAGATTACTTAGAGCATTTAATTTTATGAAATTTGATAAAAAATATTGTTTTTCTACTTAAAAATTTGAGGTGCTGACCATTGGATACTGATTTTTTATGAAATATCCAATGGACAGCCCCTAGGGCTGATTACTGGGATTATTCCTAATTGTTAGAAAACCCAGTGGTCAGCCGCATTTCAAAATATTTTTTTCAAGCGGCTGACCACTGGGTCTCAATCTGTGGTCTTAATGATCCAGTATTCAGCCACGATGTTATTGAAATAATATTTTAAGTATAAATGTGAATGTTTGTGTTTAAATCTATAAGTAATACTTCATGTTAGTTAAGTTTTACCTGAAATAATGGTATTATGTGTATTCATATCCAAAAGTTATTATTGTTCCCTTTTTTTCTAGCTAAAAATGCCGCCAAGACAACAGTATCCTCCAGAGAAATCCTCCGAAAGAGATCCTCCTGTGGTTGATTATAATTATATATATTGTGGATTCTAAAATAATATTATAAACTAATATCGCTGATTTTTTTTAAAGAATTATTGCTGTTTTTATGATAAACTAGCAATGCCCTGCGGTTTCACCCGCATAGATAGCGATATCGTTACAGTGAAAAGTCTACTATAGGTCGGACTATAGGTTTAATTTTTAATCACATGAAAATCACCTTTACCCCGTCCCGCACTACGGCCTTTTTTTTTTTTTTTGTTTTAGTGTGGAAATCTTTCATAGATACCCACGGCCTCCGGGGAGGGGCCGTGGGTTATATCGGATTCCTACCGTCCAAAACCCCACTGTGTTCCGTCAAGACGCATATTGGTAGAATTCCTCCGTGACCCCCGCACTACGGCCTGCTCGAACAGTATACCTACTATTTTCTGTAGATTGACACTTTTAAAAATTCGTTATATCTTTTGAATGGAATATCCAATTCTTTTCATTTAAAAAGTATTTTGCTGGTATTGAAACAGTCTATAATAAAACATCATTTAATGGGATAAGGATTAATATATGTGTATGGATAACATGGTTTGATTACTGTCGGCACTTCTATTTACTTTGAAAACGTAAAAAAGTTGTTGTAGTAACATAACTACTGAAGATGGACATATTATGGTATCGCGGACTTTCTTGTAGATATTGATCCATTCTATAATACCGTAGAACATTTTTTTGTTCTATCTTCAATAGATTCCGCAGCGCACGCGATGACAGAAGTTTTATTGAGGATTTTTTTACACCTTGGGTTACATTATTGCATTTTTGGTAAGGATCTCTAATTTTTTTGAAAATGCAATATAGCCTATGTTGTTCAGTAAAGATGCAGCTTTCTAATGGTGAAAGAATTTTTGAAATCGGTCCAGTAGTTTATGCGTGAAAACCATACATACATACATACTGGAGGGTGGTTTGGTAATAATTCACTGTCGGTAGTTCTAACAGTTTTTAATAAACCAGTCAGACTCCACACTCGTTGTTTCATTGACGTTCCATTGGCGACGAGTCGGAACTACGCGTGACGTGAGTAAAGTGTTGTGAACATGCCTATAGGGAAATTGGAGCCGTTTGATGTTAACTCCAAACAATGGCCAGCGTATATTCGCCGTGTGAGACAATTCTTATTGTTGAACGAAATCAGAAATGAATTGCAAGTGCCATTACTAATTACTGTTGTGGGAGAGACAACATATGCACTAATGTGCGATTTATGTTCGCCGGAGCATCCCGAATCAAAGTCGTTTGAAGAGCTCGTTGACCTCGTGAGACAACACCTAGAACCACAGCGTTCTGAGATAGCCGAGCGCCATGTTTTTCGCTTACGTCGACAACTCGTCGGCGAGCCGCTCACAGAATATTTACATAATTTAAAACATTTGGCGACTACGTGCAATTTCGGCAGCAATTTAGAAGAGAATTTACGTGACCAGTTCGTTTCTGGATTGGCGAGTGAGGCGATGCGATCGCGAATTTTTGCCGAAAAAGACATAAATTATAAACAGGCCGTGGAGCTGGCTCTGGCCTTGGAGGCGGCGGAACGACACGCAGAGGTGAGCGCAGCCCCGAGCGCAGCAGGCGTGGGCGGCGGCAGCGGGTCGGCGGCGGGTGAAGGCCTGCACCAGGCGAGCGTACGGCGCTCGCAGCTTCGCGGGGCCGCGCGCCCGCCCCCGCAGCACGGCGGCGGCGGGAGCGGCGCGGGCGGCGGGGCCGGCGGCACCGGCCGCTGCTGGCGGTGTGGGAGGCCGCACCGGCCGGATAAGTGCCGGTTTGCTAATTATAATTGTGATGAGTGTGGTGTGCGTGGCCATTTAAAAAATATGTGTAAATCAGTGAGTGGCAAAGGGCGGGCGAACGCCCGACATAATTACGTGAGTGACGATGAGCGAGACGAGGAATTTTTCAACATCCAAGTGGACGGTACAGGTGACCAACCTTATTTAGTTATGGTTAAAGTGGATGGACGTCCAATCGAGTTCGAAGTCGATACCGGCAGCCGAATTTCGACCATAAGCGAAGATTTTTTTAGGCGTAATTTTTGTAATAAAACTGTATTATCTAATAATATAAACATACGCAGTTATGTCGGTTCGACGATAAACTCGCTTGGATTTATTAATGTAAATGTAACCCTCGGTAAGGTCTCCGTGTATAATTGTAAACTTTATGTAATTAAGAACGGGGGACGTCCTTTGTTGGGCAGAGAGTGGGTACGCGCTCTTGGAGTTAAAAGTATAGCCATAGATTTACAGGAAATTAATGTGGATGTAAAGAGCGATCCATTTGTGAGTCAATTAATGTGTGAATTTCCGGAGGTGTTTACGGATAAGTTAGGAACTTGTAAAAAAACAATAACGTTATATGTAAAGGATGAGAAGCCCGTATACGTGCGCGCGCGACCCGTGCCGTTAGCACTGCGCGCTCGCGTTGAGAGCGAGCTGGCGCGGTTAGAGCGAGAGGGAATTATTTACCGTGTTGAGTCATCCGATTATGGGACGCCGATAGTACCCGTGGTTAAAGAATGCGGCGATATAAGAATTTGCGGTGATTATAAAATTACTATAAATCCGATTCTTAAGCGTGATCCATATCCACTTCCTCGGATCGAGGAGTTGTTCGCTTCACTGAGTAGGGGAGAAGAGTATTCAAAAATTGATTTAAAACATAGTTATCAACAATGCTTGTTATCGAATGATTCACAGCGTTATACGGCTATAACTACGCACGTCGGTACATTTGTATATCGTCGCACGCCATTCGGTTTGTCGTGTATCCCGGAGAAGTTTCAAAAGATCATGGAGGAAACCCTTCGGGGTGTTCCAAATACCGTTGTATTCTTGGACGACGTCTGTGTTACCGGGGTGGATAGGAAAAGTCATTTAAGAAATTTACGTACAGTATTAGAACGGTTACGGGCTATGGGTTTTACTGTTAAATTTGAAAAATGCAGTTTTTTACAAAAAAGTGTAAAATATTTAGGTTTTATCATCGATAAAACAGGATTACGTCCCGATCCAAATAAACTAGCCGCTATTACAGAGGCCCCGAGGCCCCAGAATATTACACAATTAAAAAGTTTTTTAGGAATGTTAAATTATTATGGGAAATTCATTGCAAATTTAAGCATTATGTTACAACCCTTGCATGCACTTTTAAAAAAAGACATCGATTGGACATGGGATTCGAGATGTGAGGAGGCTTTTATTGCAGCTAAAAATGCTCTCACCTGTGATAAAGTATTAGCGCATTATGAAGACGGTCGGGAACTCATGTTGTCAGTGGACAGCAGTGCGTATGGGGTGGGCGCGGTCCTGGCGCATCGCTACTCAGACGGGAGTGAGCGCCCTATCAGCTGTGTTTCACGGTCGCTCAATTCGGCGGAGCGGAATTATAGTCAGTTAGACAAGGAGGCGCTCGCGATTTATTTTGGGGTAATTAAACACCATCAATACTTGTATGGGAGATCGTTCATATTGCGTACCGATCATCAACCCTTATCACATATTTTCGGTAAAAAGGGTGGAATACCACAAACAGCTGCAAGCCGCTTACAAAGGTGGGCCGTGCGTTTATCAGCCTATGACTTCAAGGTAGAATTTGTGAGATCTTGTGAGAACGGTCCCGCGGATGCGTTGTCTCGTCTGCCCCTTCCGTGTGAGCGGAGCCCCACGGAAGCGTTAAGTTATGTAGATTTAGTTAAAGATTCATTGCCTGTAAGTTTTAAAGATATTGCGGCGGAGACATATAAAGATAAATTATTATGTAAAATCAAAGGATATGTTTTGTTTGGATGGCCGGCTCGCGCCAGCTGTGAGGAGGAGCAGGCTTATTTCGCACGTAAGGACGAAATCATACACGAATTGGGGTGTCTGATCTTTAAATACAGGCTTGTTGTTCCACCTCCGCTACGCGCGAGGGTCCTGGAGGAAATTCACCAAGGGCATTTAGGAGTGAACAAAATGAAAAGTCTGGCTCGTAATTACGTTTATTGGCCTGCTTTGGATGCAGATATAGAGAATTTGTGTCGATCTTGTGAGGCATGTCGAGTGGTTCGGGACGCTCCGCCACACGCCACTTTACATCCTTGGGAGTTTCCCCTAGGGCCCTGGCAAAGGGTTCATGCGGATTTTGCTGAATGTGGGGGTGTAAAATATTTTATATTAGTTGACGCTTTCTCGAAATGGATTGAGGTAATTGCAATGAAACGAACAGACACTGAATCCACGGTGTCAGTGTTGAGGTCTATCTTTGCTAGATTCGGATTACCGTCACAGCTAGTTACTGATAATGGCCCCCCGTTCTCGTCTATAGATTTTAAAACTTACTGTAATAAAAATTGTATACAACATGTAACGTCGGCACCGTACAGACCACAAGGTAATGGGGCCGCGGAGAATGCGGTTAAGACGGTAAAGAAGGTAATTAAAAGGGCTATTTATGAAGGCGAAAATATTTCTAAAGCACTGTCGAAGTTTTTATTTCAATATCGTAACGTGGAGCACGCCACGACTAAAGTTTCGCCGGCCGTAGCGCTTTTAGGCCACCGTCTGCGCGGTCGCTTAGACGCGTTACGTCCGGACGTCGCTGCAGAGGTGCGCACGGCACAGCAGCGGCAGATGGCTAACAAGGGAGGTCAGGATAGGAATTTCGAGAACGGGGATCCCGTACTTGTACGTAGTTATTCCAGTAAGTCGCCTAAATGGGTCGAGGGTAATGTGACGCAAAAGACCGGCCCGGTTTCTTATAAGGTGAAGGTTGATGACGGGGTCGAATGGCGTAGGCATCAAGATCAAATTATTTCACTGGATAGCGGGAACCGTAAAAGTCGATTCTCTTTATCCCGGCCGAATTTGAATAAATCGACTGATTGTGCCCCCGCAAGCTATGGTGCTGACGGGACATGTGCTGATGTGGCGGAGGAGGAGGAGGCGGACCAGGACGCGACCGATAAGGATACAGGTAAATCGACCGCAAATTCAGTCACGCGCTCCCCCACCCCTCCTCCTGACGGTGCATCCGCTCGAGCTGTACGAGCTTACGAGCGTTCTCGTAAGTTGTTTAGTAACGAGTAAAAAAAAAATTAAAATGTTAAGTTTGTTAAGTTCTTGTTATTTAAAGTTGTATTTTGTATTCAAATATGTATGTATTTTAAAGAGGGGAAAAATGGAGGGTGGTTTGGTAATAATTCACTGTCGGTAGTTCTAACAGTTTTTAATAAACCAGTCAGACTCCACACTCGTTGTTTCATTGACGTTCCACATACATACATACATACTTACAAACTTTTCCTCTTTATAATATTAGTATAGATAATAAGAAGTTCCTAGAAAATAAGAAGACACAAAGAGATTGTAATAGTATGTTTAAAATAATATTTGTATTATGTGCGATATACATTTTTTTGTGCTAAGTGAATCGTTGCTATAAAAATGTGATTAATATAGTTGATTTTGATATAATATTGTTTATTTTGATCTCATAATTAGTTATACTTACTAAAGGCTGAACACTGGGTTCAACAAGGCTGTTTATTGGTTTTTAGAGGCTGTTCACTGGGACATTGGGCCATTTTTTGTTTAAAATTAATTATATATTTTACTAGTAGAATTATTGTTTTTGATAAACGCTGATTCGAAACTACAATAAACAATAAATCCATACATGTTGTACGTTTTTTTATTCGACGATTGTTGTAGAAATGGCAATTGTCAAAACTTCAAAAAGCTGTTATGAGGCTGACCACTGGTGCCGTTACCCTATATTTTGAAGTGTGATACGTTGTATTTAGTGGGTAGAGTTCTTAAAAATACAAATATTTTTAAGTAACCAAACTGTGAAATAGTTAAGAAAATTACTTAAAATTTTAATTAGCTTATGACCGCACTCAGCCATCAGAAATATGGAAGTTTATTAACAGAAATAAACTACTTAAGCTCAACAAACTTACATCTTTCGATCAAGTTCAGTTATTAAAAATTCTCGATGGTTATTATTGGAAAAGTTTGTTTGCCGATGGATTAACTTGAGTGTGATGAAAACAAATTATTACGCGACTTGGGAAAGAATATTTTAATTTAGCATTAATATTTATAAAAATGTTACCAAATTAATTAATGGATGTACATTTTGAATTACAACATAATAATATTTGGGTTGTATGTGTTAAGTATAGAAACACTATTTATATTTCTCAACGCAATTTTCTAAACTCTTAACAATATTTATCAAAATAATTTTCTATTAAAGCTCTCTCTAATATAATTCCACAAATTCTTGTAGGAAAAAAACAGCGGCGGTATATTCTAATTTTGAGCATATAATATTTAATATATTAGAAAGATCATCGATATCATGGAAAGGTTATTTGTGAACAAGTATAAGAAGTTCAATATATCCATCCACAAACACCGATATGAAGGATTCCTTAGTTCCGGGGATTTTTGCTCCGTCATCGGAATCTGTAATTGGAAGATTTAATCCGGCGTGATTCCTTTCCCAATTTTATTTTGGAAAATGCCTTATGAATATTGTACGAAGAAATTGCGATGTAGCCCGTATTGTATCTCGCTTTATGAGTTTATACTTTAGCGTTCATGTAAGAGCTTTTAATAAATTCAAAAGTTCGCTTGTTTTCTGCTTTTCTCTTTTAAAAATTGTAATAAATTTATCGCTGTTTTGCATTGCGTATTTAATAATTAAAACTTAAAAGCAATCTGTTCGAAATACCGTTGAAAGTTTTCTAACTACATTTTAATGATGAAACTGTCAATGTAACAAGTAACACAAGTAAACAAGTGATAAATTGACGCGCTGTAAAAGTTTTATAGCAATACATTATAATAGTGAAAAGTATGTGCAGCGAGCACATTACTAAAGTGTAGCTCTCAAGCCATTACAAATGGGATAGGTGATATAAAGTAATTGCATTTAGCTCTATCGTTAATGCGGTGCTTTATAAAATGAAACGCGATATATTCCTGTACCTCGAGCGCATTAGAGGTTACACGTTGTAGTCTTTTATATTGCATAGCGAATGAGCTAAGTCTGATATTACGTTCATCATCTGTCATGCTCGTATAATAGAAGCTCCTAAGGCTTGATAGGAATAATATAAACTTGATTTACCTATTACATTTTTTTAACAAAAACGCTTACATTTACTTATCGATAAAACTCTATTACTTACGCAAATTGAAATAGTTATTTAAAAAAGTATCTCTACTAATGCTCATTGCTCACTTTTATTTAATTGACTGACTGTCCTATAACCGGTATTATTACGAATTAAAATATTAAATATTAATTAATTTCAAAGGTATCAAAGAAAGTTATTAAAGAAAATACTAGATATTATTAAACCATTTGAGCTAACAACCTCATATTTTAGTCTAATAATAGTTCAAAGTATCATTAGGGACATCATATTACAAATACCTCACACCGCCTAGCGTAAATTCTATTCACACTACATGAAACAAATTGTAAGGGTGAAGCGAAATACGCTTGTCAATAACTGGAATTGCGCCCACTTGTAATACATTGATGAAGGATTGGAACTATCTAACATTCGTGCATAAAGGTGGCTCCACATTTGTATCAAGTAATCGTATTCGTATCAGGCGTATCGTATCGAGTATCGTAAGTGTGGACGCCCATTTTACCATACCGTAAGACATTACATTACCTACCTATATATTATTATTAGTATTATTTACGATACGTATTATATACGCGGTTAATAGCGATCGGGGTGTATCTTAATCGCGATCATTTTGCGTCCACACTAGCAAACATGATACGCGACGATGCTACGCTACGGAGATCTACGCGAAAATGATCAAGTGTGGATCCACCTTAACGTTCGTGCATAACATGAGCTGACAAGGTTAGTAGGTCAGACGACCCACGCTGCAAGTCCCCGCTTTCGTACACGTGAAAAGTTCCCTTTTTATGGCACAAGGTTTTAGCTGAAACGCCTGCAGGTATCTTAAATGTATTTGCGAACAAACTGATATATAATTAATGAATTAGACAAGTACCGTATTGAAAAATTGTATCCCTTTTATTAATAAGTTGAGTTGGATATCCTTCATAGATAACATTGAGAAACGTCTGCAGGACGCAGGTATCTTAGTCCATTGAAATGTTACATTTTTTAGGCCTGACCTTGCGTTTTTTAGAGGACGCAATTTTATTTTTATGATGTGTAGGGGGGGTCAGTGTGAAGCTAAAACCAAGTTTGTGGGGTCGCCACCCTTGTCCCATGGCCGCCATCTTGAAAATAGCGGTTGAAATGGTTTTAACGATATATCTCTTAAACTATTTATCTGATAGTAAAACAATATTAACATTACTTGTTGCAAATTAAATTCTCTACAACTTTGATTCAGCAGCTTTTTGTCGTAGAACTATAAATAAAAAAGTTATAAGCGAAAATAAATAGTTTAAGAGATATATCGTAAAAACCATTTCAACCGCTATTTTCAAGATGGCGGCCGTGGGACAAGGGTGGCGACCCCACAAACTTGATGATAGCTTCACACTGACCCCCTCTACACATCAAAAAAATAAAATTGCGTCCTCTAAAAAACGCAACCCCAAATGTAACTTTTCAATGAACTATCTAAAATGTATTTACGAATGAACAGACCATTTGTGATGAATGAATTTGACAAGTATCGTAATGAAAGAACTGTTGTATCCTCTATATTTATTCGTTGAATTGTGTTTCCTTCTTACATAACAATGAGCTGAAACGCCTGCAGATATCTAAATAATGTATTTTCGTATAATTAACTGACAAGCTTTTATGAAAAATAATAAGCATTGTTGTATTGAAAATTAAATCCTTTCTATTTATGAGTTGAATTGGATATCCTTCTTACATAAGATTCAGGCGAAACGCCTGCAGGTTTATAAAAATGTATTTCCGAATGAACTGACAATCTGTAATGACTAATACTGATAAATATTGTATTGAAAATAATATCCTTTCTGTTTAAGAGCTGAATTGGATATCCGTACCCTTCTTGCATAACACTGACAAAAACACAAATGGAAATATGCTCGGTACTTATAATGTTTGTAATCCGAGTCGAAGCGTGCTTTAGAACAGAGCATTATATTTAGAGTCATATTTATAGTAATGATATAGTTTTAATATTCTCGAATCATTTTATTTTTATCATTAACCGCGGTATATGCAACGAATCATCAAGAACCACGTCTCTCATTAGTTCAAGAACATCCTTTAAAGGTTGGAAATAAATTACACATGTCAGCTGAAAATAAGCTTAACTGAATGTAAAGTTTGGCTTGAAATCCCGTTCGACTTTAACTTTATTCGACCGCTTTGTTACTAACAAGGAACAACGAAGTGCTCTCACAATTTTAGTTCGATTAAGTAAATAGGAGGTGAACTCGCATTGACCTTCTTCTGTTATTGTTCAAAAACCAATTGAAAATTTCACATTCAGCGGATAAAACTTACTTTACCGCCAATTCTTAGAAATCACTTGAAATTTTAATATAGATACCTACATTTCAGAAATGGTTGTTATATTGGCTATATTTTGTAAAATATCCACTATTAACCATTTTAATGACTTATAATTGTATTAACATCGTAATTATTTCATATAGTACGAACGTAAATTAGAGTTATAGGCAATTTATCTTTAAATGTGTACTGTTGTTTGTTATCAGTTCGAGTTAATTGCTAATTCTATGGCCTATCGAATTTATGAGGGTTCGTTTTGTGTACTGGTAGTAATTTTGTTAATGGCTATAGAATTACCATAACATAATCCCACATAATTACCTCATCCAATATCATCATTTAAGCTGATTTCAAATTCGAGGACTGCTCCATAAATATTTATATTTTATATACAGTTAGCTTTCGTTCTGAATGGGGATTATATATTACTATTTTATACATTGTTGCCATATATTAGATTTACTGTTCTGCATAATGAAACGGAATGCGGAATTACGTCGGTTATGGTTTTTATATGTAAAATTGGATACAATAATACATTGACTTTTAGATTTAAATATATTTAATTAAATGTTGGTATTTAAGCGTAAAAATGCGATTGGTACGAAAAATCTCTAAATGTTTAGCCTAATTATCCTAGTTGATAGGTAAGATCTTTCATTTATTTTATAAATAGGTATAACTCTTTATATTATTGAGTACGATTCATCACAAACCAATTGGCATAGTTCTCAAGATTAATAGTACTTTCTCGCATTCCGTGTTACACAAACCTTAAAATAAACAATGTTAAATCGTGAGTATTAAGCGCCACTATTTAGGAGTTATAAAATGTTGTCGAAGCAAACACGACGTGTGAACAGATGCGGCACTCTGTAAGACAAACATGCTATTATATAAAACCGCCCGCCGTAAATAAACATCGATGTTATACAAATTTAATGTTCTTAATGTACTGGCCTGTTTGTTTTACGTTTCAAAGGGTAATCTTTTTGTTTGGAATAACTACTATTGTGAAGTGTTTACAAGAATCTAAGGTGTAACGTTAAAATTTATGGAATATTTTGTTTGGTCGATTCCGTTACAGTTTTGTTGTTGATATTGGTTTGAGGAAATTAAAATGCGAGTAGTGGTACATGATGAATTGTATTTCTTTTATTTTATTTTCATTTACACAAGTTGTGAATATCATAGTTTTGAGTGATAGTATTTGGTGTTAATATACGAATCGTGTAATTTGTTACACACACATTATTTGTGCGATAATAACATTGCCTCAAGAACGGATTTGGATAAATTTGAATATCTATCCAAACAGGTGAAACAGATTTGTACGGTCGTTGCGCGACATTTAGGGATTCCCAGAAAAGCTTCGCGTGAAAAGCTACTGACTAATATACATTAGATAAAAAATTATTTAATTATTTAGATAAGTGAAGATATAACACAAACTGCGCAGTAAACAATTAAATTCAAAATATACTTATCGGAGAAATTAATACACGCTCAGTGCTGCTTTGATGAACTTACTAATTAAGACGATACACAAAAAAAAATCTACTGCTTGGCGGGCGGAGTCTAATAGCTCGCTATCGCGAACGCGGGTGTGCGCGAAGTCATTCTTGCAAACTCGCCGCGCTGCCGCTGGCCGACTCGGGACAAACATGTATGGAGTCGTCATACAGTTATAATATTCTTATACATATATTTAATTGTTGATTTATTGGTTTTATTTTCTTGCTTATAAACAAATAATCTTCTTTTTAACAACTACTTAGACATTATTAATAATTATTATTATTTCGTAATGTTTACTTTATTACAAAATAATACAGGTTATAAATAATCTTTAAAATAACAAAAAATATTGTTACTCTGAAAAAATGAAATGGTACTCAATAACGCGGACTACTGAATGGATTTAGATAGAATTTGATGCTGACGTAGATATTACGTCATGCCCAGAAATGAAAGGTAATATTTCTGAAAGAAGTTATAAACCCTAATTCTTCTCAGTCAAAGTCAAGAGTGGAAGATATCACTAATACAGTAAAACTGATGCGAAACTTTGGATGTTAATTTGTATATTTTTTTGTTAGTTGTTACTTAATCACGTCAAGACTACATTACCAATTTTGATAAAATATAGCTAATTGCCTGGATTTACACAAAGGATACTTTTTATCCGAACTGAACACTTCTGTGGGATAAGACAGGATTCACGATATAATCTAATTCCACGCGGGCAAAGCCGCGGTCGGAATGATATTTTTTTAAACAAAAAAATTATTTAAAAAAAAACACAAAATATATTGACGCATGTATTTATTTTTTGCACTCTATTATAATTGTAATTATTCATTACAAATAATCAAAATAAAATAGCCAGAACAAAGTTAGGCCCTGGTAGGGTAGGTAGGCAGGTACAGCAATGTGAGACGAACACTGGCTTATTTATACCAATAATAATGTATTATAAACATTAAATTAAGTTTACTTTCTAACAACAAAAATACATAATATTAGCTAATGTGAAAGCGAATCAACCAATCATCACACAAAAATGAAATGTGCACACAAATATTCATCCAAATCGGTTCATGTCATTAGGAGGAGTGACTGCAGCGCCATCTTCCGGGCCCAATTGTGTTTCCAGATCACCCAGGAACTCAATTTAATATACTTACACAAAATTTTTCGAAATGAAAACTCACATTACTATGTAAATATGAATATAAACCTGTTTTATTACTAAGCAATTTCCCGCACAGGTGTAGTAAGTATAAATGAAATAAATATCAACATCAAATTCTTTATACAACATACTTATCTACCACCTTCTAAGAAATGTAATTCTTGAAATTATTTCGTATTTTTTTTTAAATATAATACTACTCCAATGAGCTCCTGTTCCATATTATGTCCGCCATACTTCCACTAAGTTCACCATGATTTTTTATTTCTTTGCACTTTGTTGCTTTTTGCTAAAAATGGAATCATGCGATAAAACCAGTAGAGCTTTGATAACATACATTTTTGACTGAATAAAGGTACTTACGAAGGAGTGGATTCACATTGTGAACAATCAATGGGTTTATTTTCCTTCTGGATTCCGGATTTCTGAAAAGATTATTTATGCTATAAATGAAAAAATCTTACACATTCGTTATGTACTTAAAACAGGGGTACATATCAAACATCGTCTATAATACAATTATCATCAAATTTAAAATAAAACCAACTTACTTCATTAATTTGTTCCAATTGTAAGCATTCTTTTTCCTCCAACCTTTATGTTTCTTCTTCTTATTTTCTTTATTGTCCCCATTTGTCTCATTTTGTCTTATCGTGTTGTCACCCTTTTTTACGATTGCGCGAGCGACACAAGTTCCCCGTGTGACAGCCGTAGCGGGAATGACTCGTGCAGCGATCGGGGTAGGAAGGTACAGGGCGGCTCTCGCTATATTGGCTGGTCGCGCGCTAATTTCAAGTATTTCTTGTTTATTTCAAAACCATCGCATATTTCAAAATTCTAACACGGTAGACGTATAGGTTGTATATTTTATAGTTAATATCCAAAAAGTCGTAACTTTACGTTTGTTATTTTGAAGATGCCAGAGATTAAAAAAAAATAACAATGATAACTTTGTATTTTTTTTCTATCGAGAAAATATCATGGAATCATGTTTCTAAAACGGTAGACGTATTGTGTTACTATTGAACTTTCTTGTCAAGAATTTTCATCACGACAACTTTAATAATATAAAAATTAGGAAGGTTTGAAAAGGGCCATAAATGTTAGAAAAAGTAATTCATCACCTTAATGCTCTGAGAGGTTTATAAATACAGCCATGGGTATAAATTGATTAATTAATATAAAGGCTCCAATGAGCAAATATGCAATTATAAGACAATACCGGCTAATAAGGCATTTATTATCCTTCGCAGACTTTCACTTTCATTATATTCTGGACTAAATATATTAAGAATTTATGATAGCAATTTTGGATAGTATTGACGTATTAATTTTGTTCAATATTTGTTCGCAATATTTGCAATAATTTTATTACTATAGTCTCGCTTAATATTAAAAATGGTAGTTGTTATATTTGTTGTGTATAAAACTCGCTGCTTTCAGTAAATAAGTCAGTTTAAAGTTTGGTTTACAATACACTGAAATTGTTCGTTCACAGGAATTTTATAAAGCTTTATAATATTTACTTCTTTATAGGTAGGTATGTATTTCTTTGATTTCGGTATACTTATGCACAATGTACATTTATTTGTTTACAATATATTATGTACGACGTTCTATTAAAATAGAGTTATTTAATATAAATACAATTGTTGTTTTCTTATAAGTATAAGTAGGTACATAATTATGACGAACTTTTTTATATATTCCTACGCCGCCTCTTAACGCCTAAGCAGCCAGTTCAATGAAATGAATACAATTCATAGCAATTAGCAACTAATCTTTTGCGGGAAATATCAAAATGCATGACCCTACTCCAAGAATAATCTTTTCCAATGTGTCACGACAACAGTTTTTTTTTTCACATCGGTTCTCGGTACACAATACACATACTGCAAACCGCCACACCGCGCATTTACCTTAGAGTCCATTAAAGGCTTTCCCGATCACCGCTGTCCATAAAACCCACGGTCCAGAGGCAGATAGTGTTGACGGACGGAAAGCCGCTTAAGCGATTGTAAGCGCTGCAGTTCAAGCGGTTTATTAATTATGCGACGCTAGTTATACTTTGACCCAATTTGAGTGAATTGCAATCCTGTGAAAGCGCTTAATGTGAATGCGTTATGGATGTCGCGGCATTCCTCATTTGGGCATGTATAGTTCAGTCAAAGAGTGTTCAAATGAACATGTTGGGCGAATTTAACACTAGAACGATTACTATTCAAACATAATATTTTATACCATAAGTTTTCGCATAACGTCTCGACCTGTGGACTCGAATAAGTGCAGTCTATTTAATTTATAAAATGAGCGAGTTAATTGTTATATATTCGTTTTATAAAGATTTAATTAAATTTAGATAGGGACCTTAAGCCTTGAATCCACTTGAGCATGCTCAGGCGAATGAGCGGCTCATTTGGCCGAGCCGCTCAAGTGGAGACGCCTGAGCACGCGCGGCCCGAGCATGCTCAGGCGTCTCCACTTGAGCGGCTCGGCCAAATGAGCCGCTCATTCGCCTGAGCATGCTCAAGTGGATTCAAGGCTTAATTCTGTCTACTACAGTCGCTAACAAAATTCTATAACAACTGTTGCTTGTATAGTTGCTACTCAATACACATTGAATTTACTATTGAATTGAGGATCACGCTTTTCTTCATTAAACAAAAGAGCTCTATTAAGTATTTTAGAGATATTTTCCCTTGTAACACCGAACACTGTTTAAAACCAAATACGCGGTCGCAATTACCATAATCCATTGATTGCTGATCTTCCAATGTACATACATCTGTATTTGTTCTGTATGTGGAGTAAGGCCAGTACTAGCTGATAACGCGGTACGCAAACACGAAGTAATGTATAATCGGGCCATTACGCTTATCACTCTAATGAGATGACGGTCTGACCCCTTCCATATCAAGTGGACGTATTGTTCATACATTATGATTAGTTCTAGTAACGACACACATTTTATTATAGCATATAGATTGATATGCTGGATGGCGCCTATGATTGCGTTGATGCCGTTAATTTTAGGGATAAATCTTAACTAATTCTGTTTGTTTGGATCGCTAATGTTAAGAAATAGAAAAATAATTTATAAAAATTTGTGTCGGATAGTCCATTTATAGTAAGTATATTTATATATTTTATTTATATGTATTACACTTTATTTATATCTACCTACTCGTAATACCATCAAAAACATACATTTTATTTTAATAATTGTATATTTTACAAACAAAGCTTTTCTTTGTACATACATAACTTTTATTGGTTACTAGCGGTCCGCCCCGGCTTCGCCCGTGGTACATATTTACGTTTTCTCTACATAAAAACCATCCTCGTACTTCAAGGAATATAATAAAAAAAGAATTATCGAAATCGGTCCACCCGTTCTCGAGTTATGCGCTTACCAACACATTTTGCGATTCATTTTTATATATAAGATTAATACGAATAGATTCGAAAATAAAACGATTTCACGTACAAAATAAAATGTAGCATTTATCTTTTTAAGACTAGAGTGACCCAATTAACATCTACACATTCAAGAACAAGCACATTTAAGGGTTCTTTTAAACCCAAAATTGTAAATGCGGACAAAACATTCAGAGCATTGTTACCTTACACTTATGCTAATGGATGATGTTACTAAGGCTCTGGTTAAGCTTTTAGGTTTAAATATTACATTGCAACACTTGAAATTTTATTCGTAGGAAACAAGGGTAAAAATATTTTTTCGTTGGATGTAGACTAGATTATTTCTTTAAACGATACAAGTATACAAACTACACAGTAATATAAGTAATGCTAAAAGCCTTCTTATCGTTAGTAAGATATCTAATAGGTACCTGTAGCTATTTAACTATCTCCTGCTAACACGTATAAAGAAGACGACAAAATCTGGTGCGTAGCAAATAAGTAAGAACAAATAAAACTAATCATATATTACAAATAAAATTAACATACGGAAATGTTAATGCAGTTAACATGCACATACACAATGCTCCAAATTACTCCGTGCTGTGGTCGCGCGCGGAGCAGTCATCTATTTAAGTTTCACCGTCTCAAACTGGAACCAACTAGTTTCCAAGTTGATCCCTCATTTGCTTGGAACAGCTCGTGTTGGTCACAAACACGGCCAATAAATTTAAGTTTGTGGTCGACCGAAAATTGTAAACCCCTGCTGTTATATAAGCGTGTATATAGTCATAATTCTTGAAATTACCGCATATGAAATAGACGTAAATTTTGCGCTTGCAGGATAAACAAATGTTTTTTTATGAAACCTTTGAAAAATAAAAATATTAGTGGAAAATTAACTAATTTAAATAAATAATTTAATTTCTATTCTGATAATAGAAAAATAGACCAACGCCTGTCATACTATGACTAAATTTAATTAAAACATGAATAGTTCATATCACGAATTCAGGAGCAATATATGTCCCGTAATAGCGTTGGCTGCACGACACCAGTCTCATATTTTATAAAACAGCTCGCAAAATAAGTCCATTAGCCTTGTTCTAGTGGACCATCAGTCACAAATTCTATTAACACAGTCATATAGCCTGTTAATTATTACGTCGCGCTGAAGCTAACAAACGGCTCTTTTGTCGAAAGCTCGGAGCATATTCTTTGAAAAACTGGCTAATAATGGACACTCGCTTTGCGAATATTCAAAGCTATGAATTCGTGTTACGATTGGATTTTTTGTTTAAACAGTATTGATTTATTGGCCATTGTTTGTCTAATTAAAAGCTAAGTCGTGGAACATAATGAATGATTTTGCAAAGTAATACTTACGAATTAATTTGAAATTAAATGATTTTTATATATGATTTATTTTGAAATTTAATTTCAAGTTTATGGAGATAATACAGTAATTTCTCAGAAGTATTGTGGTTAGATTGTGAGGCAATAAACATCTATTTCAGTAGGTAACGTGTTTAAAACTGTTAAAGGAGGATTTATATCGGATCGGACAGTTAAATACTATATCAGGTCAGATTTATTTATCCAGCCCTACGTAAATATTTTCCCGATATCGGTTTTATTTTGGGCGCCAAATAAACGTAGAAACTTGTGAATTTAATATAAGTATAGTAAGTATATCTTTAGTTATATAATTTCTCTAATCCTCTTTAAATTGTCTCTTTAGTCGATTGTAAGCCTTTATTGCTGATACAAACATACATATAAAAAAGTCGTCGATTATTAGTACTAAGTAAAGTTTTAGCGTACTAAAGCGTCACACGTAAGCAAAACAGTGCGGGTTGAAGTCAAACTAATTAATTATTATTAATTTCACATTATATTGCCTGAGCGTGGGTTGATTATTGAATATTACCACAACCACGCGCTCCTTTGTGGAATTGACAACTCTCAATTGATTATCTAAAAGAAATTATATCGTCGTCGTCGTCGTTTCAGCCGTGGGACGTCCACTGCTGGACAAAGGCCAAAATAAATTATATAATCATCATTAATTAATTAGTAATAAACACCAACGAAAGAAAAGCGTCATAAATTAAGTTCACAGTAACTTTGTAATATCTAGAATTTAACTCGAACGAGTTAGTAACGTAGTGCGTCTAATTTAAATGATTGATGAGCAGTACCTCGCTGACATCGCTTTTGATTGACTAACCCTGGGGCAGCAATCACGGCAACTAGTTTCTTAGTAGTAATAGTCTTCGTTCGTTAGTGAATCAGAATAGACGTGTATTACTTTTTACTATAAAGTGCTTTGCGATTTTAATAATTATTTACGTGAAAATAAGAATTCAAGTTGCATAATTAGTGTTTGGTATTTATAGCATTTCAATTTACGTTCGAAACACAGCGAGCGGTTCAAGCGGGAGCAAGACAATTGCAATTTTTTGTCCTGCACGCACCGTAGAACGACTCATATTCCTGCAAAATTATCCATTGCGGAGTAAATATGAGTGTACGCAGATCGCCAACACGTTTAACCAGCAGTGGTGCAGTGGGTACTGCCGGTGGATCGCATCCTGATCTATCGAAGCTAAGTTCGTTTTCTACGAGTTCTACGCCAACTGATACTCAAATTACTTACAGAAAACGTAAACAACCGCTAGAACAAGATTGCAGATGTAGTGATGATATGAAGGATATTCGCTCGGAGTTGAGCCGTATTAGTACATTACTTGAAAAATATGTTTGCTCAAATGAACAAATAATAAACAAAATTCATGAGAACATTACTGAGGTAAAAACACAAATTACCGAAATTAAATCGTCCAACGAACAATCCTTGAATTTAATTCGCCAAAATACGAATCAAATCAATGAAATTAAGTCATCAGCATGTATGATAATTACTGAACAAAACATATTGAAGAGTACTATTTCTCAATTAGAATCCCAGATCAACCAGGGTGAGAGTAAAATAAAATCACTGGAGTTAAATCTTCAATCAATAAATCAGTCATCCAATCCATCGGGTTTTACGTCTAAAAATCAACTACATATAAATGAACACTTAATCAAGGAACTACGAGACAGAAAAAGCCGCGAAAAAAATGTAATTTTTGCTGGTTTCCCAGAATCGACATCTTATAACTCAGAAGAGAGGATATCTAAGGACAACTACGAAATTTTAAAAATTACCTCGCTAATAAGTTCAGACCTACCGAAGCCAGTAAAGATATATAGAATTGGCAAGTATTCACCGGGGAAAAATCGTAGAATAAAGGTTTGCTATGACACAATTGAATCTGCTAAAATAATCCTACGTAACAAAAATAAATTACCCAACAATATTAAAGCTTTTAGTGATCAAACGCCAGCTCAGGAAAAATATCTTAAAAGTTTACAGGATGAACTAAACCGTCGCATTGGTGAAGGAGAAACAGATCTCACAATAAAATACGTTAACGGAATGCCTACTATAAAGAAAATTATGTCAAAAAACTAGAAATAAATTTAAAGACAAACAACCAAAATATCAACTCCTACGAAATACTAGACAGCTATGAAAATTTGCAAATCTCCCGATCCAGGCTTAGATTTATATACTTCAATGCGCGAAGCATAAGAAAAAAAGGTAAACTAGATGAAGTAAAATGTATCCTGAGCTCATTAATAAAACCTATCCACGTAATTCTAATTACTGAAACTTGGATAAATTCTGATACGCAAGCTTCAGAATTAAATATTGATAATTACACACATTATTTTAACTACCGGACTGACGCAAGAGGAGGTGGAGTCTCAGCATACATCCACAACGATTTAAAACACAATCTTATTGAATCACGATACGAGGATGGGAACAATTACTTATGGATAAGTTTAGAACGATGTAAAATTGATGTAGGCGTTATCTATAAACCGGGCTATACTAACTGTCAAAAATTCCTTGAAATGTATGAATCGCAATTACAACAAAGGCATAGAGCTATTATTTTTGGAGATTTTAATATCGACTTGTTAACAAAAGATAAAAATACCAAACTATACAAATATACTCTTAAGTGTAATGGACATATATTACTCAATAAACTAACTAAAAAATACAGCACAAGAGACTCCTCAAAAAAATCTATCATTGACCATGTAAGTACGAACCTTCAAAATGATAATTTTCATTTCGCAATAATAAACTCATGTATTTCCGACCATAAGCACATATACGTAGAATTAAAAAAATATTTACCCCCAAAAAGTGTTAAAACTCAATATAAAGCTATTAATTACGAAAGATTATCATCCCTGTCTGACTCCATAGTTGATACTGAAATAAACAAAGATTATACAATATTAGAAAATAAAATTAAATCTATTATAGATAAAAGTAAGATTATTAAAACTAAATTTCCAAATCTGCCCCGAAAAGACTGGATAAACAAAGAAATTTTAACAGAAATTAACGAAAGAAATTTATTATGGTCTCAACTAAAAAACAACCCTAAAAATAAAAACCTTCAAATAAAATTTAACACTCAAAAGATAAAGGTAAAAAAATTTATTCAAGACACGAAAGATTCCTACTATTACCAAGAATTTACAAGGAATATAAAAAAACCCAAGAAATTATGGACTTTAGTAAATAAATTAGCTAATAATAAAACTGTAAAATGTACTTTACCTACTAAATTACTTATAAATTCTGAATATATTACCGAGCCAAATGAAATATGCCAGATATTTAATCAATATTTTTCTACTATAGGATCTCGTCTAGCAAATTTAATACCCCTACAATATCAAACCAACTCTACCTCAACCTTACCTAAATCGCCATCAAAAAAGTACGAATTATCCACTTTTGATCCGTGTACACCTAATGAAATTTTAAAAATTATAAATAACCTTAATTCAAACTGTAGTACAGGTCTTGATGGTATTACCACAAAAGCAATTAAATGCATTAAAAAAAAATTAAATCATACCTTAAGCGATTGTTTCAACCAAGCTATAAATCAAGGACGTTTTCCGGATTCGTTGAAAATAGCGAAGGTAACTCCTATCTATAAGAGTGGTTCAAAATTTGAACCTGGTAACTATAGGCCAATTTCGGTTTTGCCAGTGTTGTCAAAAATATTAGAGAAGATTTTACACACGAGATTAGAAAAATATTTAGACTCATTTAATTTTATATCAGTTCGTCAATACGGTTTTAAGCCAAAAAGTAACACTCTGTCAGCGACTATAGACCTGACTACTAAAATAAAACAGAACATTGACGCAAAAAATCTAGTTTTGGGAGTATTTATTGACCTACAAAAGGCTTTCGATACCGTTTCTCACGAACTTCTAATAAAGAAATTAGCATCCATTAACATTACTGGTAAAGCACTAGATATGCTGAAATCATATTTAAAAAATCGATCACAAATCGTTAAAATAGATAACTACAATAGCATTCCCTTACCAATTACATGTGGCATACCACAAGGTTCGATTTTAGGCCCATTGCTTTTTTTAATTTATATTAATAATTTACAAGATTTAAAACTAAATGGTCATCTAACACTTTATGCGGATGACACCTGTCTGTTTTATTTTGGTCCCTCTATACATGACATGATAAAGCAAGCACAAAATGATTTAAATAAATTAAATAAATGGTTTCAATACAATCTACTAACAATAAATATATCTAAAACGTGTTATATTAAATTCAAAGCTCAGAACAAAATTATTCCACCACACGCTCCACTTAAAATTAACGGTGTTGTATTAGAACAGAAAACCCACGAGAAATACCTAGGTTTGCGAATCGACAGCTCTCTAAAATGGAATTATCACATCGACCACCTAAAAAATAAATTATCAGCACTTCTTAGATCTCTGCGTAATATCACTTCTTGCATTCCTCATAAATTACGCCACACCATCTACAACACGTTAGTCAAACCGCACCTAATGTATTTAATAGAAGTATGGGGTAGCGCTTACAAAAATAAATTAGCGCCACTACAAATTTTACAAAATAAAATTATTAAAACCATTTTTAACTATCCTTTTTTAACTTCTACGAATAAAATCTACGACGATACTAAAATAATGAATTTAAAACAATTATACTTTTATAATACGTGTATGTTCATCCACAAAGCGCTACACAAAAACATAAATACAAATATTTTATTCTCAACATCAAATCGCCACTATCCTAATAGACGAGCTAGCTATCTTGCCCTCTCGAAGATCCGAACGAATTATGGAAGGCGAACGGCAACATACGAGGGAGCACGTTTCTATAACGGATTGCCAAGCAAATTGAAAAGTGTAAACTCATTCATTGTATTCAAAAAACAATTAGCGAAACACATCCTGGAAGACCACACGCTCAAACTTTGAATGCAATGAATGAGTAGGTACCTAACCTAACTTAACTAATGTAAATAACCTACTCTAAATATTTAACTAACGAATGTTATTTTTTATACATACCTATGTTTAAAATTAAGTTTCTCATGTAAGTGACTTATTGTCTTAATGGGAATAAATGTCTTTAAACCTTTTTTTTTTCAGCCGCGAGATTTAAAAAAAATAACTGTGAAAAAATCTTATCAAAAATTTAAAACAATTGTTCGATGTGTGACAATAGGGAAAACAAATGTGTTTCGCTCGAAAATTAGCTTAATAGATACATCTATTATAATGCTCTGAGAAAATGAAATATATAACCTACACAATTAAAACAAGTTTTGCGTAAAATATAATTGTTTTACTAATTGATTTTATCTTTTACAGGTAATCTTCGAAGCCTGTTCCGTTTCAACGATGAAAATTTAATTTTACGATTCGACACAGGTATAGGTAATATTTACACAAAATATGAAACATAAAATTCAGCTACTGTTCTTTTATACCTGCTATTATAAAATAAGATAACATAGAGCTTATTTAAATTGAAGTTAAGGCCTAGGCCCTAGAGTAAATAATGTAGGTATACTGTTTAAAAGCTTCATTGAGCTTATTACAATAAATATTAATGTATTCAGATCCTATTATAATAATAATTATTCAATCATTTCAATATTACAACTGTTATGTACACATAAAGTCATTGTTTCATATTTAATTTACACGTTTCATGGAATTTTGTCGTTTATTCATTTATTTTGTAAATCGGTAAGCCACGTTGCAAAACTCAGTGCTTTAATTCTTTTTAAAATTGCACTAACAATGACGAATGTGGTCAAATAATACTGTGTAACTACGATAAGCGAAAACAATGGATTTTGTACAACCATTTATATTATTTATTTGAATAAATTTACTATATTTATACCGACCACGTTGTGGACTTTGCAGAAGAAGACTTAAAATGATTTCCATAAAAAGTACAATTTCATTAGAAATTGTTTTCAAGAACGCCGTACTTATTATAGCAACCATTAAGATTTAATTAAAAACTTATGTTTATAATAAAACCGCTCGTTTAAAACGAAAGGTTTTACCATTATCAATACATATTTATAGGCATAATATAATCAGTTACGTTAGGAAAGTACTTTCTTCTGTTAATAAAAGTTACTACTGCCGTTCACGATGCCAAGGAATTTCAATAAATACCCTTTAATATTTGAAACTGATGCAAAGCTCCGTCAATATGATAAACCCCTGTAAACATTATTTTCATATAAATATTTCCTTTGTGCGTTCAAATAATTAATACTGATATTTTGCGTATGCATTTCAGCAGCAATTAAAGTTGGTACTTAATTGAAAAACGCCTGCCTTTGTAAAAATACTAAAGAGAATATTTCGTTGTACGGGTAACCGTTGATATTGTAATATATTTCCATTTATATAACGTGCTCTTTATTTTACTGAAAAATAATGCGTATATTTTTGCCCTTTAGAATATCTCTACAATGTGTATTGTACACAGAGAGAAAATTTCATACATGCCAAAATAAATATCGGGAGATTGACTTTTATCATTTTGAAAAAATAGTTTGTAGAATATCCGTAGGTTTCCTGAATCCATTCAGTCTGACTGAATTTATACAAGCTGTATTCAGATCAAAAATACATTATTTATTTGTGAAGGTTGTCCTTTTGTCACCTGATAGCAGATGAAATTTAGATTCCGGTCCTTGATCCCAACTAATGCTTCGCTCTCCCATTCTAAGACTTGGTCTACGGATTATTCCTTTACAAAACGAGTTTAATTTTATTTTATGAAAGTATAGCTACGTCTTGTTTTAGTTCATGGATGTTGGCAATCAATTATTCTTTTCTTGAAGCCTGGTCTAAGCCTGTCTGGTCTGAGATGTCCTAGGGAATGATTTACGATGTCTACAGATAAATTCTTTTGTGTCTAAAACAATTTTTATATAAGAGTTAGGGCACTTTCATGGCAAATTATAAATGCTCGGCATTATAAATTATAATTTACAGATCTATAAAATAAACGACAGTTTGTACAATAGGTTCTTATTGTACAAACTGTCGTTTATTTTATAGATCTGTAAATTATAATTTATAATGCCGAGCATTGTAGTAGGAATATAAGCTACTGTAGATACAGTTCATCACATAAACAAACTTAATCATGTTTAGTGTTTGGGGTAACATAAACTGTGATACACAAGTGGCGCGTATATTTATCTGTGTTACCAAGCGTGCTATATGTTATTGTCAAATAAATTGCATCATATTCATTCTCATTGCAAATGGCACAGCCGGTCGATGTAGGCTTGGAATAAAGCCAGCACGACCAAGACTAAGTAGTGGAAGTCAAAAGACCCAAATCTGTTATTTATGTCAAGGTCGTTCCGCTAATTTGGGATTATAGAGGGAGTGACTGTGCATTAATGTTAGTCTCATTTCGTATCCTCAGTTAGCCTTAAATGACCATTTTGAAACAGTCGTAAATTTACTTTCTAAAGCACTAACGTTTATTGGTATTTAAAACGTTCACTTTAAACAAGCTTTTAACATCAAACGTTTTTTCAAATTTGATCATTTTGTTTTAACGGTAGGTATCACAGGAACAATAATACCTAAATAATTTATGAATTAGTTTGAGTCGGATGCATTTGGCGCTCCCAAGGATATATGTATACTTTTGTACCTATGCTTTAGCGGTTTGTGTGGACTTGACATACACATGTGTCAAAGTGTTTTGTGCCCATATTTGTCATTTAGATTCGGGATAATCACGTTATTTTGTGCAGGTACAATAAAAATTCACATTCACAAATTTTACCTTCTTGAAAAAAGTTAAATATAAAAATATGCATTGCCCCTGTAATATTGATTAACTTGATAACCAAAAAGTTTGATTTACATCGTATACTAGCGGTCCGCCCCGGCTTCGCCCGTGGTACATATTTCGCAATAAAAGGTAGCCTATGTTCTTTCTCACGGTCTAAAGATTATCTGTGCCAAATTTCATCAAAATCGGTCCAGTAGTTTATGCGTGAAAACCATGCATACATACATACATACAAACATTTCCTCTTTATAATATAAGTATAGATTAAGAAAGAAAGAAAGAAAGAAAGAAAGAAAGAAACATTTATTTATCAAGGACAGCACAACACACACACATATAAAACATAAAGAACCGTAAGAGATAAATAAGAAAGCACCACGACAAGAAAATAGCAACAATAACACTAAAATTAATAACATAAAAAAAAGCACGTAGAGAAAATAAAATTGACAATCAGTATTATTATTAAGGTGTGTCATACGATCCTGACAAAAAGGAGACAGCTCAGCATATGCTGCAACGTTCTGGAACATTGCCAGCGCTGTTTTTCAGTGCCCCCCTTTATAATTATGAAGGCTTCGAGTTGGGACGAAAGGAGTAACTTAGGTTTACATATATACATAAATACACAAAAAAAAAAAAATAAATGAAATATGTATAATAACTTATAGATAGGTACGACGATACAACGCGACTAACGACGAATATAAATACATAATAAATACACAAATAATAAATATTTCAGGACAAGTAGATTAGAGTTCATGTTATGTTTTGTTTCCGTAGATTAGAGTTCATGTTATGTTTTGACGAATTGAAAGATATAAAGTTGTATTACGAAAGTAAAAATGATAAAATATGGTTTCGAAGTATATATTATATCAGGCTAGAAAGTTATTTAAAGTTTATGAAAGTATGGCGTAGCAAACATGAGAGTGCGCCGCTCGATCTGGAAGCTGGAAGAAGGCCAGTCTCCAGGGAAGCATTAAACCCATTATATGAAAAACCAGGAAAAATTGCATTTCATGCAGTATATTTTGTACGAAAACGTATCTAAAAATTTTTGCATCTCATCGTCTGGTTATAGCACTTTAATGTTTTTTGTTTGTCCAAAATTTTGTTTAAGTCTTTTTGAAATAGCGACTCGTTTACGAGCCTAGCGCTCGAAGTTTTAAGTGAAACATTTATGAAATAGCTCGTTAAAATAATGGACTTATTTGAAGTTGGAATACTCCTTTTAATATTTGAGTTAATTGCATTGCGTGCTTTTATTAACGGGCGCTCGTTGGACATTCTTTGTGGCAGAACGTTAATTGGTTCGATAATGAAAACGTATATTGTCACGAGTGTTCCGTATTCGTTCCGGGGGAAGAATCGTGCAATTCAACTATAAAATTGGTGACGATTCATTACCGTGAACGTAAAGCCGGCGATAGCCCAGTTCAGGTTAGGTCTTGTTTTATCGCTGCCATTTTCTCGTGCCCGTCTGAGCGCCGACGTCGAATGATCATATATTATGGAAATCCGACTGGAGTCATTAGGATAACTTGTTGGCTGGAATAGTATTAGCAGAGAAACAATGCGATTTATATTGCGGTTTAGTAAATCGTGGCTGCTTTATAATTGGACGAATGAAATGTTTTTTGAGCTTTTGTAAGTAGGAGTACTTACAAAAGCTCAAAAATGTTTTTTATATTTAAAACTGTTAATTGAATAACCATAACTGCTCGTTAAAAGATTTCTGAGCGGATAATAGTATTTATTTGCTCTTTAAATCCGTTAAAAAGAATTTACACCGAAATAAGAAGTTAAATAATGACACTTGACATTTACAAACTGATGGAGAAAAACATAATCGTTCTGTTAACTAGGGCATGGCAATTAACCTAATGGGTCATTTATTAAAATGTTAAGTCCTGAATTATTCAAGTTTAAGATTTTATTTCATTCAACTCTTTAAAATATCGTTTTCGTAATTACAGTCTAATTCGAAACAGAGGGCGTTCTTTTAAAATACGGATTAAGCACGTTTTGTTGTTCATTTATCAAGAATGTAATACAAAACAAGTCAATAACTGCGTTAAAAACAACCGACTTCAAACTTGCACTTGCAACATTTACAAATACAGACAAAAATGCTCATAAAATAAAAACTACTGGGCCTATCCGAATAAAATTTTTATGGGACCAATTCGACACCATCCCGCATCGAACAAAAAAGAATCACGTAAATCGGTTCAGAAACCACGGAGTAATCGGTGTACATACATAAAAAAAAAAAAAAAAAAAACATACCGGCCGAATTGATAACCTCCTCCTTTTTTTTGAAGTCGGTTAATAATAATAATAACACATTGAAATATAAATACCTACCTTTGACCAGTTGTAATGAGCTTATTTTAAATCAATTTATAGCCAGTATCAATAAAGGTAGTTCGCGTCCGTTAATTAATCCCGTATAGTTAATATGGGGATCAACGGGTATTAGTAAATGAAAACCATTGGAATTAACTGTGAATGAATATTTATGGCGGGCGCTGGTGCTATCGATTCCCATTAAGGGACGGACGACCGAAGATGAGCTTAGCGGCTTAATGGTACGGAACACCTTAGAAGGTGCAATTCATTAGCGTCACTTGAAGACTCATGTATTCTTCTAGAAGGTATTACTTCAGTAGTATATAAGTAAAAAATATTGGGTATCTGTAAAGTCGGTTTACTGACGATAGTTGAACGTGACAACGTCCGATTGTGCTTCTTTGTCGCTCGTTCCGCGCTCTCGCTTGCACTTCAAGCCTTACATGGAACGCCTCAGAGCGAGGTAACGCCGCATGAGTCATGTTTTTTCGTGCGTGCAGCCGGCTCTATCGAATTATAAGACGTTGTCACGTCAAAAAAGAACTTAACACTTTATGGACCGTTTATAGTATGACAGTCATGTAGTTTTTAACAATAAAAATATCTATCGTAATGTAATAGAATGGATTACACACGCTTATGACTTGGTTTGTAAAAAATATTGTTATATAGAAAGTATTGGAAAAAATGAAATCAAGTTCATAGTAGAGAAAGTAATGACAAAATGAATAAAAATTTTGTTTTGTTTATTGACTCGTTGCAGACATCATAATGTGCTATTATTATGCAAACATTTGTACACGCTAAATGCGTTCGGCGAACTAACTTTACCCGTAAATTATACTTTGTGCACACAAACTTAGAACTACGCTCGTTACAAATGATTTACTTGTCAAAAGCTGTGTACATTTTGGTAAAGTCGTTTAAAAATTAATATCTTTTTCCACGAGAATATAAGCAAGGTAGGGTAATAAAAGTTTTAAAGACGGATTACGTTTCCGTGTACGAACTTGAGATTTTCTTTTAAATATCTTAGCGTATCTTGGAAAGCAATTTTAGATGTTTATTCATTCCGAGGTGTTTACGAACTCACAGAATTATTTTTAATTGGGCCATCTTTGAATCTTGAGCTTAAATTTATACAACGTATGTTGTTCTTGCAGATTAATTATTGATGTTTTGGATTTCCATTAGAGACATTTAAATGTTTGTTTGTAGATGCTTCATTAATCATTAAGAATTATTAATGAAGAAATGCTTTGACAGTTCGACGAAGAAAGTTTTAACTTGGTTTTAACGCTCTTTATTACAAAGTCGTGTGTGTTCAATTATTAATAAAGTTGATATAAGTTATTTAAGATTTATTGCTTAGAAACATATGTGTATCGAATAAATCTATACGTTTTTAAGAAGTTTGAGCTATTTGCTCAAACAGTTGTCTTTTAAAAAAATATCTTTTGTTTTTTAAATGATGATTTTCTCTATATAAAAATAAATCGCAAAATGTGTTGGTAAGCGCATAACTCGAGAACGACTTAACCGATTTCGTTAATTCTTTTTTATAATATTACGAAGTATGAAGATGTTTCTTATGGAGAGAAAAAGTAAACATGTAGCACGGTGGAAGCCAGGACGGTACGCTAGTTAATAATAAAGTCACCTTACCATTACCATAATATATTTAAATCCAGATAATTTATATCTAAGCTTAGCACAACAACAAAACATTCTTATGTCGTTTATGATTTCCGAACGAGAAATGGTTATATGAAACTAGGGAAGTAACACTATAGCAAATTAAGGATTCCCTCTTGTGCAGCCAACAGGTGTGGAAGCTCTCAATAGTGTAGTGTTGTTAACAGCTATATGTGAAAACTTCATAATATTATACCTCATTATTTAACGACTACAAGAGCCTTTTTATTATATAATTTCTATATGGACTAGGTAAATGTAATTCTTATTTATGTAAAACTTTATAAAAGTTTTAACGAACCTCATTAGTTACGATTTATGCTCAATTAACTCAAATTGTTTGTTATCTCAGTTATGAGCGCCTTTTCAGTAAAATTTTCGTGATTTTCCATATTTAATAAGCTGAAGAAAAGGTCATTAGAATGTCCTAATGAAGCATTTTTGCGTCAATTTTGGTTCATTATTATCATATATTAATAAAATATTTTAATAGCGAAGTTAACATTCACTTGCTATGAATAAATTGCGATCATGTAAATTTTCGGACGGACACAGATAGAAATCAATCCATTTCAGTTACAAGCTATATTAATATACAACAACAAAATGTTTTATCATTTTTATTTAAATGCACCTCAAACCATTTTATTACAAACAATAACTCTTTCTTACCTATAGTTATCTGTTTTGTAGAACTGTCTAGAAGTTTCCAAAATGTAAATCCCAACAGAGCCTCCCTGAAAATGATAGAGAGGTAACTATAATGTATATTCAGAGGGTTCTTCTGAGTGCGAACTGTCAAACATTACGGATCTGTCCAAAAGATGTTTGAATTGAATTAGAATGATTTGAATTTGTTATTTGTTTCAATTTCCCCTTATATGGACCATTTTAACTAAATGACCTTTTATGTCCACGTTAGTTGTTTGTATTTCATAGTGAAAGTTGTTTATGTAATGTTTCTTAGAAGAAATAATGGTTCGTATAACCGCTACCACATTCTTCTTTGTATAAGAGAAGAAATACAATAAAACGTGAGGTATAATCTGTGTAATATATGGAAATGTAAACATTAAAAAACATTAAGCATCCATTTGTCTTTTCGGATTAGATATGTAGATCGGTTGACGAATGCCTCTCGTAATCTCCTTGTAAGCGGTGAAAAGCCGCTTATGCAAACGGAATTTCTATTATTTTCACACGACTTAATCTTGTCTATGTAGATGTTTAATTTCCTCTCTAGATTTTTTGAATAGAATATTGTTGGTTTTGTTTTATAAGTTATATGTGAGATAAATTATTTAAAAGACGAGTAATCTAATGCATGATATGCAGATAGATTTATATCCCGAAATCAAGTAACTAATATTTTTTTTATAATTCAAGAGATGAATGTATATAATATATAAATTATGTTTCAAATTCAAATTATTATAGTTCAAATTTGATACCTTTGATTCATTATTGCGTTTGTTATACATATATAAATATCAAAATGCTAATTGTAAATTATTTAAATTATCTGTTTTGTGATTAACATATTTGCTCAATGAATTGTAAATATGCATATAGGTTAAATTTCATTCCCGTGAAACATTATGAGGAAAAATTAGCAAGTTATATAGTATTAAATAAATACGTTTCAATCATATAATATAATGTACAGAATCCAGATCCACGTTTTATTGAAAAATCATAATAAATTATATAAAGTGTCAAATAAATATATTTTCGTGTTATAAAATCGACGCTAAGGTTAGATCGTTAGTAGGTATTGAATGCTTCAATAAATCTAATCCGAAAATATCTTCAAATAGCCTATAGGTAGAGCGTTGTTGTCGGATGAAGGTAAATCAGGAAACTTTTTCCGTTGTTTTCCTAACCTTGCAATTAAACTCCAACTTGAAATTACTTTTACGCACTTTCACTGGCCATACAGCGGTATTCTTGATACTCAGAAAACTCGATAATGAAAGAACAATGGACTAAGCTTCCATCATCGGTGAAAAATCTTTATGACATACAAAAACGGAAAATACAAATTTTACTTAGAATTATATTCATACGAATACGATACTTTCGATAGAGCAAAACACAGAAAACTTACCGGCTAAAGTAGCTATCATTACGAAAATCGATACATTTACTCGTGTGAATTGCATCAAACATCATCTACATGGTACTTGACTATTTTAATCCAATAAATAGGTAGTTAATAATAGTTTATTAGCCTTATACGAAGTCTTGCGAGTGAATTATAAAGACCATTAAAGTCATTACCACATTCTCCCGATATACCGTGTATTGTGGTTGTAGACATAAGTTTTGATTTGATGCACTGCGCAAGTTATATTTGTTGAGTTAAACTCTTGAGTGTGTACGGAGAAATAAACACAATTCAGTTGTCCAAACAAAGCCAGCTTAACTAAACAACGTATAGTGCTTAGTTTAGTACTTGTTAAGTTGTAATCTAGGATCAAACCCCACTGCTTACAGTGTAGTTGGAGCTGCTGCATTCCGAACTGTATCTAATTTTCTAATTCATTCTGCTACATTCGGAAGCAAAGTCGTTTGTTTACAAAATAACATTAAAACCACTAATATAACAACTAATTAAGACGAATGAAAGAAAGAAAGAAGAATGGCATACCTATTGAATAAAAATAGGGCCATTGAAATATGCATGATTAATCTTGTTGGTTTTTCGTCCTTACTACATACGAGGAGCCTGGAGCGTGGCCGGTTTTGATCCCCGGTTTGCCCGCATTGTACATTAGTTCCACAGGGAATTTTCAGAAACAACCCGGTGTTGGGAATTCCGCCCGATTTATAGGCTCACAACCTATTACGTGAGACTTAAACTGAACTAGCGAAATGTAGGTGGAAAACTTTCGGGGAATCCGAGTTTGATCTTACATTATGTTAGTAGGTGTTAACTTTATGGGGTTAAGAATTTAATATGTTTGGTAAGGATAAAAAAAATTTCATAAAATTGATACTGTTTTTTTTATTGCCTTTAAAGTTTATAACATCGAAGTTGTTCTTAGTATTCAATCACAAATATTATATATTCGCTATCGAAGTTTAATATATTCCCTAATTCAATTTTGATTGTATACTAAATTGTAATACCAATATGTTAGTCAAAATTAGGCTACGCAATATTAATTGTGTAAATTATATTAATATCTATGATATACCGCGTCATTGCCTTGGAAACACAAAGCCTGAGGCAATTACTTGAATATCGGCTCCCGCATACGGCACTGTTACATAAATTATTCCTAAGTAGAACATAATACCTGATGGGTTTATAGCTATAACATTTCTTAATAACGAGAACATATTGTATTGAATAATCTCATAATGCAGCCAGAAAGACTAATTGTTCGATATTAACCATATGCCTTTTTTAATGTAGAAATATTGTTAAGTACGCTTCTTCGTCGTTGGTTGCTAAGGGAGACTTACTGGGTACTGATCCGATTGTTATAATGCTTAGATTTCATCGAAGTAAATATTTATTCGCAACTCTAAGCTTATTTTGGCATCAAAAACAAAGAATTTTATTGTGTTGTATTTTTTGCAGAAACAAAATTTTCGGTCGTCTTGAACCTAAGTACAAGATATGATTTATAATTCAAATAGCTGTGATTATCGGTTGAAAACTATAAAAGCTTATGAACCAACAGACACAACACTTAAGAATAGTGGTTTAAGAAAACCACACGTTCCTACGATTGCTTTGCAGACTGCCTTGTTTTAAATTAACACACAACACGATTTGCGTATCGTTAAATAGTTCTAACACGTTATTCCACTGACATAGCGGGGATGATTACTTATTCCATTAAAGCACTCTGAATCTATTACGAAGTTGACTCGCGAATGCTCCACGAATTTCCCTCATAACACAAGATATTCGCGTTTAAAAATTCTATTAAGGTTCCTATCTCATACATACTAAGGTACTTTAAGTTGCGGGTGCCAGAGAAATTAGAATTTCCAGCGAATTGAGTGCAAACAAGGAGGTGATATTGAAAAGAGCTTACGTGACTATAATGTCAGCTTAGTGGGGTACTAAATGGTTAGTTTGCTTTTTTATTAGTGCAGGAATTTGATACTAAGTTAACACGTGACCACGTAAAATGATTGTAAGGTTTATAAACGTTAATCTCAACTTGTTTTTAGACAGTGACATGACAGTGATGTAATTTTTTATAATATAATTTTAATTTAGTATCTATTTATAAATATTAATAATATTTCGATAGATTCATAAATTAATGTTAATTAACAGAATATTTTGTTTTATAGCACTTCATTATAAAAAGCAAAAAAAAATGTAGAGTTAATATTATAAGCAAATATTTAAACGATACTTACCAAAAATCTAACGCCAAAAATATATTTGAAAAAGAGAACTATCCTAAGCTAATAAGTAAAGTTCTATTCATGTATAGAAACTTATCCTGAGGCACAAGACAAGCTTAATACGACGTATAGTAATGAAGGTCGATCCTTAACTCCGAAAACAGGCTATTTATTTACATACTTTACGATTATATATTATGTAGACTTATAATGCTATAATCACATTGTCATAAAGATATTTTATGAAAATTTTTGGTAACGTTTCATGCCACATATATTTTGCAATGTTTTTTTAATAAGAGTCTCCTCGTATCTTACAAATATATTTATAACATTGCTTTTATTATAAATTGGGAACATTTTCGTCGTAATTCGTCATATTTTACTGCCAAATTAACAAAAAATCCTGTAATTTAGCAACGCAAATTACCGAAGTTAATATCATAACGGGATGCGTATTAATCAGCATTTCCTTATTTAAATGAAATGAAAATTCGATTGTTCCACCAGCCATTAGCAAATTAATAACTTTGTAGGGGCTGGAGATGAACGTTTTTACATAATTATTTGCCTTTCATTCTCCTGTAGCTATTTCCATAATTTACATTGGCTAAGAGTCCTTAACTTCTATTCACTGAGGAAGGCTTAAATATTATTCATATTTTATATTATCTGAGGTTGAAATCTGCTAAAGACTCTTTAGCTTATCATTTACTGTGATTTCTATTAAATAATCATCAAAGTAGCAGGAATAATATAAAATATGGTAACAGTCTCTTAGAAAAGCAGCCATTCATTATGCTATATGAGCAAGTAGATTATATCCTGTAAATAAAATTATTTATAATATAAAAATAATATAATCTTGTACTGCAAGACATAATATATGGAGCAGTATTAACGCGTTCCTACCCACTAATGCTTGGTGAATTATTTATAATAGAAAGAACTGAAATATATTACATGGAAATATTATTAAGCCATAATTTTATATTTTTATTCAGCGCAACGTTCTTTCATCTTTAATTAGGTGGCTTCTTTTTCCGTCCTTGTTAATTTTTATTTCAAAGTGAAAAGCAGTGTTTTTTGTTTGGCGAAATGCTTTTCATAAAATGTCTTTGGGATATCTCGAAAATCTTGTTTTATATATAATATAGGTAGATACTTGTATTTAAATTTTTTAAAAAGAAGAACTTTCAATTCTTGTGAAATTGAATGAACTCCACAGTAAAATAACTTTGAAATTGTAAAATGATTTGCATTAACATAGAATAAATGTAAAGAATGATTTAAATACTCGTAAAACATTACTATGACATGAAAGCAAAAACGTCTAAGTTCAACAAAACTTTCAAAAAGAAAATAAATTAACATCTTTAAAGAACTTGAGTGCTTATTTAGTTTTTATTTTTTTGAACTGGAAACTTATTCGTAATTTAAACTTAAAAACATTAACGTGTTTCTTAGATTCACAATTGATTGAAAAGTAAATACGAAGTCAATTAATTAATTGGTATTAGGTAGATAAGAGGCCGGCTGCTTATACGCTAGGGTGCCATGATTTTTAATTTAACTTTGTCCACTGACTCTACTTCAATATGTGAAATAAACGTATTCTGTGTAGGAATTACACGGCCGTAGGGAATTGGTAAAGGGAAATAAATAGGTTCTTTTACGGGATTACTTTTTCTCTCCTTTTCGCTTTTTCATCCGATTATGAAACTGTAATGGAAACTCTCAAAACATTTACTGAGAATATCTTTTAATATATATCCATTAATGCATTTTATTAGGTTCGGTATGTTTATGTTTGAACATGCTGATATGAATTTGGTAAACATGATCTACCTTTTTCTTTTCAAATATTTTTTTTTATATGGGGACAGTATTAGTTGTTTTCAATTTCGATTCTAAATGGAGTATTATAATAATTATATTTTTTTCCTAATTATAACATTCCTAGGAAGTTTTGCATTCAATGAACAAGAGAAGTAGGTATACAAAGACGTTATATTATGTACCTATTGTTATTACTCTGACTATAAAGCTTGCAACATTTTATATATGATTTTAAATTTCCTTTCCCAGGAAGCTATTATTTAACATTCACTGTTCTTGGTAAAACATTCCGGGGTAATATTCAATGTTTGAATCTGGTATTAACCCAGCTGCATATTTATGTTTCTCATTAAATATAATAATTGAAATTACAGAGCCTTTACAACATGCATATTGTTACCTACAGAAAACAATTTATATATTATTTTATGCTTCTTCTAAAAAAGGTTTACAAATGATGTACTTATCTGTTTTTAAATTTTCATACCTATTGAATTAAGTTTTTAGATAAATATACCCACCTTTTTGAACTGAATAAGCCTCTTATTATAAGAGTCTTATAATGCCATAACTAATCCATAATGCAGCAATAATTCGCTCAACCATTCTAGCTCAAAGGGAACATCTAATTCACAGACCACGTCCAGCGAAGGCGCTAAATATGTTAATAAATTGTATAAATGAATACTAACTGCAAATGTCACGTTTAAATATGAAACTGTAAATTTCGCCTCGCCTTCAAAGGCTCTAATTTGCGGCTAAATGAAAGATATTTATGCGAATGTACTACGTGCAATGAACTCGTAAAACTCTTCTTTAAATTTGCGTCGTATTAAAGCATGTGTGGGTGCAGTTTGTTTTCAGTTGCCATGGAGTTTCTGGTATTTTTATCAGTGGCACATAAAATATTAAATTAACGTTTTAAAACGTAACATCAACAGAAAACTGGTAAAGGAAATTAATGCAAGCTTAAAACGCAACAAACATTATAACAAACACGCAAACAATAGTTATTTAATATCTATAATACATATTAGTATATACATTAACTTTTGTAATATCTTAGCAGGTAGTTATAAAATATAGAACATTAATTAAGTAATATATTAACATTAAGGTGTTACATTTCAACTCGCAAACGCCGTGGCTTGCAGTTATCATCAAAGAAAGTCCGAGTCACTAAGAACGTGTCTGCTTCTCATAATTAAGGTAATTCCGACTTCACGAAATGCAACATTATAATATTCTGTTAAAACTGAAATATGATACGAAAGTGGTAGCATCGTGAAGATGATATTTTCACAGTTTCTTACCAAATATATTAAGTTCATATAACAGCTATCATATGGTATATAATAATAAATGAAAGTGTAAAATTACGTAATTGTTGAAAATGAAGTAAAACGGTATATGAAAAAAAAAGGCATGTAAAATATAAAGGCACGCTCAGGCGGAAAGTTAATGTAGACTTCAATGTAAACAAAAACAAAATTAAATAGAATCACGTTTTAAATGAAACAAAAACAGATTTCAGAAAATAAGTTTTTCGTTTTTCAAAGCAGCTAATGAAAGAATTAAAATTGTTTTCCTTTTTTCTTCTTAGAAAGGCCATCAATTAATGTTTCTGTAATTACACAGCTTTAGGGGATTAATTATTGATCAGTTTCGGGAATCGTGTGCGTGTATTGCACGTAACGTTTGTTTAAAGAAATTTAATTTTCATTACCTAGAATCAAACTATAAATTTAAGTAGCTTTGTTTATTCTAAATGGCTGTTCTTTCTTTCTTCTCCAAAACCAACGGTTCATATTGAGCAAATATAACTGCCTATGTACCAAGTATTTTTAAAATCGGAGCAGCTCCTCCTAACATTAGCTCCATCAAACCCGCTGGTACGTACATTTTTTTAATTTTTATAGATTTGTTTAAACGGACTATCGATATCGAACGTGATCACAGTCTGACTATGCTTTAAAGCAAAACCATTTTAAAATCACAACCAAAATCAATAGAGCTCTCGCTAGTTCAAATAGCGAAATGTGTCGTCTATTATCCGGCACACATTGTAGTATAAAACGCACCGCATCTCGTTAGGGGCCATACATCGCACGGTGATTAGAAGCGCATTCTATTTGCTGCTAATTCAAGTATTCGATTGTTGGTTGCGTTCTGAATATACATATTTGGTAGATGCGGGTGATAAAAAATGTTTTTGTGCATTGAAACAACTTAAAATAAACTTACGTAATTATTTGTGGAGTTGTTATCATGGTGTACTACGTACTGTATATTGTCTTTCAATTTTTCGCTTCAAATTATTTAAATATGTTTAAAAATGCTTAAAACTGATATAAACTTGTTTTGACCAATTCCATTTATATCAAATTAACATTATAGTTAGCGGAATAGTTTAAATTGTTACCTTTAACTGTTCAGACTTGCTGTCTATTGACAGAAGGTTTCCGTCGCAAGCCATGTGCTAATTCAGTTACCACCGTGCCAAGTAATTTACACAACAATATTCGGGTCAGTGCACTTTGTATGGCCAAAGCCTACAAACGGTTCAATGTGCTGTTGTTTCCTTATTTTGTAGTGCAGTGACTTGAGATAGATTCTTAAGTTTTGAGAACTGTATGCGTATGAGATATGATACGTGTTTGCTCACGTGTTTAGAAATTTTAACATGTGTGTCCGGCGACGGACGGCTTTTTTCCACAAAGATATGATAAACTGCTACTTGAATTATAAAGTCACTGCCTCATAGAATTATATCAATGAAAATCTATCAACATTAGTGGAATCATTATAGCACCTATAAGTGGAATTTGAAATTTCAACTTCATTAAATGAAAATATGATTCCAACAGAAATATTAATACCTACATTTATGGAAGATAGAAATATTAATGTATTAATATTTAATATATTATAATAGTTTTAACTTGCACTATTCTCAATAAGATAACTAGTTTCTACATAAATTATAATGAGGTTGGCGAAAAGCGCTATTGAATATCGAAAATACATTAGGATCACAATGCAGTGAAAATGGAGTGAGGCGTTAATTAAAATTGCAGGTCTCCGCTATCAGTGGCCTTAAGCTAAGCGTACATTTTTGACGATAAATTTTTAATTAAATATGATACATGCAAATTTGTATTAATATGTATTATTACATCTATATATATTACATCATATTATTACATGTCAGTCAATGTATGTAAGATGCGAGATTAGTATTTTATTATTGTCTGAAATTGTTAAAAATAAAAAATAAAACTGCAAAACTTAATGCTCAATACTGAAAACTAAACATTTCATACTGAAATTGAGCTCGGAAACTATATGTAAATTCATATTTCATACTACTATTCAAATTAACAAAATTTTACAAAGTTACGCAACACTTACCAGCAGGAATTTTTATTTTAGATAATTTTTAAATATATTATTCATTCAAGTTAACAACGGTATTATCAAAATATTTTGTGGTAAAATATAAAAAAGAGCGTGTGTGCCGAACACACGTCTCAGAAGTGAAACTTCTTTGGTAAGATTCAAAGATACCAAAATCGTCGCCTTACTCCATGACGTGACGATATTGCAATGACGCGACCTTGATATTTTAATCTAAACGCGCCTAAACGGTAAAGAAGTTTCACTTCAAAAATCAATGATTATGTATTATTTACAGCTTCGTCATCCAGAGTAGAATTTATGAATTTAAACGAACCTCAAGTGTATTGCTCTTTATAGCATACGATATTGAAAAATTAATACATATTCAAACGTTTTAGCTCTCAGCCGCATAGAATGCTTACGCCTACTCTAAATCACAATGCTATGAGTACTACACTTAAGAATGCAAGTGAAATAAAATGTATCCGAGGGCCGCCACGCTGTCTGCCCGAATGGGAAATGGTTTGTGGAGTGTAGGGTTGCCAACTGCTATAAAATGGGAAATAATTATATAAAATTGATGGGCAGGTTTATAACATTGAAGATAAAATAAGGCCGTATTAAGAATCTTTTAGATTTAAAAGAAAATTTTTCATTTTACACGAAACGTTATCTAGATATTGTTAATAGATAAATAGAGCAATTAAAATTACAGATATTTAAAAAATTATATGAAGGTTTATATTTACTAGAAAGATGGGCAACCCTAGAGGGGGAGGCAAAGCACTGCCGTTAAAGCTTCGCATTTTACAAAAGCACACGTTTTCACTACATTGCGTTTGCTTCGGATCCTATTTCCAATGAATTTCAGTTGCCATATAATTTCAACGTCAAAGAAGTCAGCGACCAAACGCTCTGAATGCTCACAAATTTTGTCATACTCTTAAACTCTATATTGACTTTAGTTGAAGACAGATATATATATTTGTAACTAAATTTTTTTTTACCATTTATTGATAGAAACAAATTAACATACATTAAGCATACAGAAGAAACACCACATAAATCGACACGATTTGATCGTGGTGCACATGCATTCTAGACGTCAAACTAGATAGATTAATATAAATATTGTTCCATTACATATGAAATAACATTGAAAAATACATTAAGATGGCAAGTAAATTACACAACAGAAAAATATGACGTACAAGAGGGTACTAGTGGAAAAAAAATATTTGCGATCACCTTCTGTGCTGGCCGAGTCTCCGAGGCTCGAGTCAATTATTTTGCCATTTGATTTATTATAACCAATACCTGTGTAATTAACGAAGTATGTATTACGATGTATATTGTCTTAGACACAAAAAAAAATCTGAAATATAAAAAGAAAGGTTTTTAAGGCGCTTTCTTGCACAGTAATGACTTTTCAGTCAGTTATTATGCAAAAAGGAAAAACAATAAAATGAAGTACCTCTCATTTACGATCAAAGGTTACTTGAACTGTGTGCAGATACAATTAATAAACTCACTGTTACTTCCTTTTCAGTTACGTGATTCGAATAAACAATTAAATAAATTCAAAATGGCGCTGTGTTGCCAACAACAACGCATTTTTCCGGAACTTAATACTTGTTTGCATCTAATGAAGACCCTTCTTATTTTTATCGTAATTGGAATCACAAAGAGGGTATACCGTTTACACTCATTAGCGTAGCGATATCTATGCTAAATTAAAGTTCAAAGATGTTTGCCATTTCTTCGTTTATATTCTCGTATGTTGATATAAATAAACGAATAATATTTTGTATAATATTATGTTTTCAAACAAGTAGGTCAAATATACTTCTAAAACTTATATTTCTATTTATTATCGATCAGCTGCAAAAGGTGCACTCACAAATATTTACAAGTTTCTTGGCATCTAAGAAAAAGGACTAAATTCCTATTAATTTCCCAAGGGTGATATTGGAACGTAAGTGATGTTGGGGAGCGACCAGCGGTGGTATGTTTACGGTTCAGTAAAGCCGCGTTGCTATGGCAACCGGAGAGATTTCCGTCTATCCTTGCAACGGACGTGCATCGAATTCTCGGTTATTTCGACAGGAATATTTACTTGTGATAAATACAAATCTGGATACTAATAGCGATAATAAATATGTCGAATATTGGCCAGTTTTTTAATGATTTTTGTAGAGATCGTATCTTTTAAGTTTTAACTTTTAACCATTTCTATGCAGCAAATTTTAAACATAATAATTAAAATGGATCTTGGAAATGAGATTAAATTGTAAAAAGATATCACGCATAAGTACAAATTGCACTTAACTGTTAGTACTTTCCCAAAGGATTTTACTACAGCTGAGCTGACATTATGTGTTTGCGTATTTTTTTTTTATTTTGCTGTGACCGTTATGAAGGGAATATGAAAATGAGCTTTATTAGGCTGGGAGATCACTTCCTTTTTATATTCAGTAAATATTATCTGAGTAGAATGTGTCAACATGACTTCCAAAACACATGTTCACTACATAAATATTTTCCAATTGAAATGCATTACACAACACTGCCACCTGCATTATTCAAGAAAACGTTGCTTCTACGACTATTTTGTCTGAAAACCGAGTAAAAATGTCGTATTTTTAAAATGCGGAAACATCAAACACCAAACTCTGCAAAGTAACATGAAAGCTTAAAGGATTCAAACTTAAGACGATGTAAAGTAGTCGTTACGTAATAGTCAAAGAGCTGTTTGAGACTTAACTCTCGTCAGTTTATGATATTATCATAGTTTAATGTGTAGCAGAGTAGCTATTTAATTTAAAATGACATTCACTTTATGATTAATTATTTATTATTATAGCATTAGCATGCAGTATAATGTGTATCAGGCATTTAAGAATAAAAATTACGATGATATATTATCTGGTATAATTATAAATGGAACATCCATACTAATATGTATTATAAATGCGAAAGTAACTCTGTCTGTCTGACTGTTACTCAATCACGCCTAAACTACTGAACCAATTTACATGAAATTTGGCATGGAGATATTTTGATACCCGAGAAAGGACATAGGCTACCTTTTATTGCGAAATATGTACCACGGGCGAAGCCGGGGCGGACTTCTAGTAATAATATATATGATTGACGTTGTACCATGCAAAAATCTTTATTATCATCACATATTTTTTGTGTAAACAAAATTGTCCATTAGGAAGAAAAAAATTGATTAATTCTTAGTTTCCCTCACCGGCTCTCCGACTACCAGCAGGTCATGCGTTGCCTCCAGGCTAGTCTTATAATAGAAGTGCGGTCTTTATGTCGCTATGTCAGCGTGCAATAATGACGGATGTGACTTGTTAGTATGCCCTGATTACAACAACACTTTTATATTTCTGCTTTCAAACAAACGACGCTTATTAGCTAAATGCGTTTACCAGTTGAAGAAAACGTGAGAATTTTACAATGATACTTTACGTATTGAATGAAATATAAAATTATCCAGAGACCGAAATATTACATGAGATAAAAATATAGTTAAGAAGGCCGATTAAAAAGTACGCGTAAGAAATAAAAGATAATGATATCTTTTATTTCTTACACGTACCTACAAATGACTTAATTTTTTGTTAGATTAAATAATTCGAAAAAGAAACGTGAAAATATTATAAATATTTTTTTTTTCTGTTACTAACAAAATATAGTATGTTTTAAATATAAAGTTGTACAAAAACAATGTAACGAATGTTTTTGTACAGTTGTATAAAAACATTCGTGACTGAAAATAAAATACAGTCTAAAGGATGTTTGCAATCGAATAACGAGGGTGAGGTTAAAAATACGGACGATGTCACATACATCAGCTAGTGTGAAATAAACTTAAAAGCCGGGTAAAAGTCAAATAACGGATCCACAGGCCCTTTTCCGAGTGAATTCCTAATGAGGATGCGTAGCGCCTCTGGCAATACTAAAACATGTCGTAAATGAAAATATATGTGTACCTTTACGTACCTATAGGATAGGTTTTTTTGCTATTTTTGTGCAAATCTTCATTATGTTGAAAACAAAACACTAACCAATATTTGAACGTTGTCGAATGGCATTTTAACTTTCAAAAAACACGTTGTTCAACATAAAAGCTTTGTGCTCGACAAATTCCTGCCTCAACAATAATTAATAACTTTAGCGGCATTCTCGTATAGGATATTTAAAGCCATTATTTTCCTCCTTACGCGAAACATTGTAGAGTACGTTTTAGTATTAAACGACACGTCCCCTTTTCCTCACTAAAATGTGTCACTTATTTTCTGCACTTCAGTGTTGCTATTAGAGGCTTTAATGGCCCACACCCTAAACTCTGTTTACATTGGAGTTACAATCTGGGAGTGTAGCTATCGTCTTTTTTTGCTCCACGTAATACGGGTCGCGAAGAGCCCGCAGCTACCTGAATAAAAGGACCCCTTACCTTTTATGTGCAGAACTCTACTTTAAAATGAATAGTTTTTACCAGGTTTTAACACGTACAAAAGTTCGTCGGCGTGTCAAACTACGGCAACTGCTATACACGATTTATTGAGGAAATATGTTTTGAAAGTAAAGTACGAAATACGTTTTGGGAGTTTGTTATCAAATTGGATATATTTTTCTTTGGAAACTTCTTTATCTTTCCTGTAATAGAATGGACATATCCGTAAATGATAAAGGACACTTTGTAACACAACATGACCGGATTTAGTGCAAAAGAGCAAAGTTATATAAAGTATTTGAAAAAATAATAAGAGTTAATTGCGGAAAGCGAATAATGAAAATAATTTCCTCTTCTCAACTGCGGCACCTTTTATTTGTCCCGAGGGAGCGAGCTTGAGTTATTGATCTATTTTCGATAGTGTGCACTCCACGTATTCTATAAATACTTAAGAAACGTGCAGTTCTGAATAAAATACGAATACTCTGAAAGTTTTAATGGTATAATATGTTTTTCAACTATTCGAAATGCATATGGAATGTGTTAGTTTATTTACACCATAAAATATTTCAGTTTTACAAGTGTAGGTACTAGGACTTTTAATCGTTTTAAGAATACTACATGAATCAAAATGAATGATCAGGAATAATAAAACTTATACTTATATTTCAATTTTCTCGATCTCATCTCACTATAACGAAGCGTATAAATTTTTAACTTATGTGACGACGTCACGATTGTTTTAATTTCTCACCACAGTTGTCATACACCATAAAACCTACCTTACATTTATAACATTCTCTTCATACAGCTGAAATACGTTTTAACGATGCCTCACATTCCTTATTACTCCATGTAACTGCGACTTTGCCAAGCTCAACCAATTTGAGCATCCCATATCACCTCATTATATTTTACGATATAAAACGAGCTTAATAAGACAGCATTACATCGTATTTACTCCTTAAATTTTTCAATACTGAATGTTCATTTTTGCGGAAAATAAACTGAAATTTTCAGACATGTAGTTCGTTAAAATAAAAGCGTATCAATTCAGAGTTTTGTTTGATAAACGGATTTAATGGTTAAAGATGAACAAATAATTTCAATGAAACATTTGCAGCTTTCGAGCTCGAATTTCATTGTAGGTACTTGTATGCACAATCTATAAATGTATTAAAAATCAACGCGATTTCTAGTATGTTTTAGTTATCATTCAATCAGAAACTTCCGATAATTTTAATTAAAATGTAGTGCTATTGTATACTGTCAAGAGCTGAATTATATTTTATAAAATTTAATAATTTATCGGTACTATAACGTAAATATTTTGTATTATCGAGTTAAGCACTTATTTTATAGAAGTGTCGTACGTTTAATTTACAGCGGTTGGATGCGGCAGTCGAAAATGGCCGCTACCTGAACTTTGCGCTATGCTTGCATAAAAATACTGCGCTGACTTGACGTCAAATACCTGGCCTCATTAAGTAAGGAAAAGCAGAAATTAAGTAGCTCCCAATAAATCCTTTATACAAATAAATCCTTTTACCATCCTTTCGAAATATATTTATCGTATATAGTAAACAACTAGTCTATATAATATGTACCCATAATTTAATTTCAAGATTTATTTTGTAGTGCCTGTCTGTGTTTGGCAGATTTCTTAGGTAGTACAAAGGCTATTTTGAAATGTGTATAGCAAATCAAATTATTTCATAATACAATATTGTAACGGTACATTTAATAATTTATCTCTTAGCTCAAATAAAAGCTTTATTTTGATAAAAGTTTTTATAAATATTTTGAATTTAATAACAAAACATCCTAATCTTATTATGACTGAAATTGTTATTCTCATTTTTTACATAGATAGGGGAGACCGAGGGGAGTTGAAACAATTTTCACGTTTTGTTTAATATAACTCATACTATTATCAGAAATCTTATGGTACTGGTACCAATCGATAGGTTATTCTATACCCTTGCGAATGGTTAGCATAAATAAACGGTAAGCGTTAAAAATGATGGTGAAAAATTGACTTAATCGCAACAAGTCAACTTGTTTCAATTCCCCTCATACCGAGGTAAGTTGAAACAGAGGTCGAGTAGAGTTGAAACATTATGATTCTGGGGAGTAATAGGAGCTGCAAAATAAAAATGTTGATTTGATACAAAGGTTTTAATTAAAACTTATATTTTCAAGTCATCAACGACCTTTATAAGTAATATTTTAATGACATATCAGTCAAGTAGGTCTAATACAAATAATAAACACTTAAATTAATAAAAATAAACATGCGTAACATCAATTATAATCAGTCAAATCAACAAAATGTTTTACATTTTTATAAAACTAAATCTTTGACATAAAATAGTTAATAATCAGTCGTTTTTTAAGTATTACAATCAGTACCTACTAACTATTAACTATTTAAGGAACAATAATTTAAAAAATGTCAAAAACAAACTTCTCCACCAGCACAAGCTTCATGAGCCCACAATTGGCATTTAAGACATTGAGCCCACTTTTCTTTGGATCTGTTATTTGAATATGATTCCATACAGCGAATGCAGCAGGATTCCTCTTCTTCTTCACCACTATCTTCTTTTCTTGACAACCTTAACCTTTTTAGTTTTACAGCCTGGTTTTGATCTTTTTCTTGCTTTAGTTCCTCCAGTAGGCATGCTTAAACAAATAAACACATTAAATCAACAATAAAATCCTATAATATTCGTACTTTTTAGCTATAATCAGATATTAAATTGAAAACAAGGAGAGTTGAAACAGTCTGTTTCAAATCACCTCGGTGAGAAAAAACCTCCCAATTTTTACTCAAATCTCGATCAAGCAGTAAATACACAGAAATAAAATTAACCAAGTATATTTCAAGAATCTATAGATAATAAGTTTTTAAAACGTATATAACTCAACCCAAAAAACAAAACCAATATTAAAGTACAAGCATCGTAAAAAATCATGAAATACTTACTTTTTGCGATTTTCAGCACATATCATTCAGAACTACAAAACTGCACAAATGACGCCGCCGGCGTGAACTGACGCGATAGCTGGTGGCGGGAGGTGGTTAAAAAAGACGTTACCAGATCACTAAAGGTTTTAAGTTCCGAGAAATCGGGACTGTTTCAACTCACCTCTGTTTCAAATCCCCTCGGTCTCCCCTACTCCGTAGTATTAGAACGGATAACTTCAAAGGCTCGAACATGATTGTTTACGTATAAGATCCCTTTGTACGTCATACATGTGCAAATCTTCCTTTTGGAATATTGTTCGTGAAAAATCAATGCTAGTTTAGTTGAGGTTTGAACAGTTTCAGAATTTCAATTGACCCAGTATCGTAAGCTGATTTTTTCTGTTTTTAAACGTTAGATATTGATGTTCGTTAGGTAGATGATGCTATTGTCTAATCAGAGTCTTCAGCCTCTACAGTTTACATTGTTAGTTATATAAGCAGAACGTATTTATCACTACTCTTAAATCTTTTATTTGAAATGTTTTCCGCCTAACTGAAAGGCATCGTGATTTCGTATAGGTAAAATCGATATCAAGATTAATCTTTAACTCATATATTGGCCAGAGCAAAAGTTAAAATTAAATTTATAGTCGATAGTAATCGTTCTTACAGCGTGATTATACGTCCATATTTCATAGTTTTGTTCTTCAATATAAAACCAATATCACTCTAATTATCGTCCTCTTTTCCAGATATTCGACAATTACTTCCACTTCCATCACAATTCCGTGTCGCGGCGGTCGCTGTCACCAGCTCATGAACACCATGGCAGATTGGAGGCCGACTCCAGGGTCAGATGGGCGAAACAACAGAAAATACTGTCGAGAAAGAAGAGAGATCTCATCACAATACCAGAAAGTTTTTCAACAGGTTAGAGGATCTTGTTTTTGTAAATATTTTATTATAGCTAATCGTTGTTTAGCATTGTCCATCAATTGAACAAAGGCCATAATATTATGATAACTATATGACATGCGATTCAAGATCAATATAAGAAATGTTAAAATTTTTAATAAATGTGAAATGTGGAACATTTACTCAACGAATATCACCCCATGGTACAAAAAATAATAAGAGAATTTGAAATGTCTCATAAGCTCGCTTCATAAAAGTTTATTAAAATGATGTAAAGGGTCTCTATGGACGATGAGTGAGAGAAAAATGCAAGTTTTCATAAATATTATGCGAATCTCGATTTTTTCACTGACTCTGTTTGTGCTCATTAACCTATTTAAGATATGAGTGATGTGTGCTTACTTTCATTAAAGCTACCGCTTCAAGTTTAATTATGAGCCGAGATAACCTACCTAGAAATTGCATTACAATATTATCTTCGCAATTAGCACATTAACTCTAGTTACCATTTATAATTGTTTGTTATTAAATTAATAACACGAGCTTGATACACACTCATTGACTTTGAGGTCAATTTATATTGTTACAAAAATAAAACGGAAAAGGTAATTAAGGATGGTCCTCTGTGACGTTTAAATACAGAGTATTTAAATTTACTATTTTTAGTTATTAGTCGATGGTGTAGAATTACCTGTATTAATTAGACATAATTTTTTTAATTAAAAATACTGGATAATTGAAGAGCACTTTGTAAGAGAGGCCCTTAGAAGCGGAACGAACCTGACTTTGTTTAAATCAAGAGCAGAAATGTAGAAAGTGTTTTGAAAACAGCACAGTTAAGTAGAGAACGCAAATAGGTAAATAGCCGGTTGACCTAGATACCCTGACTCCGTAAGTTGGCTGAAGTTCAAGACCAACAACCTTTGTTCCATTTCAGTGGGAATTCTTTGTCACAGAAGATTACTTTTATACTGTCTCCAACTTTACAAGTGTTTGCACTGTTTTGTATTCACGCATTAGTATGCCGTGTAAAAATACCCGTAATAGTTTGTAATGGAAATGAAAGTGCACCTCAGTTAGTTAATAATTTGAATAATAATATTAATTTCAGTCGTCGCAAATTATAATTAAACTGTAATGTATCAAATGATTTTTTATTGCCTACAACATTTGCATATTCCCTTATTGAAAGTGATAATTGCCTAAAAGTTAAAAAACATATAAGTTCACATTTATAACTAATACATTTTCGCAGCTGAAACCAAATCGTCAGCGGTTCCTTCTCCATCATCAGCAACCAAAAGGGATGCGGGGTCCAAAAGAGAGCTTCAACACACGAGGGTGAAAGGCAGGCCGCGGTCTGCTGACTATAGACTAATGTTCAACGACCCTAAGTGGCCTTATATGTGGTACTTGGTAAGTAGTCAGTTTAATACGCATTAATAATATTGTAGTAGCGTCACTATCACCTACATTTGTTACATAATCATTGCTTTACTTCTAACAGCGTCTTTCTCAAATCTTAGAACCCTTTAATTTGGGTTAGCTTATTATTACGTAATTTAAATATTAATAGCTTTAAAATTAGAATATGAATATTTTGTTATTATACGTGTTGTTATGTTTGAAAGCCCTTTTGCATATTTTACTAAAGGTATTTATTTTAATTATAATACCTACATAAAATGGGACGATATATTTTGAATTTGTATAGGTTTTAATGCATGAATATTCAATACTATATCATACTTCACAATAATAATCTCTACCTCCGCTTATAGACTCCTTTAACCCATTTACCTTTTACTTTAGTGGAACTGTCAAAGGAATAGATGAATGCTTGAACTAATAAACGGCACGATACTGTAGTATTTCATTTTATTCACAAACCGAGATCTTCAGAAATACAGCTGCAGGACAGACACAATTTGCTTCATTTGAATTAATATAATTCTGCAATCTTCGTTGGTTCATAACGTTTAAAAATATTCATGCTCGTATATTTTGAGTTTATTTTAAACAATAAGAACGTTTAGAACATTTTCTTGAACTTATTCTATACATTTTCCCAACATAAGTAGCTGTAGTGCTTTTTACTGCCAAGGTCTTTAATGTATAAATTCATTTAATTTGTTCCTCTCAAGTCTCAATCTAGGTATTTAATTTTAAGATGTTTTCTTAGAAATAACTGAACTGAAAGGCTGAAGAAATTGTAATTATACGCAAGTATATTAATCAAAAAGTTATCCTTGTATAAATAATTCATATCAGCGAGATATCAATACGATATTTCATTGTATATGTATGTCACACGTCCAAATCAAAAAGGATAAACGTGGACTGCAAATTCAATACTCAAAGCCACACTGATTTTCCATCGGCTTAATACATTGACTGAAATAAGCCACACCTGAATATACATGGAAATCAGATACACGTGTCGAATTGGTGGCCCGAAACCATAAGCATGAAGCGGAATATATTACATCGAAAGAATTGACAATCATTTAAAGTACCTACTATGTAGTGAAGGGAATCATTAAACTGATTTCATATTATAATGATGTAACCGAGACGATGGTATAACCTTAATATGTTTTTCTTTAATATTGATGTGAAGCTATTTTTTAGCTTTAAATTAAAATATTTTCTTAAAAGAACTATTAGGTACAACAAACATAAAAACTACAGAATAAATTAAATAAAGTACCCATTTAAACATCTATTATACCTTTCTGTTCGCGTGTAATTTCACAATCAGTATTTTCCATCCCCTATTTCACTTTTGAAGTTTAAGCTCTTTTGGTGTGAACACGTAACATATGTTAACAAACATAGTAACATTTGCGCTGTAACATTAGAAGGGATTCCATATTAACATAAATGGTTTATCTATTATCCGTCTAATGTTATAATTCGGAAAGTTTGACGTGGATGAGACGTGTTTGTTTCTCTTTCAGGCTATTAATCTTTAAATTTAAAATAAGTCTTTAACAAATCAACCAATTGCCTTAAAAATTACAGAAAAAGTGGTCGTACTAATTTTCACAGTAGTAACATATTTTTCATGCGTTTATATCAATGGAAACTAGCATATTATAAAAAACTACATGCTTCTATATTACTAAACCTAGTGAAAATCATATAAGTACAGACATTGCATTAGTTCTGCTGATCCTACATCTAAAATAATGTCACTTGATAGCTACTGAGACACTTTCCCATTAAAAATGATTGTTATGACCAGCAATCAAATTCTTCACGAGCAATGACCAACGAGCCAGTCTACCATATTTTTAATCAGCGTTACGTAGATTAAATCGCGTGTATATAAAACTGAAGGTAACTCTGATTAGTATCTTGTACGTGGTACATGAAAGTGACTTGTCGTGTAAAAGGTAATTTTCCACCTCATTACCCACCTGTTTTCTCGTAATGAAGATCTTCTCATCTCCGACCTTTGCCTCCATTTACTAAATGTTAACGTTAGGAGTGTTTAGATGTTTGATAAACGTATAATTTTCTCGGCTAATTAATCGAGTTATACACGCAGTGCGCTCATTAAAAGCTTATTTTAGATCATATCTTTTGATGCCGCGTTCAGAGCCGTGCTCACGTTTCAGTGTATTGAAAATTATTTATTCAAATTATGTTTATTTGTCTTGGATTGTATAGAGAGAGGATATTATGTAATCTGCCTGTGTTATAGAGACTTTACTTACTTATGTATATAATAATTGAATAGTATAGAATATATAGTTCTTAGCATATTATATGTAAGCATGTTAATATTAACACAGTAATTATTATAATCACGTATATCTATAATTATACATCCACTTCAATGAGACATAAAGTTAATCCTTTTTACTTTTAATCCTTTTGTGCTTTAGCATTATGCAATCTAGGCTATTCTGTACAGAGTAAATAAGACTCAGAAATAAGCATTCGAATTAAAATTCACCCGAAATGAACATGTTAAAATGAACAATGATATTATAATTAACTTACAATGTTTTTTTCATAATAATAAGATTCTAACCAACATCCCTATTTCATTTATCAATATGAAACACTTGTTACATCCTACAGCTAAGATTAAAGACTAATTAGAGAGATTCGCTGATAACAAAGATGACGTGAGATATTGCTCTGTGATTGCAAAATTATCGCCTTCATGAACTAATGAATTACAGGAGTATCCACTGCGTAATATATTAACTAAAGACGTAGTTCTATAATTGCCTCACAGTAATGGATGTGCTACAGTTTATCTTGTCGTATTGTACAATTAATTAAAGTAACAGTGCAGTCACATTAATAACATAACAACAGATAAATCTATAGTAGGAAGAATTTATGTTTATAATATATCTATTGCTATTTACGAAATTCACAATTTGTAGAAAGGAATAATTTCAGAAAACTGAATATACAATAGGAAATGAAATAATTCATATACTTGAATCAATCGAATTTTGTTAAAATTATCCATATGATTTAATTCATTAAAACGAATAAAACTGAAACTATAATTTGTATGGATATTAGTTTTAAAAACAATGAAAGGAGGCTAACATCTTAAATGCTGGCCGTTATGAAGGTGATTAAAACGACAGAAGAAGCACATATTGTTCTTTTTTTAAATAAGCCGCGAACTGCGCGCAATACAGTGCAACCTCGATATAACAAATCTGAAGGGGACAAATAAATATTCGTTATATCAAGTAATTCGTTGAACTGAGGTTCGTTAATTTGAGGTTAGGTTGGTCTAAAATTCGTTATAAAGAGGTCTTTTCCGTTTCTGATCCATTTCAACTTGAATCTTTAACAATAGTGACGAGCAGCAGTGTTCACATTACTTTCCAATTTAAATTAAACAAAAATGATCGTTTTACGAACAAAAGCATGTCGAAACCTGTCGCGACATGAATCACATACTATGAGATTTTTAGAATCATTACATTGGTTGGAACTTTATATAAAGGTTTTGGGTTGACAAAATTCGTTAATTAGAGGTATTTATACTTTTCTTGATAGTTAAAAATTCGTTATAATGAGGATGTTCGCAAAAAATGTTCGTAATGTAAAGGGATATTTTGTATTGAATCTTATGGACAATTCAAGGGGATTACGAAAAATTTGTTAAATCAAGGAAATCGTTATATTGAGGTACGCATGGACGTATAAAAAAAGACGGACGCCGTATTACGAACAAACAACGTGAAGCCACCATAGTAAGCTAGCGATCGTGTAAAGACAATAAACACGCACACACTCTCACCATAGTAAGCTAGTCGGCCGCCATTACGTCGTGTACTACCGACTGATTAACTGCGTCACTGTTTCACAAAAAATATTTAAAATGCCGTCTTGCGTGGTTAAATGGTGTCGCAACAGTACAATTTTAAATAACAAAACACAAGGGATTACATTCCACAGGGAAGCAAGTTATTTCTTTTATGTTTTAATGACAAAATTATTACGGCAAAATTTATAGAAAAAAATACAGCCGCCATTGTCAACAGGACAGCTGTTGCCATGGCAACATGGCACACACACATGGATGTTTCGCCGCCATTACTAGGCTTCACTCAATGTTTAGGCGATATACCGTCCGTCTTTTTTTATACGTCCATGGAGGTACGTTATATTAAGGTTGTACTGTATTAAAACAAAAGCAGCATTGTTAACTCTGTTAACTACGTTTAGTTGCCAATTTAAGATTTATTAAATTATAGTTGATGAATTTTTATTTTTATTATTTTTATTTTTATAGAACCGAGGTGGTGGATTAGACATGAACGTAATGCCGGCGTGGCGGGAAGGCATCACTGGTCGAGGCGTAGTCGTCACCATATTGGATGACGGACTGGAGACGGATCATCCAGATTTAATAGCCAACTACGTAAGTACACAATTGTTATTATACCTAACTATTGTTTTTAGTTTTTTTTTGTCTGAAACAAAAAATAATCGGATAAAAATCTTTAATAAAACTATGCTATCAAAGTTTTTAGAAAACATATTTTTTACTACCATCAAAGAGAATTGATACCAGTTAAACAATTTTTATATCACCCATAAACTGATACGACAATTCCAATGGAAAAATTCGGCGACTCTAATCTTTTCGGTTGTTGACGAGACCAGCCGGAACAAACGAGGTAAAAGGATTTACAAAAACAAAACTTGTATTTTTCCAACCGTAATATGTTGCCAACGTAATTTTAAATCAAAATTTAAATGTGAAACAAAGATTTTCTGTATAACGTTAAAGTGCAATATTTTATGTTACAGGAAAAAGCTTTCCTTGTTCATCTTCCTTTTCAAAATTCTAAGTAAAATTACTGTAGATATTTTATAATGTAGATATTATTATCGTTTTAACAATAAAAGAAAAGAATATCAATTAACTCATACTGTTACATTAATAGATATGAACTCAACACGTTGTTCAAATTGTCGTTAAAATCGTAAAAGTAAGTTTTTCATTGAATTCCCAGATTTTCAAAACTTTCATGCATACTAACGACTTAAACGTGCAGCTTTGTTCGATTTAAAAATGTACTGAGTTTAAGGGGGCGCATAAAGCAAAATAACCAATCTTCTATTAGATGATACGTGTAATATGCAAGACCAAATCTAAAAAATAAAATATATATCAAACTAGATGATATGTTCAACGATTCTGTTTAATCAAAAACATAAAATATTAAAATTTACTCGATAAAAAAAATCACCAAGTTAGCTCTAATTTTCACACTTTTACGTTTTCTACTTGACATGGTAATACTTATTATGATTTTTTTTTCATAAACAATTATATTAAAACATTTGCAAGATATTTGTCAGAGCATTTTGTTTAATTACTTTTAGTTTTGGTTTTATCTGCGATAAACCACTTTTATCGTGACAAAATCAAACGTTTATCTCGAGAAAAAAAGAGCGCCAAAAGTGGTTTATCGCAGATAAAACCAAAACTAAAAGTAATTACACAAAATGCTCTGACAAATATCTTGCAAATGTTTTAATATAATTGTTTATGAAAAAAAAATCATAATAAGTATTACCATGTCAAGTAGAAAACGTAAAAGTGTGAAAATTAGAGCTAACTTGGTGATTTTATTTTATCGAGTAAATTTTAATATTTTATGTTTTTGATTAAACAGAATCGTTGAACATATCATCTAGTTTGATATATATTTTATTTTTTAGATTTGGTCTTGCATATTACACGTATCATCTAATAGAAGATTGGTTATTTTGCTTTATGCGCCCCCTTAACTTAAAATTATTATTCAGATAGTATGTTCTATGTCTAACAACTAAATGGACATCGTCTAGAAATTACTGCACATTTAGAACATAAGTCCGAATGCAGTCATTTGGTCGAACGTACACATCCAAATTGGCTTTTTGCTCAAAGTTTAACTTCTGTGCCGCAAAACCTCCTGTTCCAAATTGCTATTGCACGCCTCATAAGCGAAGCGTTGAGGTGGGTACTACTGTCACTTCGCGCAAAACATCTGATTTTTCAAACTTAAAATGTCTTTATGTATCATACATTGCACTTGTAAGATAATACATACACACACATATTAAGAAAAAACACTATTTTTAACGTTCATGATATTTTTGATGTCATTTTTGTTATTTAAACTAGTTAAAAAACAGTTTAAAAAAGTTCTGTCTTGGACGTCCGTGTGTCTGTATGTGCGGATCCTTTTTCTTGTTAACACGATAGCGACCGAAATACTTTACTAATCGAGTCTTTTTTTTTTTCTCTTACGCTTGAGTATGCTCAGGAATAGAACCCTTTCATTTTTCAGGGTCTGATTCGATGTGGTTTAATTGTTATTAAATAAACAGAAATAATAATTAATAAATATTTATTAAAAAAAAATTATGAGGCGTGCACTTTTGGATTTTCCAAATTATTTTTTCTCTTTAGTATTGGTCAACGTGTATTGATGATATTATGCTAATAGAATGCACAAAAACTATACAAAACACGTAAAATACTTATTTGTTTGATTTAAATAATGTGTTCTATAAAGTAAGGAATAATGTATCATTTTTATTAAAACCATAGATACTATTTCTGGCGCCAAGGATAATAAGAGTGTTCCTATGGGGCTTCTATATTTCCAAATGCGAAACTGAGCTAACATAGAGATAAAACTCTAATAGAACGAAACTCGTTCACTTATCTTTACGTACAGATTGCAGTTTTGTTGTTCAAATTCCCACTGCCGCTATGCTGACATTTCGCTTTGTACAATTTGAACTTAATGGACTTTTATCGATTTTCGTTTAAAGAATCCGAATATATTCCAGATGAAATCTACTGCGCGATTACAGTTTGTTCAATCAAAATACTGTTTGGTATAAGATATAGCTTTTAGGTTTGTAGATTAGATAATAGGTATTACTATCGTTAATTTTAATCATTACATTTGGGTCTCTAGAATTAGGTAGCTCTTATTAAATAGACATACATATATTACTAGGTGAATATATAAATGGAATCAATTTACGTTTATATAAAGGCATCCCACGGTTTAGGAAATTTGTTGATATTAAATAAAAAGCGCGATTGATATCATTTCATCATAAGAAAATTACACTAATAATTTTCCCGAACATTTTATTTAATAAAAGCGAAGATCCATGTCACGGTTCAATCATCAACTTTTACTTCGTTATTTCATAAAAAAATAACAAGATCAGAAGGCCTGAGCCTACACAATGCTATGACTTATTCAGAGATTCACCGTTTGATTATGAAAACAATGAAAGTGATGAAGGTTTCTCTGAATGCAAGCCGTAAGCTGATACTTCCAGCATCGGACGTATAAATGATCGCTTTTACCATCCGATATCATGAATATTCTCTTGTGAGCTGGAATATATTTCCACTGGCTCTGCGAGTTATACGTCTCGTTCTGGTGAAGTTGTGAACGCCTCGATTTCGCATAACTGCAAAAACTATCGTGTAGTTCGGTAACAGGATATGGACGTTGTAAATTATTTTAGTTGTGACATACGATACAAAGCGTATTCTGTACGATATGCTTGTTTAAATTGCAAGATTTAAAAGTGTTTCTTTTAATGTGAATAGGTCCTCAGTCCTCACGGTATTATGTTTATTGTAACTTTAAGGAAATAGCAAGGCATCTACGAATATTCATTTTATTTTATGAGCGTTACTTTGTGCTACTTAATGCATGCTAGCTCAAATACCGTTGTCATGGTATTTCACAAGATAATCAAACTTAGAAAAATATGCGTAGATCTCCAGTAGGTACCCACTCTTCATACTGAATTATCTTCCATATTATGTACAAACGTTTGTCGTTTTGTAAATTGCATCTTTTTCCCAGGATCCAATGGCGTCCTACGACGTGAACTCGCACGACTCGGACCCGCAGCCGCGCTACGACATGATCGACTCCAACCGGCACGGCACGCGCTGCGCGGGCGAGGTGGCCGCGACTGCCAACAACTCGCTGTGTGCTGTCGGTGTGGCGTATCAGGCTAGTGTTGGGGGTGAGTTCTTCATTCCTTAGAATAGTTGGTACATGCTCAGGGTTCAATGACGTCATACGACGGGATCTCGCACGACTCGGATCCGCATCGGTAAGACATACATTTTACATTATAAAGGCAGAAGACCAATTCTGTTCCATGAATACAGATGCATTGTTGAATTGCGTTTGGTATGAAATCTGATACATACGAAAATCTTTAAAAACACACATAAAAATGTATATGTCAGTTCTATAGTTTAGAGACACACTAATATTAACTAATACATTACATTTCAAAGTGTAGTATTTCAAGTTTCAATAGCACACACATATCTGATGTCCAATTAACCTCCACGTCATAATTTAATCGCGCTAAGGTCCTGTTAATGTTATTGCAATTAATGTGGTAATTAACTGCGGTACATATACATATGTATTTATAATGCTACCGTATTTATTATTCATGCTGATATAATAAGATAAATATTATTTCATTAGCTTTCCCTATAATTGCGTATTTGAATTAACAGACGATTAACACATTTTGGGCTAATTTAAATTGCTGTTTACCCACATTTATCTCTTCACGTATTTTATATATTTTCACAAGGGCTCTAAATGGGTTAAGTGAAATTTAAATAATTAGCTATTTAAAATGTTTAATGAATCAATCGTCTTCAGGGCGTGTGAGCTAAATAATGCATTGGCAATCGCAATGGGCATCCGGGGTTCACATTCTGGTCAGGGCAATTATTTTGTTTGACCAGCAATTAAAATTACTATTGTTGGTTTCATAGAACTGTATACAATGTAGCTCTTCTGATCTTTCAGCTTTTGAAGATTTACCTATTCAATTGTCCCCATGAATAATTATGATTCAAGAAATATTGAACTTTAGGTACTAGCCATCTTTGGTGTCAATAATATCAAGTAGATGTAATTAATATACAATCAATCCAATTTGCACGAACAGACGGTGCCACTATTAATACATAGTATATATTATACGCATAAGCACAATCGCCAGTCCCCGAACTGTGACACTATTGTTAATTACGTGAGAATTAAACTAATTGGACCATTCGGTTGATATGTTACGAGTCTGTTGTAGACCAGCACAATGGGGACCATATCAATATTAATTACATTCAGACAGGAACTTGTTAATTAAGTATTAGGTATATTTATAAAAGTTTCAGGGACATTCCTGTGGGTAATAAGTTATGGTTTTGATGTAATTTGATGAAAATTACATAATTTAACTTGTTTCTATTAGATTTTGCCAATGTGTCAAGTAGTAATACATATTAATATCAACGTCGTAATAAACGATACCATTACTTAAATATTTAAGGTTCTAAGCGCCTCTTAAAATAAGTGCTATCATGTCAAAGATCCTCTAAAAGACGAGCGACATATGAACAACAGGAAAAAAGCTCGTAAAAGCACCACCGCGTGTATGTTGCGAAGATGCCGACGCTGCATCGCTCCTACATGTTTATTAATTTATGATAATTCGGCTTTAACGCCGCAGTTATTCCGGCATCTCCTGAAATTATGCAAATTAATTCCCCCGTTTTGTGAGATGAGAGCACTAAACATTTATAAACACCTCTTTATAGGGTTATCTTGGTTCAAGGAGTTGCCCGTTAAATTAATACCAGATCTAATTATATTGACCAATATATTTGCATATATTCTGCTTGTGGCTGTTATTAGAATAAATTGCTTTGATACTTTTACGTTATTTTTATCCTGTTCTATTTATACTACGTTGTTATAAAGTATGTATTATTCAATATCGGTTGTAACAGTCCAATTATATTCACGAATTTATTTATAAAATTCTGCTTGTGGTTATTATTAGAATAATTTATTAACATACTTTAAGTTATTTTTATACGTAGCTGTCATAAGCTATGTTTTTTTAATTACTGATTAAAAATTAAAATTAATACTTTAATGTTATTTAAAAGAGCCATAGATTATGACAAATTATTATTAAAAATACGATTTTCTAAAACTAGTTAGGTATTCAGCTAAAAGAGAAAAGTTTTTCTCTCGGGTATAAAACGGTGATTTCACTGAAAAGTCATATATAATAGCGTAACCTAGCAAACGCTTTGGGGAAAAGCAATATTCCAAACGCGAAAAGGTTAAGCTATCACCATACAATCGTTATATCCGAAACTCACAAACCCTTTTTTGTTTGAAAGTGTTTATAATAAATACCTCGTATCTTATGACTATAAAATAAAAATGGTGATATGCTATCTCTATGTATAAAAATGAATCCATATTTCCCTAGGTCAGGGCATCACGCGTGAATTGAACAGTGAACATCAGGCTGGATCGATTTCGATAATTCTTTTTTTTATTATATATATTCCTTGAAATACGAGGATGGTTCTTATTTAGAGAAATCGTAAACATGTATCACGGAAACCGGGTCGGACCGCTAGTAAAACCTACTATAAAAGTCAATTTTAATGGAACAAAAAATATAATAATATAATATTCTATTTCGCACGTCAACATCGTCGTAACTAGGTTTTGGCACATTTCACGAATTCTCAGGAGTAACAAGTATTTACTTCCAGGTGACCTGTTTTCGTGTTCATGATTTATTTTGGGATAACAATATCACGCCAATTAGAACAAAATAGTTACAGTAACAAGTAACAATATTCAATTTACAATTTATTGAATTATTTGACAATACATTTACGCATAATTACTATATTGTAGAATACGAATGGCGATAATGATTAATTATTTAATATAACCACGCACGAGAGCCTAATACAATTCCTTAATTAAATAATTAGCTGTTAAATTAGATTTCAGTTGGTAAATTGGATTCATAATAGCATCGAGTAGCAAAACATCTATTCGTATGCAATTAAATTTGCATAATTAGAAATTTGCAGGTTAATAGGAGACATTTGGGAGTGTACCAAATGTATACCAACTAATTCCATTAAATAGGTATTTGCATTAATACTATGAGGCTGGCTTGAGTGTAATGTCTGCTTCTATATTTGGAAGTTAATCACATGATTCTAGTCGACTTAACTCAATAAAGAACGAAGCGTTATTGCCGATCAAAATAGCTCAAAATAACAGTGATATTCCATTATTCTCCCCTTTTATCAAATTATGTTTCTATTTAAATATCGTTGTTGTATTTGAATTTCTGCGAATAGCAAACAAAATCATATTTTAATACTTTCAAATTAATTAATATTTATTGAAGTAAAAACCAAAAGCCATAATCTCGCCCTTTAAGAATTGACCGCGGGTGGTTTGGCGATGAATCTTGATTGAATATTCCAATAGTCCGATCAAAGAATATTCAATTTCATCGAGTCGAACCTCGTAAAACCTTAGACGAGTATTAAGTGATCAATTAACAAGTTCTTGAATAACGTCCATTGTAATGTAATCAAACATTAATTAATTTCGTTAAACTTTAACTTTGAGGGATAAAATGTCGTAATTCGCAAATTACTGTTTTAAAACAAAACGTTCATATCATATTTATATCAGTTGATTTGCTTAGGTTTATATTATATCAGTGTTTTTATGTTTGTAATTCGACAGTTTTATTTGTCTACAGTCTAGACTCTAGCAAGACCGATTGAGGCGAAAAACAGTCTAGGACTATAACTATAAAATGAAATAACTTTTACTGACGCAATATCACATTATATTGTGAGTATATAAACATGTCGCATTTAACTGTAAATGTGAGTTGAATGCAATCATTTATCAAGAGTTTACTAACTTGCTATTATCACGATACCAAAATTCCTTTGTAGTTATAGTACAATAAGAGCAGGTTACAACGCTTGCGGATCCCTGATAGTCTTCTTGACCCTTTTTTACGTATTTTATGAATTTTTATACACTATCGAACTATTTAATTTATAAGCGCTTATCTTAAGATATTCAGCAGTTGTTTAATCAGCAGTAGATAAATAATTTTCTCATCTCCTCCCCATAGGTGTCCGCATGTTAGACGGTGACGTCACAGATGCGGTCGAAGCCCGGTCTCTCAGCCTTAACCCGCAGCACGTGGATATTTACAGCGCGTCCTGGGGACCTGATGATGATGGAAAGACCGTGGATGGACCAGGGGAACTGGCTACTAGAGCTTTTATTGAGGGAGTTACTAAGGTATGTTGAGATTTATGATGTCTGTTTAACAACTATTGGTAATATGCATATTGCTAATGAAGATATATTGCAAAAGAATGATGATGATGTTTCAAAATGATGGTGGACGGTGTGCCCATGTTTCTACAGGATTTTTTAATGAGCTAAATCGTGAAATCTTTAAATATATATTATTTTATATGTCACGTTATTTTTACAATATTTATAACCGTGTTAACCTCACCATACCTCAATCATAAGACTACAAAAAATAAAATGTAAATTGGTCTGTAGTTTCAAAAATAGAAATTCATCAAAGTGGCTACGCCAAATAGCAAGTATAACTAACACTCAGACCTATGTCTGCTCTGATGCTCTATAGCAAGTATAGAGAATTTATGTGTTTAGTTTTCGTATTAAAATTTACTACGTACGATTATCGGAATCGTGTAATAAGGCGGGCTTAGTTAGGGCCTTTATAGAAGGCGTTACTCTGGTTATTTATAGCTTCTACAGGGGTCAGAAAATAGTTTCGCAAGGGACGAAGGAAACACTGTTTGCTGTTATATTTAACATAAATTTCCACGTAATAGTCTCGTATAAAAGGTCACTGACAAACAGTATATTATTTTACTTGACCGTCACGTACTTGTACTACCTGTAGAAAATATCGGCATTGTTAAGATTTTTTTATGCATTTAAGTAATTAATTTAACATAAATTCGATTAGACAAAATATTCCCATTGTTTGATGTGTCATCATCTTTACCATTTTTTTTTTATAATTTATAAGAATTGTATCAATAAATATTATATTAAGTATGAGAGAAAAATGCATAAAAATTTCTAGTTCTCTTAGTATATTGTAAAATCTCATTACAGGAATTATGCACAAAATTTGTTCTTGAAATATTTATTATTTGTAAAGGTGAAGCATATTAAGCGGGGTACACTTGCCACCATGTCCTAAGCAAACCTTTGCCTTGTTACGAATAAATTTACATAGAAAACATTTCATCTTTAAATATATGGGGCTTAGGGATTAAAATAAAATATTTATTATTTTGTATTAAATCTTTATCTAGTATTTAATAAAAAGTAGAGTTTATGTCGTTCGACATAAAATGGTTAAATAGAATAAATTGTTTTAATTCCCAGTTGGTACTAAATTCATGAGTAAATTATTAAAATTACCCAATCAGTAATTTATTATTAACAAAGGGCAGAGTATTAATAAGCCCTCTGCAGAAACACTTCTCTATTTACTTTTAATGAAATGTCACAGCTGTTTTAAATTCGCAACTTGAATTTAAAGCCTTCTACTGTTATAGGAAATTACAATTTGAGTACTTGACATAGAGTCGATTTTGGTATATATTCCGATAGCAATTTAGCAAACGTAGTAGCGCCGAGTCGGCAGCTACCGAGGCGGGAATAATTTCTTTAATGATGCAATTATTTTCACTAACAATTTCCCATACTATATGGTCAAGATATCATAAAATTTACATAATAGAGTCATCCGTTTCAGTAACGTTCATCCGAGCGCGGATTTATCTTGTCGTCGGCTTAGACGTTTTATTAGTTTACCGAAGTAAATATATTCGTTACGAAAGCAATTTCCGCGGATTAAGGACATTATTTTTCATTCGCAGTCACTATGTGGAGATTGCGAACATAATGTAAAATATGGAACGAAATAAATTTAATAGGCCTTTCGTATAAAAGGATCGTAGTTTATTGCTATTATACCTTTCGTTTTACTTATTCATAATTTTCATTGGAATTTATTTCCAGCTGTCTGCCATGGCACGGGCCAACTGTAGTCATTAATTCTACGGATATTTTTATTCTTATTCCCGAGAGATGCAGTTCCTGCACAAATCACTTGTAGTTTACTGTATAATATATTTTAATGAAATACTAGTTATTAATAGCATTATATCTAATTTAACATTTTATACCTTTTTTATAAATAAAAATTGTGGATAATAATTGTAAAGTTTGATACCACGGGCTTACACCTCAATACTCTTAAATGTTATTTAAGAGTACAACATAAGCTTTCATTCAACCACTTCATCTGCCATATATTTTGCCAAAATTGCTAAAAAATATCTGTGAAAGTAAATTCATAGACAAAAAGCACTATTTTATTAAACGAGGTTAATGGTTTTGAAGATAATCTTCAATATTGTTAGTTACAAACTTTACCTCTAAAATATTAATATAGAATACAGATGAATAGAAAATCTATATTTTAATCAAAAATCTACATAAATTGTATAATGTTGAATAAAGAGTAATAACTCGTTGGTGTTATTTATGTAACAACCTACACTCAAGAATTAAATTTATTTACATGATTTATAATTAATTTATTATGTACGTATTATGAATGTGGCGGCACATGAGCAAATTCAATTAATTTACTGATAACTTCGTTTCATTTCACATTTGCCGTCAACTTGTGGGTGCCATAGCTTGACAAGCGCTTACAAACTTAACAAACAACTCTTAAGTGTAATTTGTTGTTTCTAACTTATATCCAATTAGGTTTGAGGTGATATACCACATTTATGAGTAAAAGGTTCATTAATTCCTACATTTGATATTTCTATTCCAACCAACTTTGTATTCAAAGCTTATCAATGATTGATGTCGGTATAGTATAATTTATTAGATATACTATATTATAGAAGGGTAAAAGATTTTATAAATACTGTGAAATAAATCTGCTAACTATCTACACTTGAACACTTAGTCTATTGTGCTTCCACTCCACGAGAAAGTAAACTATCAATTACTGACATGCGATACGTTTACCCGGATCGTTCAATATAAGAGGTACATGCTTTTTGAACCCTACGTAAATGTATTAAAGTTCATTATCATTATTCTGATACATTTAACTCAATTAACCTAGGTGAGGTCTGAGAGATAATACATTATTTTGTGTTCAGATAACTAATCCTAATATGGGTTGAAAGTATCACCTTTAGCAGTAATAATATTATCTAGATTATTATTACTACCTATCGAGAAATAAGAGCTTATCTTTTATGTTCAATTAATCCTACTTTAATTTTGCTTTCTACTGAATTTAAATATGTAAGCCTTGTGTATCACTACAATTTGTCATTTACCACTGAAAAATAGCTCTTGCTGCATTAAGAAAAATCCCTGTATTATAAAAAGATAGCAGCAGAGGGGAGAATCTCGTATGTTTTCCTACGTGACGTCAACAAATGATTGAGTAAAACGAATGTGAAGCATTATCCATCAAAATTCATCCGGCTATCCTTTGTTATATATTTATATCCGGTAAACATTACATCGGATAAAATGTTAATGAAGTCGCTTTGACTTGTTAGTTGTTTATTTTGTGGTACGTTTAGTGGTTTATTGAATTTTTCCTTTGAAATACGTGTATATAGCTTTAAAAGTCACGTGCAAACTTTTTTGTTGATAAATAATAATAGTTTAAAAAAACTAAAAAGCACGCTTTTTATAGAAAACCGAACTAAAAAATAGAAAATTTTTCAAATTAGTGTATTGTCATCGGTCCTCAATAAATCTACAAAGTTTGAACGAAATCTGGCCGTTTAAAGTGGGTCAAAATCGCGCCCAAAGAAGTCGATTACAAACATACAGGTGAAGCTAATATAAAGCGTGTAATAAATAAATATGGCCCTAAGTTGTATAATATTCTCATTCTCTATACCTACAGTTATAATCACAACCTTTAAACACTTTTATTTTTAAAGAAAATCCATTAAATTAAATTTTAATTAGATTCCACAAAGCCAATATTAGGTGCAATATTCTTAGACGTGTAAGTGAAAAATATTTCATTATTTATGATACATTTAACAAACGCCAATCTGGAGTGGTGTTTGTTATATTCTCCCTATTTTGTAGCTAACTGAAGGGGAATATTCAAAGTATCAATCATATATTGTATTGATCAAAAGCTCATTTAGAGCTTCAATATTTGTTCGTTTACTTCCGTGTTTACTTGTTTATATTTACTTTTCTATAAATTATACACTATTCAATTTTAAACTGCATTCTGAACCGGTGGTAATTATTAAAATTTTATCGATTTAAAAGCCTTTTGAATAAATAAATGTTTTAGTTAAACATCTAGTAATCTTCCATAAAATATAAAAACATGTATATATTTTTCACAGGGTCGTAACGGTAAAGGTTCAATCTTCGTCTGGGCTTCCGGCAACGGAGGGCGAGAGCATGACAACTGTAACTGTGATGGTTACACCAACTCAATATGGACCCTCTCGATATCCTCCGCGACGGAACGAGGCGAAGTGCCTTGGTACTCAGAAATGTGCAGTTCGACCCTCGCGGCTACTTATAGCAGTGGTGCTATTAATGAGAAACAGGTATTTTATGTTGTTTTTCTCTATATTTTATTGTAACTTTATAAATATCACATGTGACCTGATATGAATAGCTATATTATGGGTCCTTTTTCATTTTAATTTACTTGTAGGTACTTCTTTATATTTATAATTATATGACGGCTATCAATTATTCGAATGCTATTTATGGCAATATAATTTATTTATAACGCATAATCATATTTACGGTAAATTATTTATAGTTAACATATTATTAATGAAGAGGTGCGATAGGAAATCCAGAGGGATATAGTTAGTGACACTGACCCTTGCGTGAGATTATGAGATGAATTCTCACAGTGACAGTGTGTTTAGGTTACACCTGTGCATGATATTTTGCGACAAACAGGATTTCAGTATATTTTGTTTTGTTTATATATAAGAGATACGAGATTTACTAGTTTGGGATAATACGATGTGTGAAAATATATCAGAGATTACCGATTTATTTACTTTAAGTAGTCATATTTAACAGAATTTAACAATTTCTTTATAATAGAAGTAATAAGAGAATTAGTGCTCAAAAAGTACTAGTGACATTATTTATCACAACATGTTTTAATATAACGTAGACGTGGAGTATAAAATTAAAAGAAGTGCAATTCAAGTTGCGAGTACACGAGAGGATGACATTCACAAGCTCCGACAATCTTTATTACATTGCTGTTGCGTGAATGCTTTGCTGTCAAAGAATTCATATCTTTGAGTGAAAAAATTGTGTAATTCAAAATAGTTTTCATAGCCAGACTGCGACCTAAATTCTTATTTTGATATTTTTTTTTTTTTTTTTTTTTTATCGCTTAAGCAGGCACACGAGCTGGCGGGTCACCTGATGGAAAGTGATGCCCGCCGCCCATAAGCATTCGCGATGTTAGGGCCACCGCGAATGTGTTGCCGGCCATTGAGGTACAAATATGCCCTTTTCTTGAAGGTCTCCGTGTCGAATCCGTTTGGGAACACTGAGGATGGCAAATCGTTCCACAAGGTTGTCGTTCTTGGTAGGAAGTGTCGAGAAAAGCGCACTGTGGTAGACCACCATGCATCCAGATGGTGGGGGTGGAACTTTAATTTGTGGCGAGAAGTGCGATTGTGAAACTCAGCAGCTGGAATGAGTTCAAAAAGTTCCTCAGAACAGTCCCCGTTATAAATCCGGTAGAACACGCATAGAGATGCAACATCTCTCCGCAGTGAAAGTGAAATATCCGCAGTGAAATATGAATATTAAATGTTATTATATGCTAAACATTTAAACTAGTTTGACATTTAGTGTATTACAGAGATGTTTATTAAACTTTCATATCCGTGCAATATCCGAGTTTATTTATATTAAAAGCGAGCAATAGCGTTCACCATTTGCGAACACGAGCTCAAAAGAGCAACCCCATTTGGCCGGCAAATATCTGCTGAATAAACATTTCCATTCACAAAGTAGATCGCGGCGCAAAGAATGGACGCGCTAACCACAGCAGCAACATTGTAATCGGGAAAATCGCGGTCTAATGCATGTTTGCGTTTGTTTGCCTTCCCCGTACGTATTAGTTTAATCGAACTCTATTTAACTAATGGTTTTCTGAGCGCACACATGATGATATAACTTTTTTCACGCCTTTAGATAATGACCAAGATTTATACAATCCTGACAATCGTCAGAAGTGGTCAACATTCTTCAACATTCGACTAATCTGGCTCATCGATCAAACGTAATAATATGCCTACCTACTAATTTTTCATTTTTATTTTTAAAATACTCATGAGAAATTTCTTCTTACGAATTTCAGTTATTCCACGTTGGTTTCTTTTATTTATTGCGACCTTTTTAGTAATTCCTTCCAAGCAGCAATCTGTAGATAAAAGTATTTATACGTAAGAAGGCACATACCTACTGTAGAGAAGATGGTCCAAATCCGTACTCTTACAATCTATTTGTGTTTATCTAATAAAAAATTGGGATGACCCTCAAAGTATCTGTTTACAGTACAAAGGGTCTGATGACGTTAATGACCATACTGACGACTAAGACGATGTTTGAATAATAATTTGTTTTTACTTTCATTCAATAAAATTGTACACATATATGAAATTTCAAAAAAGGAACAACCTGCCACAGGGCAATATTGGTATTGCACACTTAATTCGTTCCTTAAGTGTGATGTGTATAAGCAGGGGCAATTAAGAAAACAGTTGAAATTGCTCCGATCGCCGACCAACCGAGATTGTTCCAATATTGCCTGTGCGGCAGGTACGTGAGTAGCCGGCTTTATCACTTTGTACCGATCTCTAATGATGACGACACTGATGATGACAATTATTATAATAACTAGATTTCCGCCCGCGGCTTCGCCCGCGTTTTCAAAGGAAAACCCGCATAGTTCCCGTTCCCGTGGGATTTCCGGGATAAAACTTATCCTATGTGTTATTCTGATGTATAAGCTATATTGTGGTAAAGTTTCATTCAAATCCATTCAGTAGTTTTTACGTGAAAGAGTAACAAACATCCATACATCCATACTTAGAAACTTTCGCCTTTTTAATATATATTAAGATAAGATAAGATATTAAGATATTAAGATTACTATGATGACAATCATCATAATGGTACGTTTACACCAGGTGGTAACAACGGACCTGCACCACTCGTGCACGACGGGGCACACGGGCACGTCCGCGTCCGCGCCGCTCGCGGCCGGCATCTGCGCGCTCGCGCTGCAAGCCAACAGGGAGCTCACGTGGCGGGACATGCAGCATATTGGTGAGTACTAGGGAACTAAGTTAGAATGCTTTTATACTATAATGTACAATATTGCGCCACTTATTTTTTTTGTGAATTATAGTGTACGTTGTAACTTAGCACGTAATATGTTATGGTGTAAAAACAAATGATATTGCACTATATCGCATGTTGTAGGTAGGTACATTTTACACGATATTGTGCACATCTACAAACATGTCTCGATTCGGACATCCCATTGTTATGAATATGAATAACCCACATTATAAACCATTATATGCTTAAACTTTGCATTTCTTATTTATAACTCTTGCGGTGATCTTTACTGGCCAGCAAATAATATTATCACACTAGCATTAGTTATAAATTTTGATACTCACCTATGTAACGCGCAATAAACAGAACTAATAACAATATAAGCTATATTAAAACTATCAAAAGCTCAATATATCAGTTAAGTTACTTTAGAACTTACTATTGGATAATTGAGATGTCTAGAGCTCATAATATTAGCCACACACACACACACCCATACGTACACACTACCTAAACATCAGCATCTACTCAGTTCTCTGTGTCTAAAAAATAATTTCTAAAAATATTTATATAATTTAATTGGTTAAAATTTATGATTAAATATTTACTAACGTTTTGTTTCAATAACGTTGGAAATATGTACGTGTATCGAAAATTCTATAAATTTCAGTAAAACAGTAATGTGTATAATTTAAAGCTAATGTTTACTTTTTTTTATGAAACCGTATATTGTATGTTTTATAGGTTAGTTAATTACAAAATTATTGTCCATAATATTAAAATATTGTGAGAAGTGTACATACGGTATAGATCAAAATTGTAATTGACTTCAATAACATTGCATCAATTTTTATGTCAAGACATTATCTCGAATAAAAGATGGGAAGATATTTACGCAAGTAATGTATCAAAGCTTTACCATTGTATGGCTTTGAAAAGTAGAAATAAAAGGGTGTCAGAAATATACGTGTTTACGACGTTACTCCACTTTTTATGATCAGTGACACAAAAATCTCAACGTGCGCCTGTAAAGAGAACAACGTCAGGAAGGAAAATAAAACGCTTGCAATTACATTTCCAACATCGAAACAGGTAAATATTTTAAAAACATCAGTTTCGCTGTTTCCACTCGACTTAAGGCGCACCGTCTTAACTATTCTTTTAAGGTAGATAAAATCGTCTTACCTTCTTAGCAGAAAATGCTTTCAAAGAAAGATTTCGCGCGAGATAAACGCTAATCCTATTTACTTTTCCAGCTCTCCCTGACATGTTTCTTATGTGTGAGATAAAATACCAGAAAAGCTTTCGCAATATTCACTTTATGACGCAGTTATTTTCAGTAATCAACAGAGCTATATCTGTTTTATCCAAGTTCATCCGGATTACTACAAAAAGCCATTTTTCCAGTTAACATCTTTTTGTTTGGGATCAAAATGGATGGAGCGGCATAAATGTTTAATAGACTTTTAGGGCAGATAACTGTATGTGTGATATTAAATCCTTTATGCGTTTTAACATGGTTTTAACTCTTTATGTTTCACTTTTAAAATTGCTAATAGGGCTGTTTACGGACCGTAGGATGACCAAAATTTCAGGTTTTATTTACTTATTGAAGGATTATAGTCTGATAAAAAAATGGAATTTAAAATGTGATTTCAAGCAAAATTATGTGATTGTTGTTTCATTGGATCAACAACAATTTAATATTTTTTTCTTTATTATCATTTCCTAATTTTATTTTACCGGATTAATCATAAATTGGAAGAAAACATTTTATTCCCTTCATAAAACGGGTAGGTATTAAAATCCATTATTATCCTAAGGGCCGATTTTTCAATGCTTGGATACAACTTATCTGTCCATTATAGTATTACACGATAATATTAAAATGTCACGTAAACTGTCAAATACGGGCAATTAGAATACGTTTTTAAAATGGTAGTTTTATACATTATTCGACGAATAAGTTTTATCCAAGCATTGAAAAATCGGCCCTTAAGTGAACTACGAGTATAGTGTATGTATTTGATAGCATTTGTACCTATTGAATCAGATTTCCCCGCGTCAATCAATATTGCTACTATGAGTAAGGGGTTTTTTGTTGATTTTCCTAGAATTAGAAGTATTATATTCCTTCCAATTAAACTAATATTCTATTCATCACAATTGAACTCAAATCATGGTTTTATTTCTGTTCTGTTCATTCCTTTTGTGTAACAAGAAACGTGAATTAATCTCTGACACAGATGTCCAATTAACGGAGTTTTATACAGATGAATGTCAATACTGTTCCATGTCTAAATTCATTCTCAGTATTTCTGAATTACGAACTTCGAGTAATATGTGAAAATTTCGTGCAAATAATCCAATAGTTTTAACGGTAATTTAGTTTTGTTTACGGGAACGGCATAAATCGCTGAGCGTGCAAACGTAAATTGGCTAAGCTCTCCATTGTAAATTGAGATTGGGTTGAGATTATTCGAATATTGCGACAAAATAGGCACAGGAAATTGCAGGAAATACAGAGGTTTCCTGCTTTGAAACGGAGAGAGACTCTAAACCGATTAATTGAAGCGATTTACTTCAGATTTTATAAAAAACTGATATTATTCATGTCTTGTTCTCTTTTTTAGAAGCTTATGTTTTGTTCACCATGTTATGGCCTAGAATCCCGAGCGTTTAGCGATTTAAAAGCAATTTCCTTTTTGTTAAATCTTATGTACGAAATTTATATAATTTGCTTCACCGTTCGAGTAAGCTATGTGAAGTACGAATATAATTTATTGGGCGTCAATAAAATGACATCTACTCTTAATAAAATACCTATTCTCTTATCATAAATCTTATACAATCGATAGTAATATCGTCAACCTGGTCACCATTCTATTTTATAATTAATGTTCATTGTTCACCTTAATACTTCCAATATCGGCGGATCTTCTAAAACATTAATCATAATAGCAAGCACTGAGTTTATTTTAGCATTATTCACACATGTTGAATTTGGGTATGGTATTCTAGTGACCCATTGTGTTTATTATAGATTAACTATAGAACATACTCGTACTTCTTAACAGTATTTATCTCAATTACATTTCTATCCCTAGTTGTACGGACAGCAAGACCAGAACGTCTGTCTCTAAACGGGGATTGGCGGACCAACGGGGTGGGTCGCAACGTCTCCCATTCCTTTGGCTACGGGCTCCTAGACGCCGCGGGGATGGTCCGACTCGCTCGCTCGTGGAGGACCGTACCTCCGCAGAGGAGATGTGAACTGGCTGCTCCCAGACCGCAGAGGGCTGTGCCTGCTAGGTCTTCGATTACTTTGCAGGTTGGTTTTGAAATTTTATGTGTGATTGATAATGTTCAGTTTTAAGTTACAGGACCTATTTATTTTGTTCATGATTGTTGTGTTATTATTTTACTCAAATTATTGCTTTTCATAAGAAGCATGTTTTTGTATGAATTAATGAATTTATTTGTATTTTAATAATAAAGAAAACTATTTGAATGCTGTGATTAAAATCTTATTGAATGAACGAATTCCAGTGATAGTTTATCGAAAGCTTTTGAATGTTTGGAAATTGGATAAAGGCGTCAATATGTTCAATAGTTATTTCTAGTACTTATTCGTAATAGAAAAGTAGCGCGGACCACACCCTGACTTCTCCATTACTATATTTTGTTAGTCACAAAGTATGTGGTTCCAACTCCCCACAAGTAATGCGCTGCGGTCATACAATAATGTTGTTCACTTACAGCTGGACGTAGGCGCGTGTCCCGGCGTGAACTACTTGGAGCACGTGCAAGCGCGCGTGTCGCTGTCGGCGGCGAGACGCGGGGAACTGCGCATCGCACTCACTTCGCCCGCCGGCACACGCGTTACTCTACTCGCTCCTAGGTGAGTCCTGTTATGCTTTTCAGGTGTTTTTCTGTGCGTAACCGGTAAACGGTAAAGACAGGTCATACGCGACACGCTGATCGTGTCCAGGTGAGTGCCATTTTGCAGTAAATGTGTGTATTTGTGTGAAGTACTTGGAGCACGTGCAAGCGCGCATCACGCTGTTCGTGCCCAAGTGAATTCATTGTTATGATAAAAATTATAATTTAATGCAATTTTCCCGAGATATATACCTAATACGATTTTCTTCCTCTAAACAGATCGTCAATATCTTAGATCTCAATTATTTTGCTGCCGCTGCGATACCTGTAATTTAAACTTTGCAAATCACAATCCAGACAAAGTACCCGCTTGAAATCTTTGCACACTTAGCGCAAACAAGATGTCGAGAACCTTTACGTTTTACATTAAGGTTTACCTTTGGTATCGTTAACGTTACAGCTCTACTCAGCAAGACGATTCCCTTTATATTTCGTCTTTGCTTATTTAAATTCACAGGCAGTAGGTCGTTATCGGAACTTTCGGAGCGAATTACAAAGCGTGACAAAGCATCCTTCTTCCATATCGAGTGACTTTAAATACTACTAAAGCTCTGTTTTCTGTATTACAAATATGACAAATCGAGCAAATATTTTCATTTGCTTATTTGTTACACTTTATTAACATACAAGCTATGATACTTATTCGTATATAATCTGTTCAAATTATGCAATTAATTATTATTTACGGGTGACAATAAAATAATCTACGCATAAAAAATTCAATCATATGACTGTCATAGAAAAATTCCATGCGACATTCATAGCGATGTTGATAAAGAAATTGAAGGAAGCATATCTCAAATAAATTAGGGTTCTAATTTAACAATCAACCGTCTTACTATATTATGTAACGACAATCACATATGGCACCGTTTTATGCAAGAGTAATGTTCGCAAATTACGCTCTATAGCCAGTGAGTGGCGTAGTTTATCACTGTGAAATAGCGCATCGACTCATGAACCGCCTGAAGTGACGTTAGCTTTAATGAAATAGCTTTGTAAAATCATTTTATCCCTCTCCTCTTTGACACGGGATGTTAGCAGGAATATAACAAGAATTTCGGAGAACTATTGTAGATATTGTGTGATAAATATCTGGAATTTAAAAGGTTTTCTATATTGGATTGTTTCATGGCTTATGAAATCGACTGAAGCAACTTAAGAATTGTTAATTTAATAAAAAACGAATGTAGTCGTACATTTTATTAACACAAATTAAAGTTAAGCGTTAATAGTCAAGTAAAAGGTTGACGTTTTGTTATTTGCCGTAATAGCTTTGGCTAAACTGCGATAGCCCACATTAGGTCGTGTAAATTTGTTTAAAGTTTAACAATAAATAGCAGACTGCCAGTCCCAAGTCCACGATAAAACTAAAGGGTCTTTGTTGGCAGACACAATTCATTTTACGTACCTTTGTACTAAATTTCAGCTTCTAGAATACTGAATTAAACACTTGTATTGTTGTAGTAATAATTAGAGAACAAAATCAAAATTGCCAAACCAGATTAAAACAGTAGATTGGAAGTATTTAGATACTAAGTAATACTACAGTACTTTAAAAGTGCAAATTGCATTTTTTTACCTGAATTGATGAACATTCAAATGGTTTTTAAACTTTTAAATGTATGAACGGACTGGAAAGTTATTTCAATTAGTCACTATTCACGGCTGACTAAATTCCAATCATTACAGTTGTTTTGCCTTCACACTTCTAGCCTGTAATTTGATTTTGCTGGTAATTTAGCACCAAACTGGAAACAAACTTATTTGCGTATGCTATGCAAACGGTCAATGAATTTGCCGTTGAAACAATAAGACCCGATTTACATCTATTTAAATCCGTGCTGTGGTGTTAATGCAAATTTACTGTAGCGTTAAAAATATAACCGGTGCTATTTTTACACGTGTATTTGTACAGTTAAATACAGATGTTAATATCACATGAACTTTCTTGATAATTTAAATTTTCGTTGAAATATTTTACTTCTCATAATATTCTTTATTCCACAATGAAGACTCAAAAGGTGTTATTGAAAGCACTACATCATCTTAAATGTTCATTGAATGCCCTCAACGTCATGTTTATTGGCATTTCCAAAATATAATATCGTCACTTGTGCTATTAAGTGGGTATATAACTGGAGGGTTGTTCCAGGCCGCACGACTCGTCGCGCGCCGGCTTCAACTCGTGGCCCTTCATGTCCGTGCACATGTGGGGAGAGTCGCCGCTCGGCGTCTGGCAGCTCGAAGTGGAGAACGGCGGACGATATATGGGTACGTATTTGGTATCGCTGTATCGGTTTATATTTTACATAGTGTTAATGTTTGATGTTTATCGGCTAACTAAAATTTCTTCCAATAGGAGCGCAGTGTCTATTTCAAGTATAATAAGAGGTATTTCTAATTAATTGAAGCGAGCTTGAACCAGATTTAATTATTGTTACTACGTAAAATCGAAAATCTCAAATCTCAATTTACCGACCTCGGTGATTATGAAACTATCAGAAACATTTCAACTCGAATTCTGCGATCGAGGAGAAATTTCAATACAATTTAGTTACTGACACTGACTCACGGGAGATTACAAACTTTATCGATTTCAACTTTAAGCCGCCTATGTCAGCTATAAATCAAGATCTTTGTAAACTCTCGTGTCAATCCTATTCAACAGAATCAATTACAAAATTTATTTCCTCGAAATACATGTGTGTCGTTACATCCCCAATTTCGATATCATAGGTCGAGCGACATTACAAGATTGGTCGTTAATTTTATACGGAACGAGCTCGCCGGCTGCTAAAAACGACCCCATACCGTTCAGGAATCCAATAATCCGTAATAAGAGTAACGCGACGCGGCCCGTCGTCGTGCAAGCGGGGCGAAAAAATAACAGAGGGAAAGCTATTCCGATAGTCCCCACGTACACGGTCGGATTGGTGAAAAGGAAAAAGAACAAAAATTCCAAGAATCCGAATAGGAACTCGCAGAAGTCGAAGCAGAGCCGGCCGGCGACGCGTTCTCCCGTGGAGAGCTCGACGGCGCGCGCGAGCGGCGCGCCCGACCTCAGCCTCAACCTGCGCGCCGACCTCACCGACCCGCTCGCCGACGCCCGCGAGCGCAAGATGTCCAGCCTGTTCGAGCAATACCCCAAAATACAGCGGATATATCCGGCGCCTCTGCAAGCGAACGGTACTTGCATGTTGTGTCCGTTTTGCCGCGACCGTTTCGTTTCAGCCGTCCGAGCTTGCACGTCAATTACCTTTGTCCTGAATACCGCAGTTGCATGCTGTGTGCGCAGTGTTTTTGATTTTTTTTTAGCAAAGGAAATTTCATTAGGAAACTTTCGTTTGATGTTTGTTTTTATTTTCGCTTGTCGTTATTAATTTTCTGTTTTGTTCTTTAGCGGCTTTTTATTTCTGTTTATTTTATTAGAAAGCCACAATAATCACCATCCCACTAAATTTTATTTCTTTTTGAGTAGAATTTTCAGTGTATTAGTAGACACGTGCTTTTTAAATTTTATAATCGATACTGCATTTACTTTTAATAATTAACACGTAACATTTAAAAAGCATGTCACATCCTTTATGTATTGTGTAGATAGAAAGCAAACTAGAAGATAACTGAACACCAGACTTTTTAAATACCTAGTTAATTAAAACTTATATACACTGTTACAAAGTTTCGTGATGAAACATAATTTCATGATCAAATTTTAGATAAAAGTCTTCTAAAAATTTATAGACCGACGTTTTATCCTTCAGATATTACTTAAAGCAAGTCGCGTCATAGTTATCAGACAAAAACCTTTCTTACGAAACCAAAAAAAAAAAATATTATAATTTTATACACGATAAAGATAACAAAATTATTTTTTATCCTTCCTACGTAACGAATTACGTACGTACCTTTCCATTTTTTACATCACATTTTAGTAACAAATACAAAACTTTAAACACTACAGCTAAGGACAAAGTACCAAAGCTACCACAATCTATTACTAATGTTAGTCTATCTCATAAACACCAGTTATTAAAACTAAAGTCTACACACTTTTACACGAATCAGTCCCATACACAACACACAAGTATCAAAACAGAAAGTCCACAGTCTATACGTGAATCATGAAATCAATCCCATTTCAGTACACACGTCGAAAGTCCACACTCTATATGTGAACCAACGAAATAATTTCCCATACATTGCAGCGGGCCCGCTAACCCAATGGGAGCTAATATTCTACGGCACGGAGACTCCCCCGCAGGAGTACGACGCGTCGCCCGAGAGCCTCAGCCCGGCGTGGGGCAAGCCCAGCGCGGGGCCCGACGTACTGGAGGAGGTGCGACATAACTCTATAGATGACGACCTGGCGCTTGTTTGGCATGATTCACACGCGGTAAGAGACAACTAATAATCATTTATTTCAGGTTTCTTATTTTCAAAAAGACGTCAATTTCTACTGATTCCCTATTGAAAATTCTTAGTATCGCATAGACGTTATTATGTCCTTAATGTCCTTACCTATTTACTTCTTTACTTTTAGTGATATTTATCGTTATCTACTTCTATTAAGCTTTTCTATAAGATCTTAGACACGTCCTTTATATAATTTTTTGATCCCTTGGATTTTACCTTTTCCACTATCTTCTACATGTATGTTTATTGGTCAAACTTTACCTATTTTTATCTACTTCAAATATTTACCGTCTTCATTTTATCCGCCACATTATTTTACAATGTAAGCTATGAACAATACTTCAAACACCCTAGTGAATTAATTATACCGGACAGTTAAAAGTCAATCTTTTGGCCGTCTTCTGTTAGGCAAACAAAGGAAAAAGCTACGGCATGCAATCTATGTGTTCCTATGAGAACATAAATATATTTGTCAAAACATCTTTACGATTTATGAAGATTGAGACAACTTGTGTATACTTAAGATTTATGATTTAGATAGAAGATAATAAACATGGCTATGCAGGCATCTTTTAACTTCACACGCTCAAAACGATATGGAACTCTTGAATCTTACACGTGTAAAGTTATATATTTAAATGTTAACATTTTCTGCGATAAAACCTAAAGGCAGCGGGCTATAAAGTTAATCGGTTAAGAGCCCTTTGTACTGAAAGTTTAGGCATTTTAGGCACTGAGATGGCTCGTGCCCGCGTTGCGCAGGAGCCGGCGCGGCATGAACTCCGGTGACCTATGAAGGCGGGTGATTATGCCACAGTATAAATAAATCAGTAGTTCGATTTTATTTGCTATCGTAGGAATGTTGTTGATATATAAATTTACTACTTATCCTATACCATTAAACGAGCAATATTTGCATATTTATATATTTGTTTGTATATATACAGTGTGGAAATTTTCGATGTGCCCTGAATGGAAAGTACTTGAAATACTAGGGATAGCAAATTTTTCTGAAAGGAAACATTCCTTTTTCAAATTTTATTTTATTATTCAAATCGATAGAAACAATATAAATGATAATTTATTGTTAATTTCTCGTAAAAATTTTTTGGTCTATTTTATACATACATTTAAAGTTTAAAATGAAACTCTCGTTCTGGATACATTAATTTATTTTCTTCTGAAAATATTGGTAATAATAATTAAAAGTAAAACAAATAAAAAAGGCAAAATAATAATTGAATATAAGTATGTAATAAGTAAGTTAGTGTATTCTGAATTTTTGAAAATCTTTGAATGCAGTTCTATTTCTTTTTAAAAATAAAGGAAATTTGCTATCTCCAGTATTTCTAGTACTTTCACCCAGGGCCCATCGAAAATTTCCACACTGTATTTACAAACAAATATATTAATATGCAAATATTGTTCGTTTAATAGTATAGAATAAGAAGTTAATTTATATTTACAACAATAATCCTAGGATAACTAACAAAATCAAACTACTGATTTATTTATACCGTGACATGCTCGCCGTTTTACTCGCCGCTCGGTTCTAATACGCGAACGGCGACTGCAACGTGGTCGGGAGCAAAACTAGCACAGGTCCTCCCTCGATAACGTCCGGCTGGACTCTGGCTGCACTGACGTGGTGCGCGCGAGTCGCATTTTACGTATTATATTTTATATAGAAAAAAATAAGGGCTAAATTAAAAATCTATCCAAAAATTTCCCTGTAAAACCTGATTAGTAAATGAAATGTAAAATTTTCATAAACATAGCGTTCCCCTAATTCTCATAAAACTGATTATGCTTTTAAAATCGATGTTACTTCTGATTTTTTTTTGATCGAGTCAAATGTTTAATATTGTGTTTTTATCCAAAAAAGTCACTAGATCAAACGTTTATCTGTGCTATATATTTTTTTAGGATTTTAAATATGATGATTTCTATCCAAAAACCATGATTTAGAAACATACATTTCGGAGCAGGGCCCCTTAAGTGCAACCCAGTCGTGAAACCAAAGACGCGGGTCACGAGATTCTTAAAGGATTTATACTATAATGCTGTCGTCCGACCCATTTACCACTTACAAGTTTTATCTGAGATAACACTAAATGCCTTATACTGGATAACAAATTATTTTCCTTTTGTTATCCTTATTATTTTGTATTTTTTGAAGCATTCGCCAGAAAAAATTTAGTTCTTCTTCTTTTATTTAGTTAGTATAATATAGATCACATTGCAAATACAATTCAAATTTAATACGATATTTTGTTATAACATGTAAGCAAAACACCATAGATTATTAAATAGTTGTTGGCACAATAAAAATAGTACCTATCACATAAGAAATGATATTAACGAGCTTTTGTTTCTACTTAGATATTTCGATTGTTTTTGAAGTAAAGCTGGATTGCTGGATATTGGTACGAATTATAATTGTATATTGTGTATCCTAACAACATAATATTTCAGTGTCACTTGTATATGAAGTAGACCGTGTGAACTTCGAATAATCATTAATACAAAAATCTAATATGTATTAATATTTTCTATTCGACCTAGACCGTCTAAATAATAACAATATTCAATTTCTTGGACAAAGCAATTTATTATTTGTCTTCAATCATTAGTAACAAGAATTAACTAAAATATTACTTGTCATTAAAAATGTGATTATAAATGGTATTATTGTGCTTCGTTGGTTTATCTTAAGATAAATGTTATGTCTTGATTTATAGAGATTTAACCCCTATGGCTACCGAAAATATTATGCTTTAAAAACATACCAAATCTTCGTGCTAACAGGCAACAGCCCAATTCATTTAATTTTGGACGGTTAACTACTATAAAATTTTAATTCAATTTGTTTTCAATTATTTGTATCCTATCACTGAGTGCTCATTTGATTAAAATTTGTGTTTAAAATAAAAATACACATATTTTTTAATACTTATCTTGGTTGGCAAGTGGAAAATACTAATTTGTGACTTAGGTAATCGCAAATATTATTATTAAAGGTTAGCATAAATTTATTTTCAGCAAGAGCGAAGAAGATTGAATTATTTCCTCTTTATTGTAATACAATAGAAAGCTTCCAATTTAATGTCTATTGTACAAAATGAGGCTTAGGGGCTGTAACATAATTGACAATAATTTTGAAAGTATACAGTCTTTAACCCTGAAAATACTTCGTAAGGCACGTGTATAAAATAGATCTATATGAAGATGTATACAGTATAAGGCCTCCTATTCATGGTCAACATTTCTTGATGAATAATGTTGCTGGAAACTTTCATTAATGATGTCGCTCCTCGGACGTGATTTCAACACGTGTTATCAATTTGGCAACATGCAGCACTTTCAGCCAGCAAATTCAATTTTGTTACAAAAATGATTACCATGAATATGGGACTTGGAGAGTTCGTAAAAATGTATGTTAACACGCATATTCTATAGAAGCGTAGTAAAAGAAGTTGGTTAACACTTCTCTGCCTCCCTGGTACAGAGTTTGAAACATGTGCGTAGAACGGAGGGTCCTGGGTTCGATTCCCTAAGGAGACGAAGAAAATTTTTTTCGGTCTAGTAGAACATAGAAGGGTGATCACCCACTTTGCCCTAAAGAATATTGATCAGTGTTACAGATTTATACATGCATCTGCCCTATCCCACTAGGGGATACGGGATTTCACTTTTTAACATTTCTCCGGTCCCACAGATCCGCGAAGAGAGTCCCTCGCTTCCAGCGAGCGGCGCGCACAGCGGCTGTTCCACCCGCGCGCCGCAGCCCCCGCACCGCTGCTTAGGTTTGTGCTCACTGTTACTGCTGCTCACTCTCGCGACCGACGCTTTGTACTTGCCCACACTCGCACTAACCCGCGCGCGCCATCTTGCGGCCCGCGACAGATAGGACGCCATCTTGTGGCGCACATGTCAACGTTCGCCCGCGCTGGGTTCGTGAACAAATACAATGCGATAGCTGCTTGCAAATGTTATAAATGATTATTGGTACCTTAATTGTTTAATTTTTGAAGTGAAAACTTCTTTAGCGGCGTTGGGTATATAAAATCTTAAACTCGCGTCAGGACACGTGGCCTGATCGAAAAAGCGTAAGACGGATGGATATCAAACATGCTCAACGTTAATTATCAAGTTTTCACTTCAGCCGGCACTCCCGGAGTGCAACCCGTCTTTTTTTTTACATGTGCATGTCAAATGTGATATTATATTTTACATAAGTTTAAATCACAAAAGATTTCCCGCATTTTATTTATAAAATCAAAGAAGTTAACACCGCCAAATCGCAGTAACACTATCGTACTTGTATTTCTTCATGAATACGTTGCTAATATTTTTGATATTGGCGACCTCTCACCCGGCTACGGTGTTCTAGCAGCCGAGGCTCGTGATTCTAGTTAAATTTATCTACGTTATAAGTACAAGCTGTTTATAATCTTATTTGTTTAATTTTATACCTCTTTGTAATACTTACATCACAAAAAATGAATTCTTTCATACTTACTGCCACGTCACCTTCCCTGTACTTAAGGTAAATTAATGTAGTTACTGAAAAGTATTTTAGATGGTAATTTAGCAGCTCTCAAAGTCCGGAAGCTTCGAAGAAAAATGTTCTTTTGTCATGGTTCTATTCTTCGAACAGAACGCTACAAAGAACATCTTCAAATAATTAACAATAAGTAATGAAAAAATGTCGAATATTCCGGACTTTCCACGGTCACAGTGATTTAAAGATATCTTTAGAATTAAATATGAGGTGTTCACTTTTACTACCTTAGATAGTAGATATTTTTAAATTATTGCGACACAATTATGTAAAATATTGTACACTGTGTCCAAAATAACTCGTATGTATTTTGTAATATCAACTATTAATCGGCAAAATTAAAGAGCTAGGAACAAGTGCAATTACATAATTTAATATTGTGTACTTTCAAATGAGACGTCCATTTTGCTTGAATTAATGCAGCTAAAAGTTTGGGAGGTAAAGGGAATATAAATGGGCAGTAGAGATTTCGATGTAGGCATAAATGTAGGTTTTATGGTACTTAATACGTAAATAATTGCAGCTTCCCTTCGTATTATATAGATACACTGGGATTTGTCATGTCGCATCCTATTATGCTACGCTATAGGATTACAATAATGTTCTGTTTTTGTTTTTTATTTTATCTTTTAATAATAATATACTTACTTTTATAATATATTATGCATAATGATTTTACACGTGTATTTGGTTTAAAATAAAGTCATTTTGTAGAACATGCACAAAATCCAATATTTTTTAAGTATATAATAATTTTTTACAACTTATTTCTCATATTCAGTGATATTGATATTATGTATAATATTCAGTGAAATATAAACTTCGTTATAAATCCAACTGTATTAAACAATAATAGGAAAATATTAAGTTTCACATATTTTACAATAGAATGTTATAGTCATAATTTTAAAATCTGTTAAGTTTGTAGCAACAATTTTACTTTGCCATGAACCAAATGAACGGTATACTTACGATGCCAAATGTGAACGCATTTAAATTTTCAATCAAATATTTATAAATCATATATTTAGATAAATTTATATTTTAGTGTTAATAGCATTCTGACGATATTGTTCATGATGAACGCTCAAAAATCAAGTTTGATTTAATTACAATTAACAAGTTCTTATACATTTTATATCGTCACTAGGCTATGTTGTGTTGAATACAATCATACATATCTGTTAAATTAAGTTGAAATGGGTTTTATTAGGCAACTTAAACTTAAGGAAAAATAAATAGGCAAATTATTTCTGTAACAGCCTGTATACAACAATATGGAATGTCCTTTTGGACAATAATATTTTCAGCCAGTAACCTTTGAAATGCCCTTTGGAAGTGAAAACGGGTCACGAGAAGATAGCACAAAGTATAGCACTTATAACTAGTTCAATTGTGGCAATTTCAATATATCACTTCGTTTAAGAGACTATTTTTATATCAGCAACGGTCTTGGCAGATTTATAAAGGATAGGAAGTGGAGAGGTATTGAACGGTCGGGTTTAAATTGCGATCGTGTATCAGCCGTACGTGACCCACGCTTTATTTCCAACCTCGAATTACATTTTGTTCATAAAACCTTTTTGTTGTCTTATCTCAGATTGTTCGACTTATTTTTACATGCGAAAATATTCGAATAGAACTCTTATTATGCTTTAATTAAATTCCGTATTCAAATTGCGTATTGAATTAAACTTTTTCTCTTTAACAATTAAAAGTTTATGTCTCCGTTGTTAATTTTACGGCTGCTTCCTTAATGGTAAAGTAAAAGTTTTTAACAATTGAAATAAGTGGACAGGCTGTTACAGATTTAATAAAAACCGAATACTTAGTTCCAAGATAGTAAAACATAATAATTAGAATAAATATATTGCATAATGTGGTTGTGATCATAGCGGTGATTGCCAATCCATTTAAAATTAGTAAATTTAACATAGTTGTATATAATAAGTAGCTATTATAATGAAAAAATAAAATTTGGAGACTTGTACAAATTGCTCACAAATGTAAATTTTTAAAACGACTGATCGATCAAGATTTCTCATCGACTGGTAGTTAGAGTAACGTAATTGTTAAAATTATGTATAAATAACTCAATAAGAGTTAGGAGTAGGTTCGATAAGTTTGGATAAGGCTAGGAACTGCTGTATCACCTGTTTTAACTATCGCTCGATGTTCTAGAAATCATTAAGTAACTCATTTTTATAACAGTTTTGCTGTATACATGTAAAATTGTTCACCAATCGGCGTTAAGTAGCTACCGAATAAATTGTATTTATTAATGTAAATGTTAAATTTGTATATATTGAACGTGATGTGGATGGATATATAATAAAAAAACACTTTTATTACAAAATTTATATAGATTTTTATTTATAGTGGAGTCTTGTCTCTGATCATTGTTATTACTTATTAGTCTTAGTTTCGTGTTGTAAAGTTTTTATTTGCAATGTACACCGCTGACGTTATGTTCACTCCACTGAATTTTGATATTGATACTGCTTGAGTATATTATTCTTGTCGCATGTCTCGCTTCGCTTTTAATGTTTCTAACTTTTATAATAATGTTCGCTATCCGCTTTCTGCTTATTGATTCGTCCTTTTGATAACCCTCATAATTTATTTTCTTTAATCATCCTCACTTCTGAGTTACTTATATTTCCTGATTTCATTTAATTTTGTGCACGTCCCTTTTTTGGCATGAAGTAAGCGATCACGGCACCTATTGATTTACAAAATTCTACAGTATCGAACGTTTCGAACAAAATTATTTGAGATCAGTGACGAGATTCTACTTGATTTTTCCCTTCAATTCCTACTTTCATTGTCTGCATCTACGAACTTCGCGTCTCGTTCGTACGGATCTTCTGCATCATGCCGCCGACGCGAGTGCATGGAGCCGGGACGGTGCTGGGTGGTGTCGGATAACCCGTTGTATCGCATATATTCACGTGTCTGTTCTTTTCCCACTAGAATGCGCGAAGGAATTGCACTTGTACGACGGGCGATGCTATACGCGTTGCCCGGACGGCACGTACGCCAGCGAAATCCTTATGGAGCGGTCGTCGCGGCGCCGCAACCTCACCGCGCTGGAGCCCGCGCTCGTCAAGCGGCACGGTGACGTCACCGCGCCCGCGCTCGAGGCGCTCGACATGGAGCCGGCCAACAGCTCGGCGCCGCGCATCTGCCTGCCGTGCCACTACACGTGCGCCACGTGCGTCGGCCCACACAACACCCAGTGCTCCTCCTGTTTAGACGACGCCCAACTCTACAACAAAACGGACGTCGAACCCAAATTCTACTGCTACCCGAACACGGTTCTGCCGCAGATATCCGACGCCGATTGGCATTACAAAGTGAACATTATCCTTTCGATAGTCCTCGTCGTATTCGGGACGGTCACCCTCTACGTGATAGTGACCTGTTTGCAGAAAACTTTCTGTAGTAACCATTATAATGATAATATAAAAGTTGCGTACAGGGAATTGGCGGTAGACGACAAACTCCAGACGGCTCTGGAGATCGAGGACGAAATACACAAAGCGATTAATAACGGAAGCGACAGTGAATCCGAAGACGACGATTTACGTTTATAGCAGTTGTTAACGTTTAACCCTGAGTATTACGAATTAAATACGAATTTAAGTGATCAATGAAATTACATACAATTTAATATACTCTATGAATTTATTAAAAATTGAATTAAATCGCCGTTTTTGTATAAGATTTTCGAATTTATCGTATAATTAAATCCAAAGACCTGTGGAATTCAATCTCTCGGTCTATTTTTCTACTGCACTAAAATTGCTTTAACTTTCTCTAGGTTTTTAAGATAAAATCATGTTTACAATGTAAAAACATCACATTCCAAATCGTGTAAGTCTTAAGGAACTACATATATACTTTTTACTTTTTTATACCACAACACTTATAACTGAACAAATAATTTTATTTTAAATAGGTGCTAAAATGTGAACAAAATTTTGGTTATGAATTAAATGGTTGTTCACCTAATTCCACACCGTCCAGTTAAATCATATTTCAATTCTTCTTTTCATTTTCCAATTCTTTTTGTAGCATTTAATTGTAAAAGTTATTTTAATTATTTTGCGGCCCGATGGTAAAAAGACTACCGTAAATTTATGTAAGAAATGTTTAAAACATTTGCTGATGTTATTAATTATCACAAGTACGTAGAGATTTGGCTGAAAATATAAAACGCATTTTTAATTACCCGACTACTAAAGTGTACATTAGTCATTTTCCCAACGGGTCACAAGTTAAAAATGTAGTGTGATGCATAATACTTAATGATAATTTTGCTCAAGTGGCCATTTAGGTAAGTAGGCTGAGCTCTGTACGGTGTAAATATATTTTATGTATATAATTAAACGAGTTCCTATTGAATGATTGTTTTATTTTTTATACTTATTTTGGAAAATGATGCTGCAAGTTGTACGAGCTGTCGTCAATGATGGATCTCCTGACTGCGGGCTGCATGAAGTATGGTAATTGGTAGGTATTAAGTTAAACCCAGTGCAATAGTATTATATAATTTATAATGATATAAAAGATTGGATGATTGGTATAATATTAAGCTTAAATAACTGATAAAAACTTCAGTGGCCAACAAATAAGAATGGCGCTTTGTCAATCTAATAATAATTAATTAGTTATGACGTAAAAGTCACACCCTTAATTCTACAGAAATAAGGATTCATGCTAATTCCATATAATTAGGACATGTTTTTTTATTTGTAAAATAATCTTAACACAGAAAATGAAATAAGTAACACAGTGCTTTTAAATTTGTTCACATCATTAGGGCGATATACTAGTCGAACTAAACTAACTTAGGCTCTGGAGAGTTTTATTTCCAACACCGTAATGCCAAAGAGAATTGTTATTAGAAACTCGAACACACACTAAGGGCGATCAATAGAGCTAATGTATTGGGTATTAGAAGATTTTTTACAGAATAAACTATGCTAGATGCGACCCTTGCTTTAGAATATAATATTTTGTTCTGTTCTTTCTAATATAAGAAGTAAGTGTAGCCAATACTATTTTGTGCTAAAGTGCTAAAAAAATACTATCACTTATATATATTAACTAGCAATGCCCTGCGGTTTCACCCGCATAGATAGCGATATCGTTACAGTGAAAAGTCTACTATATAGGTCAGACTATAGGTTTAATTTTTAATCACATGAAAATCACCTTTAAATACCCCGTCCCGCACTACGGCCTTTTTTTTTTGTTTTAGTGGGGAAATCTTTCATAGATACCCACGGACTCCGGGGCCGTGGGTTATGTCGGATTCCTACCGACCAAAACCCCACTGTGTTCCGTCAAGACGCATATTGGTAGAATTCCTCCGTGACCCCCGCACTACGGCCTGCTCGAACAGTATACCTACTATTTTCTGTAGATTGACACTTTTAAAAATTCGTTATATCTTTTGAATGGAATATCCAATTCTTTTCATTTAAAAAGTATTTTGCTGGTATTGAAACAGTCTATAATAAAACATCATTTAATGGGATAAGGATTAATATAATATATGTATGGATAACATGGTTTGATTACTGTCGGCACTTCTATTTACTTTGAAAACGTAAAAAAGTTATTGTAGTAACATAACTACTGAAGATGGACATATGGTATCGCGGACTTTCTTGTAGATATTGATCCATTCTATAATACCGTAGAACATTTTTTTGTTCTATCTTCAATAGATTCCGCAGCGCACGCGATGACAGAAGTTTTATTGAGGATTTTTTTACACCTTGGGTTACATTATTGCATTTTTGGTAAGGATCTCTAATTTTTTTGAAAATGCAATACAGCCTATGTTGCTCAGTAAAGATGCAGCTTTCTAATGGTGAAAGAATTTTTGAAATCGGTCCAGTAGTTTATGCGTGAAAACGATACATACATACATACATACATACATACATACTTACAAACTTTTCCTCTTTATAATATTAGTATAGATTATTATCAAGTCATGCATTTGTTTAAATTTCTGGATATTCTGTTTTACATTTGAACCAACAACCAACTCAATATCTTTTACATTGCATAAATATTTTAGAAACGTATACCTACTATCTACTACTATACCTATATGTATTAGCGCCTTTATCCCTATAATATAAGATGATATTAAATCACATCCATTTGATTTATGTCCGTTATTTGTCGCATACCCTATCTGGATTTAACCTCGGAAATACGAGATTCCTCCCAAAAATGCCAATAATTACACAGGGGAGTGAAATATTTTACGCACCCCGTAATTTATCCGACCCTCTCATAAGCTTAGTTCAGTCGGGCGTAGAGGAATGAAATAAAATTACCGAACCCCCAGTTGGAACAAACGGGGCTATTTATTTTTATAATACTATTTTTATTCTCATCACCGATGTTTAGGGAAGTGGAAGGAAATGTAAAGGAAATAATGATACAAATGTTTTAACCATTATTTATCGATTTGAACGGAATTTAAGGCTATGATTCTAATTATTATTTTATGCTGCGTGTCTATTGAAGTCTCTGACTCCCAAACCTCTTTAATAAGAACCTCTTTGTCAGTATTGGTAGGCATGCGATAGGTATTTGGCACTTTGGGCTTGAAACATGATTTTGTAAAATATTATATTAATGATATACCCTAAGACAGGTGGGGTCTGACAAAGGGTTCGATCGTGACATCCCTTGTGTGCACACTATTAAGAAAGGGTCTTTACACATTAATATAATTTGCGGCTACACTATAATATGTTGAAGGTCACATAAGATGATTGTAATAATGTAATGGGTTCACTATATCTGTGTTAATATTTAATATTTCGCTTTTGAAAGACATATAAGAATAGATTAATCTGAAATTTAAAAGTACGTAGTCCGGACCAATTCATGTGCGAATAAAAAAGCTAGACATCAGGACTCAGGTCAATCCCAAAGGGAAAAATAAACTTTACAGAGCAGGAAATTTATAAATCAATAAAACAGAGTCTGGGGTAAAAATGAAAATATAGAGACTAGAGAGGAATATAAAAAATTAATATCTAACTAGTTAGGTTAGTTTGTACGTAGATATGTATAAAGAAAAGAAGAACCTAGAACTAACTAACTACATAATATTTACTCTAAAACTTGTCACAGAAATATATTTTTTAAATAATATTGAACAGATTTTTATAAAATAGTTATTAGCTTATAATATACCACCTATAACAGCTGATAATATAAAAGGTAGGTATCTTTAACAGTCGCATAGCTTTCAAAGGTTACAATTCAGAACTCAGCAGTGACATGTTGATTTTATTTGCTCCGATAGAGAGAAAACTACTGTAACACACTAGTTGAAAAGTTAGACAACGATGTCGGCAAAGTTCTAATGAATTGGACGCAACAACCGGTATCGCGTGACAATGATTTTCTGCTGAACCGTATTTTGCGATAACTCATTTTCATGATTTGCAATTAGTTCGCTTCTGTTATTGATACAGAGAAAGGTGACTTTTGAATTCAGCTTTTTTCAATTTTTTCGCCATTCTTTTATTTTGAATTGAATTGAATACCTAGCAAAGCAACTTCGCATCAAATAGATAAATTGATAAAATGGCAACATTACCTATTATGCAAAAATATCATACCTATTGAGAACTAGCTATTTTTCTTTTGATGATTATAGAACATAGTTGATTCTGAATGATAAAAAATCTACAAAAAATTAAAAATAGGAACGTGGGAGAGAAAATACATTTAAGAATTTTATTTATAGCCGATTCAGGTAGGTACATAGCTAACATACTTACGAAGGCTTTTAACTCACCTCACAAATTAAATAACAAAATTAATATATACGAACATAAAATTTCATATAAAAAGAAACCATATTCGTATTGAAGTATAAGTTTAGTTGGTAACGTAACTTCTCCTTTCTAGTAAAAATGTCAATTTGCTTGAACACAGCGGCTTTCAAGGAAAGCTATTGTTGTTTACGGTTTCCAGAGTGCAATACAGATAGAGGTAACTTTCACGAGGAATTATTTGTGAAATTGTACAAAGAATCTTTTGTTGAAGGGTTTATTTTGTTATTGTGTAAGTTTCATCAATTTAAAGTTACAATAAAAGCATAACATTTATGATTTAGGTACAATAAAGATAACAGAATTCCGAATAATTATACCTAATAATAAATTCTCCTTGGCAGATCCCTTTCAATTATCTCGCTCTAAGTTTAAAAAATTAATACTACAGCTAATTGACCAAAATTTGTAAAGAAATTCACAAACAACACACACACACTCACACACACACTTACAATCACACTTGTACTCACTCATACTTATTGTTACCTTTTTATTTAACTATAATTATATATAATATTATATAATATAGGGTTTGTAATTGTTAATATCGTTCTTTATCTTTATACTTTGCTCACTCACAGTATTATGATTGTTATTGGTGTACCTTTTAATTGGCGTATTGAATTGTTAATGTAATACCTAGTGTAAGTTTAGCTGTAAGGTACCTTTACATAAATAAATAAATAAATAAATAAACATAATACGCCTTTTTAGATTTTTATTTCAAAAGTTTTCGTAAAGTAAAAGTTAATAAAAAACCTCTTATTATTTTCGAGTACCTAATTTAATCATTTCACTAAATGTTACTTATGAAAGTAAGGTTGACACAAACTTGAAATTAATTAGATTCGATCGGTTTCACGAACACATTGTTAGGTACCTATCTATAAAATAAGGGCGAATATCTATTCGAAGAGCAATTCCGAAGTCAGTCAATTAGCCCAAAGTGCAAGCAACAAGACTAGGGTTCCTCTATTATTCAATGCATAAGTTCTGATTTGAACTCCCGCCAGTAATTAAGCGGCAAGCTTCTTGCATGAACTTTATAAATTAGTGATGCAGTGTCAGATTCTGGGTGCACCAATCTGCTGCATAAACGTTACAAAATCTGATATAGTAAATTACTTTGGGACGGTTATTAGATTTGTGTGGGAAGATAACTCTGGCTTATGCATACATAGCTGTATATTGCCTTGGCAGAAACATGATATCCGTTTTAAGGCAGAATATAGTGACTTTTACTTCATGGTCTAGCGTCTATCCAAGGCATAATGAAATACCAACCTACCTGGATAATTTTATTTACACTTAGGATGTTTATTTTAATTTTTAATTCATTACAATCTGAAAAAGAACTCAATATGTAGGTAGGTACCTACTACCTACTTCTCTGTAAAAATACATAAAGGATAGAGTAGGCATATTTAAAAAAATCTAATTTATAAATCATTTGAATGCTACAAACTAAATATTAAATAGGCATCTAGGTATATTTTTAGATGTAGTATGTAGTAAAATCAGTGCCACGTTCCAGGTTTACATGACGTGTTTCAATTATTTATAACAATAACATTCACACAGCAGCATACTGAGTGAAATAATAAAGTTTAACCCACCCCGTGATATATAAGACCCACGCAAAGCAAACGTGACGGGATGTCACACTGTATACCTATATTTTTATTTAACAATTGGTGATGCGAAAGTGTTCTGTGTAAAATTCTCTGTGATATATGGATAGCACGTTTTATTTACAATGGTCGATTACAGTTTTTTTCTCTAACCGCAGTTATGGCAAAAAGGATTACTTTTGAATAAAAGTAGGTTCTGTATTTTGAAGCTTGTCCGAGTATAATCCATACTAATATTATAAATGCGAAAGTAACTCTGTCTGTCTGTCTGTTACTCAATCACGCCAAAACTACTGAACCAATTTGCATGAAATTTGGTATGGAGATATTTTGATACCCGAGAAAGGACATAGGCTACCTTTTATTGCGAAATATGTACCACGGGCGAAGCCGGGGCGGACCTCTAGTAATTAATAAGTTCTTTATAAAAGGGCAACACTAAAATTTATTATTGAATGAAAGTAACCCTGTATAAACTCGTTACTCGATACTCAAGTAGGTATCCGGCCAAAGTCCCGGTAAAATATAATTAGTCTAGCCGTTTCAGAGATTAGCACACAAGTAGGTACCTTCCTACCTAAATTTGTGAAAATAGCATGTATATTTTGGCAATTAATTAAAATCGTAGCCCGTATGAAAGGAGTTAATATGAATTCGTGAAAGCAATTTAATTCATCGGAACGCAGAACGGGATTAATGAAATTTCCTAGAAAGAGCCGTAAGTTTGCTACATGCGGTGCCCACGTATAAATTTAAAATATTAAATTACAAATTGAACAAGTTAAACTTTCTAATAAACAACTTAAGCATCATCACAAATCCTTTGTAAAAGCGGAGATCCTCTAAACAACTCACGCTAATTGACTCTGACAGCCAACTCCATATTTATTACAAAAGCTTTAATGCCTAAACCCCAAATTCCTTTTGCTTCAGGAATTTTCTATCAATATTTCGAGACTATTTAAGCTATAAGTTTAATTGAATTTCCTTTCAAGAACAAACTTCGTTTATTTCATCGTCATACCTATCGACTAATTGAGTATTTGAATAAAAAAAAATTATTGATTTTTTTTATGTATTTTGAAACTTTATTATCAATAATATTGATATTTAAGGAAAATAACTTCAAAAATAATTTTTTTCCGTTAATTATAAGCAATTAAAAATTGATGAAATCTAAATTAGAATCACGTGACTACAAACGCGCCATGACTGGTCACCATAGTTGTGACGTCATAATGTTATAGCTATTAAGTACATAGCGTTTACGGCTATTACACGTGACTAGACAATAATATTGAAAATTTATTGCTAAGATGCGATTTGTTTGTTGGTTCCGAATTAGTTAGTTAGTTACGAAAATAATATTCTTGATGTTGATATATTTATGATCACCGATTTTTGTCAGGAGTTGCCTTTGTAGTATTCGTACAAAATGGTACAAAACGATAACTTTTGAGGTTCGCCATTTTTAATATAAATTTAAATAATATAATTAACAATTAATATAATTAATATGTAATTTAATAATGACAACAAAATTAAATAGATCAAAACACTGTATTTATTATTAACACGCTTTTATTAGCTTCACCTGTATGTTTGTATATAACCGACTCCTTTCGAAGTTTCGACCCGATTTTGACCCACAAATTTTGAACACTTATCAAGGTCCGATGACAATACAATAATATCATAAATTTTATCCTTTTATACTGATAAGGATCGCCAGGATCAGCTTAAAACCATGGCTTAAAACATATTATGTTTGTAAGTAACCAATTCTCCTTTCGATTAGATTTAGACCCACTATAAACCGACGGATTTAATTTAAATTTTGTATACTTATAAAAACCCGGTAACAATGCAATAATTTCATGCATTTATCTTATTATCCTGTTTAGTTTTTCAAACTATATTTATTTTTCTATCAACTGCAATGAGTGAAAACTAACATTATGACGTCACACGCGCTCGGGTGACGCTTCGCGAGTTGTCGGCGTGTCTTCGGTACTGGATTCAAAGACTAATTTTTATTTTGAAATAACTTTTGAATTATTGCAAAAAAAATAAAAATAAAAACAGTTTTGTTATAAAACTAATATGTAATCTTTCCATTTATCACAAAAAAAAATTTCATTCAAATACTCAATTGTGGTTTTCGATTGACGTAGCTGTAGGTATCTACGTTCACTTTTAATAAAAATGTTTATAAAACATGCCTTTTATTTGCTGCCAGACATAACTAATACGACAAATCAATATGGACATCGAGAGGTAATTCATGAAATGTATAAAATTTATATTTAAAATATCTTGTTAAACAACAAAGTTATATGAAAATGTCCTACATGTAAAACCGATAACAACCTTTTCTTTGAGGGTACCTATACTAAAAATACTTATATTATCAGCCAAATTTCATCGTATTGTAACAAACAATTGTTGCCAAGTACCTATTTCTGTAGGCATAGTTTATGTTTATAGTTCATGGAAAAATAGGAAACTAGATCAGATAAATGAGTTAAGTGCTATTCAGGTCAAACTTATTGAACCCAATACTTTCGATACCTTTTGAGATAAATATATTTGTTTATTAATATCTTAGTTATTATGTTCATCTCTAATTATTTCATCTGTAGTTTTTATTCCACTCGAAAATATTAAATGAACTAATTTCTTATTTCTATGTACGTCATAGTACATATATGGCCTAGCTTTCTTTATGAATTAGTTTCAACGAGATTTCTTCATAATATATCTATCCAAGCACACCCGTACCTATTGCATTTCACAGGCTGACATTTAAACAGTGCGTAGGCGTCAGCTTTGTAACTACAATATCAAATTAGTGGCCATTTTACTCCAAACATTAGAAATGAAGATTAGAAATAGCAATGTGACGGGAAACAGTAAATTGAAACGGGTATAATTTGATTAAGGCTGGACAAGCGTGGCAGATTTGATTACAAGAATGGGCCCAGTTTGTGTTCGATAGCCGCATGCCAACAAACACTGTGAAACATTGTTGGGGTGTTCAAAGTATCTGAATATCTGTGCATCTATTTACATAAACAAGAAAGGTTAAGATATAAGGCCAATCGACGAAACACTATGAAAAGACCTTTAAAGAAATGTTGTCCTCCACGAACGGAAAACTAATATATGTAGAAAAACATAACACACAAACAACAACAAACATAATAAAAGATGTTGCAGACTTTTTTTCTATTTGATTATAATTAAAATAAAATTCAAGCTTATTCGTCACGACATAAAATGTTGCAAACTTTTTGCCAAAATGACTCAAACAGTTTAAAATATAATGTTGTAACTGTGCAAGTTTAATAAAATGGTTTGTTCACAAATAAAATAAATATTTCAATTACTTAAAAAATATTTCAAGACTTCCTAGTTTCGCAATCCATTGCAGTTTTAAGAATTGAACTAAGTCGAAAAAGAGACAAGCGTGAAATCAAAATACAAGCGCTATCCATTTGTCTTTACTGCAATTGATTTTCTTTCTTTTTATTAGAAACATTCAAACGACAAAAATTTATAGACTATGAATTGTAACTTAGGTACTTGAAGTTACTTTTAGTTATATTTATTTACTACTAAGTAATAAAAATAGAGATTAACCAGTGATATATTATGTAACTTTTGTTCACAAATTGTGTACCTACGCGTTATTTATTCTGTGGTAGATTTAAGGACTAACTTTTGTGCGATTTATTTGCCCAACTTCTTATCATTGTGTGAAGTTTTCGTCCTAATAATACTTGTGAATTCAGTATGTTTCTCTTTTCATATTATTATAATGATACACCGGTATATTTTTAAAGATAGAAACGCATCATCTTCCCATATATTGCAAAGATTTTCTTGTATATGTATTTTCAAACTCAGCAAAACAACGTCTACCTTTTAGATTAATGGCGTGCCATACCGGATCGTAAAAAATCGGAATGCCGGACAGTAAAATTCCTTGTAGTGCACAAACGCCCTAAGGGTGAGGATTTATTTTAACTGCGAAACGATAATTTGATGAGAAAATGCTCATTTATATAATGATTTTTTAAATTAATCAAAGAAAAAAAGTCTAACCTAACATACATAGAGACTAAATGATATAATAAAATATTATTTACGTACAGCACAATGCCTTCGCCAACACTTCCTTATCGGAACAATCTTTCTTATTCGGCAAGATCCTAAGCCTATTTATTATCTTGGATTCTTGGAGTAAGTAGTGGGTATTGTGAAAATACACGCACAAAAGCTGAGCAATAAATCTTTATAAATATTCGCGAACTATGTTATATTTGATAGAACAGTGCAGGACTTAAGGCGAGCTGCCAATTCTTTGGAAGCTCGGACTTTTTTTATTCAAATAACCCTATGGTTTTGGCTATGTTCTATGGACGTTTTTTTTTGAGGCTATTACTGTAGGCACGGCGTTTCGCTGAGCTTTGTGGTAGAAAGAAGAAGTAAATAATTTATTTATATATAATATGAATATTATAAATAAATTGTTTATTGCTCTACATCTTATTTTATTATTCCCAGAATTAATAAATAGGGACGATATATATATAGAGAAGCTTTTCAGCATCTTTCTTAACTTTTCATTGTCTACAAACAATAAAGAAAACGAAGACATACAACTTATTATTTCACCAAATCACAAAACATTATAAAAGTCGAGTGACAAGGAATTATTCTTCTTCATAACGGAAATCGAGTCAGTCCCCACAGACACAGATAATGTAAAATTTTTCATATTCCTTATAATTATCTACTGTAAACGGAAACTTTGTTGGAAAGTTCAATAAGGGCCGCCCGGGGACTATTACAGTTTCGGTCAAAAGTTGCAACTTAACGTAATTTGGTCCAGAACTCAATTAAAAACTTTTAGCAGCCTCAACAAGAACCCATTTGTATATTAGGAAACAAGGGTTTTACTTAATAACTACAAAGGTTAATTACTATTTATTTTAGTCAGTTAAGAACAAAGGTTAGGAAAGCACTTTGCTGTAATCATAGACTTACTTTTGTTTGTTCAAGTTTTATGATTAATCATAAGAAGAGAGAAGACCGTACGACATTGTTGGAAAATTCTTTTATTGAAATATTTTTCTTTGTAAAAGACATATTTATTGCCTACCACCGCATTAAATGGTGGACATTATATAGTTGTATCTGTGTGTACCAAAGTAAAATATAGAAGGTAAAAATAAGGTATCTAACAAGTGTACATGAAATAATTATATGGGTGGTCTGTTATAAATTGTATAAATGTATTATCACCAGAGGTTATTCTCGAAGGGCTCTAAATTCCGACAGAATCCGACATCTTCACCGACACATTTAAATTGATTTTGGAACAGTGCAATAAATCCACGTATATTGACGTTAACTGAATTACTTTGCTCATTCCTAATCTTACATCTACCATCATTAATAACTCAATCGAAAAGATTTTCTTAAAAAAGTATGCAATCAAAAGTGTAAGAAAAGCAAAATGGAAAACCTACCCTACCTAGACAAAAATTAAAAAAAAAGTTATATTTACACAATTTACTAAGGATTTATACTGTCAACAATTCTTCAGTTAAGAATATTACCTTTTTCATTCATAACATTCTGAAAGTTTCATCACATAAAATCTCCATTAATCTTCCCGTTAAGAAAAGGCAGGAAAAATCTTGCTTATTGTCTCCTCCCTCAAAAGGAACTAGGATACGTCTCAGTGGAATCGAGGATAGAGGTTTCTTTGATGAGAAACTCTATAGGTAACATAAATGCAAATATTAAAAGAGCTGAATGCAAAAGCCGAAGTCTAATCATCTGAAAAGCTCATTCAATCTTTCCTTTCACGAGCATCGACCGTAAACAGATGCATTGCTGCATAGTAATCACGTTCCAGCAGGTGTATTAAATACCGTCCAGCTTTGAACTGAATTCATATAATGGCACAGTTCTGCTTAGATTGAGTTTAAGGCTCAGGATCTTCTTATATGTTCATTAGAATAGTAGCTTTCCGTCCGCGACCTCGCCCGCTTTGCCTAAAACCTTAAATATTATATTATATACCTACACATTAACCTTCCTCTTGAATCACTCTATCTATTAAAAAAATGCCACAAATCCGTTGCGTAATTATAAAGACTTAAGCATACCTACATAACACAGCTACATAAGGATATTGGGACTGAGAAAGCAGCGACTTTGTTTTATACTATGTAGTGATAGTGATCATCTAACAATCATATTTTATAATAATTTGATTATATTGCGAATGTTAGTAAATTAAAAATCACGATATAATGACTGAAATTATCTTTCAGATATTTAGCAGAGAAAACTATTAAACTGTCACGAATTATGTGCAAAGGGTGCAAAAATACGAACTTATCTACAGGGTGTCCCACTGCTGGTATACTAAGCTCAAAGGAGGTTATAGTTTTGCATACGCTGAGTACGTAAAAAATACTTATAAAATTCCAGACGCATTTTTTTTTCAAATAGATGAATTCTTAAAACTCTACCACCAGCACGTGAGCTATCGTTTAAGATTATGTTTTCATAGTCAAAATGCTCACATTAGAGAAGCGGTATATGCCGGCTGCGCGAAGCTAGAGAAGAAAACATGGATTTTCAGGAAAAATTTAGAAAAAAAATTTGACGTAATTTTGTTATTTAAGTATTTTTAACGTGATCAGGGTATGCAAAACTACAAGTCCCTTCGCGCTTAGTATACCAATAGTGGGACACCCTGTATATTATACTATGCATATCGTTGAAAAATAAATATTTAATTTATTTATTTATTTATTTATTTATTTAGGTACATCGACAGATCGCGCATACAACATTCCTTAATAATAAATACAAAGTAAGAATATTCTAATGCTTGACCCTATTATAGATGTACACAGCATTACAAGAAAAATAAAGATAAATGTAGTTAATGAGGATGGTTTATACAACTAAAGTAAATAATATTGATTCAATATTGCTTAATTCTAAAACGTGATCTGATATGATCTCTGCAGTTTTCGTTTAAACATTGGCAAAGTATCGTGGAAAATATCAAGGTTCGGATCTTTAGTGAGGAATTCATTGTAGGTTCTTAATAAGCGAAATACTGGCGAGTTTGAACCGAGAGTTGTTCTGCAAGTTGGAACGCTGAAAGTTCGGATAGGCTTTCTGGGAATCGAACGGGGAACATTAAACATAATGCTATTGAGCAAATCTGGGCTTTCGATTGTTCCGTTAACCAATTTAAACAAAAATGTTAAGTCAAGGGTGACTCTTCTGTCGTGAAGTTTATCCATTTTGAAAAAAGCTAATCTATCAAAGTAAGGGCGTCTGTGCGAAATGCCAGGTGAAATAAAGGCAAGATACCGAGTGAACCTACGCTGTACAGCTTCCAGTCGTTGAGAGTGAACGGTGAAGTAAGGGTTCCAAACGACACTCGCGTATTCAAGAACGCTGCGAGCCATACTATTGTACAAAATAATCCGGGTACTATTAAAACGGAAACCTTTTGTGTTTCTTTTCAAGAAACCAACCATCTGATTCGCCTTTTTAACAATTGTGTCAAAATGCGAATTAAACTTCAAGCTCCCATCAATCACAATACCCAAGTCCCTCATCTCTTTGACCTCTTCTATTTGAACACGATTAATGTTAAAATTAGATTTAAGTACATTTTTATTCCTAGTGCATATAAGGTGAAAACATTTTTTTGGGTTTATAATCATTTTGTTTGCTTCACACCAAGTTTGGATATTATTTAGATCGCTTTGAATCAATTGTGCGTCATAAACTGAATCGACGACTTTATAAAGTTTTAGATCGTCAGCAAATAGTGAGACTTGTGAGTTTTTAATGGCAATAGTTATGTCGTTGATAAATATGACGAAGAGAATAGGGCCTAAATGTGATCCTTGAGGCACGCCTGAAGTTGCCTGGTATGATTTAGAAGTATAGCCGTTAACTGATACTACCAAAGGCCTTTCTCTGAGGTACGATTGAAACCAATTAAGAAGGGGGCCCGATATTCCATAGGATGATATCTTTTGTATTAAAACTGAGTGGTCGACTTTGTCAAAGGCGCTTGCAAAATCTGTATATATAACGTCTACTTGCTTCCCTCTGTCAACATCATAAGAAAGGTTTGAAATAAATGATACCATGTTTGTGTGTATAGAGCGTCCTTTAACAAAGCCATGCTGGTGGGAAGATATTGAGTAATGAATATGTCTGGAGATGAGCGGAGTTAGCAATGACTCGAGAATTTTTGGAAAGCAGCTTAAAATAGCGATTGGTCGATAATTACAAACATTGCTACGATCGCCTTTTTTGTAGAGTGGAATTATCCTAGTATCTTTCCACGAGGATGGAAAGATACCCGATCTTAATGAATTATTAAATATCAATGATAGTGGAAGGGCGAGAACTTTGGCACACCGTTTAACAAAGAGTGAAGGTATTTGGTCTGGACCCGGACCTTTATTGTAGTCAAGTTTCTGAATGCATTTAAGTATATCTTTCTCAGAAAAGGAAACATTTGAAATATTATAGTGGTTCAATGAGGAATAATTTATATGATTTGTCTGACTGGAAGTGGGTGTATACACTGACTGAAAATGCTCAGCAAATAAATTCGCTATTCCAGGTCCAGTAGAGGTTGCAGAATCACGTAGATGCATTTCGGAAGGTATAGACGAATTTGTTTTAGCTTTATCCTTAAAATAGCGCCAAAATTTTTTAGGATCTTTTGCTATATTGGACTCTATAGCATGTTTATAATCACTTATACATTTATTGGTTAACTTTTGACATTGCTCACGGAGTGTTTTATATTCTATGCTATCACGTGGATTATTATATTTAAGAAACCTCCTTCTAACCTTGTCTTTTTCCTTTAAGCGTTTTATTAATGAAATATTCATCCAACTTGGGTATTTAGATTTAAATCCACTTCGTATTGGGACATGTTTCTTAATAGCAGAATTCAAAGTATTGTAAAATGCAGAGACCATATCGTTAACATCTGACAGATTCGATAACTGATCCAGCCAATCAACAGAACTAAGCTCATTGTTAAGTGCAGGATAGTTTGCTCTCCAAAAGTTATGCCTAGGATTGTATTTCGATTTGAGGAATTTAATATCTCGACAGTTATTTAGTGATACTAATAGACATGGATGATTAGAATCGATTCTGGATAAGCTATCGTCAGACTTATAGACAGATATTATACTATTCGATAAATTACTTATGACTAGGTCTAATACTTTCGAATTACAATTCCTAAACTCATTGAACTGATTTAGACTGTTAGATGATAAAAAATCTATTAAATTATGACCCAAAGAACAGTTGTAATTAGATGGAATCAATACATCGCTATGTGAAGTCCTATTCCAATTTATGAAACCGAGATTGAAGTCACCTATTACTATAACATTATCAGCAGTACACAATACTTTATCCAAGCTGTTTAAGAATATATTCAATGTTCCGATATTAACGGGCGGGGGAAGGTAAACAATGCAAATAGCTAACTTAATTGTCCTACCATTTAACAATACCTCAGTCATGACCCACAGATCCTCGCACTCCGATTCCCAATTTTGAATGCGATACGATGGAGTGTCGCGTGATATTGCTAAAAGGACTCCACCGCCATCGTTCTTAATGTAATGTTGTCTATCTCTACGGTAAACTACATATCTTGAATCGAATATTTCGCTATCAGCTATACTGCTATTAAGCCAAGTTTCGGTAAATGCAATGGATTTGTAGTCATGCTGTAGGATTTCGTTGTACACATCATTTGTTTTGGTACGAAGACCGCGGACATTTTGGTAATACACATCGAATTTTAATTAAAGAAATATATAAAACATTTTTAGTTAAGTTACTAATTAATAATATTAAGACTATCCCTGTTGCGTATTTGAAAGGCTTGACTAGACACGTCTTTGCGGACATAGATCTTGCCGTTCCTGACCCAAACGAACTTATAGTTTTTCTCGCGAGCTCTGATTCGAGCTGCTGCGTGAAGCGATTTATTAGTCGGTGTCAAGTGTTCTGATACAAAAACAGGGCTGGGTGCTCCACCAATACCTAAATGATGAGAATTTAGTTTGGCATCAGAGTTATTTTTATTGAAATTTGACACAGCAGCAATAACTGCATCGCGGTGTTGTATATTACGCAGTTTTACTATAACAGAGCGAGGTCTTGCATCATCCTTATTCAATTTCTGGACACGAGTGGCAAACAAGATATCTGCGGGAGCAATGGGGTTATCAACTGTCTTCACTAATTGGCCAATTGTATTCAGTAAATTTTCAGATTTATGTTCAGGAATGCCGTTTATTTCCAAGTTGTTTTCCCTCATATGCTGTTCTATTGTATGAAGTCTACCTGTTAAATCTTTTACTGACGTTTTCAGAAATAGGTTATCTGCTTTGAGATCGTTTATAATAGAAGTTTTTTCTTCCAGCTGAGTTCTAATATTCTCAAATTGTGTATTAATAAATTCTAGACTTTCATGAAAAGAGCTTATCTGCTTCTGTATATCTCCTAGTTGAACCAATACAGACGACTCTAAGGCTTCCTTTAATATTACGCGCAGCCGATTTTCCGTAATATAACAGTCCGAAGTGCCGGTTATACTTTCCAGGTGTTGAGACTTTTTGAAAGCTGAGGCAGCAACTGCACTGTCACTACTAGCGGCATTTGAATCGCTTGACGCCAACAGTTTACTTTTACAGGTAGCGCATTTCCAAGATGATTTATGTTCTGGTATCATCAGTCTAAAAAAGTGGCGGCTCATATCTGCGCATTCTATATCGTACTTAGAGTTGCAGAAGTGACAGGTCAAGTAGTCTTTAGTTTTTATAATATTTTGACATGTTGCACATTTATTCGGAGGAGCCATTATTAACGGGTAAATTCGTTAAACAATTTTCGGTCTCCAAAAAATATAAAAATAAATTAATGCGTCCGTCTAATTGACAAGGTTTGCAACAGCGCTTCAAGCGCTTTACGAAGCGTTCCGTCGTGACCTTGGAGCGTTGTAACGCAGCGACAAGGACGAACTGCAAGTTGCCGTTATTCGCAAATTTATAAAGTTTTAAGTTATAACTCACGAGTTTGCGTCCGTTATTGAGATTATTTTTGCACTGATAGTTCCATGAGACACTGATATTCACGATGACACACTGTTCCAAGTTTAATTATTATTTTATCACGAAATAAGAATTAAATACGAGGAGCACATTAACTACGTGTTATCTCGCGCGACAGCGACTCGACTCGACTTTAATGTATGTGATTGAATATTAATGAGTATTGAATATTGAATGGGGTGCATTTTATATAACCAACAAGGTCCTGACCCTGGTGTTATCGTTCCGTATATTTTTAAAGAAAAATAGGGAAATGTTTTCAAATAAATCGCGTTAAAATAGCACAAATTTCTAATTTACACATTTATTTGTCTAAACCAAACTCCGAATGGTGGAAACAAATAAAATGAACCACTGGAACCTATTTCGTGGTTACTTTTATTCGTTGGGAAACATTTTCGGGTTCACCTCCATGGATTATTTATTAGTTTTATTTTTAAACCTTTGCCTCGTAGCTAGGATAAACTGGCTTTAAAAATTAACTACTGCTTACACGAAATAGCGGTGAACTTTTACAATTTAACCACATGTGATTTTTAGAGAAAATAAATTAGCAACATGTGTAATGAATAAACTTTGTAAATAAAATATAAAAAAAAAACTATATATATGAATTTAAGTTGATATTTTAAAAATGATAAATACGGTTTATCAAAATCGTACCCATCGTACAGGAAGGACTTTGAAGGCAATTTGTAATATTTTGTCTATTTTCGTATTCCTAAGATATTATTAATTGGTTCTAACGATTGACGTAACAATCCACTTACCATATTAAATAAAGACTTACGAGAGAAACGCGCCTAATTTGGAAATGTATTGCCAATCTCGACCACGTGTAACCCCGACGAGCCACAGAATCGTAGATAAAAATAAAATCAAAGTGAAAACTGTATCAATGTGCGGAAAAGCTCGTATTGATCGCGCCCATTTCCTTGAAAGCCTCATAAATTCTTAGCTGGCGTAATAAAAGAAGCATCCGATCACTCATCGTAAAGTCGATACGATTTATAGTGTCGATGGATATAATTCATGCTGTTATCGCCGTGAAATATTATTTTATCGTTCGCTGCTTTGGTGTGAACTTAATCAAAGGGAGCGAAATCAAAGAAAAGTTTTCGAATCGTTTTTATAACATGACTAGCGACCCGCCCCGGCTTCGCACGGGTGCAATGCTGATACCTACTAAATACACTACAGAAAAATTACTGTGAACGTTGTTAAAAACATAGCGGCCCGGCCGGCCGGTACCGCCGCAAATGCTACGTCCCGCAATTTTTAAATCTGTAATATCTTCGAAAATATTCACTTAAATCATACGGTGTAAAGGGCCATATAGATCTATATTAAATGAACAATGTATTCAAGGTATTTAATTGGTTAAGGATTAATGCTGTATTGGTGAAAATCGCTTCGAAAATTAGCTATTATTTGTCGTAAAAAGTAAATGACAAAAAAATGTTATTGTGGGTTATCCATAAGAGATAGACATATACCATCGCGGACTTTTCTGTAGACCTTTTCAATGTGTATAATACTTAGTACATTATTTTGATAAAACTCGTAGGGTTCAGCCTGCGTTTGCAATATAAGCGGAAAAAATGTAATTTTTTACGACATCGCATTAGAAACCTCAAAAATAACAGTACTTCTCCACTATTTAATGGATGTTATTATACATATAAACCTTCCTCTTGAATCACTCTATCTATTAAAAAAAACCGCATCAAAATCCGTTGCGTAGTTTCAAAGATTTAAGCGTACAAAGGGACATAGGGACATAGGGACATAGGGACAGGGAAAGCGACTTTGTTTTATACTATGTAGTGATTTAAAATTTTAGCTCTACCGCTACGTTTGTAGGTGCCTACTTCACTGTAAACGTACTGTGGTATAATAATACTATTACTGATGTTTATTTAATTGATGCATATTCCTTTTTGTGGCAAATATAATAAGAAGTCTGCGTTGGTAGAATATCAGCGTCAACGTGACACCGACATATTATGCTGAGTAAAGTCTGAGAACGCAGTTAATGTTTTGTTTCTATTATTTTATATTATATGTTTGACATTTACTTTATTTTTGTTTTATTATGTAATGAAAACTATGTTTTATTTATAAACTCTGAATGAATATGTCCGTCCTCCGATTTACGAGAAGTCAGAAGACACATAATAACTACATGCAATATTCACCATTTAGTAGAAAAATGACACTTAATTTCAATAAAATTTTATTTTGTTCTGATTCAGGACACTTGGGAACGCATCTGTCTGTCCTCGAATCAAACTTATCATACCATTAGAAAAACGGGACAAAAGAGAACCAGTCAGTCGGGCTTGAATATTAGCAAAAACATATTCAGATATGTATTTAAAATTAATAGTTTATATGTTAGAGTTAAATGTTTGTCTTATATATGTAGTTTGAAGTATTTATAAACACTTTTCTCTCCCTCACTAAATGTTTATCCATACGGCATACCGTATCTTTGTAGCAACGTATTTGAATCATATTTCTTTATTATTCATAACTAATTTACCCGTATCATTTGTTAGTTTGTCTCGAAATAAGGTAAAAATAATGAGCAAACAATTTAGAACCAGGTCAAGGGAAATGTTTGCATAATGCTACGGATTACTCCTAACTGGGAAACAAAAATATAGCGAATTAATGTAAATTGCTGTATCACCTCCGCCGCCGCAACTCCGCCAAAAGGAATTGTCGTCGAGTTATATTTACTGCACTTGTGCTCTGAATAAATTCTATTTAAATTGTCAGTGCCTATTTCAGTGTTTGTTTTGTTAGAAAATAGCAGGAGAAGCTTAAGCTTTTATAGGTATTAATAGCAGAGTTTACTCTGGTGTAATAATATTATATTTATTCAGTCATTATAAATTAATGAACACGTTCTGCCTACTAATTTGTGCTGGTTTATACATTTTCCGTCCTTTGAATTGGTTGTACTAGATCTCTTTGCGATCGCTATAGACCGTAAGTATTTATAAAAAGAGAAAATTCCTTTTAATTGGTCTCGTTTAATGAAAAGTTGTCAACAAATCTATTCCATTCGTCTTTGTCGTTCATAATAATTTATCTTCGTCTCATTCGTTTAATTAATTTGAGGCCAGATTTATTTTACGGGTATTGAGGAAAAACTCTGAACCAAGATCTATGAAGGAAATCTGTTTTTGATTTCTTTACTTTTCAGTAAAGGACGCTTTGACAAATTCTTTTAATGTCATATTGTTAATATTCCAACGTCTTTGTTGGCTAAAAGTTTAGCTCCTAAAAGAAAAAAGAGTAAATTATCTTTATTCTATTTTCCAGAAGAAATAAATTAATTAGGAGCCAGCATGTGTGGAGGGCACGACATTCCGTGTAGGTTAATTTCATTACTCACATATTCACTAAGAGTCCAGGGTCTACTAATGGTATATACGTAATGCTGTTAACTTCATGTGATTATTGTTTTAATATTCAGAGTGGCCTCATAAGAGGATAATTAGAGCTAGGAAATGAGAGTGCAGTAAGTGAATGTGTTTCGGCTTAAACTGAAAATACGTCGGGATTCAAAATAATTTTTAAGCTACAGAATTAGTCAAATTTGCGTTCCAATTAAGATTATTGAATCAAAAAATTTAATGTTGAGTACCTACCCACTTCATTATGAAAAATAAGTATTTCTTTGGTTTCACAAAATAACATGTTGCTCATGTAAAGATTGTGTTTTAACTTTTAATGGCATAATCACATGCGTTGTTGTTACGGTCTTACTGACTTCATCGTATCATAATCCTTTGTAAATGTTAAATTATTCCCTGTTTTTATACAAAGACTTAAAAATTAATTGAGCGAACGAAGATTTTCAAGTAAAAGCACCCTTTGAAAAACACATCCAAATTGACATTCAGTCAGATTAGACTGATAAACGCCAACAATCTTCAACATTAAATTGTTATACTTTTCTCATCGAGATTCCTACATGTCGTCCACATGAAGAAATTTCATCAATATTTACGCAGAAAGTTTATCGTAATGAACGACTCTTGTAAGACGTATAAAACTTTCAGTTCTCGAGAATATTTGTGTAGATCCCTTAATGTTTCAAAGATACACATTATATGAGAATGAATGCCGTAGTCGAGACGTCGTTATCACGATAGCACGAGACGAGCAAATCACCGCTGCAATCTAGGAGAGCAAACGAGTAGATTCAGTTTATCTTGCAATCTTAACTGCACAGTCTTATTGTATTTTTTAAACAAGAATTTCGAAAGAGCTCGTTCAGTTTAATTGAAAACATACAATTGAAGTGGAACTACTGTGTTTTATTTTTATACCGCATCGTCGGGTAGTTTAGATAAACAAGAATTTTTCTACAAAAATAAAATGAATATAAAACTCTTCTTAGTTTTGAAAAGTCTTATTTTTCTGTCTAAAATTCGATTTTCATAACTTTTTTATACGCAAGACTACTAAACCTAACTCCATTATTTAATTACATAATACATATAAGCTAAAGTAGTTGCATAATTGATCTAGATAATACACAATGCATTGATAAGTGCCTGGAGATAGTACACGAGCGTATCCCGTAACAACGGAACATAAAGGAACATCGACTAATGAAATGCCTTGTATAACGAACACTCGCATACTCGACTAATACACAAACGTGTACTAGCCTGGGGACCATGTCACTCTTCGGTTCCAAATTAAACGTAAAACTCTATAGCATAAATCAATGTTTTAACTGGTATCGTCAAAATTTCTATATCTGCTCCATGGTCTATTAAAATATCTATGTTTTTTACTGTTGTTACGTATCAAACGTTTCAAGATAAACGCACTAGTTCTAGGGTTTTTAAACAGAGATGGAGAGCATTTACCAATAACCACATGGTGAGATGACTTCACATTATTTTTTAACGACCACGTTTGTAGGTATATCATCATACTAGGTATATAATATTATTGGCAAATACAAATATTGTTTGTATAAATAAGATACAAAGAATATTTTTTATTCGTCGATAATATTAGTATATTTAAGTAAACAATACTAATCCCCAACTCCACAGTAAAAGCACGAAAGATAGCTTTCGTACAAATCAAATAATATAATATTTATGATTGTGTTTTGTTATCAATGTTTTTGTTTGCTAAGTTCATGATTATTATTTTGTTTGCTTAACTGTCTACGTATTTATATAATAGTATTTTTTATGATTTGAGTGTCTAATTCGTAAGAGTTAAATGTAGTGTTTTGTACAGAAAAGTGTACTTACAAGATAAAAACATAGTCAAAAGATAGAGCTTTTAAGATTTTGAATAGTATAATTGCTTATGAGCTAGGGCTCTTTTGGTAGATATTCTTAATTTATCTTCTAATATATCAGTATCTCAAAATATAAATCAAAACTCTATTGATGAATGTCAAGAAACCAATTTTAATGTTATCTCCTGAAATTATTTCAAACTTCTAACAAATTTTATAATTTTCTTCCCACTGACGTGATTATCATTCAAATACATAATCGCAAACTGAAAATATAAACAGATATTATGTAGCCCGCACGGCGTGGGCATTTCGATGGAATACGTGACTAATACGGGAGTAAACACGCAACTCATTTAGATTCTACTCAATACCGTCCGATTTTATATGATCGGCCGAATTAATTATACTATATTACTATTTGCTGCTCATAATATCAATGCGAATTTGCTTTGATGAGATAATTTTGATTAAATGTGTTCATAGTTTTATTATAGGAGGAACAAGATCAGTTCTTATGTTATTTCAGTAAATATCTAAATACTATCAAGACGTGTGCCTGCAAGCCTTATAATAATTTAATTATAAGGCTTTTGAAATTGAACGAACTTTTAATTTTGAACTTTATACATATCTTCGTCCTTTATTTAGCATAATTGTAACTTAAATAATATATTAATTAATACGTGAAGCCTTCTATAATTGAAAACAAATAACGGAAATTTACTGCAATTGAAAACAATAACATACATTTTGATACATATATACAGCATTAGAAGGAATGTCCGCTACAAAGTACTGTACAATAAACATTTAATACTCCGCTAATATCATTCGAATGACAAATTTTCATACAATAACGGTATTTTAAAGAGCTTATGATAATATTACAAATGTATTTCATTAATTTCAATTACGGACCACGATTGGTTTGGGTACCGGCGGACAAAACCCATTATCACTAATGGACAATTAGCATAATGGCTCGACGAGTGCATCAATACTTATGCAGTTATTTTAACATTACCGCTATTTCACTTACAAAGTATCGAATAACAAACATTACTCCACTCAGTGCGCTCTTTTCAAAGTGTTTGGTGTTTGATTGGCTTTGATAGTGTATAAATATTATAAATTATATTAAGAAGTTAGGGCATGAGGTTTTTGGTTTTGTTTCAAAATTAGGACGAAATAGTTTTAGAATTTAGTTCAGAGCTACAAGGCCGATCACGTAGGTACTTGCCCGTGAAGAAAATAAATGAAAAAGCTGTCAATTGCATACGCAAAATGGAAAATCTCTACTCGTAACACTTTGTATTATTTTGTATGCTTTTTATTTTATACTTTTCATAGTTTAACGAGTTAATAAGACACCGAGAACTCATTCGATGTATTGTGATAATTGCCGCTAATGAGACATCGTAGCGCTGGAAACTTTGCTGAATTTAAAATAGAAAAAAGTATTTTCATACACGCAACAATGTCACTTGTGCTTTTCGTAACCACCGTGTTACGTGTCTTTTCTTTTAGTTTGTCTGGAAGAAATTGCTTCTTTGCAATAAGACCACCATGTATTCACTATTCTTTGGCAATGATATTTGATATTTTTATTTGCCTTGTTTACAAACTAGACTGTACAACGAAATATTTTAATATAAATATGGCGCAGCCGCTCAAAAGAAGGGTTGAATTAATATTATCCTTAAGACTTCGTAAGTAATATCATTCCCATTTTAAAAATATTGAATTTCAAATACACATTTAGTTACCCAATCATCCAGTCGATGGAGCACACAATTTTCATATTGTTTTTCATAAAAGGTAACCCTGTTGGAGGGGCGCAGAAATCCAAGCTCCGTATATAATACTTCTGTGAATATTTTATCTCAAGGAAAACGTGAGATATATATTTATGAGTTACTTCTGATTAAGCTTTGTTATCTTATAAATGGATGAGTACTTAATCTAGTAAAATAATGCCCTAATAATAATCCAATCGATTATAATCTTATAATAGGTTCATTATTGTTCAACCGATGTTTTTACAATGGTTTGTAATTAAGATGACATACCATGCATGTATGCCATCACAACGCGGATGATGTATCAAAATAAATTCTCCCACACAAATATCTGGTTAAATTAGTGCCAAGATGCAAGCCAGACTTGTAAGCCTATAAGGCAATTCGAGCAATCGATAAATATTCCATCTCTTTGGAAGTATGCCAAATCTTTGTGATAGTTTGGCCTTAATTCGCCCAAAGACATAGCTTTGGACAATATCTGTAGGCACTAAATTAACATCTCTAGTCTGGGGCGTTATCCAAGCTATTCATCTTGGCTTATTGCAAAAGAATTGCTAGTTATTGTTTTTTAGATTCAGCGTCGATTGAAATGAAAATGACTGCTTTATTACAACGATGCAGCGTTCCCTTTTGTACATCCTTTCAGTAGTGTACTAGAATCTGAATGTAGGTAATTAATAGACCGTAGTTATAAAGGTACCATACATTCATCGTAACTTCTTTGTAGAGTATCTTTTAAAAGGATAGTTACCTAGTAGTATACATCATACTGTATATTGGTTAGGGAGCCAGGTGCAAATTTGGTTAACTATTTCCTCTCAAGAGATAATTCGTCAGACGCATGAGAGTATAGTATTATAAAGCCTCGTGAACGGCTACAACCGCTCTTCCCCCCAACCGAGCTCCAGCTGACGTTCACGAGGCTTCATAATACTATACTTTGATGCATTTTACTAATTACCGCTTGAGAGGAACTTGGTCATAAAATCTGCTGCTGGCTCCCGGACCATATTATTACTCATAATATTATACCTCATCAAAAAGGAATAAATACATCCGAAAATGTTTCCTAGACAATAAAAATCACTGGTTACTGTCACGTATTATACGAAGCAAGAAAGCAGGATAATTTTATTCAAACTTACGCTGAAATAAAAATATAAGGTAGCATTATTGCTTTTATTATTTTCCCTCTAATCTTAAAAGTAAATACTAAAAACAGAAAGGTATTTAGACGAAATGTGTAATATAAATATGTATTGAAATGTATATTCATAAAACATGTTACTTAAGCACTAAAGCAATCACGTCTTTTGTTAGAAACACGACACTTACAATTATTTACCTTTACAATAATATTGTTTCTTAAGTATAAAAGCTGAAAAAATGGCGCTTTGCCTAATTTACGTGAAGTGCCTTAATGCATCCGTATTTTTTCTGCTTATTGTTATGTAGTTGGTGTATTCCCATTTCCCATTATATTTATTTAATTAATTTATAGTATTTATTCGATAGTCCGAAGCAACTCGCATACTAGTCCATCTATATCCAAGAGAGAATAATAAACATTTATAAACTACATAAACCTACGAGTAATCCTAACAAATTGTAGGGATGTCCAAAAATATTATAAGTATTTTGTATAGCATAATATTATGGTACCTAATACATGCGAACATGCGTGGTAAGCCATAATATAAGCCCACTCTTTAGCATGTCATACACAGATTGATTTCACTAATGGACAAAGTGATTGACTAAATCCTTTACTTATGTTTACTGTCTGAAATTATAAATAATAGCGGTCATAATTAAAAAAAATAACATTTTCTCGCGGACAATATCGTGGCACGATAATTTATACTAGCCTAGTTAGTATATTAGCTACTATTTTCCTACAAAATATAGATAATATCGCTACGATATGTAGCATCGTATCTGCCGTCGCATCCAGTGGATAGCAGTAGTGTCAGCGCAGATCTGACTGTCCGGTCTATGCAAATTAACTGAAGTAAGCCACAAAGGGGGCTGATGGCTGATGTTTCTGTTTGACGACTCCCCGACCGGAACGATTAAACGTTTAGTCTCTTTGTGAACTCATCTGGTCTTAATTGTTGATCGCCTGCTGCATATGCAATGACTACATACGATATTTATTCAGGATTCGAAACTTGGGAAGCTGGTCGTTTAGTGCGGCTAAAAAGATTGCACAGTGAGACGAGTTGTAGAGAGTATGTTCAGAATTAGTTGAGGCAGCACCTTTCATAGCACTTTGATAATGCATTTGAGTGATGTAGTGGATGTACCATGTGAGTAAGAAGGATCGTAGGTTTATATAAATCTTCGATTTTATCTACCACTTGCAATTATTAAAACTTTTAGATTTAGGTTAAAGGCTAAATTAATGAGCACAATCATCTTGTGTCTCAAATATACATAAGTAATTATATTATGATACATATTATAACAACTAATAATGGTTAGATTCAAGAAAAAGGATGATAAACTATTATAAAAAGATATCTCTCAATTTCGAAGATATTCGTACTCAAGTTTCTTTCAGGTTTTTAGATCCATACAAGCGATAGCGGATGTTTTTCTTAAGAATTCCTAATACTGAATTTTTTCCTTATTTTCCGACAAATCCGCTTATTTTGGTTATAGTTACGTCCTTGAGAAACTCGACTTCTTTTATTTCTAATTCTTATGTAAACGTGTTTATTGTTTTGATAACCCTTATGTTATTGTATAAAAGATAGTACTTATATTATTCTTTAATAAATATCTTTGGCACTGTATATACGATAAGGATTTATGTAGGCTACTTAAAAATAAATGTGATTCTAGTTTAAATTACGAAAATTGCATGACACGGACATATTAAGCAAAAGAAAAATTGCGCGAACAAATTTCTTATGCAATGTTTAAAATAAAAAAGTGGAGCTAATGAAAAATATAGCTCAAGCAAAGCGAGCTATATTTGTGCGAGTTCCTCTCGCCTGGCGTCATTTGTCCACGTAATTACGTCTCACGACAGGCAGAAGAGGGAGGGCGCTTCTCACCAAGTTTTTTGTGAGATTACTATAGTCATAAAGAATGTATTCCCCTTTTCTTTGAACAAAGGAATCACGTAAAAAATAACTGCGCGATCTGAGTTTACGGAAAATAGCTCCACTGCAGCTAACAGCGCGTATTCCTACGTTTTATACTTTTTACTATTTTAATTGTAGACGTGATCATAAGCAGACTTGCGTAATAAAAAAGTGGGACAACAGCTTATTTATAAAAATACATTTTTTATTTATTAAAAATTCTTAGCATTTCATTTTAATTTGAGATAAATAACTATCAGATAAATGAGAACTCGGCATCTCAAACACAAAGACGAGGAAATTCTACGCTTAACGCAATTTTTTCTAACTCTACTGTCTTGTTTCGCTGACCAACTTATTATAAACGCTCAGATTATAAATTAAAATTTTAAATGGACATAAAAGTGCTGAAACCTAAACCTTAAATTTTGTTAAGCAAATTAAATCTTACGAGCTCTCCTTTTTCTCTGAAACGCTTTTAATAAACGCCAGTCATTTGTTTCAACTAGGTAATAGAAGAAAATAATACGGGTGACTGATTATAACCGTCATCCATTAATTGTATCGGGCAGAGCCCTGGGAATTATTTTAAAAGGGAAGCTCTTAAAAGCTTCATTATTTGCTTCAAAATGTATTTATTTTGTAACGATACTAGGTCTAGTATAAAAGACAAATAAACTTCTTTATGAAAATTATAATTATATCTACTATTAGATTAAATCTACCTTTGAAATATTTTTATTTATAAAATGAAAAGACAAAACTTAAATTAACTCAAAATGTCAACGTGAAATGTGATTTTCGGCTAAATAAAGAATTTAGGTATTTACTAGAAAAGAATGGAATGTTCCCTCAACATAAATATCTAATAGGTAGGTAAGGGTAAGGCACATGTTTATACGTAGGGAAGAAGCTTTGAGTGATACTATTTTCAAATTTGTCAAAGGTTGGGGTTCTTTTTCCTTTGAAGATAAGTAAATAGCGGAAACTACATTTTCATCAGTTAAAATTGCCCTGTGAAGTAAAATGCATTGTATTATACGATCTCAGTATAAGCAAGCTATCTTAAGATCTACTAAGATACAACGGGATTTTCTTTACAGCAGTGTAGCGATTAATTTTACCCTGAGAAGTAATTAATTAAACTCTCTTTTGGTAATCATCCAGTCTGTGCAGCTCTTTGTGTCTGAGAAATTAGATTAAGGAGTATCTAAATTAAATTTTATTTCCTAGCTTAAAAGGCCTGATTATTTTCGCTACAAATGTAATCAATTAAAATAAATAAAATTTGTTACATCCATAAAAATATGTAGTTATTTCTATTTCGTTAATACCGACATATTTTCTGACATCGAAGTTATAAATAATTTGGAAAATCCAAAAGTGCACGCCTCATAATTTTTTTTTAATAAATATTTATTCATTATTATTTTTGTTTATTTAATAACAATTAAACCACATCGAATCAGACCCTGAAAAATGAAAGGGTTCTATTCCTGAGCATACTCAAGCGTAAGAGAAAAAAAAAGACTCGATTAGTAAAGTATTTCGGTCGCTATCGTGTTAACAAGAAAAAGGATCCGCACATACAGACACACGGACGTCCAAGACAGAACTTTTTTAAACTGTTTTTTAACTAGTTTAAATAACAAAAATGACATCAAAAATATCATGAACGTTAAAAATAGTGTTTTTTCTTAATATGTGTGTGTATGTATTATCTTACAAGTGCAATGTATGATACATAAAGACATTTTAAGTTTGAAAAATCAGATGTTTTGCGCGAAGTGACAGTAGTACCCACCTCAACGCTTCGCTTATGAGGCGTGCAATAAATTTGATTTATCCTTCCAAAGAATAATCAAGGTTATATTTACTTTTATAATTTTATTCGTAGATACCTACTAGATACCAATTCCTTTGTATATTCTCAAGTATAATCGTTTAGAAATTATTATTATATAATATGATCCTATTTGAATTACGACGTAAAATCATGTTATCTAATCTGAAAAAGAACAATATAACTCTGAAACAACTCATGAAAGTTAAACCCACAATATATAATTAGAACTAATTACTAACATAGGTACTTAAACTCGAGTTCCAAACTTTGATATCCAACATCTTAGCGTTTGATATCACGCAAAGTTTATTCAAACAACACGGAGGAAATTTCAAAGCTAATACAATAATAATATGATTATCCGCTTGCTTACCTTCGAGCTGTAATTAATACGCAGGCCTTACCTGAAACTTAGTATATTTCAATAACCGCACGAAACTAAACAATACTTTGAAATTTAATATATGAACTGACAACTTCATGGAATATAGTGTTTAATTAATAGTAGAAGTATTATGATTATTGGAAAAATTAAAAGCACTTGCACACATACACTTACATTTTGCTTAGACATTTTGTGTTGCTTCTTTCTGTAAAGTGATAATAGTACCTATCAATTTATATTTTTCATTACGATTACAATTGAGGTTAATTCTATGATCTATTAGTATTAATGAAAATTGTTTTCCAAAACTATTGTAAATGGGAAATCTAAGATGAAAAAATCGGATAAGGAATCCTAGTCAATACGTTTACTGACTACTTTAGTCCGGGCAATTTATTAAAAATGTAAATACTGAGAATATTTTACGTTGTGATAGAGTAAAGGCAACTAAGTAAGCCCATATCACTCAAATAGACGAATAAAACATTATCAAAGGACATCTGTCCATCCAATTCTTCATTGACCCGGCTCGGTTATCGAGCCTTCAAAGAAAAACTTTCACGTCAAAGTCCGAACAAGCTCATGATGTATCTATCGCGATTTCTCAAGTCCAAATACAACTTTATAAATTTTTTAATTAAAAAGAAATCTCTAGTTTGAAATTTCTTTTAGTTAAAACGATTTTTAATTAAATTATAGCAGGCTTGAAAAGCTAAAGTATATTTAATCAAGTACACCATCTTTTTAACTTTTTAATTTGAAACTGTGAACTGTGATTAAGATAAATTTTTACCTTTTACGAATTTCTTTTGCAATCGCGATTGCGAGCAATACTTTAAAAGGTGCCAGTATTTGTGTGAAATCAATTGTAGAAAAATTGTATACGTAAATTCACATCAGCCATATTTGCACACTCCATCTTCAATATATTACGCATTGCGCCAGAGACTCGTTTATAATAGCTACAATATTAACTACATATTCACACGGAACTTTACAAATTATCCTCTACTTACCCACAGCAGAAACTAATTCTGGGAAGTGGGTTTAATATCTAAGAGCTCAGGTTTAAGCTGCGACACAATTCGTAACACAAGTATTTGTAATATTATGAACGATTTATATCATGTTTCAACTTAACTCGAGTGATGTGAAAGTATCGTGTACAGAGACATTTTAATCATGTTTAATTAATTACGACTCATATTTAACTTTTGTTTGTAACATCTCATAGAGATATTTTAAACAAGCAAAAAGAACGTAAAGAAACGGAACCAAACGTATGGGACTGAAATTAAAAATGCAAATGTGTGTGAATTGTGGTTGTAAATCGGCTCTGGGTGGGCAATAATGGTCTAACAAGGCTAATGTAGCGCTGATCACTTTGTCTGACACCACAATGCTTCAAACTATAACAAACTTTTGATTTTTACATTTTTCATTATAATTACGTGTAACAAAATAATCCAAAACTTTTTTTTGGAAATAATTATATTTTCTAGCTATCAAATATATTTTATTTTCATACTTACAAAGCATAAATTATATATTCGTACTATCCCATTTTGATCACAAAAATGTTATTGTTTTATTTTTTTATACACTCGATGTGATTCATTTGAAATGTAGTGAAAAACTTTGCAATCTGAAACCCCAAAACTGATTCATATTACGGATACATTATATATCTAACCCAATAGAGACTTAACCTCTGCCCCCAATATCCAGAATACAAAATCAACTAATTGATAATGAATATTAATGTGGCCGTATAAAATAATAGTTGTACCGCAAAGTTCGTAACATCCATGTTAGCAGATGTAATTGACGGCAGCCTGTGCCGACCACACGGTTTAAATGTTAAAAGCAATCTGATTTGTAAAGTAACGAACGCTTTTAGACCATTTAGCATGCTTGAGTAGGTGAAATTTTCAACAATTTAAGTAGTTGGTTCAAAATGTTATTAGAAAGAATTAGGAAGCTTAAGTTGAATTTTTCATGTAGCTATAACCCATATTACAATATAAACTCCACGCGAACGTGTAATTTAAATAAGGCCACTAATAAAATAGGTAATCCCTTGATTTCATAAGTAGTAGGTCATCTACATAACTTTATATTTTAAAGCTACTGCTATAATACTTTTACAAAAACAGGCTTTCTTGGAAGACGGCAAAAATTGAGCAAACTAGAAATTTTCTTAGGATGAATTTAAAACACAAACAAAAACTGTAATTAATGAAGATTTTTTCCAGACGCTAATTGATAGGATCTTTGTAGCTCGTGTTCCTTTTTCCCCGAACACTAGATCCTCAGTATTAAGTTTTCTTCATTAACTTTCGTATCAACGTCGTTCCGCAAAACAGTAGTGAAAGAAGTCTTAGAAGGTTCTAGAAAATTTCCGAGGATGTTGTTATGAAAACTATGATATTACCCGAGCGCATTGGTCGCTAAGGTTAGTAAGTTGATTCAACTTTAGATAGGATTGACCATTAATGAAATCGTGGTTTTGGGGTTGTATTATATATATATATAGATTGTATTATATATGTATATGGTATTTGATAAGTGTGAATAAATAAATAAATAAAATAAATAAATAAATATATAGATACTGATTCTGCATTTCTGATGGTTATACCACAAATGCTAGAATATGGACTTTTTGTGGTGTACTTTATTTTTATTTAACATTTAAAAATACACTGTATGTTGGAAATGATTCTTTAGCTCGCGTTTTTTACCGTAAGGTAGCGTAGACCCACCAAAGCCAATCAAATGAGGAAAAGTACACAATGACGATTGACGGTATGTACATTAAAATAGTAAAAAAAACTTTTGCTTAGATCCTAGTTATTAGTCTCAAGTTCTAAGTCTAAGTACCTCCTATGCACTAGCATCCACTAGAGATTCCAAACGACTGCAATACAGCAGGAAGGCAGCACTCTCTCTCGTATATTCTATTAATTTGCCCGTCTCGCATGCTAATTGGCACAGCTTCGAATAATGGATTCTCATATACCATTAACAATAGAATCTTATTGAATAGTGAGATCGTGTACGAACATATTTGTTTTACATTGCTGAGCATAATTTGATTTGAATTCATAAGGCAATTTGAATCGATGAAGTCTAACATAATAATGGTGGGTGTTCGATGAATACAATATGATTTTTATGCCAAAAACCTCAGTAAATAAACCGACCTCATTAATTCGCATCGAAAAGAAAATGTTTGATCTATTTTACAACCCCTAATTATGATCCATTCATAATGTTATTCATTCCTAAATATTTCACTGTAAAATAAATTCCTTGGCATATTCAAAGTTTTTAAAAACTACAGTTTTGAGTGGCACAGCGGTCACAACAGTTGCAGTATGGAGGTTGACAAAAATATCGTAATGGAGTGACAACCGCAGGCTTTCATTCAATTTGCCGGATAATCCCAACTTCCCAACATCCCCTCTTCACTACACAACTTTGCCATACGTGTTCCCAATAACAATATGACTTATTATGTTGTTACATGTCTTGTCCAACTTTTTATATGATGACCTAAATAGAAACTTTGTATGTTCCTTTAAATTTATCGAGAACCATTTTTTTTATAATTTAGCGTAAACTGTCGAACTATTTGATGTAAAAGAAAATTTCTTTAAGACTTGTGAGTCATGTTGAAGATTCAATAGTTCAGAATTTTAGTGCTCTGAACCAATTTTTCGCCAATTAAATAGGTTAAGAAAATACGTTTTTTTCCGAGGCCCAAAAACGTTTGAGGTTCTGTAAAAATTGTTTACCCGGGCAATACTCCTCTTAGACCTTGCGGCAACTTGTGTGTATCCTGTAAGATACCAATCTCGCCTTAAGCAATTGTTCAGGGCTTTTAAAAAGCAAGATTTACTTTCCTCTGAAGCTACAAAACAAGCATGACAATATAGGCGTGTGCTAATTTAATAAGCATTTACATAACTTCACAAGTTTACCTCCATATATGATTAATTAAATTTGTAAATATTGCACTGTCTTACTATGTTTTAATGCACAATTCATGAGATTTACACCAAAACTAATTGTGATTCAGAATCATCGAAACAAAATAAAATATTCGTTCGCACTGCAGCGAGCCCAGTGCAGTGGGAGATGAAAAATGCGGTTACATTGGACGCGTTCCCAAATAACCGTGAATATTACCTCTCAACAGACTGCACACATTTTTCACAATTTACGTCATTGTTACGCTTTGCTGGCTCAGCGTATTTTCTGTATGAGACATCAGTCGGTATTACAGATTATTTGTTGGAGCAAGCAACGAGAAACACTTTTGTGAATCACCCCTTCAATTCGAAGTACGTACGTGTTTGTTTTAAGGAAACAAAGGTGGAATGAGTATTTGTTAAACTTGTTATTAATTGTGAAATAATCTCATAAATTGCAATACATTATCGTCAAATTGAAGTGCTATGCCACTCTTTGTATTCACGTTATGTTTGTCACAATCTAAAAATAAAACAATAACAAAAACGTTTCTACGTTTATAATTACGTGCAATAAAGCGTTTTCATTTTCATTGTCTCTCACAAGGGTGAAACACTTTGTATCATATTCTCTGTAGGAGCAAAGGCTTTACGTAAACTTTAGAGAACAACAGTTATAGAACATCTAGCACAATACTTTGTAATATTTCAGAGCAATTAATTAAACAGGTTCTATTTACCAAATATCAACGAGGCTAGTTATCAAATGAGCAAAATAATTCGAAATTATATTACATAACAAAAATATGCTATATCTACGCAAACATAGTAACGACGTCATTTTATGTCAATGTTAATCTAACTTAACTCACACAATATTATATGCCCACTGTTTAGGAAAATACATGTTATGGAAAAGCCTCTTCACGCTTGGCTCATGCTCAAACAAATGATGCTAATGGTGTTATAATAATTAACTTGGACTTCTTCCAAATACATTTTTGTTTATCTATATGTATAGGCAACAAGACACTTCCCTTTAAAAGGGCCGACAAAAAACCAAAAGTGTCAGCCAAGCAGTGTAAACGTTTGATAAATTAGACCGGATCTTTTTCACGAATTCTCTCTTGTAAACCTTTCATCAAAATATATTTTCGGAAGTAACTATAATATCACGAAGTTAAGAGCTTAAAAAGAGAGAAAAATTATGTAATTTGAAGTTTACAAATATGTTATTTATTATAGAAAGAAATTGACTTTGAAATCTTCCAATTTTTCAAACGTTGAAAAAATCTATAAGAAATAGCGAATACTTTTAAAAATCTTTTTCAATTCTTTTAAAACAGGATTAAATAGTAAAAAGCGCTGTAAAGGACGTTGATTATAAAGAAAATTCTTCGCAACACCTTGGTTCTTTGATCGTATCTCTCGGGCCAGCTGAAGGATAACTAAGTTTGCGGTTACTTAGTCCGAGTGTCGCTATCTTTCATTCATCCTACCTTCAATTTATTTCTCCTTTTTATTTATGTTTTCATCAGCCTAAGAAGTCCTCCCCTATTATATTTATTAAGTTTTTCTGTCCTATTCTTTATAGTACTATTAGGTATGAAATACCAAGCATACAAACCTGAAATAATTTAGCGCTCTTAGTAAGTAGGTATACGTAGAGAACACAATAATATAAAACCGATTACTTTATTTCATTCACTTCACTGTATTTAACATTATCGTTCTCAAATCTGGTAGGATTAGTAAAGAATAAAATTATCAGTATCCAGTCTTGGCTGGATTTATATAAATAATCCTACGAAGTACGAGACAACACTAGCTAATATTCTTTCTATCTTCACTGGAATGTAAACGTGTCATGTCTAGGCGTAGTGACAGTTAGACGAGTAAGCACTGAAATTAGAGACCATTTTTCACATGATCTTATTAAGCACATCTGTAAAATATTGTGTTGTGTATTAAAAGCACCACTAAGCTTTAAAATACCATTTCATAAACATTGAAGCATGATTGGTAGTCGAACATCAATTATAAAGTAGCATATCTGTGGTTTTGTCAATATTCAAAAAATGTAGATAAGGGATGGCTTGGAGCTGGAGCCAAAGGTAAGGTAAAGGTAAGGTCGCCATTCGCACATTTCACTTTAATAAGATATCAATCGATAAGATTCGACCGATTGTACAATGAAGAAAAAATAAATAAATAGCAACCTTAGCTCGAACGGAGTATGAGATATTTCGACGCCACCGATGCTTATTACCCAGTGCATGAAATGTAGGTGCCTGTATCTTCCTAGGAACGACAGAATCAAAATTGGTGACACAAGTATTAAATATATTTTTTCTGTGTTTTCTTTCGGTATAAAAAGTGAGGAATTTATAACAAAAATAGAGCCAGAGATATAAAAATAAAATATACTTATACAAAACAAGACGGTACCTATGCCAAGAATTCTGTTAGATATGCTCACATTCAGACACCTGTAAGACATCAAAAACACATTTCTATAAGATACCAATATATCCTATTAAGGTTAATCGAAAAAACTTCAACAGGATATCTAGTTACTTAATTTAAATTATCTATTTAAATCAGTATTCAAGAAACTTTTCTAATTATTTGGATGATGTTAAATTCGAAACATCATTATTTTCCAGAGTCTTCCTAATGATTCTGGCAACACAAACTCCTGATGGATTTAACTTTTATCAGTTTCACGGGCCAGTAGACGGAAAGCTGTCGGTGTCGATATGACGAATTGGCTTTATCTCCTATAAAGATAGGCGGATGGATGGCTGGCATTAATTCTTGTTTATTTGTCAATTTATCCAATCCTATAAAAGAGATACACAGTTTAGGTAACATTTGTAGTCACTTTGTTATTAGATACTTGAGCTTCAAAAAATAGTAGAGGCTATTTATTCATTATTTTTACCTAAACGGTTTGTCGCTTCCCATTAAACATTTTGAAATCCAACGGTGTATAAACTGAAGAGGATAATTGCTAATTATACTTTAATTCAATCAAATAAAAAAGAGTTTTATTCAAGCACAATTTTACGGTTACGTAGGTAATCCCCGAGACAAATTATTAATGTACCATATTTAGAATTTAGGTCATCCCTATAGGTACATTTAAGTTACATCCGTCCCTAAACAAACATTTGCTAGACTAATTTATGTACCCAGTGCTCGTATAAAATAAAATATTCAAATGTTGAGCACTTTAAGAGTACTTAAAAAATATGTTGTAACTCGAGTGAAAAATCACACATTAAAAAAGTATTTGCGAAAGTTTCGTTCAAGAAAACATAGCTTTATAAATGCATTTAACTCACATTGACAAAACAAGCCGAAGTTCCTTTTATTGTTCCCGTCGGAGAAGTTTTCTTCTGAATACAGTTCCAGGAAGGAATAACTTTAAACTTAGTAATTGATTCAACTCAAACAGCATTAGAGATATATATCTAAACGAGAATTAGTTTATAAGTCTATTTAGTTCTCGAATTCAAATTATCGGCAATGTGGACGGTTTGGTTAACCTCAATTTGGTTTAAAGTAACGTTATAATCCGCTTCGTTTAACCGCTATTAAGGATCTCGTTATGAGTGCGCGATGTAATAATTAAAAATAATTTATTTTAAATATTATTAAAACGCACAATACATGCATATTCTATTATCAAATTGTTAAAGGTAAGACGAAAAAAGCTCACAGCTTACATTTTTTATAATTATATATTATAATATATTTTAATTTTTAAGTATCTGTGACATGTTCACTGCTAATTTTTATTTATATGATATCACCTACCTATATTTAAAATCGTCAGTTTAAGTTCGTATTATTCGCTTTTTCTAGAATAAAACTCGAAAACTTCAATAAAAATACAAATCATTCAGAAGCTTAATTAAATTTCCACTCGTAATAAATTACACCTAAACTTTAGAAGCGGCCTCACAAATGCGCAATAAATAAGAATAAACTCGTGCTATCCTACGGAAATATTGGAAAAGTCAATCAGTTAATAGCAGTCACAAAAATCGTTCAATAAATGCTCACAATCGCAATAAATCGGTATAAAAGTAATAACAACAGAAGTAGGCACGAGCGAGCAAATATTGCTTTCGACTAATGGAAACGGAATAATATTTTAGTTTTGATTTATTTGGTCTTGAATTTAATACCCGTTACATTTATGTTTGTCATATTTGAACACGATTCGTCGTTGAATATCATATTGGACGTTATCAGAATATTTATTGTATGAAAAAACAAATCGTCATTCACATCGCAAGCTTGTTTCCGATAAATTTATTTATGCAATTTACAAGAGACTATTTCGATAACGTAGTTCGTAGGCGAGATAATAAATAATAATCGAACATTTTGTAAATTATAGTTTCAATCTTATTACACTTCTCAAAGAAGTAGGTATAATCAATTACAAATGTCCACACTTCCAAATCACCTTAAGAAAATTGAAAGTTTTAAAACAACTTACAAATAGTGTCAAAAGACAGAAAACATATAATATCACGTAACCTCTATACTAGGACAAAGATATAATATTATTACATTGAGTTCAGATGATACACATAGTTAACTAATGGACTAAAGCCTGAAACCTTGTGTTACTTGAAAGTTAAAGGCCCGTAATAACTCCTCTGGTCCGCCACAGCTGGTCTCTCAACTGCCCTATATGAAACTCACATAGACAAACTAAGTTTTTTATATTAGGCTTGAACAAACGAGCGTACTCTGCACCTGATACAGTTAAGTACGTAACTACATAAACTTTATAGGTTATGTTCACTTGGACCTAATGAAATTAACTCGGAAGTTTATTTATTTTTGGGGTAGGTAAATACCTTTTATTTTCATACAAAGATTCCATGTATAATATAATGTTAAAATGTGATGCTGTGCTTTTGCATTAAATACTTTACTTTTAAAATTAAAACAAAGGTACTGATGAACTTTAACTGACGACCAAGCTGTTATATTTAGTTATTAAAAGTTTCTTTTAAACTCTCAACGCCCACAACATCATTATATAGATGATTAAACCAAAACCACTTCTTATAACTTCACAAAATATTTTCTTTACAAATTAAATGTGAGCATCACACGCATTAATTCTTGTACCACACGCCTCGTGGAAAGTTTCCCAAGCTGCATCGTTGGACATATATCAAAAGCCACGGCCCGAAACGGCTGAAACAGATAGCGTCAAATAAGCCAAGTTTAATGTGCCGTAACGTTACATATAGCGTCGACACTTTACTCCATTATGTGCCATGCCTCTCTGTATGAGCCATTTAACATAAGGATATTAAAAAGAATCTTTTTTTAATTCAAAAAAATTCAATACACAAAGAAGGGTTAACTACTTGTAACAAAATTTTATACAAAATTTAAAATCCCACGTATAATTCTGTTTCATATTGACGATTCATTACTTCGGCTCCGAAAATAAAAAGGACAAGTTTAAATATAAATATATCGAATATTAAGTGCGATAGAGGTATATCTAACAATCCGATTTATTTAATATGATAGGTACAGATCCGTATATGTAATATTTTATTAATCATATGAAAATACATTTTAATTTTTGAAAGAGGATTAAATAAAATAAAAAGATTGACGCAATATTTTTAACATCGTCTGTTGAATCTGGATCTGATAAAAACTAATCATGTCATTGGTATGTCTTCTAATCAATTTCTATCAGATATTTCCACAGTGGATATTTCCATACATTTATATGAATGTAAATACAAAATCTTTCAAGGTTTATAAAAGATACTTCCACAATAAATTAGAACTTAATAATACATTCTACAAATAGACATTTTGAAACACTAAAACGTCTGTAAACGATTAAATCCAGAGGGAATCTGCAAACTGCATGCTTCTATATTATTCGTCACAAAACATATACTCTGACGACTTGCCTAACTTTAATGCAACTGCTTTATGTGTAATATGCTAACATATGTACGTCTGAAGTGGTTAAGATCTCTTCTCCAGTAGACAGTAAAGGATGTAATTGCTGCTTGAAAGTCAGCACAAGTCTTCGTATAGCATCTGAAAATGTACAAAGAAATGTATTAAAATAGTATGCTACGTATAAAATGAAATAAATAAGTACCAAGTATGAAGTAACCGAAGTTGCTGAAAACGGAAGCTTCGTTCAGAAATGAATGTGAATGGAAAGATTGATTTTTATTAATATTCGAATAGTTCAATACTTTTTCACTATTCCCTTTTATATTTTACATTTATATTCTCAATAAAGTATCATCATTCACAATATGAATAAATTCTCATTTTAATCATATACCTTACCTCGTATAACTTTTCCCAATTTTTTCATGGTTTTTTTAACGCAATCTCTATTAAAACTTTAATGTAATCGCACATATTGTAAAAAGGAATATTATAATTTCGCAAACTTCTACTAAAACATAGTTAAACAACTACTTCAAACATAGTAGTTCAGATAATCCATTGTTAAAATGTCATTAGCTAATCAACGTATTAGATTGATCCAATTTCAATACCGCTATCGATATTAGTTTCAAAGTAAATAGAATTTGAGCAAATACTCGATACAAGCACAGAGTATACAACCGTCTGCACCTGTACTTAGCTGATTGCAAATTAATTATGCTTCAGTTCAAATAGTCACGTCGACATCACGTGCTATATCTGTGTATCTCGAGCTCTCTTGCAATAATCCAATTGCTGGTTCATTGACTGGTTAAGGTTGGAAAGGACAATCAATATTTCTAGAATGTTAGTCAGCAGTCGTCAGCAGTTTCTTTGTGATGTGACTTGTAGAAATGTGAGTCAACTTCTCTATGTGCCTGTGATCAAACTCGTTGTAAAGTTCGATATGTTGGGACTAAATATAATAAATATATTAAATATGGGAGTATGTATATAATAAATAAATATGAGTTTAAAGTTTTTTATTTCTAAATTAGTAGTGCGCGATGATAAATTAGGCTTATTGGGAGTTTGTTTAATCAGAAAACGTGTTAACGAAAAATAGTTTATCTGTAGAGTTAAATTTAAATGCGCCCAATAAAACATTTTTGTCGATTTTCATTTTAAATTAGTTTTATTATTGATTCAGTGAAGTACAATTAATAGAACTGCTGCTATTTCTTAATATAAGATACATATGGGTAATGGGATGTTCGATCAATGGACGCTACATCGTCTTTGTTATACAAAGTAGGTGTTGCGGCAACTTGTACATAGTCTACTAACTTTACTAATTGTGTTCTACGAAGTCTTATTACAAATTAATTAGTTCAACAATTTGCTCCATTCTTAGCGGTTTCTGAAGCAAATTAAACTAACGTTGTTTTCTTATTAGATTTGCTTTGAACATTTATTTGTGTTATCAACTTTGAATCTGACACTAAAAGGAAGTGTAATTTGTGGCATTAAATGCTATCATCTCACTTGTTAAATTATTTAAACGCAAAGTTTTTTTTGTTGACAGGTTGTCCATATTCTATGGTATGTTTTTTTAAAGAGATAGTTAGTAGTTACTCTGCAATATTTATTCATTTCAATTGCCATATTATATATTATGAAGCCAAAATAGTCATAACCTAAGAGGTTAGTTTGAATGCAAGAGGGGATAAAATGTGACAAATATTTAGCTACTAAATTATTGTTACCTAAGCAGGTATAATAATGCGATGTTTACTCGAAGTGTTAGCTTAGCTAAAGGCAAAATATATATATATATCGTTTATTTCTTATTCTTTTCATAGACATAAACATGGACATATTCAATATAGTTTTGTTCACAAGTAAAAAGTATAAGTGGCACCCGTTTTAGGCTTAGTTCGAAGAACTAGCCTGTATATACAGGCACCAGCTTCTCCCTGAGTCATTTGAACTTAAATAAAACAAAAAAACTTGAAAAGTGAGCTAGTTATATAAATGGTATGTGCAAGCATATTATACAAATATGATTACTAAATAAATATAAAATTTTAAATTTATGAATAATGTGTGTGTGTGTGTGTGTGTGTGTGTGTGTTGGCGTGTATATGTGTGTCAAAATAAAGTAAATATATCAAGTAAATTATAAATAAATAAGAGAATAAATAAAAATACAAAAAATAGGTAAAATAAACAAATATTGATTTATAATTTTAATAAATTTAGTATGTAATTGATTAAATACTAAACAAATTATATATATTTTATAATATTTATATGTGAAACAAGATTTATAGTTTTATAGTTTTTTCTTTAGTAAGTTTTCGGTGGATTCATAAGACAACTCCTGTAACCATTCTGTGACTGTTTTTTTACATTTATAGTTATTCATAGAATATATTATGTTTAAGATTTTATTTGCTTTATTGTAAATATAATCTCCTAATATAGCATAAAACTTCATAGGAAAATAGTGTTGAGAACGTTTAACCTCACATACCATGTAGGATCTACGTTTATCAGTGCTGTTTAAGTCAAATTCAAGTTCCTGGTGTTTTCTTAAAATAAGTTGCAGCAAAATCAATTGTCGCACTGTTAGGACTTGGCATTTTTTATATAAATCTTTGGTCGGATAATCAATTGGCCGAAAGGTCATGACTTTTAAAACTGATCTTTGTGCTCTCTCAATGGTAAGCATGTTACTCTTAGCCATGCCACCCCAAGCAGATATTCCATAATTTATTAAGGACTGGCATAATGTAAAGTATATCCGTTTAATGAGGTTGAAGTTCATGATGTGACGGAGATTTTTAAAAATAATTATCAATTTACGAATGCGGGCAGCCAGAAGTGTTGCATGTTTATTAAAATTTAGATAGCAATCAACAATAACACCTAGATACTTAATGGAATCAACATTTTGAAGAGTTATACATGTACAAGATAGTTTATCAGGGCAGAAATGAGCTTTAAGTGTTAAGTTACTTGAATGTCTTATAGAATTTTTGTGTATGCCAAAAGTTAAGTATTTGGTTTTATCAGAATTAAGAGTCAACGAATTAGATAGCAGCCAATTACTTACGATATTTAAACCAGACTGTGAAAGTGAAAAAGCTTCCTCCCACGTTCGACCATCAAATATTAAAACCGTGTCGTCTGCATAAGCTATTATTTTTCCGTTTTCAAGAGATAGATTTGTCAAGTCATTCATGTACAGTAAGAAAAGCGTTGGACCTAAAATACTTCCCTGCGGAATACCAAAAGAAAGCGTTTGTTCGGTACTAATTAAGCCGTTTAGTTTAACAATTTGTGTTCTATCGGTTAAGTAACTTTTGAACAATTCAAATGGTTTACCTCTTATACCGACATAATTTAGTTTGTTTAATAGCAGGGGCATCGATACCGTATCAAAAGCTTTCGCGAGATCGAGGAAGACGGCAACACATCTTCTATTTATATCAAGATTAGCCACAACGTGATCGATAAGATTGTGTAGTGCGTCCGTCGTTGATCTCGATCTGCGAAAGCCAAATTGATTGGGTGATAAAATACAGTGCTTCTCAAAGTAAGTGACCAAACGTGTATTCATTATTTTTTCAAATATCTTTGAGAGGCATGGGAGGTATCGATATAGGGCGATAATTATTCATAGAACCTCTATCTCCCGCCTTATATATTGGATGGATAATTGCTTTTTTAAAAGTGTTGGGGAAAGTCCCAGAAGACAAGCACAAATTAAAAATGTACACAAGGGGCTTAACAAATATAGGTCTATATTGTTTAACTATATTGGCTGGGATGTTGTCCCATCCAACTGCACAATCACTTCGAAGAGAGACTATCAGATTGTTTATTTCTATCTCGTCGGTTTCATAGAAACAAAAAGAATTAAAAAAATTGGACGGGGACGAGGAAGGAAGAGTCGCATCAGATGTATTATGTGAAATCTTTTCTGCAAGTTCCTTACCAATATTAGCAAAATAATAGTTGATGCTATTTAGCGTTTCAACCGCATTTTCAGAATTATTAAGTAAGTCACAGCCATTTTGATTTCGAGTATTCATGTGAGTAAATTTTTTTATGCAATTCCAAAGTGATTTGTGACATATCACACTAGCGGATTGCGAGCGGTTTCAAAGCGGAGCGGGTGCGCAACGAATACGTTGCGGGCGCGCAACGAACACGCCGCGGTTGCGCAGCGAATTCGTTGCGGACGCGTCATTTTGTATACTCTCGCACAAAAGCCAGCCCTTCCGCCTTGCCTAACTTCCATTCAATATTTCCATCGTTTCTGTAGCACTCAATTTTTTAACCGTACTGTGGAAATGCACTTACTTAACAGTTAACTAAAGATGTAATAACAACTGGAGTTGTTAAAAAAAGGTGCTATAAAATTGAATTACTAGGACTTTTAGAATGTACCATACATTCCAAAAGTATGTAACGACTGACCAGTATAATCTCTCCCATAGCAACGTATGTTATAAAGAGATTTTGTGAACCTAATTATGAGCAAAGTGATAGTGAGTTGCTGGTTGCTTGATAAAATTTTCTATTCACTGCTATTTATCTAATAATAAGATAGCCCTGTTTTAGTTAAGGAGCTTTAACATTTATTTCACTAATGAACTTTCTTAATGAGCAATTAAGTTATCTGATTGCATTTCGACCAAGATTTAATAGATAAAACAATACCCTAAACATTAACATGTTATGAAACTCGTAAAAAATAATGATCTCATAATTATTATACTATCACAAGTTATAAGTAACAACCAGCACGGATTCCATTTTGTTAATGAGTGTACATGACTGCGACGTAAACGTTGCGCATCTGCCACGCGTCCGCAACGAATTCGCTGCGCAACCGCAACGTATTCGTTGCGCACCCGCTCCGCTTTGAAACCGCTCGCAATCCGCTAGTGTGATATGTCACTTATTGTTATTACTTGAGTTTATTATAAGTGTCCGTTCATAATTTCTTTTTACTTTTTTTAACAATGCGTTACAAAAGTTACGGTAACGTTTATAAGTTATAGATAAGATAAGATTATTAGGCGCTATTTTAAATTTTTTTTGTAGTTTATCCCTAAGTCTAATGCAGCGAAGTAAACCAGGAGTAATCCATGGTTTGATAATTTTTTTGCGGCAAGAAATTTGTTTCGTAGTTGTAGACTGTTGTATACCCTGAGAAATAAGATTAGTGAAATAAGACGCGGCTAAATTAGGATCCGTTATTGTGTATAATTGAGAAAAATCTAATTTATCAAAATAATTACTCAAGGCATCAAAGTCGGTTGTCGTTATAGATTTAAGTTCGGTTTTTGGCCTATTTTTAGAAGAAAATTGCAAGCAAAAAACTACTGGGTTATGATCGGTGACTAAAGAATCAATAATAAAAGTATGATATAACTCTTTACTTTTAACCATAACATGGTCTAAACAGTTGTTTGATCGGGTTGGCAATAAATGTGCTGGTAAAAGTCCTGTCATAGCTATACAATTGAGATACTCACTTGATAAATGATCTGTGTTTGATGATTTTATGTCTATATTTATATCGCCTGTAATTATAATATTTGGATACATGGATAGTTTATTTACGATCGAATGCAAAGAATTAATAAAATTTTGAATATTTTTAAAACTTGGGGAACGATAAATGGCTATAAGAGCTGTATCACTCCCTATCTTTAGTACTAAGCAATTTGCCTCAGAAAAATCCGGTTCTTCAAGAAGTATTGAAATAACATTGTCACGTACATAAATAGTTAAACCATCATTCTGATTTAAATACTTTGTATTTGCAAACGATTTAAAACCAATTAAGGTAGGAATTATATTATTACAAGACAACCAACACTCTGTTAAAACTATAATATCAAATACAAAATTAAATCTCGACAACAATAGAAGCAAATTATCCCAGTTAGCACTCAAACTACGAATGTTTTGCGTTAATATTTTTAAATAATTTGGAAAATCCAAAAGTGCACGCCTCATAATTTTTTTTTAATAAATATTTATTAATTATTATTTTTGTTTATTTAATAACAATTAAACCACATCGAATCAGACCCTGAAAAATGAAAGGGTTCTATTCCTGAGCATACTCAAGCGTAAGAGAAAAAAAAAGACTCGATTAGTAAAGTATTTCGGTCGCTATCGTGTTAACAAGAAAAAGGATCCGCACATACAGACACACGGACGTCCAAGACAGAACTTTTTTAAACTGTTTTTTAACTAGTTTAAATAACAAAAATGACATCAAAAATATCATGAACGTTAAAAATAGTGTTTTTTCTTAATATGTGTGTGTATGTATTATCTTACAAGTGCAATGTATGATACATAAAGACATTTTAAGTTTGAAAAATCAGATGTTTTGCGCGAAGTGACAGTAGTACCCACCTCAACGCTTCGCTTATGAGGCGTGCAATATGAATTCTTACGTATTTTGCTGCAACAAGATTCCGGGTCACTGTATACTGCACTTGGATTCATGTTATTATCTAAATCATCAAGCACACATGTTTGTATAAAATCACACATTGTTATTTTTTGCGAATTTGAGCAGGAGATTTAACTTAAGTTAAATATAACCTGGTCATAAATGCTAAGCTACAAAACCCTGGCCAAAGTTTAAAATTACACCCAATTAACTCGTATGCTCTCAATTTATAATTTAAACTAAAACTTTAATCGCTGCTACTACCTACATTCAAATAATAATTATAATAATTTTAGTGGGATTTGGATTTGGACAAGTCTTGTAGGTCTACTCGTAATATACTTGTAATATTTATCAACTGGGGTAAAAATAATAGGTATTATCTAAAAAATAAAGGTTTTTAAAAATATAACAACAATAAAGAATAACGGTCATAAAACTTGTTTCTAAACTTTATCGCGTTTCGAAAACTAGCCAATTCCAAACAGATAGTCATACTGTAAATTCCATACAATTTAAATGAGTTGCGACAGAACACTGTATATCTGAAAAAGCTAACAAAAAGAAGCTTCTTCGAAAAGGGTCACCAAAAAAGATCGTTAAATATTCAAATACAAGGACATAAGAATACTAGTTAGTTTTCAGTTAAACTAATAATATGATTACTAACCTGGACATGTATCACGTAATGATTTCTAGTACGAATTATCAAAACCCACCATTATTCTAATTTGTACACGTTCCGTACAAAACAAAAATAACTGAAGGGGAAAAAGGTAATTTAATGTTGATTTTTTCATTTACTAGAGCTGATTTACATTTTCATTTGAGTCTCTACGGCGAAACCACAAGATAAACGAACCGAGGGACCTCCTCATCAACCCTTAGCTCTTGGGACGTTTTACATTTCACCAAAACAGCTTAAGACACATTCCAGTCATTTTGTATCCTTTGTGGAAAACTTAGTGGTCATTTGGGAATAAGATGCCAATTTGGACCTACAATTCGACACCAACCAAAAGTTAAAAGGCCCTCTTTTGTATTGACGTCTTTACTATCTCTTTCTGCTAATGTGTATTAAAGAATTAATTTTTTTTTTCAATGAACATTAAAATTCCACCTTACGGTTTAAAAGCCTTAATTAGTACTTTAAGCCTTAGTTAGTAGCATAGTACATAGTAAATAGTGAATAAATAAGAGTAATCTTGAGCACAGCGACGCTGCATGTTAAGCTTGTAATCAATAAGGTAGAAGCTATTAGTCCCGACACCTGAGCTGCGAAGCCTCGGGCGACGACAGGATAAGTAAATATTAATGTTCATTCTCGATCCCGTAGATTGTGTTATCTCCTAGATTGCTTTGCGTTCCTGGTACCTACATTGTGCTGGATAATATAACCCTCGACCCTAATAAGTAAGTACAGCTGGACCACGTATGAAGAGAAACATGAATTTATAATTCTTAAAGACATCTCTACGCAGAAAAAGCTCGATTATTGCTTCTCATGTCTCATTCCATTGGTTAATACAGTACATTATAGTTTGTTACGGTTCTTACTTGGTTGTTACAAGAAAGAAAAATTTCATAAACAGTAGGTATCAAGATCAGGAATAAACTGTCATAAAATCAAATTATAGTGGAACAATATAAACGAAACAGGTTGCATGCCAAGCGTAGTCTAGATTTTTCCAAATAAAATTGTCCAGGCGAACTAGCACTGGACCGGATTGGATACGATATTACCGTTGGCAGCTCGCACGTGCTCGACATAGCAGATCAACGTAGTTGTAATAGTTAAGGATTTTTTAGCTAGCTAGAAACATTTGGTAAGGATCATTATACAGAAAAATGTGATGAAAATGTACTGCTGCAGGTAAGCATACGATTACCGTGTAATTCATGGTTTTCAGTATTTTAATTACGTCATTGTAAGTAATTAGCAAGATCGTATGATTTTTTTATCGGGTCGAATTATTTGATTGTATCTTTCTTGGTCATGTATTTCTTATAATATATTTCAATATCTTATACACCAAACTCTAAAGGTAGAAAATTCTAATCGCTAGAAAATTCTTATTTTTATTTTGTGCACACGTTTTTGTGTTATTTTACCGCAACACATGGAACCCAAATGGAGGCACTAAATAAACCTTGTACCAACAAAAAACGCCATTAAATCTTTTCATTGTATTAATTATGTAGGTACTCATGTATAAATATGTTGCATGCTCGCATTTCCTTATTTATGTTGAAAATAAAAGCTCGTCGTCCATTATTATGCGTGACGGGGCGATTTAACACAACTCGAGTTTTGATACAATAGGAAAGTGTTTTCAAAATAGAAACAGAAGGCTTAGAAAATCTGAGCAATTATTTAATGTTAAATTTTAAGTTAACACAAGCTTTATTTAAAAACAAAATTATCCCTTCGAAGAAAAAAGTGCTAAAGCGTCTTATTCACGGTCAATCCCCGACGTACGTCGGCTCAAGGCCGCGGTGCTGGATGTATCCTACTGACGATCGTGCGCGCATCAAGCATGGCTAGGGTTGCCAACTTTTATTTGGAGAAATAGAGTATATCTGATTTTAAAGGAGGTAAATAAAGAGTAAATAAATATTTTTAAAAATGTATTTTTTTGTACTTTTTGCAGTAACTAAGAATTTTTCATTATTTTTAAATGAATTATATGAATCCAAACATTCCAAATCTAAATTTATATATTTCAAGAGCTCATTTTTAATTAATTTTTAATGAAGCTCGGTTTCTCTCTTCCCACCACTTCACATTCATGACCGAAAAGACTCTTTCAGTAAATGCTAAAGTGGCGGGAACAGAGAGTAATGAGTATCTATCTAATCATTTTTTTTTAAACAAACAAATTCGTCAAGATATTTTTTTTAAATAAATTGCCATTTTTCTGCAGTGGACTTTTGCATAAAATCTGTGTTATTCAACAATTCGCCTTGGAGTTCTTTTAAAATAATAACTTCTGAATATAAACTGTCCATGTGTACAAGGTTGATCCAAAAGTAATGATAATTGGGATTTCCTGTGTACATAAAAATCAAAAATAACCGTTTCTTGCTTGCTCATGTACTCACTAAGTTATCACAAAAAAATCATATCAATAGGCCACGTTTCCAAGTATTTACATTAATTTCTGTTGGCAACACTAATCTGCTGTACGTCCGCGCTATTCACTGTCCATCTGCACGACGTTCGCGGTGGTGGGGGTGCTTGCTGGATGAAAAGTTGGTCGTGCACATCCAGCAAGATAATAATAATAATTATTGACGTACGTCAACGCTATTCACTGTCGTTTTGCGTCGTGCATCGTGTATGACCTTGGCGGGACGTACGTCAAGATGGACCGTAAATAAGACGCTTAAGGAAAAGTTCATTTCATATTTTCTTTTAGATAAACATGATCTTGGCAAATTCTTAGAAGAGACTAGAGAGGATTACTTACCAGTTACCTGTTCATATTTTATTCTTGTTTAAATATTCTTATTCTGTTAAGTTTCATTTCAATGCTGTACAAAAATAGTCAAGAAAACACAATGTCTATCCATAAACCAATATGTAACATCAATTGCGATTCAGTTTAATTAATTCTGCCAACAGACACCAAATAAGATAACAAAACAGGAAAATATAAAGCTTACACAACTTCAATAAATTTTAGATCAGTTGCAATCATTTCTAAAGCTGAAGATTTCTGTAAACTACTTTGTAAATAAAAATAAGAAGTTAACAACGCTCGAAGCGGGAAAACGGTAACAGTATCACTTTGCACAAGGAATATCTCATACAAGAATACTTGCTATTAAATATCAATGCCGATTCTTATAATAAACATTGAAGCTTTTTTAAAAATCTTATGTTCTCGGAATACGTAATACAACAAATACTAGTTACAATTCTTAATCTACAAAGAGTCGACTCGATTTCTAATTGAGACAAAAGATCTACATTTACAAAGCAGAAGATGGTTGCCGGGACGAAAAAAAAAACTGGAAATAAATCTGTGTTACACATTTTCATGAAATTCTCAGTACTCTTCACTCTATATGCTAATACATCATTTGAGGTTTTGTCCGCACAATGGAACGATTCCAATAAAACTTCTGTGCCATATAAATCAAAAAGTAAAATAATATAATCCCAGTATGATTGATGCACATAAGAACTCTCATAAAGGGACAAGAAAGACGCCTTAAAATGATAAAACGGGTAAGCACCATACTTGAGTGCCTCTGAGGTGGAGCCATTTGTACGAGATAATACCCGGAGAGATTTGAGAAATATATGCGGAACACCACTAGACCAGAGTGATGGAGTTTATATATCATTCTCGAGCCTCAAACAATGCGTAACCCATATATCTTTGTTACAAAACTTTTTGAACGTTGCCATTTCCTTTCAGAATTTTAACGTGAGAATGTTTTTCGACAAATATTTACCAACACGAAGATTGAGAAACTTATACTGTTTTGGTTTTCGATTATGTATGCTGAAAGATAGATAATATAGGTTATAAATTAATTTCTCTTTTCATTATTTTTACACGGCCAGAAGGTTTTGGGTCGTTTCCTGAAGTGGAAGGCTTGTATACAATCGTCAGTTCAAAAGGTGATTAAAATCTTATATGGAGCAGAAATTACCTTTGAATTAATGCTTACCTTTATGAAAATGCAGCGTGCGCAAAAACAAATTATTAAAGAGAACACAAAGCCGTATGTTCACAGCGCCGTGGCGAGCAGAATTAAATCTTCGTGTGTACGCAAAGCCGATTTAAAGATACCTATGTATTCCGTAGTAACATTTGTATTATTCTGTACTAACATTGTATTGTAGGGAATGGGACCTGTCCATATTGAAGTACAATTAATATCTTTTCTGTAATTTACGTTGATCATCATGTTTGGTAGCATGTGTATTTTTATAGATTTTTTTATGTTTCTATAAGTAGATTGTAATTGTTTAATTCAATTTAAAAAACATGAATTAATTCTATTTTATAAATTTATATGAACTATTTCTTCAGTTCCGTTTCTCACTCACGAAACTCAAACGCTATGTGTGAGGCTTGTGTGAGTTCATATATATACCTAAGTAGGTCAAAGATTTATAGCCTTCCTGACATTTATTATATCATTTTAATAGCGAAGATATCCTTTCAATAAAAATATTGAATAGAAATGTTGAAATGAAAAAAGGAACATCGCAGAATATTATAATTGTTAAACCAAGTAGAAATTACGGAGAAACGGACCTCATTTTATCTTTAGTGTAGAGATCTTGTTTAGACTTTAATTGCAAGATATTTCTTAACGAAGATTTCAACGTACCTGGTATTTCATCTTAACTTGTGTTGGGTTAGAAAAATAAATTAGATTCTGTGGTGTTCCCGACGCTTGCTCGAGATTAAAAGTGCCTTCTCCGGGAAGTTCTATGCAACGTGACATATTCAAATCACTCCTAGTCTGCAGTTGGAAATACGTTTTTATACGAGGTCGTTAATTATTGTTTCCATACTCATTTACATATATGGGACATATAAAAAAGACGAAATGTGATTTAGTTAGAGATAACTTGAAATTGTATTAGTGAGATATCAGAAAGACAGTTGAGTTAAAAAATGGACTGGCCGTAAAATCTAATAATCGTAATCTTTGATAGCCGATAGGTACATACGTATCTTCTATCAAAGATTACGATTTATGTTGTAGAAGAGAAGATGTAATTATTGTAACTCTATATAGCCTATCATTCGCAACACTACGCAAAAGCCTTTGTCACAAACAAAAACAAAATAATACCTCTTGAGCTATATAATCGCTTAAAGCTATCAGCAGGTGTACCTACAAAAGGATTACTTACATCGTAAGTGCCCAAGATATCTAAGTTGGACTAAGCGAAAGTTATACTTTGATAAATTGCGACAACGCCGTCGTATGATGGATGGGCCACTAAATACTGTGGTGGAATAAGATCTTAAAATATACTAGGTTTATTCGAGTCGCTTGAAATATGAGCAGTATTATATATTAGATATTTATTAATTGTAGAGTATTGAGTGAGTGAACATGTAAGATTAATTTTATTACCTAGGCTAGATAATAATTATTTAGAAAATATATTGTAAAAAAATACAAACATAATATTAAGTATCTATTTAAAAAAAAGTATCTATTTAAAATATATCGTGATTAATTCCTTTTATTTAGTTTTGAAATGAAAGTAAAAAAACATCAAGTATTTTCTGAAAAATAGCCTGAAAAGCAAGCAATCAGCAATTACTGTTATATGTAGCGCTGAGTACGTAAATAATAAATTGCTAGCGCTCATTGTCAGCATTCCCTTTGAGTTCTGGCTGTTAGTCGTTTTGATGTTAATGCAGAATCAAAGGTATTGTTAAACGTATTGAAAAATAACCAATATGAAATTGTGGACATGAGCACGGGCTACAAAAATCACATGAAAATTTTAATTTAATTGCAGTAAATAGTTCCAAATATAGCTAAACACTAAAAATAAATATAAGCAACTCATTATTTTTAACATTGCTCAGTCTCGTAAACTAGGTGTTCACTTGAATTTTAATTATAGGTACCTACTAACCATTTTATAAGATACCTTCAAACTTAATTCTTTCAAAATACTTCAATAAAAATATTTTTCGCGGAATTCCACGAACTCCACGAAAAGTTACATAAATTTAATTAAAAAGTATATCTCGATGTTAAAAAGCGATTTAAGTTGGGCAGGTAAGCAAAAAGTATTAATAAATTTGAAATTTATCACACTCGGGATAATATCCTAATCCGCCCACAAAAGAAACGTAGGAATAATTGTTTTTGGTAATAAATTGTCAAAGACAATAATTCTTTTTTTATTGGTGACCCGATGTTTCTCGGAATGTAGATATTTGAGAAGACTAAGCACCTTCGAACGTCGACGTGACCATTATATTTTTATTGTTTACCCACTTTTAATTTTTTAAAATATAAAAATCATCCACCTTGACCTTTTATCGATATTTATATAGTTATTTAGTTAGCGGTGAAATTAATGAACACATATTGTATTAAAAATATCTACAGTGTTCCATTCTTATAGGTAATAATAATATTATCTCCTCGAAGGCAAAGTCGCGGGAAACAGCTAATCGTTAATAAAATTGATACTCGATTCCCTTTAATATTCAACACGACACTCAATCAAAATCAATTATTGTTTGATAATCCTAATGGCATCTGCGGAGTTTTATTTCCGCTCAATTTGTGTGAGATTTTAATTTCGATATTGGCTGTTCCAATCGACTTTATACAATGCGTCATACATAATAATCGTCCTGATTGTTTTGAACGTAATTGGATATTGATTTTCTATGAATATTTATGATAATCAAAAGCTATTTTTATAACACGTAGAAACCAAAAAACGGAAGCGGAAATACCATGGAAATACATAAATTGTACGGTATCCGTTACGAACATAAATTTCTTAGGTACCTATAAGTAAATTAAAATCATAAATTTGTTTGTACCCAAAAATAACCTAATTAAAAATTACCTATATAAGAATTGCAAACAATATATCTAATTTATTTAATTTACGCAATTATCGTAAACCACTCATTATGATGATTTAAAATTTTAATTGCATTAGACTTTACAGACTACCACACTTCAACATGTATTTTTAATGCCATATAGGCATATAATATTTTTTTTACATTGTTTTCGTAATAATATCCTTGTGAGGCTATGTGCCATTAAATAAACGTTTTTCTTTCTTCCTGAAAATACTATTTAGTTCGATATTGAAGAGTGTATGGTTCAATCGAGTCAAATAATTGGACACAGGCTATTTGGTTATGCATATAAGATCATAAGGCATTACCTTGGTATCTGGACAGTCTATTAAGTCAGGTCTATTGAGAGCCGTAGGTAATACCCTTAGGTCAATGCTGTCCAATCATAGTTGGTGATTTTGTATATTAAAACATTTGCATACCTAATATGACTAGTATTACATATTCACATTCGCAATACCTGGCAATTTTACGGGTAAGGAAAAAGATGAAAAACATAACCTCCGTAAAAATATAGGTAAAAATGAGATAATAATAAAGACCAAAAGGTATTTAATAGAAGGTATTCTTTGAAATAAGCTTTTCTTAACATATTCCTATACTATTATACCTTAATCTTACCGGGCTTTTGTAACTGAAAGAATTTTTTAATCCAGCCGAGTGTTCTTTGCTTGCGTTTGTGCTAAGCCAGCTTGGTGTAGGTATAATATTATATTGAAGACGATCTGTAATTTTGTCCGGAATTTTCAATATGGGTCGCCATGGAAACGAGCTATCCGCGTGCTAGAATGTAGGACTGAGGATCTCATATTAAAACTATTGTGAGGATGATATTATCTTCCAATTTTCCCTATACATCGGTATCGGTTCTTATAAATATTATAAAAATATGAATAAGATATTTTGATATGTAATACGTTATTCATCGTTATAGGATATTGGATATTAGATGTGACTGACAAAGTCTGGGAAAAGATAATCCTTAAAATATTATTTGCTTGTCGACATTATTTAGGTACAATATTTACTTTACTAATAATTGATATATTCAATAGATATAATTCTACTTTATTGAAAATTCTACATTAGAACATCGAGATATATATCTCGATGCATTAGAACAACTTCAATAAATAATGTGAAGCATGTGAAATTAATGGAATCAATAAAATATAGGATCCAAATTCGTATACTTGATCACGTCCATTTAATTCTGAATATGAGTTAAATTCTGCGAATATTGTGAGGTTAGTGTAGTGTGTGCCGGCATGTGCTGCTATCATAAACCACATATAATGACCCACGTTCGTAAGTTCTAAATTAACTTACATAGGTAACTAAAATTTAAATTTACGTGACTCTTCAAAATATTACATACATTGATGTGGAAGAAAATTGGAACGATACTTTATATAGTGAAATGAAAATATGTGTAGAAATAAGAGAATATTTTTTTATATTTTGACGGTTTCCAGTTTCCGTAGCCATTTTGTTTTTTAAGGCGGGAAGTAAGATCAAACAAACTTTTTTTTTATAATAATATAAGTAGATTTGCCAATATTAGACCGTAAATAACATAAATGTAATTTTCATAACATATTATACAACTAAATAAGACTCAAATTTACCTCGACACAGCTGTTGTTTGCTGAAGGTTTGGCAGGATACACGTAAACATTATTTTTTATCATAATGGAATCGCATTCGGAATAATAAGCAGTTTGGGGATATTATGATAAAATAACATAAAGTAAGAAAAATTCTGTGATTTTGAAGAATCACAATATGAATATTGTTTTTTATTGTTACGTTACTGTGGTAAATATTATGAAACTAGCGGTCCGCCCCGGCTTCGCCCGTGGTACATATTTTGCAATATAAGGTAGCCTATGTTCTTTCTCAGGGTCTAAAGATTATCTGTGCCAAATTTCATCAAAATCGGTCCAGTAGTTTATTCGTGAAAACCATACATACATACATACAAACCTTTCCTCTTTATAATATTAGTATATAGATAACATGTATTTTTGTTTCAATATTTAACAAAAAATTAAATTAAAACACGACAAAACTTCAAAATATTGTGGATCCAAATTAAAAACCCTTCTCCCATAAAAGCATAAGAATTGTTTTTATTATGAATTCGGACTACAAAGGAAAACATTGAATGCCTTTCAAAGATTTTCATTGTTGCGTCCAGCACATGCATGAAAAACATCTCATATTCACCTTTTATGTTCACTTGAGGTAGAGATCCTAATGACTGGCATTTTAAAAGAATACGTAGCTCTACTGCTTTATACAGAATTAATGCTTGTAGTAACTGTTTAGTATACTTAATCTGCGATATAACTAACAATTTTAATTATAGGAGGCATTTGGACTGAGTTCCTTTTACATATTAGGAAATATACGCGACATGATTTTTAAATGTAATAATTATTTTAATCAAAATTAGTGTATTGTCGCCAATTGTGTAGGTTTATTAGATAATAAATAATACAATATTCTCAGAAATTTGAGAACTGATGCAATAATTACATACATTAACTTTTGTACATTAGGAGGTAATGTTCATGGCGAAGTAAACAAAATTATAATTACTTTTGCGAATGGTTTTTACTCTAGCAGAATCAAGTTAAGCACTGCAAAATAGGTTTTAACGGAAAACTGCACCAAACACCAAATATGTAGCTGAACGTAACCAGTTCTGAAAAAAAAGGTAGCCGCGTCATGTGTCCACGTCACAAACCACGACAATCCTTTGATGTTACCGACACAAAAATCCGACGCCGGATGCAAAAGAAATTGAAAAAAACCTACAAACGTCAATGGAAATACCTACATGGAACTATTTGCGAATTGCACATAAGCATCACTAACCTTGATTAAAGCTTTACTATTTGAAGGAATATTTTAAATAAAACTGCTCCTTTTAAAAATTTATGGATTTTTTTTTTATTTTATCCATGGTTATCACTTATCATCTAAATCAAATAATGCCAATGGGTATATATGAAGATTATAATACTTATTTATATGTGTGGATTTGAATTGCAAACTATACGGTCTACAAATGGATTTCAAGAATACTCACCAGTCAACCTATCCTACCTTCCAATGGTAGAAATGCTTCATTTGCGTTTGTCTTGCCAGAACAATACAATTTGAAATCTCTATTCCAAAATTTTGTCTTTCATCAAATCCTTTGATAAATTCATTAGTCTATTTAATAAGCATCATAATTAAATGCTTCCTTTCATTAAAAGCGACAGCGCACGCAATTAATAAAATAAACATTCAAAATAACGAAAAGTACATGCAAAGACATTCCAGGCTTTAATGAAATTTCCTTCATCATGCATAGACAGGTAAAATATTAATTATAACTACACAGTTGGAATGCATATTTGCCTCCATCAGCTTGACGCCCAGCGAGGAAGTGTTGACACAAACAGTTGTGAGTTGACTAACGGAAATAGAAGTTTATTCCCACTGCATCCAGCAATTTCATCCCTTCAGCAATTTAACTTCGTGTCTTGTATAAATGAGGTTTTATTATAAAGATGGGTTAACGGAACATACATAACTAATTTTGTATCGAATAAGCTTAGATAAAATGCATCGCGAGATTTTTATTAGGTACAATATCTACTATTATAATTACAATATTTGCTTACAGTTTTAAATATCTAGGTACTTTGTTTGAATTATGTAATACTATATTTACTATATACACTTACTATGTATATTCTTTTCCATTCCGTAGTGGGTATAACAATTTCCAAACCATTTGTCATTCCTGAAATGTAGCTTTCGACCAATGATTTTTTTATTCGATTTAATAATAGCTTGTTCCAGCTATTTCTTCCAACACACTCCGAACAAACAATTTACATATTTTGCAGCCTTGCGTAATACTTAGTACGTATATTATTTATACAGTTACCTGAAAATTAAATGTACAATGATGTATTATTGTTCTCTGAATTATGTGAATTTTGCAAATCCTCTTATAAATGAACTATTTATATTTACACTAGGTAGCAAAAATCCTTGAATACTAGCTCATTTGAACAAGGAGACCTATTTCCAGTATGATACCTTTCACACTGAAATGTGAAGGTAGTTGTGACCTATTATTGATAAACATTCAATTAATACCCTCAATATTACCATTTCTAACACATTACTACCACATATTACTAAATAGTTACGACAGAGGCATCTTAAATTTTCATTACCTATATGTAATAAGATATATTATTTAGATATCTAGAAGAAAGGCACACAATTAAAGGCACAAGGCGGACTATTTACCACGTCGCGTCACGAATAACTCCTGTTTAGTGTAACGACAAACAATTTATGAGTGCAAACAAAATCACTGAGTGAGACACTAACGTTCATTCTATTATATTTGTGTATATTTTTTATTCATCTATGAAATGTGTTTTTTGTAACATTTGAATTGTTACCATTACTCTCTCCTCTGATATTTGAACTTAGATTTTCAATTTGTTCGCTACGTTTGAAAATGCTCTCTCATTTTGTTTATCAAATAAAATTTTCCGTGTAGGAAAATTGTTAAAATGTATTCTTGCGCTAAAGCTGACAGTAGACGATCATGTTAAGTGACTTGTGCCACGTGAATAATTTCCAGCTGCAGCTTGCATGATGTTTGCATGTCATTCACTTTAATCGATAAAGGTTCGCATAATACCATGAACCCATACATCATGATCGTCTATGATCATAATTCATAACATACGACTTGGTGAATTTATTCTATTAAAAATCAATAAAATTATTCATAGCTCACTTTTTAAAAGGTTGTCAAATTTTTTATGTGATTTCATTTGTATGCTTTCTGTCGTTTAACTTTTGGTTCATTTTCTTAATATGTGAAATATATTGCCTACTTTTAAGGACGAATTTCTTGTATGTATGTGCCTATTTATTGAGTGTCACCAAAACGGCTTTACCTATATATTATACGTATATACCTGCTGTCCACTCCTTCAAAGAGTAAAATTACTATTAATTACCTACGTACCAATAAATTGCGTATATGGACCATATCACTAATTGTAGACACAATAATGTTTGTGGTTTGCGTAGAATTATGCCCGTATAAGTTACGAGCTATCTGGCATTGAGATAAATTGGAAATGGTATCGAATTAACCGTGGTCATTATATGCCAGTGATTTGTGTTGCATGTGCGGAATACGGATGGCACCAGGTACTATATTTGACAAAAGATTTGTCGTTGCAAATGGCATAGAGCCCATAGATAGGTATAAAAGATGAGTTGGATCTAGCTGGTCCTTATGGGATATTTTCTATACCTTTACATTTACATTCATTACTAAAGTTTAAACAATAAACCTAATCATGATTTTTCATTGATACTTTTATCAGACGAACGTATCAAGGGAAATTTTCCTGGGAGGCGTGATGAGAAATTATGATTTCTAGCGTTGCAGTTGATTAGAACTGTCTTATAGTTGTTTTTAAAACTGTATATTTTAAAATACACGTACTTATATAAAGCAATGGAGGCATAAAATTATCTATTATCGTGCCAATTTTTGCACCATCCATCGTATTCTAAACCTCGTTACAATATCTCATAGGCCCTAAATCTCACTGAACCTATAATACATCACACGGTGGGTAAAGGAAACATATCTAATACGTTTCTCGATGTGGACCCATATCTTTGATCCATATTTCCCCTCGTTATCGCCGACAGTTCATTTTATTAGGTTACATTACCGCTATATGCTAGAGTGCAAATATACGCAAATGATCTGGCTATGCTTATTTAACGCACCTATTAGTATAGAACAGCTTTTGGAATTTAATGTCTCTTAGTAACGGATAGAATGCATTGTTATCAAAATTGTAAATTTTCAATTAAGATAATATACATATTTGATTCGGATATTTGTACGGTTTCGGTACATAAGTAGGTAGTAAACATTTTGAGCACTGGCAAGATTCTGTCCTTTTCAGCTATTTTTCTTATAAATGATTATTTGAGATTTTTCGTTGGCGAATGTGGACTGTTGCTGATGCGAAGTAGTACCTAAAATCGAAATATTAGGTTCCTGCTTATATTATTGTAACTAGTTCTTTGTAAAAAGGTGCTGAAAATAAAATAAATGTGCGTGCCAGTATGTGGGATTAATAAAGGACTGGAGCCTGCCCACAAGCCACAGCCCAACGGACGCTCCATTTGCATATGTTTTCAACTTTAATTTGTAGGCAGATTACTCTTCCTAATTCTACCTTATACCTCGTAGTCCCGTTTAAATACTGAGTTTAAAGGTGCTTTCGGTTTTCAAGTAATTGTTACCAGAAAGTTTAGACTTAAGAGGGTCGTCTAAATTTAGAAGTTCAATAGCCTTGTAAGTTCAGGAAGCCTTATTTCAACATTCAAACTGATTTATAGGATATAATATAACTTAAACATTGGAACTTTATATGCTATAGGTATACTATTTGTTTTCTCTTTCCGCTATAACTTTCTTATTTGTGAACTTATCTTGAATTTCTAAATAAATGAATTATTTTCTAATTAAATCAAAGGAGTAAGGCAAACAAAAGGTATACCTTGATTTTCTTGAATATATTAGAAACTTTAGTACCTAGCTCAACTATTTGCCTTTGAAATTACTGTCAACCCAAAGATCCTTAATTAATTAACAAGATAGGTATTTGTGGTTATGTATCTCCTTGTTAAAGATCTGATATCGAACTTACGAAGCAAATAACCACAAAGACACAAACTAGTTGACATTATGCTTTCAAATTATTCGGTAGAAAAATCTTTATTTAAAAGTGGCGTAGCAAAAAGGGGGTGTAGTGGCCACATTCTGATCTTAGATTTTCCATTCAAAATACGGGTAACGGGATATTAAGACAGATATCCGTCTGGATCGAGATCTATTGAATAAAATAATTTCAGATTGCCTTTTTAATTTAATTCGTAACTATGCGCTAATTTCAAATCAATCATTCATTAGGTAACTAGTTACGTGTTCTTCGTATTTGTGGTTTTAGTCTCAATTTATACAAGACTATCTACCAACCTTACGTTGTGGATCTTAGAGTTGTGGATCTCATATTCCAGGGCTACTAGTTTAAGAAGCAGTTTATATTCAAGATGATAACATGTCTGAGTAAGTGACATGTGGCAAGAACACGACAATATCTTACAGCGAAGGAGACACCGTGATTAATGTTGTAATATATCATCATTACACGTGTTCTCTGGATATTAAGGAGTTTATTAAACGTATGTAAATTGTCGGATTGTATAATTAGCCATTTAGTTCAGCATAATTGCTCTCCATTGGGAATTATGTACCTAAGTACATATTAATAATCTAAATATAGGTAAGTGGGTAGCCTTTTGCATTATTTCTTTCTAATTCCAATGTGATTCATAACTAACTTACCTATACATTGAATTATTAAAGTTGAGTAATGGTATTGCGTTCCAAAATACGTTAAAATTCAATTTAATAATATGTTTGACCGTAGGCGAAACAGAATGGAAGGTTCGTAATAGAATTTTTAATATTCCGCTATCTCCTTTAATATCTTTCGCCCCGCTGTACTCCTAATCAAATTAAAAATTCATCGGGAATTCGCCTTCGGGTGGGAAAAATTGCTTGGTTATACATTTCTGACGATATAGTGTAAGATGAAAACATTCATATTTAGGATAAAAAGTGTGCAGCTTTTTTACGAAAAATACAAACTTTTTTTCCTCAAGTCAGCAAAGGAAATATTTTGCCCAGAGGGTTGAAATGTAGGTAAACTAATTTATGAAGCCGAAATACTGTGGCATAGGAAAAGAAACACAGTAGTTACTTAGGTACCGAAGAAAGTACCTATCTGGTATGTATTTTATACGTGAAAAAAGAAGTATCAAAGAAATTTACCTATTCGTAAATTTATTATCTACCTACTTATTTCATGATTACCTAGGTATAAAAAGAACTGTAAAATTCAATAGGCCATCAATCCGTTATGCTAATACAGCCTTTTTAAATTGATAGATATTTAAATGTAAAGTCCTAAGGATTTTACTGATTGCAAAAATGATTGGTTTAAGTGTGAGCTTTCGTTAAGTTATACCTAAGTACCTCAGTTATTAGGTGCTTAATCAAAAACTTGTTAATGATCGAAATTTTATTAAAATGAAACAAAGTGTTGACTAACTTTTCTCATGTCATGAAAGCTAGAAATAACATTTGACTGTTCTGAACAATGTCAAACGCTAAATCTCTTGGAAACTCACGTGTTCAGTCTAGACATTGTAATAAAAGTAAAACACTCGACTTTTCTATTTGCAACCAACAAGTACATACTTATATTAGGTGTGTCTGCCAAAAAGATAATTTTTGGTTAGTTATTAGATAATGTTATTGCGGGTAAGTAGTTATGTAGTTAGTTTAAAATAATTTAACAACGTCGTTTTAATGCAAAAAATAAGCATAGGTACGACGTGCCTACCTTTCTAGCAATATTGCCTTTCAGCCTTTCTTGACCGATTTTTTTCCATCGGCTACAAATCTTAGGAAAGGCCATATAAAGTGTAGGTACCTAAGTAGTATTTTGGTACTTACAATGATTGGTATTACCTTGAAAATAACACCTATAGGTAATTTTATTAACATTGCACCATAAAACCACTAATAAAGTGTTATTGTGTTAATGTTTTGTGGGCTAGGCACTGTTCATCGATATAACAGCCAGTCACGCCTTATCATTTCATTTCTTATTGGCTGCGCCCATCTCTTCAAAACGATCTTATTAGTGTAGTAGTAACAATAAATACCCTATATCACAATATAACGATGTATTGATGAAAACGTTACAGTTACAATTTATGTAGATTGTAGGAGGTACGAGTATCTAGTTGTAACCCAAAAGTTTATAGGTTAAGTCCATAACCTTAATATTCAGGACCCTCCAAAAGCACAATGGAATGATCCGCCATCGTAAATTTAAATTACTCCAACATATTCTCCCTTTCTTATGGGTCTTAATGATCCTTCTGTTTGGCTAACAAAATATCGATTGACCTACTTATGAGATGAAATCAGTGACACGTTTTATAGCCTATGACTTTCCAATCAGCTTTATTTTATCGTAAGTTCTTAGAACTCAGAAATTTCCCGAGGTTATGAAGGTAAAGTCTAGGCGCATCGATGGATATAGCCTGATAAATTTAAAAAATAACAATGTAGGAAATCTTAGGCAAAGTTAGGATCCGTATTCGCATTATGCCTGAGAAGCAAGGTAATCATGACTTTACAGAGAATGAGTGATTTAGTAAATTGCCATTAAAACTTCTATTTACCTAATTTTTAAATAGACATTAGTATAAATAGGTAAAATAGGCAATAGTATAAATAGATAGGTACCTATTTGTCGAATAAAAGCAAGTTATTGACATGATTTGGGAATTTTTGAAGATAACCATACTGAGAATCATTCTGAGTTTGTGAAAGCAAACAAAAAAGCCAGATACACCGAATACAATGCAATTAAATCTTGCTGAATACTTTTCAATGACAACCTCGGTTTGGCCTCTACGTGGATAATGGATGAGATCGAATGAACCTCTAGAGATCAGCGGTAAGAATTAGCATTTTAAGTGCACTCACCGTTCTCAGTGCCATGAATTCGTCCAAATCCCTTAGCTTCTTTATTCCTTCTGGAAATTACACCTTCTGTGTTTTAAAATATTAATGTATTTTATATTTTTTTAACAAAAATATAAATATTTATCTAGGTAACCATTTAAATGGCCAACCGGAGCCAAAAACTTTTTAATAAAAAAGAGTATCTAAGGTAAAAAATGCCAAAAATTACAGTCAAATTGAGAACCTCTCCTTTTCAAGTCTGTTGAAAAAATAATTAATAATTTTAGTAAGTAGCATATATTTCAACGATATTTCTCCGCATATTTAAATAATAGTTGATATTCAATTTCCAGTCATTCCATAGGTAGGGGTAGGGTAGGGGTAACCTTTTCCGTTAGAAAATCCTACATGATTAAACTTCTTTACTCCGGAGAAGGTAGGGTTATGTCAGACATCTACAAATACCTCAAGGTGACCTATATCTGTGTAAGACGTTGAACTCAAAGCTCAAATATAACGTAACCTAATTCTAGGTACCTACCTATATCATGAATGTATTAAGTTATTGAAAACAACGCAAATTAAAACATTTATTTATTCAACTACTTTTAGAAGCAGTAATGAATCGTCAAAATGTTGAAAGACATTAAATATTTAGTTACCTTCCAAAAATAAATAAGTAGAAAAAACTCACATTACTAAAATAGTATTACAAGAAAATGAGAATATGATAATATCACAGCTGATAAATATTATTATTAAAGTCGCAAAAATTTCCAACTTTACATATAACTTTTATAAACGATCTTCCAAACAAACGTAGGCTTAAACTTTGCTCTTTAATGTCTTCTTAATGAGTTCCGAAAAAGAATATTTTTCTTTAAAACAATGTTATTTATGATGTAAGCTTAATGAAAAATGAAAAAGATTATGGAATTTTTCTGTATATTTGAATGAAAATATTCAGACATTTAAAATTTACAATACTGGGTCGGAATAAATTTATAAATCAGCAGCTATAAAACGCAGTGGCGCATTACCTGTCATTAGCAATTGATTCTGCTAGATATTGACCGATTAAAAAATTGTACTTATGAAAAATTAAATTCTGAAATAATAAACATAAATTAATAACTTATACACAGATGCCATGGCTGTTTTTATGTACCTAATTATTGAACATAATAAAAGCCATAAAAATGATGTCTTACAATTTATTTTGTAATCGTTGGAAATAATAATTTAACCATTCTGCTAGCGCAGTTCGGTAAGAAGAGTAATTGAAAACGTATATAAAAACCTATGAGATAACAACAAAACGAGCTTGATTTTTTAAAATCAATATACATCTTCTTATATATAAAATTCTCGTGTCACAATGTTAGTCTGCATACTCCTCCGAAACGGGTGGACCGATTCTCATGAAATTTTCTGTGCATATCGGGTAAGTCTGAGAATCGGCCAACATCTATTTTTCATATGTACCACGGGCGAAGCCGGGGCGGACCGCTAGTGTTATATAAAATCACCAATATCCAGATTAATTAGATAATTTAATATTATGGAATATGGGCCGTAGTGTACCTGTGCATAGTTTTGTTTTTGTAAGTCAATTAAGTTTTGATTATTTATTTAACTTTTGAAAATGTTATTTACAGAAAGATAACCACACCAGGTATAGGTATTGTTAACTTTTTAAATCAGAAATCTCATTGGGGCAGGATTTTCAGTCAAATGGTATAGAAGAATAAAAAGACAAAGAGAATTCAATAAATAAAAGGCTATTTGCTTTCCGTTAACATTTATTTGTACATGTAACCTAATAAGAAGCTAACTACAAAATAATACGATTGCTACACTTAGATACAATAATAATAAAAACAGAGATTTGTTCATCGACATTGTCTACTCATTTAGTAGTAATACAGTTTTAAGCTAGCAACATTAAATATAGATAAAAGTATTTTGATATGATAACACCGATTATAAATACACCAAGAAATGCGGAGGTGTTACCAGTTCAAAATAAAATACGTTTAAAATGTGCATAAATAAATGAGCAACATTACGTTCATAAACAAAGTATAGTGAGTGATAATACACAAAATATATTATTATGTCGTTTTCTCCTTACTGAGATCGATATTTTCAACTTCAAAACGTTTCCGTCACATAAAACTTCGCGAGTCTCATAGTTACTGCCTCATGGAAATCTTACCAAAAGTCTGCATTGATAACTGAAATGTCCAAGCTTGACAAGCTTATATATTCATTTTAATAATCTGTATTTACTAATAGAAAAACACGCAGAAAGCCAACGATGTTTGCAAAGTTGACTGTTTAATGACCCTGTAATAAAAACCTAACGTAATTATAATAACAACCATTATTTTCTAACTATAAATGCACAGATAACCTAGTTCAAAGGGAATTGAAGGCCAAACTTTTCGTAAAAAATATAAGTAAAAATATTTACAACAAAATTACATCCAAAACTAATAGATATAAAATAATTTCTCAATAAAATGCCATTAATTTCAAACGATTGCTAAAAATGGTTAATTATTTATTTACTAAAGTTTCAAATTACTGTCTTTAATAATTCCATCAATGTTTTTAACATTTAAAATTTTAACAATCAGTGATCGCATAGCGAATTGAACAATCTAAAAAGGGAAACATTAATATTTATCAAGAACATTTAATAAACTTTCATAACGATGAAAGTGTACAATAAAGACGAGGAACAAACTTTATTGGCACTGATAGTATCAGTAATTCAAATATTACACATAACATAATAAATGTATAGATGCCTATCTAAATAAGATTTCGGCGTTATTCATAAATAGTTCGATTCATATGCCAAAACATTCCATACAAGCATGATTATAATAAATATCACAATCTAACCTCTAAACAGGAAGACGGGGCAAAATAATAGCGACCACCAAGCGAACATGCAATACACACGGGACTTAAGTGCTCTAAGTGAATAAATGTACTACAACAATGTATGGAAGCGCCAACAATTCAAAAATGCTTCGTCGCACAAGTGATTATCACCCAATCGCAAGAATTAGATGAAAATCACTCACTCTCAATCGTTCGTTCGGCACACATTGCGGTAGCGCGTCGCCTACGTACTAGGTGCATTATGGGTATAAAAGGCGGGGCTCACTAAAACGAAGCGAATAAAACAAATCAAACGGGTAAAAAGTGCATCACGTCAAAAATAGAAAAAAAAAGTATCTACGAAGTAAAATTTTTTCGATTTTTTTTTCGTTTATATATTTTTTTATTCGTGTATTTTCTAGAAAACGCATTCTTTTACAAGATAACTATATGAGGGTGGAGACCCGCAACGCTCCCACGCGCGGCGCTCGGCCGCCCGTTCGAGTATTACGGGGCTCGACACCGCCACATTAGTGGCCGGCGTCTTAACTATTTTAATAACATTTACCAGCTGACATGAATTACGCACTTTCAGCAAAGAAAAATATGTCAAAACACTACTAACAATTTTTTCGACTTGCAACTAGTGAAATCAACTCTACTTGACCATTAATCGATTAGATGTTTTAGTTCGTTTAAAAACCCCCTCGATTAGTTTGTCCGCGAATGCACAATGTTTTAGTATCACACCCATTGAGATATACATATGGAGACGACACCGCCTACATCACTTATGTTCCGCTCAACATACGCCATATGGCGTAACTGCACGCTCATTTTTTATTTGTTTTAAAGTGAAACACATCAAATATTCCTTCGTGTGTGTTACGATATTGCACAAATAATACGGAAAAGTGCAAAGGAATAACTTTTATCGGTAAGTACCTAACTAGATAATAATTTTTAAAACTTAGAGCAAAAAATGGCGCACAGATTTTGTTCGTGGTGTCTCCTCCATACGTAGTAATATTATCTCAATGATCACACCGTGTGTCGGAAATGTCGGCTTCGCTCTCACGCGTCCGTCGCACCGCACCGCATGCGGCGGCGGAGCGCCCACACCGAGCCCTGCGTCGTCGCCACATAATTTCCCAGAATTCCGTACGAAATACAAGATTCCAATAAGCGAACGGATCTCGATAATTTAACATCGCAAAGGACGTCCGTTTATGTATTTTTTTATCAATGCAATATGTTTCATAGAGACGAGATGCTTTAAGAACACATTCAATACTCGTTTATCAATAAAATCTGAACACAAATCTCGATTAAACGATGTACCCGCAATGTAAACAACTTTGCAATATCGGGAAAACATAACGTAAAACCGCAATTTAAAAGTGCCCGGGTTTGAAAATAGGCAAAGGTTCGTCTCTACATGAGTTTGGTTGATTGGTTGGTTGGTTGGTTGATTGTTGGTGTGTAATGGTTGTCTAGAGTTGACATACTGCGGCCTGTTGGGGGCAGCTACTCTGCGCCAGCGTCCTCACTGATTGTCTCGCCCGCTTTCTCTTGGGAAATGTTTTGACCTGCAATACAGAGACATCTGTGTAAAAATGTTCTTTGAAGAGTGTTTAAAAATATGATTACTTATTTTGAATCTCATGATACATAACTATTATCCCGGCATCATTATTACTAATATTGCAGGATATTTAACGAAGATGAACTATAAATGAATTTGTAGAAAAGTGAGTTTCAAAAAATGGCTCAAAATTAACATTTTAACTTCAGTTACAGGCCAGTATTATTTCCAGCGGGAAAATAATGACACACTGAAAATAATGCTTCTATAAGACATCATGGAACAGGGGCAGGGCATTTAAAAACTTACGACACATCGACCTTGGAGATATTGAAAGATTTCAACCTATAGACCAAACACCACAAGCTAAACAAAAAAAAGACGGGTTGCACTCCGGGAGTGCCGGCAGAAGTGAAAACTTGATTATTAACGTTCAGCATGTTTGATATTTTGGAATGGTATCCGTCTTACGCATGGAATATAAGGGCTAAAAAAAACCCCGTCTTACGCTTTTTCGATCAGGCCACGTGTCCTGACGCGAGTTTAAGATTTTATACCCAACGCCGCTAAAGAAGTTTTCACTTCAAAAACTGACCCTTTTTCGCTGATGAAAGTATGCACTTCTTGCAGCTTATGAAGAAAAAGGAGACACGTTGGAGTTGGGTGTTGAGGGCATGAGGTCCATCGTCTTGCACACCCAGCCCGCTATGTCCACGCGCTCGGCCTCCGCGCCGCGGATCCACTCGTGGTTCTGTACACAACACGTGTTTGGATTAATTATATACTAGCAATGCCCTGCGGTTTCACCCGCATAGATAGGGATATCCTGACAGTGAAAAGTCTACTATAGGTCGGACTATAGGTTTAATTTTTAATCACATGAAAATCACCCTCACCCCGTCCCGCACTACGCTGCTCATTGTATTAAACAGTATGCCTACTATTTTCTGTAAATTGACACTTTTAAAAATTCGTTATATCTTTTGAATGGAATATCCAATTTTTTTTATTTAAAAAGTATTTTTCTGGTATTGAAACAGTCTATAATAAAACATCATTTAATGGGATAAGAATTAATATATGTGTATGGATAACATGGTTTGATTACTGTCGGCACTTCTATTTACTTTGAAAACGTAAAAAATTTGTTGTAGTAACATAACTACTGAAGATGGACATATGGTATCGCGGACTTTCTTGTAGATATTGATCCATTCTATAATACCTTAGAACATTTTTTTGTTCTATCTTCAATAGATTCCGCAGCGCACGCGATGACAGAATTTTTATTAAGGATTTTTTTACACCTTGGGTTACATTATTGCATTTTTGGTTAGGATCTCTAATTTTTTTTGAAATGCAATATAGCCTATGTTGCTCAGTGAAGATGCAGCTTTCTAATGGTGAAAGAATTTTTGAAATCGGTCCAGTAGCTTATGCGTGAAAACCATACATACATAAACACATAATTACATAATTACAAACGTTTCCTCTTTATAATAATTATAGTATAGAAGTATAGATTAAGATTTTGTAGTGATTATTGTATCCGCTCCTGTTGCCCTCGCCTTCACTCGCTTGGTTAAAGAAAATTAACAGTTCTCATACATGGATTGATACAAATGCGCATCATATGGATCTTTCTACGTAAATGAGATGTATTACTGCAGCCTTTGTCACTCTCTAGCCTCTTAAATATTCCTATACGCAAAAATCATACGGCCTTATCGGCCTTATGTCACATGAAATAAGGACTAATAAACAAACAAACACGCTTACGCATTTATAATATCCGAGGAATAGACACAAACCATAGAAATCTAAATAACAAGACACATAGAAGTGCTATAATGTCATAATTCGTATGAAAACCGCTGTCGCCAAAATCAACACATTCAAACCGAAAGCTAAACAGTACACACAAGTAAACTATGCCTTTTATTGGACAGCTTGATTTTAGTGAAAACTAACTTATCTATTAAATTAAGCTTTTGAATATTATGTATCCTAACGCACGAATTTACGGTTTATTTTAGAATAACACCCTATAAGTATATAAGTATATGAGACTTTTTGCTCCAATACGAACAAACGTGATAATAAAGAATGGTCGACTGTGTCATTCATTGTTATTTCGATTACTATGGTGACACTCGTAATACTTGTAAATATTCTATAATTTTAAGGAAAAACGGCATTATTTCTAAAAAAAAATATTTTCCGATGAAATATTATTCCTTTATAAGTATAATTACAACTTGTGGAAGAATTTCCGCAATGGGAATTGCTGAAACACACCATGTATACTCTCACATCTCACACTCATACGTCTCCAGAGCAACTGAACAGTGACGAATGCACTGGTGATGTGCAAATCACCTGAGTGGCGATAAGGTCACGCACGCTTACGACTTCTAGTGTCTTGTTATTTTGATTTCTATGACACAAACTTTATAATTAATATTTTCGATTGGGAACTTGTTTCTCTAAGTTTCCAAAGTCATATCTTGATCGGTGAAAAAACATTTAGGTATGTTATATTTCAATAACGTTTCATAAAACTTATACTGGACATATTATACTTCTATAAAATTTTTGAAAGAATAATGACATATTATTATCATTATAAAAACAAAAACAAACTCACCATCAGCGTCTTAAGGTCGGCCCTTTCATCGGGGTTTTTCTTGAGACATCGATCAACAAAGTCGGTGAACTCGTCGGAAAATACTCCACCCGGAAGCTTTGGTGGAGGTTCGTTCACTATGTAATCTAGTAGCTCGAATATCGCCATTGGACGAGGCGAATTTGGCGCCTAAAAAGTGGATAAATAAAAAAAAATTCATTTTTTTTTAATTATTAATTTATAAAAATTATTTATTACATTAATTTATTTAACATTAATTCGAACTTTATACTAGAAACATCGTATAAGTTCTATATGTGAACTAATTAATGTTTTACGAATAGTAAGTATGCTACAAAAAGAGTATTCATGGTCTGATAATATGAAGATGCAGGATGATTCTCAAACGAATTTTCGCTATACAGTTTAGATTTAGATATTGTGCTTAGAGAGTGTGTGAAATATTAACTATTTTAAATTATACCTACGCGTAATTTCATAAAGAATAATAATATATTCATGTGCACGACCCATCAAGGTGAACCTTAACAAATTCACTTTGCATTCTTATCACATATAACGGATGTATGCAATTGATATGTGAATAAGTAAAACAACTGTTCTTTTTATGCAATATGGACAAGATAGTTTTTACAAGAATTTAAATTTTAAATATTAATATTAAATTTCAACATGGTAAAGAAATATCAGGTTGTAAAATGTATATTTCACTATCATTTATGTAAGCAAAATTTTAATTTTTTCAAAATACAATTTATAAAAAACAATTTTTTTTTATAAATTATATAAAATACATTATTTACCTGGCCGGGCGAGTGATCTTCATTCTGACCGCCAAATATAGCAGCTAATGTTTTCGCATCGGGCGGTGGTATAGGGTACATGCCTATAGCCATCTCTACTAGCGATAGACCGAGAGACCAAATATCTGATTGCACTGAATAGTGTGTGCCTTGAAGTCGTTCCGGCTAGAAATAAAGTAATTTTAATGATATAATATTATTTGTTAACATAATTCATTTATATTTCAAATAATTGAAGTTATAGTCTAACATTGAAAGGAAAATTGTTTTGAATTTAATGTGTCTCATAGAATCTATGTTATGTGATGCAAATTTCAACATTAGTAGACAAAAATTATTCGACTTGACCATAATGCAAATCCATACGTGTTTATGATACAAATGCATAATATTATTATGTTTAATAACTTTACAACGAAATTGAATGCAGAAATTATCAATTTTAATAAATAAATTCCCACAAAATATTTATTAGATATTAGCTCTATTATAATCAAATACATACCGACATATAACTTCGCGTTCCCACAAAGGAGTTGGCCATCGAATCGATGAGTTGTCCGGACACACCGAAATCGCAAATCTTAATCTCTCCGTTGCTGTTCACGAGAATGTTGGACGGTTTTACGTCACGGTGCATTATTGCGTGCTTGTCTCGCAAGTAGCTGAGGCCCTTTAATACTGCTGATGTGATTGTTCCTGAAAAATATTTTGCCAAATTGTTTAGAGGCTCAATCTATACTAATATTATAAAGCTGAAGAGTTTGTTTGTTTGTTTGTTTGAATGCGCTAATCTCGGGAACTACTGTTCCGATTAGAAAAATTCTTTCGGTGTTAGATAGCTCATTTATCGAGGAAGGCCAAGTACCATCACGCTACGACCAACAGGAGAGGAGCCACGGGGGTGAAACCGCGCGGAGCGGCTAGTGGTTTATAATATTAAAGATATGAGTGATTTTTACAGATATTTTTGTATAATGTCTAAGAAGATTCACAACTATTCAATCCTAATGTAGATTACATTAGAATTGAAATACCTCAACTAGATTTTTATATTAAGGTCTCATAAGGTCTATCTGCACTATATTAAACAGTTCAACATATTTTAAATACATATTATTAATAGCAGAACTAACAGAAGTGTGAGAAATACAAAAATTACATTGCCAATAACCTTACTGTGTGAAAATAAACATAGAAACCCATTTAAATAATTAATTTATACCTAGAATTGACTCAGGAATCCTTCCAGCCTTCTTCAATATCAAATCCAATGATCCACCATCCATATATTCCATGCAAATAGATATTTCGCCATCGCTATAAAACGCTCCGTAGAATCCGACAATGTGAGCAAAGTTACACTCGTGAAGTACTTTCAGTTCCCTTATAATCTGTTTCTTTATAGCTGGCTTCACTTCGAGATGGATTAGTTTCCTTGCCATGATGAGACCCGTGGACTTATGGCGCACCTTCATCACTACACCACCATTGCCTTGGCCTGAAAATAATAAAGCTCATATTTATTAACAACTTTCTTGAAATAATTAAAAAAAATATAACAAAAAAATTATAACAAACACAACACTTATTCAATGAATTAAACAGCATCACAATAATTATAATTAACAAACTTATCTTAATTAAGATCAAAACATTTGTATAAAATACAAGTTTTCAGTCCTTAATAAAATAATAGAGTGAAAGTAATACATAAAATTAAAATGCTCAATAATGTACCTAATTCACCAAGCTTTTCAAAGTCATCATCGCTCAGTTCGCCAATCTTCTCTTTCTGGCAGAGGAAGACTTCTATTCTTCGTCTCTGTGTGTCGTCCATTTCGATCTGCTCCAGTCGCTCAGTGAGAGCTTCAATGCTCGTCTTTGATTTGCCAGCTAAACCTTGTCGTCTATAATAAAATTCATGTTAAAAATATGAAAAAAAAATATTTGCAGTTGCAATTCTGAATACATACAAACTAACTGGTAAGTGTAGTGGTTTGCTTAAACAAGTCACTGTCTTGCAGGACACAGAATGCCTACTTGTCCATAAAGAAACAGATGCATAATGCATCTACCCAAAAACCCACAAATTATAATGCATTATATGTATCTAAACTTTCATAATAAACACTCAAATACTTGGCAATTCAAATAGCAAAATAGTTACTACCATACTACTACATACTTTACTGAATTTAAATGAGATGTAAATTAGGCACAATATAAATATGACGTAAAAAAACAATAACAGTCTGTGCAAATTATTTATTGCCATATCTATTCAATGTCGAATACCTGTGTAGAATACACACAATGATATTCTTCCTTTTAATATTAACATATACCTACTATTAATGAAATATATATTGCATGTAAAAGATGAATGAAATTATCAAACTAAAGGATTTAAAATGTTATGCTCAAAAATTATTATGTTTCCACAGTACATTAAAATTAAAACAATTCTTGTATATTTGAATACAATATATTGTTAGCTTGAATTCATACATTGCTAATTAAAAATAATAATTCTTAATATAACACAGGTGATGCATAGAATATAAAATAGCAGACATCTGGTCGCTAAGGCTATGAATCATATAAAGCTGAATCATGACATGTCTGAACACAAACATGCTTCTTATATATAAGCATACTTAAAATTTGATGATTATTTATTTGAATATTAATAAATTAGGTAGATATAAAAATTGTTATCAAAATATGTTTTGTTAAAATACTTTTTTGTTCATAAGTACAAGATAGATATGCCATTAATTGATAATGGTAAGGCATTTTTTAGACTGTAATTTTCATAGATTTTAAGATGTTTTTATGAAAAATGTCACATGATTCATCCTTACTAATATCCTTACTTTCTATCTGAAAGGTTGTAGTAAAAGAAATACAAACAATTGTTTGTATTTCTGAAAGAATTTCATGGTTTGATTGGCTTGAATAGCTAAAGAGTGAGTTATATTTTTTACTACTCTGATACATTTCTTTGCATGGTAATTTCCTTTTACCATGGAGGCAAAGCTACAAGTAAAGTATTTATTATTATAAAAGTCTGGTATTCTATACCCAAGATAGTAATAATACATTTTGATGTGAAAGAACAATGTCAGAGACCACACAATAATTTAAGAAATCTATGGTAATGATTTTTAATGTAGTAAGAAATTTACAGAAATTACTTATTGTATTGATGCAAATTGTTAATTAAGGCGAAATACAATCATGCTTGTGCACCTTTTGGGCTACGCCCCCTGGGTGGAGCATAAGAGCGCGCGGGACGCTTCACAAAAATCCCCTCGCCACGCCACACAACTGAATAAATGACGGAAACATACGGAACTAACGGAGGTTCAATGAACTTTACTTATATTCTTATATTCGCGCGGTTAAAGCTGAGTAAAGCGATCCGGCAACGTCTTTTCGTTGCCGGGCCCATCGAACTAGAAAAATCGACCTTTGTTCCTTTGCACGAAGGTCGATTTTTAATTGGCACAAATCTGGTTACAAAAAGTGAGCTTGTTTTAACTAAATTATTTTATGATGTAATTATTTGTTATTGTTAGAATTGTCGCTACCTACGTTACTAGCTTATTTGCAAATCTTTGTTAACAAATTTTATAGTTTTTCGACATGGGGACTTTACGTACAATATGATATTAAAAATACATAATAGAATAATGCTATTTACGTTTCTTTTTTTTTTACATTATTATCGGTTTTAAAAGATTAAAAAAATGGGTTTTTGTTTTTATATCATATTTATTGAAAAAAAAAAACAATAATAGACAAAAAATTATTATTTACAATTTTGATTATTTTTGAATAAATATATCCGACATTTTGATATATGGTTTTGTTACCATTTTATTGTTCCAATGTTTATCTTCTTGATACGACTTCTTCTCCTTGTTCCGTAAATAAATGTCTCTTGCCCGTTACTTTGAGCTATCCTTGTACATTGAGGTGCTGAAACAACCATAATAAGTTATAATATGAGAAAAATTAATTGATAATACCTCTTATAATACCACGATTATTATAAAGATACTGTCATCAAAACTAGAAAAAATTGCACAGCTGTGTACGTTCCTTTGTCGCTTTATTATCCTAGCCGTAATAAACTCGATTGTCGGCGTCATACATAGCAAACTTTCTGAGAAAATCGTTCTTTTGTTTGCAAAATTTTACGGTTGACCGCAATTATTATAACAAGTGCTTTTATAAAAATTAGTAAAAAATTTCGCAGCTGTGTCCGTTCATTTATTGCTCTATTGTCCTAGCTCGTAAAAAAGTCGATTGTCGGCATCATAGTTACATAACTACAAATTTTTCAAATATTTTTTATATAAAATTTATAAGTAATTATGCTTATGCATAATATGCAAATAGTATTCATAAAAACAAATTAAAAAACTACTCATACATACATTCATTCGAATTGATATATGTATAAATAAGTATCCTTTATCTAGTCCTGTCTAGATCTAATCCTTGTCTTGGGATTGCTCACATGTGTATAGAATTGTTAGTAGATCAGCAATAAGCCCAAAATAGCATGATATCTAATAAGTAAAAAATTACAATTACCGGTGCAGTGAAAGACCTCAGACAATAGTTATAATACAATAAAAAAAAAGAAAAAGTTATACGCTATTGGGTTGAAATAAAAATTGTTTCTGATCTCACTGGTAATTACCTACCTGTCAGTGATAACTTACACTAGTCTGAAATATTCCACTATCTTCAATCTTATGACTTATAAATAAATGACATAAGAATAAACTTACACAAAAAAAGTACTATGTGAAACTGTCTGAAGATCCACACCAGTTTCTGGTAATCATGGTTGGTCTAAAAGACCAACGTGTCTTTATTGCGTCCTGGCTTGCAAGCTGTACATCGGATTTTTCGTGATCGCGCTTCGCTATTAGAAATAAACACACAAATCAGTAGTATATTTATTGGAAAATGAAATCTCAAAAAACAACTAAAACATTACCTATTTATACCAATAATAAAATTATAAATAAAAATAAAGACAGAGTGCATAAAATTATAAAATCTTGAATTGTGCGTTGCTAAATTCAGACTTTGTAAACATATATGTACTAATACAAAAATCATAAATAGGTAATGAAATCTCAAAATATGACTAAAATAATATTACTTATTACAAATAAAAATAACCATCAGATTTTCATTTATGCGTTTCTCAATTTAGACTTGTAAACATATACCTAGTAATCAAAATATTTGAAGTTGAAATCTTTAGACTTGTAGCGACCGAAAGACATAATAAATATAATTAATAAGCATGATAAACATTAAACTTACCTATTTAGATTCAATAACTGTAGTTTCTTCATCTGCCTTCGCAATATTTTCTTCTTAATGTTCTCACCATCAATGTTTTGGCCACCAAAATTCACCATGTTTATGAAAAACTTTAGTAACACTAACACTAAATCACGTATGCGAGTAGACAACGGCACCGCGCGAAAAAGTTGTACAGGACTGCTCTCTAAGACGCGTTGGCGTCGACTAACAGGAGGCGGAACGGCGGAAGCGACCGGCCTGCGCGCAATTTTTTGCTCATAGTTTATAAATATATTTTTTTTTAATTACTGATGTATGAATTGAAAAATCTAATCCCGTACGTCCCTCAAGAATTGAATGGAAGTGGATGTGGATAAAATTTCATTGATATTACTTTACTATTGTCCAAATGAAATTGATTCTCCGTTTAATTTTTGGGCAACTTCACAACGTTTTTCTATCGAGGCAAATTTTGCCAATCGTGTTTCGGTTCCCAAACGTCACTAAACAAACTCTTCAATTAAATAAATCGATAAATAAAAAAAATCAAATTCAAAGTTTTTGAAGAAAAAAATTAATTCTCCGTGCACTCGAAACGTCTGTTTTGGGTCTCATTTCGCCTTAAGAAGAATAATATAGAGATAACAATGGGCAAAAATTCAGAAAAAATGTTATTTTTTAATTTATCATAACTTATTTTAGTCTGGAAAGATCTTTTGATATAAGTGCAGTCTACAGAAGTCTTATCAATGTTGTGATATTCAAATGTAAATCCAATACTTTTTTTTAAATATGAGTATTGTGTCTAATTGATAAAGTATGTACTTATAGTAAATATTTATAGTATGTAAAATAAAATTTAATTTAATCATCAATTCTTATACATTATAGGTATCTGCTGATTACCCAAAACTGGTATAAGGTATATAGGTACCTACTTGAATAATTATACATATAATTTTTACATTTTTATTACAGACTCAAAATCAATATATTAATATAAAATTAATTGTACTTACTCTGAAGCAGTAGCTGATTTCAGCTGTGGTGTCATATTAGACGGTGTTACTGCTGGAGCCGTATCTATAGACCCTGGTGGGAGGGTCAAGTTTAATTTATTCTTCGACATTTTACTCATTTTTAATCAATGTTCGTCACGGCATTTATACAGTTAAGTAATCTCCTTTTTGCTAAGAACTCCTTAACGCAGTCAAACACCGGGTCCGTGTAACAACATTAATCAACAAAGAAACACAAATTATAAACAGACAAAAGTTTCGCAAGCATTGGAGGAATTATATTATCAATTTATCAGTAATCAGGTGGATACCTACAAATTACAATAAAATTTCGATTGACTTGACGTTTTATGACGTCATTAACGTTCTGTCATTTGTACCACAGATAAGCGTTAGTCACAACACGGTCTCCTGTATCAAGTACTCTGTGACGGTCATAAGTGACGGACGGACACAACGCATACTCGGAGCAATTAACAAGCCTGGAGAAGTAACAATTAATTGAACGTTTCTTATATAGTGGCTCTCTTTTATTCAATACTCTAATTAATGCGATAGAAAGAGACAACACACTGTTATCTGCTTGGCATTCAAATCCACATGTAGCCACTTTTTGTTCTAAAAAGGTAGTGCTTGCCTTTACTTTATCGAATACTAAAATATCGATAAATAAAAAAATTAAGTTATAAAATTGCTTGAAGATAATTTAAGATTCGTTTAATTTTGAATTATGGATAGGTAATTCCAAATTTTAAGATTCGTTTAATTTGGAATTATTCATTTACGATGCGTATTGACTGCCTTGCATTGTATGGTAGTGGTATTTATAAAATAATATTATGAGGTATTTCGGTTAGGTTTTTTTTATGGTAGGTTGTTTTTATCGTTTCGTAAAAAGGTACGTCTTTTTTCCTGTTTTCATAGATTCATTCATAGAATTATGCGGAACCCTTCGTGCGCGAATCTGACTTCCACCTGGTTGATCTTTTTACAATAGTCGTACAATAGTCGATCAATAGTCGTATCCTACTAATATTATAAAAGCAAAAATATATAAGAATGGACATATTTTGATACTCTTTCACGTAAAAACTACTGAATGAGTTTTTATGGAACTTCATAATTATATAGTTTAAACATCAGAATAACATATTATAGGCTACAATTTACCGCAGGAAAATAACTCATTCCCACAGGAAAAAATTGGTACAAGTTTAAAATAAATTGCTTCAAATAAAACAAATAAACATTTATTTTTTTTACAACCTTTTAATTTCGATACTTAATTACCAAATTACAATATTTATTATTTAAAATAGATGCCACCTTAAACTTGTGGCACAGCATCTCTGCAAAGCACTTTACTATTCTTCCCGTCTGATTCGAAATGATTTGAACAAGGCCGAGAATGTTTTGAAGGCTTCCAATTTTTCCTGTGCTATAGCTTTAACCCAAACATCTTTTAATTGTTCTCCAGCCAGAAACCTGCAAATAACAATAAAATCCATACTTAAATACCTTTTTTTTTTCTCCTAACCTAAAGCAGTCATTATCAATGAAGTACTTCGTTCCTACTCAAGTATCGATAATTGCACAACACTATGGAAGTTATATTTTGCATTTTTTCTAAAAACTAAGCTGATTATGATTTCATTTCAATGATTACGGTTAGATAAAACATAGATGATTAAGAAAATAAGGTAAATTAACTTATTTATAATACAATTAACAAAAAAATTGGTCAAAACACTAACCTGTGAAATGACAAATTTCTATCTTCGTCCGATTTCACATTACTACGGCTTTTACAGCCGTAAGCAACACAAGCCATGTTATCTTTAGTCAATTGTCTTTTCATAAAATAACAAATTAAACTAAAACACTCGTTTTTCACTTCAAAAAAGATAAGTAAAATAACCAAGCGATGATCACCAGACTGGTGATCAAAACAAATTGTAATGACTACATGTCATTTCAAACTGTCGAACTGACATATATCTGTCCTCTTTTTTCGCATGACATTTTGCCATAAGCTAAAAAGACCAAACTAGTGCGTTATTGTTCAATTAATTGCTCCAGGCTTGTTAATTGCTCCGAGCAACGCATAACTGTGGTACAAATGAGACCCATCCAAATGTGCATCCAAAGTTAGGTGTGAAAGGGATAAAAAAACATACAGGCGTTATTCAAGGTCATATTTTCTTGTTTCAAGTTAATGTTCATACTGAAATCTCCAGATTATTAGATATATAAGCTTCTTGGACCCATCCGTGCCACAGAATACTTATCCTTCCTCCCTGTTGCGAGATTAGCATCCTCTGTACCCATACACAATACACATTATCATATTGTAATACTCCGCGTTCGTTTAATACGACATTACCGACTCCGAAACTCACAGAAAAAAAAACTAAATGGGACCTAATAAAAAAATTGTGGGACCTTAAAGGACCTAACGGAGACCTATCGATTAAGGTCATTTTCGACCCAATATTCCATATATATACGTACCAATGCAAATTTAGCAAGTATATAAATAGGATAAGTATATACTTAAAATAATTTGGAAAATCCAAAAGTGCACGCCTCATAATTTTTTTTTAATAAATATTTATTAATTATTATTTTTGTTTATTTAATAACAATTAAACCACATCGAATCAGACCCTGAAAAATGAAAGGGTTCTATTCCTGAGCATACTCAAGCGTAAGAGAAAAAAAAAGACTCGATTAGTAAAGTATTTCGGTCGCTATCGTGTTAACAAGAAAAAGGATCCGCACATACAGACACACGGACGTCCAAGACAGAACTTTTTTAAACTGTTTTTTAACTAGTTTAAATAACAAAAATGACATCAAAAATATCATGAACGTTAAAAATAGTGTTTTTTCTTAATATGTGTGTGTATGTATTATCTTACAAGTGCAATGTATGATACATAAAGACATTTTAAGTTTGAAAAATCAGATGTTTTGCGCGAAGTGACAGTAGTACCCACCTCAACGCTTCGCTTATGAGGCGTGCAATTATAAAGTGGGTGTAGTATATTTCAGTATTTTACTTGCAGAAACCTTGTTTTTACATTTAAAAATGTAGGTACTTTTACATCAGTCAGAATCGACATTCGAAATCGAAAATTTAACAATTATTCCAAAAGTTTTCAAACTTCGGTCAAGTGAATGGTTCATTGGGACGACAATAAATCTCATTTTGCAACGTTGTCCGCAGTCCGGAACTGCAATTAAATTATTTTTTGCTGTATGGTCGTGAAAAAAATTCCAAAAGTTCTGCAAACTTGGGGAAGTTTTCGATTTAATATTTCATATCACGTATGTATTAAATTTGCAATCAATCTAAGTGTACGGAACATTGTTAAAATTGCAATTAAATTATTTTTTGCTATATAGTCGTGAAAAAAATTCCAAAAGTTCTGCAAACTTGACACACATATCGGAAATATATACCGAACGGTTGTATAAATTTGCAACCTTTTTCGTTGACTGGAACATGTTTTTATAATTATTTTTAATTCGTGGTCATTTTTTCGAGTAAGGTGGTCTCGGAATACAAATTACAAAAGTTTTGGAACTTGGTTGCAAACTTAGAAAAAATCTATTCTGATGCATTTACAAATTTGCAACCTCATTCAGTTTAATAAAAAAAAACATTAATATTCAATATTAAAAGATATTCCCTACACTGAGATTGGTTGCAAATTTAATACATACGTGATATGAAATATTATATCGAAAATTTCCCCAAGTTTGTAGAACTTTTAGAACTTTTTTCACGACCATACAGCAAAAAATAATTAATTAATTGCAGTTCCGGACTGCGGACAAGGTTGCAAAATGAGATTTATTGTCGTCCCAATGTACCATTCACTTGACCCAAGTTTGAAAACTTTTGGAATTATTGTGAATTGAATGTCTTGACTGACTGGACAAACGGGAAAATATTATATTCTAGCATCGAAAACGTTTCTGCTTATAAATTAAATATGTGTTTTGAAATAATATGTTACCAATTCCTGAACGAATCTTCAATCTCCCGCGCTTTCGGCTCCACTGTCAAAACTTTGCTATTGAGAAATCAGAAATGCGAATGTGTTCATTGTTGAATAGATCTAAATAACAAAAAGCAATGTGATTAGATAAACTGTTTATAAAGCAGTTAATTATTATTTTATTGGCATAGTGTACGTATTTGTCTGTATTTTGCGCACTATGAAACCTCAAAAATCGCCTGAAAATGAAGAAGTGACGCCGTCCAAGAAAAAACTGAAGCAAGCTCGGCTTCCATTTAAACTTTTAACTGAAGTATCACCAAAAACTGATGTAGTGCAAACAAGAAAGAGAAAACTCTCGGTGCCAGATCCGCAACCAGTCACAAAAGTTGGTAAAATAACCAAAGAAAATGAAATATCAAATGAGTTAGTCGTGATCAGTGATGATGACAGTAAGGATACTGAAGGAACAAAAGTGGAGAATAACGCGAAACATCTGAATCCATTCGTCAAATTAGTAGATACCGCGTGGAAAAAGAAACTTAATAAATCTAAAACGTCTAGAAAAAAGAAAAGTGTATTAAATAATAATGTTACGGGAGTTTGTAATGGCAAAAATGAGAGTGCAACAGCAAATGATTTGGTTAATGATGCAAATAATACTTCTCGGTCTGAAACAACTGCAGACGTCGAGAAAATGGATGTTGACGAGACAGATGCAGATCATAATGAAACTGTAGAGCCATCTGAAGCAGTTGAAAAATCAACAAAAAACTCAAAGTCCGATGAACTTGAAAATGAAAAATTAGATAGTAGTGAAAATAAACAGGATATAATATCATTGGAGGACTCTAATGATCCCACTGATATTGAACCCAAATGTGATGATAATGTGGAAAGTGTAAAAAGTAATAATGATGAAGAAAAAAATGAAGATAATAGTGATTCAGAGAATAGTGAGGTTGAATGTAACACAAATTCTAAGCAAGAGGAATCTGAAAGTACAGAAAAGGAAAAAAGTCCTGTAACACCAAGAAGAATAACTCGGAATAAGGTCAATAATAGCAATAAGAGCCTTAATACTTCCCTAATAAGTACAAGTGATGATGTTAGCTCTACTCCTAATACTCCTAAACGTAACACTAGAAGCTCTTCAGTTGTTGCAAGTGAAGGGGATGTCTCGATAAATGAATCTGCAAACACAAATCTCACTCCCAAACAGGTAAGAAAGCATATACAGTTTTGGTCCATGAAAATAAATGCTATAGATAATAGATTAACTATAATTTATTTTGCTATATTTTTTATCCTATTTTGCCTTTTTACATAATATTTGTGGCAAATAATAAAAATTTTCTGAGTGCATTGAAAATTAATGGAAAATTTGGTAATGATGTTTTTAATTTCTAACATGAAAGCAGTGAATATCTGTTCAATAAAAAAATACCATTTATGAGAAACCTCATCCTTATATTGTATAATTAAAAATATAGTTTATACAGGATGTAATCGTTAAGTGTGCACAGTCGATAGTCATATCTCATACTAAATGTATGGGAGTGTTTGATGTAAATTTTTTGGATTTTTCCCGTTTTATTTTTAAAAAGTTATTATTGTCATTTTACTAATTAGGTAAAGGACTTTCGATATCAGTATAAAGTTTTTTGATATCTAAAATAGTTACGGAATAATTGCCTGTGCACACTTAACGATTACACCCTGTATATCTCTAAAATGCACTTCCATCAAGAGTTAAACAGATAACAGTACAAAATATAACTTAAAGTAAGATATATGCACTTTTATATTATTAGTATGGAAAATGTCTATTGTTATAAATTTATTATTAATTCACAGGCACAAAAGAAACTCGAATCTGCTAAAAAGAAAGAAGAAAGGGATAAGAAAAGACAACAGGAAAAAGAGGAAAGAGCTAGAATAAGGCAAGAAAAAGAGGAACAAAAGAAAAAGGAAAGGGAAGAAAAGGAGGAGGCCAGGAAACGAGAGAAGGAAGAAAAGGAGGAGCAGAAGAGGAAAGAGAGAGAAGAGAAGGAAAAGCAGAAAGAATTGGAAAAAAGTGAGAATCATATTTGTCTGTATAATTTATTTAAATATACTACAGTGCAACCTTAATATAACGTACCTCAATATAACGATATCCTCGATATAACAAATTTTTCGTAATCCCCTTGAATTGTCAATAAGATTCAATATAAAATTTCCCTTTACATTACAAACATTTTTTGCGAACAACCTCTTTATAAATAACGAATTTTTAACTATCAAGAAAAAGTATAAATACCTCTAATTAACGAATTTCGTTAACCCAAAACCTTTATATAAAGTTCCAACCAATGTAAAGATTCTTAATCTCATAGTATGTGTTTAATGTCGCGACAGGTTTTGACATGTTCGTTTTTGTTCTTTGACTTTTGTTCGTAAAACGATCATTTTTGTTTAAATGGAAAGTAATGCAAACACTGCGGCTCGTCACTATTGTTAAAGATTCTAGTTGAAATGGCTCAGAAACATTGTTACCGCTTTATAACGAATTTTAGACCAACCTAACCTCAACAACATAACGAACCTCAGTTCAACGAATTTTTGCCTTTGAGTGAAATGAATTTAATTTGTTCTAGATCGAAATACAATAATCAATAATATAGAAATTAAGCATTATGACTTTATATTATGGAAAAATTTATATTATGATTAAGTAAAAATGCTGCTTACCCATATTCAAATTTTTATTTTACTTATAAAATAATTGAAATACTTTTTTAGAACTGAGAGAAGAAAAGGAGGAACAGAAACGGAAGGAAAAAGAAGAAAAGGAAGAGCAAAGAAAGAAAGAAAAGGAGGCGCGAGAAGAAGAGAAAAGAAAGAAACAAGAGGCTTTAGAACAAGAAAAGCAAGAACAAGAGCAGAAAAAGAAAAAGGCAGCAGAGGCATTTGTGAGCTTTTTTGTTCCGAAACAAAAATCGGAAAAAGATCAAACTACAATTTGTTTCAGTAAAAATGACATGTTATCGAACTTTACTATTAAAGCTGACATGAGATTAGCCCCAGCTGTTCGCGTCACTTTAGCAGACGATAAAAAACAAGCATTAGATAATTTCCTACAGACACAAAATATAAAAGATCTGTACATAAAGAATATCAAAAATGGTGATATAAAGCCATTGAGTAGTGGCAAGACGTGGCCACTGGATGAGAAAGATGATGATGTTATGATTATTGGTAAGTTTTTATTAAAGGGCTGATAGACGTACAAACTTTAAAATCGCGGTTTTAAAGTTCGCGTACTTACTCGGCTCGACGTCGGTGACACACGTAGAGCTTGGTCAGTAGCTTCTCGCGTGTCACCGATATCGAATGTCTCTATGTCATCAACAGAGGGAATTTTATGTTATTCAGGAATTAAATATAGACATTTTTAATTTAATAACCAGCACTTATTTTTAAGTAAATAGCATTCTAACAAAATAAATGTTCAAAAATTTAAGGATATATTTTCGTTTTTACTATTATATTTTGAGGGTACTTTACAAAAAAAGAGCGTGTGCGCCGAGCCCACGCGTCAGGAGTGAAACTTCCTTGGCGTGATTCAAAGATACCTTCGCCAATATTCAATTATATTATATTCATTCATATTAATTATATTAAATTATTTTCATAAAACTAAAAGAAGAAGACGAAATTAATTGAACTTTTGCACTTAGTAACACCTATTATAGCTAGACAGGCTAGGCTCGCGGCTCGCGGCGGTGACAGACGTGCGAGCGAAGGCGGGCTACGAGTAAAATTTCAAACATGTTGGATCGTCAACGAACTTACTCGACGGTTTTTAAGTACGCGTACTTGGGGTGACACACGAGCGAAAAAGGTCGTCGAGCCACAAGTTCGCGTACTTACTCGTACGTGTGTCACCCCTTTTAAATTGGCTTTATGGACAAATATAATTCTCTCTTAATTTAATTTTTCTTGAATATTCAGTTCAGTTTTTTGGTTCTCATCATCCTAACTAGATGACTGCGACATATAAATTATGGTGATATTAATGAAATATTATAAATGAAACAAAGAATGTATGTGCTTTCATTTTATTTCATTTATACATACATCCTAATACTATTATAAAGGCGAAAGTTTGTATGTATGGAGGTTTGTTAATTGTTACTCTTTCAGGCAAATACTACTGAACCGATTACAATGAAATTAAGCACACATATAGAGGGTAACTTGGATTAACACATAGGATAGGTTTTATCCCGGGAATCCCACGGGAACGGGAACTATGCGGATTTTCCTTTGAAAACGCGGGCGAAGCCGCGGGCGGAAATCTAGTTATAAATAAAACAAAGAATGTATGTGCTTTCATTTTATTTCATTTATACATACATAGAATATAATAAGCTTCAATTCCAATATTTTGCCAAATATTTCATATTATGCCTTACAATTACAGAAGACGAATTGCCTCCAATAGACGGTGCTGGGGAGGTTCTAGAATGTGACTCGATTGTAAGAGAAAAGTTAAGGCCCAAGTTGTTGAGTTTCCATGAAAACCGACGTCCACCTTACTGGGGTACCTGGAGAAAGAAAAGTGCACATATTAATCCAAGACAACCTTTTAAAATGGATGAGGTATGTTATTTTATTTTAGTTGAATGTAGAAGTGTTTGTATAGTGAATAATGAATATGATGGGTTGGTGTTTAGTAACAGATAGCATTAATTTAGTAAAAAAATATGTTCCCCCTTATCTGATACTTTGAAAAATTTTCAAGTAGTTAAATGTTTAAGAACCATTTGTTTCTATTTTTGAAGTGAAACTTCTTTAGGCGCTTTGAGAGTCAAATTTCATGTTCGCGTCATGGAGTAAGGCGACAAATTTGGTATCTTTGAATTTTGCCAAAGAAGTTTCACATCTGACATGTGTGCTCGGCACACACGCTCTTTTTTTCTATCCATATCTATATGACGCTTTTAAAATCTGCTTAAAAATGGGTAATTGAACAAATAAATACGCCAGTTTAATTTTAATCACATGCCTTATTGTATTTATAGAAACAACTGGACTATGAAGTAGATAGTGACGAAGAATGGGAAGAGGAGGAAGGTGAAAGTATAGATGGTAGCGCTGCGGGCAGCGACAATGAGGAGGGGCCTGATGAATATGAAGTGGACAATGAGGTGTTTGTGCCGCATGGGTACTTGAGTGACGAGGTTAGTGCTAATTGCAAATACAAGTCGTAAAAATATTTTGCCACATACAATTTTTTTTATATTTCTAGCAATGGATATGAAGCAGATGCTTTATATGTCTGTTTCACTGATTGGTTTCTTAAGCTCTTCTGCCAAATCGGACCAAATCGGACATAGTACATGTAACTCAATGTAAAGGATAGTGTCTTATTCATATAACCATTCTTAATTTCCAGGAAGCAACTATGGACGACGATGACGTATTGTCTCTCTCACCTGAAACACAAAAAGCAAGACTGAAAAATTTAGAAGATGAATTCGAGTCGGAAATGAAAAAACCGACAGAAAAATTAAAACCTAGACTCTATGGTCTACTATGGGAATCGGCTGACGGCGGGAAACCAGAAAAGTGTGTTGATGCTCTATGGAATTACTTTAGCAAGATGGCAATGATTATGAATGATCCAACGCCTTTCTTGCAACCTTCGACTGAAACTGAAGGAACTGAGAAGAAAAAAGTTAAAAAGAAAAAAGTTCCCACAGATACTGAACAAAAGAGTCCAAGCGCCGAGAAAAAGAAAAAGCCGAAAGCCGAATCTAAAGAAAACAAAACTAAAAATGAGAAACAAGAAAAGAACCAACTGGGTATTAACGCATTTTTGACTAAATTAAAGACTTCGTAAATTACAACTCCATTGTTAGTTCAAATATTTTATTTTTATGTTTAATTTAAGGTTTGATACTATATATGTGCATATGTGCCTTATTTATCTTTCTCGTATAGTGTTGTGAATCTTTCTGATAAAGATTTAACTTATTATTACATTTAGCTGGATAAAAATGATTGAAATATGTTGAGGATTATAATTTATGGCGTCTCATCCTATATTAAATACAATATAATTATTATAACTGTAGTAGGTTAATAAGTTTTCAGGAAGTTAAAAAAAATTGCCGTCATTTTTAATAGGGTTTCATTTATAAATGTGTACATCCTGGTAAAATGACATTTTTATACTATAATTACTTAATAATTTGACAAAATTGTAAATAAATATATTTTATAATTTCCTACTATACTACTATAGATAATAAAAATTTCATAAAACGTTAAATTATGTTTGATTTTATTATTATACGCTTCTATTGGCGTGCCGCGTGATGACATTTAATTTACAGCGAAAGCCTTCCTCGATAAATGAGTTATCTAATACTCGAGAATTTTTCTAATGCGACTATAGTCTGTCCACTATAAGAATTGCTTTTTGACAGCTCGACGGGTGATACCAGAAGTGATGTACAAAAGATTATCGATTGTGAGACCATTTCAATTATAAATTCAAAATTTTATCATAAATCGAATCAGGTACGTAAATAATAATTACAACGTAAACATACTAATAAGATATGTAATAATAAGACCACATATCTATGCATTTTATGTTAAAACTAAACTAAACTAATATTTTATTATTTATTGGTTTCTATCTTACAATTTGGTTGTCTTTATGTTTAAATTATATAACATAATAGAAGAGTTTTTCTGTATCGGATACATTTTACAGAGTATTTCTATCGATTATTATAATCTATCGACCATAATTATAATCTATTGAAAAATTCTGTGTAGACATCACTAAGTGGGCGGGGCCTGTCCATGAAGTACAATAATTATTTGTATGACATTTTAACATAGAAAATACAATCCTTCATAGGCGTGAAGCTGTCAAAAAGCAAATAATATAATGGACAGAGTATAGTACACAGTATTACAATATTATTTCCTACTAGTACTTCAGCTATATGACGTCTTTTTATAGCTATTTATAAAGGTTAACTATTTCTTTTATTCCGATAATATTACATTAACAAAACTAAGAAGGCAGTAAATTGTTAATTAATGAAAACTCCATAATTGTTTGATATAAAAATAAAATACCACAAATAAAACATTAATATTTAAAAAAAAAACATACAACTGACGTTTTGTTCAGTTTAAATAGCAATAGCTATAAACATCCTAATTTAAAATGTCGAAGAAAATACAATACAGAGATGTATCCGACGGATTAAAGAAATTACGGGATTTTTTACTGGGCAGGAAGTTTACGTTGCCCCATCGTTTCCCGCCTTTCCTTGCGCCTAGAACTATTCCTCCCGCAGAAATACCTAGATGTCCGGACTATAAATATTCTGGTCAATATTACTATGAGAGGAATGCATTTGATTCAGTCAAGCCGCCTGTAGTCGCCCCTGTCGCTGCCGGACCTCCTCTCAGTCATGACCCAAGTAAAAAAGGAGCTGCGCTAAAATCGGACGATGTAAGTATTTCGTCGTTTTTATGTATAGAGGTTTTGAATGCACTCTATCGTTTTGCCACTAGCACTAAATCATATAGAAACCTTTCATTCCATTTATACAAGTTTCAGTGTTCTAAATGAGCAAAGCAACTATTGAATTTCAATAGAGAGAAATCTTTCTGTGTAACTACGAGTTAACTACATATTTGTAATTATTTGAACATAATAAGTATCAAGTATGATCAATTACTATGAACAATTTCAATGAACTTATTAATTGTAGGTATGTATTTCCTTTACCAGAAAGTAGAGCCTTTTATGAATCTGTCAGAGCAAGGTATTTATTCAAATGTAGCATGGTGCTATAATAAGAGTACATATTATATTGATGATTTTCTTTCAGATTTGCTTCAACCAACCGCCAACTCCCGGACAGCCCTGGTGGTGGGATGGGCACTGCTATTACGAGTACGTTGACGATCCTCCACCAAAACCAGTTGTGGCCGCAACTAAATCTGATCGACATTCCCCTCAATGCCCTCCCTCGTCGTCTCCTCCGAAGAAATAGTTTTAGTTTTTGAATATTTATGAATGTTATTAAATTATGCTTTTGAAATTTGCTTGCCCATTTTCATTTAGATTGTAATTTTTTTTACAACAACGCAACGCAACGTTGAGAAGAGAGGAGGAGGACCTACCTTTAGTGACTTTAATAAATTAACTATTAGAGTCTAATAGTATTAAGCAATAATATAAATATCAGTACTAAAGAGTAATACAACAGTATAACTACTTTTTCAAATATTGTACACATAACTTTAACCTTGATATTTGAACGAGCGGTCACGAGTTGTCCCTTAACCGTTAAATAATAGTTTACGTAGAATAGCTGTTTAATTTATGTACTAAGCAAAATAATTAAGCTCTTTTACGCTTCTTTTAGACAACTATGTGAGTAGCATAGAAATATGGAAAAAATCAGTACCTAACTAAACTTTGCCTTTAACGATTTATGAATATGCAAAATGTAGAGCTGCTGTAAAAATTGAATATTGTGCCAACACCTAGCTATACAAAATATTATTAAGCTTGTAATATTTCCTTTGTGAAGATTCTCTTATTCGATCGTATTTCATTTCCATAATGTCAAGGCAAGAATTGTGAAATATCAGACGTGCTTACATTCGCACTCCATACATTATGTATAACACATTTTCTTCTGACTGCATTTCATTCTTGAGCAATAGTTTTCAATATCACTGATGGCTGCATTAAATTGAGTGTGTGACAAATAGTGTACAACATAATATCTTTAAAAGAAATATGTTGTTTATCTATTTCACTAATTACTTTTTTACCTACTCTAGGTACTTCTATTATAGGTATCTGGGTACATAGTACATAGTACATAGACCCAGATACCGCTACGGAATGTTATATTTTGATATTGCAAAAAATAATCAAAATTATACGAGCCAGACGTCGGTGCGCTAACACAATTGTTTTTTTTTATATTCTAGCATTTACCCTATCGCTTTCTTTCAATGCGACAAGTAAAGTACAGCTTTTAATTATCCACAATTCGCAAATCCAAAATGCGATAAGGGGCTTATGCTGATAACATCGAACGGTTATTAGACCGCGTTCGAGACAAGGGCTCAAGAGCGTTCATCGCTAGTGATTAGGATTAATCTGTTGAACCATAGCTACAAATTTACGATAGGCGACCGTGGCGGTCGGCGCATGAGCGAAATTACGCGGTACGCCCGGCCGCCAGTGCTTCCAACATCATTACTCACTCCACACGCATCGGAGTCTCGAACCTCCGACTTATCGAGAATAATGACATACCCACACCCTCCCTCAGCGCCGACGTACTTCACGAGTTATTAAAGAAACTAAAATAATGACCCATAAAAACGGTGTTGGAATGTTGTGCTCGCTCTAAGGAATCTGACTGTATTGCTGTGTTCAGTGACGCTTTTGAAATTTAAGTGCGTTAGTGAGAAGAGCCACCTGTGAACCGAGTCCCAGACAGCGTAAAGATGAAGGAAGACAGCGATAATTCAGCGCTGGCTGAGCGAATAGCTGAATTCAAGAGCGATCCGGAGAAACTTCGGCAAGCCTCTGAATTCGTAGATCAACTGATTCAGCAAGCAAAGAAAGAAGCAGAAATAAAACATAAAGAGAAAGAGAGAAGCAAATTTGTAAGTATCAATGTATATTTATCCCCGTAAGGAAAGTGGATGTGATGTGTGAGTGGATGTGGGCGGTAAGTTCATTGTAGATTTGCAATAGAACGCAACCGCTTCTTGATACTAGATCCCTAGAATATCCGACTTATGTCGAAAATATGTAAATTAAAACTATTTTGCATGTTTAATCTATTTTCGCGCACGTAAATTACCTCCATCACTCTTTGAGTCTTTTGACAGCAGATCAATACTCTTCATTCGCCAGTTTTATTATAAACAGCTGTTGGAAACAAATAATGTTTGGATGTTCTGATCCTCATTTGCAATATGTTTTTGTTTTCAACAAGTGTGGGTAGATGTTATCTTTATCCATGTATAATGTATTGCATAATTTGATCCATATCTATAAGCAGATATCTTATATTGGACAAATAAGCGATAAATTTTGGTAACACAATATTGATGTTCATGAGATTAGTATTTTCGATCTGATAATAATGTACAACTGCATAATATCTATAAATAGACTGATCAAAAACAAAAAATAGTTTCCGTTACTTTCAAAAGTACTGTACCCTATTTTGTAGGATATCTGATAATATACCTACTAAACAGTTTAGTCATTAGGTCATTAGTTTAGTCTAAACTAATGACCAAATGACTCGTAAATATTGTTTTATATTGTTCTGAGATTCTTGTACCTATATTGATTGTTTAGAAATAGAAAATTTATTCGTTTATATTAATTATACTTCCCCTTATTCTCATCTATTTCGAGCTCTATACACTCTTACATAAATACCTCTGTCTACCGAGTTTTTTGCTTGAGTCCTCTTGAAATTGTAATGTTATCGACAATCTATGCTCATAAACGAATAATTTATTCCAAGTCTTCTCATTAAAATTCCAACAACCTTATAGAAAAGGAAACTCGGGTTATAATAAATAGATAAGTCTTAAGGCGATAACCTAGGACGACCTGAATACGATTATTGTAATTACATGTTATTTTCTCGCATGTTCGTGACTTCAAACGATGCTAAATAAGATTTCTATTCATAATTTTTCTTTGATGAATAAGTAAAAAAAAAACTATTCATTTAGGTATTTTTATTTTAGAGTACATGTACTTACTTATAAATAAACTCTATAATTGAACATTGAGATAATATGTATTGAATTTGTTTATAGTTTTAAATTTCTATTGCTCGCTTTTGCATCGTCCAATTTTGTAACCATTTTTTTGTAGTCATACTAATAGTAATACAAATTTCTTATTGTTTCAGGAATCACAAGAGCTCGGATCAAGTGAGTAAATTAACTAATTAAAATAAAATCTATTCTATATTAGTTAACTTATAGATAGAAAATCACATACAATATCTACAATTTCATCAAAGACGATTTAGTAGTTTTGTAGTGACAATAAACATAGTGTCACTAGATTTAAATATTGATAAAGATAACGTTTAATTATAGTAGATACCTACGATATGATCCTGCGACTTCTAGACACCTCTAGTCTGGCCGAAGTCAGCATCTCAAAATGTAGTCTCATACCACTACCTGAATCTAAACAAGTTGATCCTTTTATAGTTTTATTATACCTACATCTATCTTTATTATATAAATCTTTTTATAACCGTATAAACTATAATCGATCGTTCAGGATATAAATACCCTATACATTACCCAATACAATTTCTACTATGTACAATAGACATAATCCTTACGCATATTTACATATTTACGCATATTTTTTGTTTGTTGTAAGTTCTATATTACTTAAAAGTTATTCAATTTGTCATGAACAAAAAGCTGTTGTACCTACTTTGTTTTTGTCAAAAGCTCTCTCATTTTGTATGGCCTCTTAAAACTTTGGTAATCTTTTATCGTTCTTTAACTTTGAGAATATGAAATAAGATGTAGGTAATAGGAATAAGATGTAGATCACATATAGGTACCTATGAATTAAAATAAATACGTAATAGTAATATGTATTACTTATAAATTATAATAGTTATAATTAGTTAAATGAGAAGTTCATAATTTACCAATGAATGGATTAATCCATCATTCTAATTGTAGTAACTATTGTGTAGCTTTTAATAGAAAGCATTTCAATATTTTTGTGTTTAGATGTACCGACAAAAATAGGTCATGATATGTTCCACCCTTCTTTTGAACAAAAGTCTTCATAGAAATAAGAACGGAAGGCATTCGTGCTTATTCAAAATAGGTGCCCTTTCGAACAATAAGGTCACACGAAAATGGACCTTTTATGTTCCGGAACTAAAATATTCATAACCGTACTGATGTGAGGGTTCCGTAAATTATATAGAGAACTTTAAAGGAATAAACCATCGGGCATCCTTTTTAATTTAGATAATAAATGTTTTTATTTAATAAATAACAATATCAAATTAACATTCAGTTATGTTTCCTTTTATAATTGATTTAATTTCTTTAAAATAAATTAATTTGTCAACGAATAGATAGGGATACCTATAACACATACCTACCTAATTAAGATTAATGTACGTATAGGTAGACACTTCTTTAGATTAGCGCCAGCAAAAGTAGGAATATAGGTACGGTACTTACCCACATTTAGAAAATCATAATATAATATTAGGTAGGTAATCAAATTTGTAATTTTTCTTCTCCACACTGAAAGTGTACCTACCGATAAAAATAGTTATCTTTTAATAGTTGTGCCTACCTACCTTATTAGCCATCTCTATCTGTAAGATACAAATTAATTTTGAGGTCTGTTGTTACCTATTTGTTAGGGACCATGGTAGATTGTTGCAAAAAAAATTGTAAATAGTAAAATGAATATTATAATATATAGTATACTTGTAACATAGTGATAACTTATCCTTCACGGGGACTCATGTTGATGGAATTTCACTTATTTCGATGACATTTTAATTATTTTGAAATAAAAAATTGCGTATGGCACCTATTTAACAACGAAAATAGGTTATTTAACGACCTGGTTTATTTGTGTTGAAATAATATTGCATAAAATCTATTACCTACTAATTCTATGAAATGTCGCATGATAAAGAAGACATTGACATGATTGTCGACCTATCATTAATTGATACCACTTAATAAAATACCTATAGTAGGTAACATTAGTGCATCGTAAAGACAACCAATAACCACGTTTAAACCGTTTATTTAAAGTAATGAAGGGGAAGTACTCAATTGTATTGTGAGTTAAAAATAACAGAGCGAAGTAAAGCGACATGATTGTTTGATGACGCAATTGCTTTGTGTTTACTCACACAAGGCAAGTATTAATTTCGTGAACAATAGATAAGAAAATCACGAGCTACCTGTAAATATGCGGATTATTTGTCATCTTTATCGAGATGACATAAGGGCCTTGGCTTGTGAGTTGTGATAATAATATTTAGTAACCTTGAAAGTGCATTGTTTTGCGAGGTAACTAAAATGTTTTTTGTGGCTTTACTTTTTTGGGGACTCAAAAAGTTAGTTGGATAAATTATTATACCTACTCTGTTTGAAGCTTAAATAATAAAGGTTACAAAGCAAGCCGAACTGAATAAGTAATTATAAGTAGGTAGTAACTGCGCAAAATAATATTTAGAAAATATGAGAACGGTTTATTAAAAAAAAACCGGCCAAGTGCAAGTCGGACTCGCGCACCGAGGGCTCCGAAAAAATCTATTGCACGCCTCATAAGCGAAGCGTTGAGGTGGGTACTACTGTCACTTCGCGCAAAACATCTGATTTTTCAAACTTAAAATGTCTTTATGTATCATACATTGCACTTGTAAGATAATACATACACACACATATTAAGAAAAAACACTATTTTTAACATTCATGATATTTTTGATGTCATTTTTGTTATTTAAACTAGTTAAAAAACAGTTTAAAAAAGTTCTGTCTTGGACGTCCGTGTGTCTGTATGTGCGGAGGATTTTCTTGTTAACACGATAGCGACCGAAATACTTTACTAATCGAGTCTTTTTTTTTCTCTTACGCTTGAGTATGCTCAGGAATAGAACCCTTTCATTTTTCAGGGTCTGATTCGATGTGGTTTAATTGTTATTAAATAAACAAAAATAATAATTAATAAATAATTATTAAAAAAAAATTATGAGGCGTGCACTTTTGGATTTTCCAAATTATTTTATATTACGTTGTAATTGTAACTTTATGCTTTTAGCAATTTTTCCTTTATCTCTGCTTCAAGACTCTGTGTTCACGGGAAGTTCCCTGTAGGTTTGATTCTATGAAAAATGTAGAAATTTTTGCATAATGTGATCATGTCATGTCACTTTACGCTCATTATCATCTGAAAACAGAATCTGAATACGATAACCGCAGACAAATTTATTGATCAAAATAGGCCAACTAGAAATAATTTATTAATAATTTTGTCATTGTGGTTAGATGATTCACTATAAATTAGATTTTTTTTAGTTTTACTTTGTTTTCGAATCTTTCTGCTCAATCTATGAGGTCTGAAAAAAGAACGAAGGACTAATTATTCCACTATGTATTTGCAAAATCTACGAATTAATTAATACTTTACTTCATAGTTCATATTATGTGCTATTCTATATGGTCATTAATGTCAATTATGTAGCGGCTCGCTCATTAAAATTTTGCACAATTAATGATGTGAATAATACTGAAATATCTGCAATAACGAATGCACTTATGTTATGTTGTCTGGGCTTTTGCTCGCACAATACGTTCGGATCGATCGAAGCTCCGTAGCCTCCCTACGTGTAATCCGCCCCTGAGCGATGAAAGCAGAGGTTTATTTGCCTTTAGAATATATTGATTTTGCATATTATTTACCTGCATGAGCAACTAACGTGTCGCGTAACGTGAACTGACAAAGAGAATGTGCATGTATAATTATGGTAAACTCTAGTAGGAAGGTATAGGTAGGTAGCAATATAAATATACAAAGCCTTACCTACATAGGTAGTAGGTACCTGTTTCTGTTTAATGAAAGTTCATTGTACGAATATACATAAATTCATTATTCAAAAGCACGTGTTAGGTAATTTTGAATTATATTTAAATGTAAGTAGCTAATAGACTTAGAACAAGAATAAAATTAGAATTTTAGATAGGTATTATTAGTTCTTTCTTTATTGACAAAAAAAATATTTATGTAAAAAATAAATTAATTATTTATGGAAAATCCAAGGCAGGCTTACCTAAACATTTTTCTTGGTCTTTTCCACGTCTTTTTAATGGCATTATGCTCATAAATCATAATACATATAATAATTATGTAGCCAGCTAAATAAAAACATTAATCTTAGGTAATAGATAATAGTTATTATTCATAATAACATAAAGATACAATGTAAAGTGTAAACTCTAGACTAGGGCATGCACCCGGGTTTACCCGGTTCCGAAAAACCCGGGTAAACCCGGGTTTTTTGATGATCTTGAGAACCGGGTCTGAATAGTATGAAACCCGGTTCTCCCGGTTCCGACCAAAATATTAAAATATAAAGTATTATTTATATTTTGCTGCATTATTTTAACAAATTTATTCTATCTGGCAACGTCAGACTCACGTGTATCGCGAATTTTCGTGCCGCGCCTCAAGCGTGGCTCCGATTTGTTGTCTAACCTTAGATGCTATAAGTTTCCTACGGTTGTATTACCAAAAAAATAAATTAGGCTTCGAAAATGACACAAATTAGGCTACAGAAATATTTTTGTTAGATTTGTCGTGAATTTGAAAAGCTGTTGATTTTACTGTTTCATATAATGATCCAGTCATGTTTTTGTTTTTGGTATCAAGCTGAAATTTATATCGAATACTCAATCAAGTCTTCGGTCCCTTTTTTGTGAAAAAGTCAAACTCACAAGCCAACGCATCAAAAGATACAGCCGTAAATGCTGAAAATTTTCGCAAATTTCGACATTCGCATGGGACTCAAAACCTGCTGGGTACTTTTCATGAACACAGAGCCTTTAAATTTGGTAAAAGTAACGTCTTATAACACAGATAAAGGAAAAATTGCTAGAAACATAAATTTTTAAGTTACAGCATTATAAAAAATAGGTTTGTTCGGAGCCCTCGGAGCGCGAGTCCGACTCGCACTTGGCCGGTTTTTTGCTTTACAGTTTACAGTTTGCAGTTAATGGATAAGGTTTAAGTTTATATGTGATATTATGATAACAAGGTACTTTTATAAGACTGATAAATAAAGAGAAGTATTGAAATTTTGTTTCTTTATTAATTTAATAAAATAAGGCACAAACCGCGTAAAATAAAAGGCCCATCAGGTACTTTTACAGTTACTTTTGTTTAATTTCGTATTTTTTTCCGAAGTATTATACAAGAACCGGGTAACCCGGTTCTACCCGGTTCTGAGCTCGATTTGGAACCGGGTTTCAGAAACTTGGAACCGGACTCGGTTCTGCATGCCCTACTCTAGACTCATAAAGCTCAATACTGTAGCTGTACCTACATCGCTCGTTAGTACGCGTCGTAGCCATTTCATTCACTTTAGAGCTCTACCGCTAGGGGAGATACGTAGGCGGAGGGCAGTTGGGAGGTGCTCAAATGAGACAAACTTCAACCCTAATTAAATTGAAGGTAGACACGAAAATACTTCTCTTTTTTACTATCAAGCCCGGCACGTTCATTCTTTTATTACGTTTGTGGAGCTTTTCGCGATATCGCACCGTTAAACCGTGATTTATTCGCGTGTTAAACTGTAAACCAGGGGATTTAGTGCAATGTACAGCCACATAAATCGACCATTATTTTAAAATGTATTTAGAGTTTATATTTTCTTTGAGGCATAATAAATCTGGGTCAGTGTACATGCCGTAATGTATGCAGGTCCGTTGTTGTAAAAAGTATATGATTTATCCGGTGTGTTTGAATTTTTTGTATGAAATATGCGCAATGCTCTAAAGTTTTATTTTAAATTTGTGTTGTAAGGTAGGTCACAGTACGTAGGTTCTCGACTACTTACTTACTCGTATATATAGCCTAGCCAAATAATATCTATGAAAATAGTCTCCAATAATTTGAAGCCAAATCGTATTACATAAATCATTCAATTTATTTTTGGAGCTAGTCGGTAATTTTAGTTATAGCGTAGGCTTAAGGAGGCTACTACCACTGCCAGAACAAAGCCTTACCATGAGGGTATTAACAGTGTCTTTTGAAATTATTATCTTTTTCAGATAACCTCAAACGGCGGTTCGGTCGAGCCCGCGGTTTCATGCTGCGTATGTTCGACGCTCTGTGCAACTGCACGCAGACAGCGGCCGCTGCCGCACGCACACACGCCCGCAACAATCCCTTTACAAAGCGCTAAACATTTGCCGCCATTTTCGAGATCAACTGGTACGTGTTGGCACTTGGCAGTGAGGGTTGGTTTGAGACACGCGGGTAACTAAATGATATACTGAGAGGAAGATAAAGAATGATCGGATGGAAAATATATTATTCATTTTAAGAGTGGTGCGCTATGCAATATGATAATTCATTATGATACTGCAAGCATTTCTAGATAGGATAGAGATGATCTGTTTTGTATTATTGATAATCCGGGATTGAATAGTGACGTTAGCTACCTAACATTTTAAGCGTATACCTACACGTGACCTCTGAAGTTAAATGTCGAGCGTTTGTATGCCGAATTTGAGCTACGGTAACATCAATATTCAGGGCGAAGGAAAGCTTGCGATCTCAAATTATTAAGATTGTATATGGAATTATTAGATATACTCTGTGTTGTAGGTGAACCACGAACGCGCAAAAGCAGACACAAAATATATAATTAATTTATATATCTCCTATGTAACTATATCCTTTACCAAATAGCTTAGATTAGTGTCTTCCTATTTTCCTTAGACGTTGTGATACCCACTGATGTATTCGTAATTAAAAAAACGCTTAGTATTTATCTTCTATATTGTGTATAGTAGCATTAAACGTAGCGAAATATCTTGAAGACCCATATCAGTGTATTTTGGATTATATGAAAATGTAGAACTTAAAATAAATGTTGTAAGTTTATAGTCGATGATGGAATTACAAACAAACATTTTAACAATTGATGTAAATAAGTGTTAAGTTGTCTGTAATGAAGCTATTTTATCTATATCCTAATCTTATTTATTTTATAGTTATCTTGAAACATTTATATACCGAGTATATATTTTATAAAATTATTATTTAATTTGTAACAACATATAATATACACATAGATATATAAAATGACTGCAGTATTGAAACTTTAACTTTTACGTCTACTTTTTGATGGCAATTTTAATAAAAGAGTATCCCTAAGAATTTTTATATGACATGATTTTTACTTTTTAGTACTTAGTCTTCGGAAAGAACATTTTTATTTATGAAGTAGCATTATTTTCAAAATTAACCAAAATATTTTGTCAAATAAGTAGTCGATGCTATCACCAAATATAATAAGAAATGTTTACCTACTACTGCACCTTTAAACTTAAAGGTAACATAATGTTGTGTTCAATTTTGGTTTTTAAATAGTGAATTACCAGTGGTAGATAATCTAGAAGCTATAATATTATATTCTTCTATATTCTTCGACCTATCATAATATTATTGTAAAAATATTATTGTTTCACTGTCGAGCGAGATTGTATGTTCTTGTGAGCTGTATTATAAATGTTCAATGTGATATCCTGCCTGTAACTAAAACTTCCGATGTGATCTGACTTGCGAATTCTTCTATCAAATAAATGATTTTGTGAATGTGGTTGTTTTATTTTGGAAGCTATTTTCCTGTGTAGGTAAGTACTTGTTACGTTTATACAAAAATAAACAAAACGTGTGAAATCCTTTCTTTTTGGAAATTACTTACTTACGTAGGTATAGTTAGTTACAATATGTTAGTTATGTAAAACCATTAACCACCAAGATGATAAAATAATACATATCTCTCCTCTGGAAAAATAGTTAAGGACACTCCACTCCTTTACCTTTTTACACGCTTTTTATTAGCTTTGAATTATGGTATCGCATCGTGGCCTAGGTACCTTGTAATTAATTAATTAATTATTTAGGTACTTACGAATATGAACGGAGGGTTCTAATTATTGTTAAATAGCGCCATCTATTGCATACTTAATCCCGACACTAGATGTCGCCATATGTAAGAATAGTTTATAAATTATAATATACTTTAGAGATAACAAATAATTGAGACTGTCAAATAATCTTATATATAAAAATGAATCGCAAAATGTGTTGGTAAGCGCATAACTCGAGAACGGCTGAACCGATTTCGATAATTCTTGTTTTATTATATTCCTTGAAGTACGAGGATGGTTCTTATGTAGAGAAAACGTAATTATGTACCACGGGCGAAGCCGGGGCGGACCGCTAGTAGACAAATAAAAATTTGAAATAAAATAATTTTGCGGCTTTAAATTTAAATGTAACCTATCGTTTCTTTCAAGTTAGATCAAACCATGGACAAAATATATACTATATTATTTTGTCCATGTTCTTATGTTAATCTTTAAAATAATTTTACTTAATAATAATATGCCATTCCAATTTCCAATAACTCAAACTATCTAGTTATGAATTGTTAATTATGGATCATTGATCATTAATTTATATAGGTAGTTTGAGATATTGCAATGGTTTATGCTAAGCAAAATTATTATGTACTCATCGATCTGTCGTCAATTGACGTTTTACAAGATACAGCATAAGAGCTAGCGCGCCAAGAAGCTTATATCTAATACACTGGAGATTGCACTATGACCATTAACTTGTCACAAGAAAATATAACCTTGAATGACGTCAGTGCTGTTTTTTGTCTCTTTCTGTGGGTGACCACACTGGTTTGTATATTCAGGATTTTTCGAAATAAAAAAAACTAAAAATCATGGTCTATAAATAATAACGACATATATTTTTAACAGTATTTATATTATAATATTACTGGTCAACTTAAATGAATAATTATCATCTTTATAGGTACATACCATTTTAATTGGTAGAGAATGATAGTTTTAAATAACGCTTGATAACTTTTGATCTCATACTACGATTTTTTAATTAAAATGAGTGCTACATACATTAAAACATCGTTTTGGTTACTCAAGCTTCAGTCTAAAACTTTTCAATATTCCAAAGGGAGAGTTGCATCGCTAGTGTTGATGTGTGGTAACGATATTACAGTTCTCAGAAATTCGTATATCTTTCAGGAGCTGTACTTACGGTTACTAATGGTTTCATGGTGGTTAATTATAATATAATTAAAATTACTTTATCAGTTGAGACGCAGTAACAAGAATGTGGTAAATAAAAAGGTATAGCACTTTTCAAAAGGTATTTTTTTTCTGGACCGTAATCCTCAGGCTTAAAATGCAAACTGCATATTCTGGCATGTTGATAAATTTTACCCTTGATAGGCACTATGGACAGCCATTTATTTCTTTTTATTTCATTTTTGGAAAGCTGAAATACGTAAAACAAAAAAATATTAGGTTAAAAAGTATAAATTTCAATGTAAAAAAGAACAAACCACAATATGTGAGTGCAATACCGATGTCGTGTGTTGTTTCATTACTAGTATAAAAATTTTTAAAATGGTGTTCTAAATGTTCATCATAATATTGTTTAGCAATATATTATCGTCGCTATCCGTAAAAACCCATCATCATGGTTACCTTACTTGTTAAATTTGTTTGTTGAAAACTTGTTGAAAAATGATGAAAGTATTAGGAAAAGAACTTATTTAACATGATTGCTTAGTAAAATGATGATAAATTTGACGATTTTTGCCATTAAAATGATTCTAAACAGGTAAATGCATGAGTATTGAGGAATATTGTAAATAACGTAAATATATACACTTGCCTGTGAAATTATAGGCCAGAATTTGGTGTCCAAAAACTTCTGCAATTTTTCACAATGCAATACATTATTAATATTCGGAAAATATTTATTAAATACGCAACAATATTAACTTAAATATTCGAAGCGACGCAATTTTTTTGACACTTATGTCATATTGTCAAAGTGAGAGTTGCTACAATTTTATTATGGTAACTACCCATAATCAGGGAATATCGCTTTTTAATAATTGGTTCAGATACTTATTTTATTTAGCATCAATAATAATTGTCTCATCCAACAATGCTTCTGAATGACGTTGTTGGCAATTTATCAACAAACTCATGTACAAAAACTAACCTTTTGCACAGAATATTACAGCATACATAGTAGCCTTGGGAAAACTTCGTATTAACAGTGGCAATACCAAGTTAGGTGTGAAAGTGATAGAACACAACAATTTTCTTGTTACACGTCAAATGTTCATACCGAAATCTCCAGTGTATAAGATATAAGCTTCTTGTAGCGCGCACGAGCAACTTTGCCTCCGCAACTATTTTGTCTCTCCCATCAATTGTATGGGGAGTTGCGTCGCTACGTGCGCGCACTTTCATACTAGCCCATGGGTGGAGAGACAAAATAGTTGCGGAGACAAAGTTGCTCGTGCGCGCTAGCTCTTAGTTCCGAATTTCGCCAATGCCGAATGTTCTTGGTAACACTATATATTTTATGTAATTGCTCAAAAGGGACAGACAATCTTTCCGTTTGAACAGTGAAAATTATAATATGAAAATATTCTCGGTCAGGGCACTGACAGCCTAGTTTCAAAATGGCTAGTTGTGGCGCTGCATTACTTCCTGTACTTTTTTTTTTTCTACTTGTTTCCGGCTACGGCGCCATTTTGAGAAGCCATGACAATCTCATGACAATTGACATTTATTTGAATGAAACGACCATTGTGTCTTTAATTTAATTATTTTTTCTCGATTTTCACAATATAATAGACTTAAACGCGCAGCTGCTTATGTATTACGTTTTATTAATAACGCGCGAAATAAAACTAATAAGTGGACAGGTTTATTATCAGTCGAATAACTGAGTTGAGTGTACTGGTGTTTTGTGTATTTCCTCGCTTTTTGCTTGAGTTGAGATCCAAAATATCCAATTACTCCTTGGTTTTTTGATACGATACCTTCTGCTAGTCTTTATAGTGTTCTACTGTAAAGAAGTGCTAAATTTGCCATGGGACTATTAAAGTGCTGTGTCGGTGGTTGCACCGCAACCAATGCGACGAATCGGCTTTTTTGTTTTCCGCAGAATGATTATTTGAGGAACCTGTGGATGTCCTTTCTGGTGCCAACTAATTCCTCCCTCATCGGATTGTCGAAAGATCAACTTCGACACAAACGCGTTTGTGAGAAACACTTCGATAGATATCAGTTCGATGAAGAAGGCAAGAGGCTTAGGCATTCATACCCATGCCTATTTACGGATGACGAAATAGCGCACGGCGTGCCCCTGTCTTCCAGTGAAACTGGTGAGTTCTACCTGGAGCTATAAATAACATGATTAAAAATTATGTAAATAGCTGATATTTGGTAAGACAGGTTTCATGGCTCCAAACACATACTTTGACATACTTTACATACCTTCTATTTGTGTTTGAATTATATTTTTAAATGTTACATATGTATTTACTTGTTACAGTACAAAATGCTCTGAGTGATCACAATTATCACAAAGTGGAATCAGATGAGAATGAAAATGTTACAGATAATATGTTGGTCATTGGAAGGGCAGGTATGTATTATGCACTCAAATTTTTATTTAAGCTATCCTATAATATGGTATTATATTTAACATAAATTATAATATAGTAATCAGGACAGGATTTTATAAGTTACGAGCTGTGCTCCACGGTTTCACCCGCGTGGCTCCGCTCCTTTTGGTCTTAGTGTGGTGATATATAGCCTATATCTTCCTCGATGAATGGGCTATCTAACACCGAAAAAATTTTTCAAATTGGACCAGTAGTTCCTGAGATTAGCGTGTTCAAACAAACAAACAAACTCTTTAGCTTTATAATATTAGTATAATATATAGTATAGATTTATATAAGTTCTTTGGTTTTAGGTGATGATTATCATGAACATCCATCATGCATTCCAGCTATTCCAGTTGTTATGAAAAGACCTACAGGTATGTGATTTATGATAGTTTATAGGTTGATAAATCCATGTTTGTAAATTTTAGTAAGTTTTTTATTCATGTTCTCAGATTTTACTATAAAGCTGTTTTTAAGAGAATTCCATTAGCTGTTATTAGATTCAAAGTTTCATATGTATGTAATGTTTGTAGGTACTTTATATTTAAAAGTAATTGTTTTGTTACCGATTTACAGATATGGCAGACCAAACTTCATGTTCCTTAAGCAAAGAAATAGAATTTCATACTCTTTGTGAAGATGCAGGTTAGTATTTGGTTTTATTTACTGGTTAACTTTGATTTTATTAGTGCAGATTGCAAGAGACATGGGATTTAGAAAAAGGTTTTTTTTAAGGTTGACAGATGCTAAAAAAATGTGGTGTTCATAAATTATATAACACGTCATGTAGGATCACACAATATGTATAGTGTGCACTTGCACTATCTTTAAGTTTGTGGTTACTTAGATATGTTTATTGTATGTGACTTATCAATCTCACAGTTAAACTGCCATTGTTTAAATCTGGAGCTTACAACATTTGAATAGGAACTGTGGAATTGTCTTTGTATGGATGGGCTCACTACAAATACTAAAATAACTTTTATTTTCAGGAAATATAACTGAACCCACAGTAGAAGAAAAAACTACTCATGAAAATAAGAGTATCATACAAAAGCATAAAGGTAATTTATTATTAGTAATATAATGTACATTACAAGTGCTTTTCACATCTCTTTCAGTGATAAAATTATTATTATTAACCACACCACCACAATGAATCATCAAAATAAATTGTAACATAAATTTTGTTTTCAGATTTTATGAACAAAAATTGCCCAAAGAATAGAAAATTTATGAAGCAAATAACCAAAATAACTGCTGATAGTTTGGGTAAAACAACCACACAAAATCTTAAACAGGCTGCTGCCTATGGAAATAATGAAGTATTGTAACTAAATTACTATTTTAAAAAATAGTAATTTAGTTTATCCAAGTTCCAAACTTCTAGTGTTGTACAGGGAAGCAAGTTGTATAATACATAATTATTTAAACGATAACTGTATCCAAAACAAAATTGGGGCAAATATAAGAGAAAAAATTCAAGATTTGGAGTTTTCCTGGTTAGGGTGTCAGAAAACACACAATATGTGTTTAAAAAAAAATGTTTTTAACATATATTGTTAGGCTTCATGTCCATAACTGGAGCAATATTATAAATAAAATTTTAAAGGGAGCTATAGAGGAGAGATATGTGCAAAAAATGGCAGGAATCCATAAAATTGCTTTAATGAAATATAAAACAAATAAATTAAGAAAAAGAGCATTAAATAAATAAACATTGAAAACGAAATCTGTTTTATTTTTAATACCTATTCGCAATAATAACGCTTGGAGCTTACTTAATATCTAGTACTTAGTCTGTGCTAGTACGTAGTATTTTTATCGATACAATGGGCACCTCACTAAAGTATCGATAGTCAGATATAGATATCGAACTGGTAGGCAACACTACTTTTTACTGTCAAAATTGATAAGGCTACAGCAGCGCCACAACTGGCCAACTGAAACTATGGAAAACATCACTGTCGCATCTGTTACGTAGTAACTAATACTTAATCTGTGTTCTCGGTGCGATCCTGCAAGTTAAGAGATTGCGCGCACTATTCATTCGTGTTGATAAGAAAAAGATAGAAATTTGTGCGCCGAAGTAAATGGGGAAAAATGTGGAAATATAGGGATGTTGCAAATTTTTTTTATAATTTAATTATTATATGTATAATGTTCCGATAATAAACATTTTAAAAAATGTCAGTCTAAAATTTGTTTTAACAAAAAAGTTTCTCATTAAAGATAATCTAAAATAATTGAGATAATTAAATTCTTTCAATGGTATCGTATCGCAAGTGTGTATAAGGTATAAAGAAAACAACAGCTTTAAAAAATCCATATAATAAAAGTCACATTCAATTAATCTTATTTCCTATGTTTCTTATAATTAGGTGACCTATCCCTATCTCTCTTTTTCTTTTTCCCTTTCCTTTTCTTATCAATGTCCCGTTTTTCCTTTGAACTTTTGCTGTGGCTTTTTTTCTTGTGCTTATAATTTGAGGAGGAGTCACTGCTGGTACTATTTCTTCGTCTATCTTTCGATTTATTATATTCAGAGTCAGACAAATTAAGAGATTCATTACTGCTATACTTTCTGGTTGATTTCTTCCTATGTCTTGAATCCCTGTCACTATCGGGTGAATTATTTCTTCTATCTCTTGATCTATTCCTGTTATTCGATAGACGATCTTCATAATCTCTAGGCTTCCTATCATTAGAATTCCTATTAGATGAACTATCTCTATCAGTCTTTGAATGCTTGTTTGTAGGTTGTTGTATGCTCTCCTGCTTTTTGTATTTTTGATATGAATCAGCATCTGAAAAATACGAATCAGATATTAGTTTTTATTTTATAGAATTTAAATGGAACCGATTTTGATATTTAGTTTTATAGCATTCAAAAATACTTTTAAAATTTCTCATATGAAACATTTTGAAATTATGAAAAAAGTGAAAGTATGCTAGGTATGCAGCAAATGTACTACCCGTTCGCTTCGAGTTGGCCTTCGATGACCGTTACAAAATGACGTCACAGGCACATCAACTGGTACCGTCGACAAAAAAAATAATAACATTCCGAAAAATAAAATAACAAAAACAGTTCGTATAATTACTTATTACAGCGATTTCCTCGCTAATAGCAGTAAAAAACTATATACAACTTAGCAATAATAATCAAACTTAACAAAACGATCAAATAACATAACCAAAAACAACGGGAGCGATATTAGTGACGGTCGGGCGCACGTGATAGCTTTGCTGACGGTACTAACAGGGTCTGTCTAGGAGTGCGGTGCGGTGAAGCGGGAAGGGTGGGAGCGGCCAACTCGAAGCGAACGGGTAGTATGTAAGGATAAATCTTTTTCAATAATGCATTTTATTGGTGTACAATTACGTGACTAAATAAATTAACATCCTGTTGTTATAAAATAATGTATAAATTAAAATACAATATGCAACATAGTCAAATCTACTCACTAATCACTTTAGATTCTCTGTCATATTCTGATTTTGGCACTGCCTGCATCATGAACTCACTTAAGCTGACTGTTTCCTTTTTTATGGGAATATCAACCATTGCCCTTCCATTTTCTTCATCGAGACTCACAACCTGTAAAATATTTGTACAATAATAAAGTTAAAGGCAGTATACTAATAAATATTTCTAGCTTATACAAGGATATTGTGATCTTGACGAACAGCACTATACAAAAAATAATACTTATAGGGTTAAAAAATTAAAGTTCATTATTTAACTATGTTTAATGTTAAGCTCTTTTAACAATATAGTGCATTCAAGGAATTCAGGATGTCGGATAATTCGGAAAATTGTGAATACCACTTCAGCACATCGTTTTATTGTGAGTATCGTGAAGGCATCGCATGAAAATAAACGGGTTTGATATTATTCATATTTGTTTAATCAATCAATAGTTACATATTAATTTAATGTTATTGCATTTACTCTGTCATCCTAAAAATTACCCTAATGCGCCTTACTACAATAAAAACTAAAAAGACTTTTCGTGTACATCCCTGCATGGACTTATTTGAAGCAATATTATTATTGTATAGAAATAGCAATACTATTATAACATAATATAATAGAAAAGAAGTAGACAAATATAATTTTTAAAAGCTAAGTGAACCTTTCAGATGTAATAAATGAAGTAGCAGGCTCTTAAAATAATCTCTTAAATTATATTTGTATAAATACCTGTCCATAGAATCCAGCATATTTCCCTGTCGTAATTTTGACAAAGGATTTCTTAACAAGCGCAAGTTCTTCCTCATTATCTTTTGTGTTAGATTTCTTCTTTTGATTTTCTTTAATTACTTTATCTGCTCCTAATCCTAAGCCTTTAGGTCGAAGTTCTGGAAGTTTGTATTTTGATCTGTGAATTAAAAGTTAAATAGTTATTTATTTATCTTTTGAATACATCCCTACTATTTAATATTATATATACGAAAGTGACGCCTTCTGTTCGTATGTCTGTCTGTCACTTCTTCACGCCTAAACAACAGAACCAATTTGGATAAAATTTCATACAAACATAGTTTGAGACCTGGGAAATGCGGGTTTTCTTTTGATAATAATTTATAATATCTATAAGTTACTGTGATGCGCGCCACGCACACTATTTTAGCTTCGGAAAATTATTAGTAGGACTACAAAACAACAGGTTTTATTATTGCATAGTATAATTATTTCAATTAAAGTTTACATGTCACAATCAAAAGCAACACACATAGTAAAAAATGTTTTTGATTGCATTCATCAGTTTTATCAGGTTCTGACTAGCAATAAGTTTTGACTTCAACATATTGTCATATGTAAAAGTCATCATTCAATACTTACTGATCCTTCCCCGGCGCCCAACCCATTCCACGCAGCATAGCAAGTCCAAAATCTTGTATTGGCACAGATTCATAATCGTCTAATGTTGACTGAAATTATAAAATAGAAATATTTATTTTATACATTCTTAATAAGGGAGGAAAGTAGTATTACATTGGTTAAATGGATTTTATTCTACAAATTAACAAATAATTATAATATTGATCTATAATAGAACAGTATTACTAGTAAGTCATAATGTGCCTATTTTTTAAGTCTAAATATTCGTATAACAAAGTCGCTTCCCACATTCTGTCTATCCCTATGTATGATTATCTTTATAGCTATGCAATTGAGTGTGTTTTTTAGTTTAGAGTGGCTTTCAAGGTAGGTTTTATAAAAAAATTGTTAAGTTTTATACAAAATAGCCAAAGCCACATGCATGATTCTAGAATAATCTAAATACTTATATCAATTTAAGATTAATGAAATATATTTCTAATTAACAATATAAATTTTCCTACCTCCTTCTGTCCCTCAAGCACAGGCTGAGCGGGCACAGGTACAACTAAAGTAGACACATCAACTACAGTCTTTTTCTGAGCTTCCTCCAACAACTCCCTGGCAGCCATTTGTTCCAGAGTTTCATTTTCATGTTTTACTTCAGGTATAGCATTATTTTCTTCTTTAACAGGTTGTTCTTCGAAATTTTCAACCTTTTCCGCTATTTGACGAAGCCGTTCTGCTGTTATCATAGTATTTGGTATCATGGGTATGACCAGTGGTGCCTCATCTTTAACCTCTTCCCCGCTGGAATAAAAAATGAGTGAATTAGTATATTGTTTCATGTCTTGTTGATGTCAAAATATTGATGTTGCTAAATATAAATGTTGTCCCTGTTTGGGAACTATTTTGTAAGGATGTGTTTCTGTAGGTCCTATGGAATTAACATTTCACTGTAATACTATGATAATAAATTTATACTATGCCTTGAATATAACATAATAATGCAATTAAATATGTTTGAAAAAATGACATATTGTGTTCTTCATCATCTTAATACCAAACTCTACGTAGTTGAGTTTTAAATGTCAATAAAAATCTGATAGCTTAATGATTTCAGCCTATAATGAACGAATATTCCTATCAAACTATTTAACAGTACAACAGTCTACAGATCTCTGATAAACCAATTAAAACATAGCCTACATGAAATTACCATGCCAAGCCAGTATAGTATGTTTTAAAAATTTACGACGCATTGTGAAATTATAGACAACTAGGTTTCCGCGCCCGCGGCTTCGCCCGCGCAGTCAAAGTAAAACCCGCATAGGTCCCGTTCCCGTGGGATTTCTGGGATTGCGTCATTTTCCCGGGATAAAAAGTAGCCTATGTCCTTTCTCGGGTATCAAAATATCTCCATACCAAATTTCATGAAAATTGGTTCAGTAGTTTAGGCGTGATTGAGTAACAGACAGACAGACAGAGTTACTTTCGCATTTATAATATTAGTATGGACATTAGTAGCAAATTTTAATTTATAAATCATAACGTAAATAAATTTGTAAAGCGAAGACTTTTGTACATACCCAACTACTTTAATGGACTTTTCTTCCACACATTCAATATATTCCTTCTGTTCTGTGGCCACTGGCTTATCCTGTTTCTTGGTTTTCATAAACCCAAAAGATATTTTTTTAGGTTCCATTTTTGCTTTTCTTCACTTAATTATTTGATGTGTTGATTTTCAAGTTAGCCTGTTACACAAAAATAAAAATAATATTATTGGCGAATCGTCTTTATAAGCTGTCTCAATAGAATTATAAATATAATTACATGATCAATATTCTGATTTTCAATGTGCATTTATATTTAAAATAGAATTTAGAGACGAAAATGCTACAAAATTTAATATCAATTTTAATCAAAGAGAAAAGAGAATCCAACTTTGACAACCTCATGGGGTTACCAAATTACACATTTCATTCTCCCTAGATCGCATTTACCTCTCAAAATCCACAACTTCCACAAATATCTTCAATTGAGATATTAGATGAAATAAAACTTCAGTAATTTCATGGTTAGTGCTAAATTAAATAAAATAAAATATATGCCATGTTGAATTATTTATTTTATCAGTTTAGAAAAAGAAAGAAAGAAAAGACATTTAATTCAACACACACATAAAGACAAATAAAAATAAAACAGAAATTAAATAGAAAAACTTTACTGAAATTGCAAATCGGAACGATAACATAAGAAAAATATTAACCCATATTTTGAGGAATAATTTCGCAATATGAAAACCCTGTCTTGAAATGACGTTTTACGTGACGTAATCTGTCATGCTGACATCCCTTTAAAGGAATAGACAACCTGTTCGTTTTTAGTATTGTAATTTATCAAGATACTTGTACTTTGATCTACATAAAATACATAAAATGCAAAATAAATTAATAACTTGCATAAAAATTCTATGAACGAGTGAAATAGTGACCGAAATATTACTATCACTCATAGTATAATTATTATAGGAAGATCATATTCCATAGTTATTAAAATCTTTTGAACTTGTCGTTGTTTGTTGTAAGTATTAATATTAAATATTTATAGCTTAGTTTATGTATTCTTACATTGGCAAGTTGCTGATTTTCGGCGGTATGGCGACCATTTGGAACTGTCTGAAAAGTATGGCATAGCGATTTTCGTACATGGCTACAAGACAAGCTACAGGACGATGATTACTTACCTGTGCAAAAATTAGCCTGGTTCAAGAATCTTATATCTAATACACTGGAGAATGGAGATTGCACTATGACCATTAACTTGTAACAAGAAAATATGACGTTGAATGACGCCTGTATGTTTTTTATCCCTTTCACACCTAACTAACTACCTAGGTGTGAAAGGGATAAAAAAACATACAGGCGTCATTCAACGTCATATTTTCTTGTTACAAGTTAATGGTCATAGTGCAATCTCCAGTGTATTATAGTCCTTTTCACCTATGATGATTCCTGTGACACTTCATCGTGTTCCGAATTACGTATTTTATGTTTAAAACGCCAAAATAATTTTAGTGCATAATATTTTTATTTTATGGCGGCATTATTACCAAAAATATAAAAATGAAGCTTATAAATCAAAAAATGTTGTGTGGTTTTATGAAACCACGGTAAAAGTGAAACTGTTCGAACGGTTCCGAACACTGCTTTGTGTAGCGCATGTCGCGTGACGGTCTGCTGCCGAGTAGGTATACCTACTCGGCAGCCGCGATACACGCGACATGCGCTACACAGACCAAAAAGTTTGAGACGATGTAATAAAAGTTTCACTTTAAAAACAGTATTGTTTAGTTTAATAATAAAATAATAATGTTAAGAAAAATAAAATAAAATAACACAAAAATATAATACCTACGCAATTCGTGTACATGAAATGGATCGTTGAAAAATCATAGAGTTGGAAAATCATATAATCGGCACCCATCTTGTGATCGTTTGTCAATCGAGTCAATCGTCTGTACGAGTGCGTCAGCCTTGTATACAAGTTTCATTTTTATATTGATACTTTACGTGGTATTCTGTTATTGTTACTAATTGTTATTGTTGACTTTTTGTTGCTGTTGTTTGCTAAGTTTCCTTAGTTAATTGTTGGCGAAATGCCGAAAAAACTAATTTTGGTACTTTATTCAAATCGATTTCATTTCCATTTTCCATATAAAATATTATCGATTATCGGAAACAATTGATATGATTTCAGTAAAGACATCTCTACACGTGTCAAAAATCGATGTGTCACAGAAATCATCTTAGGTGGAAACGTAGACAGAGAAACCGGTGGAAAGGACTATAGATATAAGCTTCTTGGCCTGGTTGAATTGTTTTTTTTTAAATCAACGCATTTACGTCGGTATGGCGGGCTGTAATTCACACCGGAAAAGTATGGCATGACACTACCGCCTACTTCTTTTTTATGGGCTATCGGTTTACCGAACACCGAACACGATTTAGGATTATTAAAATTTTTGTTTTTGTGTTTTTGTGTTACATATCGTTTGACTTCCGTAATTTATCCGACGAGTTCGACTTACGACCACGCGTCTAGTCCCCCGGTACCAGCGTTCTGACCATCATTTTTGTTTTTGTCATTGCGTACTAAGACCCCTGTAGAACCGCCATCATGTTACAAATGGCCCAAAATTTTGTGTCGGTATCTCCCGGCCTATTATGTCTTCACAAAGAAAAACCATTTTCATTTTTTATTTTATTTTAATAAGTAGCCAATGTCAGTAAAAAGTTTGTTTGTGGCTTTGTCCAACTATCCTCGAGTCTGCAAGAGCTTGCAAAGTCGTCGATCGCACCTGATTAAACCAAGAGCAATAGGCTAAGGACTAAGAAGTAAACTTAAGTTAATAGTCGGACACTTGAAAACTATGATAATATCTTCTGTAATAACGGATTTGTCGATAGGTTAATTTTTTAAATATTATTTATATTATATCAACTTAGTAATAATTATAATATAGCTTATATAAGTTATTATTATATTTTATTAGTTATCAAGTAGTCATATATTATTTTTATGTCAAGGTAATTATAAGTAATAACAGTTAATATTAATTTTAACACTTAGTTACCTTTACCTAATATCTATATAATGTATTTTCATTCTATGGGATTATACAACAAAACTGTAGGTTAAAAAGTTAAATATTAATAATATTTTTAAGTTTAATTCACCCGAGCTCATACATTCCACTACCAGCAACGTTGTCAAGTTCAGTGAAACTGAATTTATGCATTTTTCCGGGCCATAAACAATCTTCCATAAAAGGTTCGTAAAAACTTTTTACGTGAATTTGAAAGAAAACATTAGAAGCCAGTTATAGAAGCATCTCTGCAATATTTTATTGCTTAGGAAAAGGTCACAGAAAAGGTAATATCACAGATTACTAAATAATTACCTACTAGGTAATAAATAATTTATTATCTTTTTGGAGAGTAAATCGTTTCATCAATACTTTACATTTGATTCTGTTATTTCCTTACGAGCTGCAAGTCGTAACATCTCCCGGTATCTGCTGTAAAGCTGGTTTTTATGTCACACCGCCTGTTGTTACGGAAATTTGATTTTACGAATGGGAGGATTTATTGAAGACCTCTGTTTCCTTAAATTTAGTATAGTTACATAATTTCGTTTTCATATCGTGTACGTTTGGTTTTTTATGGTCTTATGGACACTTACAAATAGTGACTTCTTCTATTAAGAGCGCATATTCTATTTAACGCAAGTCAAAAACTCCGCGATCTATTACGATAGATCGCGGCTTGCGCTATCCTTTTACTATGAACAGCATAGGTCCACAGGAGAGCGCCGAGCAACATGTCCTCTCTCTGGAAAGGCTCGCTGCCGACCATATATAAAAGTACTCTGTGCTGCCGACTGATTTTAATCGGGTCGCGCGCAGTGTTTTATAGTACTTTAAAAAAAATTGTAGAAAAATAATAGAGGTACCTTAGTTGATTTTTTAAATTTTATCTTATAAGTAAGACATTCTTTTATTGCAATATGTATAAATTATATTCAATAAAGTCAAATATCTTGGTGAAAATAATCATTTTGTCGACTATAATTTCTAAAAAAATTCACATTGTTCGGATTTTAATTTCGTAAGTTAGGAGTCCAAAATAAAAAAATCTTTTAACTAACTATTTTAATAAGGATTTTTGCAGTTAGTTAAAAATAATTGTGTGTTAGATCTGTCAGCAATTTCAGATATTTTTAGCTTCGAAATTGACACTAAAAGTGAAATCAAGTAATCATCGGCTCAATTATCTTGATGGTATTCAGAAATACTGTATTAATTGAAAAAAACTCTTAACTAACTACATAGACAATAAAATTTCCTAAAATTATTAGTAATTCATATGTTTGTAAGATAACTGGTTGATGGACAATCTGGTTTGAAAAATCACATATTTGAGCCAAACAGCGCACGGGCCGCGTACACGGCCTTAAGCATAGCAATTAGGATAATTTAAGATTTAAGATAAGGATTTTTAATATCTCTATAACCTAAACACAGCTGTTTATATTATCAGAGATAAAAGATTAATTTATATCTTTTCTACTCATCTACTTTTCTAAGTAACATGAAAATAATATACTTTGAGCAAAGCGGAAGTGAGTAAGCATTTAATTTTTATTTATTTAATAATTCATCCTGTAACAATAGTTGTAGACAATTTCCATAATGCTTTCATACAATGCTATAATTGAATAGTTCTGGGTGATTAATTTAATAGTAGGTATATTACCTACGTGTATAAACACGATCTCAATATGTATAATGAGATGACAATTATAATTAGAGCCGTAATTACCAGCTTATTAGGGGAATACATGATTATTATCTAGTAACAATTTTCAGCTTGGTCCCCAGAGTGAATGGCAATTGGGGTCAGTCATGTACTTCGTCCCAAGCCGGGTTTAGCCGGGCTGTAAGGCAATGCATGGAGTCGAAATTATTCATAGACGTCTATGCAATTTCAAATAAGCATTAGCGCATGTTTGACTACATAACTTCCACATCAGTACCGACACAAAATGATGTTTGTGGAATCGTATTGGTTTTTTTTTATGTGATGTATAAAATAGGGAAAATATTATAATTTATTGTAATTGAGGAGGATATTGAGCAATAATATGTTGTTAGGAGAATGTTGATTATATTTCGTAATAATCGCTTTTAAACAAAATTATAAATTAAGTACAAACTAAAGAATAAAGTATGTTTTTTAAATGAATAAATTATAATGCTCAGAAAGTGACGAAGCCAACAGTGTCTCCTTAAATGTTATACAACAAGCAGGTAGTAGCAGATGTAATATTTCATTCAGATCGAATCTACATTTTAATAAAGAATTAACAAACATAATACGTACCCAATACGTACCGGTAGGTATCTACACACCTTCACATAACTTCATCACTATTTAATTAGCTACTATGAAGCAGGGATAACTACAATTCTTTATTATTAGTACCTAATACAAGTAGGAATAGCAATAGTTTTCGATAACTAATAAGATCATAAAAGCCAGATAGTTCAAAACTAATATTGGTACCTTCATAACCAATACCCCGTGATACGCTTACATGGAAGTAATATGTAATTAAGGCAAAGTTTGTTATTTGAAGTGGTTCCAGGAATTACAACGGACCTTAGTTAAATAATATTCCAGCATTAAGTTTAATATTCCATCAATAACACGTGGAGATCAATCTCAAAATGCGATTAAATAGTGAAAACCCGGAAGAAAAGGGATTACAATGTTGATTATTATTAAGTAGCTTTTTATTCGCTTTTCAGCGACAGCCTTATCATTATGCTTAGTTGGAAGTCCGTTTCTACCCACGTCTTTTTTGTAGTCGCGCAATAACATCCCAAATCCATATCCAATCGAATGTTGAAATATCGATGTTCATGTACATTTTCAAAATTTTGTCAATTGTGATATACAATGTCCCAACCAACTGTATTTTAAAGCAGTTTCTAATATTTCCTTTAGTTGAATAATATGGTTTAACATTAATTCAGGTAAAGCCAGACCAGCACGTTAGTGTTAAATAAAAAGTTAAAAACCAATAAGACATTTCTCGGTGAAAAGATTACGGTTGATTGGATTTTCAAGTTTCTTAAAGACAGAAACAGCAGAGACGTAGATAGCCAGCAGTCTTAAGTAATAATATTAGGGATTTAAACTAATTTAACGGCGCTTAAAATCTTCGTAGCGCGAAGAACTTGCAACGTGCAATTAATTTCAAAGACTATTTGACGTTCTCTATCTTTTAACAAAAATATGTTATTGTTCTTAACTACGTTTGCTATAAAAGTCTTCTCTTTAAAAGCTTATCAACTGATAAGTATATGCAGACGTTTTTTGTGTGAACGTAATTCGTAATTCTCTGATTGCATTTGCTAAATTACAGTAAAATCCAATCTACTCTTAAGCGAACCCGTGAATATTATAATTGTCTTTATGAATTATGTATAGAAAGGTAGATATTGGAAATTCGAATTAATTTTAGCTTTACAAACAGGGGTGATCTACTAATTTCTTATGCGCATTTTTATTACTGGGACAATAAAAAACGTGACAAATAAATTTAATCACTTTTTGTTAAAGGAATAATTTGGGTCAGGAGGAAATTAATTATTCTAATAATTTAGGACTTTGGTATCTAGCCATTCGAGTTACTTATATTGATTAAGTATCATATCTGCCAACGACACCAAATTAATTACTATTTTTGCAATACTAGGTGCGTTGAAGGACTTACATAATTCTCTTCTCTATGTACGTACCTACTTATGAATAGAATGCTATTACTATTGCTATTGCTTTATCTATGGTAAGTTTTTATATGATCTGTGCTATAGATAAAACAGGGTTTCGTATGGTTCTATTAATGGTTCTCTCTAAATTTTCGTTATTGAAAAAAGGGTAGTGTGTGTTACTGGAGTTAGTTTTTTTTATGTATAAAAATCATAAACTTGTGTATGTTGCTCGCATTCGTGTCGAGTCGAGAGGTTAGCTCGCGACCCACTTTATGCTAGGTGGCTAATCTTAGACGCGAGTAACTGTGTAATGGTATAATGTTGAATGTAAGCTTTGACTCAGTTATATTAGGATGAAAAATGTTTCAGTCGTTTCCGTTTTACCTTTTGATTCAATCTAGCAGATCGGAATATTCTCTGTTCTATAAATTAAGGAAATGAGTGACAGAATAATGATTGAAATATACCTAGTTTATTTTAGATTCTTTTTCGTCGGATATAATATTATAAAGAAGCCCATCTGTTTTGTGATTTCATAAAATAGTTGCTTTCTTCGTAGTTAGTCATCAATTTTATGTTTTAGGAAAAATAAGCACATAGTCGTCACACTCTTTCAGTACCAGCTCTACATTATATCTTTATAGTCCCATCCGACTAGGGCCCTTCCGGCCTCCTCCACTCAAGCGACAGCCCAAGCCGAGGTTCGAGATCCCCGTCAAGGGGGAGACGCCCTTGCGCATGTTGCTACCAGCATGAACCTTCAGTTCACCCACGCGTCCGCGTTAAAATTTAGAAGCCCTTCTGGCTAACATCGAGAAACACCACACAAAAAAAATCTTTATAGTAGGTACATATAAGAATTTAAATGCAATAAAGTATTTTCACTTCATTTTATTTCATTAAGTTGTAAGGTTTCATCGGTGTACGATTATTGAAGAGTTAAATAAATATTATTTCAATATTTATAAATGTATTAAAGTTTTACAGTGAGATCTTGTAAATGTACGCGCTAACTGGATATTTGCAAGCATATTGAATTCGCGACTTAACATAAAGCTTGAACCGCACTTTGATACGCCAACAAAATTGTTATTGCGCGGAAATGACTTCAACCAACTTTCATGCTTCTGTACATATTTTCTGAGAACTTATATGGAATTTTTATAATTTCCTCATAATATTATAATGAGTTCTAGCTATGTTATTGAATTATGGTGCAAACTATTATTCACAAAATATTGTTGAATTTTAAAGATTAGTGTGGTAATGATTTTATCATAATAATTATTAAAAAATGTAATGTACCGTTATATTTTCAAAGAAACTAACATTGTTTTTCTTTTGTAAGTTTCATCCGACTCGCATAAGACTTCAGAGTCATGTAAACCTTAGAGCAAAATAAGAAAAAAACACATTTTTCTTTCTAAGTATCCTAGCTATATTAAAAGTTTAACTAGAAAACTTTCAAACGGATATTGGGCCAATGAATAAAATATATTATTCAGTTATCTTGTTCGCAAGTCATCGTCAATAAGACCCAAAGCAATAAATGGGGGTAATAATTTCTGAGCTCCGGCAATGAATCCAATTATACACCCTTTGGTGGGCGACATGTTAAATGTTCGCCATTGATTTGTCTGTCGCTTTTGTGACCATACCTCAATCTATTTGATATTAATATGACGATATTAGTCCTATTGAAGCAATCCGTTTTAAAGGACTGATTTGGTTAACGCAGTTCGGATTCAGAGGTCATACGTAAATTTTGATGTTGCTGTTAACGTGTATTATATTAGTTATATCAATTTTATTAAAATACCTATTGTTGTATTATTTTACATTGTAATTTTTATTGGCTTTTAATTTATGAAAACAGCCTTTTAATGTTTTAATAATAATATATAATAATAATATAATAATAATATATTTTATTTCCAGATATTTATCCATATTTGTGTTAGTATACATTAATCTTACAAACTATGTTAGTAATACATAAAATTATAAAATTAAAATTCCATACAAATTAAAATCATACAATTAAAAAACAAGATTAAAACCATTAAAAATTATCCAAATTATCCATTATCATAATTATATTGCATAAGATGTAAATTTGCCCACCGCTTAAGGAATGGACCGTCTACTTTCTCAATTAATGTCTTCAGAATACCATTGGAACTCTCACGCATTCTCCTCATCATAGATGCTGCTCTTTTCCTCATTATCGCGTAAAAATCGTCGGTCTGGCAATTTGCAAACATCTGAGACGCGCTACAGAAGCGCGGAAGCCCCAACAGTACTCTGAAGCCATTATTATATTGTACACGTAGGACATTGTAAGCCCGCTGCGTAAAAGATAGCCATAGACTACAAGTATAAAATGTTTGACAGTACGCCTTAAATAAAGTACCTAATTTTAACCTGCGGAGAACAACGAGCAAATTTCCGTGCTAGCATATTGCAGCGGACTGCCAATGCCCTACGCTCCCTCTCAATATCTTGTATATCATTCATATCTTCTGTCACAATATGCCCTAGATATTTAAACTCTCCTACTTGTTTAAGAGGACTGCCATTAATATAAACAGGTGGTATGTCATGTACAGGGACTCCCTTACTTTTAAACACAAGAAGTTCGCATTTTTTTACATTATATACTAGACCATGAGAAGCTGCATATGACTCACAAATTTTAATGAGCTGCCTGAGAGCACCAATTGATGGACTCAGCAAGACCATATCATCCGCGTAACTAAGATTATTTATAGTTAGTCCATCGATAGAACACCCGATACCAGTCTTGCTGAGTTCATCAATCAGCTGGTTCACATATATGTTAAAAAGTGTCGTAGACGTCAGGCCGCCTTGTCTAAGGCCGCACTCTAACACATATCTATCAGAATACTCCCCCGCCCATCTGACTGAGTTAAACTGGTTGTTATACCAATATTGCAACACTCTAATAATCTCAAAAGGAACTTCAAGATATCTTAGTTTTTCCCATAGCTTTTCGTAAGAAACACGATCGTAAGCCTTAGACAGATCAAGAAAAGCTGCGTAAACAGGTGTCTTCCTGTCTGTGTAATATTTTACAGTCTGTTTTAATGTTAGTATAGCATGCCCTGTGGAGAGGCCGTGCCTAAACCCAAACTGCGCATCGTTAAAGTTTACATATTTTTGGAGGCGTCGATCGAGCAAGCAGTCAAAAACTTTGCCAAGAATCGCGGCTAGTGAGATTGGTCGGTAATTACCTTTATCTCCGATATCACCCGATTTGTTTTTAACTACTGGAACGACGACGCTCTCCATCATGTCTGCAGGCAGATAGGAATGACGAATACAAAAAGTATACAACATTGCTAGGACTCTGTAAATATGTTGTCCCGCGTTTAAAAGATGTTCTACGCATAAACCATCGTGCCCTGCTGCTTTACCTTTCGCTAGATTTTTTACAGCGAACTTAACATCACTGGCATTAAAAGATAATGCACTTTCTTTTATAGGTAAGCTAGCATTAGACATCCGCTGGGACGACGGTGTATTTGGATGTACATGAAAATAATCTTTAAATATATTTGCTATACCTTTTGGATCCGTCTCCCCATCGACACTCATAGGGAGGCCCGCCCTACAATTCAATTTGTTAGTGGCTTTCCAAAACTTCTTAAAATTTTTATTTTTATGCAAATCTGCTATAATATCCATTTTAACCTGATCGCTATTATTCTGATAGTATTTTAACTTATTTTTAAACTTACTTCGGCTCTTTCTCATATCTTTATAAATATTTCCACAGAAAGGCATGCCACACGCTTTCCAAATCAAAAATTTACTGCGGGCCTCCCTATGAGCGTCCTTTACATATCTATTCCATCCTACAATATGTCTACGCTTACGATACAATCTAGTTTGTTTACTCAATATTGCAGCATCTTGTAAAATATATATTATTTTATAATACAACTCGTCAATAAAAAATCTATGCTCCTTATCATAACACATATTATCACAACAAATTCTCATTTCAGAATACTCGTCTACATTTATATCCTCATTCCAATGTACTGTATTGCATTTTTGTGAAGCTACATCGTGACTATTTATTTTTATTCTTAAACCATATATATTGCAATTAATGACTAATGGAAAATACTAATACTAATGGATCAGACCAATAAACGTCACTACGCACCTCCACATTTGAAATAGATAGCCAAGCTGACTCAGATGTTAAACAATGGTCGAGCCAGCGACAACAACCATGCGCATCGCTTATAAAAGTAAAAGTATTGCTATCTAAACCAAGCTTAATTACATCTGCACATTTCCATTGTTGATCTGAACAAAAATTAAATAGTTCCTTACCAAAGAGTTCACCTGGGTGGGCATTAAAGTCTCCCAAAATATAAACCGATTCAATGTCACACATTTCCACCATGGCAACAATTTCACTCAAGCACTCGTTAAATTCCACTATATTGTCTAAGGAGCATGTAGGCATATAAACACTGAATATTAGCATTTCACGATTCGACACTATGCCTTTTATTGCCACTATGCGATCACTAGAGCATGATACAACCGACACAGAACTGAAGAAGTTTTTACGCCACAGAAGCGCAACGCCACCATAAGGCCTGCCTCTTAATAGACCGTCTCCGAGATTCACACTTGATTTCCCAGTATATGAAAAATTATTATGTATATCTCCAAGTGTAGGTATATCACTTGGCAAGAGCCATGTTTCCTGAAGGGCAATAATATCCGCTGAGTCACACAGCGCCTTAATACATCCACTAGACCTCTTGGATCCTTTACAATTAAAACTTATTATACTCATATTGGCATTATTATCCATTATTTGAAAATTTATTTTCCTCCATATTACTTCGAAGAGCCGGGTCTTTAGATTTAAAATAGACATAGCGCCGAAACGCTACACCCATTGGCCAAATATTTTCGTCCATGAATAGAGATAATTTACTTCTAGGTATATCAAATTTGAAAGCTTGGTATTGTTTATTATTTTTCATTGAAATTTTAGAAAGCTCAACTCGTACCATAGTTTTGTCAAAAATATATTTTTCTATATCATCTACTTCAGCGGCCTTATCTACGTTATATATATAGAATGGTATCTTAATGTCCGCAGCCTTAAAACTGCCACCGATATTGGAGTCGCCTTTACCCTTACTAGCAAAAAACCTATTTTTCGTTTTATTTTTGTATGACACCTTAGTCCACTCGCCTTCTCTTTGTTTCGTGTAATCATTGGAAATCATAACGTCTGCAAACGTTTTTTGTTTTGGTTTGTTCATTCGCGGAGATAAGCCCAACCGCTTTGTACTTATATCCATAAATTTAGCTGTATTATTAGGCGACACAGTAGCATGATGCGGCTGACGATCGCTTATACAATTCTGCGCGTGCAAGAGTGAGATATCTTGATTCGCCTGCGATGTTATACATGTCTCACTATCTGCGGAAACCGGTTCGTTACAAACCACAGCGCGCCTCACAGCGCACGACCCGTCCGGCTGATAGCAACAAGCGCTCTTTGCAGGAGTGAGAGAAACAGGTATATCCGTGTGACCTTGAGCGGACAGTGGCCCTGACGGTTGGATGTTATTATAGCAACTTAGATCCGTTATTTTATTCAAATTGCCGATGTTTTTTTGCAACTTCTCCACGCTTTCTTTCATTGCGAAATTACTTTTTATGTATTCAATATCTTGTTTTAATATTAAAATGTCTTTTAGAAGCCTTGTCGCGTCTATATTATGATCAAATGTAATAGGCGGGAGTTTCCGTAACTCCCGGGCTACAAAAATTGGCACTATATCAGGATCCACAGATTTTAGAAGATTAATAATGTCTTCCACATCACGGGCCGTTTTACCCTTATTCTTACGTTGTGTCATCCGTTTTGAATTGGGTAAGGCTTGTTGTAAAAGCGATTTTGCACAAGTTATTTCTTCGTCACTAAAGCTTCCAACACATAATTGCACCAAACTTATATTATCCATAACGTCTATTTTGTTTTGAATAAAACAAAGCACTTCGCTAATCACAATATTACAGGTATTGCATTTCACTAAATTCGACGACATTGCGTACGCGCAGCAGAGGTTAATAACCTCCCGACCGGGTCAATGACACATCCGATCGCCACGACGTCTCGGCGCGTATATTAAGAGCGCATATTCAATTTAACGCAAGTCAAAATCTCCGCGATCTATTACGATAGATCGCGGCTTGCGCTATCCTTTTACTATGAACAGCATAGGTCCACAGGAGAGCGCCGAGCAACATGTCCTCTCTCTGGAAAGGCTCGCTGCCGACTGATTTTAATCGGGTCGCGCGCAGTGTTTTATAGTACTTTAAAAAAATTTGTAGAAAAATAATAGAGGTACCTTAGTTGATTTTTTAAATTTTATCTTATAAGTAAGACATTCTTTTATTGAAATATGTATAAATTATATACAATAAAGTCAAATATCTTGGTGAAAATAATCATTTTGTCGACTATAATTTCTAAAAAAAATCACATTGTTCGGATTTTAATTTCGTAAGTTAGGAGTCCAAACTAAAAAAATCTTTTAACTAACTATTTTAATAAGGATCTTTGCAGTTATAAAAATAATTGTGTGTGAGATCTGTCAGCAATTTCAGATATTTTTAGCTTCGAAATTGACACTAAAAGTGAAATCAAGTAATCATCGGCTCAGTTATCTTGATGGTATTCACAAATACTGTATTAATTGAAAAAAACTCTTAACTAACTACATAGACAATAAAATTTCCTAAAATTATTAGTAATTCATATGTTTGTAAGATAAGTGGTTGATGGACAATCTGGTTTGAAAAATCACATATTTGAGCCAAACAGCGCACGGACCGCGTACACGGCCTTAATGCTTCAACTTATTGACCTATTGCGTAAGCTTTTATTTGCAACGAAAAGAATTTGCTCCAGACGTTTTTTTTATACTTACTAAGTATATATTTATACAGGAGATTTAGAAATGTATTTGATTAAAATATAATATCACAAAGTCACCTAATAAATTGTTAAATCAAAATATTGTTATGGTTATAATATAAAGCTCAGCTATAAATGTAATACGGCGAAATGATCGAAGTAAATGGGAAATTGTCTTATTATCGGTCCATAAGAAGATCTACACTAAATCAAAGTGACAGTTCCCTATAGAAGTGATACCACAGAGTATCAATACTAATGGTTGAGTCATGTACATAATTAGTTAAGTGACGTCACTAAGCTACTTAAACGACGTATAATAAATTAGTCCCGCGAAGCGTAGATAGTGCAGTAAATTATCATCTCCATTAGATCAAATTTCGCTAATTAGGTCAAGAGGAAAAGAATTTGCGGAGACAATGTAGCTTTACAAACAACACCAGCTTTGGAATACAGTGAAAGTAGGCTGTTATAATTTTTTTCCTTTTAGGCTGCGTTCATTCTTGTGTTTTGGAATATTATGTTATGATATGGGGTTTTTATTGGCCCATCAGCATTTTGGACATCGGGATGTATACAACGACCATGCAATATATCAAATATCGTGTTGTATTTGTTGTGGAGAATATTTTTATATCGATACTAGAAATACCCTCGCTTACATATTTCTAGTAAGCGTCTTACATATTTCTAGTAGCTATAGTCTTGGTTAATGGCATTTTTGTATTTGAAAAGGAAAATTCAAAACATTTATCGGAGCTCAAGTAAAAAGAGAGTTTTGCATTAAGTTTTTAAACAAAAAATCTATAAAAAGATAAGGATAAGGTTTTCATTTTTTTAAAGATTACACATATTCATCCATACTAATATAATTATAAATGCGAAAGTAACTCTGTCTGTCCGTCTGTTACTCAATCACGCCTTAATTACTGAACCAATTTGCATGAAATTTGGTGTAGAAATATTTTGATACCCGAGAAAGGACATAGGCTACTTTTTACCCCGGGACATAGGATAGGTTTTATCACGGAAATCCCACGGGAACGGGAACTATGCGGGTTTTTCTTTGACTGCGCGGGCGAAGCCGCGGACGGAAAGCTAGTACTAAATAAGTACATTCCATTCACGATGTCCATTTTAAAGGCAATTAACCGGAATATTATCTTAACTTACTAATGAATTCAGTTTCATTACATCTGATGCACATTGCACATTGCAAATGTTTATTAGGTATATTGATTAATCTATCGTTCTATTCCATCACATCCAATTCACAGGACATTATCTATTGTTTAACGACAATCATGCCATGAGAATCATTATAATGCGATTATATAATTAATTCGGACGAACCTATAACGTTATAATAAGCAATCATAATCCATACTAATATTATAAATGCGAAAGTAACTCTGTCTGTCTGTCTGTTACTCAATCACGCCTAAACTACTGAACCAATTTTCATGAAATTTGGTATGGAGATATTTTGATACCCGAGAAAGGACATAGGCTACTTTTTATCCCGGGAAAATGACGCAATCCCGGAAATCCCACGGGAACGGGAACTATGCGGGTTTTTCTTTGACTGCGCGGGCGAAGCCGCGGGCGGAAAGCTAGTAACAAATACACGAGAACCATCCATACTAATATTATAAATGCGAAAGTAACTCTGTCTATCTGTCTGTTACTCAATCACGCCTTAACTACTGAACCAATTTGCATGAAATTTGGTATAGAGATATTTTGATACCCGAGAAAGGACATAGGCTACTTTTTACTCCGGGACATAGGATAGGTTTTATCCCGGAAATCCCACGGGAACGAAAACTATGCGGGTTTTTCTTTGAAAACGCGGGTGAAGCCGCGGGCAGAAAGCTTGTAATGTATAATTAAAGAAGGTACTAAACAATAATTGAAATAAAAAGTATTGGTAACATAAAATTGTCAAATTTCAAGGACTCAAGGAAACAGTTTATGAGCATTGCATGTTGTCATTTTTACAGAAAATAAGGTTCCTAAAATTATTATTCATTTATTTATTTTGACTGCTTAAAACATTAATTTAAAAATATTCACATCTTTTGTTATAGTTAATTTTTAGAATTCGAAAATATTTACTCAGAAATAAGTAGAGCAGTCATATCAATACTCAGAAATATGTAGAGACAGCATCGTCATATCAAAAGTCACTTGATCATTTAAATATAACAGTTTCATAAATATCAAACAAAAATAAGCCAAGAACAAAAATAAATACAGAAGGAACCATTAGTATTAGAGATAAAAAAGGGCAAGAAACTCATTGATACAAACGTTTCGTGAAAAGTTGCGAAATGAGGTTGGGCCTGATAAGAACTTACCTCCCGTCTTCGGCTTCGAAAAGAAATATATCAATTGTATTCGTATGCTAAGTTTTAATAGAATAAATATTAATGTACAGACGATATTATAAGAAACGTGGTTTATATTTTATGTACACCAGTCGCTTGTCTCGGTTCGCTCGGTAATATTATGACTAAATTACAGGTAAGATTGTACCGTGTGTAATTGATCGAGTTGTTTTTGATTTTTACGATCATACGTTAGAAATAATAAATGAAGTCCTTCTTCCTTAAACTTAACTATTAAGTAGTCTGTGCTTAAACGCAAAGACAAGAAGTAGTGAGACGATACATACTGGGTCCTACGCGAATAGGGCTGGTGATAGTTACCTATATCCTACTACTACGAAAGATTATGAGAAAGTATGGATGACTGCATGAAATCTATATAATATATAAAACTCAAAGGTGACTGATATAGTGATCTATCAACGCACAGCCCAAACCACTGGCCGTATCGGGCTGAAATTTGGCATGCAGGTAGATGTTAGGACGTAGGCGGATGCCTAATAGCGGATGCTAAGAAAGGATTTCCCGAAATTCTTGCGGGGAAAAACGGGGATGCACGTACAAAGTCGTGGGCGGAAGCTAGTTGGGTATAAAGTTAGATTATAATCTGGATTAACACATATGCTTTTTACCAGACACAGATATTCTAAAATTATAGTACTACAACTACGTGTAAGTAGTTGTAGTACTATAATTCTTAAGCAACTAAAAAAGGCACAAATTTTTCATTAAAAGGGAAGAAATATTTTAATTTACCTTCCATTGAGAAAAAAACTCTATATTTAATAAATAAACATTGTTTATCTCAGAATGAGACAAGAGCAAATCAGTTAGTAAATTAAACACAACAATGGAATGTCACATAGAACAAAATTTCTAGAAATTTCTAATGTTATACAACGAGCATTAGACTGGGGTAGAAGCCTTTAAAAATAATGAAAAGATAAAAAAAATCGCAGTCGGATGAAACCCATTAGAAAGGAGGGGAATATGATGAAAATAAAAGGAAAAATAAATTACGGTCAATCCGAGTTCGGGAAGTGGGAGGGGGGAGCTTTTAAGAGAAAAAAATGGTTTCTCCTGATTTCCGACAAAACTACAAGTCCTATAGAAAAAAGTTCAATGGCAAAGTTGTAGGTAATTAAAAGTTCTACAACTTTTGTATTCACAATTTTTTCACATAACCTCAAAATTTAGGTGAAAAATTAAAAAAACCAAGTTTTTGGTCTTTTATTTTTATCTACTTCAAAATTTTTTTTTTTCTACGAAATTTGGTGGAAACTTACTTTATTATGTCCCAAATACACTGTAATTTATTTGATTGAAAATATTTATTTTTTCGCCTTATTTTGAATTAATACCAAAAAAACAACCTAATTTTCAATCGAAAAGTCACCCGTCAAAATATCAGCTTTTTTCAAAAACTTGGGGTGCCTTTTATTCATTGAAATCTCTACTTTCATATGGTGTAAAAAAAATAAACACCACCATAGTAAATGTTCTCAGGAAATGCATACAAACAGTGTGAAAATTAGCTTTTACTAAATCAGGCACACTTCTCGAACTACCTGAAATGTTTTTATCGACATCATTTTGCTTTTGAATATGCTGCAAAATATTAAACTTAGAACAGATAATTATTTTTCTTTTGAAATATTACCGAAAAGCCGATACAAGAGAAGATATAGAGTTCAAGAAGTGTGCCTGATTTAGTAAAAGCTCATTATTACACTGTTTGTATGCATTTCCTGAGAACATTTACTATAGTGGTGTTTATTTTTTTTTACACCATATGAAAGTAGAGATTTCAATGAATAAAAGGCACCCCAAGTTTTTGAAAAAAGCTGATATTTTGACGGGTGACTTTTCGATTGAAAATTAGGTTGTTTTTTTGGTATTAATTCAAAATAAGGCGAAAAAATAAATATTTTCAATCAAATAAATTACAGTGTATTTGGGACATAATAAAGTAAGTTTCCACCAAATTTCGTAGAAAAAAAATAAATTTTGAAGTAGATAAAAATAAAAGACCAAAAACTTGGTTTTTTGAATTTTTCACCTAAATTTTGAGGTTATGTGAAAAAATTGTAAATACAGAAGTTGTAGAACTTTCAATTACCTACAACTTTGCCATTGAACTTTTTTCTATAGGACTTGTAGTTTTGTCGGAAATCGAGAGAAACCATTTTTTTCTCTTAAAAGCTCCCCCCTCCCGCTTCCCGAACTCGGATTGACCGTAATTTATTTTTCCTTACATTTTTATCATATTCCCCTCCTTTTCTAATGGGTTTCATCCGACTGCGATTTTTTTTTGTTTCAAAAATTATCTACTCTAGTCTACATACCTACTTCCCGACACAAAAGCTAGCTGTATATAATATTATTCATAGCAAAAGCGTGCGATGATACAGATTCCATTTATAGCGGTATATTGTGTGCGACACAACCAAATTTACGCGAAAATTTAAGGTAAAGATAGTCTTTCTTTACCAAATAAGTTTTCATCTAATCTATGACACTTTAGCAAGAATTTTCGATTAAATATCTAACTATAAACCTGACTACTTACCCTGTAAACTAGGACTAGTATTGTATTTTGTTGTAGGTACTTAAAGTATGATAAATAAATCATAGCGTTCTCTAAAATTCATACGGGCACAAAATTAATCCCTGACGGTATAACACGAGAGTACATCAAAGAACTTGTGATAAGGGTCAATCTTAATAGCGTCTGAAGTATAATATAATAGCATGAATAACGAGAATCTGTGTCCTCTAAGAAATTGGGTAAAAAGCAGCAGGAATAAATAATAGTTCAGAAGTGAGATATACTATTAAAATATAATATTATTTCGTTGTATTAAAAATATGACATAAATTACACACTTATTGTTCCTAATATTATTTGAGTGTCCTAACACTTATTGTCCATAAAGGGGATACAAAAATAGGTATCCACATTAACCGTAATAAAACCCGGCCTAATAGGCTCGTTATATAAGCTGTACTACGGAAACAAAATAGTCGTTTTTAGCTGAATTGTATCGTCGAATATATTAGAAAATAGCTTATCCAACAAACACAAGTATAAATCAGTAAATGCTTAGTCAATAAAAAAGGAATTCGCCGCGTTATTGCTTTACGCGACACGGTTAACAAAAGCCTGCCGGGTGTCGCGTACCTACTGCAAATCGAAAAACCAATACTTTTTACTTGGATGAAAAAATTCAGGTATTCCTTCAGACACAAACTACCACCTTTGTGTTCACCACAATATATCCACGTGGACGTCTAGAGATGAAAAATATTTTCGTTCCGACATATTCCCAGGCGTGTTTTTCGGGGAACAGATTGCAAAAGCATTTCGGAAGCTGGGACAAATGTTCCGTAGATAGTAAATGAGAATTTGAGTTCCGAATGCAGGCTTATGAATGTAATAATGGACGTTTTTGCAGACAGCTGTGCCACACAACAGTTAGCGTTTCATAAAAACTAGGTGCTTTTTTAGATGTTAAAATAAGCCGGAATTTTGTTGGGCTTACGGCTAACAAAAATATTGACATATAAATGGAGGCTTCAAATAAATAGGTGTTTGCCTTTCTCTTTAGTATATTATTCCTATTCATTTGGCTTTCTATACATTTTGTTGTCAAGAATAAAAACCAAAATATAGATACCGTATTGTTAGTTTCAGATATTTATCAGTCCAGTATTAGAAAATAGAATTTCACTTGTACTCTGCAAACACGTTCGAATAAATATGCTATGTCAAAACCGGTCATGTCTAAGATTCCGGACTATGTAATAAATTTATAAATCCGGATAGTTTTATAGGATAAAATATTCATGATGTAGCCGTGGGCAGGCATGTGGACATCATATTAAAACAAGAACAAACTCTAATGGGACAGATTTGGAACGCGGATCCGTATGATAAACGAGTTTTATTACAGTTTTGAATGTTTATACACTCTTATTTACTGTGTCACATCTTACATGTTCTATGTACAAAACATGAATGTGTATTACCAGTTGTAATATGTTTTTTAATTTAATTAAAAGGTTAAAACGTAACAAAAAATTAACATTATATTGTTTGTTAAAACATTTCACTGAAATATATTGCTTGCCCGTAATTTAAGTGACGATTCGTACCGGCATTAAATTAATAACCCAATATTCCGTGCCTTTTGCCTCCTTAACCGCTACTTCAATCCGTGGTTTCAGATAAATCGCCCCATCGGGACTCCTGTTTGATTATAATCGCCTTTTATAAGCTTTTCCGGCTTAGAATTAAAGTGCTCTTGGAGATATTCGCCATTCCACGGGCTATTGGTTTTCAAAGAAAAAAAAATACGATTTTATCATTGGATGTCCTACCGAATGGATATTTGGTTTGCGACCCAAGCGTGTCGAGGCTTTATTGGGTATTGAGATGAAAGTATACTCTTTGTGAAAATAATATCATTGCAAAACTGAAAATACTTATAGTTCTAGGAGTACAGCTAGTCTATCGAGATTCATTTCGTTGGTTTTGGTGTAAATTAATGTTGTCACAAAAATGCGATTTAACGATGACGCTATTTTATAGTTTTAAAATATCTTGTTTTTTAGACGTTATGTTGTTTCTACATATTTTTTACTTGAAGAAAAGGAAGCAGGAGTTCGTTATTCAAGAAACCAGACTGCATTTTGAGCACAGATCTTTGTTGAAAGTTTTGAATGCATTGTTTTCTTGAAGCGAAATCCTTGCTTATGCAAATTTTTATGCGATATTAACAAAACAAAGCTAGAATGTGAATTGGCCGGTTTGCATTCTTACATAAATGCATTGTTCATATATTTGGCGAACAGTATAATGCATTACGAACAAAATATCCGCTTTTATATATTCATTTATTTGAACAGTTCGTCACATGCAATTAACATTACAAAATTTTACTATTTTCTAATGCTTTAATTTCTATCAACTAACTAGGAAACATATTAAGAAATATGCAAATTATCTTTAACAGACATTTCCAAAGCGAAGTTGGTTCTAAATTCCTAGCATTTTTTTCAATTCTATCATCTCCACCATCATCACTTGCATCGCGAAATATTCTCATATCTTTGTTTAATTCAGATATCGGTATATAGAGCAGGCTCCAAGGAGATGTTCGTTTGCAAAAATAGCGGACCTAAATCTGACTTCTGATATATATTGTATAGATCCCAGACATCCTATAGACAGATGTTGCCAACCAGTTTTGTGGTGCCCCTCCCCCCACCCCGGTAATTAAATATGGCATACAAAGAAAAAAAAAAATTTCCAAAACATGCCGTGTGGGGTATCAAATGAAAGAGCTTATTGAGTAGATCACGAATATATAGCATACTATAACATTTCTTAAACTTTCTCTAAGATTTTTTAGAAAATTTACGAAAATGCTCAATTTTTGAGTTAATTTTAAACCACTATAGATTGAAAACTCATGAATATATTTTTTAAATTATTATTTTAAATAATTAACAATAGTCCATTGTTTACGATTCAATAGTTTATACAGTGAAATAGTTGCATGGGGGAGTGGGGGGAGCATTCAAAGATGGCGAGTATATTTTCAAGTTTATGGGATCTATACAATATATATCAGAAGTCAGATTTAGGTCCGCTATTTTTGCAAACGAAACTCCACTGAGAGTCTGGTCTAATAATATTTTCAACGTCAGTAGACATCCGTGTATTTTGTTTTTCTCCACGAGGTGTTATTCAGCTCTGACAGATCACATCAACGCCTCTAAGCCCAGTGATGCGCACAGCACGCTGACATGCCAAAATATTTCAAGCATTTTTCATTTTTAGCAACTCGCGTCGAGCGGGTTATTTTTCATATCCGATATAGCATGTGCACTTTTAGTGTAAAGCTTAGTTCTGCATCAGGTTTTTTATAAATTAATAATTTAATTTTATGTTGTTCTTGGTTAAAAATGATTCTTGTGCGATTAGTCAAACGTCATTTTCTAATAATTTACATATCGAGTACTCAATTGTATTGGACACAATGTTTTTTCTTTAAATAAAAATATAGTATTAAAAATGTATCTAAATAAGAAATTTATTACTTTATTGTGTCTCTATTGAAGGGAATCATTACCTATTTATTTCAATTAATTATTGCATATTGTATGTAGCAGGATAATATATTTTATGCAAAAGGTCAAATATAAGTGAATTGTGACTTCGTCAACTTAATCCATGTTTATCCTACAATTGTTATTGTTGATTATCAGTTTTCAGAGTGTCTATCATAATTATTGATTTTTTAATATAAATAATACGACTTGTAATTTTTTCGGTTTATAATAAATTAATATTCATGATACATTTCAATGTAGCTGGTTTTTATTATTGTGCTGAGATAAAATACTAAAAAAAGAACTATAAAAAATGTTTTATTGATTGCCAATTCTTCATAATATTATATCAATTCTATAAGAAATATTCTTCTTTCGTTTTTAATACATGGGTATTTTATTAATTAACTACAAAAAGGTAGAATTTCTTAGAAGTTTTATTCTCGTTTATAAAAGTTCTTAAAAAGCTTCGATATATATGTTAAAATACTTGTATAAAAATGCTGTTTTATATAAATAAACAAGTTCGGACGTTGGAAAGAATTCTAGATAAACATTTAACATTTGTTATAGTTTAAATAGAGCCAACTAGCAACATTTACGTTTTAAGAAGCATAATATTCTTACTTTATACATTTAAAAGTTATACTATCTTTCATCTAAGTATCTAAGTTGATGGCTTCATGTTAAAAGTTCTTAACTCACACATAATATGAGGTCAGTATACCAGCTTTACTTAACTAGAAGCAGAAGTTGTTTAAAAATGTTACTTATCTTTGGGAACTTTGTTACTTTTAATAAAACCGTAGTATTTAAAATACGAGCCATATTGCACACTTGAAAGTTAGCGTATGTTAATAGTTACTATATAAGTTTGGTAGCTGAAATATTTTCGTGTTAAAAGTTGCTAATTTACAGTTGAAATACGTAGGCAACGTCGTAAAGTTTACTTTTTTAGCTACTTTGAAAACGCCCTCTTAACAAAAAGCAGTTACAAATAAGTGTTTCTGTCGGTTTGTGGGTAAAGTTAAAATTTCACGCGACATTACCCCAGAGAGCGCTGCATTGTGAATGGACTCCTTGCACAGCATATATTATTAGTGGTGTCGTTTGTAGAATGCGTTCGGATGCAATATTAAGGGTTTGGAACGGTCCATCTATTAACTATTTTTGTGGTATTTACATTGGCATATTATGTTACGGCAATGTTTGATTATAGATAATAGTATAAAAAAAATACTTATGTCTTGTTATTATAATATTTTTCTGTATATTTGTTCTCCAGATTTTAGAATTGTTAACATTGTATTTGACTGCAATTATTCCACTATCGCATGACACTGATAATTATTATGGGCATAAAGTTGTCCTGTTGTATCAAATTAGCTATATTTGTTTCCTTATTATTGAATTTATAGCAAACTAGCGGTCCGCCCCGGCTTCGCCCGTGGTACATATGAATAATAGATGTTGGCCGATTCTCAGACTTACCCGATATGCACAGAAAATTTCATGAGAATCGGTCCACCCGTTTCGGAGGAGTATGCAGACTAACATTGTGACACGAGAATTTTATAAATAAGATTTGTATGTGTTTGCCTTTTAAGTGACACGACTTTCTTTATGAATGACATTTTTAATAAACAACACACGCTTAAAAAATGTTATAAGTATATTTTAACACATTACGTCGCTGTTATTCGAAGCCATCAATGTTTCATTATATTCTGTAAAACCTTACAATCAAGTTACAAAGCTACTATATTAAACCAAAATAATTTGTGCGCCGTGCTTGCACCATTTACGAAGTTTAATTTCCGTCAGAGAGTAAACAAGGCTATTCTTGTCGAAATAACGAAACTTCATCAAGTACGATAAATCAATGTATAGGTGACATTTATTTCCTTTGAATTATGATAAATTTATCGCCGTCGATAACACCGTGATTAGTTGTGAAAGTTATGTATTAAGTCACGCCTGTAATATGTAAATAGTGCCTTAACATATTGGTTCGTTAGTTTATAATTATGTTAATAATATGTAGTAAGTATATTTTGTTTGTGTTGTTACTACATGATATTTTTTGAAGTAACGATATTCTATCTTCTAACGAATATTGAACGAAAATACAAATGCTTTAATTACACAAAAATTAATTAATGAGTTTGTATAATGAATATGAATTTCCGTAAAATTCAGCAGAAGTTCAAATGAAAGAAACGAATCTAGTAATTAAAGTTTTTTCATTCGTTGAAAGAGCAAAGTACCGCCGTTTCATTTATCTGCTATGAATCGTTATTCCGAAGAAATTGAAAATGCAAAAGTCCCAAAGTTTTTGTTGAATTTTCAACAGTGTAGATTACGAGATTGATTTTCAATATAACATTATGAATGTTATACAAGGAAATATTTGCATATATTCCTTTTCTTTTATTTTTTATTGTTGTATTTCCTAACTGTATACAGTGAAGGAAAGATATAACAGAATAAATAAATAAATAAAATAAATTGGCCACAGCATTGTCGGGAAAATAATGTGCAAAAAGTAAACAAAATCCAAAGGATCTTTTGAGATAAAAAATGAATTGTAGCTGGATATAGTGAACCGATGCCGTTAGAAAGACACATTGCTACGTTTTTGGACTCAAAATAAAAGCTTTTCTTTGGAATCATACTGGTAGACTAGTTTCAATTCCTGTAATGGATATCTGTTTGAATTTATGTTCTTTTGGGAATTTTGAGAAACAAATGTCTTTTACAAGCGTAGCCGATCGAAGTCGTTGGTTTCTAGTAGAAACTAATGTAAAACAGATTTAATCAAAGAAGGTTCACATTTATAGCTTCAGATAATGTTGTTTTTTCTGAGATGTTTTGTAATTTTAAATGATTTGATTTTTTTCAAAATAAGTTTGTAATCGAATTGATACATTATATTTTATCCTACAATTTTAATTTACCCAAACATATATCATAATGAATCTTCATTAAAATATTAATTAAGCAAGAACCGTTTTACACAAGTAAACAAAGCACCGCAAACAAATATATCGAAAAAGATAATTAAACCCTTCCATTTCATCAGTACAGAAAAGAGTAACAAACGTTCAAAAACCCAAACGAGCATTTGTATCATTCACGGGCCATGAACGAAATTAATAATAAATGTATCGCTGATACAAATACAAAAGGGTACCATGATACATTCTAAAGGTGTGTGATGAATTGAGCACTAGGTGAATAAAAACAAGCCTGCTCGACCCGCGCCATTTCCAGCGAAACTCTCCATCCGAAGATTTATGTGAAGCAGTCAGACAGTTGGCACGGGAATCCTTTAAAAATACATGCATTACGCCTTACTACCCCCGAATTTCGTTTCGGTTCGTAAACATTTAATTGTAATCCTCCGCTCTCGGATGTATCGTAATTAATTTCGGCTTTGTTGGTGTTTAATTGCTAATGTAGACGCCGTGGAGTGATGGACACTGTGATTGCTCAACGTTTAGCGGAAATCTCGGTTAACTTAGGCTGTAAAAATAATATAATTATGAAGGAAATTGTGCGGGCGTTATAAAAAAGTATGTACTGACAGGGATGATGGGAAATCATGAAAAATACAAGATATTTTTATTTCACCTTCAGACTAAGATAATATGTTATCCGAGGATTGATATAACATGTAAAAATGTAAAGATCTTTCTGTAGGTCCCTATATCTGCATGTATACCTACCCTAATAACACGGAGATATAACTTATGAAGAGCCGGCTTAGTGCGCCGTAAAAATTGTAGGTAATGATGATACGTTCGAAGTTATAAACTTTGACGCGAGGTATCGAAATTGCATAGTAAGTCGGCTTATACGTGCTGACTTTAAAGTACTTCCAAACGATAGATGCCATTTCCATCCCTAGCCTTGTTACATTATTCAATGAGATCATCCCTTCTTATAAAGTTTGAAGGTACGCCCAGTAACAGACGGATACCATGGATTTTGTACTCGAGCAAAAATTTCTTTGTATAAAATTATATTTTCCTTCATCTACTATGAAAATTTTCCATTTTAAAGACGTATTGTAACGGTTCCACATTAGGTGAGTTTAAAAACAAAAACTCCTTGCGTCTTTCGAATTTACATTAGTTTTGAAACTTGTTATCTTTCAAACAACAAACTGTAGGTTTTCGCAATATATTCTCGCATAACAAGAAATTGTAAGAGCTATAAAGTATCTGTCATCTTCCTGTTATTCCTTGTGATGTTTCGGAAGTTTGTTTTGGTCAACGATTGCAATGTTTATCTTGATCCTTATAAAAGCGAGGGAAAAAACAAAAGTCGTTGAAGCTGATAATTTAATAATTCGCAATCTGTCTGTCTTGCGACATTCTATTATGATTCTTTAAATTTCTGGAATATTCTTAAAGCCATTGCTTTTTACCTAAGACTTTCAATTTACGTTCCGACATATAATTTCTCTGTTTCGTTATTTCGAGCCGAGTAAACTCGAAACGCTTATTTTTGAATGAAACAATTTAATCTCTCGAGATATTGTTTGGGGTTCCTTTTCCATGCGCTGTTTGACGAAATGCTTGCTCAAGTAAATATAATTAAACATTTTTTCGAGCAATATTTTGCACTTTCACTTAAAATTAATTGGAAAATTGGTACAATTACTTTTGTGTTTCCTTTCTAATATACAAATGATATTTCCAATACACACAGCACATACCTAATCGTCGTCTATTCTTCGATTTATCCTTTACAATATTCCGTGTACCCTACTCCATTCTCAAAGAAATTGAATGAAAACAGAACCGTATGTACACTTTACGAAATGATATCCCCTAATTGAAATGATAAGATCCATTGTGAACTTGGGCCCCTATAAGGTTATGGCTTGTTGAAAACGTTTCGAGATCATTTTCCAATCTCTTTGTAATCGCGTCAGAAAGTTGGCAACACAATAAAATATCCTTTGTTGAACTAACATAATTTCTGCCGATACAAAGGTACTATTGGCAATAAAGGGATACTAAACAAGAGCTAGTTACTTCGCCACAAAGAAAATGCGAACAGGTTTATGTATTGTAGTACTAACCGTAAGAAGATGTTGTGAATCTGTTTTCTTGTTAGTTGTGAAAGTATAAAGGAATTTTATACGGATAAAATTACGACTTCTTATTGAATAACACGTCTATTTCTTTTGAAATACGATAATCATTGTAAGACTAAATCAAACAGTAGCATCTCTTATCTTTTTCTGTCTTAAATTTCACAATACAAGACCGGGAAATGCGATGTAGCAGTACATATTTTCCTAAGCCTTTGATCTCTCGAAGTATATGTGCAGGAGTGAAAAATCCTCGAGACAGAAGCGGAATAGAAACAAGTACAGTTCGCGTCATTTCCTCGCTTGTTCTAGCCTCGGATAGTGCACTCTTTGAACGAGTTAAGATAACTTGAGGGTCCTGAAGCTAAACACGTACGATGAAAGTATTGCTGCAAATATACACGTGAATTTGCTTCGAAAAAGAGCGAACATACGTATATATTATGGGTGTCGCTTGTAAGATAAAAGTAGCGCATAAGGTTCGTTTTTCCTGTGTGATGGATTCAATATTTATTACTACTACTTAATACTTTGTATGTAATAATGTAATAATTAGGAAATATGCTATCAGTAATTAAATTAAGTCAAATACCTTAATAGCTACATAATCCCCTTATAGCTTCTTACGTGGTCTAAATACGTGGTAGAATCATTGTAAAATGTCAAAATTAGTTTAATTGCACACTAGCTACGTTAACCTAACTCTTTGTAACGAAGTTAACCGGAGAAATTAGTTTTATGCAAATGTTGAAGTGGCTGTGTTAATTTAAGAAATAAGGACACGAAATGACTGGTAAAATGAAGTGTTCATTTGGGAGGGCATAATTGTTTAAAATTTGGTTGGTCGGACAGGTGTATTTACCTTCACCGAAATTAGCTCTTCTATTATTAGTATCAGGTATTTAAAATATCACTTTCTTTGTATTTTACTCTTACCGACAGTAAAAGGACACCAAAGGTACGCTCTCGAGGCCTTTTGAATCCCTTTGTCAAATACCACATTAAATTCTAAAGATGAAAAGGGTCGCCTATAATACCGGCTTTCCTTGAAGTGATAGTTTTAATTTTAAAAATAAGTCGCGATAAATAGCTGCCGAGCACGTAAGCGTGGTGTTTCGATACTCCCTAGCCCCCTCTGAGTCCTCTGATGTTGATACCCTTCCTTCGCTTCTGCGAAATTGATAAAAGCATTTTTAAACTACGTTCATGAATAAACAGCGCAATTTCTTTTTCTATTTGCCGCTTGATAGCTGTCTGGTGATTGCAAATATGGATGTCAAGTGTTCTTGTTAATTTGAAAGATAAAGATTTAGTAAAGTACACATGTTGATGTTCGAAGTATTTCATTGATGAATAAAATTAACTTTATACTGCAAATTTGGAATATAGATTTCTGTTTAGTATTGAGATTTATTATATTGTTTCTAAGATAAAGTAAATGCCCGTTCATATACATATGGTTTTAACGTTTGCAATTTATTGCATGTTAACATTTTCATCGAATTAATTATTAATAATAATATTCATAACATTAAAAATAAGTAACATTATTTGTAGACAAAGTTGATTCGCCACAAACGTAGAACTAAATTTTTCCTTATCAATAAACGGAGGAATTCAATAAATCGAAATAGGCTCTATTGACAGGCACTAAATATCGACATCAAGGTTGGAATTTTAATACAAATGCGTAATGAATATCTACGATCTCATTTCCAAATATTTTACCGACCGCACTGACACCTCTGGATTTTTAATTTATCAGGAATGGATTCGTTTAATATAATTATTTATACTTCTGGCGCAGTAGCCAATTTCGAGCCGAAGTTATTACTTTTTTAATACACATAAATACCTCGGTGAAGATTTTTAATTGCGCATGTTCGTCGCCAGACCGATATTTAACATTCACAGATTGACAGCGTACAAAATTAAACAGCGTTTTAATTTACATACAGAAACACAGAAAAATTACCTAACTGAATTATTTACATATTTTTTTTAAATTTGATCACAAATGTTTAAAAGCCGTCTTCTCTCTATTTAAAAGCTTGCATAGTTTAAAAAGTACACTTTATTTTAGTAACAGATACAAACATTATTTCCACTACATTCTTCTGACGACTGTTATAATTATTTCATATAATTTACAAAAACACAGCATTCGCCGAGCAGAACAATTAGCGCAAGTTAAACGGCCAGCGAACAGCAGAATGAAAAATAGTAAATAGTATTCGAATACAAAATTAAATTGGAATGTAAATCAAGTCCGCCCGTTCACTGTTCAACCAATTACTGATACATCCGATTGATAAATCCCACTACAGTAAACAATGCTTAGTCACTGAAGATTCACGCTCACACAGCACACTATCCTGAATTCCACAAAGTGCTGTACAATTTGCGAAACTGGGAGATAAGCGTGCATAAGAATTGATCGTAACAATGGGGACTATGCTGGAACAATATCGGTATTAATGTTAACGAAAAGAATGCGTTCATCAAATTAAGCCGCATAATATTATATTTACTTGTGTGACGTCATCAGTCTGGTTTATTTCGTCACGGATAAATGCAAGAACTTTTCATTAGTATTGGCAAAATTTACCAATAAATTCATATACATTCAGTTTGTGTGTTGTTAGGTTGTGGTTTGGAAGTCGTTTTAGGTTTTTATCTGAAATAATGACCTCAATTTTCTATTGTGTCTATCGCGTCATTCTATCTAATTAATCTTTTAATAGTATTTGCAGTATTTTTTGTGGATGTTCAAAGACGAAGTGCGCTCCAATAAGGGTAAATGCACCTGTGTCACAAATTGAAAGCTTTAAATTTAATTAATAAAGAGACAGGTATAAGATTTATATAAGCAAAGAAAAATTACTAATTAAAAAAGGGTTTGAACGTTTTTCGATGGGTTTATAAGGGTTACCTTGGACAATTTTTGAGATAGGATGTTTTTTCTTGTGAACGTAAACTTATTGCAAAAATGAAAGGATTTTCTTACGATTTAAAATGAGTATATCGATAAATCATACGGAACCTTTGTTATTATTGAATTCAAAGATCTAGAACATGATACAACACTTCTTCATATTTTATTACTTCCTGGTATTGATATCAATATTTCAATTTATTTCCAGAGTTATTTATTCATTGTGATAGACGTCTACGAGTATTCTACGAAATGCTACGACACCTACGACATATTCGTAGCCTTGTAGAGGATAAAGCTTGAAATACAACTTTACTTTTTTTTCAAGAAATAAGTAAATGATTATAACAGTAGTTACAGGACTTTAAAGATCTTCTTTCACAAACCTTTCAAGTGATATCTTAATGAATTTTTTCTAGCAGCCGTTAAACATTTGTTAACCAATTTCTTTTATCTTTCTTAATGAACTTATTTACAACTTCATATAAAACAGGACAGGATAAGAGTTCTTTTTCTTTTAAGGCTAATTGTGTTCTTCAGTATTTATTTTGCTAAGATTGTAGGTAAGAAAATTCTCTTGCACAAACCTTTTACGATCTATAAAGCGAAGTATCTATCTTGTTTAGTGCGTCGGTATACAAGGTAAATTTCTCTTAGCTCCTAAAGTATATTACCTTAGGTGTCATTGAAGCACCACACATACACATAGCAACATATTATATAATTGAATAGCTACAGTGATTCCTATGCATGTGTGCGTTTATGAGTCTATTTTATATGTTCATTTTAACCAATCAATACATTTTATTATAATAATATGTTATAACTTCCCATTCTATTAACCTATAAATTATCCAAATATAAAAATGTAGTTATTCGAATGGAATACAATATTGTTCTGTTAATCACATTTCGTAGTTAGCATGAATACAAATTATTATTAAAAACGGAATACGTTAAATTATAACAATTTTAAAGATAAAGCAACGTATTTTTGGCAGTGTAATTTGGCTGACCGCACAAAGCATTATAGTTAAATATGTGCTTAATCATTTCGAAATTATAATTACCTATTATTTTAATATGATAATTATATGCTTTCGTATAAAGATTAAAAGTTCCTGATAAATCTTTGGATAATTAAATGCCGTTCAAAAATTAATGTCATTCATACTGAAAAATGTATATTGTTGATATTAAAAATATTGGCTTAAACCAAGGCTTAAACAAAAGTTAAAGTGACATATCATTTCCATATGAAAGCAAGGGAATTATAACAAGCAACCCACCTCGTATGATAATGGCTAATGGAATAATAAGAGTAAATATAAAAGGGTTCACGGATCGCCACGAAACACAGGCGAATCGTAAAAAAGGCTTTCCACAATATCTCAGGCACAGCTAGGTAGTGATCTGCCTTACCTTATTAAGCCAGCATCCGACCCTTTTATAGGATCCGTCGAAATGTTTATGAAAGTGAAAATGTCCTTAAATGCACCTGTTTGCCCCATTACAGAGGATTTGCCCGAAATTGAATACAAAATTGTAACAAACGACTGAAAAATTTGTTGTAGCGACTTAATTTAGGCTCGTAAAACAGTGCAATTTATATTTTTCTTTGTTGTAGACGTCGTAGTAAATTAATCGCTGTAATATTTCTCTCGAGATGAGGTTAGGTTAATATTATTTAAGAATTTATGATTGTCGTCGTTATATTAATTTTGCGTATGCTTTTATATTCCTGCCGTAAATACGCATAAATTAAGCTCCGAGACTATTTATCATCTGTATTCACGATTTCGCCGCTTGATAAGGTAGGTAATTTATTATTATTATTTGCAATACTAATCATAAAATGGAAAAATTTACGAGTTATCCTATTTATTGTATTTTAAAAAAGTTACTTCAACGTGTGCTACAACCTATTTAAGCTAGAGATGCACAATGTTAATAAACAGTTTATTTAGTAGAGAACAAAATATTTTAAAAAGTCAATGAAGTGTATTACTTTAATCTAGGATTTATCTCTAATCAATATTATACCTAATAAATCCCTTTCCATAAAATAAATCCTACAAAAAAAACATGTTTGTCACCATATTTGTGCCAAATCGGATTACATAAAAATTCGGCAAAGCACACAAAGTATAACGTATAGAAGTGTAGAAACGCGCATAGCGTCAATTTACGAGCATGTAATATCGGGACGATTGTCGTCTGAAGCAAACGAGATGTGAGGAACGCGTCCTCTAATTTATGAGACGTAATATTCTAGCAAAGGCACGTCTGTGCCTACCTTAACCTATAAACGAATACGCTCATCACCGTTATCTGTACGAGAAATTTATTTCCCTCCCGTGCTTGCGAAACTTCTAACTTAATCTGTTAAGAAGCTTTTTTGTTACAGTTAATGAATGTTTTGATCGAGCTGAGCTAAGATGCTTTTCAAACAATTACAGCTCGGTGCGAGTTGTTTTTTTTCTGATCAGTAAATATAATAGTAGAACTTTACCTGTAAAAGTAATAAACACATATTATGTGATGTAGATATTTGCTTTAGGGCAAAGAAAATGTTAAGGAATTATTTTGGTTATGGATCTTCATATCAATTATTCTAATATTATATTTTTTACGGCATTTGTAACAATTAGACAGTTATAGGGTAAGAAGATTGTAGAGAATTTGTTAAGGTGCGGGTTTATAGGTTACATCTTCAATTTAATTATTATTATTAAGTCCAAAACGTGAACGTCTGCGAGATTGAGAGGATTTGTTATCCCAATAATATCAGTTGAGTAAGTCTCACTGTAAATTATTGCAAATCCCTCAATAATCGTGATTTACATAGCTATAACCTAGTTGTCCCCTCTAATGGCACAGGCAGGCGTATTTCAGACGCCTTGTCACCAATTCGATATCTAGATGATTCAATTTTCAATAGCCTTCAACAAATCAATTTATTCTAACAAAACAAAGCCCTTGCTGAAATATCTGTTTCAAACAAACGACTGATTCGATTATACAATTTGTTTCAACGAAAAGGTAAATATTTAGCAATAAATTAGTTTAAAGTATGAAATGTTGTCAGGCAACTAATATTAATAGAGGATGGTTTATCCGCTTAATGAACATTTAATTTGCGGTGTAGCTTAATTTTGTATTAATAATTATTGATGCTTTATCGTGGTTAGAGTGACTTGAAACTTGGTGAATATTTATACGGAATATGTTATGTAAAATGATGTTTATGGGAAGGATTAATGAAACGCTTAATATCGTCGCTTAGTATCGTGTTTCTTGGTATTCGAGACGGATTTAATCGGTTACATTGCTCAGATATTTACAGCATTTGAATTATTAAATTCATCATTTACGTCTTAAGCATCAAAATCTTCATGCGGAACCATTTCGTTGAATATTTGACTTACGTTGTAATCATTCCATTGCTGTTGGTATAATTAATATCGTGTCTATGGTCTAAGATACGGGATTAGAAAAACCCTCATCTGTTATTTAGATGAAACAATTTTTAATAAGCTGATTTCAATATCGTGAACTTATAAAAACGATCTCTGCCATCATAAGCCTGCTGCAATTAATAGTAATTAAATAATTACAACTAATTTATTTTTTAATTTTTACTTTCTCTCGTAAAATAAAACCGTCATACCAAAAATATCTTTAAAACCATATAATTAGAATTCATAGTTTAATCATAGTCAATCATTATACGGTTTTAAGATATTTTACTACAATGACAGTATTTTAACTCACTTTAAAATAATTTAATATTTATAATTTAAAAGCCAATTTTAAAAGACCTTTAAGTGACAATGAGGTAAAATAACCTTGCGTTGTTAATACAATTTCAGCCTAATGTGTTCTGTCGATGGATACCCCTATCGCTCAATTGATTTATCAAAACATAACAAATGATATCTCCCTTTATAGGCCGGGAGATACTGACACAAAATTTCGAGTCATTTGTAACAGGATGGAGGTTCTACAGGGGTCAGTACGCAATGACAAAAAGAAAAATGATGGTCAGAACGCTGGTACCGGCGCGCGGCCCAGTCGCGTGGGCGTTAGTCGAACTCGTCGGATAAATTACGGAAGTCAAACGATTTGTAACACAAAAATTTTAGGATTTACCGATAGCCCATAAAAAAGAAGTAGGTAGAACCTACTTCTTAAAAAAGAAGTAGGTAGTGTAGAACCACCATCCTGTTACAAATGAGCCGAAATTTTGTGTCAGTATCTACCAGCCTATTATTATTCGTTTGAATACAGACAAATAGAGTGTATTTACAGTGTAATCACGGAGATAAGTAATATTGTTAGACATGAATTTCTAATGAACCCTCTCATGTTACTATAGTTACGTTGCTGCAATTTGAATGCATATTCTAAATTGAGATATTGAAGTATGAATTTACATCGAATATGGAGGGAAAATTTGTTTAGTTTTAGTTTTATAGATTTTCTGAATAAGGTTGTTATCAGCTATACACAACTCGTAATAAAATTGTGAACAACTTATGAGATATTTAAAAAAATCGTTATATGTTATAATTTCATTTTATAATAACCTGCTATCCTATTATTTCACATAATAAATATTATATTGTTCAAGCAGTTTGAAGATAATTAAGCCTGAAAAAATATATTAGATAAAGTTTAATACATTTTATTTTGAGGGCAAAGAGGTCTTCTTCATTAGTTAAGTATAATAGTCCCTTCTTGAAAAAACAGAATTTAAAATATAAAACATTATATTTTGATATAAAATTATTATATAAATATTCAAAAGGTAGGTAAAAGGGAACGAAAAAAAAATACAATCGGGTATATATTTTAAAAGCATCTCGAACAGTTTTTTTTTATTGTTTGATAGGAAAGCGCTTGACCACTATCTCGCCTGATGGAAAGCTGAGATGTGGCCTAAGATGCGCTTTCCTAGAAGGTACCTGTTCACTCTTTTCTTGAAGAAAGTTCTATTTCGCTAAGTGATATGATGGAAGAATAGACATAATGATCGTATAAATATTTCTCTTTAAAACAATTAACAGCTGCAATTGATGTCTACAAAGACTTCTCAAGCGTTGTTCGTTTTAATATACATATAAGCAGACATGAGACATAGTAGCGCCTTTCAGTTTTCTATTAGAAGAGATTTAGTACATAGTTGGAGGCTAAGCATAGAATAATAGCAGTAACAGTACCGCGTAATTGTCACGTAGCGAACATTAGCAGCACCAAATTAATCCCAACCCCGTTGTGCCGTATGTTCTAAACAACAAACAATACAAAGCTACTCCTCAATCATATTGCGTAAAGCTGTGTATATGCAAATTTGTTGCAACCATCTTCATTCCCCCGACGTTCTATTTACTGCATGTATACGCCTTAATATCCGAGGCTAATTATTTTAGTCCCGTAATTATTCTTGTACTCTCCACCTAATGATGTGCAAACGTTCGAGTAAAATACTAATGAGGTTGACATATATTTAAAGGCTCATTATGTTAGCTTAATGGGTATTTTTTATTTATAAACGTTTCTTGAAAGTTGTTGAAAGTGTGTTTAAATATTTTCTGTTCATATTGGAAAATGTATTTAAAATATTCAGCATTATTTCTGTATTCATATTCCACTGTATAAACGTGACTTTGTAACTTATCATTAATAAATGTTAAACGAGTATGCTTTTGTACTATTTTTTTTAATTGTAAATGTAATTTAATAATTACATTATACGACGTATATTAAACGTATTTGTTTAGATAATAATTTAAATAGTATTATTTTTATGAATTCATTTCGCTAATAATTGAATATGGGAGCAAAAAGTGTCAAGTTACTATAAAAAGAGCTCGTGTATTGTGCGCTTCAGAGAAAATATAACGCGAGATTAAATTTCACGAATAAAAAATAATACATACATTTCACAATATTGTGCGAAATAAGCAGACAATAAAAGAAATAAACACAAATAATTGTTTTTGAAGTTTTCCCTAAGAGCTTCTAATGAATTATGGCTAAATATTCAGAAACACATGGAATAAAAAATAAACATCAATAAGGTTCATTTACCTCTAATTCACGAGTCGGGTTGATACCCGATAAAATAGCTATAACTTTTTGTCTGTCTGTGGATGATTTATCTTATCATATTAGGTAGACAGAGCAGCATGCCTTGTCACTCGTAGCAAATAAAGATAAGTTAAACTAATATTAATAATAATTAAAATAAGTGCAATAGTCATAAGATGATAAATAATTATAAGTCCAGACAAACCTGACTGTGCACCTTAATTATTTTTAAAGTATACATTTCTATCACTCATCAAACGCAGGCATCTATAATTCAAGTGTCATTTTTTGTAATTAAGTTTCAAAAGCATTTCAAAGGCCCTTTTATTTCATGCTGGAATCATGCAACCACTTCATACGCTGCTTCGTGCACTAACGATCATTAAAAACTAAACGATTCTCTACGGCGCCCTATAAAGAAGAGGCTTAACGAGGGAAGTAGGCTGTACTTATATTGAATGTATATGGCTTCAATAACACCTATACAAAGATAGCGCTGCGTTAGGTGCAGGCATTTGTTTTTTGCTCTGAATTGCCACTAATTCGGTTGTTGTAAGCTTTTAAAAGTATTTGGATGGTAAACGCTGGATTTAGAAGAATTTTAATTTTGTAAACGTGGTGTTTGTGATATTCTATACCTACGTTTACCTTACATATCGTCACAATCCACATTTTTAAAATAAACACAATAAACTGACGAAAATATCTACAAATATCCTATGAATAATATAAAATACAAAACATATTTTAAATAAAAAAAATTGTATAATATGATTCCTAAAATGCAAAAACAGTTCTCTTTATTGTATTTCTCGTTAACTCCCAATCGCAGCCATTTCAGTATGTGGATCACACGAAATGTCAATATGGTGACGTCACAACAAAATTTTCCATTCCATTTGCCAAAATCCATTCTTCGTAAGCAGCAGCAATAAGCCAGCAATGTCGACGAACGCGAATACGGGTTGCACCAGTATATGCATCCATTTTCCTTACGACACTATTCGACACTCCCCAAGGATACATTTTTGTACTCTTGTCCAAATTGCTTGTTAGGTTTTTATTCTATTCAACCTTTTATCTTTGCGGATTTCGAATTTAAAATGGAGAACTTTAATGAAGATTGCAAATGCTAATTTGATTTTTGCTGCATCTGCCAGTAAACGATGCTCTTTTTTATGACTGAATTCTAACTTGTTTTTATTATATTTCCTTGTTTTAAGCAAAATAAGCTAATTACTTTGGAAGTGCTCTTGTAGAGCGGTTCAATTCGATATATTAGTTGTTGTTATTAATATAATTATTCAGTTTTGCAGATTACACCAGGGTGCACGTACTGATTCACATCAGCTTCCAGTTATTATACTGCAGAATGCATGCGGTCCTCTACTTTCAAATCCCTCAAAGGGATTACAAAAGTTTTAATACCACTATCGTCACAGCATAGCTCACAAAACACATACCAGATTTATTTTACTAAATACGCAAATAATTTTAAGCAAGCTTTGAGCCATTTAAGATAATTAGGGGACGATCAAAAGCGTGTTTGGATACATTTTAATACGGTTAAATGATATCATAACTTAGTTTCGTGATTTACGTTAAAATCATGCATTTAGCTGTGATCTACATCAGAGTTGGGACATGTAAATTTACTGTCTGATCAGTGGAAATACGTTCTCCAATATACGAGTAAATTGCCTTCTAATTAAAATTTATTCGGCTGTAAGCATGGCACGTAGCAATGAAAATTAACACCTTAATTATAAATAATAATTTTATCAGTTATTTAACTTTACGCGACGTCAGGTATATTATGATAAATATAATTTGAATAATTATTTAAAATTTTCTATAAAAACATGTATTTAATTTCATTTTTTTAATCCGATTGTGATAATTCATTTGAAAGTATCTCAAAATAACAGATATGAGCTCATGATTTATTCAAGCTTTAGTTATCTTGCTATATCCCGTAAAGCAGAATCATAGCAGAACGTCACGTGGCTTAATGAGCGTATATTATTGACCCATAAAATGCCAACGTGTTCATACCAGCTTTATATTTAAATTATTTAATCTGTGCCTGTAATATACTATGAAGTCTGTGTAGAACGTGTATACAGTGTGGAAATTTTCGATGGGCCCTGGAGGGAAAGTACTGAAATACTGGAGATAGCAAATTTTGCTGAAAGGAAACATTACTTTATTTTTAAAAAGAAATAGCATCATTCAAAGGTTTTAGAAAATTCACTTGCTTCGACCGGGAATAGAACTAACTTAAAATTAAAAATATAAGTATAGAACATATCCTCACAAAGATACATACAGTGTACTTTAAATAACCTTCGTCGTATTTATTTAGGAACATTTCCATAAAAGAACAGGTTTTAATAATTTCGCTCTAATCACTCGAGACGATACTGCCGAAAGGTATTATAAATATTCATGATGGGAGCTTCTCTAAGTCACAGTTGAAAATTTGTTAAACCTAATTTCAAGTTACGGACGATATTGCGAATGTTTAAGCTGAATACATTTTAATATGAAATCGTTCACATACTGGGTTTATAGAAAGTTTTTTTTTTTATTATTGTGAACATTTTTGTAATAAAGTTAAAAGTTATGTTAAAACACCAGAGCGAATGTTATTTTAATTTCTGTAAGTGTTTGAACCAAAAATAGTTAATTGTATAATATCTATTACTTTACATCTAATTTATTAGTTTATATGAAAGTGATGTTTGACCTATACAATACTTATCTAGTATGATATTAGTAATATCTCTATTAGTAAAACTAACCACTTCGCTTTCTAGGTAAAATCATGTTGAATAAAACGCCCTTATCACGCCCTTACAGAACATAATAAGGGCGTTAATTCTCAAGAGCCAGAATAATATAATCCGCGGTCCAACAAACTGAAGCATTCAGGCTTAAAACTGAACCGACCAAATTTATACAAGTGAAATTAGAATTGCAAACTGAATTTGCTTGTAATTATGATTAGGCGAGGGCATCTCAGGTAAATATCTCCAAAGACACACAAAGGTACCCAAATCAATTTACACGGCAGTGTGGCGAGCCCGGCACGTTATAATTTGAGACGAAGTTTGGGGGACGTGGTTTTGGATTCAGTGACTACATCTCGTATAGTTACAAGTTTAATTTCGGCTTCAATTTAATATGTTAACTCTATACTCCTATTTTCATTTATAAGTTGCTCGCTATTTATGATGGGTACGTAAAATGAAGAATAGTTTTAAAAGCGATTAGAAATTTGCTGGAATATGTTAACCTTTAAATAGTACCTATGGTTGAAATATTATGTATTTTATGCTTTTCTTCTATATAATATGCGAATCAAGATTAATTCAATAATTCAAGAACTGTGTAATCACTGTAATGTAATGTTTTTTACTCGTATAATTTAATACTGTACTGTTTGAATAAATAGAAATAAGTGAAAACAAAAGCATAGTTTACTCGATAAACTTAAGCAAAATATTTAGACATAAATCCGTTTCTGGCAGCAAATAGCAGACTAAAAGTGTAGGCAGCTACATAAAATCAAATAACGAAACCGTCCTCAATTCTTTATCGCTAACATTTCCCGTTTACCATACAGAAACAAAATGGGTCATACACGTTCGGGGAAGTCGGGGAATGAGAGTGACAAAAGAAAGCAATTTACAAATTCCACGATCGGCCGTACGCCATCAAGTTGGGACTGCGGAAATTAAGCGAGCCATTAATCCTTCACGTATCTACGTGGATAGAACAGCACTGTAGCCGGCGTTCCATTCGGCAAATCCAATTTAAACGCCAAAAAGATTTAAGATTTCTCACCGAAGATAGGTAGCTCTTAAATGTAACGTTTTAATTGAGTGTGATCATGTTACGTTCATTGTGAGAACAAAGTGTTAGAGTCACCATTTATCTGACACTGTAATACACATATTGGAGTAATTTGTCTGTAATGTGAGAGATATCACACAGTAAAATATAATTGACTTTATTTTTCAGACACTCTTTTTTAGCACTAAGACAAAATTTAATTGCGTGTTTATACATAATATGTGCTTCTTTTATTAAGTAGGTACTCTTGTAATGACTACAACTGTTGTACAATTAAAAATTGTTTGTGATAGAAGGACAGAAACAGCTGATGATTTATAAAAACGTTTTAAAAATATCCAACCGTCTGCTCTCTCCATCTCAAACTATTAAATATTTATAGTTATGCTTGAGTCTCTAAGTGAGAAAAGATATTGTAGGTGTGAATATATAAAATCTATTATATAATTATATGCATAATGTATACGTAAAATAAATTGGTAGAATAAAAGTCGCATAAAATAAAAATTTAAATATTTTCACGAGTAAATAAAATTGATGCGGTTCACATATTACTTACAGCTGGTAATCCCACAATAAAATGCGTCGCTACATTGTACGATTTTCACAATAAAAATCGGTAATTCGAGAACTTATGTTCAATTTACACGTACGTCATACGAATGAAATGTGAATTTTATAATTGTATTGACATTAATAAATTCGCTCAAAATTAACGCAATCGTTTAAAGGTTTATTTTATTAACAAATATAATTATTTTAACGTCGGTATTTAATACGGAATTATAAATGCGCGGAATGTATTTCGCGTTAAAATTATTCTGGTAATTGGTTCTTGTATTTTTGATGTTTGTTGTGTTATTTATTGATGATCGTATATTCTGGGCTATACTTTGTATCTTTCGTGTTCTGTATGTAGTTTGTATGTGCACGAGGCCCCTGGGAACTCGGTTGGTAACACAAATATCTCCCGGTATGGCAACTATGGAGACGTATAGGACGGAATAAATTTAGAATAAATAATATGTGGTTTTGTTGACCGCAGACCAATATTTACTTTCGCCGCAAATGTTTACAAACACGCATTCGTTACGTTTTAAGGGCTTCCAGTAGATTTGGGCACGCGTAAGACATGTTTTGTTGTACTATGAAAAAAAATAATTTATGTAAATAATTTATGTATATAATAATCTCATATTATTTATATGAGAGTCTTGAATGAAATTATTTAGCTGATCGAAATGCTTACCTAATAAACTTATTTTTAACATTTACATACAAAATGTCTCAGAAGATAAAATACAAGTATCCTAATAACTACTATAACTATACCAAACTATAACGAGTAAGTCCAAAGTCCAAAGTCCAAAGAAAACAATAAAATAGATATAAAAATCGTATCTATAACAATTAGTAACAAGTTCGTTTTTTCTGTTTTCCATGAAACCTCAGACACAAGAGTAGAGACTAACAAACGATATTTTTCACCAGAGCTTAAAAATCGGTAAAAGTATCACGTTTATTCTATTTGAAAAACGATTCCTAAATTGTGCTCAGTTTTAACTTACATTCGTAGGTTCGTAGGCCTTCGTAGAGGCGTAGCCGTTTTGTATTTACTATACCTACGATATGAACACGATTTTGTTGGCTTCACCTCAATGTTATCAATTCCTTTATAGAGTCTAAAAGATTTTGAACCACTTTGAACGGGCATATTTAATTCAAAATTTGTAAACAAGCATAGAGGAAAATACAATAATTAAATGAATTTATCTTATTGCAATGTATGTTTTAGTTTTTAAGACAATATTATTTTACTTCATACAACGTTCACACACCTTCTTCAGAAAGCAAGGGTTAAAAAATATAAAAAAATGTATGTTTGCATAACAATTAATTACTAATAATAAAGTTTTAATCAATTCGTATTCCAAATCTATGCGTCTATTTAAATTATTGCAATTGTATAAAGTAAAACAAATAAATTGTATCATATTTTGGATCAAGAAAAAAAGACGGGTTGCACTCCGGGAGTGCCGGCAGAAGTGAAAACTTGATTATTAAGGTTGAGCATGTTTGATATCCATCCATCCGTCTTACGCTTTTTCGATCAGGTCACGTGTCCTGACGCGAGTTTAAGATTTTATACCCATTACAGAAAAAGTACTCAACGCCGCTAAAGAAGTTTTCACTTCAAAAATTCAGAAAAATGTTTTGTTCAGTAATATTCTGTAAAATCGTAATTTTGTTTCCTATTCATGAAATTCCAATATCTGCGGCTGAGATGCTTTTCAGTTGCTTATACAATATTGGCGCAAATATTATACAGTTCATTTAATTGTATGAATAGTCTGAATTTATAGTTCAGACTTTTCATGGAAAATGCAGCTTTTAATTGAGTAGAGAGTAGTTAAAAATAATGATTGAAGTTGAGGCAATAAATTAAAATATAATATTATCTATTATTATTAAACTATCTATATTTAAAATATTTGGTGTATAAACTTATACTACCAATCATGGTTCATAAATTTATATTGATATCAGTTTATTTATAAAAGTCGGTTTATATATCAAGTTAATTTTAGTCAAAATACATTAAAAAAATTATCATGCCCACATTTTTTATTTTTCGTAATCCATTTCAAATTGTTACTGAGCTTAAAAAGTCGTTTAATTTACAAAGCTTAACATGGCTTACTTTTTAGTTTTACAATAGCATAAAACTAAATGCTTTATTGCAATATCTACAAAGTAAACGTAACACGGCTGTATAACCTCCATTTTATTCTTCTCATAAATTCGTCAATATACTTTTGGCAACGTAATTGATTTTACGAATTGTAATTACAATCCAATAATGTTCCGTTTCAAAAGGAAATTCAAGTTCCCGATATGGCCCGAATCCATGCGAATAATGATTTATTAATATGTATGCGATCCAACGGATGCCTGTGTCATCTTGGAATTGATTTATATGCGAATACAAGGCGAATACCTAAGGTTGTTGACGTTGCTTTGATTCTACTGGGGGAGCTTTATTTTCGGACCAAAAACGTTTTGAGAGTTTCCCAAAGTACACAATTGAATGCATAAACTAACCTGACCGTTATGGCCGTTCGAAAATTGCTCGGTGGGTACACAAATATTTACTTACTCTATTTGATGAAATTGTTTCCTTCATTCCACAGATTCCGTTTTAGTAATTTGTTATTTTTTTGCTTTAAGCTTTTGTAATGTTATAATATCATAAAACCAAAAGCAAAAGCATTTTGTTAAACTAAAACAACATAATATATTATGTATTCCTATCCCAATTTATGCTTGTAATTTATAACATTGTTAGATATATTGAAAACTCAAATACCTTACCTTACTAACTCAACATTTCAAATATGGGTTTCAATACAATCGATACCCTTAAAGATCGGATTACATAATAGTAAATATATAATATGTAATTGCTACGGATTTAACGACATATACCTTGAAGGTCAAATTCAGTCAACTTTCCTGTGAAGTTAGATGATATATTTCGATGGTAATTGCTTAAAGGTCAGAATGATACGTTTCATGATTACGCAAAGCAAGGACGCTTATACTCGTATTGAAAATCTTATTTATTTCCAACGTCGTGCCTGGACTATTTGCTTTGTAGACAACACGTGTGAAGCGTAATAAAACATTACGAGCTTACAAGGTTCTTACGCTACACTAGGTGAGGTTATGTACTCAAGGTATATAACAATCTGAGGATGGGATCAAATTCCATTGCACAAAATTCTACTTTTCATTGATCGAACAATAACATATCAATGATGGTATTCCCTACAATCCGTGTAGCAAAATTGTATCTAAATCAAATTGGATATTTTATTTAAAAATTAATTTTGAAATTAATATTACTTGTAGCCTGTAGGACAGTATATGCTCTCACAAGTGCGAGCGTGACCCATTTCGTACGAAAGCATACTCGACGCTCACAGAAATGTTGTTAGAAGAACCCTTTAAAACGTATATCGCAATACATTGGCAAGCTCGTTTGCTTAGACTTGTAATATGTAAATAAACGCGGTTAAACGTATAACCTTCCCGCGGCAGAAATATCTCCGGAGAGAACTGCTTACAATTCCGACAGCTTTACAGTCGCTTCAGACCACAAACGCTTAGAAAATGGTTAACGTTTTAAATTTCGAGATTAGGTTATAAAATATGTGGTAAAATATATATTTGCCTGACGGAATTTTGAAATCTATTGGTTGTGTGACTGAATGATCGTTGCCGTTTTTGTCTAAATTCTTATATCTTGTCGGTAGATGGCCTATGGATTTTTCTGTAGGCAGTGACAGTCTGACATAGCCCACGGCAATTTCTCCGAAGGCCGTGGGTATGCATTGCATAAGCATTCTTCACTATAAAAAAGCTTTCATTATCTAAAAAAAAACTCCGTGGATTGAATATAAGAAAATATTATATTAAATTTTTTATAAAATTCATCAACGCTAGCAAAATTAAACAACAATTTAAACAATTTTAAAAGATAATTGCTTGTCTTCAACATTCTGTGACGTGAATGTAAGTCTTGCTTACTTTATAGTTATAAAACTTGTATGAAATTCATACGCTAATTAAAACTTCCACAGCGGTTAGCATCGCCAAGAAAATTGGGTTCGAAATTGTGTTATAGGAATTATTATGCTTAAATAAACCGCTGTCCTAAATAAATTTTGCTCTGTAGGCATACCATGTGCCTCATATTATTGTTTATCTGAGGATGAATTATTATACAGAAATTGCCGACATAATACCCTTTAACAATATGCTAATGCGCAACGGAAAGTAAACAATGGCGGTCTAATCTAAAGCTTCTTCATTTCTCTAGGTTTGTAATAAAGTTTACAATTTTTCTAACTTCATCTTCGAGTTCTTTCACTGGAGGCATAATTTGCTCGACCCCTTCTGTCCTTTGCTTTGTTTTAAAATTAATAAAAATCCTGATGGTCGAGTTGTTTTCATAACAACTTGTTATTAATTGCGTCCTTTATTTAGCTCTATTTTTATACTGTTGGTTTTTGAGTAAGAGTATTTTTTTATAGTTATACCTGAGTGAAAAGTAAAGACATTTCAATCACACGGGTGTACATGCAATATAACAGCTAACAATTTAGAATGTTGTGAAATTTTACACAAGTTTTGCTTTAATCAAATAAAACCTGAGATTTTCAATTAAGCAATTTAATTGTATCCTCAGAAAATTTATGTCACGCAGTAACGATAGCATTTACATTCACATTCATTCAATGCATTAATGGCTAAAATGCTATGCTATAAATAGCTCCAAACAACGACGTCCAAAGCTGAAACAGCACTAAATATAGAAGAACACGAAGCATTTGATACATAGCTTTACTAAACAAGCTCTTCGAGAACACGATATTAAAATTCGTCGTCTGTTTGCTCTTTCTTTAATGGACAATGAACGGAGTGTTCGTCAAGATTCATTTAAGAACAGAATAATTAGATGTAGCCGTGTCACGGAGCGTTTCTGGGAACATTTCGTTTGAGCGACGTCTGCGGAACGTGCCAGCTAAGTGCATAGAAGTCAAAGTTAGTCTATAAGTTTCTTTGTAGAAGTTACTAGAGCTGTGGTGGTATACGCTAAGGTGATATTGCTTTGTGAATTTTAAACGGACTTTTGTAGCGTGGCTTCTTGTTCGCTCATTAAATTGTTATTAAAAGTACCTACCGAGCCAATTATATGATATAAAAATTAATAATTAATGTTGATGTATCCTAGATTAAGTCTCAATTTGTAATTTTTAAGAGCAATAAAGTAATAAATAAATAAATAAATAAATAATAAAGGTACAAATTTTAATACATAAAATACACAATATTTTTAAATATTGTATCTTACGTAACAATTGAAGAACGATTTCAATCCAAGCCTTTCAATCAAAGTACATTTTTTTACAATTTTATTTCGTAAATAAGTATTATTAAATAAAATAATCCTTACAAAATATTCGCGAGCTATATTATCAACCAATAAAAAGTGATAAAATAGTATTAAACCCAAATATATTCTTACTCTCCCCAAGTGAATAATAGTTCTACGTGTCAAGCTTTAGTTATGCGGGCGAGGTAAAAAATTACAAGACCCATCTCCACTGAGTTAAGTTATTTATTTGCGTTTACTTTAATTAAGCCATTGTGCAATAAATTGTAGCCATTCGTAAATCGCCAGCTCCAAACTAGGTGTACAGCGTCTATTAGAGGGGACATTACTTTTGGGATTAGCTGGCCGCGGGACTAAATTGTTAGTTGGTTACGTTTTATGAGACCTTTACGTACGTTTAAATATACGTTCTTTGTGGTTCTTATATATTCACATTACGTCATATATAGATGATGTTTGAGAACGAAAATGTCAATTGCAATGCAAGTTGCAATTCTCATACATTGATAAACAATATTTAATGAGCTTCACCTATGTTTATTTCTAAGTTTTATCTTTAATTGTACGTAGAAAACATAATATAAACGTTATAATATAAGCATGCTTTGTGTAGATGCACAATATGTCGCATTAGAAGTTACTGGGAACATCGTATTTAAATGAGTCTTATTTGACATGACGTTTTCTCAGAAAATACTGAAGACTGCAACATCTTATTTTAATGATTTGAAAGCGTACTTACAACTAAAGTAATAAGTTCAAGCGCCATGAACTTAGCATATGAGTTTAGTAACTTAAATGCATGCTTCAAAGGTGAGATATCTCGGGTTACAGAAATTCATATCCACTTGTGAAACTTTGCCATTAGATCTAGTTTCAACTTAATCGCAAAGGCAGAATTTAATTTCAATTATTGCGTACATTCAGGCGGAAATATAGCAGTAGAATATACATCAACTTTACTAACACTTAAGTTTAATTGTACGATTTAAATTGTTCTTTTTTCACAAAAATCTATATTACATATATATATTTTTGTTATATTTGTTATTATATATAATAGGTACTATATTACATTAAAATTTTCGCACGATATGCTATACGTTATAACTGTAACATTTACGAACGTGACTCCAGTTAGCTGTATAAAAAAATAGAAAATAAAATGCTCTTTCAAAATCATAAATGAATTTTTAATTACAGAGCTTATTCATTGAACGCGGCTCACAGCCGCGAGCGAAGTCCCTATGATTTTATACTTCCATTTTTACAGCACAAAAGAAATAAAATTTTGAAGCGCCGAGCCTGAGGTTGTAGAAGTTCTCGTATTTCAGTGGCACGCGTCGTTTAAGCGAAAAATACACCTCTATAGTCTATGGTAATCCACAAACATTCCTCTTCTGAATTTGCTCCTACAATTGTATCTGCGTTGTTATGATTCGACGCCAACGCTCTTGATAATTTTTTGCAAACTTTTGTTTCAGTGTGCCATTTTTCTTATGAAAGGCTTTTGTAACACGCCACATGTTTCTGCGTATTTTTATGTAATTATTTTTCTTTTATGCTTAGTGTTGTTGCTCATGAAACTCTAACAATTAATATCGGGAGAGGTTTCATTGTGGAAGGTGACCCAGAATGTGGTAAGATATTTATTCAAATGAGTGTAATTTATTTCATTTGTTATGTTGTTTTAACTTAATTGTACGACACAAGTATTATAAAAATTAATATATGATTATTTATTCAATGAAATCAAATGATTAATTGTTTCTCACGTAAATTTTGGAACTATAATTAAGTTACATTATTTTTGTAATGTAATAAAATTTAAACAGAATAAGAAAGATCCAAGCCTCGAATCATTAATTCATCCCAGTTTTATTGCAGTTGATTATTTAGTTTATTCGAACTAAAAAAAATCAGTTGGCAAAAGTTCCTAATTCTTGATTCTGTCTGATTGCAGACAGAGAAAAGCGAAGTTAAAAAAGCCGAAGGTACTCCAGCATGAGTCGAATACAGATTTTTTCAAGCTTTTTTATTAACTAGACGTTGCTTTGTGCATTCGAGCGGCTCTGCAGTTTGCTTCGTCTTCTACGTGTGAAACTTTAGTATTCGTATACCGTGTTTGCAGTATGTATTTCTGTAACACACTTTGTGGCGTATCAATATGCATGCTAACGACTTCATCTTGTATTTCAAGATTGAGGTCGCAATTTGATAAATTTGCTTTGGGACATCGATAAGAATTGAAAATTAGAGTACGTAATGGAATAGACAGACCTGGGTGAAGTTGTTAACGAGAGAGTGTAGAATCAAGAGATCGTGGATTCGACTGCCGGTGGAGAATAATAAATAAATTATGGTCTGGTAGGACAAGGGCAAGCTACTTGTTTGTAAAGATGATTCGAACTAATCGGTGCATCAGATGTATGATCTGCTAAAAACCCATAGGATGACACGAAACTCTTTGAAAATAATATTATTTTTAATATTATGTGCTAGGAAATAAGTAACAAATGATCTGCTATTTGCAATTTTCTTTCGTTTGATAAGAGTATTATTAATCAAATCCCTTTTCCTTTGCCTTAGTCCGTAAAATTACAAATGCCGATAAAGAGATTAAAACTCATAGGTACAATGCAGATTTTTGGGTGCCTTGATGGATTCTGACTTCATTACTCGCCGATCCTTTGAGTTTTATAAGGCAGTTTTTAATGAGTTTTTCCTGTGCTCTCACAGGAAAAACTCAGACATATATATTGAAGCGTACCTATTACTTTATATCTATAATTGAACCATATATAATTTTTTAATATAAGAGAGAGGAAAGTAAGTATTCGTGAAGCATTTTGACTCATCTTACTTGAAATGATTATTAAATATACACTTCACTTAATATTTCATTCTTAAAAACAAAAATTAATTTAAACAAATAGTTTGCATGAAAACAAACACCATAGTATAATTGATGTTAGAAATGCTGGATACCTTAAATCATCCTTATTTTATGAGCTTTTGATTCGCGAAAAAGTTTTATCAGTAACGGATAATGGGAACAAAATATCTTCGTCACTTGAGCGAGGTCGTTCTCATTTTTCAACTCTTGATAGCTACATTAGGAAGGAAACTGCAAATGTTCTGGAAGCGATGGTATAATAAAAGTGTCGCATTTTGGTAAAGCAAATTTTATCGGCATTTATTTGTAAAACGCTATAGATTTGCCGCGACAAATCAATATTCTACCAACGACAGTCGAAATGTTGTTATTGAATTGAATCGTTTCAATAAATATGTTTCGAATTCTTTACGACACATTTTTATGATTGGCATTTTGATATTTTGACAGGCGACCCGGATGGAATAGTTGGTAGTTATACTACTTGTATATAGGTAACTAGCTTTTTCATGCAAATTGGTTCAGTAGTTCAAGCGTGATTGAGTAACAGACAGACAGACAGAGTTACTTTCGCATTTATAATATTAGTATGGATATGTGGACTGTGGTATGGTTTTTATTAAGTAAATAACTATTTTGACAGTGGGTATGAATTCAATATCCCATATAGGAAAGATTAAGATTGTTATTTTGTCTTTTCCGTCTTATTGTTTCCAGAAAATAAGCAACGTTCACTTATGATTAAACTAGCGGTCCGCCCCGGCTTCGCCCGTGGTACATATTTCGCAATAAAAAGTAGCCTATGTCCTTTCTCGGGTATCAAAATATCTCCATACCAAATTTCATGCAAATTGGTTCAGTAGTTTAGGCGTGATTGAGTAACAGACAGACAGACAGAGTTACTTTCGCATTTATAATATTAGTATGGATTTGTTTAGAAAAATAACTTTTTATTTAAATACATACCTATACTTCATTATTCATTTTCATACTTCATGAACAGTATTTGGTTTTGTTTTTTTAATCTTAGTTAAATTAATATTACTCGTGTAATCATAACAGTATATATTTGAACATAACCTAAATCTAGTTTGATGATAGGTCATTGAAATAGGTTCAGGTAGGTTTGACCTTACAGGCCTTACCCGCCCAAAGGTAACATATCTGTTAAATTGTATTATCACTATTTTATCCAGTCCCGTCGGACATTGTTGAATGTTGTTATTCATTTTATGTGAATTTGAATAACTTATTACTAAATCAGAGAGGAAATTTATTTGATAAACAAATACAAACTGTGTTTGCGTATTGAATTGTATTGTATACTTTTAACATTTTAAAATTGTATCCACTAGTTAATTAACCTTGTTATGCTATATACGGTTAGTTGAGTAGCAGATGCAGAATCCAAAACAATGTTTTTGCCGTAATATAACTGTGAGCCAAGCACTGGAACATATTTCGGCTAACTCGAGCTTAGCAATTCAGCGCGGTAATGCTGTGCAGTGTTATGGCACGGCTACGTTTCTGTGATGTCAAACCATTTGTTTGTACGTGAATACGGGTTATTATACAATTGTGGTCTGATGAATATAGTCACAAAGAAATGTAGGTAAAGAAGAGCTTTTTGGCAATTGTAAAAGCATCACATCTTATTTATTATAAATCGAAATCAGCAAACTAATAAGGTACTGTCGCCTTTGGCTACAAAATGAAAGTTTTATAATTTAAGATGTCAGTGAACGTTTCCTATTGTGTCATACTTGAATATCCATTCATTATTAACAGTGAACCTTCAATGAACTCCTTCCGGCTACACTTTCCTGATACTTCCTGCAATATTACTGCATTTCTCTAAAAATAAAATGCCCTCTATTTACACGCTGCATAGTTTTGACCACATTTGTTTCAATACCGCTCCAACCGTTGTCGGGTAATATAGTTTTATGCTATTGCCTTCCATAACAATAATGACTACGCACTTGTTCTCTATTCCATCGTTTCCGACACGGTTAGGTTATATCCTCGTTTAAATGACAGCGAGATAACCGTTTTTAGCATCGTAACAATCGCTTATAATTATTATTAGAGGTGACGATATTGGAAATCGTAACCGAACGTGTAATGTTTTGTATAGATTGTATTATCTATTGGGTGGCGGATAATTGGGTACTTTTGCTTATTTATAGAATTAAGTTTCTATATTTCATAGTCTAGAAAGATCATAAGACAACTTTTCTCGGAGACTAAAGTCGGGATCAATAATTATGTTCATACAAATATTCCTGAGCAGCCCACTGGCCTTACGGCCTTATTCTTAACACTTGACTTAATCATTATAATATACTACTAATAATTATTTACTAGCAATCATTTTCATTGATTGTGATACATTACATATTAACTGATGTGGCTGACAATAGGCGGGTCGACATATGAATGAATAAATAAAAATTTTCATTCCTCACACCCGTCAAACAAAATTTAAAAACTCATCAAATTATTGTAAAGTTACCCGTTTAAAGTTTCTCTCTTATATTAAAAACTAGCGGTCCGCCCCGGCTTCGCCCGTGGTACATAATATTTACGTTTTCTCTACATAAGAACCATCCTCGTACTTCAAGGAATATAATAAAAAAAGAATTATCGAAATCGGTTCAGCCGTTCTCGAGTTATGCGCTTACCAACACATTTTGCGATTCATTTTTATATTATAGATTAAAGAGAATCTTGAATTTAAAATTAATGCGAAATAAAAAAAGCTAAAAATATAAACCCTAAACATTGATTAGTGTCATCAAAAATAATAACACAAGGAATAAATTAACTCGGTTTCTTTGTAGCTTGCCAGCTTTCACTTAAATGCTAAATGTCTTTTTCGTGCCTGAGAATGAAAGCTCTTAAACGAATCAAGTGGCTACTTTAATTTGTAATTTGTTTCATTCACAGTATCGTGTCAGACATTTTAAATAGAATTTCCTCTTTCATTCAGAAGGTTATTGGACTGAATGTGTCTGGAAGCCGGCGTTTCTTAAATAAAGCGGGACATTTATTCTTTTTTAAGAAAATGCTTCTTTATACAATGCGTAAACTTTTATGTGGATAGTTGCTGGGAAAGGAAGGAATTTGTGAGGCATAATTGAAATCAAGGATAATAATATTTGTTAATTTTGTTTGACATATCTTAAATTAAGTAAAGGTAATATTGGGCATAGGAAAAAAAGTGTACTGTTTAGACTTAACAAAAAGCAAACTTATTTGTTTCTCGTTTTCTGAATACATTTTATTCTAGAGATTGAGAATAATAAATCCTATTGTTTAATATGTAAATCAAATTATCTGATGTAAATAAAGATTATTAAATGGTCAATATTGAATCAAAAATAAATAAAAAATGAAATATTTAGAAGCCAATATACCTCTGGGATTATTGGAAATATTCCAATATCAAATAAAACAAAAGTAAATTATTATCCAATTATTTTTTATTGCTACGAATAAGCCTACAAGGTCCCGCCTGTAATAAATATTATTCAAGGTGTGGAATTTTTTGTAGAAGCTGTCTGATCCATAAGGTGGAACTTATTGGCATTACTTTGGAATATATTTAATTTCAAAGAATTGTATTATAACTTTTTATTGCTGGCTATTTCATTATTATACGTCGTAAGAGATTTCAGTTGTATTTCGCTAGCGCAATTATAGGATCATATTCGAAATGAATACTGAGAAAAAAACGAAGGTAAACGTTTAGAAATCTTGTTCAGTGTATGTGCTGAAGTTCAACGAATTAATATCCTATACATTAGCACTGTACATCAAAGTAAACGTATACTCTCCGTAAAGGCCTCTTTAGCGGGAAATGAGCGCCTAACATTAGCGGCCTCTTCAAACGAGGGTACATTATTGCTCGTTAGGGTTTTAGGGCGTTGAGCATATATTGATATGTCGCCCTAAATCCTTATATTTGGTGTATCGAGTTTAGGACGCAGTTGGGAAGGATGGGAGCAGCACTAATGACTTTTCATATGTCAGAATTGAAAATGTAGGTATACAAATCACAAAGCACAGCGTAATACATTTTAGAAAATCAAAATATAAAATAAAATAATGAATATAATAAATAATTTTTTTAACATTCAGACATCTAAGATAAAGAAGTAAATTTTTAAAAGGATCTCCAAAGAATGTAAATTTGAAATTGGAGCACATTCGAAATCAGTTTTTTAGTTCAAATGAAAGTTTTGACGCATAAATGAAAATTCAATGGATAAACTTCTAAATTTCTTTGCCACTATTTCAAATATTTAAGACCTTGCTCCGAGTAATTTTTCCTTGAACCAGAAACGCGCTACCTGACATTCGGGCTTATATTAATAATGTACCTGGTCGTTGATGAAAATTGACTTTATAAGTAAAACACGATTCAATTTTGGCAGCACGTACCTATATTCGTGTACTCCGTTACTCAAATTAAGTATTAATATTAAAAGTGTAGGCATTCATCGAGACCGGAGACCGATGCTCGAAATTAAAGTCGACTAATATTTATATTCAATTTATTATTCCATTAGCCTAGTCGATTCTCTTGGAAATACATCATGTTGAGTGGCATCGAAGATCACATTATGATAGCGTGGCTGTGTGTGAAATACCTCGGAGATATGTTGAGCCGTGATGCCCGGATAATGTCAGATGCAGTAAGTTAAAGCTGGCTGAATTTCATTTACAATTTCACATTGAATGTACCTTTTACTGCCTCTAGCATGAAAGTTAATACGTACTATTCCTCGTACTTTAACGTACAGGTATCTAGTATTGGAACTCAGATATCATTTGTATGTTGGTATCATTGACTTGTGTATTTCTATAATTATGTGCGGGCAAATGTATAAATTTGAAGAATTAACTTATAAACACGACGTATTATAGCGAAATGATACCTGTGTTCTTACTATTAGCAAGATTAAATACAGATACAAAGATCTATAATATAAATATATTTGTCATATCCAAATAATGAACAATTGATTATTGTCATCCTAATTCCAACTTTGATTTCAAATTTTAACTATCCTATAATTATTTTCAAGAGAAAACTCATCCATAAAACTTGTTGAATACAATTTTTTTCAACAGAGCTATGAATTAAAAGTTTTAATGAAGCTGATAGGAATCAGGATTGCGTGTAATTAGGTTAATTGCACTCTTTCGCACTATAATTTCTATAAAAGCTTAGAGAAATAGCAACAGTATTATTTATTATGAAAATTATTTAGTTTATTGAAGTGAAACTTCTTAAAGCGCGGTGAGAGTAATCTTTCATGACAATACCGTCACGTCATGAAGTAAAAGGACGATTTTGGTATCTTTAAATCTTGCCAAAGAAGTTTCACTTCTGACACTTGTGTTCTTTTTGACTTACACACGCTATTTTATCTACGAAAATTAATTAGTTTATAATGAATAGTTTATACTTTAGGCGGTCAAGGATGAGTAGAGATTCAACTTATAAGTTCAATGCCTTAGTTTGAAACTTTGCTAGAGTCGATGTCTGTTATGCTAATAAATGTAAACACATTTATTTTGTTGTTTGCAGACTCTTGTATTTTAATGAATAAATGTATTTGTTCTGTTACTCGGTGCAAAGTAAATCCTACCCACCAGGATAGTAGGTGGTCTACAGATTGCAACTAAGCGCTTTTAAAGGTTTTTTAATTTTTTTCTCAAAGGAAAATTACCATTAGCTTCCTTATGCAGTTTTTGTTTTTAACTACTTGCTAGAAGAGACTGTAAGGCGGGTAACACAATAACGATCATGAATACATCTTACCATGAGGTGAATTATGTCCTTGCCATATACCTAATATAAAATTTTTTATTATATATTTATTTGAGAGACAAAATTCTTAGATAATTGTTTTCATACGTAAAAACTGATCGTAGGTACTAAGTATATTAAACATTTCTCGTAGCCGTTTCTGCTGCGAAAATTTGTTAAATTTGATTGGAAAAAGATAATTGAAATCTATACGGTTGTTAAGTATCGACGAATTTAAATTTACAACCTACTAGTTGTAAATTTAAATTCAAATCTACCGTAGGCTAAAGATTTCAAAGGCTAAGGTCAGGGCTACAAATTGACCTCTTCTCTATTCCGGTTTTGGCTGTAAATTATCGAATGTTTAATTAGTGTACCTAGTTAGTTAAGATACGGTCTTAGATATGGTATATTAAAACTTTTATTGATAATTTTTTGTATTATAACAAATTGTGTATCTTCTATCTTATAGCTTTCACCCATGACTTTGCAAGCGTTGTATTAAATTACGTAGCATATATATATGTACCTTGAATACCTTGAATATACATATGTAGTTAATCTATATTATAGATTTCCTTCAAATCAATTCAGACGTTTTCTATTAAACAGTAGGTTTATTGGATAATTGCTTAATAGACATTGATTTAGGTACGGATAAGTTATCTCTCTTACTGCGAATGAAATGTGGTAAATAACTTCGTAGTAAACAAAGGATTTTGCTACATACCAACCTTTTTGAAACTATATGTGTTCTTGTATTGTTACGTACTGGCTATTTCTATACTATGATTTCTTTAAAACACGCTTTTATTAACGCTTCAACTGAATGTTTGTATGCTTGTTTGTTTGTATGTATACGATTTCGATTTTGACCTTCTTTAAACGGATGCTTTTTATTCAAGTTTCAAAGGATATTTTAGAGAGTTTATCTTATTTAAACGTATTTTAAACTGTATAATAGTTTTCCTCCCAATACACAAGTTATGATTAATCTATTAAGAATCTGCTGTAAACCTGTTTAGATATTATATCAAATCTTCTCAAATACATGTGCATATTATGGTACACCTTTATCTATACAGGGTGAAAGGTAAGACATTTGACAAATTTAGACAGGAGCTTCTACTCATGAAACTGAACAACTTTTGTTCTACAACTTTGCTGAATTCGTAAAAAAAAAATTGGACTTTGTAAGGAAACTTCGCTAATCAGCTGGCCGATTTCCATACAAAGTCCAAATTTTTTTCTACGAATTCAGCAAAGTTGTAGAACAAAAGTTGTTCAGTTTCATGAGTAGAAGCTCCTGTCTAAATTTGTCAAATGTCTTACCTTTCACCCTGTATATTGATACTTTGGTTGTTATTACCTATATTTCAAATCGAACCATTATAATATTACGGTCGGTACGTATTAACTCGTAAATGGAGGATTTGGTTTCTAAATATTATTATTAAGTACGTAGAATATAAAGTTCACCCCACTTGAATTGAATAGGATCATCGTTTTATTACAGATAAGGTTCGAAGGATCTCTTTTATTGTATAAAATTTTAATATGTATTAAGCAGTATTCAGTATTATATCGACACGTAATATGCATTCCATATGGCCTAATATGAAAGATAAGGGTAGCTTATAAAGGTCAAGCTAACAAAGGACAGATGAAATGATAAATTTATTATCATATTTTAATTAAACGCTAAATTTGAATAGCCCTCCAAATTCTTTTGTGTGATCAAGGTTTGACTGGTTTATTTTTCGGGGATTATTGTTCGTCTCTTGCGTAATATAAATTAATTCTTTTGGTATTTATTTGTCAACGCAATAATACATGACATGCATTTCAAGGAATTTTGCATTCTATTTTATTAAATATATATATATATATATATATATATATATAATAATATATAATAATAATATATATATATATATATATATATATATATATATATATTATATCCCCCCATCACCGTATCTCTACGTTGACGGCGTGGTGGGGCTTGTGTGTTTCGATGACTCTTGGGGCTAAGCCGGTAGAGCTTCTCATGCCGGAAAGGTCCAAGACGAGATACCAGACAAAATGAGATACAACCCAATCCAAGGTGGAACAGCAAATGCCGAGGGATGCATGGCTAAGGGGAGCTTAGTCACAAATTTGCGAACTCCGGAGACCAGGGAAAATCCGGTTTCAATTACCCTTACCATGGTGAATGCGGGGCTCTGCCATGGTGGACCGATTGTCCCTAGCTACTCGTGGGAATCAAATGAAGCGTAACAATGGGAAACATAGTAGTTATATGGCAGGGGGGGATAGCCAGGATGCGACAGCATCACATGTAAGACGTAGTACTAGGTTAAGATTAAATAGAGTAGGGAGTATAGAAATTAGAAGTAGGTCTTCAAGTGTAACAACAGATGAATTGACAGATGATACTTTGCAGAGTAGGGATCTTTCTCCCACAAGCTCAGCCGGTACATCGGAGTCGACCACAGATACATTAAACGAAAATTCGAAACAAAAGTGGTCACGTTCTGAAATTCACGAATTACTATACTGTTATTACATAGCTAAAAGGGGAGGCCCGGGTTATATTAAAAGATTGGAGAAAATATTTAAGGATAGAAATGCGGACAATCCTAAAAGTCGAAGATTCACTGGATACACGCTTTCAAATCAAATACGAAGTATACTAGCCCGGCGGAAAATTTCATTAGAAATTCTTCAAGAAATTCAACATAGAGCAGAACATACACATTTAACAAATGACACTCACATGCACTGTACACTACAAATGACACACAATACACCAAATACACAAAATAATGAAGGTACAAACAATAGAGAAGAACCATTTCAAGTAAGTAATACACAACAACAACAAGTCGATGATACTTTGCGGAATAGAGACGTAATACTCACAAATTCCGCCGGTACATTGAACATCACCACTGAATTATTAAATAAAGATGCAAGAATTAAGTGGACTCATACTGAACTACAAGAACTTATGTTTTGCTACTACAAAGCTAAAACCGAAGGACCTGGTTACATAAAAAGACTCGAAAAACTCTTTAAGGATAGAAACTTGGATACTAAATTTCAAAAATTTACCGGTTATACACTGTCAAATCAAGTCCGTACCATATTAAAACGACAAAGTATCTCAACCGAACTACTGAACGAAATTAAGAGTAGGGCGGAACAAACAACCGAGTCATCATTTTTTAATATCCATACAACAACACTTGCCGAACAAAATAATATACAAGTTGATGGAACTTATACAACTGAAAATAGTGCACAAATTACTCATCCAGTAGAAAACGAAAACACATACACACAAGAAGCAAACATTACAATAAACCAAGAAGCACAAACACCCGACATAACAGTAAACGAAGATTTGGACCCTTTAATTCTTGAATTTTTGCAAACATTATCTGAAACCAAAGAAACCTCAATAGAAAGCAGGGCATTACTACCTAAACCTAAATTTAATAAAACATTCATAAATAACCTAAATAAAATAAATAAATACCTCCCGTGTATCCTTGAAACAAATCAATCATTGCGCGAAATAAATAATATAATATATGCGGCAGCTAAAACTTTAATACATATAAATCAACAAAAAGCATATGTTCCTCCGGATGTATCTAGACCAAAAATAGACCCACCGTGGAAAAGACGAATAAAACGTAGGATAGATGACATAAGAAAAGAATTAGGATGGTTCGTAGAAATAAAATCAGGTGTAAGCAGTAGAAAAATGATAAAAATCAAAAGAAGACTTTTTGAAAAATACAGGATAATTAATGAAGGAGATTTGGATTATAATGTAGAGATATTAAAACAAAAATTGAAAGCTCAATCCGGTAGGCTATTAAGATATGATACTATAAACCAAAAGAAAATTCAAAATTCTCAATTTACTGAAAACCAACATAAATTTTTTAGATCACTCAATAATAAAAAAAACGTACCTGATAAAATTCCATCAAAAGAAGATATAGAGAATTTCTGGGCATCGATACTTTCAAATCCTATAACATATAATAAAGAAGCACCGTGGATCGCCGACATACACAATTTGGCAGACGATTATGAACAACACTCATTTGAAGAAATATGCGAAGAAAAAGTGAAAGACGCAATTAGAAAAACTAAGAATTGGAAGACACCAGGTTTAGACAAAATTCAAAATTATTATTTAAAGACACTAACAAACACACACAAATACATAGCCAAGTTATTTAATCAAATTTTAAAAGGTCAGGAGCCGATCGAACAATGGTTTACTACAGGTCAAGTAATTTTAATATCAAAAAATGATAATACACAGGATCCGAAAAATTGGCGCCCAATAGCGTGCTTACCAACTATGTACAAAGTTTTTACCTCCATAATAGCTAACGAACTGTATACTCACTGTGATATAAACAAATTAATAGCACCGGAACAAAGAGGATGCCGAAAACGCGCGCGTGGGTGCAAAGATCATTTAATGATTAACAAAGCCATACTGGAAGATGCACATAGAAATAAGAAAAATTTAAGCATGGCCTGGGTCGATTACCGAAAAGCCTTCGATAGTATATCACATGACTGGCTATTCAAAGTGTTGGAGTTTTATAAATGCCCAGCTGCTATCGGAGACTTTCTTAAAATAGTAATGCCTAAGTGGAATGTGGTCATGACAGCTCGTGGTTTGAATTCCTCAGTAACTACTGATCCGATTCGTATTCGCCGAGGTATATTCCAAGGGGACTCACTATCTCCCCTTCTTTTTTGTTTAGCTATCAATCCAATATCACAAATCCTCAATAGATATAATAATAAAGGTTACAAGCTAAAGGACGATACTGTAATTAATCATTTATTGTATATGGATGACTTAAAAATTTATGCTAATAACGAAATAAATCTTAGAGTTTTAATAGATAGTACTGAAATTTTTACGAGGGACATAGGAATGGAATTTGGACTCAATAAATGCAATATTCTTCATATGGTAGCTGGGAGAAAAACGGAACATTATGGAAATGGACACTTGTTATTGAGCGGTGAAGAATTTAAACATTTACAGGCAGATGAAAACTACAAATACTTAGGAATTAATGAAGCAGGAAAAATAGATCATCATACAATTAGATTACAAATACAACATGAATATTTTCGACGAGTCAAATCCCAAACGTCTTCACAATTAAATGCAAGAAACTTACTCAAAGCAATAAATATATACGCGGTACCTGTTTTACTTTACACTTTCGGAGTCATTAATTATAAAACATCGGACTTAAGAAAAATAGACGTGAAAACGAGAAAAATTCTAGCCATGAAAAAAGCACAACAACAGAAAGCTGAAGTTGAAAGACTCTATTTACCACTAGAACACGGAGGTAGAGGATTAACATGTCTAGAAACTCTGCATAAGACCCAAATAATTAAATATAAAAATTATCTTGAAAATGAAACCGATCGTATTATCAAAGCTTTATTTAATCATGACAAAACCAAAGAAAAATATTCAATAGTTAAGGAAACGCAAATTAACTTAACGGAAATAGGATTAAATCAGTTTGAAATTTATAGAGACAAACAATTAAAAGAAGCAATAATTAGGACCAGAATTACAAAAATAAAAGCAAAACCATTGCACGGCCAGTTTTATAGATCAGTTTTAGACAAGGAGAATATAGATAAAAATCAATCATTTAGATGGCTCAATAAACAGAAAGTATCCCCATCTTTAGAATCATCCATATTTTCTATTCAAGATCAAGCGGTGGTTACGAGACAGCATGAAAGAGATATATTAAAGAAAGCAGTAGATGGTAAATGTCGATTATGTGTAGTGAAAGACGAAACAGTGCAACACATAATATCGGGATGCGAAAAATTAGCTGGAACTTATTATACAAAGAGACACAATAATTTAGTACAATATATATTTTGGGCGCTAGCAAAAAAACACAATATAGAAGTTTCTAAACAGTGGTGGCTAGAACACTTGACACTACCTCAGGTGAAAGAAAATATGACCGCGAAGATAATGTGGGAAATTCCAATACAAACAGATCAAACAATAGTACATAATAGACCGGACATTATATATATAAATAAAACAGATAATAAAACATATTTAATAGACATAACAGTACCATCAGATTATAATATAGGACCAAAAGAAATAGAGAAATTAAGCAAATACCATCCTCTTAAAAATGAAATAGCCCGGCTATGGAATACTTCTGCAGAGATTATACCAGTAGTGATAGGAGCAACTGGAATCGTTGCTAAGAGTATAAATAAGTACTTAGATAAATTAGACGCGAACATCAACATACAAATATTGCAAAAACAAGCGGCAATACATTCAGTCACTATCATAAGCAAGGTGCTAGGAAACACAGTATTTATAAATAGAGATTCCGAACCTCCTCTTCCTTGAGGGTCTCAAGGCGGGAGTTAGGAATAAAAATAATAAACCGAGCTACAGCTCGAGTAGAAAAGTTTTTTCAAAACCATAAATTATATCCATACTAATATTATAAATGCGAAAGTAACTCTGTCTGTCTGTCTGTCTGTTACTCAATCACGCCTAAACTACTGAACCAATTTTCATGAAATTTGGTATGGAGATATTTTGATACCCGAGAAAGGACATAGGCTACTTTTTATCCCGGGAAAATAACGCAATTTTGACTGTGCGGGCGAAGCCGCGGGCGGAAAGCTAGTATATTATATAGTATATTATGTTAATTTACTAATCGGATATTTCTTTTAAAACTCTAGTTTCATTTTACAAATCGACACTTGGGTATTTCTATTAATTTGAATATTTTAAGGTCGTTTTGTTAGTTTGTCTAAAATTATGTTTCATTACGAATTTCAATATAAATTATAAGTTTTGTGTAATAAAATGTCGCGTCAAAAGATAATCACAACTCAAGAAGCTTATATCTAATACACTGGAGATTGCACTATGACCATTAACTTGTAACAAGAAAATATGACCTTGATCACAACTATTTGCGAAGTTCAACTTTTCCTTTCGATAAGTCAGAGCTTATAAAGCTATCAGTGTCACGCACACATGCTACATCGAATATGCAATATAATATCTTTGAAGTGAAATTGGATTGACAATAATATCCTGTGGGATTACGAGTGCTTCGTGGTAACGCTTTGAAATTGATGCGTATGTTTATGTGTATATCTTGATAAACAAGTAAAGTCCAATCTGGTAAACAAGCTAACGATCAAAAGTTAAGGATTTTATTATAATAAAAACGTAGTAACGTCAATCATAATAATCCCGTCCACTTGGAGCATATAAATAGAATTGTATTCTTCGGAATAACGTCATCAAGTCGCAAATTCGGTCAGGAGGCTCGAGGTCAATAAACTGAGGAAAGTTTGACTTTCTTCTATCGCCACGTACGATCGCACAAACACTACAATCTGGATCAAGGGGGCTAGAATGAGCACAAGGGATACAGTAAAATAAAACAACATCTTGTAACACTTAAAACATTTTATTTACAAAAGTATTCACAGTTTAAACTAAGTTGATTTCTAGTGTTTTATTTGTATTCAGACGCAGAATTCGTAGGTAGAAGAAGTATTGTTTTATACACATTATGTCTAAATCTACTATTTACATACAATGATAATACGTTCTACGAATATGTAGGAGACTTTATTACGTACAAAGTTAAGCCCTATGCGCTTAAAGCCAATTAACTTTCGATTCCGATCCGATTCATCAAGATCAAGTTCCCATTCATAATAATAGAGAAACTGGCAAAAATACGAGTTTCAATCTCTTCATCATGATTGAGATTATATGATAAACTGAATTGGTAATATGCTTTATATTTACATTAATTAATTTGCGCTTACCGACAACTCATGTCTGTATTTCCTTTAATAAATTCCTATACATCTTCAAAGTTAATAAATTAATGCCCTTCGTTGATAAAAGATTATTCTATAAGATAAAGTGTTTTAATAAATGTAAAAATGAGATTGAAGTACGTAACTGAATTTTAATATTCTTAAAAGCGAAGGGACCACATTAGCGTTTAATAATGCTTATTAAAAATAATGTTATACTCTAAAGCGCGTCACACACGGTGAAGATACTATAATATTTTATCTTAAGATACTGTAATGACCCGAAATTTTGTGGGTCATTTGTAACAGGATGGCGGTTCTACAGGGGTCTTAGTACGCAATGACAAAAAGAAAAATGATGGTCAGAACGCTGATACCGGATACCTTAAGATACTGTTATATAAAATATTACAGTATCTTAAGATAAAATATTATAGTATCTTCACCGTGTGTGACGCGCTTTACAATGTTTCTTTTACTTTCAATATAGTTCTAAAATTAAAGTACATTTTATTCAATTAGAGGGAATTGTCATTTATCATAACAAAAATAATTGGTATCATAATTGAAAATTTTGCATTACCAAAATTTGGTTATTAATTCAGATTCCACAAAGTATATATTTACTATATATTCCCGCATTTTAAACAAGCTAATAAAACCATGTCACAAGTTTTAATACCGTTTTAATAACTCCATTAACTACTAGCGGAGAATTAAATTTTCACTGACAATTAATTAGGAAGCATCCGATATTTATAAACAATATCCATAAAACCGCATATGTTTGGCAGTTATTTCAAACATTAACAGCAAACAGAGCAAATTGATTTAATTCAAACAAATTATTTATGTACATAATTTGCTCGCTGAATTAGCAACAACGAAATTGGGCCGCAACAACAATACACAAGTTTAATTTGTAAATTTAAAACAAACAAGAATCAAATACTGAAATTTGCAAGAATACTAATTAATTATTAAGTGTTTATGTTACAAATTGTACATACACAGAATTCCTTATGTCAGACGTGTCATGATTTCAATCAATTCCTAGTAAAATAACATTACATCTATTTTTCTTACAAATAGCTATCGTACATACTTTGAGATCAGTTATAACACAACCTTGAGACGACAGGGAGGTACGTTTTTATCGTTCAATCACTTCAGCTAAATATACATTTTATTTACAAATTAATTAAACTTCTCAGAATAACTAATTCTGCAAATCAGCTTACATTTATTTACATGTAAAGGTGAAATTAACGAACCCGAGAAATTTATAGCGCCTTTTCACGGCATCGTTACATCGCTTTTAATATGCCATAAAACATACAATGCTAGAACATAAAATTCTGTTATTATTATATTTACACCTCAATCTGATTATACATAAGTGCTAAGAACAGAAACGGGATGAGTTATTAATAATAATAATTCGTTTTCTTATCGTTCATACTAAACATAGTTATCAGCATTTGATGCTCGTCTAAAAATGATTATATCATCTAGAAACCAGAGTTTGATCGTTTCGAAATCGGAATTTGAAATCGTTGGCCATGCAATTAAATGGGATAGTGATCATTTGCAGGATTAGTTGTTTTAATGAGTGTCTATGAATATTAAGATTAATTAAGATTAAAATGGTGTAGAGTAAGGTAGGAGTAGTGTTAGTTGCAGCACTCTGCATGGCTGCTGGCCGCTCTCCGCTTACTACGTGAACGACCACCGATGCTGAATCTGAGGAGCAAAAATAAAGCTTTAATAGGAATCGAGCAATTTGTTTAAAATGAAATGTTTCGTAAGCCTACCGTTGCTGAATCTGATGAGAAAAAAAAACATTAATAGGAGTCGAGCTATTTGTTTAAAATGAAATGCTTCGTAAGCCTATGGAAGGAGTCATGTTTCTGCGTAGGTACAAAGTTATAGAGATAACACTGCAAAGCTAGTAGCTAGTATTGTAATAATCATCTTTTAGTTGAAGTAATACGACCCTATATCTGAAACTATGTTATATTGCATGAACATATTTTCAAATAAATATATGTTTCTGCTTGAACGAATAGAACTTGCTACTGCAATAAACTGTTCTGTAATATATGTTTTTTTTCTATTGATCAAAGCCTACAGCTTAGATTTAAAAGAAAAAAAAAAGGATTATAAGTGGATTTATTACGTAAATGTTAAATGAAATCAATAATTTAACGGCATGGTTGCACGCAATAACGTGGGAACTACTTATTTTATGGCAACCTTGATTGTTACGAGTGTGGGCACATAATTTCTAAACCCAGATAATTCACTCTGAATAATTGCTTTTATTATCTTTATAGACATGATACAAAAGTTGTATGAACCCATTTTAAATGTTAAAATACGATACATATATTTTTATATTTTGTTACCAATAAAGAGGCGGGCTTAATAAACGCCGCTTTAGTTTTAAAAATAAAGTTAAAAGTAAAGTAGGTACAACGATATCGTCCCATCCATAATTTTTATTACTCAATTTTCAGTTTTCCAGCGCTTTTGCACTAACCGTGCCTAGCTTTGTAATAACTGACGTAGCGAAATTCAAATTTTGTTAAAACCTCAACTACAACGTTAGCATTTTAACAAAAGTTTTATTCCGTAATCATCTTACACGCTATACTTACTTTTACGCTACGTACATTAAGAGATTAAAATTTACATTGGATAAGAGTAAAAAAATATGTCAAAAGATTAAAAAACAAACCCAGGGCTGATAATAATATTAAAATGAAAGCTTTTGTTTCTACCGTGTTGTAAACATTTCGTAACCAAATTAAAAAAATAGGTCATGAATTTAATAAGGAGGTAGCATTATTTGCGTGATTAAAGAGGTTATATTAAGATTAAAATCGAGTTGTAACTCACCAGAGCTGCTAGGGGCACACGTATAATTTCCGGAGTCACGAGGCGAAGCGCGTGCTATCAGAAGCCGACTGGTGCGAGTCCTTTGTTCCGTTTCGACACTAATGCCCCCCCGCTGTGCGTAGTTCACCACGTTCGAACCACGGTACCAGTATATGAAACTAAAAATAAGTATTTCGTATAAATATTTTGATTTTTGAAGCCAGTATATGACGGTAGAATAACATAGCAAAGCCAAGGTATGCATGGACTTAAATAATTTTATTTATATTAAAAAAAAATGTTGCGTGGTTTTATGAAATCACGGTAAAAGTGAAACTGTTCGAACGGTTCCGAACACTGCTTTGTGTAGCGCATGTCGCGTGACGGTCGGCTGCCGAGTAGGTATACCTACTCGGCAGCCGCGATACACGCGACATGCGCTACACAGACCAAAAGGCAAAAAGTTTGAGACGATGTAATAAAAGTTTCACTTTAATAACTTTATTCATGAAAATCGTAAAAGGTAGTCTTCAAAAAATGATAAAAGTATCTATAAATTCGAGTAACAGTAAAAAATATTAATTTTTAACTCAACAAAAAGTTCACAAGGAACATTCTCGTAATTGGATCCTTCCAGTCTATGGATTAAATTAATTAATTGCTAAATGGAATACCTGAATACGATAGGTATTTCCATGAAGCGAGAACAACAATTATATTTACCTAGGAGGATCTGGTGCGTGGCGCGCAATACACGTCAGGTTGATGTCCGATCCCGCTCGAACAAACAACTCCGGCCCAGACAGGATCTCAGCCTTTGATACTGTAACAATATCAGTTTACTTAGCCATTATTGTCCTTATAGCTTTCTATGGAACGTTTACGGGGATACATTTACCTTCCTATAGTTTCGTTTTGGACGAAATTTTGCGTGACTGTTTGATAAATTGGGGTCGTAAGCGAAATTCTGTACGTATCACCTGTAGCCTATAAATATTTATTTTACACACACTAACATTACAGTTTCCCAATAAGATAGTGGTTTTACATTTAATATGAAAGTATAGCATTTAGCTAATCAAACCTGTTTGTTTATAGAATTGATCTCGGTGATTTAATTATCCAGGCATCACTGAAGAGGACAGGAAGATAAATTGAGTTTAAGATCAAGAACGTACGTCATTCATTATACTTTATTAGTATCATTTAATATTTAATGTTTAGTGTATATCTCAATAGAAAGACGTATTTTAAATTAAGTGAGTAATCATAATTTGCATCTTCAAGATGATCCCAAGACCGCAACTCTAGCACTCTCTTCCAAAATGTGTTTTCGGTAAACTTTAATTAAACAGTAGGTACGCGAACCTAAATGCATTCACGGATTTCAAATAGAGCTCGGAAACTTAAACATTATTTCGAGTTCACGAAACATTTCCATTAACGCAGGTGTTCTAAGTACTCTGAGTTGAAACTCGTGTGATCAAGGAACGAAAACTTACTAGTTCTTGACCGTGCCTGTTTAGTTGCTGCTTCAGACTTGTTGCGAAGTGTCCAAAGTAAATTAAATCTATTGAAGCCAAAACTAATTTCGTTCGACAAATCGTTGTTCCTTCGAGTGTGTAAAATCACTGCTGTTAACTTTGGAAATTTTCTTGCTCAATTTAAAGTGAAGAAGTAAATGTTTTTCATTGTAAAGATTAAATTAGATTAACTTAACAGATTCATAATACTCGTCATAAATAATATTTCTGCTTGTCCTTGTAAAATAAGAGAATTATAAGTTAGCAGCGCTTTATAACATATTCATGGAAAATGTAACAATGATCATTATAAATGCTGTATGATGGGTGGTATGTAACATTGGTGAGGGGCTCAAGATCCAATATTACCAAAAACGATATTTCTTTGTTTGCATAATTTATACACTGATTTTTTCTATTTTAAGTTAGCAATAGTTTGTAAGTAAAACGATTTGTTATGAATGGGTAGGTCTCTTAGCTAAAGCTTCTTCTAGTCTCTATAATGTAAAAAACAAAACAACTATGGTCTTGTTCCTAGGATCTCGTGGTTAACATGTTTGATTATGTATTCAACTCTAATGCTAGATAATGCAGTAGGGTTTATAGTTCTGGTGTATAATAACCGGTGTTGCTATATTTAGTCACTGAGCTTTCTACAAAGTACAACGAGTGGATTAAGCGTACCTACGTTTAGTGCGGCTTACATTCAACGTTAACAATTGCTTACAGAATAGTTCTAATTTCCTTGTGTACCCTTTCAAGCTACATTAAGCGAAATTAACTCTTACATTTTGTGTTTAACTTTTCTAGGTATTACAACTAGTTGGTTGGAACTTACCGACAACTGTGAGCCAGAAGGATAGGCTGATCTTTGGTTCAGTGGAGACTTGGCATTCATAAGCCCCGGAATCTCTCGGTTGTGCGTGGGCAACCCTGAGGGTCCATTCATCAGAGCCATCTGTGTGTAAAGCTGCGAAACGGGCATCACTGCTGTATGTGTGGACACCAACGGTTAAAATGTGCAAGTCACGTTTGCGGATCCATGACACCTGAGAAAGAAATTGTTTTTAGTTTTCGTATCGCTATTTGAGCAGGGTTTACCGACGTAAGTATAAGTACATAGGTATATGTTAGAACTGCTAGGTTCTTTGGAAACTAATTTACTTTTTCGTCTGAAGATAAACATCTAACTTAATTAGCTGTGATGAATATTATCAGGCGAACCGGCCCGAATAAGTCTTTTCATTATTAGAGCACTAATTATAAAATTATAAAACGATATATCACTAGATATCCTAATTTGAATGTTCGTAGATATAAGGGTTTTGTGAGTTTATTAAATTAAAGAAGGTCTGTAAACCTTTATCTAGAAAATACGTAAACTATCTACAGTAGATGTTTTCTATAATCCTTAGAGAAAACATCTACTGTAATGTATCTCTGACAATTATATTTGCTAGATCAAAATTATTTATTTTTGATGTAGATCTTGTTGTAGAGGTGTCTTTATTGTAGATCTAAAATGGAAAATTAATGTTGTTAGGTATATTTTTACCCGAATGCGACATAATTAATGGTTATGTGTTTTGAGTGTATTTCAAAGAAATATACATAAATAGGTAAATGTATGTATATTTCTTTGAAATGTCCTAGAGCATCAATAGATTTGATTTAAGTCGTAAGAGCGACACTGGGTACATCATTGAAAAAAAAATTGTCGCCAAAAAGTAATTAAGTAAAATTTGCAGTCGTTTTTTTGCTTGTTGTGATTATTGCTGTAGAAATAAAATGTACAAATATTTGTCGGGTTAATATAAAAACATAAGAAGATAAAAAAAATATTGTTATTGATTCCCATTTCATAACACAGAATCCAAAAACATAATCTTTCAAGGTATTTACCCAAGGACGATTTACGAAAGCAAACAAGTGGGATCAAGGTATAACAATAAAATCTTCGGATTTTAATATAAATAATTCATTATTAAGCGGCTTTGAAGATCATAGGGATAAGCCTAGACACATGTTTTGAATATTCCAGTATATTTTCTACGAAGATGTAATAAATATATAATTTACAAGAAATATTATATAAGCATCAAATTTATATTCAGTGGACGTTCTTTCTTCATTTCTACGCTTAAGCATCAGAATAATCAATAGGTCGGTCCAATAATTTCAATGTTTGTTTCAATACCGATTTATAGGAGATGATTACTAAAGTTTGAACGATGTAATATAAAATTATATTATAAATATCAATTTTGAAAGAGCAATAACAAATAGGAAGGCAGTATTAAAATTGTTCACAAGTTTATTCCAGTTACAGTTGAAATTAATATACTTTAGTAGCTTTGCTTATAGGTCTACGAACTCGTCTACGAAGATTGTAGAGCGTATCGTAGACATTGTAGAGCGTAGCGGCGATGTATAGACGCGGTAGCTTAGTGGTTAAGACCACGGACTTCATGATAGAGACCAGATGATCGGTGAGAGGAAACATCGTGAGGACAACGTCATGTCCAAGAGTCAAAAGTTTGTAGATATGTGACATTTTCCAACCGGCTTTTGGCTGGTGGATTATGGTTTGAACCCTAATAAGATGTCCTAGTGGGGGGAACCAATATTAACTACAAGTTAAAACAAGCTTAATATGACGATGATGATGACAAAAGGATGAAATGATAATAAATAAATACCAAATAAACATACGCACTATCGAGTCATATTATACTTGTAACCAATTTAGCCAGAGGGTAGAATTAGCGATGACATCCAATAAAATATCGTTTAAATATTACGCTAACAGTTTTTTTTTTACAATTTATCTATAGAAACATTTATGCAATATATACAGGTAAACGAAAGGTAAACTTGAATGTAAATAGTGGAATGATAGTAAACTAAAATCATTGCATAAACAACTGTACATTTTTTATAAACTTAAAAATATAATTCGGCAATATATTTGCAATTCAACATTAATTTCAATATAAAAAAGAGCGTGCGTGCCGAGCACACGTGTCAGTCAGAAGTTAAATTTCTTTGGCTAGATTCAAAGATACCAAAATCGTCGCCTTACTCCATTACGTGACGATGTCCAAAACTAAACATTTTCGGACTAAGATAGTTACGTAACCGCCTTCGTGTTTTGTTTTTAAAATTATACATACAATATGTGTATGATATCCACGTGCAATGAGTTAAGAAAATTTCTACAAACGAATAAAAATATATTTGAACTTGTGTGATTTTAAATAAAAATTCATTTTAATACCATAATTATTTATCTTTCTCTGATACTATTTTATTTCACATGACCGCCTCCTTGGTACAGGGGTTGACGCGTGAGCGTAGAACCGAGGGTCCTGGGTTCGATTCCCGGTGGAGACGAAGAAAAAAAAAATGTCTCGGTCTGGCAGGACACAGAAGGCTGATCACCTACTTGTCCCTAAAGAAAATCGATCAGTGAAACAGATGTATGCATAATGCATCTGCCCCTTACCCCACTACGGGGATACGGGACTTCACTTTATTTTATTTCACTTCGTTGTCGTTTGTTGACCTTGTTACGAACTTGCTAATCTACCTCAGAGTGGTCAACTTCATACAAACAAGCTGACTTTGTTACCTCTCATTGTGTTACTAAATAAATTGATGTTGACACGTAATGAATAAAATGTTATAATATAGAAATCGCCATCTGTAGTAATATTATAAAGCCAACGACGTATAAATCTGAAGAGATTGTTTGATTGTTTTAAGCAACCACGTCACCGATTACTTCACTATTCTTTAGATAATCCTTTATTCTTTAGATAATATATCGAGGAAGGCTATAGCTACATAATATCATCACACTAAAGACCAATAGGAGCGGAGCAATTTTTACATTTACTAATTATTATCTTTTCTACAGAAATGAAGATAGACAGCCCTAATTAAAAAATGCAATTACACTCTCTTGAAGTACTCTTAATGAAAAATAAACACTCTTTATATTACTTTGAATAGGTCCTTACGACAGTTGCATCCATGTACCACTTATTATGAGCTATAAAAATTAAAGTTGTTAATCTAGTCTATAGAGTGAGGGCATATTGTAGGCTTTTACGATGCAGTAGACGTTATTAAGTCCATTAATGCTTTCATTAAACCTGCTAATTTCGCCCGCTTCGCTCGAGACTGAAACTGGTTCATTGCAGGTGCATCAATATTGAGACGACGGTATATTTCACACTAATTTGTATTTTAGATGGATTAAAATGTAATACAATTTTTATGTTGCTTTGTGTAGATCTATTACAACATGTATTGTGTATACGATTAGAATTAATATATAAACCTTTTTACAATTAATATAATCAGAATCAACGTGATAGAATAAAATATGATACAACTGCATTATCTATATATTTTAATAATTTATTAGTATTTTAATAGCAACATTATAACTATTTTTAAGTATTTTTTAAAATAACACTTATGAAACTAAGTCAATCGAGGTAAGGATCGCTTACCAAAATTATTTTCAGTATTATCACAATATTATGAATGGAAACTAAAAACTTGGAATTTTCCTTTACAACGGTATCAGTTTCTTTTGTTGGGATTTTTTAAATATAGAGTATTTTTTTCTGGAGATTTTTAGATTACAAAAAATGAGTTTCAAATATGCTTTTTTATAAACATCTTCATTAAGATCTTGAAACTGGCAATTTGTTTAAAGATATTTATAACTACACAATACACATATCATTGTAAAAATAAATTAAATTAATTAAATGAAATTAAAATGTGTCGTTAATCCATGCTGTAAAATATTTGTACTTTAGTGAAATATAGAAACTCAACAAATGAATTTAAATATGGACGAGGTTGAAAGCATCGCTGAAAGGAATTTAATCAAACTTATTTTGACTAGCTATCAAACTGTCCATTAATTTTCATATACTTTGCCAATTCAGTAGTTACGTTTTCTCCATCCGTAATTAAATAAAAATAACACTTAAATCAATAAAAGTTAATTTACGACGTCCGTTTCATTAACATTTTTAAAAGTAAAATCAAACAACATAACGAAAAAAGCTACAATTACATACAATGGCATAGATATTATAGGTATACATTTGCACAATGTTTTTTTATGGATTATTGATTCGTGTCTACTTAAATCAAAACATAATTAAATTGTCAAGAAGACTTATTTCTTACTTACTTAAAAAAACTAAAAACAAGATAATTGAAACTAGCTGAAATAACGCTTTTAAGCAATAATATCACTAGAAACGTATTTACATCATAAATTATGTGTTCTAATTCTTAGTAGTGTTGTTTGTATCAATAACCTACATAAGTAAAACATAACTCATGTCATTTATCCAATAAGTGAATGAAATTTGGTCAGAAGTTTGGCAAACATTCTTGAAATGAAATCCGATAATCCTTGCTTTTCGTGTATTGGTTGATTCTGGTACAGTCACACGTATTTACTCTTTCAACGCTTTAAGAAAGTTATAATCGTGCGACTTAGCGATTAATTGAAAAAACATACTAAGTATTGACTTATGGATTAAGACTTTTTGGTACCTTAAAAAAAACTCTTTTAAGATAAGCGCGATTGTAGTGCTCTTCAGAAATTTTTCCAAGAAAAAGCGGAAATAAATTTCCTTTAAAAAATTATTCGTAAACATTGTTGTGATTAGTGACACCAATACTAAGAACTATATGAAAATAATATTATTGCAAGTCTTGGAATCGTATTGCTAGGTGTTAGAGCAAGAAAAAGGGGCAAGTGGGCCATATTCTGATGTTTGGTGGTCACCACCGTCCATAAATTTTCGCTAGGATAGAAAATTTAAGTTAGATCACAAACGGGGCTAATATATCATCAAAAATGATTTAGTCTTTACCCAACTACATTAATACTTAACTTTATGTATGCGCAAGAAAATATTTTAGACCTCAACGCAAGCAAATTTTTTATCTTTGGATCGTTAAAAATAGATTATATTTTATGTTTATGCCTTTGGTTTATGAATAATAAGGTGAGTGAAGGGTTCGTTGAACATTGCAGATCGCTTGGTTTTATGTATCGGCTATCTTCTTTATTACTCATACCAAAGTTATAACATTATATTATAGAAAATGTTATTAGTTATTGCGTGGTTGAAATTTGCGTGAAAAAAAAAACGCTATTTGAATAATAAACTGAGTTTAGACTGTTTTGATTTTTATAAGCATCCTCATTTCATTAAATAAGGCGAAATAATTGCATACACGTATTTTTTATTTTAGATTTTTAGGTACAGTGTAGAGGGGAATCAAAATACCATTCATAATCGTCTACTACTATCATCTTGATAATTAAGAAATAGTTGCATACAAATCTGTCTTCTCCAAAATTGCGATTATTTAGTCGCAGCGAGAATAGTCTACGCGTCGCCGTCGCAAGTGAAAGAAGCATAAATTCGGTACACACATCGATTCGTGCTGGTGACATCACGGACTTCAAGTTGATCACTTGACTGTACTATGGGTCTAGCTTCGTGACAAATGTATGTACATACGAGCTATTGACTGTGTGGGGTACATTCGTGTTGTGAATGTGGTTTTTGTGTAGGATAACACGGACCAACGTTAATAACAAGATTAAAATTTTCAGACACGTTTTCGTTGCTTTGTTGATTGTGTTTCTTATGTTTGTTTAATTTAGCTCTATGTTCACTGTTCAGTCTATACTTTTATACCTCGTTTTTCGTTGTCACATAACAAGCAAAATAATACATATTATATTGTTAGCTTTGTATACCTTCAAGTAGGATCAGTTTTCGTCTGTTTTGTTGACGATAGGCTCTCATGGGAATGAAGCTTTGACGTACATAATATCATGCTCATATTGGCGAAGCTATTGGCTTGAAGTTATAATTAACAAGCTTTGCTGTTATTATGTAACTTTGCTTTTAATCATATTTGTTTCATAGCGATAAAATATTTTTCTTTATCTTTGTCTATTTCTAAAATTAACTCATTTATAATAGAAGAGTGTCGTTAGTTTTATGTGTATCACGTATCAGTAGTTTAACCTAGCTTAAGAGGAAAAGCTTTCGACGACAGTTGAATATGAAAAAGGGCTAACCCAGGTAAGTCTCAATCCTTATCCTTAGTCTAACCTTAACTGAATACCGAAATACCGAGGTGAAATTAGGAAAAATATATTTACTGCTCAAAGCTAGTTTCAGGTACTTAGGATAAGTGGACTCTTGGATAAACCGCAATAGCTTTGGCAGCAAATATTTGATTGAAACATTTATTTATTTATTTATTTTATTTAACAATTTAATATACCACACCAAGTAATATTTACAATTATACAAAGAGGATTAATATGGTAGGTACATAAGGCGGCCTTATCGCTGATCCGGATAAGGAGGCCGATCTCTTCCAGACTGCCCAAGGTAAGAGATAAAGAAGAAACGTACATGTTACGCGGGTGGCTAACATTACTTTGTTACGTATCGATTTCAGCATTGAATATTTATATGCGCAGTATTTTCGAACGTGTTAGAATGCTTGGCACTGGGCATTTATTTAGTTTGGGATTTGGATAGACTATTTTTCAGTTCCTATGCCCGCTGCATTGAGCCGTTCATCCACTAAAACGCTCCAACCATTTTTCCCGCGCGGGTATTTTTCAGTATTTCGATCGAATATTTTACGCTGTTTGCAAGCGACATACTGTTCATAAATTTTTTACAGCTCTTACATCAAGTCCGTAAAACGTATCTAAAATTGAGGGCCGATTGGAAGTAAATTTTGTTGAAAGATAAAATATCATGTCGTCGTCTATTAATGAACGAGAGAGATGGAATATAAAGTGCATATTTGAATAATGTCGAATATTTTTTTTTATGGATTTAGAAAATACTAAAAATCCTTTCTATATTTGCGATAGGATTTACGAGTTTTGATTTATCATTTGCATGTTATTTAAATCACTCATTGCACAAAACATGGTACCTACCTATACAAAGAAAGCGTATTTTAAATTTTTGAATAGCACATTATATACGTATACCTACATCTTAGTAAAATTTGGTTTCTTGTTTCTTATATAAAATTCACATCGGTCCAGTCGCGCAAGATTTAGATTAAAGTTATCTTTGTTTGTTAATTTAGCTCTGAACACTTGAACAATCTGCCTTGTTAAACTGGTTTTAAGTTCAACAGTATTAGTTTCAATCTAAAGCTATAAATATGTTCACTGCTTACATAAAATAATTTTCATAAGATTAAAGAATATGGTGCTGGTTGTATTAAACCTTTTCTTTAACTTTCCTATATACTTAATCTAGAATCCGAAACAAATTTGGTCTATCGTAAATAATACGTAAATTGCTGCATGAAAGAATGAAACTGTTAACCTAAATGAAACTAAATCCATATTTTCGTAACTTCAACAGAACAATATTGAAAACTTATTTGAATCCCGAAAGTTAACATCCAAACTTGGATTCACCGAAACGTTATAACGCATTATGTAAATATATGCAAACATATATGTTACTAATTTATATCTATATATATAAAACTCAAAGGTGACTGATATAGTGATCTATCAACGCACAGCCCAAACCACTGGACGTATCGGGCTGAAATTTGGCATGCAGGTAGATGTTAGGACGTAGGCATCCGCTAAGAAAGGATTTCCCGAAATTCTTGCGGGAACGGGGAAAAACTGGGATGCACGTACAAAGTCGTGGGCGGAAGCTAGTAGATACTCATATACTCACACACTCACGAATACACATCTTCAGTCTCACAAACACGCCTGCTATCTAGAATTTTATACTACTTTTTTTTTCTATTTTTAACCGACTTAATTTGCATATTATTGTTAAACTTGTTACATTATTAAGACGGAACTTATTTTATGTATGGAGGTGGGCGTTGGCATCCGTGCCACAGCTCTTATGCTTTTACGGATGTCATCGTAATTTAAGTTTATGTACAATTTGTTATTATGTTCCAAATAAAGAATTTTTGAATTTTTTGAATTTTGAATTTCATTCATATTTGCCCCGTCTGTAATACGAGTACTTTATTTGCGTAGTCACCGCTGTACACATAATAGAGATATTTTTCCTAAGGGAAATTTTCGTTGCCCTTTTCTTGTTTGGAATTACCTTGGACGAACGCTATTTGCTCTCAAAATCTTTTATTAATTTTGACATAACAGAGGAAAGATATTTGCTTCCTTATTTTGCATATGTTATTATGTTGAGATGAGAGGTTCGTGTTCAAATAGGATTATGCTTATGCAAAATTTTCATCATTTAGTTGTTTTAAAATGTTTCATAGATTTTTTATGTAGCGTGTTTGTTAAATACACTTAGAACAGAACATAACAATGTGTTGATTCTATTATTGACGCGGACAACTACATCACTTTTCTCAATACACACCGACGACGACAATACAAATCCAAGCAAAGTAGACCAAAGCTCCGTCCCCAATAAACGTCGCTCCATACTTGTCACAAATGGGACAATCCCGTTATTAAGTAGGAAAAACTGTCATACAATATTTTTACAAAATGAAAATAAACAAAAATTGCCACGGCTTAGGTTGGCTCCATTCCAAATGTACTTCGCGAGGTTCGACCCATTTCTATGTACTTTATTCGTTTTGGCGTACGCGATATTTCCTATGGTGCTTAGGAGAATCAAACTCGCATTGCGATCGTACCCAGTGGTCCGGAGTCACGTTCAATAAAACGTTTTGCTAATACAATCCCGGGCTTTCATTGCTATCGTTATTTAGCGAGCGATGATTCGATCTTTAATGTAACAAAATATAACTGGGAACAAGAAAAGACACGGAGGAAACTTTTGTCAAACTGAGTTACTACTTCGACAAGAACAATTTCGTCCAACTTATCGAGATATGCTCGAAAAAATCTTTTTTTTTATACTTCTGTTAACTTTGTAAAACTGTTTCTTTAGTTGGTATTCACGGCTGTTATCTCAGAGAGATTGCGTTATGAAATTCTAAGAAAAATATGGGAACCTTGTTGACAAATATACAATTTATTTGAATGGATTTTTTTAAATGTCCATAAGATTACTTTATAGGATCTTTATAATTATACAAGAATAATATTGCACCTTTAAAACATAAGCATAAATGCCGGCAAAGCACCTGTAACACCACCAGTCTTTGTGTTTATGGGTGATGAGGAACACTTAAAATCACCGGCCCCTTTGTTTGCGCTGCGAAAAAGCATATATTTCTTTTATAACCTATTGTAAAGGACCTTCAAAAGTAATTCTAAATTTAAAATTAGATTATTAGTTATTCAGATACTTCAAAGACATCGCTTTTCACTTGTACTGTTTCAAATCTTAAAAATATCGTCTACGCGAACGTTCGAAGCTTTATTAAGTTTTAATTGTTGTATAATTACGGCGAGTTGTTTATGGCTGGGGATCCAAGCAGTAGATAATAATAAATGTCGTATAATATATTACAGAGAATATCAAGTTTCTGAAAGGGGATGTTATTGGGGCGTTTTCAGCGTAAATAAGTAGTCGTTACTGAGCGTCATTTATTAAGGAAAAAGTAAGAACTCTTGTACGTTAGCAAAAACAAATTTGTGTACATATTGAGATGGAGCAATAACACAATTTTGATGTATCTCACGCATTTTTGGGAGTAACATTCATTTTTACGAAAACTCAATTGTTATAATATGAGTTAACAACGTGATGCTTCCTTTTTATTTGTAGGATACTTACACATTATTGATACAGGACATCGAATCATTCTAAAATCTAGAAATAATTTATTGGAAAGTAGGATTGTATTACCGCAATCTTTTAAAATATATCATACTAGGTTTCCGCCCGCGGCTTCGCCCGCGCAGTCAAAGAGAATCCCGCATAGTTGCCGTTCCCGTGGGATTTCCGGGATTGCGTCATTTTCCGGGGATAAAAAGTAGCCTATGTCCTTTCTCGGGTATCAAAATATCTCCATACCAAATTTCATGAAAATTGGTTCAGTAGTTTAGGCGTGATTGAGTAACAGACAGACAGACAGAGTTACTTTCACATTTATAATATTAGTATGGATTTAATTTAAAAAAAAACATAATCATTAAATATATCATTATGCTTTATTAGTTCTGTTAAATGAAATCCTGTCTGTATTCATTGAAAAAGTCATCGAAATTACATTATCTATAATAAATAGTATTCAAAAACGGAAAGGCAATTAAATTCAGCGAAATGTATACTCTTAAACAATGTAAATTCAATAAAATTTATCAGCAATTGCAATCATGAAAAACCTACTTAAAATGTGATGCTTTATGTTTTCGCTTTTTAACTACCTTATTGCTTATTTATAATAAACCCTTGTAATACTTATAGTAGCTTTTCGCCCGCGGGTTCAAAGGAAATTCCCATAGTAATGAGAACATTTTTAAAGTAGCCTATGTGACTTTCTAGCCAAATTGAAATCGTAAAAGATATTTTAAATACCTTTGTATTAGATATTTAAACATGATAAATAAACGTTAAATATAAAGTTTGAAATTTGAATTGAGTTGCTCAGTGACTTATAAAAATAAAAAAAAAGTTTCACGTTAGGTAGTACAATTAAGGATTAAATAGAACAAGTATTTGTTAACTATGTACCTACATCATTCAAACCATTATACAATGTACATAGTTCACACGATATACCATATAACATATTACAGAAGGAACATAGACCGTGTAAGGTTTTGGGTCACCATATTTCCCACTTGTCGTATGAAAGGCGATAATTTATAGTCACTACACCTATCTCAGAACCGACAGGTGGTTTCAGCATGAATAGAACCAATTTGTTAAGCTTCTTACTTCATATTAACAAGGTAATTATTATTAAATTCATTGAATACGAACAGATTCCAATATACGGGATATAAATTTGTCGGCAGAATCAGGAAACGACGAGCTCGCACAAAGATTTCAATCGCTTTCCTTTAAATCCGAATCCAGTATTTCTATCGGGCGATTCCTATGGCATGCCGTTCATTGTTTGCTGTATGCTCCGATGAACAAGTACCTCTATCATCCGCTGAAAGTTATGGCTGTGTTTGTGGCCAACACTACTAAAATTGTTTTTCGTTGTATTGTTACGCTATTTCCTCTTTCCGAACATTTCTTTTTGGCTGCAACGGCTTCTAAAATTAAAACTTGAAATATGGATAGACGTTTCCTTTTAGATCGCGCGATTCTATGAAAGGAAACTATGAAATTGAAAGCACTTTTCGCAGTAACAATCGTACTTAAGTTATTTTATTGTTGAATTGTTTTGCTCTGAAATACCTTTGCCAAATGCACGCTTTTTACGAACATGTATATTATAGTGTGAGATACGTCGAATATTCTTGGGAAACTTTCGTGGAATAATGCCTAGAAGATAACTTTGTGCATGCAAATGTGAGTTTTCCATAATATGTTATCGATCGGATACCACAGCTCATTATAAACCGTTGTTATTATTTTGTATTTTGTAATGGTTTTGCATATCTGGAGCAAGTGTACGAGATCAGTATGCAAATGACGACTTAATTTAGATATAAGCCGTATTCGCGAAGCTTCTGTCTCCGACATTGTGTACGCGTCGCAGGGCTTTAGAAAATATGGGGATTTTAAATATACATTGTACGTAGAAAGTTGAACTGTCGGTTGGGATGTCGCATTGTTTTAGTTATAATATAGAAATATATATATATATTTATTAGAGAGATTAGATTCGAAAGAGATGAATTTATAGCTAAGGTTACGTTTTGAGAGTATTATTTATCTATATACATACATTATTTTCATGTTCCACACTAGGTACTTAATGATATTAAAAAAAATATTATTGGTAAGTCGCACAACAGCTGTTTCCTATGAATACAATAAATACTCACACAAATAACTTTTATTAATTACATCAGCCAGGACCAATTACAGGAATTTTTCTATTTGGTATTTCCTAAAGGTACACAAGATTACTTCATACAAAAGCGTGATTGAAAATCAATTAGCAACATATTTCCAATCTTACGCATTTGCAATATCAGTGAAATTTTTAACGAATATGTTCCTACCAACGACCACATTTTTATAAGGCTGTAATTGCATTCGTAAAAATTAAAACAGAACAAAAAGCTGCCAGAAATATGAAGCAAGACGCAAATGAACGACACTTCGAGCATGTTGACCTCGCCTAAACACAAAACTACATAATTTTCAGTTCATTTCGGCGTGTGGGCTGGTTATAAGGTTTCGTAGGTCTTTGTTAAATCCCTCAAGACCTACAATTTATAACTTGTGGAAACTGGAAGTTGCAATTAACTATTGTAATTATTACTTTAGTGTAATAAAATTTATCCTTTATATTAACTCTTTTGTTTTATATTCTGCCGGTATACCTTCAAGCACATGCTCTATGTAGTATTGTAAAATGTCATCGTAATTATTGTAAAGGGTCACCCATCTACGAAACGGACTTAAAAGAACTTTCATAAACATTAAAATATGGTAATAAATAACAAAGAAAAAATATCAATAAAATATTAGGTACCTATGCCATTTTATCATAATTATAATTAGTTTATTTCAAAAATATTTTCGAACAAAGGCCTACTTACGTCTGTACATCGCAAAAAGAGCGAAATAATTATTTTAAAATTTCCCAACAAAATGCAATCGACATGGATACTGTTGTATAAAACCACTCCACGTAAAATTTTAAAGAGCCTTTAAGCTTTAACGAATTAAACGCAATAAAAGTTTCATCCGATCCGCAATGTTCTGTGACACTTTTAGACAATTATACAAATATACTGGATTAGACCGGACTCTCAGTGGAGTTTCGTTTGCAAAAATCGCGGACCTAAATCTGACTTCTGATATATATTGTATAGATCCCAGACATCCTATAGACAGATGTTGCCAACCAGTTTTGTGGTCCCCCTGCCCGCACCCCGGTAATTAAATATGGCATACAAAGAAAAAAATAAAAATTTCCAAAACATGCCGTGTGGGGTATCAAATGAAAGAGCTTATTGAGTAGATCACGAATATATAGCATACTATATACATTTCTTACACTTTCTCTAAGATTTTTTAGAAAATTTACGAAAATGGTCCATTTTTGAGTTAACTTTAAACCACTATAGATTGAAAACTCATGAATATATTTTTTAAATTATTATTTTAAATAATTAACAATAGTCCATTGTTTACGATTCAATATTTCGTACAGTGAAATAGTTGCATGGGGGAGTGGGGGGAGCATTCAAAGATGGCGAGTATATTTTCAAGTTCATATAGTATATAGTTATTTTCATCTAATCCACCACATAGCTCACTTATATTATATTACGAACTATTGAATCATAAACAATGGACTATTGTTAATTATTTAAAATAATAATTAAAAAAATATATTCATGAGTTTTCAATCTATAGTGGTTTAAAGTTAACTCAAAAGTGGAACATTTTCGTAAATTTTCTAAAAAATCTTAGAGAAAGTGTAAGAAATGTATATAGTATGCTATATATATTCGTGATCTACTCAATAAGCTCTTTCATTTGATACCCCACACGGCATGTTTTGGAAATTTTTATTTTTTTCTTTGTATGCCATATTTAATTACCGGGGTGCGGGCAGGGGGACCACAAAACTGGTTGGCAACATCTGTCTATAGGATGTCTGGGATCTATACAATATATATCAGAAGTCAGATTTAGGTCCGCGATTTTTGCAAACGAACATCTCCTTGGAGCCTGCTCTAGATGTATATCAAGTCTTTTGTACGAGAGCGAGTATCGTATCGAATTTTTTAGTTTTTTTTACGGATCCCGCATACCATTTGAAATATTATAGCGAGTATCTCTATATTGAATTGTTCATAAACGTGTGTTTGAAAATAAGCTTTGGATTTAGTTGTAACGTGAAAATTGTTTCGATGACTTTGAGACTTTTTACTAAATTGTTATTGGGTAAATTTTATACAGGGCAGTTTTTTGATAAAAAATGATGAAAAATAGTAATAAAAAAATTCAGCGTACCTACATCAAAACACTCATGCTGTTCAATTATTGTAATATAACATTTTCTCACAAATTTCAAAGGTTAACGATAATGTTGTTGTGTAAGTTAGGTAAAATAAAGTAGTTAGATAGCTAAGTGGGTGGAGTAACTCAAATATAAATAATTTACGAATTACCTTCATTTTGTAAAACATTAAAAGTACTTTCAGTTACACTACCATGTTATAATAAGCAAAAATATGAAAAAAAGGTAAAGACCTACCCAAACCCTTTTCAAATATCGTAGAGATCATAAAAATAACAATGTATGAATTGTGCACTAAGTAATTTTAACCAATAAATCATGTATTACATTTTTTTTATCTCATAAATTTATTGATCGATTTAAAATACGTATAAATCATGGACGCAAAAAGCTGTGAATACCTAAAACAACCGCCTCTTTCAGTCCGACAAGAATTTGTGATGTAAGATAGGTTTTTATAAACTTAGTCGGCGAAGTTTCAGGCTACAAGCGTGCTCCTAAAGCCTTGCTATTTATATTCGAAGGAGCATCTAGCAAGCACAGTATGATTTAGAAGTAGTGAGCAATTTCGTAACAATAAATGAGAGCAAACATTTTTAAACTTCAATTCTTAAGCGTTTGTTTGATACAAGAATTGCTTTGTAATTTTTGTAGAGGTCATTTATCTTGTACATTTCTGAACTGAAGTGTTCTGGAACACTAATAAACTAGCGCATAACTATGTTATTAAAATCGATAGAATATTGATTGATATTAATTATGCCCAAATTAAATGAATGATGTGTTCTTCTACGTTGTTATAATTAATTGTTGAAAGTTATTTTGCTTAGTGTAAAAATTAGAAAAATGTTCATCAGATATTTCCTTGCAAACAAACTGTATTTCTTTGTTAGGTACCTACTTTGTATGCTATAATTTGATGTAGCGTTAAGCATAAGTTATTGTATAAAGTGTTGAACAAATTTTAAAAATACACAATAAAATAATATGTTTAACTATTTTTTATTATTTACTTCAATGTTTGGCTGTCTAATAACAAGCTATTTACAGTTGGCACAAACGTTTCCCGTTTCCGTAGTCCGGCGCATTGCTGAAATACCACTAAGCGGTAAACCCTTCAAATTGACTGACTTAATCCTCAGATTAAACACTGATGCAACTAGCCACGAGCGCTAGAGTAATGTTTAATAAAGCAGAACAAATTAAAGCATGTAATTATTTACTGAATATACACTTTTATAATTAGGATAGCCTCGCTTACGTTATATAGAGTAAGCAAGAATCAAACTGTACATTTGTATATTCATGAGAACGAACTTTTATTTCTTGTGCCTTTATAGATAAATCCTGTATAATAAAGCATATGAGTAATATTAATTTATCTTTCTATTTTATTATTAGTTTCTACTTAGGTCATACTGATATGGATTCCATAAGAGCTGGGGTACGCTGTCGCTATAATCACTGTGTCACCTACATTTTTAACCTAAATGTTTATCTTGCCTTAAAAAGCTCTTCTATGGAAATCTATAAAAGCGACCAGCCACTTCCATTGGCCGCTCTATCAAATAATATATATAAAGATACTTACAGATCTGTCTCCAAGATTCTTGACTCGACAATGCAAGTACGCTGGCTGGCCCACAGCGGCGGTGTACTCCCGTTTCGTGGTGTTGTCGAAGTGCGGCTGAACGACAGTCTCAGCGGTGCTATTGCTGACCGCGAAGATGCTGTCCGGGTCTGTGCTGTCAACGCCGCCAGCTGACAGACCTGTGGAGGACACAGGTTAATAAAGTTGTACCCAAAGACAAGTTCGTTTAAATTGTTCTTTCAAGTTTGATGTAATAGACCTTATGAAATAAAGGAATACGAGGAAACGTCCTTCTTACATGAAACATCATCCTTATCACAATATATGTAGTTACTAATAAATAATATTTTGTCAATTTTGTTTTATTTATTCTTTAAAAATTGAAGAAATTCTTCTGTAAATATTGTTTTAAAATTCCCAATACGTATCTCATTGTCCCTAAATAATATTGTTTCCACAAAATCCATGACTCAGCCAATATTTTGCGATAATGGTACTTACGGGTTAACTCGAACATCGAAAAATTTGTGAGGCGTAAAAATGTTTATATCTATTGAATGTTCCTGCTTCGGGTAAACCATCGGAATATTAAATATTGTGCCATATTTTGTGAACATAAATATTATTTGCCCATATCTGTGACATGAGGATAAACGACTATTTACATAGCGTCATGTGATTTTTTCCTCTTAAGAGTGAAATACTATATCGCTTGTCCCAAAGAAACTGGGTCATCTTTGAAGAAAAGGGTCAGTTTATGTAACTTATGTCTAAAACAACTCTCTATAACACAAAGAGGAATTCTGATAATGAGCAGAAAGGAAAAAATGAAGTGCCACAAAATAATGTCTAAGTATATTTTTCGCTATGTTTTTCTTTTAGTTACGACCTGAATTGGAACCTCAAAGTTCATGAAGTTACCTACAATGTCAATTCAATCAGTCTATTATAGTGAGGCAGACTAATAAAACATATTAGTTAAAAGGCGCATTATTGTATTATTGTATAGCCCTCAAAGTTCAGCAAATTTATAATCAATGTTCTGAAAATGGGTTAAAAATGTTGAACCAAAACGATGTACATCCGAATGAAGCAAGTTAAATAAAAGCTCGTAATTACGAATCCCTTTTGACCACAAAGGTAATGAAATTCAATGTAATGTATAAATACCCTGCTTTGTTATACCTTTGTTAAATACGATCAATACATGATGTGCAAAATGGATTTAAATACTTAATAAATAACGCTTTAATTAAGCACCTTAAAATATTATTAATACTAAATATGAGATTAGTTACGTTTTTACATAGAGTTCAAAATTTGCGATTATGCATCTGCTTTTGAAAGTTAACTAGGTATATATTCCTTTTTAAGTCTCATAAAAATAGCCCTCAATATTGAACTCAGATGAAATATAATTTCAAGGAAAAAAGATAAGAGCAAGAATAAAAAAGAACTTTTTTGCGCCATCATTAAAGCAAATGCGACCATTTTTGTACTAGCTGTGCGATTTTACGATGTTTGAGGGTGTGATAAACATTAAAAAGGATCAAGGTGATATTATATTGAAATTTATTACCATAGCGATAAGATACGATGAGACTTAAGTATTTTTTTCACAATGTTCTAATTAGAGAGGCCCTACAGCTCGAACAATAATTAGTCTGTTGCCGCGAGCATTGTTTTACAAATTCGAACGAGAATTAAAAGCCCAGTTTGTTTGGATTATAGATAATTCGTTGAAGTAATTAAACCTATCTTTTAATTCAAAGTTATTATACAGATACACAATTTATAATTGTGCTTCGTATATTATTTATGTGAAAGGATATCAGATTTAGTTTTCAGTAATACCAATTGTAATAAATCATCAGCGTTCTAAATTTCCACTGAATTTTTCACAACATGTTCAAATTACACAAACATGCCGTCTATCAAACCAATAATCTAATTCCTAAAAAATATACGTGAATATTTTGCGTTATTCGCACGACCGTTCGCCATCACAAATATAGTAATCATATTAGTAACGAATCCCGCACAATGGGCTCGGCAAAACTAAATACAATGAAAGCAGATTTATTAACTCGACTCATGGCTTGTTTGTCTTACAAATAAAACTTTACCGTGACGTCATTAAGATAATGGAAACCGATGACGAAGTTCGAAAGGGGTTTCCGATTGTTTTCTGCTAAGATAAATATTTGATCGATCTTTTGTTTTGACTTAACAATGTAGCAAATTTTGTGCAGATAGTCCGAAATGTTCAGTGGATCGGCAATTAAGAAATTACCGTTTAATTATCATTAAGATTGACGATAATATTTATTTCCTTCTTAATATTTAATATTTATGTGTTTTCTAGAACACTTTAAAAACTAGAAGTTTCTTTTTTAATGATTTACTTTCGATCTTAACAATAAGAAAAGTATTTAAACTAATTCATTTACACTGTTTCAAAAGGAATACCATCACGAACTGCAACAGTAAGGTTAAAATGTTCATGTATATTACATCCTTTTTCTTATCCTTTAAACGCGTCCGTAATAAATTCAGTTTTTTTATTAACAAAGCCTCAATACGCGTTAAGAAGGGCAGATGCATTATTAACCTGTTTCACTGATGGAGTCTCTCTTGTATCTTAATATGAAAATAATACAAAATTTTAAATTTATACCAGTTAGACTCAAATACGTAGTTTGAAATACCTAACAGCATATCAAGTCAGATATAACGTCCATCCCAAGAGAGAACTGGGTATAATTACATTTTACATTATCGCTTTTTATAAGCAGAACTCAGTGTTCCATGAATATTACATTTTTTCTTTTTTCTACATCACTACAGTTCTGACGCTGAATATTCCGCACTTATAGCCGAGATAAAACTCGTGTGAATGTAAGTAAAATAAAGATAATTGTAACGGGTTCAAAGAAGTTCATGTTTATTCAGCACCAAACTTCATTCTTAGTAAGATATTATATTTGTAAACGAATTTTCTTCAAATCGTCAGATTAGAAAACAAAATAACAAGTATTATCATGCTTTATCCATTTTTTTGCAATTTACTTTTCAAGTAACATAGACAAAATATTACAGAAACTACGTAGCGTGAACACTAAATCAAATTTTATTTTTAATAAATAAAAGCCTACAATTTAATTTGATAGAATTCCATTGCTTAAAAAATAAACAATCGACTATCAAAAGCATTTATTTCAAAAGCTTTATAAATGGTGAATATACGTAGAAAGAAATTCTCCGTCTCCAAAGGGGACGTTATCAACAATAGATTTCTATTAGATTCACGATTTCCACGTACTTCGTCTAAGTTCTTCGTTTTCATTTATGTGCGCTGCAGTCTTATTGTGACATCACATTATTCACGATGCATGCAGTTATTTAATGTTGTAGATTTATAGAACGGACGCACTGAGAATAAATAATGGAAATTTAATTTTATCTTTTCTAGAGCACTAGGCACGTAGGCTTGATGCATTTAAACATTTCGCTTTAAATTCCGTGTAAATCTGCAACGACTACAAACATAAATAAAATTTAAAAGCCGTTGTGTCCACGGATGTGTTAATGCGATTTCATATTATATTTCGAATGTGAAAAAGAGAGCGAAAAAATCTTTAAAAACATGTAGCTAAAATGGTGCATTCAAATATATGTTGACATTGAATATAAGAGCGTAACGTGCATGAGCATTCAACAAAAGAGCGTAAAGTTTGCAGGCTCGGATAAATATCTATCCCCTTCAACTAAACATATTTCCTTACGTGTAGCTATTTCAAAGAACGTATTCGGATCAGAACCTATGCAAGATCCAAAGGACCCTCAATCCACAAAGCTCGACGCGTATGCGATACGATAAGTCTGTCTCGGCTTAAGTCTATACTTTTCAGTATCTCGAAGGCTTGGGCTAAGCCGACTGTGTTCTTAAAACGTCACTGAAACAAGTCTTGCATAATATAAAATATAATCGTTTTCATAGTGCTAGTGTTCACTCCCTCCGTTATCAGGTTAACATTGTTATGTATGTTTTAACTATCTAGGTATACAAATATTGAAGTAAAGTTTCTAACTTTGTATAGTAGGGGATAATCTTCGAAAGTACTGATCCGATAAAAATTCTTTCACTAGCAGACAGTCACACTATTCACGAAACCATAGGCCATGTTTTTTATACGGGCTCAACTCGAGCAAAGCCGAGGAAAGCGGCTAGTTATAAACAATAAAATAAATCGATTATGTTTGCAGAAGTTTTTGTATTTTTTTTACGTAAAGACAAATACCGAAAAAGATGTGAAATCTTAACACGATTTACCTTACATTATCGGTCTCCATAATATATACATAGCTAAATGAACGCATTATAAATGTTTAAGGCATAGAGAAATATTTTTTATACTGGAAACATTCACTTGTAAGTCAGTACAGATGACCTTCAATGTCATGTCGCCGCGTTAGGCACAGCTATTGTGCGCAGGACACGTCACGGGTTAACTGCCTGGATGATCAAAGTCTGATTGTGAAGTCTTGTAATTCAGGAATCGTAAATGGAAATTGAAAAAATTAGATCACAATTATTTCGAGATAGAGATTATCCTCTGATTCTCTTATCATCTTGGTTAATGTAACATTTTTATCATAACTGCGATCTGACAGTTTTAATAAATAAAACTTAATTAGATTTCCCTCAGAAAATGATATGCGTACATGATTATAAAAGCCATATTTCGATGCTAATCTCTTTTGTGTCTCGAATTAGAAATTCAGATGGGATTATACAAAATATACATTTCATCTGTATAGGATTAGCTCTTTCATTAATTTTAAAAGTAAGCATTGACTGTTCTTAAGGCTGAATTAATATTTTCGTGATTAATTTTGACATGAATTAACTTTATATTTCTTAGTTATTATTTGTTAGGCTTATAATAATGTTTACTTGTACAAATATACGAATGAATAGATATTTGTAGTAGTATGTCGGAAGAAAAATAAAGACTACAATGCAGTGAAGTAGACATTTCATATCTTAATGCACTGGAATGAAATTCGTCTCTGGGGATAAGAGAATGCTATGAACTATGAAGCCGTAATCTAGGTTCCTGAACAAAAGATAATTGTTTATAAATTTATGAAAAAGATTAAACAAAAAGCATGACTCGAATGATGAACTCACGTTTTGCATCCATTTTTGTATTAACTTCTATAATAATATATTTTTAAAGATAATTTATAAAATTTTCCCTTACAGGAGGCGTCCATGTCATGCAATGGGAACATAATGAGCCGATGATGATGATGCAAGATACATTTTATTATTTTTTCAGACGTAAAAACAAACACTTAATCACATGTCGAGATGTATGTTCAATAACAAAACAGTACTATTGCCATCGAGGGCATTATTTGTGTCAAATATTACAATTTCCAGATACAGTATACATTTAGTGCTAATTAAAATACGGGTAATTAAATACCTATTGTTTCAGTAATGATGTCTTTCCATTTTGAAAATTCCCTTAAGAAATACGAAGCGTTCTTATAAAATTGTTTAATTTATACAGGGCTTTTATTTTTCTTGCTGCGACTCAACAGCTGTTATTATTGTTCAAAGCTCATTTAATTTTCAGAATAAATTACGTAGGTATTTTAAACACGAAATTATTTTTGGTCTTTCATTATTTAACAATTTACAATTTTAATTCTGTTTTGGACAGCAACTCATGCAATTTGTTGTGAATAAATACGAGTATATATTTTAACACTTAATAAAACCATTGTAAAATCTTACACAACTATTATTTGTTTTATTCTATGTTGTTTATAGCTACAATATTAAATTACAATACCAAATTGATATTGAACGTTTTCGTTCATGATACAAAATATGTTAATTTTCTTCAAATACTTTTAACACGATAAATCTTAAACACTTTTAGCACTTTACATTAAACCATCTAACCATTTAAAGTTATTTGAGAGTTTAATAGCCTGGTGAACTCATCATCATCATCATCATCATCAGCCCATATACGTTCCCACTGCTGGGACACGGGCCTCCTATGAGGGTACAGGCCATAATCCACCACGCTGGCCAAGTGCGGGTTGGCGGATGACACATGTCGTCGAACTTTTGATTCTTCGACATGTCGGTTTCCTCACGATGTTTTCCTTCACCGTTCGAGCAGTGGTGATGTTACAACATGCGCAGATAAATTGAAAAATCAATTTATTTCCTGCGCGCTCGCCTGGTCTCGAACCCCGGACTTATCGATTCGAAGTCCGAGGTCTCACCACTGAGCCACCACTGCTCTACTGAGCCACCACTGCTCCTGGTGAACTAGTGTTTCTAAATTATTTTCTCGAATAAGGATTTGTGGTTGGTCAAACGTATGTTGCGGTTTGGCTTGTATTTGCTGAGTTATTATTCTATTGGCTTAACGCGGTATCTGTGCTTATTCAGCTCTATAAACATCTACATTTTAAATTGGATAATGCTTTATTTAAATGGAATAAATGCGGTATTGAAAACAACTTTTTCACTTGAATATAAGGGCCCAAGAGTGTCTGATTGTGCGTAAGAATGTATTTTGTTTTAAAGAAACATACATTAGAAACAAAATACAATCCCGCCGTTCCCCCGTGTAAGATCAGATGTAATAATAAATCTTTACAACAGACGTGAAAGCAATTTGTCCTCTCGAGAGGCTGTTTTATGAAATTCCTGACTTTGACCGGTTCCAAATAGGTTTGCGATATCGAATAGCCCCCAAGGGTGAGTACCCTTCACTCGAATCGTGGACACATCATTCATCATCCTGACGGCTGCCAATAACACTTACTTTTCTCACGTAAGAAATTGCAAAATGATAGCGTGATTCCAATTTACGTTTAAGTCAGACGAATGAAAAAACTATTTGGACTAATGAGAGGTTCAAAGGCAAGACTCCTTTGATGTGCTTTTGTATTTTTGATGCAAACTACGGCATACCTACTTGAAAGATGATTTTGAACCGGTGGTTGAAAATTTAATCCGGCAAGATTAAACAGACAAAAATTATAGACGTCATATTCATTGCTTACTCCTATATATAGATAGTGACCTAATTTAATGTTATAGGATTCCTCAGATATTGTCTAATACATATAAACATTTTTATGATAGCAGGATTATTAGTTTGGCATGTAAGCGAAATATATGTGATAAAATTAAGGATTTTTTAAGAAGCTTGCATATTAAATCAACGTGTACACTGTCTATAATACGTAACGTATTCATTTGTTAATGAAGCTCTTCTAACGGAGCATGAATATCTCGAGATTCAACGTATAATTCCTCATTGAACCGACTATTTCAGACCGAGAAAATCTTAAAGAAATACTTTTATTTCTGGATAAAATTTCGCAGTTCCGAATTCCCATAATGCAATCAATATTTATTACATTATTCAGATGAGACGTCAGCATCGCGACATCAAGGCTTGCTCTAGTTTTCATTCTATTATTCGCTCCTATAGATATTTACAGTCCAATAAAAGGCCCGTCATTTTTTCCACCATCTACGATGCTCGTAAAATCACTTTATAGATTTTTTTATGAATAAGACTTTGGTGTTTTTAAGTGATTTATTACTTGATATTCGCGGATATATTGGAAGACAGAAAGGGAATCCTCGAAAACAGAAAACATTGTTATTATCTTATTTGTTAGGCTTACATCATAATCTTATTTGATATGAATTGTTTCAAAAATATTCTATAATGTCATTTTAGATTTCAATACATGAAATTCATTTGTGAAAAATCACTTCATAATTTTCCTTTTAATACTGTACGAAAATGAATTGAGATTTTGATTTTGTTTCTGAATGCTAAACATATTTTTCGACATTTTCAATGTTCATTATTCAGTATTAATTATTAAAATAATTCATAATATTAGATAATTATCTTGTCTCTCAAATATTTTTTCAATACGAATGGAACAAAACCTGGCCTGTATAAATAATATATATAATAATATCTTTCCATTATAGATATTAATGTGTATTTCAATAATAATTTTACCTACAAAGATTGAAAAAGGTCCAGCAAAGGAAAGACCGAGCTTGTATCACGCCTCATGTTTAATTAATGTTTCTTATATTAAGCATGGATTAGTTTTTAATACATTGCTTAAATATATACACTCTCACAACGTTAACGAATAACTTTTATGATATTTTGAGCAAATATACGCGCAATATAGGTTACAAAATTGTATGTCAACATGCAAAGTTTGGAGTTTGAAAAGCTTGTATACCATACACTGAACCATCTTTATAACAGTGAATTTCTAATGTGAAATAATTTCAATTATCACACACCAACAATTTAATAGGTTCACTTTGCCATAAACACATCACTATAGCGTTAATTGTGTAGTCGTGTCAACAAATAATAACAAGCTACTAGTTAGTCAAGGTAAATAATACTGGGATTCCGTAATTGGCATAGTAAACGTAAGCATGAAAAGCCAATCAGCTGTACTTGCGATCAAATCTTGTTAATACTGAATCACGCCAACCATTTCGATACGGAATGTCTCTCGCGTACAAATTTTATAATTGAACCGAATTCGTAGGTCGGTTTTACGTTCGTATTGTTACATAACTCGGGCGCTAAATGAATTTTCAGTTAATTCACGCGCTGTTTTTTTTTGTGTTTATTAGATTGTGATGCAGTGATGTAATTCGATTTTATGGTGTGCGATAGGTATATGTTTTTTGCTAGATATTATGCTATCAAAGTTTGCTATGAATACGAAAATATAAATATTGTTTTCCATGGAAAGGTATTTTCCTCTTTAATTAAGTTGCTTAAGTATAACTAACAGTAGGTATATTATTGTTTGGGAATTTTCATTATACCGATTAAATAACATTAATTATAAATTCTTGTTTTACTTACAATACACAATAAGCTAAAAATACTTTCCTTAGTGGGTTATTGAATAAAGTTTAGTTTTGACTTTCAGGCAAAAGATTGGAAACCGTTTTATTCGGCTCTATCGATTCAAAGTCTAGCAAGTTACGCAAGATCCTAAATCGAGGTTTATAGTAACAGTGTCATAAAATCAGACAAGTTTTATGTGAGCTAGCCAAAACGGTTAGTTTATATCTTTTAACACTTAAAAAAGGATTTAATTCGTATTGTATATCGTCGATTATTTTCTAAAGAATAATTAATTGGCTGTTGTTTATAAAATATACATCAAAAATACAATTGATATAATATTATAAGTGGAACAGAACATAATGTTCGAAAGGTATGAAACCGACAATTTTTATAATAACAAGTAGGTAGGAACATTCTAAAAAAGCTGTCGTTACAAAGCAAAATGCTTGGACATAATGACTCAAATATTGAACCATTGAAAATATATCCAAATTGAAGGCAGCTTTCAAAAAGCTAAAAATAAAATAAAATCCAATAAAAAAGGAATATTGATAATATTTTCCTTATCTACGTCTCACTAAAACATTCTCAATAAGAGCTGTCCCAGTTTTACAGGGAGATTTTCAAGGAGCCAATAATTATATTCTTTGTGTTAAAATTAGGGTACTTTCATATGCTATAAGAACATTGATGTCGATCAAAAGAAACGCTATAGCGTACTTAAAATAAAAACGTATGAAAGAACATAACGGTAAAAAAAATATCCATTCAAACTGATGAATGTTAACAACCCTGTCTTGAACTGGAGAGATTCATTATTTTAACAACCTGAAAGAACCGAAGTCATGAATACAAAAATGACTTAACCTTTTGGCTACATACCAGAGAACTCGGCGATTTTTTATTAACTCTGCTAAAAGTATAAAGTATTGCATTACAGTATGTAAATCACATTCAAATTTGCAATCTCAGTTGTTAGTCGCTGTTTCTGCATCTGTTAACGTTTCGGGAACTGAAATACATATAATTTGCATTCATATTGTGAAGGAAGAACCTGGAGCTCGCAGAATGTGGTAATACAATTACCTATGCACTTGCTTTAGTTGTGAATGTGGGGGCATCAATTTAGAAATACAATAGAGTGCTTTCACGGTACGTGGACATTGCCATTAAATTCAATTTTAGCTTGTAGAGGGTAGTCGAAAAGCATTTCAGTCTAGTATACTGTTGTTAGTCCGTGAGAACTATCTATTAACTATTTGATTCTCCATATTATATAGTTTACTATTGCTCCATTATATTCCTCTACACGTGGTTTAAAGTTATCGTGTAATATTAAGTTTTAATAAAATAAGTTATTTAGTCACTAGAAGAGCAGGAATAAGTGACATATCACACTAGCGGATTGCGAGCGGTTTCAAAGCGGAGCGGGTGCGCAACGAATACGTTGCGGTTGCGCAGCGAATTCGTTGCGGACGCGTGGCAGATGCGCAACGTTTACGTCGCAGTCATGTACACTCATTAACAAAATGGAATCCGTGCTGGTTGTTACTTATAACTTGTGATAGTATAATAATTATGAGATCATTATTTTTTACGAGTTTCATAACATGTTAATGTTTAGGGTATTGTTTTATCTATTAAATCTTGGTCGAAATGCAATCAGATAACTTAATTGCTCATTAAGAAAGTTCATTAGTGAAATAAATGTTAAAGCTCCTTAACTAAAACAGGGCTATCTTATTATTAGATAAATAGCAGTGAATAGAAAATTTTATCAAGCAACCAGCAACTCACTATCACTTTGCTCATAATTAGGTTCACAAAATCTCTTTATAACATACGTTGCTATGGGAGAGATTATACTGGTCAGTCGTTACATACTTTTGGAATGTATGGTACATTCTAAAAGTCCTAGTAATTCAATTTTATAGCACCTTTTTTTAACAACTCCAGTTGTTATTACATCTTTAGTTAACTGTTAAGTAAGTGCATTTCCACAGTACGGTTAAAAAATTGAGTGCTACAGAAACGATGGAAATATTGAATGGAAGTTAGGCAAGGCGGAAGGGCTGGCTTTTGTGCGAGAGTATACAAAATGACGCGTCCGCAACGAATTCGCTGCGCAACCGCGGCGTGTTCGTTGCGCGCCCGCAACGTATTCGTTGCGCACCCGCTCCGCTTTGAAACCGCTCGCAATCCGCTAGTGTGATATGGCACTAAATAACTGCTGTTATAACAAATTCTCTGACTGAAAGAAGTTATTATGCTAGTTGTAGTGAAGATTTCCTTTTCCAATCTATGTTGGAATTTATTATCTGTGAGAGTAAAGATGGTGAGAAAAACAGATTCAATGCTAAAAATAGGTTACCAATGATTGAATGGAAATTTTATATTAAAAAGATATTTTTATTGAAGCTATGATTTCTTCACGGGAATGTTGTAATAGAAGAAATCAAAAAGCCTTCTGACTTATTTTAAATACACAAACAAAATATATTTGATAAAATGTCTTATGAGCTTTCAAGTCTCATCCTCCAAACAAAAAATAGGGCTAGGTTCATAAAGCTGACTTCAACACATTATATTATTATTTAATTAATTTTTTAACACAATCCTAATTAAACAATTTCATATAACAATTTCGCATCACATTGATTGTAAGTACTTAATATTTTACTATACGTAACTACCTACTTAATATTTATCTGCCAATTGTAAGGAAAAACTCAAACTAATCAACGTTATTTCGTAATTATGATTCAATGATATTTATAGAAACCGCCTAGTAAAGGTAACAAGTTGGATTATATCCCCTTCTAGGGTGATCGATCATGCCACTACGCCATACGGAAATTGTATTAGGCACACCTTATGTCTGAGCTCCGAGCGTACATACATAGTATAAAGAGAGAAGTAGGCCAACTCCCGGGCCCCGGCGTTTAGGAGCGCACGGTATCTAAACTTGCGAGGCACAGGAATATTTAAATCATTGTATAAACAAATCGCTGACAGCAACGGCGTGGCCCTCACGAGACCTCGACCGGTACCAGAGTAGGAGTAGGAGTAGGTACCAATGTCTCTGACTCTGTGCGTACATATGGGCGACGTGGAGCACTTACCACCAGGTGACGCGTCTGCTCTGTTGCCCCCTATTGCATAAAAAAAAATGTTACACTAAATTTTTTTCCAACCCCGATAAAGAAGTTTCACTTCAAAAAAGGAACCGAGCAGTGTTGTGTGCGTGCGTACGTACATGAACGGGGGGCGTGGCCACTCCGCGTACATACAATCGTCGCGATGTGCCTTTGTTCGGAGATAACATACTACTCTCTCTATACTATGGTACATATGCAGAGTTGGATGTATCATTTCATTAAACGCAGATAGTAAAACCATTGCGATGGATTCAGTTCATCCTTTCATTAGTCAGTTTGATGTATCGATGTGTGATGATTCATAATGTCATTGTGAATCATCATACATGTTCAATCCGTTAATATTGATAGATATTATGATTTAGTTCCGTCATTTATAGGTTAAGTTTTATTATAGATGAGATATTATAGATAGAAGTGGTTGGGGCCTTAAATAAATAAAAGAAGAAGGACATTTTAGCATAAGGTTATGATTATAATTTTAATGGTGTGTAGGTATTGTGTTTCTTTTTATTTTTACTTTATATTAGCTTCACCTGTATGTTTGTATGTTTGTAACCGACTTCTTTGGGCGCGATTTTGACCCACTTTAAACGGCCAGATTTCGTTCAAACTTTGTAGATTTATTGAGGACCGATGACAATACACTAATTTGATAAAAAATTTCTATTTTTTAGTTCGGTTTTCTATAAAAAGCGTGTTTTTTAGTTTTTTTAAACTATTATTTTATTCTTGGCAAAGGATGTGAATACAGCGCATCCCATACGTGACTAAAAGAGATACAGAGTTTCAGAGGTCGTTAAATTTGCAAGAAAGGGATTCACGAGTTCTGAAATTTGGTCGTTAATCGAAAAAATAAAGCACATTATTTGTTCATATTTGCACATTTTTTCTTCATTTTTTTGACATTTTTCATTTTACTAACCTTACATTATAAAAAGATATAAAGATATCCGGTGTAAATGCTTTTAAATTATCCTTATATAAAAAGTTTTGGATATTACCTACTTGTATGTCCCATTCAATTTGTTCTGAAACTCTCTGATCATGTTATAAATAGCCTCGATTGAAAGGGTGTTTACATATTCGATGTTCCTTACCTTTCATAAATATTTTAAAAGCTCTATTGTTTTATTTCGTCTGTAATAATTAATTGTAGATTGTTAGAGGAAAAGTTATATATCTTCTTTATCTTTATTTTCATCATGTCATAAACACACAAAGTCTTTGACTATATTTAACATTAAGCCTAACATTTCTGACCACAACCTTATCTTTATACGATTTAACCAATTCTCACCAACTTACAATAATTTAATGTTAATGTATTTTTACTGGCGCTTGTAAGTTACAAGTCAAACATTACGTAATGGAAAGCTATTTGGCACCGACATCTTTCAATGCGTTCAAAGTAAATAAATGAAGTGGAACACAGTAATCAGCCTTATTGGACTAAAATGTAAATGTGTTGAGAAAGTCGACGTCTCAGCGTTCCGAGTTCATTCAGACCAAAGCTTCGGATCTATATGAAGTACCAGAGGCGAATTGTTTTCGCGTATATGAAATTTAGATAAGAGCTTATTAAAATAAACCGTGGGAAAGACTTTTTCACCTACTATCTGAATTTTCGCTTCTATTTTGTGTATCTACCGCCAGTTTTATGTTTAATAATTTTACAACGTACAATGCTTTGGCAAAACCGTCGAATACGACACGAATGTTGCTTCCTTCTTCCAATTTTTTAAAGGAGAATAATCATCATACAATAACAAATATGAAACAATGCCAAAATATCCATGAGTCAAAGTTTTTTATACAGAGCTTATTGTACTGAGCTTTTAGTTTTAGTTCAGGATCCATCGCCCATTTTTGCAAGTGATTACTATCAAGCTAATTTTCCGTGAGTAGCTTTATTTTGATGAAACGACCAATAATTTCATGTACGAAACTCTCGATTGTGGTAGCTAACAGAGGTAACTAGGATAAAATTTTTTGATTTGATGGTGCTCAAATATTTATTACGCAATTTGTAGGACAATATGTCTGTTGAATTATATAAATATTAACTAAGTGAAAACAAAAAAATCAGCTGGTTAGTAATCATTTATGATGACCTCGTATCGATACACATTGGAAAGAGGGGACTCTTTGATCAAACCATAGATTTTGTAGGACAAATATTTTTTCGAATAATTTAGATAATTATCTTGAGATTGAACAAAAAAAAATTCAGTTTTAGTAATAAATATTTGAGAACCATCAAATCAAAAAATTGTATCCTTCTTACCTCTGTTAGCTACCACAATCAAGAGTTTCGTACATGAAATTATTGGTCGTTTCATCAAAATAAAGCTACTCACGGAAAATTAGCTTGATAGTAATCACTTGCAAAAATGGGCGATGGATCCTGAACTATTTCATTATTACATAAATAAAGAAGAGCTTTAGAACATAAAACTATTTTAATACCTAATTAAAATTGTTTATGAGATTTAAAAGCGCCATCTAAATTATTTTGAGATATGTACCTAAAAAAAGGACATGAAAAAAACAATAGCAAAAGGGGAGGAGGTACATAATTTTATATTCAAGACAACTCGGTTTATTTATTTCTTGCGTTTAAAACAAGCTTTGAAGAAGAATTTAAATTGATTCTTTTATACTGGGCGAGGAAATTCTTTGTTCCAGTGTTGTTCTTTGAGATTGCTGTTTATAAATAATCGAGTGTGTTTACTTATCCGATACGAAGCATAATATTTATAAATTGTAAGGCTATGGTAAACTATGAAGAATCATATTATTAAACTTACTGGATATATACGTATCAGATATACGTATCAAATTTCATACAGATTCAGTCAGTTGTTTGCCATATATAGTATCAAACATCCATACATAATTACTTTCGCCTCAATAATATTAGTAGATAGGATATGATTAGTAGGAAGCTTTTTATATTAACTTCTAATTTGATAGAGCTAATCTTTTCCTTGGTGTCGCATAAAGCTTGTTACGGTCACATAATATGTCGAATGTATATTCGAATATACGTTCAAAGAAGTCTTTAGTGGGATGGGTCGAAAGTGGATTACACGGTTAGCAATTAGCATACGAGTGTATGACGTCACCGATGTCATACTTCAGGCCTAGCCTTTGAGTACCTGTATTAATCAATTTGCACCGTTGCAAATTCAGTCCAAGTAAGGGAATAGTTTGATACCTGCATAAATATCATAAATATCAGATTAAACAGTATGAGTTATACATACTTCTTAACTGTTAACGATCGAAAAAAATAATAATTCAAAAATAGGGCAAGAATTAGAATTCTTTTACTGAGCCGAAAATATATTATTTACTGAACGCCTATTTTCATTTAATATCCTCTGAAATGTTCGGAGATCCTATCTATTATTCATTAAAGAAGATCGACTTTATTATTAACATTCTTCACAGCACTGTTGTTAAGTATATCTATAAACATGTTTAATGAATCTTATATTCAATGAAACAATAAAATTAATGCAATCTAACACACACTACACACTATAATAGGCGTTTGTATACACGCGAGAGGGAATCAAGTAGTAATTGCTGTTAGGGATATATTCCTTTTTCCTTCACTGAATCCATCTCTGAGAGTTGTAATTAGTATGCAAAGTGGGGAAACCGGTGACAATCTATACATAGACTATATATAGGTAAGTATCTATAGCTTTCTCCTCAAGGTAACTTCCCTCAAAGGCTTTTAGAACCGGACTTTTTCGCAGCCGAGTTTATTTAGGTAGTCCTATAGTTTATTAAACACTGAATTGGTTTTTCTTTTAGCTAGATTAAAGGAAATTTGTTTGATTAAAATCCATTCCTGGTATGAAATGAGGCGAGCTGAGATACGAAGCGACTAACCTTGGAAACTTTATTTTAAATTCACACCGATTTTATTATTAAAATGTTTATGTCATCATTTTTGTTACATTTGTTCTTGCCTTTGTCTTGCGTGTATATGTGTGTATTTAAAATATTTTTTTTAATAAACAAGGGTTAAATGTATTTTAAAATTTTCAACATAAAGACATTTTTAAATTACGAAAAATGAAAAACTGCTTGATTCTTTTCGCTTTCAAACTCCACAATCCGTCATTCTTTATGTAGATATAATCTTAAATATTAAATATTATTAAGAATTAAGAGCTTCCATTCATTCTATTTTATGCTTAAATTTAAAAAAATGCTATTAATATAATTATTGAACTAAGCTTGAAAAAATATGTAATATCCATACGAATTAAGAACGATCATGTTGGGTAAATTCCTGTAATCTATGATATTTTAGTAATCATAATCTCCGAAATATAATATTATATACCAGATAAAAGTTTATTAATCGCAGAAAAAAATATAAATGGATATGGTATCACAATGAATGCTTAGAAATAATTTCATTCAATTGAAATGTAGTATTTTATGACAATGAAAATACGATATTTCTATTTGCGCTATGTTACGGGACAGATGATATAACAATTGTATAAAACTTTTGTAGCGCTGTAGAAAAACTTGGCATCGTTAAATTATTACTGTGTGAACATTCAGGTTTCTTTGTACCAAAACTAGGCTGCGACCTAATGACCAACGTTGGCATTTCAACACCTCTTCGTAGAACTGCTAAAGAATTTTATTTTATTGTGATTTCTATGCTTACGAGCAAAAATAGGTTTTGTATCGCGGAATTATTTTCGTATTAAAGAAAAATTAACCATAGCCTATTTTGTGCGAGATTTCTTCGCCTATTTTAGAATAATGATCATTATTTCAATGTTCTTTGTTGATCTTCAATGTTGTCTTTTGTGATATAAAATTAAAAGTGTGGTTAAAATACAGAGACGGTGATTGTGGCTGTTGAATATTAAGGGTATAATTTAAAGAACTTTGCGTATAAATGCTATCTAGGTATACAAAGAAATAAACAAGTTTTAATAAAAGAGAAATTTGTCTTTATATACCAATATTGAGTACGTACCAAAAAATAAACTATGCAAAAACTGTGACGAGCACCAACCATTATACGTCATTATTCGTCATTTGTAACGTACGAAAACCTCCATGAAACTTAACATCTGTTCGCAATATCCAACTTTATTACAATTTTGTTTCTTTCATGCATGAAACATGTTTCAATAAATGTTTTTATGATAAATGGTTCTTTTCGACATTACCTACACAGGTAAATTGTATGTGATCGATGACATTCATACAATTAATAATTATAAGGGAGATTAATTAATAAGATAAGGAATACGTCTGATTACTTTTATGGAAAAAACATATGTATAAATCTATTCTTGCTTACTTCAATATTATTCTATTATAAAGACAGGTATTACAAAATGTTACAATAGAGACAAATCTATACAGAGGACTCAATAAAATTTCGATTTAATTTAGATTGGAATTACATGTAATAAGTCATTTTGTTAATCGGCATTTGGTCAAAAATTAATTAATATCCACCACAGTTTCATTTACATATTACCAATAAATATGTGTAAGAGCGTTTAATCTGTTGTGATATCGAAATATGTTTTCCTATTTAATTTTGTAATTAATATTCTTGCTTGACCATCGATTAAATTTTCTATTTCTCATTGTTATCCCATTAAGGAAGCTGCCTTTGAAGTGGACTTCTTTTATTTGACTTTTAACCTTTTGTTGAATATTCTTCATAATCGAAAATGGGCATAATCTGTTTAAACGGGAATTCCTAAATTAGAGAAAAGCAAATTAAACTTCTGGAAAAACGATTTTCCCCTTGTTTAAGCCGACATCAGATAAGAGCGAATAGACAAAATATGAATTAATCGTAACTCAAAAATCTGTTCCTTTATAACAAGAAGACAGTAGTTATCCGAAACGAGTTTTATACGAAGTAATTTCCAGGAAAATTGAAAGGATACAAATTATTCCAATCCAGAGCACTAAGGGTATGAAATAAGGTAATAATTCTGTATTAATATTAAAAAGATTAGTTTCTGGAATTTTACCGTGTAACTAACTGATATTTAAATCTAATTATATACCTAACTTGATATATTTTATATTATGATAGTCACTGCGAAAATAATAAAATTGTTTGCAACCATTAAAAACCGTAAAATGTATGGTTTCATATTAATCCATAATATGATTTTTATAACAATGATTGATTTAAATCATTGTAATATTATAAAAATTTTACGTGTGTTTCGTAACAAAATAAACGTTTAGGACCACGTCATATTATGTACGTCAACTTAATTAAGTATGATTTCGTATTGGGTGATAATAATATTATGTATGTGTATTGTGTAGGCGTATCATGGGTGGAACATCGTAGGTATGATAAAATAATTGCATTGCCAAAGGTTAGTAAACTAAACAGAATATTTAACGAACTTCCCTACTTTGCAAAGGGATTGTTAAAATACAGACTACCAATTAAAAACTGAAAACAGCTTCAGTCTTTTACATATAACATAATATAATATAAAATAGATTTATCTGTAATAATTTGATTCATTGTTAAGAAAGTAAAAAATTAGGGTATGGTACCAGTAACCACTCTCTTCGTAAGTTCATCGAAATTTCGATATGAATATTTACTTTTGAAAGTCTTTAATTCCTAAAAAAACAATATTATATAGAGTAATTTGCCACCTTACTAAATTACATACTAAATAGTCCATTGAATGAGTCCCTCCAAGAGGGGTCTAGAGTGCGTGAGTTAGTAACGTAAGATGTGTCTTCGGAAACATGTCAAGAGTCCCTAGGTAATAAACATACTAAAACCCCGGGACACTAGGAGGAGCCCCGGAGTGGGGGGAGGGGGGAAATGGGTCCATTTTTTCATTTTTCACTTAAATCTCAAAAACGGTACATGTTAGAGAAAAACTTTCAAGAAAAAGTTGAAAGGCCATAAAATTATCTACAAGTTGTAGCTAGATCATTTTTTCCTATATCCTACCGTTTCTGAGTTATACGCAGTAAAAAATGATTTTGGCTCAAACAATTTCCCCATATTACACATCAATCGATCAAAAAATATTTCTTTCTTCCAAAAAACTCAAATGTGCAACTTGTGACCGGTACTGATAGATTGCTCTTAATTAGGTCTATAATTGGTAAAATAAACACATTCCTCCATGGAAGCCTTTAGGAGGAATCGATTGTCAAAATATTATATTAAGGCAGTTTGAGTTACTGAACTTGATCTTTTTATTTTTTTCTTCCAAAAAACTCAAAAGTGCAACTTGTGACCGGTACAGATAGATTGCTCATAATTAGGTCTATCATTGATAAAAATACCAGATTCCACCACGGAGGCGTTTACGGAGAATTGAATTATACTCTCTCCTTGTCTGAGACGGTTTTTACTATGGTAGTCTACGGTTTCATGCTAGTAGCCATCACAATGTATCCAAGCTAAAAAAAAAAACAAAAACACGACAATATCCGGAACGCAACTGTCAAACTTCATTACGTTTTTTTGTGCGCAAGCCATCACAGTAAAATTTTGTTTATTTTTATAAAAATGAAAATTTCATTTAAAAACAAGTGTATTAATTACTAATACTAAGTTTTAATATCATGTTCCACTGTAAATTGAATAAATCAAGTGCTACAAGCTTATAAATGCAAAGGAAATCTTACAATGACGAGTGCATTAAAGGTACATAAATGGATTGAATTCTTACTAACGTTCAAGGGGTAAGTGATACATAGCATAAAAGTTTTTTGGTAGTCAAACGAAGATATTAACGTCGTTTTACCAAAGAATATCATTAAATATCGCGTATGTACCGGTTTAGAGGTTATGTTTATGTTATGTTTATGCATTGCAACCTGTTTGTACATGTCAACATGACATGAGTGTTTTTCTGAACGAAAAAGCGGGTTTTTTGTTAGGTTCGTTATATTCGTACACTAGTCATTTCCGTTTCCTGAAAAAACTTTCTCATTGTACCTACGGATCGCGCGTGTTTTATCTCTCTTGTGTTTGCGTTGCAAAAATCACTGTCTTAAAATAATTGTGAAGTGAAAATGGGGAAAAGAAAAAGATCAGATTCCTATTCCCAAGAAGATTTGTGGAAGAAATTAAAAAAACTGGAAAGAAAATTGAAGAAATGTGAAGGCAGAACTGATAGAGATAGAGAGTCAAGTCCAGGGACTCCTCCTCCTCCTCCTGTTGAATGCACTGAAGACTTGACAGGTAATATTGTTAACCCAAATCTTACCTACTTCAAACGACTGGATGACTGTGGTAGATTTAGTACCTATTAAACTAGTGTACAGGCCCAATACTAATTTTTGACTTAGCGCTACCACTAGCAGGTAGACAATGTCAGTTATATATTATATACATTTCAGCGCTATCACCTAGCGGATAGACAGTGTCAGATATATACATTTCAGCGCTATCACTTAGCGGATAGACATTTTATTCTTACTTTCTAGTGCTATCACTTGTGGATAGACAGTTACAACCACAGCCTGACAGAAATGTTTGTTCCCTAAATAAATAAAATCATATAGTAGTATGAGAAATGAATAACATTTTGTTTTATATTATTTACAGTCGAAGATATCCCAGAGGAGCTTCTGTTAGCCCTGGGCAAGGAAGGTGAGAAGGAAAACATTGTTGGTGGGGAGATACAGCAGCAGCTGACAGAACGATGGACAAACATCATTCATCAGGGACTTGGAAAAGAAGCCAGAGAAAATTTAACAAAGAAATACCCCTCACCAATAAATTTTATGGCAGCTGTACCGCCTGTCTTGAATGAAGAGATAGCAGCGGCTATGAATGAAGCCAGTAAGAAGCGAGACAAACGAATAGTTTTCCGTCAGGCGTTAATAGGTAAAATGATGGTCGCATTAGGTAAGGCACTTACCTGTGTCCTTAAGGGTAATATAAATACCAAAGAAATTGTAGAACAACTGAATGACTCCGCAAAACTAGCCGCAGAAGTTCTCCACCAAGACTCCGAATCGAGAAAATTTTTTGCTCTTGCGGGAACAAGTCCAGTTATAAAGGAAGCAGTCAAAAAGGTAAAAACAGACGAATACCTTTTTGGTAAAAACTGTGGGGAACTTATTAAAGCGGCCCAGAGCATTCAAAAAACAGGCTCCCAAATTAAAAGACCTATAAGACAGGAAAACTGGAAGAGCCCGCTGCAACACCATTCTCAACCCCGCAGCGGGCAAGCACATCATCAACCTCGCAGCGTGCCAGCCAAGCAAATTCAGACTCCCCAGCAAGCCCAGGGAAAGAGGCCTCAACAACAGCGGAAGAGACCTCAAGCCCAGTGCCCCAGTCGACAACCCCAAAACAAATATCGCAGATACTAGAGGTACATGCCGGTAAATTGAAATTTTTTTCTCATAACTGGTTAAAAATAACTAATGACCCGGTAATCTTACAATGGGTTCAGGGATACAATATCCCATTTAATTTTATCCCTCCAGAGCATACAGGACCCCATCAGTCTTGGTCTAACAAAGAAAAAGAAATTATTGAATGGGAAATTGAAAAATTAATAAATTTGGGTGCTGTATCTCAATGTGAATATATAGTGGGCCAGTTTATATCACCAATATTTGTAATTCCAAAACCAAATGGTACATTCAGGTTTATATTGAATTTAAAAGAATTAAATCAATACATTGATACATGTCATTTCAAATTAGAAGACATGAGAACAGCATGTAAATTAATTACTCAAGACTGGTATATGGCAAAATTAGATTTGAAAGATGCATACTTTAGTGTGGCTATTTCAAATGAATCAAAAAAGTTTTTGAGGTTTAAATTTGACAATAAGTTGTATGAATTTAACTGCTTACCTTTTGGTTTATGCACAGCCCCTTTTGTATTCACAAAACTTATGAAACCAATATGTACCTACCTTAGAAATAAAAATATTGTCCTGACATCTTACTTAGACGATATAATATATTTTAACTCATCAAAAGAACAATGTAGGAAGGATATAGAGATTTCGTGCACTTTGTTTCAAGATCTAGGTTTTATTATTAACCTTGAAAAGAGTATTTTCACACCTAAAAAGACTTGTACTTACCTGGGCCTAATTATAGATTCAAGATCAATGTCCTTATCAGTACCTCTAGAAAAACAATTATCTATAATAGAAAAAGTTAATTATTTCAAGAAAATTAAGTCTTGTAAAATAAGGGAATTTTCTCAACTGCTAGGAAAATTAACTTCAGTTTGTCCAGCTATACCTTATTCATGGGTATATACAAAACTTCTAGAAAGGGAGAGATATCTTGCTTTAATTAAAAAGGATAACAATTATGATGAAAAAATGGAATTATCAAAAATAGTTACTTCCGAATTAGAATGGTGGACAAAGAACATAGATAGGTCTAACCCGATTCAAAATTATAATTTTTCTCTAGAAATTCAGACAGATGCCTCAACCACTGGCTGGGGAGCAGCTTGTGGTATAGAGCGAGCTTCAGGTTCATGGTCTTCCACTGAGAGGAAAAACCATATCAATTTCTTAGAAATTAAGGCAGCTTATCTAGGACTTCAATCTTTTACAAAAGACCTAAGTCATTGTGAAATCTTACTCAGAGTGGATAACACAACAGCAGTAGCATATATTAACAAAATGGGTGGTGTTCAATTTCCTCATTTAAATGAAATGGCTAGGATTTTTTGGCAATATTGCGAGAGAAAAAATATCTGGGTGTATGCGTCATACATAAATTCAAAAGATAATTTTGAAGCTGACTTTGAATCAAGGAAAATAAACATAGAATGGGAACTTTCAAATACTGCCTATGATGAAATTGTACAACAATTTGGCTGCCCAGAAATTGATTTATTTGCCTCTAGAATCAATAACAAATGTAAGAAGTTTATCTCATGGAAACAAGATCCTGAAGCGTTTGCTGTAGATGCATTTACTGTTAAATGGAGTAAATATTTTTTTTATGCATTTCCTCCTTTCTCATTAGTTTTAAAATGCATTAGAAAAATACAATGTGATAAAGCAGAAGGTATCTTGGTATTTCCTTTATGGAAATCCCAAGCCTGGTTTCCCACATTACAGACTCTTCTAGTTGGAAAAATGTTAATTTTCGAACCCAATCCAAATTTATTATCTTCTCCTTACAGAGAAACACACCCCCTTCATCAACAACTTACCCTGGCTGCAGGGCTGCTGTCAGCGAGGCGTTCGTGAGACGGGGCACTCCAAACTCAGCCTTAGGAATTATGTTAAATTCACTATCTAGCAATACTATCAAACAATATGATAGCTCTCTTAAATTATGGTGGAGTTTTTGTAATAGGTTTAAATTAGATCCTTTTCAAACTTCAGTCCCATTTATTTTAAATTTTTTAAGTGAACGTTTTAACTCAGGTGCCTCATATGGTACCCTTAATACCATTAGATCAGCTATTGTATTAATAATGGGACCGAAAGTTAGTGCAGATGATAGAATAAAAAGATTCTTAAAAGGTGTGTTTAAAATGAAACCACCTAAACCAAAATATAATATGACTTGGGACCCAGGCTTAGTATTAGAATATATAGGTAAAAATTATACGAATAATAATTTGGATTTACAAAGGGCTACTAAAAAACTTGTTATAATGTTAGCTCTTACTACGGGACATAGGGTTCAAACACTGTCCCTAATAAAAGTATCAAATATTAAATTTACACAAAGCGGAGTTCAAATTAAAATCCCAGACATTATAAAAACGTCAAATAAAAATTCATTTCAACCAATCTTACATTTGCAGTCGTTTACAGAAAAAGAAATCTGCCCTGTAGAAATTATAAAAATTTATTTAAAAGCCACAGAAAAATTAAGGCAAAACATAGATCACCTGATTTTAACATTTAAAAAACCATATAAGAAGGCTTCATCTCAAACAATAAGTCGTTGGATAAAATCCGTATTGTGTGAATCTGGGATAGATGTGTCTGTTTTTTCTGCCCATAGTACCAGACACGCGACTACGTCGGCAGCAAACAGGGCGGGTCTTAGCATAGACCTTATCCGTAAGACTGCTGGCTGGTCTAGAGGTTCTTCTGTATTTGCTAGGTTTTACAATAGGCCTATAATAGAAGATCCTTTATCCTTCTCTGATACTATTTGTAATCTGAGTACAAATATTTAAGAAAAACTTGTCTCTAGTTATAAGAATATTTGTAATATTTTGAAATAAATAAAAAATTCATTTGATTTATTATAAATGGTTTCATTCACAACTCATGAATCTTTAAACATCTACCATAGTAAAAACCGTCTCAGACAAGGAGAGAGTATAATTAAATGGTTAAACGAACTTACCTGTAAGTGAAGTTCTACCATAATTATACGAAGCTCCTTGTCTGAGACGGTACCTGTTCCCACCCTACCCACCTCTGACCAAGTCTGAGTTGTTCATGAAACTTCTTGCTTTAAAAGTAATGAAGTTTGACAGTTGCGTTCCGGATATTGTCGTGTTTTTGTTTTTTTTTTTAGCTTGGATACATTGTGATGGCTACTAGCATGAAACCGTAGACTACCATAGTAAAAACCGTCTCAGACAAGGAGCTTCGTATAATTATGGTAGAACTTCACTTACAGGTAAGTTCGTTTAACCATTTAATTTTATCAGGGTAGTTACGATACTTGAACTTTTTATTTTTTTTCTTCCAAAAAACTCAAAAGTGCAACTTGTGACCAGTACTGATAGATTGCTCATAATTAGGTCTATCATTGATAAAAAAACCAGATTCCACCATGGAGGCGTTAAGGAGGTATTGAATTTTATTAGGGTAGTTACGATACTTGAACTTTTTAACTAACTACCCTAATAAAATTCAATTCCCCGTAAACGCCTCCATGGTGGAATCTGGTATTTTTATCAATGATAGACCTAATTATGAGCAATCTATCGGTACTGGTCACAAGTTGCACTTTTGAGTTTTTTGGAAGAAAAAAAATAAAAAGTTCAAGTATCGTAACGACCCTAATAAAATTCAATTCCCCGTAAATGCCTCCGTGGTGGAATCTAGTATTTTTATCAATGATAGACCTAATTATGAGCAATCTATCTGTACCGGTCACAAGTTGCACTTTTGAGTTTTTTGGAAGAAAAAAATAAAAAGATCAAGTTCAGTAACTCAAACTACCCTAATATAATATTTTGACAATCGATTCCTCCTAAAGGCTTCCATGCAGGAATGTGTTTATTTAACCAATTATAGACCGAATTAAGAGCAATCTATCAGTACCGGTCACAAGTTGCACTTTTGAGTTTTTTGGAAGAAAAAAATAAAAAGATCAAGTTCAGTAACTCAAACTACCCTAATATAATATTTTGGCAATCGATTCCTCCTAAAGGCTTCCATGGAGGAATGTGTTTATTTTACCAATTATAGACTAAATTAAGAGCAATCTATCAGTACCGGTCACAAGTTGCACTTTTGAGTTTTTTGGAAGAAAAAAAATAAAAAGTTCAAGTATCGTAACTACCCTAATAAAATTCAATTCTCCGTAAACGCCTCCGTGGTGGAATCTGGTATTTTTATCAATGATAGACCTAATTATGAGCAATCTATCTGTACCGGTCACAAGTTGCACTTTTGAGTTTTTTGGAAGAAAAAAATAAAAAGATCGAGTTCAGTAACTCAAACTACCCTAATATAATATTTTGACAATCGATTCCTCCTAAAGGCTTCCATGGAGGAATGTGTTTATTTTACCAATTATAGACCTAATTAAGAGCAATCTATCAGTACCGGTCACAAGTTGCACATTTGAGTTTTTTGGAAGAAAGAAATATTTTTTGATCGATTGATGTATAGTATGGGGAAATTGTTTGAGCCAAAATCATTTTTTACTGCGTATAACTCAGAAACGGTAGGATATAGGAAAAAATGATTCAGGTACAACTTGTAGATAATTTTATGGCCTTTCAACTTTTCCTTGAAAGTTTTTCTCTAACATGTACCGTTTTTGAGATTTAAGCGAAAAATGAAAAAATAGACCCATTTCCCCCCTCCCCCCACTCCGGGGCTCCTCCTAGTGTCCCGGGGTTTTAGTATGTTTATTACCTAGGGACTCTTGACATGTTTCCGAAGAAACATCTTACGTTACTAACTCACGCACTCTAGAACTTTTTATTCAATGGACTTCCGTCCCTCATATATGGAAGTTTAAGATTCGCATACAAGTTTCAAGTATTATACGTCTTATTTATTTAAACTTTCCCCTTTGCAGAGTTATTTCACTTCGTTCTTTACTTTATCTTTTATTCATTTTCTTGATTTTAATATTACAATGTCTCTTCACTTTAGTTTGAATGAAATGTGTATATATGTATATGTGTGTATATTTTTAAGAACTTTGCAACAAAATTAAAATTGTATGAATAAAACACATAATTAAATATTTCTCAAAGCTCTTCGTAAATAATTTTTATACTTCTTCGTCAAAACTGATGTTATGTTAATAAAAGGCCGTTTTTCTCTAACTCTTGGCACACGGATAAAAAATAAAATAAACCAAAGTATTTCGTCTGTGTAAATTACGAAAGTAAAAAAAATATACACAACTAATTGGAGTTAGAATAAAACACTATTAAATTATTCATACAATTTCTTAATTATAAAGATAAAAATACAACACCAATCCAGTTGCCAAAAAGAAATCCACAAAAACACGAGCCTACTCGCGCGACGTAGCAACTCAATATAAACTAGATAAAGAAAAATCACTACGGAAAAATTAGTGTTTCGTACACGCAATAAAAACTAGATTGATTGACGTGTATTAAGCCATTTTTCCTCTGTTGACATGTGTCGGATGTAGCATCACTATTTTAGTGAACAAAACCCGACTGATATATGTTTTAGAATAACATTCGAAGAATTTTTCGGGGTCCGTGCCCAGAGGGGCTAACGGGTTCCTATTAATTAAGCTACGGTATCTATCCATCGTCCTGTCCGTTAGTACAGGAATCCATTTTAATAATAGTGATAGCTGGAACGATGAAATTACAACAAATTTGGGCCTTTATCTTATAGAATTATAGATTGTTGAATGTAGAGCACATATTGAAATTACATTATAAATAAAATGTCACATTGTATTTTCTTGTGTTTGATTTTACGTATTAAACATATTATGTAGGTATATTTAGAAATATACATATATTATGTATAATTGCACAGTATTTCCCTTTGCCCACGCTCGCTGCAAAGTTTGCGAAACGTCGGGATAGTGTAATATAATGAATAAATCGCGAATAAAATCTATTAAAATATTTAATTTTTAAAATTTTGCATTCTTTGATGTTCGAAAATTTAAGAAGAAAATTATAAATGCACTGGATTCAAACCACTTTGTAACGTTTTCTTTAAATGTTTGTATAAGTAATTATGTTATTGAATGTTTGGGACTAATATAAAAACCCCTGCAACTTATAATATGTTAACAACAAATATGCAACAGGTGTTTATCCTACTTAAGCTATGGTACAGTAAAACAATAACAGCAAAACTTATAAGCAGTAACGTACACTGTTTAAGTGCTGAGTTTTTGTTTTCTTCCCGACTTAATGTCCCGTATTAAATAGTTATAACAACTGTCAGCTTTCGACGGTACCTGAGTGCTTCTAAAGAGGCATTATCTTAATGCGTAGATGGAAAAATATAATAATTTTTAACTACGCTAGCAAACTTTTCTTTTCTACACCTTCTTACAATTTTATAATATTATGCTTCAGGTAAAACAAATAATATTTTATATTTAAAGAATTCAAAACAAAATTTCAAATATGTTTTCACGAACAGAGTATACTTGCGCACTTTTACATTCTCAACTATATTCAGACGTGATCGACCAGTAGGAGCTTTTCTAATAATGGAAAAAGTCTTTAAACCTTATCACCATGCCTCACCCGAACGTTAAATATAGAGATTGCAGACAAAACATCTAAATAGAGCCTTCTCAAAAGGATAAAAACCCGGGTCCTCTGCTATCGTGACCAACTATCTTAAACAAAATCTTTCCGTATTGGAAAGTCGCATCTTATTTTTTCTTCACACAAAATTGAGCTCTGCGTTGATACATTTGAGGCTGATTTCAGCAAATGTTTGGGTATTTACTTATTTTTTAGTAAAAAGGCATAGTATACCACAAGTCCCTTTTACCACGCAAGGCCTACATCCATTTACTCTTATTACTATTACTGTCACCACATCCCGTATCCCATTTCGTTCCTTTGACGTCCTTCTGATGGATTTCTATACTAAAAAGAAATATTTAGTACGTTTTATTTTTCAAATGAAATGCTTTTCAAGAGAGGTCACGCCTCGTTATACATATGAACAGCTTCATGCATTAAAAATAAAATTCAAACATATTTAATTACAGAGGTACATAGAAGGCGACTTTGATTTATACTATGTAGTGAAGCTTCATTCCTAGAGTTTTTAAAAATAATAGAATAAATATATAATATTGTTTTGTCGTCTTACAGTATGCGCATGTCTTAAGATTTTAATTTCGTTCTTTTTATATTGTCTAATTATTAAGTGCGCGTAGGTTCAAACTGCAAATCTTTATATTATGTATTAGTATTGAATTTAAAAAGGCCAGAAAACTTAACTTTAATATAATATGACCTATTGTATTGCAATATCTGTATAAGATTGCTAATATGTATGTATAAATGTATTGGTATGCAATAAATGATTTGAATTTGAATGATTTGAATTTATTAAAAGACAGCTATACTGTTTAGAAAGTTTTTAATGAGCGAGAAATTAGAGCGTCTAATTAGACGTTCTATAAGACATCATATCTTTAATATATTTTGCGAGGTCGACGTTATCGAAAAGATCTAAGACACTTTTTTCAGAAACCGCCTTCATCTCGTAGGGTCAGCATTATTAGAAGATGGAATTGTAAAAGCTTTTGGGGCTGATTGAATTGCGAAGGTTGTATGTCAAGTGATTCGTTAAACCAACCGCTCTGGAATCAATATGGCACCTTGAATTGACCTCACCTTTACTTCTTTGCTCTTACTGGCTCACGGCCAGAAATAACTTCACTAAAGATTGATTTTTAACTGGGACATTGCTTTTTACGGCTACTTTGAATAAAACATTATTAAAATATAACGCCAATATTTGGCAAGTGGCTTTGAAATTAGAAGTAAAGATTAGGAAAATAAAATTGTACTACGTATAAAGAAAGAGATTTCGTACTGAAAAAGTGTGTGTTGATTTTTTAACTAGAGCAAATAAAATACATATAATCATAATATTCACTATTTTTCATTTTACTGGCGGTTTGTTGCCTTTTTGGAGTAACCGAATGGACACGTTATCTGATAGGACGTCACACGATGCATGTAGGCGCATTCAAAACAATTTCCTGAAAATGATTTAATACAATCAGGATTGTAACATAAGATAGAGCGGTTATTCATACATTTGTATGAAACGCGTAGCTATGCCCCGCGGTTTTACCCACATTGCTCCGATTCTGTTGTACTATCTAACACTGAAAGATTTTTTCAAATTGGACAAATAGTTCCTGAGATTAACGCGTTCAAACAAACAAACTCTCCACCTTTATAATATTAGTATAGATTATATTAATTTATGCGTTAAATAATATGCTACGTATTTAGAATAGCTTGACTCTTAAATATACTCTATATTAACACATTTTATGAGCAATACTTATTCGTCTTTAAATAACGCTTTATATTCATTATCGTTTCATTTTAAATTGGATACGACACGATACTTATCCCAAAATTGTATAAGCTAATCAAATTATACTTATATACGCCATTCGCAGCGAGGCTTAATATAGCGAATTGCGATTTATTTTCCAGTTACTGCCTTAATTAAATCTAATTAGTCCATGTAAGCTTTACTAAACATAGATTAACTTAATACGGTTAAGGGTTTGGATTTAGGGTAAATAGGATGAGAGGGACCAGGAGCGAATAAACGTTACTTTAAAACTTTATCGGCGTATTTAATTGCATGTTTTTTCACGTATTACGTAAAAAGTACGATTCTGGTATGAAATTTCAGTTTTCAAGGTATATTATATGATATCATACTGTTCATTAATATTAGATACTAATAGTAATTTGTAGACTTAACTAATGTAGGTATTTTATAAAACGACATCAGTTTAGTTTAGAATTTAATAATTTAATTACTCGAAGCAATTTAATAATATGAAGCAGAATAAAACTGCGAATAAGGATTTAAAGACTTCAGCTTCAATGTGACTCCAGTAGCTCATATTAGTTCGTTCTAACGGACGGTTTGTGGGCGGAAAATATTATAACTTCCATTAGAAGCTTTAATGAGTATACCTACTTAGTGTTTATTGACGTACACGGGTCTTAACCTTAATCGAATAACATTATTTTTCTTCGTAATTAAATTTTTTCTACAAAAATAGACTTGTTTTGCTTCTTTTTCCTAAATAAATGTGTACTGGGAATTAATCAGATATTTACCAAAATATTTTATTTATGAAGCAATAACCAAGCATACCGCAAGCAATCGATTACAGCATATAGCAGAATTCACAGAAGCTATTTGTGAATTATACGGGCCGAGGGAGCGGGGCGAACGGAATGGACTAGCCTAAGAAAAAATAAACGCAAAATGAATGGGCACCCTTCGCAGTAACTTTTTTTGATGTATAAAAACGGTTCGGTACTTTATTGACTCAACTTTGTCGGAAGATTATAAAAGTTCACCGCCACACATATTGGTTTCTCGGGAAAATATCAGATGTGAATAAAATGAAGTATTCAGACGACGTTTGAAATAATATTAAACGAACAGAGCTATAGCTCTTTTATAGCGCTTATAAATATATATTTAGTGGTCGTTTTACGGTGATTTCTGTAATTTTCCTGTATATGTCAATGTCAATTCAATAAATCGTAAATTGAATTGAATGGTTTGAAGCAAATTTTATGGCTGAAAAGAGCGGTTTTCAATCGCTTTGTAATTTGAAGATTTCATTTATGCACCCACAAAATAGTTAATTGATCATTATTATTTGAATGGGATTGAATAAAGTTTTTTTTTATATTTTATGTTAATAATGACTTTAAAAAGCTCTTAGCCATAATGTGGTTTTTGTAGATACAGCTTTTGATCGGAAATATAATATTGTTGGTTAACTAATTAAAAATCTAGTTATCGAAAAATAACAATAAAGAAATATAGTTCTACGATACTCCGAAAATCGAAATTAAAAGAACAAATGGCTGTTTTTGTGGTCGTGCTCTGAAAAGGGGCAATGGAAAAATGGTAGTGTATAAAAGTGGTTTTGTAGATCCGATGTTACAGCTTGCTCTCTATTATGCATTCACTGCCTTACAACGAGGATATTGGTTTACCCTAGTCGGTTACGTTAAAAGGTTTATTTTTTTCCCTTTTAATCCATTTCTTTATATAGACCTGGCGATCGTTATCGATTCAAATTTAGTCGGTGGGTCTTTTACGCGTTACATTAAAATTAAAGACTTAAAAATATTTAGACGGACCATCTGTCGGTGACCACGCTTTCAAATTTCAAAAGCTTGGCTTAAGTAATACTGAATACATTACGTTATTATCTTATTTCGAATAGGAAATTAAGGACACAAATTTCATTCAATTTCCTTAATCTTTATTTCAAGTATTGGAATTATAATTTACTTTTTTGATTTATGAGACGATATATTGACTAGATTCCTATCTTATTTTCCCTAATAATCTACGGTATTTTCAAAATTCCTTTGATATGAGTATTTCTATATTACTCAATGACACCCACACTTCGAGGGTGATAAAAAAGAATTACTTGTGAGTCACCCCAATTCGATTAAAAGCAGTCAAGATCAACCCTCTTTTTCAAAATAGAAGAAGTTATTACGTGTAACAGCTTCGAGTGAAAGTTCTACTAAAATTGGTATCCCTCTATTCCTCGGTTTCGGAACCTAGAAGTATTTGATTGATGTTAAATAAATTAGACACTGCAGGATACTTGAACTTCAACCCCAAAAGCACGCACTAAGAATTTTGAAGTCACAATCCTGCAGTAATTGGCGGCTAAGAGCCAACGACCGGGCTCAGTGGCGTGCATTACGTAGGAGAGGCCTACGACCAGCAGTGGACATCAAAAGGCTGAAGAAGAAGAAGAAGAAGAATCCTGCAGTTACCTATTATTCGTAAAAGATTAATAATTGCATTCTACGACACGTGTTTAGTATTAAATATTTTGTCTAGTCTAGTATTAAATATTTTGTCTTGTAGGTATTATATCCTTCATATTGTATATCATTTTGTGGATAAATAAAAACATTCATCAAATTGCTTTCCAAACAAACAGAGCCCTTAATACCTCTCCTCTATGAGTATATTTTAATGAAATATATAACAGTGATAAAGCTTATTACGCACTCTCCTTATTTGATGAGACATGACACGAATATGGCTTTATAAGCGACGAAATCGCCAAGAAAATATTGATGTCACGTACACGACACACATAAATAATGTCTGGCGTTTCCTTTGAAAATTATTTCCTAGAACGTGTGAAGGAACGCATTAATTACGTAGCAATTAATTGTAGAAACAGCCTGTCATGTTGCAAATTTTGCGGTAACTATTTAAGCTAGAATAGTTGTTATACAAACGTTTAAAGTAATGTTTCTATTTTAAGAAATACAGACTTTTGAATGTCAAGAACGAGAGAATTTATTTTCTAGTATAATAATAGGAAACTCTAGTATTTGCTCTATGTTCATGTATCACGTGTTTATAAGAATGTTATGTCTAATTTTCTTATTCTGATAACTTAATGATACCTTCGTCTAGTACCTACCTATTATTTTATTATCTATGCCTTTGTTTAGTTTTTAATATGGTCGAGAGAGTGCACCTGCTTCTAAATAATGATAAATGAGTTTTTTACTTTCAGATTGTTATGGAATATGTAGCTGCTGAATTTTTTCTTAAAATATGACTAAAACGACTTAATATTTCTGAACTTAATACATTACGCACAGCGTTATTGAAAAAGCATATTTTCAAATATAAATTAATTCAATAATATAGATATTTTAAAAGCTGTGCAGAAGTATAAGACCGTAACCTTTTACACGCGCTGCCTTTCCTTAACTGCCACGAACAAAGTAATTTGTAAAATAAATAATTCAGTCCCTTTCCTGATTACATATTGTCAAATTTCTGCGAATTCTTAACGATTAAAATGTCCATGTTATTCTCAAGAAATTAAGTATGTTTTGAATTAAAAATGTGTACAGAAAAAGCAGATACGTATTCCTTTAATGTGTTTATTTAGTTAGATTAAATAAAGACGTTGGTTTAACACTAAGCAAATAAAATGTGGAGTCATTTAGATAATCCAGCTTTGAACATTTGCTTAATGTTGTTTAGAAACACTAAGTTTATTTGATGTTGGAGCAAAAAAAGGACGGGTGTAAGAGGTTTCTTTGCCCCATTATATAAACAACACTAATTAATTTTCGTTACAAAAGGAACTTTGTCGAGATTTTGAATTAATTTCATTAAATTGGTCATCAGGGATTTTGTAATTTAATATTCTTATTAAGGTTATCTCTCATACATAATGTTAATGGAAGTAATGTTATATGCTTAGAGTGAAATTAAACTTTTTTAAGCTTAGTAATTAAAATTGGAGGGAAAATATAACGCTTGGAGTTTTGTATATGAATCATTTTTGTCCACCGTTGAATAAAAAGTAGATGCTTCTAAAATATAGGAGTCTGAGAAGTTACTTTGATACGAGAATTTAAACGCTTATTTTAATGATTTATTAAATTTTCTTAATACCTATTTAATTGTTATGATTTATTCTCAATTATGCACTTATCCATGAATTTGACTACACCAACCTTTAGGGAAACAGCGTTAATGAAATCAAATATTATTATGAATATTTTTTTTTTCACATTTTGTAAACACTGTTCACGTCCATCCTTTCAATACCACTCCTCAAGACAGTTGTAAACGTTCAAATTTGACTAGGAAAATAATACAATAATGGACCCTTTTCACAATGAGCAGCGTTGGGCGTAAGGCAATCACGATAGTCTAGACTGTAGAGGGCCTCAATGTCTTTGATCGGCCGTCATTGTAGATGTTATATCAAGATCGCCGTAATAGCGGAAAACATCGACGATCATTTGTTGGGCCAACGCTGCCCATTGTGAAGAGGGCCAATATCACAGGATACATACCCAATTGGCTGAACAAACACAGCGCCGCCGGGAGCCACATCACTGCTGTCCCTTTTCACATAATTACCTAACCACTATATCACTTACATCACATGGGTTCGTTCGTATCACTTCACTTCACTGTCACTGTGTTAGTAGACTTCTGTAAAGAGAGAATGGTATGGAATTGTTTGGTGGTAAGAAATTATTATAAAACAACTAGCGGTCCGCCCCGGCTTCGCCCGTGGTACATGTTTACGTTTTCTCTACATAAGAACCATCCTCATACTTCAAGGAATATAATAAAAAAAGAATTATCGTAATCGGTTCAGCCGTTCTCGAGTTATGCGCTTACCAACACATTTTGCGATTCATTTTTATATATAAGATGCATTACATATTTGTAATTTATTTAATATAAATGCACAAAAAGTTTAAAGTAGCATAGCAGCCTCTTCCCTTATTATCGTTACCAGACAGTCTAAAATTGAATTTAAAATTAAATTTTGGACGTATTTTTCAGAACCACACTAGTTAATAACATTCAGAGACGAACTAGTTAATAACATAGCTATTCGTTAATGTAAATAATAACATAATAATATATTATAACAAATCCTCTGTCAATCTGTGTATCAGTCAAAATTACTAAATATCCAATGATTATTTAATAACATAACCATTTTCAATAAGCATCATGATAGCAACTAATTAAATTAAAATATACTACAAAAACAGCAAATATAATTCAGTTTAAAATATTTAAATTTTATACCAAGGATGCTTCATCATTATATTATAGTGATCAAATTGCCTTGTTAAAGTACGAAGTTGAATTCTTGTAATATTTTATAATTTATTTGATACTAGAGGTCCGCCCCGGCTTCGCTTGTGGTACATATTTCGCAATAAAGGGTAGCCTATGTCCTTTCTCGGGTATCAAAATATCTCCATACCAAATTTCATGCAAATTGGTTCGGTAGTTTAGGCGTGATTGAGTAACAGACAGACAGACAGAGTTACTTTCGCATTTATAATATTAGTATGGATCATGATCGTATTTCCGGACTCATAATTTATTCAGTGAAGTGATAAAATAACTGAATATTCGTTATAACTCCACGTTGACTCAGTATGAACGTTCCAGTATTAGATTTCAAATGTAAACTTGAGTTTCATATGATAATTAAACAATCTAGATGGTATTATTCGGAATAATCTCCGATATAGATAGCCGTTTGATCTCGTATCTGAAGCTCTTCCATATGGAATTGATTGGAACGTCTTTGTAATCAATGTTGGTGGAATATCAAGCCAGATCGAAAACTAGTTTTGTGCTACTCTGAAATCAAAGCGAAGCATAGTGTAACGTACACCATTTAGAGGGATCAAGCCGAGATCACTTTTGGGTTGTAGCAACGTGCTGGATGAAAAAATTCAAATACGGTAAAACAATGGTTTTAAACTAAAACTTTAAGAGGAGTTAGAAACTCTTGGCAGTTAAGTGAACTTAATTAAATTTCATGAAAACTCACTTGAATAAAAAATTGATGATAAAATTACTTTGAAAAATATCTTGTACTATAAGTACGTATATAATATAACTAGTTTAAAAGGATTATAAAGGCTTTATAACTATAAATTAAGTCTAGAAATAAATAAAAAGATTTTAAATCTCTGACAAAGAAAGATTAGTCGTCTAGCAATCGCCTGAAGTCTAATTGAGTCGAACACGAAACAAAAGGAAAAATCTCAGAACAAACGTACTCAATTTTTGCCTCCTATTTCGCTATTATGTCGAGAAAAATACGAGAAAATAATAGTATAAGTAATAAATGGAGACCGGAAACTATGGCTAATATTTTTCATTAAAGAATGGCGGAGAAAAGAATCCTCGCTTTCAAGTATTGCGAATTTATACTTCCCCAATCGACTGCAGGCTAAGAAGGGACCGGGATGATATAAATTTGCAAGGAATGCGGAGTTGCGAAGACGTTTTCGAAGCGTCCAATAAAAGCGTTGAATAGTGCTATTGAGATCTTACGTTCGACGATAAATATTCTCCGAGGCTTGTATTTCTTTTGATAAACAGTGTCGTGAGCTTATTTCTTACCTGTACAATCATTGCGATGGGGAGTCTACAAATCTCGTAAATAGACCTACTATTTAGATTTATCTCTGGAGGACTTACGTTGTCCACAATTCGGGATTATCTACACACTACATAGGTCTATAAACTTGAAGAGTATAGTAAAAAATTGGAACACTTCGTCCTTATATTATGTCATGCGTGGGATATCTTTGTTGGCGTTTTCATTGGGATATGATATCATTTCGATGTGAACCTTTTGTTATGGAGAGCGGTATAATAGACAAGTTTGGAGAAATCTGCCCGAGCTAAATTGTCATATCATATTATGCGGGCCATATTTAACTTTGGTATTATATTTATAGTATTGAATGTATGTAAAATAAAGTTTAATATGAATGAATAATAATTATAATTTAGAAGGTTAAAGGAGATGTATTCCTCGAAATGTTATTAATCGGACGACTTTCAAAAATAATTAATTTTACGAATTACTGAATTGATTTTAAATAACAGTTTCTTTAAAAAAATACAAGAAACAGGTACAATTAATACAGTGAACTTCGAACTAGTGGTAAACTTTGTTTAGAAGGCCAGTCTTTACAGAAATTCTTCGAGGTAATTAATAATACTGATGGAGGCTGTGTACTAAGTTTTATCAATAATTTTTCCTATTGAAAATAAAGAAAATACACACCAAAAGGAAATACACTTTAAAATAAAAACAATGTGAATAAACTGTGAAAATCCTGACTGACTACATTGAAGCGCTTGGAACTTAAAATTTTGCATAGAGATTTCTTTTAGATCTTAGACGACGGATAACGGATTTACCGCGTCTCCGTATTCTAGATAAAAATTTCAAAGGAAATTTATGAGCACCTTATCTGATATTATAGCCTCATCATTCTCCAAAATCGTCTAACTTATCCGTGAATATTTTTAAAAGCATTCATTTCAAGTAGCAAGTTTTGAGATAAACACAACGATTGACTACGTCAGTTTTTGAGTTCATTTATAATTATTAAAACTATAGTTTTATAGAGAAATAAAACCGTGAAATGTAGGAAAATAACAAAAATATATACAAATATAACACACATTATAACAATCAATTAAAACCAACCATTGCATATTATAATAATTGGCCATTTAGTATCTTAAATCATTACAAATTACCATTGACTCGTTTTTTAAAAACAAATATGTATAAATAATTAGTTTTCCGAATAATAATTTGTGTTAATACGCCCTACATTTATGCTTTATTAGAAAATTCCTTATTTCCATCTATCGCAACCCTCAGGTGTAAATTATCTAGGTAGGGGAGTAATTGCTTAGTAGGCAAAATTTGTATTACACCCTTAAAGGGTTTATCTTGCTTTTACTGACTTTGAACATGATAAAGGGGAGGTGGACACGAGTGGGTTATAACATGTTCAAGCTCAGTTTTTCATACAGTTTATGACCTCGGCGGTCGCCTGCGGCAAACCTTACGTGTGAAGCGTGTAAATAAACTATCTATTCACAGCTTATCCTTTTTAGAAAACACAGGAAAATGTATGGAGATTACAAACACATACCTCTTATATATCTAGAATGTTTATTCGATGTTTTACACAGTATTAGAAGCATGTGCAATATCGAGACGAAAGCTTTTGTTATTTTTTCAATTTAGGAATTTCATTCGAATTACGGTACTTTAAACTCATGAAAGCGTACAAATTAAATATTTCCAGCTAGTTTTTTAATCAGAAACGAGATTAAATTCAAAACTGTTTCCAACGAAAAATCGGGAGTTTTTATAAAACCTAGAAAAGTTTTGTAACATTTCATCTGTAATTGAATAAAATTGCGTCGTCTCGTCGCGTTGCCGTCAATTACATTTGAAATATTCAAAGATTCCTCTCGAATTTGGACCTTTATTTAAAATACGACTTCGCCGGGCCGCGGTGTGGACGTAAAAATTTTACGTTTCGGAAAAGCGTTTGTGCAATCAGAACGGATTGTGTGGTGAGACTTAGCCGAGCCGCGTTAAGCAACGTTCCCGGAAAACATTCGCCGTAAAATCCTATTATCGGTTTTAAACTTTTGAATTTTCAATATTTATCCTTCCGTGCCGCATCGCTTTTCATATTGATTATGCATCGCTAGAATAGCAACCGAGGATTTAATGGAAGCTTCACTGGTGAGTAATATAGCTTGAGCGGTTCTATTATCCTTGAAAAAACAACGGTTTAGAATGGAATCTTACAAAACTTATTTCAAATGCAAAATATATATTTAACAAAATTGAATTCGTATTACTATGACATCGTATTATAATAAATGTCTATCGAAAATCCGATAGAAATCTAATCCAGTGACCGAAAAAGCATATTTTTTTATTACAGAGTTCTCATTTTCCGCAGCTATTAATATCCAGTGGAGGGCTCCTCCAACGCAACGCTTAATTAAGCAGATACGCCGAGTTAATTATAGGCGAGTGCACTTTTCATTGCTAAAAAGAGGCGCCTATTTACTTTATAATTATTGTGAAATTAGATTACTTTTAAGTGCTTGCCGCCTTCGAATATGAGCAAAGGCTATTTTTACCTTCGTATACTTTTTCATTAAAAAAAAAAAATGATGCCCAGTTTTTCAGCTTCTAAATTAATTTAGTTTAGCCTATCTATCTGTTAACATGATGATAACGTTTATGATTCATCAAAATGTGTCAAGTAGGTTATCAGCAACTGAAACCAGCCTTTAATATTGACGTATACTACACCTACGATATATAATATTTAATATCTATACATGTTTAAAACCTATAATTATTATTGGAATGTCGAAAAATGGACATTCATTATTAAAACTAAGTATAATTTTGAACGGCAATTATTTTCCGAAGTCTATAATTTCAGGAGAGGTGTTTAAGATATAATGTATGACTTTCTATCTACATTATACTAAATTTGGATTTATAAGTAAATTGTCTATAATTTTAATGTGTTCTAATTATTGGTTGGTGTTGTATAATTATTAGATATATACACCGACCACAATTTATTTATTCAAATTTAATACGTCTCTACATGTGGTCTTTTGGTATTGTTTCTGTTACTGGTTCAAATAATGTATTTTCATTAATTTATTTATTCATGTTAACATCTAAACTTTTTATATTGAAGTAAACTAACTATTCCATTGATCGAGATATTAAAATTGCTATGTATAAAAATAATATAATATTACTACAGCAAATGTGCAAATAGCGGTTTTATTTCCAAAGAAAAATATTTTTAGGCAAACAAAAAATACTCAGTTTATCCATAATCCATTACACATCGAATATTCGAAAATAATATTTGGTAAAACAAAAAATACAATTTAACAGCACTAATAATATATCAGTTATAAAATATTTGCAAATATCGGTTTACGTTGCATTATTTAATAAAATACGGAACGCAAACATTTCGTAAACATATCTTTCATTTAGAATAGGCTAATTCATTTTAACAAACATTGTTTGCCTAATAATAATAAAATTGTTTTACAACTTCTTTGTTTGGTCTCATTCCCGCCTCTGAAAAATTTTGAACCATTATTTATTCCTACGGGAGCCAGTGCGCGAACAATTGCCACAAGGTACCTACTACTAAAATTATTTCGCTATTCTATTGTATAAAATTCGCATTTTATTAATATAATATTGCTATTGCAAAAGATAAGAAAGCTATAAAGAAAACACTTATGCAATTTTATTGTAACACAGCCTTATAGAAAATGAACTTTTTTGAGAAAACTGATTACAAAACATCCTTTGATAAATCTCAATAGTGAACTAGAATTAAGAAATGTACGTCTAAATTATTTTTTAGTGGATAGAGCTTTGAGTTAGTATACATAGTTAGTATACATAGTTAGTATACACATGAGGGTATTTTAATTATTAATCCTACGCGCATATTATATTATACTTGCGACTATAGCGGAGAAGGATCAATCAGTGTCGAACTGTCGGACTGGAAACACGTATAGGCGTAGTATAGTAGGCATTAGTTTTGTAATTATATACCTTACATTATCACTTGTAATAAGGCTTAAAATATTTCAAATGCAAAATTTACATTTTACAAAATTTGATTGGCTTAACCAAGTACTATATCAAAAGCTTCAAGTTTATATCTGAAAGTTATTCGATCTTTTTATATTAATTTATTTTTATTATATACTTATGACCTAAGATAGAGTCTTGAAGTATCTACCTTTTTGATCGTTAAATAAAAATACGTACCTATACACTTAATTAATATAAAATTTCTGCGGAGACTGGCCCTTGACCTAACATATGATGGCACTAGAGAAAAAAAGTAATTTACAACGTTCAACTCGAAATTTATCGAGTTTACGAGACCTTGTACAAATTTGTGATTGTATATTGCCTCTGTAAAGAAGTTTGGTACATCGATAGCGAAGTGTGTCAACTGCAGCGGGGTGCCAAAAAGTATAGCATTCGGGTCAATAGTGCTCTGATAAGAAATAATTCTCTGCAACTTGGAAGGAATATTTATTTATTTTCTTTATTGGAAAACATACAGAGACAAAGACAGAGATATATAAAACAAAACAGATCTTACTAACTAAAGATACATGAAAATGTCTCCTTATGGTGTTTTCACTGCGAACATATATTATTTTTGCCAACACCCAGCAGTAGGAGAGACAGGGAAAACATACCTAGTTGATAATAATTAATATTTAACATGAGTAGTTACATAAAGACGGAGGTAAATACCATTAACATTCTTATGTGTTCAGTAGCAGTTTTTTTACATTCGTTTTGTAAGACGAAGAGGAACAAGAAAACATATCAAGATCATTCATATAAGTATTATAAAAACTAGACATTCTGTGAAGAGGCACACGAAGACCAATATTGGTTCTGGCGGTCGGTACATGGAATAAATCTTTTGAGCGCGTTGATCTGGATGGGATGCGAATATACAATGTTCCCTAAATTGGTGTGGAATTTATAAGAATTTTTGTGAAAACTTTTTATATAACGCATGAAAGTAAAATCAACAATGTAATTATTTACTGATGTCTATGTTTTGTTCATTTTGGCGGCACTACAAATTATTTTATTAAAAAATTATAAATAACTGTCAGTTTTGTTAAATTGAGTCCAATAATATCTAGAATATTCGAAAATGTTAGGTTTATAATCTATTTTTAAGCTACTTGTAAAATAAAAAGTCTTTAAAATTCCCTCTGTAATACTAAAACCATATCGATTTTAATGCGTAGGTGCGGAATACGTAGATCCTATAAAATGGCGCGCGCTGAGCTTTGTTGACTTAATTTTTTTCGCCTCATAAATTATAATTTTTCATGAAAATTTAATGGTTTCTCGAAAATATTTGTTTTCTATCTAGTAATGTATTTATTTAATTCACCATCATTTTAAGAAGACTTTTATCTGCAAATAAGTAAAATAAAAAAAGACATAATATTCATGTTACATCATACTGTGTATGTAACTACATAGTATAGTGCTTGACTTATGTTCCTGTGTCCCCTAGCTGGGGCAGAGGGCATCCACAGTGCTCCGCCAGGCGTTTCTGTCGAGGGCTTCCCTTGATTTCGCTCCAGGTTTTCCCGATTTTCTTGGCTTCGTCTATGACTGTCCGCCGCCAGGTTTGTTTAGGACAAAAGTAAAACATAGTATAGTGCAAGTTGAGCTAAAACGTAAAATAGCCTTTAGCAATATGATAACGTAAAGGAACTGCATAACATAATATTGTCTTCGTGCTACGTGAAAAGCAGCTAAATACCTATCATATTATAATCCTTATCCTTTCGATACTGACTATTTTTCTATGTTTTGCGTGTAACTACGAATATCATAAGTTTAATAATTTAATAACATATCTTTCAATCCCGTTCTAATCCAGAATAGATACAATTTGGGATTGATGGTCCGGGAGCCAGCAGCAGATTTTATGACCAAGTTCCTCTCAAGCGGTAATTAGTAAAATGCATCAAAGTATAGTATTATGAAGCCTCGTGAACGTCAGCTGGAGCTCGGTTGGGGGGAAGAGCGGTTGTAGCCTCCCGTATCAGCTGACGGTTTTTCCACCAAGATACAGCCAGCTGACATATATATTTATCCACAGTTACATATAAGCTATCATCAGGTAAATTTTTGTTTGAGAGGAAATAACGGAAAATAAATTTTTCTTTAAATTTAACTTTCATGTTCGAGACCCCAGCTGACGTATAATACACCATGTTGTAACCAGCAATTTGACAAATTTTTAGCTGAGAGGAAATGAATGAATTAATGTATTTTTTTTCCTATGTGCGTGGGAGGCTACAACCGCTCACCCCCCCAACCGAGCGCCAGCTGACGTTCACGAGGCTTTATAATACTATACTCTCATGCGTCTGACGAATTATCTCTTGAGAGGAAATAGTTAACCAAATTTGCACCTGGCTCCCTAACCATGACGGATCGTGAGCTGGGGCAAATATAATCAAGATGTGATTTTGCTCGAAGATAAAGTTTCTTTTTCTTTAATCAATGGCAAATCTTGGTTGAATCCATCAATTTTGGTAATGTTTGTGGGGAAATTTCGTCAAAGTACAATTTTTCACTTCTGCACGTTTCCTTATGGGCCCTCTACATAGTGGGCAACGTTGGCCCAAAATAATCGTCGATGCTTGCCGTCGTTACGGCGATCATGAACCTATAATGACGGCCGATCACATTTAGGCCCTTCTACACTATCGTGATTGCCTCTACTCGCCCAACGCTGCCCATTGTGAAGAAATTGTGTTTTATTATATTCTTTCTTTCTTTTATTATATATATATATATATATATATATATATATATATATATATATATAATAAAAGAAAGTCGTGTTAGTTACTCCACTTATAACTCAAGAACGGCTGAACCGATTTAGCTGAAAATTGGCAGGGAGGTAGTTTAGAGCCAGGAGAAGGACATAGGATACTAAATATGTACCACGGGCGAAGCCGGGGCGGATCACTAGTACGCAAATAAATGACGCATGAACGTGTCTTTTTTGATAGAAATAAAGAAATAAACGTTTACATTACAATTTGCAAATGTATTATTCTAAATTATTTAATCATGTTACATCGTACAATAATACGTCAAGTGTATTTTTATTCAGGTTCGATGTGTGTTTTGTTTTTTGGTACCACTTTATTTTTTATCTTTATACGTTCAGATTCCCCATAGAAATAAAAGCAATTTTTGTAATATTTCTCTCGGTACATTATTTCGGAATCTTATTTGATTGTGTTAGCCTTCTTTTATAATTCACCACATTCCACGTATATATAGCTCCCTAAAGTCCGATTGGGATAATGTTTTATATAACAAAGGCTAGACATTTTGAAAAAAATACTTGCTACAGTGATATATGGACTATAAATATTAACGACGTGATTTATATGGGCGACGCAACGAGCTAAAAAGAATATAAAACGTTTACTTACAAAAATGTATTGATTTATGTATATTTGAATACATATTCATTCAATCATTTGAATGTTTGTATATAGTTTAGTATCTGTATGGAAAATATGAGAAGTAATGTAACCGGAAACGTCAACAGTTTCTGACGATAAAATCTTTTATTTATTTTTTCTTTAAAAGTGTTCTGTGACGTCTAACCAACCATAAATTATAATAAAATAAAGGCAAAAGTAAAATATACAGATAGTTGATGTCTTGGAAATAAACAGATTACCTTTTGAATATTTAAAGAGGTTATCGCTAACTCCAACAGAGCTTATTTCAATAAACGACGGTAATGTATATGTTCGTATCGCATACCTACTAATATATCTACTATAGTCTATAAGTGCGGAGGAAAAGCTTTTTATATTTCTTTACATAAATATAAGAATATATTATGAATTTATTACATTACCTATGTAGCATCATACATGTCGTTTCTTATAGAACTTTTTGGAGAAAAACCATACTAGTACACGCACAAGTATCGTTAATTTGATATCTACTAATAGCGAACTCTATGAATAAAATAACACATTAATATTATTAAAAAATTACCACGAGTCTTCATACTGAAGACAGCTGAATAGAGTCATTAGCAAGATTGTGCGAGCGTAAAAGATAAAGCTAAAAGTTAGGTAAGCATGGATCGATCTCTAATTGGATCCGTTTCAATCAGATTCAATACAAATTAAAACTCTTTCAGAACCCATTACAAGATGAGATTCATTTCAAAAGGTCAAAGAATTTGATTTTCGGCAACTGTCGTGCCAATCATTACGGAATTTAGCTTTTCAACAAGTTTATGATGAAATGAGATCTTCGCAGGAATAGTGAGACAGCGTTACAACGCTGTTTTCGGCTAAGTCTTACACGTACCTACCTACTACCTACAAAAAAAGCCGAAATCTTTATTATATTACAATAATTATTATACACTGTATGCACTTTATAATGTTTTGTTACTTGTTTGAAATTTTCGTGGTATTTATTACGCGTTTCAAAATGAAGAAACGTTATACCTACCGGCAATGCGATTTTCTTTCATAATATTTGTAGCCATATTAGTGTTGTTTGTTTCCAAAACAAACTAAAATGTGTTTCTATGTGAAATGTAAAATCCCATCAGGGACTCGGAATCTCACTTCCATTACACATACAAGTAAGTTTTTGTAACAAAAGAAAAAAGTATATATGTCAATATCTAGTACGATAAAATAACACAGAAAATGTTACAAAGAGCATTGGCTAGGAAAAATAAAAAATGAATAAATATACCAAACAACTTCGCACAACACCATTTAGAGTTTAACCAAACAAAGTTTCTGTGAGCCTGATAAACATACTTGGATGTATATTTTGTAAATAAATAAAACATATTGAGGATAAGAAAATACATTTTCATAACATAGCTGTTTAGTTTTTTTTCTATCGAAAACATTCCGTTTGACGTGCAGGGAATAAAAAGATTTAGGCTTTTTTTACCTAATACAAGTATTAGGTAGGAAATGATTTTGATATTGACCTATGAACCTAATTTAAATGAAAACTGCTTGACCGTTTTATTGAATTGTTACTCCTGTAATATTATGACAACAGCTAGTGTGATGTAAAATAAACATGTTGTATATTTCCTAATTAAAATATGTTTATAATATTAGAATATAAGAAGGAAAGAAACACTCGAGTCTTTGAGTCTTTCACCAAAAAATTGTTTCATAATCCCCGCTGATATTGTAGAGTAAACAAAGAAAAATAAATCTGTCACAGTCTATACAGAAAGATTGAATATCTCTATTACTCGTTAAAATAGAAATGTAAGTTGGTAAGTTATGCCTATAAATCTATCCGTTTACAAGTTTTTCACGCCTGTAAATCGGATGAAATAATATAAAACATAAAAATGAATCGTAAAATTTGTTGGTAAGCGCAGAACGCCTGAACCGATTTCTTTAATTCTTTTTTCATAATATTCCGAGTACGAGAATTGTTCTTCCGGAGATAACGTAAACATGTACAACGGTCGAAGCCGCGGCAAACTACTAGTATAGAAATACAAATAGATTAATAATGGGTACATAAAAGAAAAACGTTATAATATTATCTGGCATTAGCTATTGCTAGTCGAAACAACAATATAATAAGTGAAGAATGAGTAGGTACATAATATGGACAGAAAAACATGATTTATTAGAGAAAAAACCTAGGTAAGAAAGCTGTTGGAATATTATAATGAATCCATCAACCAAGTTAATCACAATTAAATAAAATCAAGTCAATTTCAAAAGCTATTATCAAAATACTATTACATATCAAACGAAAAGTCTAGATTTGGATTAAGTTTACACGCAAGTATAAACACAGACACTAACTTGGAACCATTTTACCTTAAGCCTTCATTATTTTACTTTGTAATAGTTTTATTTTCCGTTCTCTTTTATGTTGGTAAAGTTTATCGTCCATTTTGTAGATAATTTAACAATTAAGGTAACACTATTGTTATAGAATAACTACAATTTATAAACGCGAACACTGAATATAGACGGATTAAGTTTTAGAGAAACCTACGAAAAACTTGTTTCATCATTATAAGATACTTAGAATACTTTTGACAATGGCTCGGCCCCGGTAAATCTGGGTACATTTAAGGATATAGGTAGTTGTTGCCCTAAGCTACCAAAAGGTTTTGCTGTTCAACCGTATACTAATATAATATTATAGTACCGTATGGAATACAACCTACAAGTTTCTTTTTTCTGTTTTTGTTACTATAGATGAATAAATAAAATTATCCAAAAATAATAATAAAGCATGGCCACACAAAATGGTACATTGCAAGCATCCATTTTCATTGAAATAATTCAGAAAAAAAGTAACAACACTGACGCGAGAACGCAATATATGCAGACGGGAATTTCACGGTAAATTTAATTTAAAAGGCAGATTTTAAAGTTTTAATTTTAAATGTTTCAAATAAATGTCAGTTTAAGCATTTTAAGATTTAGTTTTATCTCTTTAACCTAGACTGAAATTAGAAAAATTGCGCAAGAGCTGCTCACTCTGTGTTGTTACTACCATAATTCAATGCGATAGAAGATAATATAATATACCCGTGAAAAAATCTGATGCAGGACCGAAAGCTTTCCAAAAGCGATGGTCCATTTATTTATAAAATTATGTTAAGTATTTTTATTAAGTGTAAATATGTAATTTTATTAGAGCTGTAACTCCGTAATTAACTATGTAATGAAATATAAGAAGCGTAAGTGTGTATGTGTGTATTCTTATTGACATTTCTGGAAAAATCTAATGATAGAACAATAATATGACGTCATTCAGCTGGTCTGATGATGATACCCGATCTGATTCTGCTGCAGCTGGTCTGAAGATGGGAGACGATACCGTACGATGTCTATTTAATAGATAGTTAAACTATTAATTTTGGGTCTGTTAAAGACGTCTTGGATTAATCCATTCATTGATGCAGGTAAAAAATTATCTTCTTGTTTCCTTTATAATATACTAGATTTCCGCCCGCGGCTTCGCCCGCGTTTTCAAAGGAAAACCCGCATAGTTCCCGTTCCCGTGGGATTTCCGGGATAAAACCTATCCTATGTGTTAATCCAAGTTACCCTCTATATGTGTGCTAAATTTCATTGTAATCGGTTCAGTAGTTTTTACGTGAAAGAGTAACAAACATCCATACATCCATACATCCTTACAAACTTTCGCCTTTATAATAGTATTAAGATAAATACGTATTTGCATTTAAATTCTTATTTGTACACTTGAATGTTAGTAAAAAGCTATTCTTCCCAACCTATCCCAAGTAAAAGCCTGTACCATAATAATATTATATTTCATAAAATATTCCCATTTTCAGTATAAGGTAATCAAGAGATAACAAATTGGTAGGTAAAAGCGTTTCAATAAGCGTATTTAGTTTATAAAAAATATAAAATGATTTCGAGTAATAAAACAAAAATAAATTAATAAACGTTAATAATTTTATTGAAAATTAATTATTTTTGTGTTGATACAATTATGTTTTGTGATAAACTAAAAAAAAAACGAAATTTGTCCTCCATTCATGATTATTAGCTATTCTTTATAAATTTATAAGTAAATTCCTAACATACTTTAATTATTTTTAATTTATATAATATATTGATAACAATGGCAGAAACCAGGTATTTCTTTTAACTTAAAAGAAAATTTTATATTCAATATCACTAAGTTCCCGCTAAAATCGTTACTAAAAATGAACTCTACAATATAAAGTAAATTAAACGACGGTAAATTTAAAATTGTCCCCACTGACTCTAAGATAAAATATTTTTAAGCTCACAAAAAATATATTTACAATTTCTTACCGACCAAACAATTTAAATTTGAGAAAACAAAAATAGTTTCACCGCACTTCACAGCACTTTAAAAGTGTCAAATAGCACTTATTCCTCAGTCACTGGCACAAAATTTTTAAGTCCCACGAAATAAAAAAAAATAAAGCCCGGGGATACTGTTTATGTTAACAATTTCAAAGTTCGAAGTAGGAACGCTGGTTTTAAAACCGAATGCGCGAGTGTTAAAATTGGTTTTCGCGCATCGCGCAGGCTCGTTCGGAGAGGGCACAAGCGTCGAGCAGACTGGACGTTAGGGGTGACGGCTACCAACGCGCATGCGTCAACAACCTCTTATAATTTGATATCTCACATCACCGCCTCTGTGACGTTCCGTGCTTAATACCTACTTACAAAATATTCAATTTTATCCACTTACACTTTTATGACTGTCAAACTTTCGTAATGCAGACGAATTCGGATTCCCATTTAAAATCATATACTAAAATAGCCTCCGCACAACTTTGTCACAGGAGAGCTCATTAGAAATTAAAACCCGAAGAAGTTAGCCGTACCCTCATTATGAGCGGATAAGTTTATTTCGACTCACAATCCGGAGCATATTTTGAACTTCAACTTGGTCCGTGCACGGGAACACGAACTTTCCGAAAGTCGGTCCCAAACTCGTAATCACATAAAATATCTGTGAGTTAGATCGAGCATTGGATCTATGGAGGTGTGTATCAGTATCGATTATGGAACGTTAGTGCACCCTGCACGCAGAGATTGTCGTTCAGCGAGCCTGCAAATAAAGAGAATGAAGCTTGCGATGATTTTTGGCAGTTTGCCGACGGACAAGTTATTCCATTCCGGCCCAGTCCATGCTCCCTCGTCTCTTAAAACTAAAACCTTTGCTCGGCCTTTAGACGTGAGCTCATTTGCAAGATCAAAACGGAATATTTGAATCTCAATGCGCATGTAAATATTTCCCTCTAACCAACCACGACGTTATAATGTTTACGACTTCTTTTATTCATAATTTACGAGTTCTATAAACTTAATAAAAGTATAAACTTTTTCGTGGGTCGTATTTTTTTAATTTAATTTTCTATTATATATGTGCCAGACGGAGGCCCTGTTAGAAATCATCATAGAATTTAGATATAAAAAAACTAGCTTTTTCATCTTGGAAAAAATATATTTTAGGATAGTATACTTAAAATATAAGATAAAGAGAAAATAACATACCAATGACCATTCTTGTGTATATCTTTTCATATTGATAAGAGCATGGCTAAAAGGCGAAATAAATTATCTAATACGATATAATTAATGAATTATACAGGCTTTTGTCGAAACGGGGTTTATATTAGCAGATAAAAGGAAAATGAGGAAATGAAACTCAATAAAGGAACTTTGCTTCCCGATTCGCTAGATAAGAAAATTGATTGTTTGTGCAAGTATAATTTCTTCTGCGTGTTTATTGTTTTATTAATGAAGCTTTAAGTATTGATTTCACAGTATTCCTTTGTATAACCTGTTTGAAAAAGTCCGTACATTTAATAATGTTGTTTGCTTGAAATTGAACCACAACTCTTGAACCACTCTATCTATTAAAAAAGGCGTGTGTGCTGAGCACACGTGTCAGAAGTGAAACTTCTTTTCAAGATTCAAACATCGGTACTATAATCGTCACTTTGCTCCATGACGTGATGGTATTGCCATGACGCGACATTGAAATTTTACCATCAACGCGCCTACAGTGCCACAAACTTAACTGACCCGGTGGCATAAACTGGAACTACGTGCTTCCTTTTTGAAATGTCACATTTTCACAGACTTTTCATACGGAATATTTTGTATAAATAAAAAGTTACTTATTAACGTTAATTTACACCATTGGCAATGACATTATTTTTACCCTTGCATCCGGGGAAATAATATTAAGCGGCACTAAAATCGACATCAGTGACACCGTCACCGGGTCAGTTAAGTTTGTGGCCCTGTAAAGAGGTTTCACTTTAAAAGTAGATTTAAAATCCTTTGCGTAGTTTAAAGATCTAATAATACGTAGCGGTGCGGCTACCGGGAAGCGACTTTGTTTTATACTATGTAATGATGATAACTAATGCTTTTTCATGGAATTCTTAACTTTATTAAGACCAAACAGTCTTTAGAAATACAACTACATCAAACGAATATTTAGTATTGAGATGCTTGTGGAATGAAGGCGCAGAATGAATCAGTTATAGACTTATGGCAAACAAGCTTTGGCTTAAAGCATTTAGGCTATGTCTAGTTTTTAGAAATGCACTGGGAGCTAAGGATTATAATTAAATGTTATTTTATGCAACTAAATAAATTATAATGCTAAGAACAAACTAATATTGTGTTGAGCAAATACTCGATAGTGGATATCACAATCATTTTCTATTAATTTGTCCAAATATACTTACCGAATAATGTGAGACGAGATAAATATTATCACTTAATAAATTAACTATTATGTTGTTATAAATATTAAAAATGACACTGTTATCTCCATAGTCGTTCTCTCATACCTGTGCATCGAAGCTCTACCTCGGGTCGTCAATATTTAATTATCGCTTTCGAGTCCGGACTTTAAAAAATGATACCACTTTTAGATCATTTCTTTGTGTCTAAAATAAGACAAGTTGCAGAATATAACGTTAGTATTGAAATAGTTATCATACTTAATCTTATATACTTATAAAATTCTCGTGTCACAATGTTAGTCTGCATACTCCTCCGAAACGGGTGGACCGATTCTCATGAAATTTTCTATGCATATCGGGTAAGTCTGAGAATCGGCCAACATCTATTTTTCACATGTACCACGGGCGAAGCCGGGGCGGACCGCTAGTATCATATAAAATCTAGCAAATAGTAAATATACGCACACCTCCCTTAATGATCAGTATCTACAAGAATTGTCTCAATATTTATTTCGCGCTTATTGTACAGTATTTAATGAAATAAAAATGAAATTCATTAAAAGGAAAACAATGATAGCAATTACCTTTTCCAAATGACTTTCTACAGATCTTGTTTAAACAATTTAACGATTACCGCAACGCATCTGGTGTAATTTATGTAATTGTTGGACAATTAGCAATATTAAAATCTGTTTTGTTAACAGCATTCCGCGTAAAATATTGCCGGTTTTTCATTTCTAGATTAAATATGTACAGTGAATATTAATTTTACATCTGATACTTTAATACTAAAATAATATTAGTGAGATAAATTTAATTAGCAACGTTTGTTTATATGCTAATAATGTTTTACCACAAAATTGAATTCTATGTGACATTTTCATATTTATTGCTCGTCAGATTGTGGTTAACGTAAACCATAACAATTTTGTTGTTTGTTGTTTAAATATTTGATAAGTTATTTTTGAGCTAGAGTTATTTAAACTGAGAATGTTAATTACAATTAAATATTAAATGGGATCACAAATTACGTTTACGTGTGGTAGTCGGACTTTGACGCGTGAGTAAAGTTTTTTAATTTTTTAACCCGCTGATGAATTTGATATAAATACTTATTTTTACTCAACATTACACATGAATATTTTTCATTAGATATCTCAAATCCGGAATAAAAAACTGAACGTATTTTAATTTAGTATGTAGGTGTAACGAGTAATTGAAATTTTCCCCGAGCAAGAAATAATCGGGATTAAAAACTTTACAATACCTACTTCAAATATTATGTACATTTGATGTTGGAATTATCAGATTATCAGAGAGTTTTAAATTAATGGTCCATTTATTACAAGAACTTCAGAGTTGATAGTCATATTGTGACATTAAAATTTAACTAGGAACCTAGGAACTTATATCTTTTTGTCAAATTAAATTGAAACACTTGTTCAACTACTACGTAGCAAGCAGTCTTAAAATAACAAGCAACATTTCAGCATGCTATATAAATTTTCTTTGCTCGTAATTGATGACCTACGCTAAGAACAGTAGCGATTAACCAATGTAATCACCAGCAATCAGTATAGATCCGTTAACTTCGTCGAAGCGTAATAGGAAAAGCGAAAAATGAAACGATTGCGTTACCGAGAAATAGAATTTTTATCGCAAAGCTAAGTTCGTTTAATCGCTCTGAAATAATTAAAATACTTTTGCATTTTTACGAATGTTTAGACGTTGAATTTAAAACGCTTCAGCATTTTTAGTTTAAGTGGTGAATAGAGTTAGATTTCAGTAATTTATTTTGTTAAGTAGTTATTTATAAAAGGAAAATTATGAACGCTGAATAAGCGTTAATGACTTACTCATCTTTGTTCATGTTTCACGCCTTTTCTAACGCCATATTTTTTAATAAGCAAATAATAAGCCAATAAATTACCTATAATACACTTTATAATAGCAGATAAGAGATAAGTAGGCCAGGGACGCCTTTGTATACATTTTATCGGATTATATTAACCCACATCTTCCTTGTGGAATAGAAAATGAACGGTCAATTTTACGATAAAATTTAAAATGCCTGTTTGTTAAGACACGATTAATACTAAGCTTGGATACTTCGAGATAAACGTCGATTACTTAACTTTTTACTATTTACTGTATACGAATGAACTTTGAGTAAAAATTTAAATTTACGCTGAAAAAAAGCTATAAGAAAATGGTAGAGATTGATTTCACGACAATAGCCAGAATTATCCAACTTGAATATTACAATTGTTTCAAATGCGTGTTTGGTGTATTAATTGTTAATTATGAAAATAAAGAATTACGTTATTGAAGACAACTTAATCAGTGTTGAAAATAAACTAAAGACAAGTTCACAAAACTATTTGAACTCTACGAGATATAAGAATTACTTTTAATGTCGTATAATGTCGTCCTTTAACAACCCGATACAATTATGTTAACTAGCCACATAATTCTAAAATCTAGACACTAAACCTTGTGTAATATAGTAAGCATTAATATCATTTACGCTTACAACTATCCACCTCACCTTTACCCTAGGTAAAGAACCAAAAGCCATCTACGAGAAAATAACTTTGACGCAGCAGTTTTCATGGAACAATTTATGAAACTTCGTATTCTCTCAGACCATCCATTTACCTTCTGACGTTCATTGGCTTCACTTGATTTAGACGTTCTGCAACTAACGTTTCGAGTTAGGGCCAATTAATTGTATGGATGGTATACTAAATGGTATATTTTACTTTCAAAGTTTAAAGTTACAGTATATATATTAGAGTAAAATTGAGGATGAAGTTTAAAACAAACAGATTATAAAGTATGATATAACATCGTACATGAAGACGTAATATTAAATCTAATAAACAGAGAAATATAATTATGATTATTAGATACCTCTAAATATAATTACCACTTGTGTAAGGGTACATAAGAAGTTAGGAATATGGGGGACAGAATATATTTCGAATGTATTAAAATTAAACTATGATAGTATACAACTGCCTTTTAAAAGGCGGGTCTACATCGAGCAGCCTCGCAAAGCAAGCAATCTGCGCGAAGCAGCTTAGCCAGTGTGGACACGGCTCGGCCAAGAAAAATGCGTGAGTAGGTACTATCTAGACTCGGCACGGCAAATAATAAATCTAAAATTGTCCCTCTCATCAAGACTACTAACAAAGTGAGGGTAGTTGGGTCGGCTATCGATCCGCTATTGACCAGTCACATATATATCTCCAGTGACATTTATGCATTTAATAAAATATTTAACTCACAAGTAGTGTCCACTGCAACGGTCATATTTTATGCAGTATGTGTCATGCCTTGCTTGATACTATAAACTATAAGAGTTACATAGCTGTAAAACATATCTTTTGTATATGTATACTTTATCATCTTGCTTTACGTACCTTTTGTTCTAATTTTCAATATTCATGTTTATTGGACTAATAAAGTCACTTGCCAATTACGAATCTTAACAAATGATTTTTAAATGAATATTCTATACATATACCTAAAAATCAATGATGAACTGGTGCAAAATTTCCTTTGAGAGCTTTATAATTAATGTATGCAGCTGCCTTTAATAGCATATGAATAATTAACGAACAAATTCATTAAGAAAAAGCTCCGTTAAAATAAATATTATTTAAAGGCGTGGGTGATTACTTGTTAAAAATTAACTACGTAGATGTTATTGAACTCGTCAGTTACGAGGAGCGTGGGTTCGAATCTCGGTAGAATAGAATACTGTAATTTGTACGTTTCTGTAAATTTATAATAACGTTGATGTAATTGAAAAAAAAAATCATTGCATGTATGAGGTATATGTATTACAAAAAATCATAGTAGTATGATAGAATATATAGATTTCGATTGATTTAATATTTGATATTTAGCGACTTTCATCTTAAATAATAGATCAAAGATCCATGACTCTATGCTGAGAAATTGTCCCGTTTATATCATAATAAAATTGTTTGTTTCGATAGTGTGATAAGTAATTACGCATAGTTCATAATATATCAGTTTGATTTCGGAATAATATTATCAAAGCCTAAAATACTGCGAAACATTTAATTAGAATCAAATAATTTGGAATATTAACATAATTATTGGCGCCATTTGAATAATAATTTTATCGATGCACAATGATAACTTAAACCTGTTTAATATATTACAGGGACATTAATGCAAAGCATTTTAACTATATAATTTTAAGTATGTATTCTAAACAACCATTTTTTAAGTGATTATTTTTGCACACTCAGAATAGTTTATAATAAGTATCTTTATTTTTCGATGGATGGTTTCTTTCTTTCACTACAATGAATGAAATTTAACTAATAATAAGGCATAACGTGTTGAAATTAATATTTCTCGTTAACATATTAAAGTAAGTTTGAAAAAGGTAGTCGCTGCTTTTATAGCAATAAAAGCAACGGGCACCCGTCAAATTATTCCAAAAAGCTCCGTTGTATGTGTATATAATAATTGTGTATTAACTATTAATCACTTAGCATCTGTGAAAAAATATAACGTGGTTAGATATATTAGAATAATTATAATATCTACTACTTTTTTATTTCTCGCCCTTCAGAATAACGTTTCGTATTTTTATTTGAATGCAATGAAAGAAAGAAATATTACGAAGCCACAAAGGCTTCATTTCGACAATTTAAAATAATTTTTACGTTATTCTATATACAAACAATGACTTGGTTTTATTGGAAAATCCTAACAATAAGGTAAGGATGGCATTTTTCTTTTTCTCTTTTAAATAATGCTGACTCTCACAAACTTGATAAAAAGCCTATTGGAAAAAATGCATTGAGTATCTGTAAGCCCCAACTTTTGAACTTTCTTCATTACTTGTATTGAAACGACGAGTAACTTTTAAACTAAACTGTTGAATCTCTCGTTTAAGGAATAGTTTTCTTTTATCCTTTTGATACATTTTATGTTTAATTAAAAGATTTTGTACATAAAAGGTATAGATATAAAATGCTTTTAATTTAATATTATGTTAATAATATTATAACTCTAATTAATAGGCAGTGTATTTATTTATTTATTTATTACTTTATTGCTCTTAAAAATTACAAATTGAGACTTAATCTAGGATACATTGTAACAAACGGCGGCCTTATCGCTAAATAGCGATTTCCTCCAGACAACCGGTTGTACAGAGAGAAATTAAGTAAAGGATAGGAATATGGCAGAGCATAAATAAATGCAGTGTACTAATAAGAATGTGTAGAGTAATCAATTATTATATTTATTTTACTATATTTACATACTTGTTTTATAATATCTTACATAGAAAATTTCCAACATTGCAAAGTCTACTAAAATGATAATTTTACATTGGTGTAAAATGTTCTGGGTCACATTGAATGGAACGAACAAAAAGTCCACATCTTAGCGGTCGTCAAACATGTTACACAGAAATATAAAAGTCACTCTTTTATATTTTACAACTGCTTTTTCCATATGAATAGGGCGCAATTAGCCCAATCGCGTATGTTCCATATTTCTTCATTTCCCACACAATTTACTTCGCTCGACACGACGTTTGTAGCCTTAAAAGTAATTTCTCGGAATCGTATTACCGTGAACATTGTACGCTGAATGTAAACGACTACCTACTAATCTTTTCGCGGAATTAACTTACTTCTGACGGAGTTGCTGACTTTAAACTACTGGTTCACGTTCTCGCTATGTCTTAGTCAGCTGTCGGGCCAAATGTAAAGGAAGAATTTCAGTACTTTTCCCAGCCTCAAAGGATGTTTTTAGAAGGGTTGCTCAGCTTTACGCTGGGTTTCTTTTGAAGAGTTTTACAACTCTCTAACGGCTTTATCATTTCACTTATTTAAATGCGATTTATATCTTCGTTCAATATTACAAACTGTTTAGGTAAATCAGTCAGAATATCTTTGTATATTGTAATGAAATCCTTCTATAAATGCGAAAGTTTGTGAAGATGTGTGTATGTTTGTTACTCATTCACACAAATACTACTGAACCGATTAGGTACAATGAAATTAAGCACACACATATAGAGGGTAACTTGGATTAATACATAGGATAGGTTTTATCCCGGAAATCCCACGACAACGGGAACTAGGAAAATTTTTCTTTGAAAACGCGGGCGGAAATCTAGTATCATATAATTTCTAAGCATTATGTATTTTTAAATAGACATTTGGGAAATAATTTCAATTATCACTTTATCAGTCTTCATTTACTTGGATGATGGAAGATATTATATTTGTTTACTTTTTAAGAAATGCATCGAAAGACAGGTTAAGTTTAAAATGTGGAAACAATGCAAACCACACAATTAAGTCGCACAAAATGCAATTTAAACTGTATAATTGATTTCTAAATGGCCAGCCCAGCATAATTAAGCTAATTTATACAAACTACGCTGTATAAAATGGCATTTATTTTTAAAAAGTGCAGTTTAAAATCCTTTATAATTAACAATAAAGCGGCAAAAGCGGAAAACCAACATCCGCTGGGTTGCGGTTTCAAAAAATTATTCGTTATTAAGCTATTTATGTGACGGTGTGGTTATGGTTAGGTATACTATGATGGGCTTTTGGTTTGCACTTATCAAATATTGGTTTGATTTATTATAAACTGCTCGTAGAGGCTTCATCTAAATACCTATTTTAAGGAGTTTTTTGAATTTTTTCTGTGAGAAATCAATCTAAAATTATTAAATTATAAGAAATTATTATATAATAAATTCTTGAATTATATACATGCTTTTTGTCTCTATATAGATGATATTATATTGACTAGAATACTCAATAATTATATACCTACAGAAAATGTATTATAACAATTCTATGATATTAAAAATGTTCCTATTAATAGAAATATTCCTCACAATGGAAATACTATCAAATATTTAGTTTAATCCAGACTCTTTCATAAGTAAGTGTTATAACATTGAGTCTGCGTTTGTCAGAGATTAATGATCGCAGATAAAAATTTGACAAACGTATAAAAGGTTTGTGTAATAGTGACGCATCGTAGACGCTCTTTTTCACAATAAAGTACTACTTGACTAGCAATTTATTTGTCTTGTCATTTTGTAAATAACTATTCGTAAAAATTATCTTCAAATCTCGTGAGATATTATATAAATTATAAATCGTCAATTGTTAGTAAATAGGAGACTGAAAAAGTTATAAGTACCTACTAGGTATTAGATTTAGGTATTGTTACATTAAATAAAAATTGAAATTTATTAAAATTGTTGTGAATAAAGTTGACTATTTAATTCTTAAACAGTTGCAAAAGTTTACACGAATAAAAAAAAGTTTTGTTTTGTTGAGTTTATAATATTTGCTGATAATGTTCATAAAAGTTTTTAAAAGTTAATTTTATTTTAGTTTTAAAAAATAATACAATATTTTATATAGCCTTAATACTGTAATGGATATAGAAGAATGTCTAGTGAAATTTAGGTCTACTCATTGTAATGCTAATGCAGTATGTCAGATTAGTAAAACTAGGTTAGCACGAAGTTATAACTGATTGATGATTTCTCACAAAAAGTCGTATTCCATTCAATAGCAAGCTCAGATTAACAAAAAATGGTTATGGCTATCGGAAATGTGAAATGCTTGCCATTCTGTTTGCATATTTTAATCAATGTTATAACTAGCTTTTGATGAGACTTCAATAAGTAAAAATTAACGGATTTAAAACGCGATTAATTGGATTTATAAGCATTTAGACTGCGATTTATAAGTCTTGACATCAATATGGAAATTGCTGGATATTAAAAAGTTTTTAATTTATTTGTATAATTCTCATGAAGCCAAACACAAGACTATAATAATTTGAGAGCACATTTTATGTTTATAGTCAATTTCAATTCCTAAATGATTCCTATAAATTTTATGCTAGAATAACTTTATTTATGATCTTACTTAACTTAGAGCTTTTATTGTCTTTAAAACAATGAGATAACATGATAACGTTTACGATATAAAGTACAAAAAAGTGATGCCTAGCAACCGATTCAATAAAATATTATTACAACGTAAAGCCTCACATTACTCACCAAACTTTCACGATAGAATTAAGTGTAAAGAAGTTCACAAAATCTAATTACTTTTTTACCTCGTCGGTGGGAACTCCGCTAACTAAAACCTTTTACAATTAAATCGTGCGGAAATTCGTTACGTTATTCTAAATACTCCAACTTTGTCAATTGAATGGCCACAATTCAGGTCGATTTGGCTACTCTTAATTAAAATAATTGTACAAAAAGGTTAGTTTCCTGGAAATCGATTGAAATTGTTTTGATATAACATAACAAGGAACACAAGAGCTCATTAAAGCGACGGTAGGACTTTTAAAAGCACCGCTTAAAATGTTTTTAAATTTGTACTTTCATTACAGCGCTTTTATAAGACGAAGTTGTTACTTTAATGTTTTGAGAAGCACTCAACTTTCTGTGTCAATTAAGCTTCTAAAATGCCCCTTTGTATGTTATGAACACATTTGACAATGTTTTCTGTTCTCTTCTATGAAGAAATGGCTAAATAAAAATACAAAGAAGTTATGAACATGGATGACTCTCGAATTATTTTTGCGAAGGTAACCTGTCAACACTTAATGGATTATAAAACGGGTGTTTTGTTATAAGTTTTTAGATCTAAACAATGCGTAGTCCTGAACATCCAGCCTATGGTTAATACGTCCAACCAGTTAAGTATTCACACATAATTATTATAAGAGTTATACAAGTAGTAATAACTAAAAAATTGCAACTTCATTTAAATAATTAATAGTAATACTACCTAATATTTATGGTATTTCATTGATAGACCCGGAAATTAAGACGAAATCGTTCAGTTATTTTAATTAACCTTGAAAATGTTTTAGTAACAAGTAAACACATTTCTAATAACATTTCAACAGATTCCGCTGATATAGCGATAATTACACTAATTGTATTTGAAGGTTGATGAGGTCGAGTTAACTCCCTCGGGTGAAAAGTTTGCGTACGCGGAACACTCGTACTGATAAATTATATTTAGGAAAACATATAATTGATTGATTGAATATTACTGATGTATGTGATGATCGTTCGATAACATGTTAGGGTGCGGATAGACTAGAATATTTACTTGTAACTTAGGTACAACGAAATGCGACATATAAAAAATCCCTGTGAGCATTACACCGAAGTGTCCAGCATTCTAAAGTATACATTGTATAAAAATTCTCGACAAAATAACATTATCTATATCATGTGTTTTATAAAAATGTTAAACAAGATTTAATTAAAATTATAAATGTTATCTCTAAAACAAGAACGTACAAACGTGTAAGCAGAATTAAAACTACATTTTTCATAAAGTTAATATTTCGCTTGTTAAATTTATTCAACGTCCATTTCTCTGAAGGAAACGCAACACTTTTTGCGATTCGTTCCGCGAAGTCTCCCGAATGCAATGAATTCCTAACAATTACTCAGAAACGCTTATTTCTACTTCGCAGCGAGTCAACACTATTAAAACTGTAAATTGGTATAAATCTAGGCTGTGGAATCAGGTCACGGTTCTGATTAAGTGAGATGGCAAATGAGCGATACATCGATGTAACGAGGGTTGGCAAGGGATCCGTGTAGCCTTATATACGTAACCATGGGCCTACTTTAGACGTAATTACTGGTTAGGGCGTTAGAAGAACTGATATCTTGCTAATACAGACCTGCTCCCAATAAAGGGAATGAACTCGTGAACTCAAAATATGTCCCTTGCGTAATTTTTTATATCTAAATAGGTATACAAAAAAATATATTGCAAAAATGCTGTAATTCTCAACAATTCATAAAACGTAGGTATCCGATAACTGTCTGATTGATCCAGAGTTTATTGTATGATGACCTCAAAATACGTATCCACTATCCACTTGGTCCTGAAGATTTGATTCCTTATTTCGGAGGAAAAAGATTCGCTCTAGCACAGTGTAGAACGCAGATTGTCTAGAAATTTATACATTCTATACTTTTTATTTTATTAAGAAATAAAACCTCTATAAATAGAAATATAATTAATTAAAACCCTATAGTTATTTTAAATCAAATGTGAGCTTGCTTCCTAAATCATTTATACATACATAAATGTGTTTTTGTTTAGTTCACACCCCTGTCGAAACATTAATTACGCTCCTATAATATCATTATTCTAGCGAACAATTTGGATTTCATAATATATTTTATAAATAATAATATAATTTAGTATGTATTTCATCGAATTATATTGTCTGTTTGGATCGTTATCAAGCCAGTTAATTATGTAAATAATTTAAACAAACCAACATCAAATTATATATTTTAATAGCAATATATTTAAATTCTTAAGATCATTATATGATAGACAATTTTTATTATTATTATTTTTAAATATAAATATTTCAGGAAATTTTTCACACACCGCACGATCCCATACTAAGGTTTCGCTTGTGAATATGGAAACCAAATGGCTGATAAACATACATATAATATAATTTTAAATAAATACTTATGTCGATAATTAACACCAAGACACAGAGCAAACATCTATGTTCATCAGTCATCACCAACTGTAGGGTCACTACCAACTAAGCCAACCGGTCAGTCAAATTATCTTATAGTATTAATAAAAAATTATGTATTTTCGTCTCCAATCGTAATGTTAGGTACAAAGGAAGGAAACACATTTGTAATAAACTCTAAATAAGAGCACAACGTGATGGATCATTCAACAGGTGATGCGTCTTCCAAATAACAGATAGAACAAAATCTATGTAGGTATATAATGTATTACATTGATAGTATATTATACCTATACGGCTCTTTGGTTAAGACTTAGGAATTCAATCAAAAAAGTCAGTTAAAGACCATAATAAACTGATTGCTCCATTTCTCAGCACAGTAATGGTTAATGTCAGTGCTTCAAATCGATGAAACCAATCGACATTTCCAAGAATCAAAAGTTCAATGACTAACATCTGCAAATCTGCACTAGACGTTGTGAATTAAGAACTGTATCCGTAGAGAGTATATATATCTGTACAGGAAACAAATATGTGCTGATTATAATATATAATGTCTATTATCTATTTATAATTTGTGGAATGACTGAAGAAAGCTTGATGTTATGAATTTGTTGTTCTACAGCCAGTTCTAGATCTAGGATATAAAAGAATATTTTAATATATTTTAATATTATATATTTTTTGATATATTGAACAAACTTTGAAAAAATATTGAACAAAATTAGGATCACGTTTCATTTCCAGGAATATATTGTTGATTTCAATTTCTTCCTTTCCAAAAATATGAAATTTATTATTCGCTAATTAACGTATATTGAATTGTTGATATTTGCTCCTCCATTTTTGCTGTCGTTAAAATACTACAATTAATTATTAATCTAAAGGTACAATAATCTGTAGAGATTAAAACATTAACTAAAAGCTTTTTATGGAGTCTTAAGTGGGTTTTAATTAGAATTTTCTAGAAACAATTTAAGGTCCAACGAACAAGTAATTATTAAAAATAATTTATGACAAAGAACTCTTAGGTACTGTAACTTGTAGGGCTTAGTCTCAAGACCTAAATAACCTGAACTTTGCTTTCTTCTCCTTTCAAAATTGTTATAACCTTTTTATCAGTCTTTGTAGTTTGTTCCTCAGAAATAATCTAGCAAAGTAGTTAAAAAAATCTTATATTTTAAAGACATCGCACATATTATACATTCTTAATTATTTTGTATATTTTAACATTTCAAATTACAACAAGTAACAACGGCTATAAACTACGATAAATTCAATATTTGATTCAACATTTTTATTACTTTACTATTTTTCTTTAGGCAAACAAATAAAGTTTACCCATAGTTTAATAAAACTTGTAAGCATGTAAACATGCCTTTGATTTGTAAGCATAAAAAATATAATAATAAAGAAATTAATTTCTTGACATTCGTCTCAACCGCCGCCTACACATCTTCGCCGGATTCTATTCATAAAAATTCTTCCTCCAAAATGCTTCATCACTCGACTACGACATCCCTTCGGCATTTTCTTTTGTATTTAAACATAATGCACCGTAGCTACATAAAGGATCGAATGATTTTAGTTTCTTTCAAACTAGCTGCTTGCCTCGGCTCTGTCTGGGTAAACAGGTTTTTTAAGTAGTTATTTCAAAGATTAATAATCAAAATTTAACAATCCGTTGAGCTTTCCCGTGTATATAACTAGTGGTAGTTGGTGACTGCAGTGTTATAACTAATAGAGAAAATCCTATGTTATACCTATCTTTTATATAGATACTAGCTTTCCACCCGCAGCTTCGCCCGCGCAGTCAAAGAAAAAGCCGCATTGTTCCCGTTCCCGTGGGATTTCTGGGATAAAACCTATCCTATTTCCCGGGGTAGTAGCCTATGTCCTTTCTCGGGTATCAAAATATCTCTATACCAAATTTCATGCAAATTGGTTCAGTAGTTAAGGCGTGATTGAGTAACAGACAGACAGACAGAGTTACTTTCACATTTATAATATTAGTATGGATAACATTTAATACTATCTCACAGCATATATTATTGATAAACTTCGATATGGTATCAAGGTATTAAAGCTTTGATATACCTATCTAATCTATATACGATACTTGCCTAATACGAATACTACATGAATTACGTAATATAATACGAACGTCTCGATAATATAATACATATAGCTTTTATATCCTTTCATAATACTATCTATCTACGAGTTATTATAATTTATTAAAAATCTATAATATTATAAAATATAATTCAATACTCTTTGACGGTTAAAAAATATATTTGTTTATACATTTTAACTGCTGGCAAAGAAATATGTTTTCTAGTAACGATATCGGTGTATTTTTATCTAAAATCGTGTACACTTCACATTTCCCCAGAGCAGTGCGTGTTCGCGCCAAGTAGTTAGCAATAAGTTCACTTACCCTACACCTATTTTTAATTCAGTACGTGTTTTATAAAGTTTATGTACGCTTGTAGAAATAAAAATTGGATTTATAGTGGTGGAAGATCAGTTTGAAAGATCTGCCTCGTTTTTGTTGACTGACGAGCTCTTTAAAATATTAATAGGCAGCTTATTTTGACTATGTTCATCAATATTTATTTAAAACATTCTTATAATTATTAATATTAAATTAAACAATTAAATGTCAAAACTATTAATAATTTAAAATTACCCAAAAACGTAGATAACGTAGTTTCAACATAACTTGATTTTTTTAAGAAATGTGCTGTTGGTGTATAATGGTGTAGGTATAAGAAGAAATACCATAGATAATGCACTTATTGTAATAGTAATGTAGTTCTATCCCGCTGTCTTTTCTTTAATCTCTTCGATTAATCCTTGTCTGGCAGGGATCAATTTTAAATTATACATTTGCCCTTCTTATAACCTTTCTATCGTTTCGAAGTTATTTATATGACAAGTGAAATATTAGGAATATGAAAATAATACATTATTAAGTACTAGATTTCCGCCCGCGGCTTCGCCCGCGTTTGCAAAGGAGAACCCGCATAGTTCCCGTTCCCGTGGGATTTCCGGGATAAAAACTATCCTATGTGTTAATCCAAGTTACCCTCTATATGTGTGCTAAATTTCATTGTAATCGGTTCAGTAGTTTTTACGTGAAAGAGTAACAAACATCCATACATCCATACAAACTTTCGCCTTTATAATATATATTAGATGAATCTCGTGTAAAATATGATTAAATTCCAAACGAGGTAAAGGTGAAAAAACATGCGTTTACACTTGGGACAAGAATAAATTGTTACGCAGAAGCGTTATTTGTAAGCGAATAGCTTTCTCCATGTAAAAATAGAAATATCCAAAGTTATTTATTTTAAAATTATTTAATTCAATATATATAATATATATATCGATTTACACTATTAACATATTTTTATCAATTTTTTACTTTTATTTACAAAAAAATATCAGACATGAATTTATATATTTAAAAATTCTAAGATATAATACTACTAAACTAATAAATATATTTACAAGTATTTTCCATAATAACGTTTTGCAAAGGCTTGAGCAGAATTTTACAAAGTATTTTAACTGAAATTCAATTAGTTAAAAGTTCTAGCACATTACGAGTCCACGAAGCGTAGTGAGAATTTAAGTAGGTATGTAATTGAATTAAGAAATGTAACGTTAGATTAACTCGTATAGCGCTAAAACGCTACCCGCTGTTAGTTATTGGGGTTAGACTTCATAAAAATACTAACTTTAAATACATTTTTAATAGCCCTTGAATTTTATTATTCATGTGAGTTTTTTAGTGAAACTTCTTTAGTCGCGTTGAGAGTAAAATTTTAAGGTCGCGTCATGACAATACCGTCACGTCATGGATGAGGCGACGATTTTGTATGATCTTTGAAATTGGCCAAAGAAGTTTCACTTCTGACACATGTGCTCGGCACACACTTTATTTTTTTATTTTTTGCATGGTTTCACAAGTAACTGATTAAGAATAAATATCATATTCAAATTTAAACCACTCAAATCTTAACAATAATCAACAGGAAAACGCAAAATTCTAACTTCTGGCTCCTAAGAAAATTAACATAATAAATTGAAATAATTTTGCAAGCTTGTAACGGTGGTTAAAAGTTCCAAGGTGCAAGTCAAGACATTTTTAAATCAGCTTTAAGAGCACCAATTTAGTATAACAGTCTTATTCAAATGCTCTTTGTTAATACATACTGCTCTATGTTATACATTATACATCCAAGAAGTAATAATTAATCAGAATGCCGTAATTATTTTTTGGAGTAAGGAAAAAGTATAGTTTCACCTCTGTTTCTCTCTTTAAGTAGGTGACTAATCACCTTCTGAGCATTCAACGGAGACATTATTTATTTTTTATTAACCCTGAACGATCCGAAGGATTATAAGATAGGTAGTCGATTAATATAATTTTAATATTATGTAGGTACGCCTCTACCAATATTTGGGGCGAATAAATATTTCATTTTATGATTCTCTTTTAATTAAAAATGGATGAATATTAATGACGATCCCACCCAAAAGCAAAAATTTATGAAACTACATATTAACAAAACCGTCAAATTGAACATAACATGAGGTAAACCCAAATTTAAAATCATTTCAAACGGCAATACATATTGGTACATTGAGAATATACGTGTGCCTTTTTTGTGCACAGATGTTGTGTCGAAATTTTTGTCGCTGTATAAAATATGTTGTTTTTATTTATTTATTTTGTAAATATTACTTTTCAATTGGGTACGCGATTAAAAATAATAATCACATAATTTTATGTCAATAAAATGCATGGTAAATAAATTCCAAAATATAAGTAATATGAAATAGAATATTCCCATTCGGACGTACTTAAATACAGAATTATTACGACTCTACTGTAGTAAAGTATATAAGCGATATATAGGAATATTATAAAATTATGTAGGAGATAATACCTAATCTCCTCCATACTTTTCCAGCAAAGCAACCAACAAAACCGCTTAAAATATTCCCTCCCAATGAGATAACAGATGATAGAACAATGTCATATCAACGTAGTAATAGGAATAAGCGTTTCATCCATTAGTGACAAATGTTTGCTGCAATCAGACACGACCGATGCGGCCCGATGCTCGTAATTAATCAACTCCTCGTATTGATGAGCGGATGCATAATTTACTAGGTAATTATTAATGGGAAGACAATTTTTGGCCATGTATTGATGTAGGGTCCGGATTAAGCAAATTCAAATTCAAATCATTTATTGCATACCAATACATTTTCACATACATATAAGCAATAGTTATTGCAATTATTGTGATCAATCCATATTAGAAATTTGAAGGTAGTATTGTATAGAGTCACGCTGTGAAAGTGTTGTTAGTACAAAAATTCGCATGCTGCATGAAGATGCAGAGATTTTCTTAGAATAGACTCAGCAGTAGTTACCTAGAAGCTGAAATAGTAAAGTAATCTAAACCTATTGTTGAGAAATCTAATCTAGACTCTAGCAACCTCCCTTGTAGGTCTGTTTATTGTAATTTGCGTTTAATTTATATTCTAAGCCACTATATAAGCAATATCGAATAAAAACCAAGGAAATATAGGTCTCTAGTGTATTTTCCCATTAATATTCCGTTCCTTTTTCTCCAAGTAAAACAAAGGGAGCTCATCCATTATTCGTCGTCTAATGAAGACTGAATAATTATTTACTATAAGATTATTCTTTTTAGCTTCATTTAGGACATCTAATCTGACTCTGTTTGTACTTATGATCACAATGTATCAAGGGCACAGTAACGTACTCGTTAAAAGGAAAAAAAAATCAGTCAAGTGTGATTTGGGCTCGCAACACTAAGGGTTCCGTACAAATAAACTAAAAATAAGTAACGTAAACTAAAAAAAAAGTAAACTAATAATATCATTGAAGAATCTCAATAACAGGGTCTTGTTTTTTACCTATTGGGAACGGAACCCTAAAATTGTATTTTTATTCCATACCAACATGTTATTGTGAGTAAAATTATGTGATTTCTCAGATTCTGTTACAATGGAATATCTTGGAGTTTCGGCTTCAAATTGAATTTTACAAGAGAAAGCAAGATTAGTGATACTGGCCCCCGGCGTTCGTCCTATTCGTTCTATGAAATGCGATCACATAACTCTCAGGTTGAATTTCCGAACGCTATAATTAGAAATCCAATGAATACGTGAATACAGTGTTAATGAACGAAAGATTTGTTAAATTTACATTTAAAGTACAGTAGATAAAAAAGACAATTTAAAGACTAAATGTGCCAATGTGTTGTTCATTATCATGGTTTATGCAATTTTTAGGCAAATTCTAGTCATTATCATAATATTAAAGATGTATCTAATGCTTTTTTAAATATCCAATAACAATATGCTAATATTTCATATACATGTACATAAAATTATTATCAATAAAATAATAATGTTACCTTCGCGCGTATAATCCGTCTCTGTTAGAATTAAACAACAATAAATTATCTCGATACGTGTATTATGTTCAAACATAACAATATTATGTTATTGATATTAAACTTATCGATGTATCGCCAGAGACATCTTGTCTCTGAAACGTACATTGTTATTACATGAAATACAAGTTATATTGCCTAATAGAGAAACATTTGTTTACTGACTAGTTGAAATAAGATTAAACATGTTATGAAAGAGATAATTCTAATCTCTTTTGAAGCGGTTATCGATTTCGCTAGTTTTATAAAGATAGATTAATTATAAGAAGCATATTTTTTACATAAAAATAACTAAACACTCATCCTAGCTTATTTGACTATTTGACTAGGCACAAATACCCAATCATACTACGAATACTCTAATTTATAATATCACTAGAGGTCCGCCCCGGCTTCGCCCGTGGTACATATTTCGCAATAAAAGGTAGCCTATGTCCTTTCTCGGGTATCAAAATATCTCCATACCAAATTTCATGCAAATTGGTTCAGTAGTTTAGGCGTGATTGAGTAACAGACAGACAGAGTTACTTTCGCATTTATAATATTAGTATGGATAGTTGGATAAATTAACCTCTTTTCAGGTCTTTGAAGCTTTGATACAGTGATATTTTGATAATGTAAATGGCTATTCATTATACTCACAATCCTGAATAATACGAAACTAATTGTACCAAATTTAGTGGCGTATGCATGAAACGCATACCTATTATACGAATCTCACTTTAAATCTTTGACATTGTTATCAAATAGATTACAATTTCGAGTATCCGACATAATTCGGTACAAATTAGTGAGAAATGAGAACGGGCAACTGTCGGCAGCAGGGGGTGGTCACATCGACCCCCTACAATTCAATTTGCGGCGTTCAACCCGTCACAAGCGCGGCTACAATCCGCTCAAATATACCGTGATATGTAATTTTCAGTTGCGGGTTATTTAGGTGTCACATTTTTGACACGTCAGATATTTAAGGACTAGTGCTCGGTTTTTGTATATTACTAGTAGGTATTCACTTGCAAAAATAGAGTTCCGATAACGTTTTTATTTTTTACATACGTGTTCAATATATGACGTATAAAAGGGCGAAAACTGTTGAAGTTTATTTCATTTATTTTACGAAACTCGAAAGAGTGATAGACTGGAATACTTTTCGGTACTAATGAGTTTTTGTAATTTGCCGTACATGAAACTTGTTTGTGAGCTCTTCGCAGCATTAACAAAGAGCTTTTTTATCCATCCCGTATGAATATTTTAAAATTACGACTAGCGTAGTCTAGACATAACCTTTACGAACACAAATCATGCCGACTCTTAGTTGGCCAGCATTTTGAAAGGAGATTTATTGTATGCTAAGTATTGGTCCCATTGTCTCCGAGTCTAATTTATTGCAGTTTAACGCTCAACTTCTAAGTAGGTAAAGGTTTTGGATAGGCAACTTTGAGCTAGTATTGTCGAGCCAATTTAATAGGCAACATTTGACGTCTATCAATTTTATCTTCATAGGGTGGTAACCTGCTTAAAAACATCGATTAAAGTGAATTAATCGATACGAACTTAAAACATTTGTCAATCGAACTTGAAACACATGTCAATAATTTATGATCATTTTTTTTATTTTTATTCCCAAGTAATCAATGCATTCGATTCTAGATGTCAGATTTCGATTTTTAGAGTAACGTCTCTGGTATTTAAAAAGAAAAAAGGTTTATTGACACAAAATTGTAGCGACGTCAGTTCTTTAAATCAGAAATTGTTTATTATGTTTAGAATGGTTTATCAGTAAAATCAAATCCTAAAATTAGTTGTATCGGTCATTATTATTATAAATATGTAATCGTAATTGAAAAAAGTTAAGCAAATGTGCAGTTCTAACAAAACGAAATATCATGTTATTCTATGTCGTCGTTACTAGGTTACGTTGTTGAATTTTGTTGAACTGTCAAATGTTGCCTATTAAAATGGCTCTACTATAGTAAGAAAATATGGGAGACATCTGTTACTGGATATTAAGAGTAGTTACCTACTTATATGTGGGTACAACATTGTCATGTGTATTTGTAATAAATAAATGTATTTGATGTTACTTTATACCTTAATATTACTAACCTATTGTGTCCTATCTATTATTAAGTCAAATACTTAATTAACTTGCTTCTATTATTATTCGATATTACAGGCTTAAAAGGTAAGCTTTTTTCGAGATAAAAATAGAGTACAATTCAGATCGTCACAAAGCTTAGGTCCTGTTAGAAAAAATCAATTAGTAAAGGGACAAAGAAAACTCGACGTAATTAATAGAAAATGACAAGGACACAAAGTGAATGTTTTATATAAGTATTTTTAGGTGAAAATGTAGCCTACACTTAATAAAATATATTTCATAAGTGTAGCGTGTTTCAGATTCAGTTTTAATATTTGGAGCTTGTTTTAATCATCCAATTATATTATTTTAACTGATTTATTATTATAAAATAAAAATAAAAGCAAATTTTTTAAATACAGTCTTTTGAAAATGAAATTTATTGAAATGTTAAAAATTAACCATCAATTTTCCACTTAACAGTTCCTGAAATTAGATTAAAAACAGCGAGCAGTGAGCGCACGTAAACATGGAAAGTTCTAGCATATTCAAGTCATAAATGGACAAACGTTTTGGCGCGATTCCGAATAAATGGGTTGCCCGGGAACCAGGGAGTTGGTCCGGGAGTGTTGCAATTGAACTGCTTTCTGTGCTCAGCTATGACAGGCATTTGACAACTTTGTTCGGGGAATTAGAAATTCGAACGCGGAACAACATTATGGCAAAGTGCATTTAAATTTTTCCAATTGTAGAGCGTTTTTTAAGAGTGCAGGTACCTAATGCATTTATAATTCGTTTGGTAATTTTTAAATTTGTTTCTTTACGCTATATTAATTCATAATTATACCACAATATAAATTGATAATTTGGATAGATTGTTTAATTTTGTTTGTTATTGTTAATTGATACACACAGAATACGATCTTATTTCTGCCAAACTATTGTGGGGTGTTAAATGGTATTAGAGCGACCTACCCTAATATAAAACAATTCGTAAGATTTGTGCAAGATTTAAACAGAGTGGTCCACCAATAATCCGCTAGACGAAACAACCAACCCCTATTACTTTCATAGAAACATAAATTCAAACCAACAAAGGATGTTATGAATAATTCATAGATCATAAAGCAAAACAAGTTGTTACAATATTTGCTAGTTAGCTTTGCAATACAAATACAAATTACGCAATTCGGCACGGTCTGAACGTGAACTAGCATGTATTAAAACATACGCATATAGTTGTACAGGACTACAGTCTACCACCGCTCGCGACAGTCTGCCTCTCCGTGATCCGGCTAATCGAGTCGCATTACAAGGTTGGCCGATTAATTGGCCCATAAAAGTGTCTTTCAACGGTCGTTCCATTGCTAATCGAGCTAAGGAATCTGATAACATCGGTCAGCACGGCCTGGGGGCACCCCCCCGTTCACAATCGCACGCGATTAGTCAATTTTCGTGGCAACACGAAGTAAATTCGTCGTATTTTACGTAAACGCAACTCTCCCTGCTGTGAAAGTGGCGAAAACATTATAAATAGTCCCAGATTAATCCACTTGTATGAACGCCATTAACTTCTTGCTCTATTTTATATATTTCGCTTGTCATCCGACACGAAGAGGGCAACAAAAAGCTGTTTATTTTTATGGGCAAGGTCGAATGTAACAAAATTAATGATAAGACAAAACTTCTCACGGACTTGATATAAGTTACATGTTGTTCTCAGATTGATGTTGTAATCTTGTGTTATTATTGATAAAGTAAATATGTTTATTATCTTGTACGTTTCGTTATGTTATTACTTGTGATTACTTCAGTAACTATACTGAAATTCAGCAACACAATACGTCTTGGTAAAAATCAATTACAATTCTTAATATATTGTATTATCTTCTTTCGCATATTTTATGTTAAGAAACTGCCTATCACATATTGCCACAGACTAATAATTATTATCAATGTGCTCTATTTAATCTACGATCTCCTGTATATACCTATCATTATTCAAAGTTAAAACAAGTATCTGATTGCATTAAACCCTGTAGTGGATAACTTCCCAATTACTGAAAACTGTTAGTGACTTCACGTATAACATAGTTCAAGTGCAATTTATGTAAGCAAGTTGTTTAAAGTTACCAGTAATGACTTCATTCTAATGTATCGCGTTATTTAAAGATATCTTTGTTATTACTTAATAAAATATTAGAATATTTTATTGTTATTTTTAATAGATAATATTTCCTGGTTTATAAAAAAAAAATTCTATGTTCGTGAATTTTATTGATATTTTTAATTAATGATTTTTCCTAGTTTATTAAAGTTGTGAAAAGTAATAATTCCACCAAAAACATTTTCATGTAAAATGTTGCCAAGACGAGTCCATATGACTCGCACTGTCAAAAAGTTATCAGATCTCATGTGGAGCCAAGCTTCACTACACGCCCTAACTCTACAAGGCCTAACTTCACAAACTCTACACCTTAGTCAAAATATGTGGCTTGGCCATTTCGCTACATTCACATCGGCGAAAGGTGAAAAATTAATTCACTGTTCATTACTTTTGTGTTATACAATAGTTCTTGTAGTAACGAACGGAACTAGATATATATTATATATATATATATATCTAGGGGAACCAAGTTTTAGATTATTAGATTAGACCTCTAGCGTCATCAAAATTTAATTTAAAATTACAGGTCTCATACAAACTCCCATACCCTAGTTTAAGGGGTTGGGGGGTGAAAGTTACAAGTTTTATAATTTTTTTGTTTTTTGTGTGCTAATACTAGCTTACATACAAAATTTCAGCTTTCTAGGGCATTAGGAAATACCTTAAGAATTATGATGATCATCAGTGAGTCAGTGACGAAATTAGCGTTTTTTAGATATAAATAAAATCTGAAGTATAAAAGCTAATGTAATTAAAACTTAATATATTCAATAAGTCCGCTATTGAAAATATATCCCGAAAATTTTTTTGATCTAGCATAATCCAAACCCAAGTTATGAGGGTTCAAAAAAACGTCGAAGCGCTTCGAGAAAAGGTAGGTAGTGCCCGTGCGCGTAGTCCCTTGGCTCGTCTTGGCGGGGGCACTACCGTGCCCCCAGATATGACGAGCATTGAATATATTTCCCAATATTTTATATCATACCAAATTACTTACACATATTAACGTAGATACATTTATGTATCATATATATTCAACCGTATCTGTAATGATCGATCAATTTTAAAATACCAATTGCGCTCGCTTCACCTGCAAAGTACCACGAATTAATTCTGTTGATGATTTATTTTCCGGTCCATGACATCGCTACCTCTTTCATTTAACGTTCATACAACATTTTCAATAACTATACTGTTATATGCTCCAACTAGATTTCCGCCAGTGGCTTCGCCCGCATTAAAAAAAACCGTTATATAGTTGCCATTCCTGTGGAATTTCCGGGATAAAAAGTAGATGTCTTATTCTGAGTCTTCAGCTACCAAATTTCATTGTAATCGGTTCAGTAGTATTTGCGTGAAAGAGTAACAAACATCCATCCTCACAAACTTTCGATATAATATTAGTAGGATTTGTCAGCTCAAATTCTACAATCAAACAATAGCTGTAATGGTCTAATAGCTTCAGATTCAATACTTGGTAATTCAGTCTTTAGTTGGCAATTTCAGTTGAACATTATTGCACTTTGCATAATGTTTTCTAGTAGGGTAATAGCGGAAATCCTCAAAGCAAACTGTCCTTCCGCAAGAACTGACAAAGGCAGACCGCTATTATAAAGTAAATGTTTTAGATGTACTTGAAGATAATAAAATTATTCGATACAGATATACTTTAATTTGGGGAGCAATTTATAAAGAGATGAGGATGAAATTACAGTAAGGATACGTGGGTTACACGTGCCTCAATTATTATAAAGGGCCTGTATTTTGCACTTTCGTTGAAAAGACAACGTTTTTATTTTTATCAGGAAGTAGAGTCAATGAATTAATAGCTACAATAATGTTATTGTTACGAGTTAATAAGTATAAGTAAGATATAGCTAAGAGTTACTCTTCTTGATACATGATATTATCTTGATACATGATATTATCTGATCAATTTTTAAAGCTTACCTTATTACGATAATTGAAAAAATATTCTAGAAGATCATAGTAGTATCTCACAGAAAATAATAAAATGAGAATGTATAAAACACCCTGTCAGTTTACCGTAAGATACCTAAATAACAAATTTAAATGAAATCCGTTCCACGAACAAAGTAAAACGAAACATCAAATTTGTATTAAAATATTTCAAATAGTAATTAATGCTGGATAAATCCATGCGTAAAGTTGTTTACGAAGAGTCAATAGATACGTTCTCAATACCAATGCTTATGAATAATGTTATCTATTTCATACATTTAAAGTTTCAATTTCTGTATCAGTAATATTTACTATTGAAGCTACAAAATTGCCTTCACTCTGAATCAGGATCCAATGAGAAGTTCATTAACTTTATATCATTATTCATAAAGTCTATCAGTTCTTCATACGCTATGTTTTCTTGAATCTATTTTCTTAAGTATTGCATGTAAAACAACGTACTGCACTTTGAGACCTATTTAGACCATTTAAACACTCATAAAATAATAGTATAATGATGTTCCCCATTACATAGCACCTTAAATGTGTGAGAATGCATCCAATTTGCAGTAAAGTAAAAAATAAGGGGCTATCTCCGTATGCTTCGGGGATTATGCATGTTAAGATCGGTATTATCTATTCCTGCAAGATTTGCCTGCACTTATGCATGCCAAGATTACGTTGTGGATTAAACTTTAACCATTTACAAGATTCCGCTAGTCACTACGTGCGTGCTTGATATAAAATTCATGGTTCTTCCAAGTTTTCTTCGTGATGATATGTAACATAAGCGTCCCTGACAAATTGCGTGGATTTAAAGCTAATATTTTAAGGAATAAAAACAGGAATGTTATATAAAATATAGAACATGTTATATAGAATAATCAATACTGTGATAGTATAAAGTCTAAATAGAATTTAGAATGAGCGAAGAAGATGAAATACAAATCACAATACAATGTTTTACAAAATGGTGCTTGATAATGATCAAATAAAAATGCCTTTTGAGGCACTTTGACAACAAATAATATCAATTACGATCTCAAGTAACTATAAAAAAATAACAAGCAATGTCAACGTGTGCGAGATGAAGCGTAATGTATTCTTTAAAATTTATTTTTCCCCAGACTATCAAATATTACTTTGTCTCGATATCAATGCTATCAGTTTATTGTACGAAATATAGTGCATGAGAAAATGAAAAATTCATTTAAGCATTTCGTTCGTACATGCTTCGTCGTCATTTCTTCACAATATTTTGTAAACAGACCTCGTCATCGTCTAGATTTAGGTCATGTTAAAATGAGCAAAGCTATCGTGTAAAATGACATGAGATAGGGATATGAAAAATTTCTATACGATGAACTTGTGACATGAATTTTGTAATTTTACACACCTAATCTGTAAAGTAATAAATTTGAGACCTCAAACGGATAAAATGGAAACTTATCATTTTTATTTTAAACTAGCGGTCCGCCCCGGCTTCGCCCGTGGTACATATTTACGTTTTCTCTACATAAGAACCATCCTCGTACTTCAATAGAAAAGAATTATCGAAATCGATTCAGCCGTTCACACGTGATGCCGTGACAACGCGAAACGGGTGCAGACCCGCCGCCTTTTTATAGCTCCCGCTGCGAAGCGCGTCGGACGCGGCAACTGATACACAAAAATAATCCTTATGGCTGCATGATTCTGTATTCACGCGCGATGACTTATAGCGTATTTCATGTATAACTTTGGTGTTTCTACATCGATTTACATGATTCTTTTACTATAACCTGCCCAGGAGTATGAAGAATAATTGTGCCAAATTTGGTTAAAATCCGTCGTGTAGTTTTTGTTTCTATAACGAATATACAGACAGACAGACAGACAGACAGACAGACAGACAAAAATTTTACTTATTGCATTTTTGGCATCAGTAGCGATCCCTTATCACCCCTTCATAGTTTTTTTTTTAATATATTTCATGTACAGAATTGGCCTCTCTACAGATTTATTATAAGTATAGATTAAACATAATATTGCGATTAACATTGTATAAGATAGAATTGTAGATACCTTTAATAATAATTAATGTGGGGTGCGTGATGAACATTATAATAGTTAATTTGACAATAGTTATTGTTGTGAAATGAGTTGTAGGTTACATTTAAAATTAATAAATCCACAATTAAAATTAATAAATTATTTAGAATTAAAACTAACGAAGTAGACTTAAGATAAATCTTTTAATTTTCCATCTGAGTAGAAGAACTATAAAATTTAAATCCAAAACTGAATTTCGACCAAGTAAACATACCGATAATTTTCAGAGCGCAGTTCGAAAATAGAAAAGTTGGCGCTTAATTCATCCTGCTTCAATATTGACTGGCTAATGCATTTTGAAGTACAAGTTTGGTAATATTTCGACCTTTGTGCCATACTCAATACTTTAATAGTTTGATATAGCGGCTACAGTGACCAAGAAAAGTTTTATGAAGAACGCGAGCTTAAAGGTTTAAGGCATCTCGCTTGGAGCGCATACTAAAATATTATCTTAAAAATTTAATATTCTTTATAAGTTTGCTCACTTAAATTTTGTGAACATTGTTTTACATTATTAAAAGGCTTGTTCGCGGGTTTTTCATTCGTTATCACATAATACAATACCATGAAATGTTGTTTGAATATATTTTATTAGATAGGCTTTACGTAAACCACTTACACATACTAATATAGCGCTTTGTTTTATTATGGTTTATAAAATTCTAGTTTTGACATTGTGTTTACGTGTAGGATATAAAACAATAAAAATAATACACATTTCATAATCCAATTGTATGTTTTACACACAGAGTTTTACATAATATTATTTCTATTTGCTCGCAAATAAAATGAACCCCACTACGAGATTTGATTTCTTCCCGTATCTCCATTCTTCACATTATATTACAAATAAACAATGCATATTCGAAGTCGAATACATATAGCTATAAAATTGGCTATTTCTTTGTGATTTTTATGTTTTAAATGGAAAATAGAATCCACATCCGTGGTTCATGACGACAAACAGAAGATGTTCCCCGATTCCCGAGTTATTGCATATTTATGTGTTTCCGAAACGAAATAAAATAAAATTGACTGTTTGTTTTCAACTACATCTTATATTTATACATCTCTAAATTCTGTCTCAAACATTGCGATTTGCGACGTTGGTTCTTAGAAACGTTATAAGCATATGAAATGACCCAACTAAAACGAGCAGTTAAAAACTCGAGTATAAATATTTACGCGTGAAAACCCTTGGTCATAAAAACCATTAGCTTTTTTCCTTTAGCGCCGGTTAAGTAGTTGATTTAGTGTCCATATTTCACATTATAAAGTGGGCGACACGTTTACGTTAAATGCAAGGTAACAGCGTGGTGCAATTTTCTCGCTTGCACAGTTATTAAGTGAAATAATTCCACATTAATTATAACCCATTACGGCGCGGCGCTGCCCGTATTTTACGATTTCAATCAAAATAATGTGTTGTATAAAATTCTTCTCGGTTTTTGAATTTTTAACAGGGAGATAAAATGTATCCGCCACGGGTTTATGGTAATGTTAAATTACGTAGATAAATACAGACATAAAGATAAGATTATTCCGTATGTTGCGTGACATTTAAATATTGTATTAATATCAGCATTTGTAGGTATTCTTATTTTTTATTTATACATCTACATAATAATATGCTGATCATACATAAAAATCAAAAACAAAAAATTAGGGGAACACATACTCATAGCGACCTAAAATTTGTATTTTATCCGTATCTAATTTTAAAGACTTACGAAAGGCAAGAAAAGTCGAAATAAAATATAAACACATAGTTTAAAATGATTACATTTTCAAGAGTATGAATACCATTTGTTTCTATTGTCACTAGTTGGTACATAAAGTTCATAATTGTCCATTTCATACAGTTTAAACTATCAAACTTGTGCTGACAGTATGGCAATATCGTCCTTCATATACATAAATGCGAATTACTGGAGTCTGCATTTCGATGAATTAATGCTCCTTCCTGTTTGGATATGTTCGATCAATATTTTCACAATAATAATGTATTAAATGTGCAGTACCTATATAGTATATGTTTTCTTATAGCATTCTGAGTAGATTATTAGATATTCATTAGGAAAGTCATGTCATTGCCACTGTTTACTTGAGCGAGATTGATGGTTTAAGCGCTCTCTGTTCCTGTAATAAGAAAAAAATAATTAAGGTTATTATAAGCATAGGTAGGTACCTGTAAAATAATGTTATAATTCTTTTATCCATGTATCAAACAGAGAAGCCAAACGCGGCCTGAAATTAGCTTTTATTAATTAAACTTTCCCAAATAATTAATTATTATTCAAACGGTTTACAAATCCATTCAATGAAGGAGCAACGAAAATATCTCGCTTTTGCCACAGTTACATAAATTACACAGATTAAATTATGAAAATAACTTGAGCAGACAAAAGCTTGAGGAATTTCAGCGGAGGTTGCGAGAATGTACGGCGACAACTAATTACAAAAGGCCTGTGCTCTTGTGTGTGTAACTTTTTTAATAACTCAATTTACTAAAAAGACAACTCTTTCAACTGAAATGATATTAACTTTATCTTTCTAAGGCGTGTTTTTAAAAGGCATGGTATTGGATCCACGTCACCTGATCAATTAGTGTCATAATTCTTGTGAGAACTGGCACCTTTTGTTTATTAGGTAGGTATACAGGTTCTAATTAAAATATGAGCCAATTATTTGGTTTCCTAGAAAGCTTATTATACATTTATTAAATTAGCTTTTGATTATACAGACACACACACTACAGTAAATCTATATCTCATATATAACAATGAATCGCAAAATGTGTTGGTAAGCGCATAACTCGAGAACGGCTGAACCGATTTCGATAATTCTTTTTTTATTATATTCCTTGAAGTACGAGGATGGTTCTTATGTAGAGAAAATGTAAACATGTACCACGGGCGAAGCCGGGGCGGACCGCTAGTAGATCAATAATATATATAATAATAGTATATTTTTGCAAAGTTAATCAAATCAAATGGAAATTGTTACATTCAGTAATGATTTTCTTAAAGTCAAAATATTAAAAAAAAAATCGTGCCTTTGTAAGCTTTAACTATTTATCCCGCCTTAAATTCTCTCGAAATGGCAAATTCTTGTAAATTCACAATAAAAAATTATAAAGCTCAACATTTAAGCAAATAAATGCAATGCTTGAGCAGTTGGCGGGTGTGTGCATTTTATGTTAATGGCGCACTCGTTTAGGAATAATCTAGCACCGTTGAATTGCGGAGGAATACAATTTTAGTACCGAACTGAACATTTTAGCCCGTGTTGTTGTAATTTTAGGAGTCTTTTAATTTTAGTCAGATAATAATGTGAGGTTACGCGAACTTTTTTTTTTGGTATTCAATTTCGCCGTATAATAATGTGGGGTTACGCTGTGGAACTTTGCTATTGAAGTTTAGTTATAAGGTTTTAAAATAACTTTCGTTTCATATTTCATTGTTTTAGTTTCAGAAGTCGTTTACGAAATTATAGAGGAAAATATTAGTTTATCTATGCATCCTATTTAACCTATTAATATTCATACCGGCGCATATGGTGCTTAGGCCGATGACGAAACATGTTGGATTGCATACATTAAAAACAATCTAATATAAATGCATATTGGATAGGTTCTATCTATTTATTTAGTTGCTATTAAATATATCACAAGTTTCAATTTAATTAAATTTCTATTTTAGACTCAGATAGCTTTTGATTTTTGCTTGCTTGCATCAAAGTCGCTACGAATATTATTGTTTATTATAGTTGTTTATTATATATAAAAGTTGGCGCGCTTAATTCATCCTGCTTCAATATTGACTGGCTAATGTATTTTGAAGTACAAGTTTGGTAATATTTCGACCTTTGTGCCATACTCAATACTTTAATAGTTTGATATAGCGGCTACAGTGACCAAGAAAAGTTTTATGAAGAACGCGAGCTTAAAGGTTTAAGGCATCTCGCTTGGAGCGCATACTAAAATATTATCTTAAAAATTTAATATTTTTTATAAGTATGCTCACTTAAATTTTGTGAACATTGTTTTACATTATTAAAAGGCTTGTTCGCGGGTTTTTCATTCATTATCACATAATACAATAACATGAAATGTTGTTTGAATATATTTTATTAGATAGGCTTTACGTAAACCACTTACACATACTAATATAGCGCTTTGTTTTATTATGGTTTATAAAATTCTAGTTTTGACATTAAGACTAGAGTAGATAATTTTTGAAACAAAAAAAAATCGCAGTCGGATGAAACCCATTAGAAAAGGAGGGGAATATGATGAAAATTAAAGGAAAAATAAATTACGGTCAATCCGAGTTCGGGAAGAGGGAGGGGGGAGCTTTTAAGAGAAAAAAATGGTTTCTCTTGATTTCCGACAAAACTACAAGTCCTACGGAAAAAAGTTGAATGGCAAAGTTGTAGGTAATAAAAGGATCTACAACTTTTGTATTGACAATTTTTTCACATAACCTCAAAATTTAGGTGAAAAATTCAAAAAACCAAGTTTTTGGTTTTTTATTTTTATCTACTTCAAAATTTATTTTTTTTCTACGAAATTTGGTGGAAACTTGCTTTATTATGTCCCAAATACACTGTAATTTATTTGATTGAAAATATTTATTTTTTCGCCTTATTTTGAATTAATACCAAAAAAACAACCTAATTTTCAATCGAAAAGTCACCCGTCAAAATATCAGCTTTTTTCAAAAACTTGGGGTGCCTTTTATTCATTGAAATCTCTACTTTCATATGGTGTAAAAAAAATAAACCTTACCATAGTAAATGTTCTCAGGAAATGCATACAAACAGTGTGAAAATGAGCTTTTACTAAATCAGGCACACTTCTCGAACTACCTGAAATGTTTTTATCGACATCATTTTGCTTTTGAATATGCTGTAAAATATTATACTTAGAACAGATATTTTTTTTTCTTTTGAAATATTACCGAAAAGCCGATACAAGAGAAGATATAGAGTTCGAGAAGTGTGCCTGATTTAGTAAAAGCTAATTATGACACTGTTTGTATGCATTTCCTGAGGACATTTACTATGGTAAGGTTTATTTTTTTACACCATATGAAAGTAGAGATTTCAATGAATAAAAGGCACCCCAAGTTTTTGAAAAAAGCTGATATTTTGACGGGTGACTTTTCGATTGAAAATTAGGTTGTTTTTTTGGTATTAATTCAAAATAAGGCGAAAAAATAAATATTTTCAATCAAATAAATTACAGTGTATTTGGGACATAATAAAGCAAGTTTCCACCAAATTTCGTAGAAAAAAAAAAATTTTGAAGTAGATAAAAATAAAAAACCAAAAACTTGGTTTTTTGAATTTTTCACCTAAATTTTGAGGGTATGTGAAAAAATTGTCAATACAAAAGTTGTAGATCTTTTTATTACCTACAACTTTGCCATTGAACTTTTTTCCGTAGGACTTGTAGTTTTGTCGGAAATCAAGAGAAACCATTTTTTTCTCTTAAAAGCTCCCCCCTCCCTCTTCCCGAACTCGGATTGACCGTAATTTATTTTTCCTTTAATTTTCATCATATTCCCCTCCTTTTCTAATGGGTTTCATCCGACTGCGATTTTTTTGCACTTTTTATTATTTTTAAAGGGATCTACCCCAGTATAATTGTGTTTACTTGTAGGATATAAAACAATAAAAATAATACACATTTCATAATCCAATTGTATGTTTTACACACAGAGTTTTACATAATATTATTTCTATTTGCTCGCAAATAAAATGAACCCCACTACGAGATTTGATTTCATCCCGTATCTCCATTCTTCACATTATATTACAAATAAACAATGCATATTGTAAGTCGAATAAATATAGCTATAAATAATATATATAATAATAGTATATTTTTGCAAAGTTAATCAAATCAAATGGAAATTGTTACATTCAGTAATGATTTTCTTAAAGTCAAAATATTAAAAAAAAAAATCGTGCCTTTGTAAGCTTTAACTATTTATCCCGCCTTAAATTCTCTCGAAATGGCAAATTCTTGTAAATTCACAATAAAAAATTATAAAGCTCAACATTTAAGCAAATAAATGCAATGCTTGAGCAGTTGGCGGGTGTGTGCATTTTATGTTAATGGCGCACTCGTTTAGGAATAATCTAGCACCGTTGAATTGCGGAGGAATACAATTTTAGTACCGAACTGAACATTTTAGCCCGTGTTGTTGTAATTTTAGGAGTCTTTTAATTTTAGTCAGATAATAATGTGAGGTTACGCGAACTTTTTTTTTTGGTATTCAATTTCGCCGTATAATAATGTGGGGTTACGCTGTGGAACTTTGCTATTGAAGTTTAGTTATAAGGTTTTAAAATAACTTTCGTTTCATATTTCATTGTTTTAGTTTCAGAAGTCGTTTACGAAATTATAGAGGAAAATATTAGTTTATCTATGCATCCTATTTAACCTATTAATATTCATACCGGCGCATATGGTGCTTAGGCCGATGACGAAACATGTTGGATTGCATACATTAAAAACAATCTAATATAAATGCATATTGGATAGGTTCTATCTATTTATTTAGTTGCTATTAAATATATCACAAGTTTCAATTTAATTAAATTTCTATTTTAGACTCAGATAGCTTTTGATTTTTGCTTGCTTGCATCAAAGTCGCTACGAATATTATTGTTTATTATATTTATACTCCACAATTAAATAGTATTTCAAATGATGATTTGAAGTAGTTTAGTTTTAGAAAACAATTTGTTCTATTCTTACATACTTACTACATGAGAGCAAAGAAATTAATACGTAATTATTTATATTTTATACGTTAAGAAAAAATAACAAAGAAGTGTATAATATTGACTAACCATTACCTCAGCATGGAAAATGCACAATTATATTGCAGCAGAAATCTGTGGCGACAGTTACAATTTCAAAATGAAGATAATCTCTCACAGAAAACCTTGCATAAAAAATTAAATTATAATAATCGCTGTACGTAAAAGCGTAGATTACAATTAATCACACATAAATGTGTTTCAAATTACCGCATTACTCCAGTTAATTTTACATTTCAATCACAACGTAAGTCCTTTGTCTTGAACATGTTAGACCGGGAGATACTGACACAAAATTTCGAGTCATTTGTAACAGGATGGCGGTTCTACAGGGGTCTTAGTACGCAATGACAAAAAGAAAAACGATGGCGTGAACGCTGGTACCGGCGGCTTAGTCGCGTGGGCGTTAGTCGAACTCGTCGGAAAATAGCGAAAGTCAAACGATTTGTAACAGTATGGCACTTATTTTTCCTGTAAGTTTGAGGATCAACAAATATAAATACAAAATTTCAAAGATCTATGTGTTGGAAATCTTCACTTATATAAATTAATAATAAATTAAGTTTTCAAGTATGACAGCACTTTTTCCCCATACTAGAAGTATGGCAAATATAATAATGGTCACATTTTATCAAATACTCTCCAAAAATCCAAATGCAATACTGGTACAAAAAGTTTGGCGAAATAAAATTTTTTTGCAGATTTTCGGCGGTATGGCGACCATTTAGAATCGTCCGAAAAGTATGGCATGGCGATTTTCGTAAATGGCTGCACGACGATAGTTACCTGTGCAAAAGTTAGCCTGGTACAAATGGTTGAATGATTGTTTTATTTAAATCAACACATTCGCATCGGTATGGCGGGCTGTAAGTCACACCGGAAAAGTATGGCATGACACTACCGCCTACTACTTTTTTATGGGCTATCGGTAAATTCTAAAATTTTTGTGTTACAAATCGTTTGACTTTCGCTATTTTTCCGACGAGTTCGACAAACGCCCACGCGACTAAGCCACCGGTACCAGCGTTCACACCATCATTTTTCTTTTTGTCATTGCGTACTAAGACCCCTGTAGAACCGCCATCCTTGTTACAAATGACTCGAAATTTTGTGTCAGTATCTCCCGGTCTATGTTTGATATAAGCTTATGTCATATGTGATGTATCGTGAATAACTCACGCCTTTGAATCTAACCTGCATGATGTGTTTATTCTGTATTGTGTTAGTAATTGTATTATTAACTTGATTACAAATTCATTGGTGTAATGTTCCTTTTATACGTCAGAGATAAAAGCTGTTCTTCTGATTTTTCAATTCACGTAATGATCCACTTTTAAATGAAGACGTTCGTAGACGGAATAAAATTAAACGTAGTTTGCTGTGAATAAGTACATTGCCTGATAGAGATAATTGAAGGTTGAAGAACTTCATACTAGTATTTTTTTTATTTCAGTATTAATTATTCTGATGTATGTATTTATTCTGAAATCTAGACTATCGAAATGTAACAGATATAAAGAATACAATCTTGAATTAAATCATGATACATCTACTATAATATTATGTTCGTAATGTTAGTGCTCTATTATTGGAAACCAAAATTAGATAACCTGCTTAATCCATCTTAAAAGATAATCACAATCGAATCTCGAGAACGTTCTGACGTTTTAAAAACAAGTAAAACGAGAATAATAGAACTTGTGCAATTAAAGCGGAGGACTGGGAAATAATTACCCCACTATCGCAAGTAGCAAACTTCCAAGACTTAAGATATTTATTCACGTCCCAAGTCCCTAGTCACGTATGCACTTTTAAAATGATAACTACAGTTTACGGAGATGAACGAGGAAAGTTGTAAACTCCATGCAACTACGTATTATGTGTAGATTAAACATCTAGTATAAACTCTTATGTGAAGTTTGTATGCTTATTATTCTATTACTGTGTGGAATTGTATGCGCTATTAACATTGAGATAATATTACTACGTATGGAGGAGACACCACGAACAAAATCTGTGCACAATTTTTTTGCTCTAAGTTTTAAAAATTATTATCTAGTTAATGAAATTAGATGAAAAGTTATGTTAGTCACTTTTCCGTATTATTTGTGCAATATCGTAATACACACGAAGGCATATTTGATGCGTTTCACTTTAAAACAAATAAAAAATGAGCGTGCAGTTAAGCCATATGGCTTATGTTGAGCGGAACATAAGTGATGTAGGCGGTGTCGTCTCCATATCCTCTTTTTCATTTATTAGCCATCAATAGCCATTGAGATTACATAAGCAGTAATCTCAATGGCTATTGATGGCTAATAAATGAAAAAGAGGTTTTATAAAAATTTGATATGATGATAATTGCAAAAGAAAAAAGAAAATAATATGAAACTCATAATAATCACTACATCTAAGCCATTCTTTAGAGGTTGATTTTTTTTTGTCATTGAAACATAAACTCTCCTTTTAATAGTTTCGCATATTATCATTTACAAAGGATTTTTGCATATACAACCTCCGTTCTTACACACTGTAGCAAAATATGCCACATTAATTATGCTGCATTTTATGGGCGATATTCTTTGAAGATGCGGTAACCTCTCTATACCGAATGTGACCTAATTCGTTACGAGCTCGACTCTCTTTGAGATTAATTAGGTAAAAAGAAATGCGGTTTAAACGTAATATCTTCTTATGAAACATATTCAGTTAATTCACTTTTATGTTCATTAGCAGTAATCGTTTAGAATACTCTAAACAATTCTAAATAATTACTGAATAAAGATCGCACAATACCTACGCAGTTTAATTTAATTATATGTTAACCCATATCACAAATGCGAACGTTGATTCCAAACGTTTGAAATGAGCTATGCAAATCAATTGAAATTAACGATAGTTTAGGTCAATAATCGTGTATAGAAGTTGAAAACCGATCGAACATTGCACACTGCATATAAACGCAGCTTGTGCTAACAGAGCCTTTGTGTCCGTTGCCTACACCGAGTCAAAGGGAAGCCGTAAGTAAGCAGAAAACAAATGAATTTTCATTTATTTTACAGCGATTTATATCGATAGTTCAAGTGCTTGGTAGATTCCGTGTACAAGAGATACTCATGTTCGTAGAATGGACTACTTGTAAGATAAGGGTAGGTATGTCTATTGAATGTGGAATATCCTAATATGTAAATATATGTAAGATAATATATTCTTTCTATTGTTGAGATCGTCTGAGGGCTCATGTTATTAAGGATGGTAAAGAAAGGTCAAGCTGTAGTCTCTCAGATTTAAGGAATGTATTTAATATCATTGTTTTTTACATCGCTTATAGATAATGTTTGAGATTCTTATGAATATATAAATAATGTAAGTACTTGATATAAAACTTCGACTGCTTTGATCAATATCGATATTAATAACTACCTATTATATTTTATTAAATTAGCTACATTTTTCCAAGGTGCAATCAGGCGTAAAATGTAGGTAATTACTCCATTACGCAAAACATACAGTATTAAATAAACATACATTAGTACAATTAAATTTGAACAACAGAATCGAGCTACACCGATATTCATTTAATGAATTGTTTGTTTAGTCTAATGTATCATTACATTGTTAAAATATATGCGTATTAATGAAAACAATAAAGATAACAAAAACATGTTACTAAATTTTTATTTGGGAAAGCTGATTTAATTCGAAATGAATTTTCTGAAAACGTGAAATCATTGAATAAAAAATTCTCCTCAAGCTTCTATTTTCATTGAATCCTTTGACAATCATAAATAATACCGAAATGTAACAAAGCATACAATATTCTAACCGAGGCAGGTCATCCTTTGCATTGAGAGTACAAACAATGGCTTTTGTTTTCCGCAATACAATTAATAGTGAAAGAGGAAAGCATAGTTAGAGGATGTTTAAACAAAATGTTAAGGGAGAAAACCGGTCAAGAGCGGAACGAGCTTAGTTCGATGAGTGTTCTGACCTGACGCACTCTTGTTGTTTTGTACTGCAATTCAATTTCATTCAAACGTTTAACTCTGGTTATGGAGATTGCGATTAAGAAAGAAGTCATAATTCAATTTTCGTAGTTCATGTATACTTTGATATTAGTAAAATCATAAAATGATAAATATTCTATCGCGTACTTTTGTCATTAATTTTAAGACCACTTACTTTAACCTAAAATACGTAATATTCATTTTACTTAGCCAGACTAATTATTAACCTAAAATATTTATTAGCTATAAAGCTTTTAGCTGAACGAACTAATAATGACTATTTGTGTTAATGTTTGAAATATGTACTGTAAACTAAATAACTCTTTTCAAATGCCTAAAACGAAGATACAATACGATGTGTGCAGAGTCGTTAGTGGCAGAGTAATTAGCTTATGTGTCAGTTCAGTTTACCAGAAGGCTCAAATTCGAATGTCACCTTCATCAAACTTCCTTGGCTTTTGTTTTAAACCGCCTGGAGCAATAATTAAAAATGTTAGAATCGACAGTTTCTGCTTCTCGTCTTTAAATTACTTTACCGGATGTTTTCCAATTATAAATCACGCTCAGACAATTACGGTATCGTATTTTGATACGTTTCAATTGTATTCTAAACATAGAATTGTAGTTCCAGGTATGGGTGTTATTTTACTTCCAATTTTCGGTTTAAAATCGTCGGTATACAGTAACAAACATAATATCCACACTTGAACTACATGCTACGAAATTATTCATTCCATTCAAATGAAGCTAACCACGTGCATCTAATAGACACATGCAGTTAAACCTACTTCTCATACAGTATTCTATTCAACATACTATAAGTTTACATTAGCTTTACTTCGGAATAATATAGGTGAGGTGTAAGCCTCCACGAGCCAGCGTCGCGTCATGAATAAGTATTCGATACGCCTGAACTCGTTGCTATAATAATGATGGATTGTATGTACCTGTTTATTATAACGGTGTAGTTGCGTAAGGCAATTTATTGCAATTATTTACTTGCCCTTGGCATTATGACCTTTGGCAGTAATACGTTTTCCAAAGTAATAACGCACGTTATGAGGTGATAGAATAATGCCGCACGTTCTAGGTGATAAATAATGTGAAATACTACATTGTGATTTGTAATGAAAAGCTTACATGTACCTAATAAAATAAAGAAGTAAAATAACGAGCCATTGCGTGTTGTAACTTTATTTAGTGGTGCTATATTTTTAAAATTTTCAGAAATATTTTTCATGTGTTTCATTCTTATGTTCATACATTTTCAGTTAAAGTAACTATATTTAATTAAATTAAAGTCCTTATGTTAATTAAAAAAAATATAACATGATGCGTTACTCACGTTAATTGATTTCGATACACAAATATCAAAATTAATTTAATCGCGCACGTATTCCCTTATCAGCTTAAACAAAGAGTTAAACAAACCAGCCTCAAATATAAATCGTCTCACCAACCGAACGGAAAAGGCAATCGCTTATCGATGAATCGGCAAAAAGTATTCATTTGTAACATACTGAGTATAAACGACAGCTTTATTCGCGTATATTTTTGCTGACATATACAAACAGGGGTAACAAACAGTCAACAACAATATAGGTGCAATTTATCCCTGTGCCGCGGAACGGGGAGCAGGTGTTCCGTCGAAACACAGTAATAGTTTAATATTCACTCGCGTTGACCAGAAATAAAACCAACAAGCTAATTCTTGTTTGCGCTTATATTTATTTTGAGCTGCGCATTTCAGTTGAGCTTGAAACCAGCTGCTATTTCACACGGCTTGTTGGTACTTTGACGGCCCTCTATTATATTTATTGTACACGTATGACGTATAATATTCAAAGTATAAATTCTTTGTTTCCTTTGTTGAATAGATAAGTGGTCTGTTTAAATTATGACTTCTTATTTCCGGATTGTAATTACACAAAGGGTCTGATAGGTTTGACTAGCGAACGTTGAGAACTCTATTTTAATTGTTTGAGATTCCAACATAATATAAGAAAGATATTTAAAGATTTTTAAAAATTACATCACTTTCAACTTTCTAATGTGTCATTGAGCATACTAACATCGGTTTAAAAAATAGCGAAAATAAAATATAAAAATTCAACTCATTCTGGAAATATTCAATAAAAAATGTAAAAAAAGTTTTTTTGGTGACTTTCACCAAAACGGTAATAATAAAAAATACCTTAAAACTGGTATAGCGTCACGCATTACAATTACGCTATTAGCAGACTTACAGCATGATATTAAAGAATAAAAAATACTTTAATAGTGTTATATTTTGTCCTAAAAATTGTAACTATAAAATATACTCTAATGAGTTTATACAATATTATTAGACTAGATCAGGCGGTTTAGAAATAACCTATTACTGAACTATTTTCATTGGGTTTTCATTCAATTTCAAAAATATTAAATATTTTACAATATGAACAAAAACTAACTGCAACTGAAAGTTAAGCTATTATCGTAGTGTGTACTTATTCAACTATGTATATAGACATAGTTTCTCATTTCTACTGAATTCCAAAAATATATATGAAAAGCTAGAGATTTCTCCAGCGAAGTCAAATAATGGTTAAACACAGGGCCTGCGGAAACGAGACGAACGGAAACTTTTGTCAGAGAAAGATTTTCCTTCGTTACATTATTGAAGCTCTCTTTGCAAAAAGTTGTTATAACAAGCACTGAACATATATTAAGGTAAAAGCTATCATTGTTTTGTTTACGCATTTTGTCAGTGAAACAAATTCGCTTCGTGTATTGATGATTTTCAATTTTTTGACAGCGCACGTTTTTATAACTGAATTTTATTCGTCGACAGCGTAATTAATTCGCACTTTGTTAACTCGATTTAAACGTACTTTTTTGTATTAAATAAATATTTGAATATTTGTTAACAAAATGACGTGTTTCGCAGTTATAAATCAAAATAAAGAACTATAGAATACTAAAAGAATATCTGCCCTTCATCACTCTTTGGTATTGTTGTTAAAATTACCAATTAGCATTGTTTAAATATTATGATTTATTGACCCATTTGCGGTCACCGTTATAACTCGGCGTCCTTTGTTGACCACAGACCTACCGTAATCAGTCAATCTTTCCTCCACATTCATAGCAATAACACTAGACATTTAGGGCTTCATTTATAAATAGTAATGTATCACGAAGCAATTTCTATCTTTCTGATTATTAATTATTATTATTTATTGTTGTATCTATATAAATAGGAATCACCGAATGTGATGCAAAGCGACTCAATCAATTCGGATAATTTTTTCACGTTTTTGTTAAGGCACAAAGTAGGTTCGCATGGAGAAAAAAAAAACGCAAAAGGGACAAAAGATTGCTCTTGCAGCAACATCTACCAAGGAAGCTAGTTTGTAATAAAAGTATGTGTAATAATATTCTTTTACATTGCAACTTTATATATTTATTTAGATAACTACGCATTTTGCTTTGTTTAAATCTCTAACGATTTAGATGTAATTTGGTTTATAATGTATGTGCGGATTGTAAATTTATTGCTTCAATAATCCCTGAGGTGAATTAGCGTGTATGTTCTACATGATATGTTATTCGAGTAGCGCTCTGCTGTATAATTATAGAGGAACAAATATTAGGTTTATTATGGTGTTCATTCATCATCATTTTATTGACATTTCTTTGAGTAATTATTAAAAAGGAATATGCCTTTTGCCTAATAAATTTAATACCTGTTTATTAAAAGAGATGTCACTTTGTAGAGCTTTTTTCTCTGTGGGCAATAAAATCACTTCCCAGCAAATAGTTCTATATATTTTTGTAAACATTTACTGGAAATAAAAACTGAACCTTTCGGTTGTATCGTTTTCGCGCTAAATATTATTCCGAGAAGACAATCCCTTTTCATTAACCTAACCTCAACTTATATTTCTTTATTTCTTTAATTAACTACATCCTCTGTGGAAAACGTTTATTTTCCGAAAACTCGAGTTATTTTTATAGAGATTAATTTACTTAAAAAATATTCGACCAAATCTAATATTAATACGATTAACTTTCGAAACAAATTGCTTCAGGATAACGTTAGTATTCTGGAATATTCTGAACAATACAATGACAAACAGTAATGGCTGATTTCGGGACGACTGTATATGACAGTTTAGTTCATGAAGATTGGCTTTCGAAGTTCTAATACGTTGATAGGGGCCGGGGATTACAGACCAAACTACTTAGGTTTGTTAACTATATACAGTAAATTAAACGGTCTTCAATACGTTCGAATGTTGATTGGAAGTTTAAGGTATTATTTACGAATGAAACTGATTAACACAAATCTCGTTAAATGAAAACAACTATTTAACTAGCGCTTAGCCAATAATAAAATGGAAAATAATTATTTGAATTTTAGACATAAAATAACGTTTGGAAAATATACCAAAAAAAAATCAGCCTCTTTTGTAATTTTTAACCGCAAAAACATAAAAACGTCATTATTTCCGAACTGTTAAGACACGAGTGCTTCAAGATGTTCAGTCACGAAAAAGTTAGATCTTTTCACATGAAGAGCGTATCTTGTTGTGTTTCTTTATAAAAATAACTTTCACTTTATTTACATGTTTGCATATTTTTAAATTTATGTAAGAAATGGAAAATTACGTTATGTGTCTAATCTTATAATTTATTGACTGTTAAATATTTTAAACAATTTATTTAAATAGTATAGCTCAATTTATTATGAGTATTTCTAAGGAATCACTTAGTTATGTTAAAAAAAGATGCTGAAAGACTACTATCAATCTATATAAGTACTGTCTATGTATATTATGTTTATGTAATTATGTATATAATATGTTCAATAAGTATGTATGAATAATATATTTAGTATAATATATGTTTAGTATGTTTATGTAGGTATATAGGTACTGTATATGTATATATTATATTGTAGTTATATACATATAGTGTTTTATGTATTACGCTTTGTTTTAATTCAGTTTTTTTTTTCTTTTTTAACGTAATTATTGCTAATTGTTTACCTTAAGTTATAATTTGTCCTTTGCCTGAAGGTTGCCTGGCAGAGATGGTTTTGAGCCATAAGGCCGCCGTTTGTACATTTTAAATGGTTTTGTTTTATGTACTCTCATTTAATATGTTGTACAATAAAGAGTAAATAAATAAATAAATAAACCACCTATAAATGTATTAAAGTTTTATGCGTATATAGAAGTAAATTTGATATTTGTGTACATAATTACTTGAGATCCACTGACGCAGTGCGGTGTTACGAACAATGGTACTCGGTGAATGACTATTGCAGTAAGTTTTTAACGTCACTAGTAAGAGACCTTTTATCGATTAATAAAATATACTATGTCTGCTGAAATTTAATAAAACGGGCAATAGGTATTTGGAATATAATAAACTTGTACTACTTAGGCTACTGTCTCTTAAAACGTTTCTGTTTTGAAAATGTAAGTATATAATATTAACTTAGGTTTTGTTATGTTATTGTATGTTTAAAATTGTTAGTTTTATAGAGGTATCTTAAAATTTCCATAAAAATGTACATTTTCTTTGTTTGAGGAATAATCGGCTATAAAATATACAATATCCTTGAAGATTGTATATCTTAAAGGTAATATTCAAAGCATATAGTATTCAATTTTGATCAATTTTTTATACAGATAAATATAGTGCTGGATGTAGGTAAATTAAATAAAAAAAATGTCAAAGCACATGCAATGAAAACGTTTGCCACAGTGGTTAAACCTGACAAATGATAATCTCAGTTTAAATGTGGTTTAAATGTTATTACAAATAGCTGTCTAACGCTTCACATACAAATTTCAACGCTATAAACGTTCCCTGTCAAAGCCAAATAATCATTTTAACATCAAACCGACGCCGATAATCGGTTCCCACTATGCTGGCATACCGGCGGTGTTCATAATGTATGGCATATTTCAGTTTACTTACGGTTGAATAAATCCATCAAGCTATCCTCTGGTTATGTTATGGTTTCTTGTAGACATTTTTGATGTATGATTTTTTGTGATTTTCTTTAATTATGAATTTTATTTTCAGTTGGGAGTGATATACCTAATTAATGACAGATTTGCAGACGTTCGTCTAGACAGCAGCTGTAAAGGAAATTGATATCTATTGTCACAGAATACATAATAGTAGCTAAACGCTACAGAACGGACACTCTCCGCCTCCCGCCAAAATTAAACTTACCTCACCCCCGCGCGATCAGACATAAAATGGGACATATTTTTCTGCAAGGAATCGTCCTTGCATGCGTATCGACGCAACGAAGATTGACAACATTAATCAAATTGACTTAAAGTAATTTTATTATTTTGGATTTGTGATTATCGTTTTTCGTAGGAAATGGTTAGATATTGTGCTGTTTACGGATGTATTTCATCAGAAAAACGCGAATTTTTTTTTACGCTAGTCACAAATGTGCCAACCATAAAGCGTTAACACACACATTTGCAGTCTCTACAGTGTGACTGTCAAAACGATCATTTTGTATGGAGTGTCCGGGGTGTGCTATTGTATTAAAATCAATATCTCTACAAAATTATCATCGCATTTCTGTCATATTCAAAGTCATTATACAGAAAAGGCTAAATGTGCTTCTAATAATACGAATATTTAGGTAGAAACGAAAAACTTTTGTAAAACAGTGTAAGTCTATTCAACCATTTATAAAATGAAAATTCTTAAGTGCATGAGTAAATACTTCCAACGTAGATAGCCATTTACAGTTATGCTTCAGCTCCTTCTCCTAGACTTCTTTAATTTAAATTTTATACAATAAACAAAGAACTGCTATTTAACACAAGCTGTTTAAGTGAATTGTTCTAGAGTGTTCTAGAAATTTGTAAAGAATCTTTTTAAATATTACATGGAGCTTGAGAAGGAGAGCTTGAATTTGATACTTAGCTGTTTGCAACAACTACAGCGCTAAGGTATTCAATATTACATACATGCAGAGACTTTTCCAAAATAATTTTATTACGGAACCTTAATAATGATTTCAATTTATTTTTATATGAAAGGAAGGAAAACGAGCATTTAATGTAACTGTCATTTCCCACCTGAAAGATAAGCGGCACGTGTTCCGTAACTATTTACTCTTATATTAATTAGGAAATACAGTGCTACAATAATGAGATAGAAAACCAATAGTAATAAAAAAGAATGTTATAGAATATGCCACTGTAAAGAAACTTGAACCGTCAAAGACAAAAACTTTATTTTATTTTAATACTAGCGGTCCGCCCCGGCTTCGCCCGTGGTACATGTTTATGTTTTCTTTCCATAAAAACTATCCTCATACTTCAGGGAATATTATAAAAAAAAGAATTATCGAAATCGGTCTCCCATTCACGCGTAATGCCGTGACCAAGGAAAACGGGTTTCATTTTTATATATTTTACAGTTATAAATTCAAACTACGTTCTAGAACCAGAAGACAGATGTAATAACATTCATTACGTCATTATAATCGAGTAAGACAAAGGTTTTCAAGCTAAAACGCTCTCCAAAAAAGGAAATGTTTGCAGTGAACAAGTGAAATATAAAAGCGTGGTCGGAAACTGGGCTGGTGCCAGCTAGTTCGTTTAGAAGCCGTTGACACGATCTGCGCTCGTTAGGGGCTAATATAGGAAAAATTATAACAAATGATTATCCTGTACCGAATGCTCTGGGTTGTGTGAGATTTCTTTATTACGATTGAGTTTATACGTGATGTGAACGTCTTATTGGTTCTTTGTTACTTACTGAATAAATATAAACTACGTTTACGAAATATGGAATGGTTAACATTTTCATTTTTATTTATATGAATTAATGAAAATTAGCCATTTTTGATATACAGCGGTGGTGGGCGAAAGGTCAAGGCAATGCACGGATGCGAGAGATGAATAACAATTGAAGATTTTAAATGGTATTTTCTTTTTTTCTAAAATTGAAAATTGGCAACACAAATTGACATAAACAGCACTCAAAACAAAAGCTGTATTAACGCATTTAATTGCTTTATTATTACAAACTTATTAACATAGAATAATTAAACTTTGCATCGAGAATAGGTAAGGCACTTATATTCATTAAAATGCAGGCTTGATGCACCTTCTTATAATAATTTTCTTGTTCGAGCGATATTTACCGGTTATCAACGTACCGTACTACGTCATTCCCATGTAAAATTGAATAAGCTGTTGATCGTCTACCGTATATTCATTATACATCCTCTTGACATAAAACTATTCTGGATTTCGAAAGAGCTCGGTCAAGGCTGGAATTGCTTTTGTTATTGCAAGAGCCCCGGGGTATTGTAGCATGGTTTGATGATATTTTTATACTTATCCGTTAATAATTGCTCTAGTTACCAAAAATAAATATTTATTACAATCTTGTGCTAGAAGAGTAAATAAATCCTTATGTTAGTAAAATAACCTACATCATAACCAAAAAAGGTGCATTGTGTGAAAAATCCTTGCGCTAATGCATTTCAAATTAAAGCAGCTCTGGCGGGACTGTAGCTTAGTTAATTTAGTTTTCTTCTACAAGTATTAAGCTCCTGGTTTTAATCCACGATAATACGTAGAAGTCTAATAAATCCCTCGGAAGTTGGAGGCTTTAGTTCCCCGAGACACTGCTGATTAAAATATTGAGGTGTAACTAATGCCCAATAAATACAAATGTATCTTTTAGTTAATTACTTATAAGATTTTAATTGAATAGGTATTTTATACTCAATTGCTATTATAAGTACTGTATCTTGACGCTTTGTGAATTAAAATATTATTTTGATATTAAGAATTTGAGGAAATGATAATTATACTGCTATATTCTATAATAATGGCCGCGGTGACTGTCGTGGTGGAAATTCTTGAGCGAGGTCTTTGTCCAGCGGTGGATGACGCCCACGGCTGAAACGACGACGAAGAAAGGTGATATTTACAGAATATTAATACGCTTAAATATCTGATAAAATGGTTATGTTCTTCTTCTTATATAATAAATACTTCATCAACAGTTGATGAAGTGTGACTCACGCAATGAAGAGCTTTGTGATTGGAAATAATTACAACCAATTGCACTCAAACACAGCATGGAATGATAACTTTATGAATATAACTCCATAGTCAATACTGATATTTGCAAGAAAAAGAGATTTAAAAATGTCTAGACTTGGCTAATTGTATGAATTTTTTTCCGATAATTGTTAAGTAACAAGAAAGTAACGATGAATTTTATAGATTAACAGTTGTATTAACAAAATATAGGTCATTATGTTTTAACTCGTTTGCACCAGGGATAAACATTTACTTCACTCTATGAAGGATTACAATCAACTTTATTTGTATTACAAACTTGCCTTATCACTTCAATGTTCAACCGAATGTATAATATTAGTGAATAAAACCGCTCACACATATTTACTATCCCAATAAACCAGTGAATTCTTTTATCCCGGCTTAACGCAGCAATGTGGAATCCACTAAAATGTAGTTACAGTGAAACGTCAAGGAATGACAATTCTGAGGAAGTAACAATACCAAGTTTATGTCTCCGGCTGTTAAGCTTGACAAAGAGATTTGAAAATACTTTTAGAGTTTATTATTTAATAAATATAGATATTTCAGACTCAGCTGTTTGTATGTTAAAGTGAAAATTATTCATTGAGTACTCATAAATTGTTTACTTATATCGTTTACTAGTTGTGATTCGCGGTTTCACCCGCGTGGCTCCGCTTCTGTTGGTCTTAGCGTGATGATAATGCCTAGCCTTCCTCGATGTATGGGCTATCTAACACCGAAAGAATTTTTCAAATCGGACCAGTAGTTCCTGAGATTAGCGCGTTCAAACAAACAAACTCTTCAGCTACAATACTAACTATAGATTTGAATAATTTTTATGATGTAAACAGTCATGTAAACGATCGATATTTTTATCAGCTTTATATAAAAAAAGATTTATTTAAGTTTTGAATATACTTTGAATTCCCAAAAATTGACAAATAAAACTCATCATTTTATTTCTTTATTTACAGCTACGGAACCCTAGCGAAGAAATATTGCAGTAGCCTCCTGGACATCAGCACACAACCTGTGAATGTCAACTCAAACTTAATTAAAGACGCCACTTTGGGACTCCTGTTAACTCTGTTCTCTGTGCTTACGAAACACGATGTCAGATGGGAAATCTACTGAATTCTGTGCTCTAAAGATATTAAAGGAAGTATTAATACTTTAAACTATATCTATATTGTAATGGATAATGTTTAAAATTAATATGAGTGTAAAGCTAATTAAAAGATCGCTATCAATGTAATTTTGTCTTTTAATTTTATAACAATACATAGTCAAAATTAAACATTTTGTACTGATTCTCTACGAACATAAATTCTGTAACAATTATTTAATCTAAAGTTTGAAACGAAGCAAACAAGCTAATTTTATACGATAGTCATTAATTAAACTATAGAAAAGCTCACAGATGTTGTCAGTATAATAAATGTCATTGTCTGAGATAATATTAGACAGATTATTGTATGCTTCGATTATTACTGAGTGTTTACGACTCGTTATAAAATTTAATAAGAAACCTAAATAGTTTATATTCTTGGGTAAACATTAATAAACTGACGCAACTGTTTTTGACGGGGAGAAATTTAAGTGTTTCAGTTTAAGTTATGTTTGTATTTTAACAGCATTGCTGAGTTCATTGCTAAATCCGAATGTTAAACTTTATTGAAGAGATTTCGTTTATTCGTAAGTAAAAAGAAACCTATATAGTGATTACATAAACATTGACGAAAGTGATACGCAATTTATAACAAGTACTAATGCTTGGTTAACAACATATTAATTTTATCAAGCAATTGTAAAATTATGAAAATCAAACGACATAATATTTTTTTTTATTTATAATATTAACATGTCCCATAATTATAGATATTATATTAACCTCAATACAGGTAAATAATTGATTCATACATAACCTACTTCTCCATAAAAGCAATGTACATTAGTGGTACAATATAGTTGACCTACTTATTAAGCCTCAAATCCAAGAAATAACACAATAACATCAACTAATTAGAAGCGAAATCACCTTACGAATATCAGCAGTGATGTATCAACCTTAATTACGCGATGAGTTAGGGATAAAACGACACTGCGTCGAAATATATGCCGTTGAAATACTGCGCCAGTTAATGTAAGGTACGAAATTATACGCTATCCCGACCTGAGATTTATGTTGCATATTTTAGCCAAATGTTTGACAACGCTCGGATTATTGTTTCGGATGATTAAGGTGGAAAATTAACGTTCTTAATTATTTTTAAAAGTAATAAGCGTAGAGTGAACGGGTAACGTAGCGCGTTCTACGGAAGCTCGTACAATGTTAGGCTACATATTAGCTTACCATCAGGCGATATTGTCGTCAAACGCTTCAAATTATTGTCAAAAAAGAGACCTATATAATACTTAGATTTACCTATATCCTTACTAATATTATAAATGCGAAAGTAACTCTGTCTGTCTGTCTGTTACTCAATCACGCCTAAACTACTGAACTAATTTGCATGAAATTTGGTATGGAGATATTTTGATACCCGAGAAAGGACATAGGCTACCTTTTATTGCGAAATATGTACCACGGGCGAAGCCGGGGCGGACTACTAGTTATATATAGATATAAAATTTATTAAGATACCTTTCTCAACTGTTATTAATTAATATATTTATCGATCCGCTTATTTAGACAGACGATCTCTAATAAAGTTAAACCTTCTTTCACAGATTTTTTGTTTTATTATGTTGTAACAAATTGGAAAAATGAGTCAAATTAATAGAAACTAGAAAGAGTCAAATTAAAAACCCAAAGCAACAAGAGGTCATTAAAAATATCTCAGTCACGTCGTTTCGAAATCAGGAATTGTATATTTTCACAGTTGCCTGCAGAACATTTATTACTTAGCACACACGACTCGGTACCATTAACATGACTAAAAAAGTGCTTAGCAAATTTAACAGACCACACGCGTTGGTCGTTAACATAAATAATGCTCGCTAATTGTATGAACTGTAATTTTAAAATCATTTGCATAATTATTATATTATGTGCGTTCTTTGAAATGTGTTTTAGGATTTGTTACTATATGATATACCTTCAACTGCATGTAATTTTCAAATAGAATGATAATCCAGATAACAAAGTTCAACCAAATTGATTTAGAATTTTTATATTTATAATTTTAATGTGGTAGCTCTCTTTTTGCTCCCAAAAGAAGGTTTGTTGCATTTATTACAAAATGCTTATCTTATCTAACAAGAGGCTTATTATAGAGGAACATTTCGTATGAATTGGTAATTGTAATAAATATTCGAAAGTTGTAAGTACCATATAAAAAATCATGTTTATATATTTAAGCAATCCTCATTCAAACAATCCTCTAAAATGGACACTAAAATTACTACACCCTCTACACTGTAACCCTTATTTTTATTTTTTAAAGTAAAAACGTCAATTTCTACAAACAAAATATGAATCAGTCATCCATCGACAAATTGAATAATTTGAAATTCATATCACAGCCGAAACTGCATTTAAACTTGAAGATCCGAGAAGTTGAGGTCATAAATATTGCAATATCGTAAATTGGACGCAACGGTCTCAAAATGATGACGCAAATTTGAGCCAAATAGGTATTAGGCGACGGGCCAACTTTGTAACTAGTATTTTTAGATTAATATGTTGCGTTTGATTACTTTGGGTTATAAATCCTATAAGTGATAGTGGAAACAATAATCAATAAAGTCAAATAAAGTAAAAAAATTTAAGGTAGGTATGCAGTAGGTACGATCCGATAATTATGACTAAATATTTGTCACAAAAACTAGAAAGAATAACAAAAATGATCAAATATTTTATTCAGCCGTCAATTACATGATTTCCGAATCAGTTTATTTTAAATAATAGAGCCTCCCACGCATTTGTCTACTCATTAATTATATTAATTGAACAATAAGGATTCCTCAGTATCAGCTTCAATATATTTAACGTTTAAATAGCTTCAAAATATTACAGTTAATTTAAAATAATGTAATATGATAAATATTTATTCCAAGTCCAATCAAATCAACCATTTTTTGCCTGATTTTGGTGAAGTTCCAGTTTTATAAATAGTGTTCTTCTAAGCTACTCTTTAGTTACGAATGGCGTAACTCAAACAACTTTTATATCAACTACAAAGATAACAATACTCAGCTCAAAGTATTGTCCCTTTAAACAATGTTCTGGAACAATTAAATTGATGTAGAGTCGAGATTTCACGTGCGTCGAATGCCTTTGTGCAATACGGGGTTATGAAATGTGGTTTCTGTGCACAAAGCGACTCATCGAATCATCGGATTTTAGACACAATTCACTATTTAACGAACCTGTAATACTAATGGCTTTAGAATTGTTAATCGTTACAATAAACTTCAATTAATGGTTGGTTGGATTCGGTCGTAAAGTGAAGGCAGAGATCGGATGAATTGAGTCGCGAATGTGATCCTTCAGTACCTACATATTATAATTGAAATAAACCAATGTTATAATTATAGGTATATACATTAAACAGATTTTATCATAGTCAATGTTTAGGTAATCTAATTTAAACTTCTTTTTATAGATACTCTCAATATAAGAAATTTCATTATACATAATATATTGTTTCGCGTTAATAATAAACTCTACCTACGCGTTACAAATTTTAGTCCGCAGCTTTTAGAAAATAATTATTCTATAATCTCGAATAAATTACTGGTCCCGTGAGTGCTAGTTAGAAATTATTTGCGAATTTAGTTCCAAAATTTGAATTCATTTATCGATGTTATACTAATCGCACCAAATCATAATTTAGCAGTTTTGAATATTCTAAATCGATGTAAATTTGAATTCTACGTTATCTATTAGATTTATAATTTTTCATGAATTAGTAAATTCATTTTGTATAAATCATATTTTTTGCTACGCTTTTTCAAAAGTTTTTTCATTCAAAAAGCATTAGTTTCATCGCACCTAACCGAAAAAACTTTAACTCATAATGCGTGACAATTTTGATAAATGACATTATTTCCATTACCAAATTTACTGTGCAAATTATTTAGAGCATGTCGTTGAACTCGGCAAACTACTTTTATACAAAATAAAAACAAAAGAAACGTTCATGTTCACTTTATTAAGACGTACTTTTATCAGGATTCCAAGTGATGTACTTACTTAAGCACACAATTCAGAAGGTTATAAATTCTTTATGAGTTTACCGAACTGAGGGATCTTTGAATAATGTAACGCCCAAATTAGTTATTCACTTATGTCTATACATATCGCGGCTCAGTGCTCACAACTAACTATTATCATTTATGCATGAGATGGATTAGGGGATATCATCCGTAAACTTTAAAACTTGGTTGTTATCGAAGGGTATATTCAAGGTGATCGGGTGACAAAGTGGTGTTTAATATGTAATTTTGTTGCGACTTAAAGTGCTGGTATATAAACTATATATTTTCGATGGTGTCGTTTGGAAATATCAGGGAATCGGTACAAGTCATAAAAGATTGTGGAATTATGTTTTTATTCTTAGCTGTAAATAGATAACGGTAAAATTAATCCGCCATGACACCCGAACTATATATAAATTTGGGGTATAAAACATTCTTTAAAGCATTTACAATTCTACCAAAAATAAATCAAGCCGTTTGGTTACAAACATTATGACACAGGATCTTAATGTTAGATTATTACAAATAATATTGAAAATCTTAATTAGTAGTGTTGCAATTGTGTCAACATAAGAGAAAATAAAACGAAGCAATTCATTAAAATATCGAACAAGGGATCATTCTGGTAGGTGTTCCTATAAAACTCGAATAAATAATAATTAATTGCAGCATAAAATAATTTGATAATCAAGACTAAGTATTCAATGTAGACTCAACAAAAACCAATAGGTAAAGGTATTTGTTGGAGAAAAAAAAACATTTTTAGCAGATATTCTTATAATGAAATGGATGCGATGAAAGGATTGAAAAAATAAGTCCCGATGGATCTCTGTAGCACTTTAAATGATAAGTTTGTATTTGTTTGGAAAATTCTAATAAAATTTTAAATTTTATTAGATTTGATAATTTTATTATTATCGTTCCATTGAAATAAATCAACCTAAAACGTACAGATATCACATAACATTATAACATTTTAGAAACAGCGTTAGCAACCTTTTAAATCATTAAACTTAAATTAGTAAATAATATTACGAGTTAAAGGCATCCCATGAAATATTTTTTAAGAAAACATTTTGACAATTTTTACTCCATTAATAAAAATAAAGTATTTAAATATTACTCTCAAGTTTGGAGTCTCACAGCCGTACTTAGAAGAAACGAGGCGTTGTAAAAACATGATTAGACAGTTATCCTACTTTTACTTTATCCCAATATTTTCTTTTTGAGACAAAATGTATTGAGCAGAAATGGTAATTCTTGTTAGCAATGAATTCTTTATAAGTACTTCAACTTTAAAAGTATATCGTTCTCGATATTTTTATTGAAGACAAAAATTGTTACAAGAAAGTCGTTGACAATTCTACTAAAAAAAACTTAATAAATGTCTAAACAAACATTTTCGACTGCAACATGGAAAAAGGTTTGAAATTTATTATATTGTTTCTATATTTGTAGAAATTAACTCTTGTAAGTTTTTAAAGTTTATAACAAAAACATTAAATGTAATAGCTTAGATTCTATCAATTAACTGACGATTTTATTGCAAAAATGATGTTTCCTTTGACATAGGTACAATCGCAAAACTATGCTAATTTCACCATAGCCACGCAGCTATTAAAAAAAGTAAGAGCACATTTCCCGCCAAAAATGCTCCACGGCTGAAATTCGAGTGCAGTGAATGTGTTAATCCATTTGATGTTGAAACTTGAAAGTGCCCAAAACTGAAACAGCGTGTAATCTTTAATCAGTGGAGCTGTGAATTCGGTAACAGCTAACCCGTACAATGAAGTTTTGAGAACTTGCTCTTTTTTCCTCTGCTTTTACGGGTTTTATTTCTACGTGAACGCGATTGATTTGGTGTGGAGAGAAATTTGGACGTGGTAATGCTTGTTTGGTTCACCTGTAGCATATTGTATAGCTAATGTACATGAATTTATAATAAAGTAGCTTTCCGCCCTCGGCTTCGCCCGCGTTTTCAAATAAAAACCCGTTCCCGTAGGATTTCCGGGATAAAACCTATCCTATGTCCTTTCTCGGGTATCAAAATATCTCTATACCAAATTTCATGCAAATTGGTTAAGTAGTTAAGGCGTGATTGAGTAACAGACAGACAGACAGATTTACTTTCGCATTTATAATATTAGTATGGATGACAATAGATTTTTTTTATCGAAAAAAGCGTGATTTTGAAGCAACTTGATGATCACTCGTTCTTATCATCATATTTTTCTCAATACAAAGGAGAAATCGCTCGTATGTTATATGCGAACAATATAAGAAGCATAATATATCTAGGTAGAGTCACCTTACTAGGTACAAAATAACAAAACAAAAATCCGTTCCCTTTTCGGCGTTTAGAAAACTGACCATTTCCTAATCACCAATTGATTACCTGTACTAGAATGTTATTACCAAGTAATTGTTGTTTGGTAGAAATCGGTAAACCAAATGGGAGCGTGCTGCTGCCGGCGTTTCCCTGCAGGTTGCCACTAATTAAAGCGAACGGAGTGCATAGTGCCTAGTTCTAGTTCAAGTCTTTGTTCAATAGTACGTACGCTCGAATTAAACTTTTTAGCTATCTGAAGCAATGGATAAATACAAACTGGTAACTGTTTCAATTAAGCGATCTGGAATTGTATCAAGTGGTGTGATGTTTACGCAGTTTAAGAGTTTATTTATTACATAGGATAGGATAACAATTGTTAACACTAATAATTATAAACATACAAAGAGAATACTTACAATTTAACATATCAAGTGCAACAATTAATTATTATAGGCTAACACCACATGCCTTATAAAAACGGTTATGAACATAAAAATATAACACATAGGTAGTAGCTACACAAAATAACGTTTGACAAGTCTGACTATGTTATTTGTATTATATACTCTTTTATTAAGTAAAAAAAACTTAGAATACAGATCATAATGAATTAGAAAAGGATTCCACTGTTTTATAAATACGATATTCCATTTTATAGTTATACTAGATTTCCGCTCGCGGCTTCGCCCGCGTTTTCAAAGGAAAACCCGCATAGTTCCCGTTCCCGTGGGATTTCCGGGATAAAACCTATCCTATGTGTTAATCCAAGTTACCTTCTATATGTGTGCTAAATTTCATTGTAATCGGTTCAGTAGTTTTTACGTGAAAGAGTAACAAACATCCATACATCCATACAAACTTTCGCCTTTATAATAGTATTAGATTTCCGCCAGCGGCTTCGCCATGTTAGTGAACTTAGCAGATCATTTTTAGCAGATCAAAAAAAAATGTGAGTTCTTATCGCGTGCAGTTGAGTTCTACAGTTCCTGATACTTTTTAGAAATACTCGCGTAAAATGAAACACTAGAAAATTTATTTATGTCATATTTCATCACGCCGTAGCATCATGCCGTAGCATCACGCCGTAGTATCATTCCGTAGCATCATGCCGTAGCATCATGCCGTAGCATCGCGCCGTAGCATCGCGCCGTAGCATTACGCCGTAGCATCACGCCGTAGCATCACGCCGTAGCATCATGCCGTAGCATCACGCCGTAGCATCATGCCGTAGCATCACGCCGTAGCATCATGCCGTACTATCACACCGTAGCATCACACCGTAGCATCACGTCGTAGCATCACGTCGTAGCATTACGTCTTAGCATCACGTTAAGCCGGGTCCAGGTCGGGTTTTTTCAAATGTCGTTTGTTAAGTTAAAAACGCCAGAACTATTTCTAAAAAGTATCAGGAACTGTAGAACTCAACTGCACGCGATAAGAACTCAATTTTTTTTTTGATCTGCTAAAAATGATCTGCTACGGGAAGTTGGCAGATAATTTTTTCAAATGTCGTTTTTTAAGGTAAAAACGCCAGAACTATTTCTAAAAAGTATCAGGAACTGTAGAACTCAACTGCACGCGATAAGAACTCACATTTTTTTTTTGATCTGCTAAAAATGATCTGCTAAGTTCACTAACATGGCTTCGCCCGCGTTTTCAAAGGAAAACCCGCATAGTCCCCGTTCCCGTGGGATTTCCGGGATAAAACCTATTCTATGTGTTAATCCAAGTTACCCTCTATATGTGTTCTAAAATTCATTGTAATCGGTTCAGTAGTTTTTGCGTGAAAGAGTAACAAACATCCATACAAACTTTCACATTATTTTATAATATTAATTATATAATATTTATAAAATGTTGTCTAATATAACATGGTACTTATAAGGTATTTCTGTACTGTTGGGCCAGTGACCCAACAGTACACTAATTAAGTGAAGTGTTTTGGTAGTGACCAAAACACTTCACTTAATTAGTTACACTTATTTTTATTCGTAATTAATATGAATATTAAAATGGATTTAATTACGACTAATTACGTCACTGCCAAGTACGAACTTACTTAGTAAAATATTAATTTAACTTTAATGTTTATCCAATTTTACATGAAAATTAATGACATAATAGATGTTATAGAAGAAATATGAAGCTTAATCAAATTAATAATGAACTAGTGAAATAAAAAAATTGTAGATAAAGAAATGTTTTACTTAAAAAAAAGCACTAGAGAGACCGAACTTGATACCTTGATATCAAGATCAAGACATTAATTCCTTTTAATTAGAAACACAAACTATATTTTTAACTATACAATATACATACTTAGTTTATTTTGCAGGAGGAGGTGGTCCCCGGTTGGCATTGGTTTATTAACCTGATGCTATATGTATTAATTTATTTACGTAATTATTGTATTATATTATGATAAAAATGAAATATTATGTTGATGATAAAGTATGAGTAAAAATATTTGTTGTTTCATTTTTCTGCTTGTTTTTTTTTTAGATTTATTTACTTAATTATAAGAAGGTAATACTTTATTTCTTTAGTGAAAATTATAAAGTTTAATTAATTGTAAACTGACTAATGTTTAGAATTGAAAATAATATTTTGTAATGGATATTCTATTTATCATTTACTAATCCTATAATCTTCAATAGCTTCGACTAATTATTGAATGGATTAAGTTAATCTTTATTATTCCCCTTATTTATTTATAGCCGATTACGTCTTAACATTATCTTCTAGGAAGGCATTTCTTCTGAAGGAAATTGGTCGTAAATATTTTCATCTCTTAATGTCGAGAGGGAAAATTGTATAAAAGTGGATCATTAAAACGCTTTAAGACTAATAATTTCTATATAATAGTATGTACAAGTGAAACTTATTTCGCTTTAGAAAATTGTATTTATTTATGATAATTCTATCCATATAACCTACAAAAGGTATAAAGATTTGTATACCAAATTAAATATTATACTTTTGTTCGAAGCAATAAACAATTTAATAATCTTTTATTATTATTAGGTCCTCAAAAAGCCAAAAACTCGAAACTCGACACAAATGATACCAATAAGATAAAACAAAATTGAGTCGAATTATAAACCGAACATTAAAATTCCGAAAGTAAACGACTTATAACTCCCAGTAGAATAAAGAAGCTTTAGAATGTTTTTATTAAAAAGGGGAGAATCTGTTTAATATTCATAAACAGTTAATGGATTCGAAATAAAAGCAAGATTTGTTTTGACTAAATTGGTAAACAATTGTACGGTAAAGTTTCCAAGTTTGAGGACACGGAACAAGAATATTCAAGTTCCTTGGGTCATTAAAATCTGTGACGTAATTGTTCCCCAAAAACAGATAACAGTTTGGAAATTTGTTTACTTTTGCTCCATTCCAGTTGAATACCTCCGTGAGACATTTTTCTGTAATCTGTTAAATTATTCGCAATAATTTATTTATTATTCTATGAATTTTATCCTAGTTTCCCTGAAAGCGTAGGTAGATATATAATTTGTGAAAATTATTAACAGTATTTAATGAGTCACCTAAATAATGTGCTCTAACATTGAAAATGTTTTAGATTTTTGAATTCTTAATGTCTCGTAACTATGTAGAGTTTCATACTTTAAGTGAAAATCATGTCCAATAACAAAAATCAAATTCAAATTTCAAATTTCAAATTTATTTATTTGTTTCACAATTTTTTACACCTCATATAAATTGTAGTAAATCCCTGGTTAACCCACTAGGAAAAACCTGTGCGGGGTCAACCAGTGACCTCCGTCGGCTTAGCATATTTTTAACAATATGATTTTAACAGTACATATTTAGAGACAGAAATTTTTATGTAGGTACAATCTTCAAACTTAGTTAGCCTTAACTTTAAAAAAAAAATAAATAAATATATAAATAAATAAGATTAATATACATATAATATATATAAAGATATTCATTATAAAATGGTTTCTTACAAGTTATCTAATTATGTGAGTATGTATGTCTGTGTGTGTGAGTGAGTGTGTATGCGCTTGCGTGTACGTGTGTGTGCGTATGTATGTGAGTGTTTGTGTGATTTTTAGAGGATATTATACAAAATTTTTTCAGTGTCATCATAGCTTAATCCTTGAAACCAGTCGTGTGATACTGTTCGAAGTTTGTAATTAGATAGATTAGATATTTTAAACTCCTTATTAGCAAAATTATATAAGGCGGGGCCCAAGAAATTTATATGATTTCTGCTTTTTTTAAGATTAGTTCTAGGAATAATAAAAACTTTATTCTTTTTACGCTTTGAAGCCAGGGTTAAGTCACTATTATCTCTAGGGAAACTATGCTGTTTTAAAATAAGGCTATGAAAGAATAGTTGTCGCACTGTGAGAACTTTAAATTCTTGATATAGGTCGAAGGTAGGGAACAGAAAAGGTTTGAAAGTAATAATTTTTAAGAGCATACGCTGAGCTCTTTCGAGACATATTAGACGCGTTTTTGCAGCTCCACCCCATGCGAGTATACAGTATCGAATGACAGATTCCCCCAAAGCCTTATATATTCTCATTTGAAAGGGATAGTCGCCAAGGTGTCTTATTGTTTTAAAGACCTTACCAAGTTTTCTGATCCTACCTGCGAGAGACTTAATGTGATGGTCCCACCTGAGGTGGTTGTCTATCGTTACACCTAGATATTTTATTTGTGCTACTCGCTCCAATGCTGCACATGAGCATTGATCCAGAGAAGCGCATCTATGAGCCTTAATTGTGAAATCGACATCCGGCTGTGTTTTAGTGGTCGTGGAAAAGGTGACATATTTCGTCTTGCTGTAATTCAACGTCAGCAGATTTTTGTCCAGCCATGAAATTACGGCATTTAGCGCGTATTCTGCGCTCCTCTGGACCAAGTCCCATGAACGGCCCTTTATGAGCAGGACTGTATCGTCAGCATAAGTGATTATTTGGCAGTTAGGGATGTTGAGGGAACAGAGATCGTTGATATATATTAAAAACAGGGTGGGGCCCAAAATACTGCCCTGTGACACTCCGTATTCTATTTCTTGTACGTTACTGAGGGTAGAATTAATTTTGACCGTTTGTTTGCGCCCTGTCAGATAGGATCTTAATAAATTAAAGGTGTCTCCCCGAACACCAAGGCGTTCAAGTTTAGAGAGGAGGATTGGTACTGAAACCGTATCAAACGCCTTGGCTAGATCGAGGAAAATACCTACACATTTATTTCCACAATCATTATTCAGGTTAACGAAATTAGTTAATGCTTCAACTGCATGGCTGGTGGACAAATTTCTACGAAAACCATACTGATTTGCAGATAAAAAATTTTGCGAATTTAAGTAGCTGATCAATCTATTGTTTATAATGCGTTCTAATATTTTCGATAGGATTGGTAGAATTGTTATAGGTCGATAGTTATTGACTAAAGACTTATCTCCGCTTTTAAAGATTGGATAACGCTTTGTATATTTTTTTTTCTTCACATAAAAACGATTACAGTGGTTCATCAAAGTACCATTTTAAAATAGAACAAAATACTCAGCACATAATCAAGATTTCATCTCAATTGCGCATAAAGTTAAAGTTCATTCATCGCAGTTACAAACGTGCAAGCTATGGACCTCGGTACACCGCTGAGGGAACTACAGCTTCCGAGTTTTACGGCTATTTGCATATTTTAGTCTTTGTTAATCTATAATGTATCTTTTTATTTTATTTTTATCATGTCTGCTTGATTTTTACACTAGTGATATTATTAAGAAAGATTTGATATGATTATTTTGCTATATTTCGCTAAAAGGCATTCCAGAGCGACATATTTCACGCCATATAATGAATAAATCAAAAAATAATATATTTTTTTATTGCAGTGGTACCTACGTTCATCTCTGTTAAATTGACGAAAATATGTCCTCTTAATTAGTACACCTAATCGAACATGTACTGAACTGATTATGGACATCAATAAGTAATTTATACTACTCAAAATTGCAATTAATTTTTAGATTATAATATACAAATAAGATGCTGCTTACTTTAATTAATAACCTGAATCGCAGCTCGATTAAAAACTTGCATCGCTTCAGAACTTAATTTGACGTTTTCAATATTCTATAACGAAGGCTTTAGTTTACAAACTATTTCAATCACTGTAAATGGACCTCATGCTGAGTCCGACCGATTATATTGAGAGAGTATAATGCCCTGAAATGCTTCGACCCTAGTACTTCAAATTTCTTTCGAGTACTATAACCGTGGTAAAAGCTTTTGTGTTTATTTGATACTGTTTAAATATTCTTTGTATAGTAAGGTACACATGAGTCAACTCTGCGTGAATGAAAGGAAATTTATGATAAAATAAAACAGCACTTTGTACTTAATATTTATTTTTAACTTCTGCAAAGAAGAAAGGCATTTACAAGAATCAATCGCTAATTCAATTTCATCTCTCCTCAAAATAGTCCCCGACAGAAATTTTAAAGATGGCTTCAAGCGGCGTGTTCCCATTAATCCGATCAAATAACGTTCAAGGTTGCATAAATTCCATGATTGTGGAATGCCGGAACATCATCATAAAAAGTTCCGCGTATGCAAAAAAGAACGTCAAAGTCAAGAGGTCAAAGTTCCAAAAATAACTTTCACATTCTTCAGTCGGTAAGTTTTCAAACGGTAAGTTTATCATAAAGATAAAAATAGCTCAGAGAATTATTGTAGATCGTGCACTTTTCTAAAATAATTTATACCCCTTATAATGATGCACCGTTTCCAGGAATTAATTAATCATTCTAAAATGAATTGAGATTTTTTAAAATGAGCTGTTTTCTTTATAAAATAAACCTAAAATATGATGTTTAAATACACTGCGAATATATGGAATTGGATTAATAATACACTTATTACATTAACATAAAATACAGACTAACACATTAATTAGCAGAGCTTCTTTCCTAAGTAAATTTTAATTAAATTAAGCGCGATATCTGTAGATGTCCTCGAAAATTGTAAGCTTAAGTAAATTAATCCACTGTACACATAATTATTAACTTAAGAAAAAATAGAACTTTTGTTACAAAGATCTCATGAATATTCATAAACCCGGCTCTTACATTACGCTTTTCATACATTTGCATAATACTTAAAAGCTAAAGCATATTTTGTATCGGTTTTACTCCATAACGCAGACAGGCTTCCTCAGATTAAAACATCTTTTATTCATCTAAAGCTTTATAATTAGTTCTTTGCAGAATTTCAATGAATCGCAGAATAAATAAATGTATAGCAATTTGATTATTAATGATTTTTATAAAAAGAAACATCTGTGAAGCAATATTCTATAACAAATTACCTATAGGTACTTAATATTATTAAGCAAAAGAGTTTGTTTGAACGCGCTAATCTCAGGAACTACTGGTCCGATTTGAAAAATTATTTCGGTGTTAGATAGCCTATTTATAGAGGAAGGCTAAAAGGCTATTATTATTATATCATCACGCTAAGACCAATAGGAGTGGAACCTCAAAACCACGAGGCACAGCTAGTGTCCTATAAAAATGAAAATTGGTCTACATTTCGCGGAGACTACACATACAAAAAAATCAACTAAATCTCTACAATTTTAGAAGTCTGTTGAAAAATATTAAGTAATTTTGAGAGTAAAGTAAGCTTTACTAAAGAGAGATAAGTCTCTCTTTCCTTACATGACTTCATTGAAAAAAATATAATTAAACACTGGTGTTCAAGGTATGACGTTATGACCCCTTTGTTTCCATTCCTGTTCTCGGTATAGGAGTGCTAATGGCCGAAATTCCTTTGGCTTCTGGTGCAGATAAAGCCGTGTATTCACTTGGTATAAAGAGTACATTATTAATAAATAACCAAGTTAGTACAAATTTAGATGATATGTGTGATAGAGCGTAAAGGTTAAACAAAAAGTGTTTTAATTTTAGTAATCATTATTGGTATATTAAGTTATTTTCACTGAAAAATAATAATGAACAGTAATATATACATTTTAATCGTGTTTCATTATTCAATCTAAAGGCGTATTGCAAATAGTATTAAGCAAAGATTATAGTTATAGCTTGCAAATACTCAGCTTAGTGCGTTCTAGTTAGATTAAAGCATCGATTCCGGGAACTCTTAGATCCTATTCCTTAGAATTAAGATTTGTTAGGAACTGACACAGGAATGTCATTTCAGAATATGTGAACGTTTGAATTTCATTAGGTTGAAATGTTTCAAATTGACATCAATGCAATCATTAAATGTCACCAAAGTTGTTTATCAACGCTTCGAGTGGCTTCGATCAACAATACTAACTAGATAGATATACAGATAAAAATTAAAACTAAATTCTCCACATAATTATTAACAGCTACATATGTTTCTTAGTAAACAGAGAGAAATGTTTTAAAATTAAGAATGAAGTTATCACTCTTAAAAATGTTACGATTATTACAAAATAAAATTCACTTCTCAAGTACGCTTTTATTTGCAGAGACGATGTTTTGCACTGACACGATATCTAGTTGCTATTGTTGATCGAAGATGCTACAAAATATAATGAAAATAGACAATAAATGCCTGAAGACATAATTCAGCAGTCACGAGTACTTGAGTAGTGCGCTCTTATTTGCCGACACAATTTTTTTATAAATTGTTGATCTAAGATGTCACTCAAACGAAATAGAGTGTAAATCCCGGAACACACGAGCCCATTTACAGTACCACCCAATGAGTACCCAGCCTAACTTCAATTACGATTACGCAACGCAGCTTCGATATTTGATTTTGAATTTAGAATTCACCGATATGAAAGGCTTCCTAACACTTCCGGCCACACTTCAGTGCAGCTTCAGTATGACGAGGGGATTATTTCCATGTTATTGAACCTACATTTCCAATTAGAGTACAAATGGTACAATACTGAGTACCTACGTTCTACCCATGTTCTACAATAGTATACTATGTTTATACTATGGAACACCATACAGAACACAATACGAAGAACACCATAGTATAAAGATACTATACTTTTTTCTTTATCCGAACCGCGAGGGACTGGAACATGCTTCCTGAGTCTGTGTTTCCCGACGAGTACAATATGGGGGTATACAAGCGTAGAGTGAACAGGTACCTTCTAGGGAAGCGCGTTCCATCTTATACCACATCTCAGCTTAACATCAGGCGAGATTGTGGTCAAGCGCTTCCCTATCGACAATAAAAAAGTACCATAGTATAAAGATACTATAGTAATAGCAGTATAGTAGATTGTGAAACCGTTTAAAAGTACGGAAGGAAATTCGATAGGCTATTTTTAAGATTTTGATTGGGGTCTAATTACTAAAGGGGATACCCAAGGGATTTATTTGTTAGCGAAATTATAAATAACCCTTCGTTATTGATAGAGGATAATGGATGTTTCACATAAATTGTTGTGTTCTTAGTTATCTTATTACCTGCTATTTAAAATAATTATGATGAATGAATGAATGAAAAATTATTTATTGTACACAATATAGGATACATTTTATAAACTTAACAATAAATTAATCAATGTACAGTAGGCGGCCTTATCACTGGCAGCGATGGTTATTCTTTTAATAGGTTTTCAGTTTTCACATAGTTACTACACAAATAAATGTTATATTCATATTAATTTCTTCTTCATTCAGTTAATAAAATGGTCAACATGTCAATTAATTCACATTTTATAAATCATTATCCCAAAATTAACTTTATTTCGATTAAATCTTAAACAACTATGAAATAATTTTGGTAAAATTTCATGAATATGCATCGTAAATGTTAACCAAATATGTACGATTTCTTTTAAATTAAATCCACTGTATTAATGAAATGAATCTCACATATTATTCTATTGAAGCATATCGAAATCATCTCTTTAATTTTTTCTACTCTTCCTCTAATATACTATTTTATTATTTTAAGTTAATATGATAAGTACTTTGAATTTTAATAATATCATTGGCCCATTTTATTTTATTTACGTAATTCCATATAAATATTTAGTACTAGATTTCCGCCCGCGGCTTCGCTCGCATTTTCAAAGGAAAACCCGCATAGTTCCCGTTCCCGTGGGATTTCCGGGATAAAACCTATCCTATGTGTTAATCCAAGTTACCCTCTATATGTGTGCTAAATTTCATTGTAATCGGTTCAGTAGTTTTTACGTGAAAGAGTAACAAACATCCATACATCCATACATCCATACATCCATACATCCATACAAACTTTCGCCTTTATAATAGTATTAAGATAATAAAATTTTCATCAAAATTTGATAAAATAAAAATATTCTGAAGCAAAGACCTAATAAAGTTATCAAAAATAGCATCTCGTTAAAGAGCTTCAAAAGTTTATATTAAAATACTCGTAGTAAATAAATAGTATAAAACTCCAAAAAAGTTTATAAATTTATATATCTACCAAAAAAGGTCAATACAACAATGTCTATCAATTTGAGTCAAACATCAAAACAATTAGTTTCTCCATCATCATAAGTACTTCTAGTGTCAGTACCAGTACATAAAAGCAATCTTCAACAAGGAATAGTCCAGAACACGCATAGTTCCCTTCCCAAGTAAAAGAGAATTATTTCTAGAACTGTGTCACGTACGCATTGTATTTAGAATGCTGTGCGCCTTTATTTTTTACATCTGGATTTCTTCTACCTTCCATTTACGTATCTGACTTATGTAGAATACATTCGAGATTTAGAAGCTATCACGTACTAGATAAATTTGTTTTTTCTAAACTGCGATGGATACATTTCTTTGCTGGAAGAAGATGGATTTAGTTTAGTTGTCTGAATGCTCAAATAGAAAACTGTTTGTACAAATATCATCATAAACCTTACATATAATGCTTATGATAATGTTAATACAGCAGTTTCTGCTTTGAATGCCATCACATGTTATCACATTGAAGTCATTATTTCTGTACCAAACTTTTTACAGGTTTAGCTAATAATTTTTTTATTTCATAGTACCAAAGAATAATAACTAGTAGCTAGCTAATAGTACTAATTTAATGCATCTTTCATTTACAGAGCTTACAAACAGACAATCTAAAAGTCCTAATAGATAAGCCAAGTGATATGTTATCATCGCCATATTATATTTAGAAAGTTTCACCAAACTCTAGATAATAAAAAATACAAACGATTCTCAAAATAGAAAGATTAGAATAAATTCGATCACTGAGGCGACTACGTTTGTGAGAGTGGCCTAGTGGCTTAGGCGTCTAAAGCGAAAGACGCGGGCCCGAATATCGCCTCACGATAAAGATTTTCCTTTTTTGTAAATATTATTTGCGTTTTATATGAAAATATTTACACTTTTATCAATTTCCTTTTATAAATTCCATTATTCCAATTCCATTATTAAAAACATCACCTTATTAACATCGTTATTGTTTCAATTCATTACAAGCCGATTGAACATTACATTTAAAAATAGAAAAAGAACATCTAGTTAAATTGCGCCCAATTGCCTATAAAAATGGTTCAGCACTAATTTCTTCAAGCAAAACGAAATCGAAATGAATGCCTCCGCTATGTAATTTGTGCTTCCACCGAAAAATGTTTCACAAATCACAGGCGCGTATACTTCAGTGCACTCTCTCCTCTTTTTATTCCACTCGCTTTGACAATTTGCTCTCTTGACGTTGTCTTCCCGAGTATAACACGTCCGCTGTGAAGTGCCCTCTTTAATTAAGGTCGTGGAAGCTATCTGGGGCGTCATATCGAGTGGCCGGTTTATACTTCGATTAGCTCGCATTGTTTTCATTGTATAAAGTGTTTTGCGCAAAGCGGTTCGATTGGTTTGTTTCTCACGTTAGAATAATTGTTTGAGTCTCAAACTTGGCAATGTGGATATTTTGTTTCGATTCTATGTTAAATTATAATAGCCCGAAATCCATTATGTAAACCATTTATGTAGTATGTTAATGTTACATTTTAAAAAGTAATTTTTGAGGTTATTCATTAAGTTTAAAACAGAAATCTTTCATGTTTATAAAGCAGCTAGTGTATTTTTCCTAGTTCTTATATAATTATGCTGTCTATGTATTACGCTTTATTCGCAGAAACGAAAAACAAAATCAACAACTTCAAAATTACCTTCTACAAATTTAATTATTAAAATTCCCGTTCACTATATCTCGGAGAATGAAAATATATTCAGCTCAAATTTAATAGTAGGTTCTGATTAAAATATTAAATACCTATATTTTCCGGTACGGTTTTTTTTTCATCGTTTAAGTAATTAATTTGCGGAACAAACATTTTTCGAAAGAGAATCTAGAGCACCTTTTTTGCTTATTTTAATGAAATGCAACGATTTCATTGATAATAAAAGGATAATAATCCTCTCGTTATCCTCCACTTTCAGGGTATCTAAAAAACAATGATTTTCTATAAACTCCGTTTACTTCACGATATCGGATTTTCATTGTTTAAGGAAAATAGGTTACACAACGCTGTTTGATTAAATGCATTGTTGGATTTTGTTTGCATTTTAGTAAATACCAAGAAGCTTATATCTAATACACTGGAGATTTCAGTATAAACATTAACTTGTAACAAGAAAATATGACCTTGAATGACGCCTGTATGTTTTTTTATCCCTTTCACACCTAACTTGGCAAGTGAAGAAATTTCCAGTGTATTAGATATAAGCTTCTTGGTAAATACATACAGTAGGAAAACTCTTATTTGTTAATAATTGTCTGGAATTGTCAAAATATTTTTTAAATCTGATAAGGGGCCTTAGACAAAGTAACAATTAAAAAACGATAACGAACTAACGAAGTTAGAAAAGGAAAAATGTATGGGATTGACATACGCCGCGTTAGATCACGTGGTCTATCTAATGTCAATCCCATACATTTTTCCTTTTCTAACTTCGTTAGTTCGTTATCGTTTTTTAATTGTTACTTTGTCTAAGGCCCCTGTTTTTACGCGATGACGCCTAGCAATTCAGGCATGTCCAATGTCCATGTCCACTAACCATATTATTATACTTTTTTTTTTAATTCATGAGCAAATTGTCACATACTAAGCCCATAGTGTATGATAGCTTACATCGGTGTATGCATGGGGATGTAATGTTTGCAAGTTTGATTGCCGTGCACACTGGCACCTCTCCAATTCCATCCCAGTTTTGTTGCACTTGTATCCCACAAACATTTTCTTTTCGCATTACGTACATTTGTTGAATGTTTACGTTAAAATGGAAACTTCAAAACTGCTACCGGCTTTGTGATTTGTTAGGACTAGAAGTTGAATTTGCAAACATTTGTACGGGCACCCGAATGGGAGCGGAAACGAGATGTGTTGACGCATTTACTGTGAATTTTTCTTTGCTTTTACAGTAAATTGTTCTGTAGGGTTGAACAAACAGGGTACGAAAATAATCTGTGGTGACCCTATTGCATAATAGCCTGTCTTGTTATTCTTGTAATCGCAGGAAAGGACGACCTTCTACAAGGTTATCTCGATGCTAGTTATAGCTAAAAGTGCTTATGTAAAGTAAAGCGTGAGCTGACTTATAAGGTTCATTCATCCTGGCTTTAGTAGCCTTATTTGAAAGATCATAGTTTGCTATTGTGTATGTAACATTATAATCTTTTGTCGGAGATAGATATAGGATGTTTGTTGATAGTTGGGTTATTGTGAATTTATCTGACATAAAGTTATTTTTAGTTATACCTATATATTCCTGTAGGTAGGAGGGGATTATAAATTATGGGGATGGGGATTATAATGCATATTCTCTGATAATCCTACTAGGAATTTGTCGCTTATTAGCGAGTCACATCACGTATTGAGCTTTTGTATTTGATTACTTGATAGGTTTTTTCTCGGAAGGGCCGATTCCAACAACCAAAGTATAAAACTAAAGCTACATCAATGTATTATGTTATGTACGAAATTATGATGTTAAAACCGTTGTATGTTCAAACATACAACGGTTTTAACATCATAATTTCGGTATCTAGTACGAGCTTGACCCAAAAAACTGACCCCAAACTGAATGAACTCACATAAACATTCTAATTCTGCGATTTATAACAAACCAAGTTTATACTACTTAAAACACACAGCACAGTAATTTTTCGACTCCTAACCGCACTGCCAAATAATTATGAGCTATATTTTATATTCGGTATGCGCTCGGACTTATGCGAATAAACTTGGTTTGATATTAAGCACGTTTATGAAACATTTAATGACCGGCAAACGAGTAACGGCCGGGGACGGTTGCGCTTACATTAAATTTATGATCATTTACGTTTGTTCGTTTTGTATAGACTGAACAGCGATTACGTCATTAAATTGCGTCGTAAATTAATGACGTTAATATGTCGATCGTTATAAAGATGCGCTCCTGACCATTTATGTAATATTACGCGTTTATTTTAAGTTATTGTTTACTTAAAAATCAATAACTACTCACTTAGCCGTCCACAAAACAAAAGCAAGATTACGGATGACATTAAAAACAAATTAAGAGTAACGTAAAGATCGAGGAAATCGAGTCACGTGTTAAACTGTGTGCTTTTTCATTTTCTGTTTCCATTCAACACTTCCAAGGCTTCCCGCTGAGCGCAAACCACTTTCGTGGTATTTCTTTAAGAGAACATTTTATTGCCCTCCAAAGTGAATTTGATGCTATAGTATAGTAAACGGTGCTCGTTGAGAAACAAATTTTCTTGAAAATTTTTACAGGGCAAAATGAATTTGACTTCCCGCTTCTAATTAGGCGTTTAATGAAACGCAAACATTGGTACTAAATTGGAATTGTAATTAGGTAATGGTAAATAAACATAAATTTTGTATTATGGTAACTAGAGGTACGTTTTGGATGTATGCTTATAAATTCCTTGACATTTGAAATAACCTAATATCATAACTATGAGACAAAAAAATCATATTAAATTCAATAATTACTTGTTAAAACAGTATAAATTAGTAATAGTTAACTATCTTATCAACGTACAAGTGTTATTTAATGTGAAATACGTATAATTACGTGACTGAAGCTGCGTTTTGTATAACGTGGATGTCAACGGCAACGGAAATTCAAATTCGAATTTCTTCTTGGATAAAACCAGGGGAGTACTAGTTTTAATTTATCTTATTTATAGATACACACAACATTCACATTCATTTAAACTTATAACACTGCTCATATTTTATGAGTAACGTCACAATAAATACATGAGCGCATAGTTATCGTCTCACTTTGCTTGACAAGTTGGAAGCAATTTAGAGGACAAAAACTAATAGCTCCAGACAAAATATACTTCAGTTCTAATACAAAACCTATATCTTATCCATTCACTATCTACTCTTTTCTTATAATTAAACCATATTAAGCCTATCTAACACAAGCAAAATTGTTTTAATTGTATCATATTATTATATACACTTTTTAACATCTATTTCACCTGTTTCAGCAACTAAAATTACAACATGCTGACCCGCAAGGCAGTGGCCAAAGATATGGAAAACAAACTAAAGGCCACACTACAGGATTTAAAGGCTTCTCAATCCCTGTGTGAACAACTCTTGCTGGAGAGAGAGGAACACGAGGTAGAAATCCAGCAAATAATAAACAAGAATACTAGTCTGAAGGCCGAGCTAGCTGAACTCCACACTCAATATATGGACAGCCAAAACAAATGCACAGCCCTTCAAGACCTTGTTGACAGCTTCCAACAGTGTTCCAATGACCACGAGAAGGCTCTCAGTCGTATCGTTGAACTGGAATGCAGTTTAATGGAGGTTCAGGAGGATAACTCCAAGCGGCTATGCAATTCATCCAACAGTCTTTTTGGTGAACTGCTTGAATGTGGACAGTTAAGTGGCTTTGAAAACAATAGAAAAATCAAGTTAAATTCACACAATAAATTAAAAAAATATCTCAAATTAAGTAGGTTTATTAAACGCACTAAATTAGTTATTAGAAATAGGTTTTCATTAAAAAATGTAGCACAATTGCAAAATAAAAATAAAAGCCTTTTGAAAGAGTTAGATAGATACCATAGGGACTTAGAACATTATAAAATGATATATGAAGTAGAAACTACTGAACTTCAGGAGAAAATAGACTCATTAAATGATACATTACATGACCTCAAACAAGAATATTCTGCTGCCCAGTTACAAATTAATGAACACATAAAAGAGGCAGATTACTTAATAAAGTTAAGCAATGAAAATATGGATCGCTTCGAGTCTATGACCAATAATTATGTATGTCAGTGTTCCATAAGTGACAATGAGCAACCGTCGCCCCATAAGACCATTGACTGCACTGACATACATAGCATCCAACCAACGGCAACAATTTCATCTAGTAATACAAAACATCTTTCCATGCAGGAAATTGTTGTGTTGTCAGATAATATAGGTCAGGGATTTGGCGCTTTGCTTAACAACTTAGGGCATAAAGTAACCAATTTTTGCACTCCTAATAGTTCATTTACATATATCATGAATTCTTTAGATAATTTTAGTTTTAGGGAAAATAGTATTGTTATTATATTATACGGAGATAGTTTTAATTTAAAAAAACATGACATTGATATAGGATTTCAAAAAATGTTGAAAATTAGTAGTGAGACAAAATGCAAATTTATGTTGTGTACATTGCCATATTTGCCTAGTTTGACACAAAATCAAAACAAATTTATCTATAATATCAATTTAAAATTATATAATTTAACAAATCATCATAGTGATGCATTTATATATTTTGACATAAATTCTTGTATAAAATCTTTTTGTTTGACAAAGAATACAGTGTATCTGCCATCTAGATATAAGAGAGAACTTGCTATGTTAATAGCATATAAAATTATTAACCAGTCTGATACATGTTCAGTAGCAGACCATCGATCTACTATAATTTTATGTAGTAGTAATTATATACATCAACCTAGGTTAAGTGTTGATAGACAAACTAGCCCTAAGCTAGATTTAAACTAGTATGTAAGACAACAGCTAAGCAGCCTTTTTCCATTGTACATCAAAATATACAAGGCTTGGCTAGCAAATTGTTAGAAATAGAATTATTTTTAAATCATAATAGAATTAAAATATTTTGTGTAACAGAACATTGGCTTAAACAATGTCAGTTGTTAATAAATATTGATAATTATAAATTAAAAAGTATATACTTTAGGACAAATGCTATTCATGGAGGTTCTCTTATTTTTGTACATAATAGTTTAAAATGCAAGGAACGAACTGACATTGTTAGCCTTTCTGTAGAACGCACCATTGAACTGTCCTGTGTTGAGCTTGAGCGTTACATTATTGTTTGCGTATACAGACCTCCTTCCAGTGACTATAATTTGTTTGAGACAGTCATGGAAGAAATATTAAAGCGTTTAGGCAGGAGTAAAAAGAAGGTAATAGTATGTGGTGATTTTAATATTGATTTACTTTCACACACACAAACGGCAACACGAATAGTTAATTTGTTTCATTCATTTAATCTGTATAAACTTTTTGATGAGCCCACACGAATAACACCTACTTCTGCAACTTGTATTGATAATATATACTGTGATTGCAAATGTTTAGAAAAATATATTCTCAACACGCTAACTTCGGATCACTGTGGCCAGAAAGTAGTTTTTGAATGGGATTGCATACCTACATTTAAAAGAATTAATGTTAGGCCTATAACTAGAAAAGGCATTCATACATTTAGAAATAATATTGATAATAAACTACCTGACCTGAATAATCAATCCTTTCATAAAAATCCTTGTGAAATGTTTACAAATCTTTTTAAGTTCATTCATAGTGAATATGAAAAAATATTTAAAATTAAATCTTTAACTATTACCAAGGATTTACCATTCAGCCAATGGGCAACTCCTAGTATACACAGATGCAGGAACGTTCTTTACGAGTTATATGGTATGAAACAATATAACAAAGACTTGTCGTTTCTTAGTTATGTTAGAAATTATTCAAAAACATTTAAAAAAGTTTGTTTCACTGCCAAGAGTTTGTATATCAGAGACAAAATACGCAACTCTGACAATAAAGTTAAAACGGTTTGGACAATTATTAATGGTGAATTGGGCAAAATCCGATCAAACGATAGTACCATAAAACTTGTCAACTCTGGTAGGGTCATTGACAAAAGTGCTGATGTTGCGCTTGCTTTTGAAGATTTCTTTAGTAGTGTCCCTGCTAGTTTAACTAAGAATTTAAATTCGTCTTCAGCGCTTGCAGAGTCTTTATTGAGGGATCACGTTGCTGAGTGTAACAAACTATTTGAATTGCGACACGTGACTGCTGATGAAATTGTTAAAACCTTTAAAACATTAAATTTAAAAAAAACCTGTGATCACTGGGGTATGTCTGTAAATTTAGTAAATAATATCATAGAAAACATTGCCAATCAACTAGCGTTTATATTTAATCAGTGTTGCGACTGTGGTATATTCCCTGATTTACTAAAGTTTAGCAAAGTTATTCCTTTATTTAAAAGTGGTGACCAAGAAGACAGTAATAACTATAGGCCCATTTCCATATTACCAACATTGAGCAAAGTCTTCGAGAAACTAATTTTAAACCAATTAAATAGTCATTTTGCATCAAATGGTTTACTGCACGCCAAACAGTATGGTTTCACAAAGGGGCGCTCTACCACTGATGCCGGAGTAGCTCTTTTGTCACATATATACAAAGCATGGGAAAATTCAAAGAATGCTTTGGGGATATTCTGCGACCTTTCTAAGGCTTTCGACTGTGTAGAACATTCCACTCTATTACGGAAACTAAATTTTTATGGTATCAAAGGTTTAGCTCAGGATCTCATAGCTTCATATCTTCAGAACAGGGTACAAACCGTTGTCGTTAATGGAGAGAAATCTCGCGGTGCGCCGATTAACATAGGTGTTCCGCAGGGATCTATCTTAGGACCGTTTTTGTTCTTAGTGTATATTAATGACCTACCTTATTATTTGCAGGATATGTGTGAAATAGTACTGTTTGCAGATGACACCTCATTAATTTTTAATGTGGATAGACATGACACAAATGTTGACGAAGTAAACTCTGCTCTTTTACGCATATCCAATTAGTTTAATGCTAATAATTTACTATTAAATACAAAAAAAACAAATTGTGTAGAATTTATCCTCCCAAATGTAAAAAAGGTGAAAAGGAATATTATTTTAAACGGGGAGGTATTATACCCTGTGGAATCGACTGTTTTTCTTGGTTTGACATTAGATGAGAAGCTCCAATGGGGGGCCCATGTTACCACCACCGCTGCTAAGCTCAGCTCAGCTGCATATGCAGTTAGAAGAATAAGGCATCTCACCGATGAAGAAACGGCTAGATTGGTTTACTTTAGCTACTTTCATAGCATAATGTCCTATGGAATTCTGCTATGGGGCAGGGCTGCAGATATAGAAACTATATTTATATTACAGAAAAGAGCCATACGCTCTGTATATAATTTGCGTGCTCGAGACTCACTAAGAGATCTCTTTAAGAATACTGGTATCCTTACTGTACCGTCGCAGTATATATTTAATAATATTTTATATGTACATAATAACGCTTACTTACACACAAAAGTAGGAGATAGACATTGTTATGACACAAGAAACAGAAATAAAATTGAAATGCCATTATTCCGGCTAGCTAAAGTTAAAAATTCATTTATGGGCCAAGGTATACGCTTTTACAACAGAATTCCTCATAATATTAAAGAGTTAAGTAGTTCTAAATTTAAATCTTATATAAAAAATGTACTTGTCAAGAGAGCCTATTACAGTATTAAGGAATATATGGAAGATAAAAACCCATGGAGCGCGTAAAAACCACAGGACAGTTCTTTGGCATATTATGATAATATAATATTATGATATTATTACATATGTAATTTGTAAAATTGTAAATCTGACATGATTAAAAAGAGCAACTATGGAGTTTCTTGCCGATTCTTCTCCGTAGATACTGCTTTCCGAATCGGTGGTAAATGTTAAAATATGTACTTAATGACGTTTCAAAAGTGCTTCTAGAAGAAGTCTAATTGAATAAATAAATGTTTGAGTTTGAGTTTGAGTTTATGTATGTGTGAAATTAAAGGTTTTTGTTTTAACGCAATCACAATTCTTAATTTGTGAAAAAGGTTACAGTTTCTTAATTGTATCAAAATAATAATTTTTATTTGTTAGTATTTGATGTTTTTTTTTATTAATCTGATTAATTTAAAGTACCTACCTTATAATTAAAAAAATATATCAAATGTCTGATCATACAAACTCCACGCGTGCGGTACCATATTAGAAACAATCTCTCTTTACAACTGAGTCAACGTAAAACATCTCTATCAGAATGTATTGCGCTTTATAGCGTTTCATAATAGTTTTTCATGTTTGTTTTGTTATCTCATATATTGGTTCGAGGGGACATGCGGCCGCAATCCTCCTTATTGGAGCCGCGTGCTGTGATTTGTCAAAGGCTTTTCCAAACGTTGATAGCTGGTTGTTCTCTCTGTGTTATAGACTTTTGTAAGGTTGTAAGTCTGATGATAGATCTATTAATAGAAAAACTGGAATCAATGCTATTAGAATATTGGAACGTATAGTTGGGTGTCATTTGTTTTTCTAGGCATAGAAAATGATTTGATTTGATTTGATATCTAGCAATTAGGGCGGCCGTACATGGACCGCTCGAGCAGTTTCTATTTCCTATGTACACAACATAAGTTGGGTTACAACATTAGTTAGTAGGTATCAATAAAGCAGCCAACTATCTCTTAGTTAGCTATGTAACAAAACGTGTATATGTAACTGTATATGTGCGAAAAAATGATAAAATAAATTTTAAGAAATAGTTACTAAGATAATATAATATAATGGTTAATACTGGTAGAAATTAAACATTTGATCACGAAACAATAATTTTCAATTTTGTTTAACTTCACATCGCTATTCATATTCGTACTCGGAGCTTTTAAGCATTACTTAGTACGAATTCGCAAAGTATATAGATCTCGACTCCCAAAATTAAGCTAAAGTCAAGAAACGCTGAAGCATAATTGGCTGCCGAAACTTTCTTCGTGTAATTAAATAGTTTAGTACTTTTAAGTTAATTGAGAAAAAACATATGAAATCATTTTACTTTATTCTGTCAGATATATATACGCTAATATGTAAAAGTCTGCGTTTTCTTTTTGAAAAATACAAAAAAAAAACTCTTCAATCTAGTCAACTAATGGTAATTAACAAGAACACAATTTTAATTTTAAAATGTTAAAAAGATCGCATATTAAGCATGTAATCGTACTAAAAACGTATATCTTATCTCAACAGATACAATGTATCGTAGCTAATAACTTAATTCTGAATAAACCTTATTCGCAGAGTTCACGCGAAGCTCCGTCACGCTGGAACCCGCTTTAAAAAAAACCTTACTTTTTTTCAGCCTATTTTACCTACAAACGATGCTAATAAATGTAGTATAGGTCAATTTTTTGTAGTCTTATTAGTTACTTAGAAAACATCATTGATATCGTTCGAAGTAAAAAATATAAATAATAGCGTGTTGATTAGTTTTGGAATGGGTTCCAAATTGATTGTAGTTTATTGTAGTGGCAAGAAAATTCTTTATTTGCGTTGTTTTATCTCAAATTATTGCAAGAAGGTCACAATAACAAGATTTTAAAAAATAAATAACACTTGTTCAAAAACTACAAACGATGCCAATAAATGTAGTAGGTATAGGTCAATTTTTTGTAGTCTTATTAGTTACTTAGAAAACATCATTGATATCGTTTGAAGTAAAAAATATAAATAATAGCGTGTTGATTAGTTTTGGAATGGGTTCCAAATTGATTGTAGTTTATTGTAGTGGCAAGAAAATTCTTTATTTGCGTTGTTTTATCTCAAATTATTGCAAGAAGGTCACAATAACAAGATTTTAAAAAATAAATAACACTTGTTCAAAAACTACAAACGATGCCAATAAATGTAGTATAGGTCAATTTTTTGTAGTCTTATTAGTTACTTAGAAAACATCATTGATATCGTTCGAAGTAAAAAATATAAATAATAGCGTGTTGATTAGTTTTGGAATGGGTTCCAAATTGATTGTAGTTTATTGTAGTGGCAAGAAAATTTTTTATTTGCGTTGTTTCATCTCAAATTATTGCAAGAAGGTCACAATAACGAGATTTTAAAAAATAAATAACACTTGTTCAAAAACTACAAACAATGTAGTTGATTGTAGCTAAACTCATATGTTTGTAGTGGCTGCTGAACCCCTGTAAGCAATAAAAAACAAAAAATTTAGTGTTCAATAAGTTAATATATTCAAAACAATTATGAGCCTTGGATTTCGTGTCGTTTGTAGTTTTAGAAAAAAAAATATTCATGCTCATACATACATCTTCGCACACGTGCGTGTTTGTGTATGCGTGTGGGAGTTTCGTAATTTAGTGTACATTAAATTGCAAATGATATATGTTAAAAAAAAAAAGAGTTGGATATCTTTAATGTTCAGTAGTTTGCTGTTCAATGTTACAAAGTCACTTAATAATCCGAAACTGCTGAGACGACAAAAGTAATTAAAATGAAATAATGGATAAATTCCATCCGAAACGAAAAAAAAACTCAAAATAGTGCAATATAAAAAATTGTAATTAATATTGTCATTTATCGTTTATTGTAGTACTGGTAAAATAATTTATCCTCTAAAATAACTTCAAGAAAAATCAGATAAAACTAGCCAAATTGTAGAGGTATAATAAAATGACACTGGCATAAAAACTACAAACGATATGAACAATTGTCACAGTACCTTTATATTTGTATGTCTTGCTTATTAGAGCGTATACGCACTATGCGGGTAGCCGCATTGCGGGTAGCCGTCCGGCTGACCGCAGGATGCGGTTGCGAATGCGGCCAGCCGGACGGCTACCCGCAATGCGGCTACTCGCATAGTGCGGTTGAAGAACCGTTGCGATTTGCGGTCATGTCAATCCATTTCAAAGATGAAAATGGAAGAAGCTGCACTTATTTACTACATTTACACACGTTACGTAAAGAAGAAAAGCAAAGAAAGAAGTACTGGGTGCATCCTTATTTGCAAACACGAGATGAGAGCAAGCATTTTGCAACCACGTGCACACACTCACTCAATTGCGGGCAGCCGCAGACTGAACCGCACAGTGCGTATAGCAACCGTCCGGCTGGCCGTCACTCGTGACGTAGCTCTCCGAGCAACCGGAGCGGTCTGCGGGTAGCCGCATCGCAGTGCGCATAGAAATGAATATTACGTACAAAATTTTGCTTGCGGTCAGCCGGACGGCTACCCGCAATGCGGCTACCCGCATAGTGCGTATGAACCCTTACTGATTATAAGTGCGAATGAATAAATCTACTTAGTGTTTGATAGAGTGATACATTTTAAGACGTTAGAAAATAGAAAAGGATATCGTTCGTAGTTTCACAGTTTGTCTTCCGACAGCATACCTTTATATGTATATGGACATTACCGATTAAACATAAGCGTGCGTACACAAGTTTACAGTTACTATAGTGCCTACAGTAAATGTAGCATCGATTATACCTCAAAATATAAATTCAAAATCGTTGGACTTACAAGTATGTGCTGTTTTTCGTATTAAAAAATAATGACAGCCAACTATACACGGACTTTCGTAAGTATTGAAAACTTGAGCTGCAAATGAGTTGAATTTTTAATTATAATTTCTGAAAGTGTAAAACTTTTTGATAATTGAAAATTGTTAATCAATAATCAGAGAGTAATTGTTAGTATTTTTATTACAAACTTCGTTATTACAAATCCCTGCTGAGCTAGAAGTGTTAAATAATACGTACATTTTAGTTGGTGCCATAGAGCATATATATATCAATGAGACTGGTCATTATCGACCTTACTTACGTAGAAGCAACAATAAATGGGAACTTCATGACGGAATCTCCAGCAGCTCTAAGAAAAAAGTAGTGTCTAAAAAAGATTTAATGAAGAAAAAAACAATACATATGCTATTTTATGTAATAAAATAATCATAAATATTTATATGCAATTACAAGAGTGATATGTGATATAACTTAGTACTACTATTTGTTATTTTTTTATAATTTCAACTAATAATAAAATCGTTTGTAGTTTTTGAACAAGTGTTATTTATTTTTTTAAATCTCGTTATTGTGACCTTCTTGCAATAATTTGAGATAAAACAACGCAAATAAAGAATTTTCTTGCCACTACAATAAACTACAATCAATTTGGAACCCATTCCAAAACTAATCAACACGCTATTATTTATACTTTTTACTTCGAACGATATCAATGATGTTTTCTAAGTAACTAATAAGACTACAAAAAATTGACCTATACTACATTTATTGGCATCGTTTGTAGTTTTTGAACAAGTGTTATTTATTTTTTAAAATCTTGTTATTGTGACCTTCTTGCAATAATTTGAGATAAAACAACGCAAATAAAGAATTTTCTTGCCACTACAATAAACTACAATCAATTTGGAACCCATTCCAAAACTAATCAACACGCTATTATTTATATTTTTTACTTCGAACGATATCAATGATGTTTTCTAAGTAACTAATAAGACTACAAAAAATTGACCTATACTACATTTATTAGCATCGTTTGTAGGTAAAATAGGCTGAAAAAAAGTAAGGTTTTTTTTAAAGCGGGTTCCAGCGTGACGGAGCTTTCACGCGACAGAGACTAATTCAATCAGAGGGTGTTTTGCGTACGTGCATTTTGTGTGCTTTTCGATAATCGAAATCCAATTTTGGTTTAACTCGAAGCTAGTTCAGCAATTTCTCACTTTTCAACTCCAATAATTGACTTTATGTTTTCTGATATTTTTGCTTTTTGTTTCTTGCTGTAACAACATTGTTAACATTTTTGTTGAATTTTATATTTAGTTTTATAACATTCAAATGCAATTGCTTGAATTATAGAGGCAGGATTCGAACCTACGTCTTTCTGCCATTCCGGGGCGTAGTCTCACCCGTGATCTGGCCTGAGCAAATATTTCGCAAAAAAAATCTCATAAAGATGAGATCTAGATTTAAGTTTAACAAGATTTAAGGCAAGCAAATCTCATTACAAAAAAATGTAATGACATCTTAACACCCAAAATAGAATACTTCTCTTGAATTGCGTTAATCTTCTTATATTTTTTCCTAAGAAGTGTATTTACAGCCTTATAAGAACATCTCATACACAATAAAATAATATTCAGTAACTGTAGAGTCGATATTTGACTGTGCATTGATTCGAAATGTAATCATCGATTAAGCTTGGTTAATTTCAATGTAATAATTGTATTGACAGTTTCCATTCACGTGCTCGCAGCGTTATATCCTTATTTAAATAAAAAGTGACATTTGTTCATCCATTATTCTTAACCCAATTTTCGTTGGTTTTGTTAAGGCATTGTGAATATATTTTATGTTACTATTTTTTGCGTTTTTAATATTTAAAATATTTTTTTTATTGAGTTTTCTTACGAGTATTCAAGTGCTAAGTATAAAACTCATTATTACGTATACAAAACGAGCGAATAAAGAGTACATCACAATCTTTAGAAGATGTGATAGAACCAATATTTTCAATTACGAATCTATTCCTAATGCTATCTTTTATGTTTTGTTTAAGTCTAGTTCATAAAGCCCCGTTTCGATCTTGAAAATTAATTAATTTAACTGAAAATTGTTTATAAAGTAATAGCATTAGTACTATTTATTTAGAATTAGCTAAAATCTCTAAAAGAAATCCATTAGAATAATTGCTGATAAAGATACTTTACGTAAAAGCTTTATAGGATGTATGAGAATGTAACGCCTATAATAAATGAAGCGTGGGCTGTTCGTAAAATTATTTATCTCTTGGCAACATGTTTCTGAACTTTATTTGCCTGTAACAACTGTAATACCAAGTCAAACAAGTCCTTATAAAATATTTTTTCGTAATATCAAAACATCGATACCTACTAAAAAAACAGTTACTTTACAAATGCTACACCTACTGCTACTACTTACTACATAGGTTACTACCTCTACTCAAACTCGAACATTAATTTATTTTATGGGACATGTTCTAGAAGCATCATCGGTTCGAAAAGCAGTGTCTACAGAGAAGGGCCTACCTTCAGTACCTACTTACTATAAATCATCCACAAAATCTCTTAATATGAAATAAAAGTTTTTGCATGGTTTTCGCGAGTCAAACCGCGAGCAAAACTAGTTCTTTAAACAAGCAGAATAGTGTAGTATATGGTAAATCCATATAGGAAGTGGACACAAGCGCTGGGAACGTAATCGTAAATTCAGTTTTGGTATGAAATTGCTAGACTTAATGACTTTTCGGTTTTAGACTCCAATTGATTTCAAACGATGCAAGAATTCAATGAATAACTTGCGTCTATCTGACAGAATGAGGTCGTGCTGTCCAAAAATATTGGTACAGTTTTAAAACTGTTGAAGTAATGTTATTTGCTCGAAAAAGGCTTATAATATTTGTTTTGAATTTAATTGCCTTTATTGTTGCTATTCTTAATTTTATAACTGTTATAGACATTTATAATATGCAATGAATTCATGTTATAACGATTAGATATTAACACTTTACGCTTCATAAATTAATTTAAAATTAACAAAGTTTGAACTAAATTATCATGATACAAAACTAAACAGAATATCTAGTTTTAATAAACTTATACATTTTATTAAAATTTAGTTAAATGTTTGTAATAAATACACTTTAGCTATTCTGAGAAATTGCTAGAGCGGAGGCAAAAGCAAAAGTTCATATTGCTTGCTGGTTAATGGATTTAATGTATTTTCTAGTTCGGCAACTTTATTATCTGTTGCTGATAGGATAATAATATTGGCGAGCCCGACGCTTGCAGGACTCAAAATACTCACGATTGCAAATTTTTAAAAGGAATTTTAAAAATATTAAGGTATTTCTATGTATATTAATAAATTAATTTAGTTATGTAGCTCTTTGTATTTTTCAATAAAGCTTGTGTAACATGTATTATTATTTAATACTCTATTACTACTCATTTATCATATACAACTCTATTAAATTCACTGATATTTGACACAAATGAAAATAATTATCATGCACATTAATTATATTCTTAACTAAGTATAATAATCGTATATATAAAAATGAATCGCAAAATGTGTTGGTAAGCGCATAACTCGAGAACGGCTGAACCGATTTCAATAATTCTTTTTTTATTATATTCCTTGAAGTACGAGGATGGTTCTTATGTAGAGAAAACGTAAACATGTACCACGGGCGAAGCCGGGGCGGACCGCTAGTCTTCTTATATATAAAAATGAATCGCAAAATGTGTTGGTAAGCGCATAACTCGAGAACGGCTGAACCGATTTCGATAATTCTTTTTTTATTATGTTCCTTGAAGTACGAGGATGGTTTTTATGTAGAGAAAACGTAAATATTATGTACCACTGGCGAAGCCGGGGCGGACCGCTAGTCTTATATATAAAAATGAATCGCAAAATGTGTTGGTAAGCGCATAACTCGAGAACGGCTGAACCGATTTCGATAATTCTTTTTTTATTATATTCCTTGAAGTACGAGGATGGTTTTTATGTAGAGAAAACGTAAATATGTACCACGGGCGAAGCCGGGGCGGACCGCTAGTAATAATATAAAAATGAATCCCAAAATGTGTTGGTAAGCGCATAACTTGAGAACGGCTGAACCGATTTCGTTAATTCTTTTTTTATTATATTCCTTGAAGTACGAGGATGGTTCTTACGTAGAGAAAATGTAAATATGTACCACGGGCGAAGCCGGGGCGGACTGCTAGTTATCTATAAGTATAATACATACAGTTACAGATAATCCATACAATGCAGCGAATTCTTATACAAACTGCGTCATCATTAACGAATAAGCTTGGACATTGTTTATCTGTCCGATAGATGTCGTTAGACAAGGGAAAATAAATGCTAGAAAAGTCGCTTTTCCCATTTCCCCTACGTGACCTGCGGTCGGTCTGGCGAGTTAATGCTTAAGTACACATAGGAAAGTCAAGCCGGATCCGTTGTTAACGTTACTAGCACTCGTTTATTCTACGATCTGGAACAATGACGTCTTATAGCAGTATTATTTCTAGTGTGCGAGCGTGATGGCACTAGACGACCTATATAGCGCTGTCGTTTTCCCACTCTGGAAAGAATACTGCTTTAAGATATGGTACGGCTGTTCATACAGCCATATAGTTCTGAGGGCAATTGGCTTTAGGTTTTGCATTTTCTTGGACGAATAATGGCTAGCATAACAATGTATTTCGATATGTCTGGGAAATTCTATTTATTTTATGACAAAAGGTTTGTGCATACTTGGATTTTACCTCGTTAGTAAGTCTGTTAGTTGCATACACATTTGTTTTGAAGAACTCAACAGAGTGAAGTTGTGCCATTATTAAAATACCATAATAATTTATTTAGTTAATTAATTATCCTATTGTTTCATTGAACCAAATTTTGATAAATGTTAGTCACTTTCCCACAATTAACTTATATTATTCGTTTTCTCACTATAAATATTTGCCAATTTGTTTAGAACTTCATATACATAGTTTCATAACTATTTATTTATCTAATATCTAGGAGATTAAAAACACTGTTAATTAACTTCTATAAACACTCTCCTCACTATCAACGCTGATTAAAGAAAAATATTTATCTAAAGCATTATTTCTCAAACAAATTTGCACAGCAAACAGCTCTCCTCATTTAAATTGTTATAAAAACTTAAGCTCAAAATGGAGCGCCGCAGGAAAGTCAACTAGAAAAAGTACTCGGCGAACTGATCCGATAAATCCCACTTGAAAAAGGAGTTATTTCTATTAGTTGGAAGTTCACTCGCTCGGATTTAAACGATGTACTACTAACCACTTTTTAGTTTAGAGTTTTCGCGCTTGATTTGTTTTAACGAAATAGGAAGTTGGAGACTGGCCTCTGCGGAGACCACTCCAGTAGCTTTGTACATTTGGACGTATGACCAAAAGCTCGTCCAGCTTTTTCCAGTCCGCTTTCACGGTAAGTACTTTTAATGTCGTTTGCATATTTCCCAAGTGGCCATATAAGTTGAAGTGTTGTGAACAAATTGGAAAAATAAAACAGCTATTTGGCATTCCAACAAAACTCTGGTTTCAAGGAAATATACCTGAAACACAAATATTTTATATTTCCTCAATTGAATTACTTATGGTCAATTGTTTTTCCGGAAAAACATAAAAATAAGTTAGGTTATTATAAAAATCTATGTCAATATTTAAGCAGAATGTATTTATCATGAAAAAATAGCATAAGGAAAAGTAGTTAGATTGAAAGATAGGTTTCAGTCTTGATTAACACGTACAGTACTTTTTCCCGGTTACAATGCGAGTGAAGCCTTGTGATTGAGCTAGCTTTACATGCAATATATTTATAGATTTAATTAACAAGATTTCAGCTAACACAGTACAATTTTGAATATCAGCATCCCACCCGATTTAACTTCGATACTGTAAATTCATATCGTATTCCTAGAAATATCTAAAGTACTCTAAAGTACCGCAATTCTAATCCCAGAGGTGTAATTGTTCAAATGATGTTTTTAGAGGAAGAATTACATTATACGGAACTTTAATTGTATTTACTTTTTGTTTTATTACACTATAATATTTATGTTATTATTTTTATTTTCCATCTTTTACCTACTGCAAATACAAAATTTATAAGATACTCTCTATGCTATAATTGGTCACATAAAATAAAATATACAAAATTTACCAAATTTCACATCACATTAAATTACTCAAAAGTACCTCTTTACCCTAATTTGAGTAACTCAATACTCTTCCTATCGCATACTCCAATCAGGCATATTATATAAATAAATAAAAATCTCAGATATTGTTAAGAAAATTGTAGCAAGCCCTTCACTTGGAAACAATTTACAAACAGGTTCCTCATTTCTCGTTCGTTCCTCGTTTATAATTGGTCACATGAAACAAAATATATAAAACTTACCAAATTTCACATCACATAAAATTACTCAAAAGAACTCACTTTTTTTCTAATTTGAGCAACTCAATAGTCAATACCCGTCTTATCACATACTCTTATCAGACACAATAAACAAAAATCTCAAATATCGTTAGTAAAATTGTAGCAAGCTTACAACAGCCCTCCACTCGGATGGAAACAATTTACAAACACGTTCCTCGTTTCCATTTATCTTCAACATCTGCATGTGTAACAATTATTTTTTGTGTCACAAATCCATTTACTTACTCTCTCGAGTACTTCAAGTACACAATAGTATGTTATTTGAATAAAATGTTTGGTATAAATACACGTAAGTAATGGAGGCTAAATATATTATGTACTTTGTTACGTTACCTTGTTATATACAGTGATAAACAAATTCTAACATTGTCCCTTATTCGTTGGGGGAATAGTATTCAAAAGTTTTTTTCTTTGCATTTGAGGATAATCATCTCATATAATAATAGCTAATGTTGAAGCATTATTTACTTGAGGAAAAAGGCAAATAAAATTCAGTGTAATTTTACACTCTTTATAAATCTGAATTTCAGGTGATAATTAGCATAGCAAAACCATTGTATTGAACAAAAGCTAAGCTTTTAAATTAACCCAAACATAGCGACCTGCACTGCGTAAAAGCAATTTACAGTATTTCTAAATTCAATCAACAAACAATGTATGTATAATTTAGTCGATTCAACCCCAAAAACCGATTTCATGATAGTTTAGTCCGATACACAAATCCTATTAAACCTATCTAATTGAACATGCGTATTATATTAAAAGGGTGCAGCATATGGTGTAAATTTAATCTTCGATTTATGGATGTATGATGTTATGATCCAACTTCATCGAGCTAAATAATAAATTATTATCGGTATAGAAAATTACAATGTGATATTATTATTTATAACACAGATAAACGAATAAATTTATAATAGTTTTTCCTAAAGACAATTATAAAAAAAAATAGAAAATAATATATTACTTCCACATACATGACGTTAAACTATTTAAATAGATTCATTGCTTGGAATCCTACGATACCCTACAATATGCCTACAATACACATAATAATTGATGCAGTTATTTAAAAGCACCTCTCGTAGGGCTTTTAACAATCACATACATATTATAATACAGTTATGATATTTCATGCTATGTTCCAAAGGTGCATTTATGCGGATGTACATAGTTGGTAAATCTTTTTCAAGAGTACGTAGCCATGTCAGGCTAGTCGTGTAACATTTTGACATGTAGAGCCTGAAAAGAGAGCTTATTTCGTACGTGAAAAACACGTAACAAGGGTTGGGACTACGTAGGTACGGTATAAAAACTAACGCCGAAAATTCGGTATGAAAAAATATTTCTATTGTGAAAATAAACGTTGGGAATTTCTTCAAATTATTTTTGGAAAATTAAAAAAAATAAACGACTAATTATTTTGCTTTGGGTCGCATGTAGTCGGATTACAAAATATAACCAAACATTTCTAATAATTTAAAACTTAATAATTATGAACTCTTTCGAACATACCTACTTTCCTAATCTTGCCTTGGTATTATACGAAATATATTATATTTGTTTAGTAGTAGTAGTAGTAGTAACGATCTTTATTCAGTTTCTACATTATACAATATTTACATATATCATTAACGCCGAAAACCTGTAATAGATAAGATCCTCCAATATAACAAGTCAATAACTGCGTTAAAAACAACCGACTTCAAACTTGCACTTGCAACATTTACAAATACAGACAAAAATGCTCATAAAATAATAACTACTGGGCCTATCCGAATAAAATTTTTATGGGACCAATTCGACACCATCCCGCATCGAACAAAAAAAGAATCACGTAAATTGGTTCAGAAACCACGGAGTAATCGGTGTACATACATAAAAAAAAAAAAAAAAAAAAAAACATACCGGCCGAATTGATAACCTCCTCCTTTTTTTTGAAGTCGGTTAAAAATTAAGTGAACAATTTTTCGGGGCTTATTTTTACGTAGACTAAAAGCACGGGCTGCATATATAGGGTGATTTATAATACTCTCTCCCACAACAGGCTCGTTGTACACGGGTCGTTTTGAAGTACGAAATATTTTTATATTTAAATATTTTATTTTTAAATCCATACATGAAAACTTTTAAATGCATGTTTGATAATAATCTGTGACCCTTGTTACCGCTGATTTACAGACTGCAAACTTCTGTTCAGTTATATCCTTTTGGAGAAGCGGGCTGTTGAATAAACGATACGCTTTTTTTTCTTTCAGATTTCAGTACAAAGAATTGACTACAAACACTAATTCACGATGGCAACGCTGCAAGAAAAAGTAGTACAGATATTTTATTTTATATTATCAAAATTAGATTATAATACTGAAAATCACTTCCCTCCTTAAAAGCTATAATCACACCCGTTTCATACATAAACAGTACAACAATTTTTTATGCGTCCTCGGTGCTAGAGGACGCATAAAAAATTGTAACGTCTTTGCTGCACAAGTTTTCTAACCCATACAAAACAAATCAGCAACATACATAAACCACTTCCACAGAATGCCTAATGCCACTTCCAGTTATCTGCGTCTACAATAGGAATATTTGTCGTAGAGTGATTCAATGAAGTGTGAAACGGATAACATGAATGATGCCGCTAACAATGGATACCGGAAAATCGTAGGACGGGAATTGATGGGATGTTCTCAATTATTCGATATTAACGTTTTTGTTTTGTGCACTTTCAAATTATAGAGTGTCAAAGTTCGGAAAATATATTGGTCTATCACTTATACGTAGAGGATTAAGGAAATGAGTAGTCACAAACTTAACAAAATTTGAACTTAAATATGCGTTTGAGAAATTTCTTATTTAAGTACTCGAGCGCGTAATGATTTGGTTTTAAACATTCATAATATTGTATAATCGCATTAAATATAACACAGTTAATATATTAATGTATAAAATCACTCGAGTGTACAAATGAACATACATATATTCACTTTATTTGAATGCTCTGCCATTTACAACCCTATATAACACACTCTACCTCATTTAGGTTTTTAGTAACATTCATACATAAGGCTTGGATTCGCCATCTGTGGCGTTCCCAAACAAAAATAGATACAAGAGGGAAAACGTATATACCACTTAAAGTTCAACGCATATAAAATGAGGCATATATATTGAAGGTTGCCTGGCAGAGATGGCTTTGAGCCATAAGGCCGCCGTTTGTACATTTTAAATTGTTTTGTTTTATGTACTTTCATTGTAATATTTTGTACAATAAAGAGTAAATAAATAAATAAATAAATGAGATATTCGAGAACATAACATTTCAAGATTTAATTCACACACTTCTTTCAGTTCTATCCAAAATGGTTTTTAAACTTAAACATCGCAAATATGTTCATAGAATATGTATAAAGCGTGTAATTAAATAAAGTTAACGTTAAAGGATCGAACAATTTTACAATTTTAAACTTTATTTAAGCATGAAATTATATTCGCAATTTGCACAATATGTTGGTAAAGTAATTATACGTAACTATAATCAGAATCCCTTTGATAATATCAGTAATCTCAAGGTTTCATGTACTAAGCCATATAAGACACCTGTTTCAATTGCCGAAGACAGTAAAGTGATGTTAGAGAATTTGCAGACAAGTGGAAAGTTTCTTTACAAGTTGCCAACAATAACCGACTCTTAAGCACGAGCTTTAAGTTAACGATTGTTACATGTAATGTCTTAGAATATTCATCTGTAGGGGTCATTATTCAACACACGCACATAAATGTCACACACGATTCAAATAAGCTTAACACCACAATTACCTTGTATGTACATATTATATTGATTTTTACATATATTTTTTAATACATTCAGAGAACTGTAAGATTTTACTGATAAATCACGTCCGTGCTTATAATAACGTGTGCTTATATAAAAAACTAGCTGTGCACTGCGGTTTTACACGCAGTGCTCCACTCCTGTTGGTCTTAGCGTGATGATATTTATTATTATATTCCTCGTTAAATGGACTATCTAACACTGAAAGAATTTTTCAAATCGGATCAGTAGTTCCTAAGATTAGCTCGTTCAAACAAGCAAACAAACTCTTCGGCTTTATAATATTAAATATTGTGTGACGGTAATAATTATCATTATTCCTCTTAAAAGGTTTATTTTAATCTAAACACGCTGTGCAAACACTGCACATTACCTAAAATCTAAATATGAAAGTTAAATAAGTATAATGAAAATATTTATGTAAAACATTCTCGAGTTACGCTAACTACGTGTTTATTGTGGCTTGTATTAATCAGATAATGCAAATTTACTCGCCCACGTTTAACATATAACATGGAAGTAACTAAAATCTTCATGTAGAAAGAAAGCATTTTGAAGTTTTATAGGGAGACACCGTAATCATAGGTCTGCTAAAATATGGTGTATGTATAGTTCTAATAATCATAGCAAATTTAACATAAAATGAATAACAAATAATGAGAAAGTACCAGCCAATTATGACAGATAATGGTATATGCAAATAAAGCATGCAAAATGCAGAATCATTTTTATAATAGTTACTCTTGTTTCATATCTAGAGAAATGGGAAAAGACCCTGCTCAAAGAAGTCTGTCATGAAAATAATATATTATAAACTGATGTTTTGTTTTTCCTCATACAATATATTCCTTTGAGAACTAAATAACGTACTTATCAGTAACTACTAACTAGACTTGATGTATTTATGGAAAGTATTATTTTATGAACTTCCTTTAAAAGTGCAAGCTTCACCGGTACAAAAACTTTTTCTGATAGTTGTAAATTTGTGTCGGGGAGTTCGATGAAGTTTGAAATGTCTGTTTAAAAATAATTGTATTTATTTATTCACATTTCATTCATTCTGTGTTTTCAATAAACCGTTCAGAAACAAAATACCTATATAGGATCTGTTTCGTGAATCAAAATAACGGCGGTCGTTAAAACAAACAGTCCAATGTTATTACTGGTGCCAACACATTGTATTATAACTTGCGGAAGTATTAAAAGTGAAAAATGTATTCATACGAATCTCGTGTTAACATTCATGTGATCATTTGTATTGACTAGTAAACAATAAGACCAAACAATGAAGGAAAGTGGAACATCCAAAAGTAGGTGCTATATAGAATGCTGTTTGGCATTGTACGAGAATTGTAGCTCCGGAAATATTTATCCAATCTTTATGATACGCTTTTATAGGTTTTATTTATATGATATTCAAAAGTTTCTAATTCCAATGCATGCAGAACTATGTACTACTAACATATTAGAATGGTTCATAACTTACCTGTATAAATGAATGCCGTTACTTTGATCAAGTGAACGTCTAAGTATTAATTTTCATCTGTTTATGAATTCAGTTTGTCTAAATGCTCAAGTTGTATTTTAATGAAACTTCGTAACTCGTGTTTCTAATAAAACGTCTTAAATTAAATAAGAAACAATATTGTCTTTATAATAATTGTAATAAACATTTTGTTAACAAAAACGTTATTAAATTCATTTCCCATCAGGTTCTAATTGGAAGAGGAAGTTCAAAACAAGAAAATAAATGTAGATTGTAAAACATATTTATTAAATTTGGAGTTTATAAATCGATTTTCTTGTTTTAAGCGTTTTAAAAGCTTTCTTGAATATTAAAACATTTATTAATGAGTTATTACAATGAATTGAATTCACAAGTGCACAATCAGGATACGGTAAAGCAGAATGAATATATAAATAAAATCTCAATCCTCTGAATCTGCCAATTCAAAAGCATATTCAGGATTATATTGACGAATTTCAAATTCAATGACACTGATTTTAATAGGTTTAACTGGGGCGTATATGTTTCAATTAAAATGTATTGGATTAACAGCGTATGTTCGTTTGAAAAAGTGCTAAACTTGCGAAGCATCTTTGAGGTATGGTGAGTTAGATTATTATAGATAATTCCAGTGATGGTAAATAGCGTATCTCATGAAGTGAATTAATATTTATAAATTTCTTTAAATTCGTTGTTTTATAATTTCTCAAATATAAACTTAAATAATATCCTATTGTTAAAGATATAAAAATACAAATCTTGACAGTGGCAAATAATAATTAAAAAGAATAAAGTAAGCACATAACATTAATTTAATAATCGTAAAAAGTCTTAACAAACTCACTTAGTAACAAATTTAGTAATTAATTTCCATCAACGAAAGGCAAATTAGAAATATTTATAAAGTCTAATAATACTCCCTTTATTAAAATACTCAGCCAACAAGCAAATTTCATCCCAAGCGCTAAACAAAATGTTAATTTAATAAAATATTTAACTAGTTAATTTTCTTTTAGTCGCCAGTGTAATACCTAATGTTTATCGTATAACATAAACAAGATAATTTTCATATTCAAAATTTGATATCACGTTCATAAATCAGCTTAAAGTGATACATATAATTGAAATAAATTGCGCTGCCTCTTCCATAGCAAGGATAAATAGGCCATAATAAAAATATTTTTCCATTATGGAAGAATGATAAAATTCCCGGTCTATCCCTTAGGAGATATTCAGTGTCAAAATGTTTAAGTTCAGACGACCGTTCGAAACTTTTGTCATTCTTTATTATCGTCATTTGTCTCAAAACTTCGTAAACCGGCAAAAAAATAAAAACATTTCCATTTGCGTGTAGATTTTTTAAACAAACTGTGGAATGAGCAAATAGGAACGGATTAGAAGATAGCTAGGTATAATACGCTTTGATGGACCCTCTAGAGTCAACGTCTAGAGAGAATCTAATTGAATTTATTCACAACCAACAAATCGATACTAAACACAGGACGACTCTGATTTTCCTCTCCATTTTCTTTCGATTTAATACACTTAAGGCTGGGAACATCTATTAATAAAAGTTAATGTTCCTTTATCGGTGATCGTTGTGATTTATTACTCTCATACGAATATGAAATAATTTATCCGGAGTACATTTTTCAAGCATTTTAAGTCTTGTTATCGTCATCTGTTATGGTTAATCCGTCAGTCAGGGGAAATATTCACAGAGATATCTAACTTGCTTAATTAAATTATATTGAAATTTGTTTGTTCGTTTTACCAACGTATTTGGATAATTAGGTTGAGTTCAAAATTAGCATTTTTATGGTCAGCAAATAACGCATACGCGAGGCAAGTCATCAAAAGTCTTCGTCTAAAAATAACTCAGTGGAATCAAGTACAACCCTCACATTATTATTCCAATGACACGAAGATTGATCGATTTGATTAACCTTTGATGAAGTTAAGCCTCTTACTCTCATGTGAAGCCATTCCACGGTTCGCAAAAGACTTCAAAATAAAATAGGCCAATATGATGCTAAGTATATGCAATGAAAAATATGAATTCCATGTTATCCTACTAATATTATAAATGCGGTATGTTTGCTATGCGGGGATTTCTTAGACTACGCGGGTGAAGCTGCGGGCGAAAAGCTAGTGATATAAAGTTTAATTATAGTGATTTATTCTGTAGTACGAAAAAAAACTACTCCTATTTAGGGCATTCTTAAGTACTTTTCGTACAAAGCCATCTTTACTACTTTGATGTAAAATACCACTGTCCGATTCATCTCCGCTATTTAATATCCGATAGCGCAGATATAAAATTATTAAACATCACTTTGACATAAAATTCAGCTATCACACAATATTGCTGTCTCATTTACTTCAAAATACTTCAAACACAGAGACATTAAAGCTTCAAAACCATGATTACATTGGGATTGTGTCGTCACAATGTAATTAACAATTTCTTGGTCAAAACGCTTTCACACCGTTGCTTTTGTTCATGAGAAATTCGTTTTGGAGAGATTATTTCGCGAACAATTAATAAAAAGCTGCAGCTTTAATACGGCTCTCGGAAGCATTTGTTCATATAAAGCACTCGGTACAAATTGTAACTTTCACACAATGCGGAGCCGGTGGGCGCGACGAGGGGATGACACATGACGTGACAAATCCATCTCGCGAAATAAATTCACATTGGATGGGCGTTTTTACACAAAATATAGTGGTTCATATTGTCCCACTTTGTGAGGTCCGCAATACAAATACTTCCATTTCAATACGAAGTGCTCATAAATCTAAAACGGGGACGTATTTCCTCGTCAGCCCGTGACATGTTTTACTCCTGATTGATTTTGCGATTGATCGCTGAATACAATGTAAAGCGTATCGATATAATGTATTGAGAACAAATAAACATAATTTATTACGGTATTCAATTTGTGCTGCGAAAATAAAATGTGAATCAAAAGGATAATGGAATACTGTATAATGTACCTATATGACACAGGAAACATAAACCCTGAATAATTTATACATTAAATACAGCATTATGTACTAACGACGAACAGAAAAAACTAAGCGCAGCGCATTTAAGCTCCAATAAAAATAAACACGGCACACAAAAACCTACAAAAGTATTCCAACAAATTCTAACCCGAATTAAACTTAAACTAGGTTTAACAAGTTTACGGTAGCAATAGCATGTGGCTTATAACAAAACTGGGAACTAAATCGTACACGCAACGGTATAAAAAGTTAGCAATTACAGAATCGTATTTAACTAAGACCAACAAAGGTCGAGCACAAATACTAGAAGGGCGTGTTGAGGGTCGGAGTTCACACTATATGATTAAGTAAATAGACCCTTATGTTACAATAACTATTTTGGAAACTTGCGGTTGGAACAACAATTTAATTCTCGTAAGCCGTAATAATGGAAACTTGGCGTGGCTACTCGTATGTTGGTTTATGTGTCGGTGATTGAATGGAAAACATAGTTAAATCCTAACTGGAAAACGTAATTCTGATAGGATACCCCAATTGCTAGGTTAAAAAAATAGTTTACGACATATTACTACTGAATATACACAAAAAATTTTTTCTAACTTTTTGTATATATAATATAAATTATTATAAAGGATCTCTTATCACATATCCGTTTGGAAGTGTCCGTTCTTGGGGCGGAATATTATAATTACCATATTTATAACACTTTTATTTCTTAGAAAATAAAATAACGACTAAATACTATCTACCTATATGTCCCACATACAGCATTTACGAATAAATACAAAATTACTTCACCTTTTGACAAATTCTTCGAATCTACCTGTTTTCAGAAGCAAGGATGAATTTATTAATTTCGAAATAAGCTCACCGTTGATTTCCAGGTATCATCCGTATGAACTTATATAAATGTTTTATTTTTCCAGATCATTTTAGTGGCATACTTGACTCTCTATTATTATAATATTTTTTTATAGGAGAGCTGGGAAAATTCTTGAGGCAATTGCACGACTCATTTAAGAGAGTGCTTTACGATCGAAAAATTTGTTTTGCCTTGGTTCCGCAACTACTTCATTGATTACACGATTTGATTATCACGTAATATATATATATAATCTGCTCATCATTTTATAGATAATTTAATGAAGATTAATACCGTAACTGGTATAAATTGCGATAAAATCGATCGAATTAAAAGCGATAAGGCCGCCTATTTAACATGTTGTATCTGTCTTATATGTTTTTTTTTCTTTTCTTTTCTTTTCTTCTGTATGTGTGTGTTAAATAAAGAATTTTGTATTGTATTGTATTGTAAATTGATTCAAGAAAATTAAACAGTAAAGAAATGTAGGAATAGAAAAAATAAAATTCCCGTCAATCAACACTTTTTTTCGGTTGAGACACGATAGTTACTTATTAAGAAGTTACAATTATAAATTAACGATAAAAGTAATTAAGCCAGATAAAAACAGCGATCCTTTACACGCTTAATAATACGAAAACTGCTTTTCCTATAAACTAACTCCCTACGAACCCTCGCTGATAGGCGTATAGATCCCTAATGGTAAATTTATTGGCTATTAACAACATCGATAAAACGAATGTTTCTACCGAACTACCGAAATTCAATTAACAACATAACTACTCATTTTTATTTATTAGGATAAGTGTCTTAGTTACAACGCGCTGAAACTAAAATAGGAATAATAACAAGTTATATTATTATCAATGGGAACAATCTTTGCTGAATGTTATTTTCCGACTATATTATGTTCAGGAACTACGATTAACAATACCATTCTACAAAAGTAAAAAATCTCCGAGTCAAAATTAAAATATTTGTATTTAAGATTTTACGTGTGTGTACCTTTCGTGTAATTAATTCTACTGCAATAAAGAATTTGGTCATGTTATAATTTCATAGGGAGAAACATTTTTAACAGAGATAAAGACTCTACAATTACATAATAGCACAATGTAAGAATATTATACGTGTGTACTACATCATAAATTAAAATCTATATGAGATATTATCATTAATTTATTTTTCATAAAATTACATCAAAATTAAACTCTAACATCTCCAAAAACTATCTATTGAAGCTATATCTTTTTACAATAGCTATTAACAAAGGAAATACGTTCACAAATATCAGAATCCCCTTTAATTTATAGTACGGGTAAATATTCGCCGCATTAAGGTAACCCCTCGTTACGCGCGTTTAATCCCACGGTTCATGCAATACATTTTTATGATGTCCCCCTTTGCAAGAATAGTGTTTATCTTGGTCATTCTCTGCAAATGTATGGTATGACGATATTTGATGAACGGCTAAACTAAATGTGTTGTTATTTATTTATGAATTAAAATATGGAGATTTTTTTTCATATTTATTCATTTAAAATCTCTAACAATATTTCTTTGGTTTTTCTTTTCTTTGTTTTGATTCTCGTTTCGTTTTTATTCAATAAATGTACTCAAATAAGCATTTTTCGTAGTAAAATACTTATAAAAGAATTGGCTACAACATAATAATTATTCATATCAAAACGATTCTATCAAAAATGACAAATAAAGCAGCAGCAGCTCTCGCATCGAAAAATCAAAAATGATATTCGGACGTATGTTCTGAAATATTTTAACATTCATGCTGGAGCTCTATTAAAATATTTCTGTTATGCATTTTGTTTTGCGTGACTTATATCATTTTTTATTCGGAACATCAAATCAATCTACGAAGATTAATATTTTATTACACCTACGACTTTCATAATTATATTGTCGCCGTATTCTGCCATATTCTAACTTTATAAAGATAAATTTATCGTCTTGTTTTCCTATTGCACGCCTCATAAGCGAAGCGTTGAGGTGGGTACTACTGTCACTTCGCGCAAAACATCTGATTTTTCAAACTTAAAATGTCTTTATGTATCATACATTGCACTTGTAAGATAATACATACACACACATATTAAGAAAAAACACTATTTTTAACGTTCATGATATTTTTGATGTCATTTTTGTTATTTAAACTAGTTAAAAAACAGTTTAAAAAAGTTCTGTCTTGGACGTCCGTGTGTCTGTATGTGCGGATCCTTTTTCTTGTTAACACGATAGCGACCGAAATACTTTACTAATCGAGTCTTTTTTTTTCTCTTACGCTTGAGTATGCTCAGGAATAGAACCCTTTCATTTTTCAGGGTCTGATTCGATGTGGTTTAATTGTTATTAAATAAACAAAAATAATAATTAATAAATATTTATTAAAAAAAAATTATGAGGCGTGCACTTTTGGATTTTCCAAATTATTTTATTAATCGAATCGTTTAAACAGATTTTTATATGATTAATAACTTTTGTTAGGTATGTATAGAGATAGAACCGGTGGTTGAAATAGGCGGATATTTGTTATGATTGAGTTGAAACACAGAGTTGAAAAATGAAACCACGCTTTAAATTGGTATTAACTACTTCCATACTACACTCAAAATAAATCCGTAGGATAAGTGACATATATATATAATTTAACCATTTGAGCAGATTTTTTTAAAAATCGTTTGTTCTAGGAATGTCAATATGCGGCAAGATATAAGAAAAATAATAAAAATTAAAGAATAGACATCTAGATCTACTTTCAGTAGTTACGCATTTTTGCGCTGCTGGCCAATTTTATAGTTTAGTAGGAATATAATATAATTGAATTCCAAAGAATTGTATCAAATAAAATATAAATCAAAAGTATTAATAATAAAACTTCATGACTTTTATTAGTTGGAGGACAAGCTCGTAAAATTTCAATTGGTTTCTAAGGAGTACTAAAATCATTTATGCCTTTAATCAAGGTCATACGTCATGCTTCTGACCTAAATTAAAATTATACTTAAGGTGATGAATTAATTTTTCTAACATTTACGGCCCTTTTTAAACCTTCGTAATTTTTATATTATTAAAGTTGTCGTGATGAAAATTCTTGACAAGAAAGTTCAATAGTAACACAATACGTCTACCGTTTTAGAAACATGATTCCATGATATTTTCTCGATAGAAAAAAAATACAAAGTTCTCATTGTTATTTTTTTTTAATCTCTGGCATCTTCAAAATAACAAACGTAAAGTTACGACTTTTTGGATATTAACTATAAAATATACAACCTATACGTCTACCGTGTTAGAATTTTGAAATATGCGATGGTTTTGAAATAAACAAGAAATACTTGAAATTAGCGCCTGACCAGCCAATATAGCGAGAGCCGCCCTGTACCTTTCTACCCCGATCGCTGCACGAGTCATTCCCGCTACGGCCGTCACACGGGGAACTTGTGTCGCTTGCGCAATCGTAAAAAAGGGTGACAACACGATAAGACAAAATGAGACAAATGGGGACAATAAAGAAAATAAGAAGAAGAAACATAAAGGTTGGAGGAAAAAGAATGCTTACAATTGGAACAAATTAATGAAGTAAGTTGGTTTTATTTTAAATTTGATGATAATTGTATTATAGACGATGTTTGATATGTACCCCTGTTTTAAGTACATAACGAATGTGTAAGATTTTTTCATTTATAGCATAAATAATCTTTTCAGAAATCCGGAATCCAGAAGGAAAATAAACCCACTGATTGTTCACAATGTGAACCCACTCCTTCGTAAGTACCTTTATTCAGTCAAAAATGTATGTTATCAACGCTCTACTGGTTTTATCGCATGATTCCATTTTTAGCAAAAAGCAACAAAGTGCAAAGAAATAAAAAATCATGGTGAACTTAGTGGAAGTATGGTGGACGTAATATGGAATTATGGAACAGGAGCTCGTTGGAGTAGTATTATATTTTAAAAAAATACGAAAAAATTTCAAGAATTTCTTAGTAGGTGGTAGATAAGTATGTTGTATAAAGAATTTGATGTTGATATTTATTTCATTTATACTTATATACTACACCTGTGCGGGAAATTGCTTAGTACTAAAACCGGTTTATATTCATATTTACATAGTAATGTGAGTTTTCATTTCGAAAAATTTTGTGTAAGTATATTAAATTGAGTTCCTGGGTGATCTGGAAACACAATTGGGCCCGGAGGATGGCGCTGCAGTCACTCCTCCTAATCACATGAACCGATTTAGATGAATATTTGTGTGCACATTTCATTGTTGTGGGATGATTGGTTGATTCGTTTTCACATTAACTAATATTATGTATTTTTGTTGTTAGAAAGTAAACTTAATTTAATGTTTATAATACATTATTATTGGTATAAATAAGCCAGTGTTCGTCTCACATTGCTGTACCTGCCTACCTATCCTACCAGGGCCTAACTTTGTTCTGGCTATTTTATTTTGATTATTTGTAATGAATGTTTACAATTATAATAGAGTGCAAAAAATAAATACATGGCTCAATATATTTTGTGTTTTTTTTAAACAATTTTTTTATTTAAAAAAATATCATTCCGACCGCGGCTTTGCCCGCGTGGAATTAGGTTATATCGTGAATCCTGTTTTATCCCACAGAAGTGTTCAGTTCGGATAAAAAGTATCCTATGTGTAAATCCAGGCAATTAGCTATATTTTATCAAAATTGGTAATGTAGTCTTGACGTGATTAAGTAACAACTAACAAAAAAATATACAAATTAACATCCAAAGTTTCGCATCAGTTTTACTGTATTAGCGATATCTTCCACTCTTGACTTTGACTGAGAAGAATTAGGGTTTATAACTTCTTTCAGAAATAGTACCTTTCATTTCTGGGCATGATGTAATATCTACGTCAGCATCAAATTCTATCTAAATCAATTCAGTAGTCCGCGTAATTAGGTACCATTTCATTTTTTCAGAGTTACAATATTTTTTGTTATTTTAAAGATTATTTATAACCTGTATTATTTTGTAATAAAGTAAACATTACGAAATAATAATAATTAATAATTATTAATAATTTCTAAGTAGTTGTTAAAAAGAAGATAATTTTGTGTTTATAAGCAAGAAAATAAAACCAATAAATCAACAATTAAATATATGTATAACAATATTATAACTGTATGACGACTCCATACATGTTTGTCCCGAGTCGGCCAGCGGCAGCGCGGCGAGTTTGCAAGAATGACTTCGCGCACACCCGCGTTCGCGATAGCGAGCTATTAGACTCCGCCCGCCAAGCAGTGGATTTTTTTTTGTGTATCGTCTTAAGTTTATTATTATACGCTGTTTCACGGGTAGTATATACTAATATTATAAAGCTGAAGAGTTTGTTTGTTTTTTCACATCACGCTAAGACCAACAGAAGATATCAATGCGGGTAAAACCGCGGCCACAGCTAGTGAGTAGATAAACGCAAGCTGGATTGATTAAAAAAACTCTATCGTTATATTTAACTACAAAATCTTGCTAATTAAATTCCAAATTTCATTAAAATCAGTGCCAAAATCATCAGTGTAGAGAAAACTTTTCACATTAAAGGCCGCAAAAATGCCTTGTTAATATTTTAAGTCCAAAACACCGCCAAAGCGAATTCATCGGCTCACAGAACAAAACTTACGGTCAGCTGCTCGTGACACAGTCGATTATAGCTAAAATTGATATCACATGTTAAATTCCGTATTTATTCTATCGTTTGCCGTATATTAAAAGGTTACACACTTTTTGTTTATTTATATTTCATCGTAAAAGGATTTAAATAAAATAATAATTCATTCGCCATTTCAATTCCAATTTTACTACGGCTTAAAATAGCAAATTACATTAGCTTTATTTATTTTGAAATAATATAGGTATATGTCTCAATCGTATTATTTATTCGTAGAAGGATATTTTAATATTTTATTTCAGATTGAGATATAACTGCAGACGACTGTCTTAAAATATTTTTGTCCTACGATCAGTCTAGACACGTAAGTACCTACGCGATGTTTTCACATAATATGTATTTAATGAAACTAACTTATTCATATACAATTATTACAATTCATATCCAAGTTATTTATTCCAGCGTCTTAATGATCGCAATGGAAATAACGTTAATGACCTTGCTATTAAATTTATATTTAATACATAATTATTCTACATCTAGAGGTTATCTCTAGATGTAGAATAATTATGTATTATTCTAGTTTTTGAGTGTTATTTTACAAAAATTACTTCTGTAGGTTGTACAAGTATTGCTTGGTTCTAGAATAATACTAACTAGAATTGTATGCAAGTTTATGCATTTGTTTTTACTTTTGAAATTGTATTTCCATTAGATAGGCAAGCATGGAGAGAGGGTCTGTTCCCATAAGACTAATAAAAGGGCCCGAAGTGCAGGGAACTAGTGAACATCATAAAGTATTCCATAAATAATATTCTATTAGTAAAACAGATGTAGGTAGATCGAAAAAAATAGTGTTGAACAGTGCGGCCTTAGACAACTTAGAAACTAATAAATTCTAAGATTAAAAAACTTTAGAAAACTTTTATTAACCTCCCTGTATTTTTACTAAATAAAGAGACAATCCAAAAACAATCTTGTAAACCATATCTACATTAATCGTTACGTAAGATAATAAATTAACTACTCTAGATAAGTTCCATTACGGAAAAAATACTATCATCAAAAACAGCGATAGCCGCGAATCAACCGGACAGAAGGTAATTATAGAAAACGAGCCATGTGATTTATATGTTAGAGATTAGGTTCCTATGACGTGGGTCCTCTTATCCACTTCCGAAGTTATCTGCTTACTGATTTCATTACTGAAAATGTACGCTTTGTTAGATCAAATAAAAAAAAAACAAAATTGTACTAAAGTATTGTGGCATGAGATCTTTTATGTTGTAAAGAGTGGGGTTTCTCATTTTTTTAACGACTAACTCAAAGCTACTGACTTGACCAATTAAAACACAAGCAAAAAGACATACAACGTGATGCCTTGGTGACATAGGATATATTTTTTTATGTTTTTATCCCGGATGTATAATTAATAATACTACACCTTATTACCTGTGCCAAGGTAACGTCACCTTGGCACTTAGCCCGACAAGTGCTTTTACGAATAACTCTATATGAAGCGATTTGCAATCATCCTTGATTTTCTTAATAAATTTAAACATCAGCTCAACCTGATGCCAAGCAATACATCTTTTTACGAGCATATACTAAATCAAGTAAAAATATGATTTAAAATACTAAAAGTGTAAACATTGACAATGCTTGCTCATTAACAATATTTTATAATACAGACTACAGTAAAAGCAGAAAAACCGTATGCCTCGAATACAATAATCAACTTAATTATAAACACGAGAAAATTTAAAATGCAGCAAAACATAAATTCGCAGAACTTCTTAATATAATAGTCACGTTAACGTCATTAAAATTCATGCTATAAAATCATATAACATTAAAAACATTTCCCTCTAATAAAACACAAACACCACGAGACTAGTTTTTGTACAGAATGCGTTTTGCATACACGCCAGCCTCCGAAATGCAAAAATCCTTTTAAAATAAGCGCGAAGCAAAATTATGCCGGTCACGTATCGTGCCTCTTACTAAGTACGATATCACATTTAAAGGGTTGCAAGCGCTCTGTTTACAGACTTCATTCTGAATAGTAATCTCATTCAATTTCCGATCGTTATTTTAACCCTTAATTGGGCGCGCCTACAAAGTTGCATAAGCGGTCGCGTGGGGTGTGTAGCACCCCAGAATTAGGAAATAAAATAAAATACGAAATACATGCAAAATCAGACTTTTATTAATTAGAACATTTGAACTTACATATCAATCAACTTTTAAACATTTTTAATATATAATTAACTTATTTTTTTAATATGAAAAATATTTTTTACAAATCCTAGTTTTAACCGTTGCAATTTTTACAGACTACAATCATATGGTCATTGCACACATGTTTATGGCATTTAAAACATTCAGTCTTTGTTTTCCTGTCCTTACTTCTTGGACATACATGGCACCTTTTGTATGATTGCGATCGGCCTGCTTCAGAAATAGATTCTTGGTCCGAAATTTCATGCTGTCTTTTTAGTCGTTTTTGCAGCGGTCGTGGTAGTGTGGGTATGATGGCTCTTGATATTTGGTGAGGTTTGACTAAATCAACAGCCAGTAACTTTAAAAATAGTCTTCGGGATATATTGGGGTCAATTTAAGATTTGTATATTACATAGGAATTGATACCTGTGATATTGAAAATATGAAAAAATATCACCATCGGCCATCTTTTGGTACGTCTTCCTACATTATAAGTGGCGCACATTTGGTCGTTCGTATCAACTCCCCTTTTGGTTTTATTATAAAAATGAATAATTTCGGGCTTACTTTTCTCACCCTCTTAGTCCACGTGGCATTTTACTGGTAACCTAAAACAAAAATATCACAACATAACCTCAAAAATTTCAAAGTATTATAATTGAACACTGTTAACATTTATCACTTGCAAAATACAATGTTTTAAAACAGAAATAATAAAATTACCAATTGGCCACTTACTCGGAATTTAGACCACACAAACAGTCACCTGGGGTATCGTGCACCCCAAACACGCTCTCCGAGCCCAACCGTCCACAACCGAGCGCCGCTCGCAACTGAATCGTGTACGTTTTACGTGTTTACGAAGCTACCTGGAAGAACAGCGCGCTAAATTCAAATTTTAAAAAGTTGTGAGCCTGGAAACCCGCTCTGGGGTGTATGACACCCCACGCGACCAATTAAGGGTTAAATCTGTATAATCTCGCTTATCTATGCGACGCGTCTATAAATAATAGAACTCTTTCCGTTGACGGATTTTAAATTATTTTAATTTAAACGTACAGTGTCATTGACATTTTTTTTTATTCATGAATAGGTAAACATTTAGCCGCTGTTTCATCTGATGGTAAGTGACAACGCGTCCTAAGTTGGAGCATGTTTACCTAGAAGGTGCCTATTCAGAGTTCGATATAATTATTTCGAGTTTCGAGTAGTAGATATTTAATAATAATGAGTGGTTACGGAATAATTAGAGATATTATACATGTGGTTAAAAAGTAATACTAACCTAATTAAATTTTTTGAAAAGAAGAAAATTTCTAAGAATCAAAATATTAATTAATAGTTTACAAATACGAAAGTAAAGAAAACGATGTTTTAATGAATATATGATAATTTCATATTGGAATACCTAGAAATACAAGCTCCGTTAGCATTTCGGATCAAGATGGCAGATGAGTAATATGAAGAAATGTCAGATGGATAATTAACACAAGAATCGGGTTCATTTTAAAATACATCAAAATCAGCTCGTCGCCATACTTGGAAGTGGAAACGACTATAAAATTACAATGTTAACGTTTTAATTAACCAGTTCCCCGAATATCTACCGCAGCAAGTCATTTGCCGGGAAACCGAAAATGCAATCTAGTTTTATAATATCTGACACAGGCTGAAGTACTCGGGAAATTAATTTATGGCTTCATGCATGTGTAACTATCATGTCCCGTTTTCTAAATCTACCCGCATTGCGGATTATGATCGGACTGGCCGTGCGTTGCGACGTCAATATTGTTCCAACCACAGAGAATTTAATATTTTATTCTTGAGCCTTCGTTTAAAATATCTCTCGAAATACGCGTAATGTGAATAGCGAACAAAAGAGCGAGCCAATTGGTGTTTTCACTTCAATCATTTTAATTCTTGTAAATTGTGCTTTTGCGCTCCGCTATCAAACGGCTGAAATATAGCTTTATAGTTTCTTTAAATTGCAAATATTCTCACTGAAAGAAATGGCAGTGCTATTATTACAAGGTGTGAAAAATAAGCGCGGAATAGTTTCACGTTCCATCTTTGGTATATTTAGATACTTTGATGTCATGTCATAAGTATATATAGTTTCAGCTGAGTTCGAAATTTTATTATATTATTGCATGTTTCACTTAATTTATACTTTTGGTTTTATGGCATTCAAATACTTTATGCTTTATAAATAGGAGAGTGGCTGAATTGGTCAAGCATCCGCCCCGGAATGGCGCGAAAGGATGCGGGTTCGAGTCCCGCCTCGTGATCGAATTTTTTCTATTCTTTATAAATTTATATGTTTCACTTATTTTGTTATAATAATTAGCTCTCAGTTGTATCAGAATAAAAATAAAATTACGAAGAGTAATTATTGCCATACTCCAACCGCAAAGAACTAATTCAAACAAAATCATAATTAATGAAGTAAATTCGATTTACTCCGAAATTTTCATCAAAACTTTGAAAAGCCCTTTGGAAAAGTAAGCGTCGTGAATTACAAACATTTTGTTAAAATTTGCTCTATTTTGGAGAAATTTATTAGTTTATAAAACATAAATTTTAAACTATTTTGCAATAATTAATTAATTTAATTAATACATACAGGTAAATTAGCTTGGAGAAATTTTTGCATATGTAGTGGTGTGTATATTACTCAGATCTTAGAGCGCGTTTCCACTATATCGTTCTGGCGAACAAAAATGTTTCGATATCCTAACATTACTATTTAATTTTATACTTATTCCTAGCAACACTTTTGTTTTCAATAAAAACAAGTTTTTATTTGAAAGAAAATGGTTTTGACTTTATAAAAAAAAATATATCATTCAATTTTACGTCCTTGAGCAAACGACAAGGCGACTACCGTGAAACAATAAAATATCGTGTCCATAATAATTTGTTTCATAATTAATATTTGACCATAATAATTACGAAACAAAACAAATAAATAAATCGTCACTTGATAGTGGAAAGTGGAAACACGCACAAAACCAGAATAAACCAGTTTACGCTGTCCGTAGGTGCCACGTGCAGTCGTTTGGTACCATTAGAACATAAAGCACACATTTCATTCAAAAATTATAATTATTATGTACGTAGTTTAATTGATAAATTTTGTATTTGTTGATTGTTGTTATTATTTGTTATTATTGTTATAAAATTTGTTGAAGTGAATTACATGTCCCGCAGCCGGAGGCCCCAAATGAAAACTCAGATGTACTTAAAAACTACATTTAATAGCTAAAATGAGACTTTTACACCCATGCCTGCACGATGCAGACCGGAGTTAAAGAATGAATAATTTATACAGTTTAATAATTATAAAGACGTAAGCTTGGATGCTAACTAAGGGAAATCGCATCCACATTCTATTCCCGTGCGAACGGCGTATTCAGCAGTTTTGTATGAAGGCAGGGCCATAACTAGTGTTTAATTTGTGTGTAAGTGTTGTAACTTTATATTGTTAATTCAAAATGGCTCCAGTGTTAATACATGGTCGAGGCAAGCCTTTGACTTCTCAAACTAAAGAATTAAACTTTAAATGTCGTTTCTTTTTCAGGTTAGTAAATTTTTCATTTTAGTAACATTGTTAATGTAGAAGTTATATGTATGTTAAATGTGCAAATATTAAAATAAAGTCTCATCTTTTTCAGAGGAGAAACACATATAGTTTAATTTAAAATCCCTTAGTTATATATATAAAATAAAAACTAAAAATAAAATGTTGTTTTATTTTATTTGCTGACCATACACTACTACAAATGCAAAAATTTCTCCAAGCTAATTTACCTGTACTTACTTATAAAATAATATGATGTAATTTCATGATATGCTTTTCAATTAACAAATATTTTGCAACCAATGGTATATTTTTTCAAATAACTCATGTGATCCTTTTCATACCGATAATATAATAATATAGATTAAAAATACCATTCAAAGAAAATACTAGAAAGTACCTACTTGGTCCCATGGGCGATTATAAAGAAGGAATAGGCTTTGACAGCATAATATTATAAGTACGAGCCAAACGAGCAATAGCTTGTTTATGACACCAGCATTTGCAAAGCCTTAAAAATATAATATTATAATGGGGATCGCCGATCCTATTTCATGAATTCTTGAAAATCCAAAGAAAATATACCGTATTGAAAATTATATTGACATAACTATACCTTCATTGGAATGTAGGAAAATTTTAATCTATTTATACCTAAATATCATGCTTTCTAAAATTCTTGCACAAATAATACAAGTGTCATTAGCAATTAAGTAAACTCCTCAAGACTTATATAAGTAACCCGATCGTGGTTCCGCCAGAAATATCTTAAGGAGCACTCAATCAGTTGAAGTTTTCTGAGTGTCACGTCCAGTCTTCGCGATTAATGAAATGTTTTTGGCGCTCCCAATTAAAATAGCTACCGCTTAGGACATTATCTGTACACATAATACACCTACTGCGCAATAAATACGAACTATTAATTATAATAGTAAAAAGAAGCAATAATATTATTTTCTATAATAACATAAAGAATAACAAGTCATTCTCGAGCAAACGGAAACATTCAATGTTTTGTTATATTAAACTTGCTACTAACTACGTTTCCAAGAACGAGAAAATTGACAAGCGAAAACTCAAACAATAAACGAAAGGAAGGAATCTTTCGGTAAAACAAAATTAGAGAATTCAAAATAGATGAGATCAGCGAAACGGCTATGGGCTGATAGCTTTGTCGACTATTGGGTAAGTCGGAACTAATAAAAAACTTTCGTTTGCGTTCAATTGGTAGGACAAGGAGAAACATTCAATTAATTTGGAAGGTCAGTCTTGTTTGCTTTGACAACCCCTGTAATCGAGTTCCGAACGGCGCGCTCCCGACAACATTGTAAATCGTTAAATTTGATTCCGTGTTAACGTTTGAGCGCTGTTAGAGCGCTTCAATTTGACATTCAAGTATATTTGACTTACTTTTTTCACACTTTTGAGACCGTGTGAAAATTTTTCGAGAAGTATATTTCACATACACACATACATAGCACTTAATAATTTGGGGCTTCTTCTCTTTTTCTTGTGTGTATCCCAATACCTGACTGCCCTTCCACAATAATATTAGACCTGTTCAAAGAGCCACAAAAACTTACTCTACATTGCTTATAGAGCTCTTTGTATATAGCCTAAATTTACAAAGGCCTAGATATGTAATGCGCAATCACCACTTAATTATAATACGCGTGCTTAAACAAATGGAATGCAGTAGACGTGTAAATATAATATGCATGCACATTAAATATTTATTCTTTTAACTTAATAAAGATATTATAAACATCATTTCCATCAAAATGAAATTCCCATCCCTTCAATCAATTTTTTACAATAGATACATAGGTATAAATATATCTACATTTTAGTATCAAATTTAACCATGTCCATTCCCGATTAAACCACTGCATGATATTGCGGTTTGAAATAAAAATGTGCAAAGCAATTCTTTTGTGATGAAAAGAATATTTAAAAATAGACCTCAACAAGATTGGTGAAGCCTCGTATTAATTATGCAACCATGGGTTCATCATATAAATATTGTAAGCAAATTTTATTTAAAATTGCCCATAAGTTAAACGGGTCCTACTCTGTTAAACATGATTGAATTAATTACTATACAATTAGCTTCATTATAAACAGAGGTCACTTAACTAATAATAATTAATTATTGGAACTAGTCTGAACTGAAATAACTAACTATAATTATTGTTCTGATTTAATCAAGTTTAAGTTATTTAATTGCAAATATCACCTTGTGGAGGAAGGAAGGTGGAATTCCTCCACCGAAAAAGGGAGGATCCTCGACCAGTCTACTCGACTGGCCGGCCGTTAAGGCCCCAATGGATGATGTCGGAAAGTTGTATATATTATGCTCTGTAGCGAAAACATTCCGCTTGCGCGATTCAGAGCGAGGTGTCGCTACAACCTAAAAACTAATAGAAACCAACTATCGAGTAGTTTGGATAAATTTAAAATGAAGTTTGGGAAATCTCTTATGTTTGTTTGCAATCTGTTATTAATAAATAACCGCTGAATAGAAGTGTAGACTAACAATAATTTAACTTACATCAGTGTATTTCTATGATGTTTACAAACTGTTGTGAAATCGTAAATTATAAATAGTAAGAATAGTACATATTTTAAATAAAACAGTTATACCTATAACTACGTATTATAAGTTTATTTTTAGTTTAAAATCCTACTTCATACCGTAAATTTATAATTAGCAAAATTTATAACTGCATAAAAATAAGTACCTAATGTGAAAAAAAAAAGATTAAACAGGGCTTCCGCAAAGTCCAGACGGGTGTTTCGTATTTTACGTAGCAAGCGGTATGTGCACATTTCGGATTACCTTCTTTTGTAGAAACTTAGAACAACGCTCGTATTTGTACTTTAAATTTAAAACATTTCTCTATGTTACGTGTGAAGCAGTTATAATCATCTTGAGGTAAGTTTTGTCGCCGCGTGTCACTATTGTAATACTACATAATTTTATGTAGTATTAATATCTTAATCTTAATTACTATTATAAAGGCGAAAGTTTGTATGGATGTATGGATGTTTGTTACTCTTTCACGTAAAAACTACTGAACCGATTACAATGAAATTTAGCACACATATAGAGGGTAACTTGGATTAACACATAGGATAGGTTTTATCCCGGAAATCCCACGGGAACGGGAACTATGCGGGGTTTCCTTTGAAAACGCGGGCGAAGCCGCGGGCGGAAATCTAGTAATAAATAATAGCAATATAGTAAGCATTATTATATTTTTATTACAAAAAAGTTATAAATTTATAAAGAATAGAAAAAATTCGATCACGAGGCGGGACTCGAACCCGCATCCTTCGCGCCATTCCGGGGCGGATGCCTGACCAACTCAGCCACTCGTGACCCGCCAGAGCAATCGAATTTATTCTATTCTTTCAGTTTTATGTGTCTGAAGGGACATATACTATAAAGAATATATATAATATATACATAGACTATAAAGAATATTTTATAAAATTTATATTTATAAAGCATTTGAATGCCATAAAACCAAAAATATAAATTCAACAAAAAAAGGTCGTGTTCCATCGTTACAATATTGTATTCACTGAAAAGTGCTTCATATTGGTTGAAATGGTTGTTAATCATCTCAATAGATGGCGCGCGGTGTGTCCCTTCAGACACATAAAACTGAAAGAATAGAATAAATTCGATTGCTCTGGCGGGTCACGAGTGGCTGAGTTGGTCAGGCATCCGCCCCGGAATGGCGCGAAGGATGCGGGTTCGAGTCCCGCCTCGTGATCGAATTTTTTCTATTCTTTATAAATTTATATTTATAAAGCATTTGAATGCCATAAAACCAAAAATATAAATTCTACAAAAAAGTTTTTAAAATGGATTAAATAATAAAAGAAACTGAAAAACACACTTGACGCCGTAGCAATGTTAAGGTGGGTCCACAATTGATCATTTTCGCGTATCACATCTCCGTCGCGTAGCATCGACGCGTATTATATTTGCTAGTGTGGACGCAAAATTATCGCGATCGTGATGCACTTCGTATCATGATACACCCCGATCGCTATTAACCGCGTATCTGATACGTCGTATCGGATACGCGTATGTCATTTGATACGTGATACGCCGCGATCCATCTCAAGGCGGTTTTTCCCCGATCATCAAAAGCGATACGTAATGCCAACACATGACAAGTTTTCATTCCCGTGTGTGCGTGATTAGACAAGTTTGCATTCCCGTGTGTGTGAATCATGAGATCGATACGATGATCGGCGAGAGGATACGTGATCAAGTAAGTGTGGACGTGGTTTTTGGCCGAACCATGGCTCACGCGATAAAAGGTACGGTATGGTCAAAATGGGCGTCCACACTTAGGATACGCATACTCGATACGATACGCCTGATACGGATACGATTACTTGATACAAATGTGGATCCGGCTTAGCGTGATGCTAAGACATAATGCTACGACGTGATGCTACGACGTGATGCTACGACGTGATGCTACGGCGTGATGCTACGGCACGGCGTGATGCTACTGCATGATGCTACGGCATGATGCTACGGCATGATGCTACAGCGTAATGCTACGACGTGATGCTACGACGTTATGCTACGGCGTGATGCTATGGCGCGGCGTGATGCTACGGCATGATGCTACGGCATGATGCTACGGCATGATGCTACGGCGTGATGCTACGGCGCGGCGTGATGCTGCTGCATGATGCTACGGCATGATGCTGCGGCATGATGCTACGGCATGATGCTACGGCATGGTGCTACGGCATGATGCTACGGCATGGTGCTACGGCATGATGCTACGGCATGGTGCTACGGCATGATGCTACGGCATGATGCCACGGCATGATGCTACGGCATGGTGCTACGGCATGATGCTACGGCATGGTGCTACGGCATGATGCCACGGCATGATGCTACGACATGATGCTACTGCATGATGCTACGGCATGATGCTACGGTATGGTGCTTCGGCATGATGCTACGGCATGATGCTACAGCGTAATTTTACTGCGTGATCCTACGGCGTGATGCTACGGCGTGATGCTACAGCGTAATGTTACTGCGTGATTAAATGACATAAATAAATTTTTAAAGATTTTTTTTATTACTAAATATTCTAAAACTAACATCCGTGTGTCTGTTTGCCCGTTTGATTACGATTAACACAAAAAACTACTACACACATTTTTAGTAGATTTTCACCAATGGATGGAGTGTGCTTCTTAAGTACAGTTTTAAATATAATTTGGTAAGTTTTTGATAAGTGGAAAATTAGTTTTGTGTAAGAGCTAAAGTGGTTGCTAGAGCAAGACGAACTGTAATAACGTCTCAGTGAAGATATCAAATGTTCAAAAACTATTCGATCAGCAGAGTGAAGAGTCGAACACGTTCCACCAATAATTTTATACAGCGCAGAATCTATATGTAAGACTAGTTGATTAATCATACTTTCCTAGAAAAGCAGTTTCACTTTCAGCCTCACATTCTGTGCCATAACTATAAAAATAACCAAAATTCACTAATGTATAATTTATCAAAGCGTAGTTCGTTAATTATGTAACATTATAGTGTGAAAATTATAATAGGGTGTGAGTTTCATCAATTAATAAACACACTAAACAGAACGCGGGAAATATATTTGACGCCATTTTTGATCCATTGTATTTGGCACAAGCAATATCATTTATGAAAGCGGCTGCATGCCCCATACATTCACGGCTTATGGCATGCGTAGGAAATATGTCAGCATAGTTGGACATTTGTGTAACACATAACTTAAGGAGAGGCGAGCCATGCCACAGCACAAACATTTGGACGTCTGTATGCTACGAAGGATTTAGTTGGAATGTTATTTTCATTCATAGCAACTACATGCCGAGGAAGTGGACGAGGGCTTGACATACAAATGTGTTTGTGAAATGACTTGAATTATTAAAACATTGTGCAGAGCTCTGAACACCTTTGTTTATTCATAACTGCTGAGAGCTAAGTAATGTAAGCTTGAATATAGTATTATAATTATTAGATTAAAAGACGTTCTATGATTAAAAAACGTTATATTATAGAATATAAAGTATTTTAATGGATTGTTATTGTACGAGTATATTGCAAGTTTATTAAAGAAAATGTTGTCTTTGTCAACATTGAATAACGAAAAACTATAAACAAAATAGCATCAAGTACGATCCTTTTCTGAAAATTCAATTGTTCATTCTAATAACAGTCAAGAACAAATATTTATTTTAATACATATTAAATCCATCTACTATCAATATCTGTATAATACTGTAAAATACACAAATGGATTTCTTTTGATAATATAATCATTCAATAGTGAAATAAGCAACAAATTCTTGGAAGTATCTCAATAAAAAAATATTGCTATTAGGTCCAAGATCAGTAATTTCTTTTAGTTATTTGTAAAATTGTGAATTAAAACATTTTACATTTACTAGATATAAATATTGCACGCCTCATAAGCGAAGCGTTGAGGTGGGTACTACTGTCACTTCGCGCAAAACATCTGATTTTTCAAACTTAAAATGTCTTTATGTATCATACATTGCACTTGTAAGATAATACATACACACACATATTAAGAAAAAACACTATTTTTAACGTTCATGATATTTTTGATGTCATTTTTGTTATTTAAACTAGTTAAAAAACAGTTTAAAAAAGTTCTGTCTTGGACGTCCGTGTGTCTGTATGTGCGGATCCTTTTTCTTGTTAACACGATAGCGACCGAAATACTTTACTAATCGTTTCTTTTTTTTTCTCTTACGCTTGAGTATGCTCAGGAATAGAACCCTTTCATTTTTCAGGGTCTGATTCGATGTGGTTTAATTGTTATTAAATAAACAAAAATAATAATTAATAAATATTTATTAAAAAAAAATTATGAGGCGTGCACTCTTGGATTTTCCAAATTATTAATTACTTATCTTCCTTCCATGCGCGCTTTGTATTTTGTTATTAATTCTAGATAATTTATCAATTATTATGTATCACATACATAATATGTTTCACATAATATTATGAGGTTATTTGTATTTTTAAAGCTGTAATTGTAATTTGGATGGGTAAGTATTAATGATTATTTCATTTTAATTTTATATGTATCTAGTTGATAAGTCTATCTTTAAATAAATGAATAATTCTATATACGAGTATATTATACTGTGTTCATGTACTATGGCTATACAGTAGCCAAAGCTCTTAAAGCAATGAATGATACGACGGGATCACGACATGCTGACGACATATTGTGTTCCCGGCGCAGTGATTGACTGACAAATCTGAACGCATTGTCCTGTAGACATTGTTCTTGGGCTAAATACTGTGAAATATAGGGATAACAGTCAGTATCCATATATTTTGTACGTTATTTCATTATTTTTTATGAATGTTTGAGTTTAATTAAGAATAAAAAAAATGTCCCAAGGAATCATGACTGTTGACTAATCAGTAGATGAATAAATAGATAAATATAAGTCAAATGTTAACGTTCTAAATGAAAATTGTAGATGGGAAATGCCTCATATAAGGTAGCCTCGGTCAGCACTAGGTGCTTATAGAAGATTTTATTAAAAGTACATTTCAATGTAAAAACCAATGCGCGTGTAATTTTTCGTATACTGCACTATATTTATTTATTTATTTTATAATATAAAACTTGTAACATGCGCAAACTCTCTCGGCCTTAATATGAAAACAATAATATATTTTACAAGTCTATTTAAACCCGATATTTTAAAATATAAACGTTGCTACCAACGTCGACGTCGTTTCTATCAACAACCCAGTCGTATAATATTTAAGAGGGTGAAACTTTACAATAAAGTCAACATCAATATTTAACAGCGATTATTTTTCAGTTCGCGGATTGTTAGCCGTGGGCGCCATATTCAATTAGTTGAGTCTGGTGAAACTTGGCCGAATCGTCAGCATTTTCTTCAAATTGGGCGTTGGCAAAACTCCAGACGATTAACAACTTAGTGCAAGCTGTTTAATTTCATGCCTGGATGCCCGCGTTTTATGTCGCGCCCTTTACGTTTTAAAATCTTGTTTTGGAGCTCACTCGATAATAGCTAGGATTAATAGCACTTTGTAGTAAGTTGTTATCAGATTCTACGTATTAGATTTTGGTTTACGAATAAATACTGTGTTCTATACCTACTTTAGGACCCTAATAAATATAAGAATGTCCTGAAAAATGCAGTAATGTATGGCATTATATTGTATTTAATATATTACGATACCATTCAATGTTTCTTCATAACATTGTATCTATTTAAGAACGTCTTAAAAATAAATGAGATTATAAAACGTTATTCAAATTTTTGTTTTTTTTTTTTATTAAAATTATAAAATTTTCACTCAAGTTATACTGATAAAAACAGATTAGTAAAAGAGACAAGGTATTTATACACTAAAAAGTAGGCGAAAAAGTGTTGTTTTTATGTGTGTGATACACAACAACCAATGCGTAAAAATTTAACTTCAAAAGTGCCTCTGTTTCAGATATTTATATCTATTACGAATACTATAACAAAATTGTGAAGTTCCTAATCACATCTGGCTGCGAAGCCCTATGAGTGATAAGGGACACTGTCAGACTGTCATAGAAGGTGAACCAGTGTAAATTTTGAATATACCGATGCTATAGCAAATGTTAGACTTAGCTCTATAGGATTATAATGTAAGTGGTAGATTTGAGTGTTTTGTGATAAAACTTGGATGCAATTAGCTTCAACGTATTGATAGAGTGAGTGCATAACAGTATAGAGCATATTGTTATATTTTTAATTACATTAATTAGAAAATATATAACTTCAACCATAAAGTATAGGTATTGCAAAAGTATATTGCAATCACAGATCACAACCAATATACAGATAGATATTAGTAGTCAATTCCCGAATATTATATTTTGCTTCCAAAACAGAAACAATTCACAATAATAGAGCCCTGGAGCAGACGAAAAGTCATTTGTAAATTGAATTACTTAAGAAAAGACGAGTGAAAAGTTCTACTTCAAAACTGAATCAGATCTGTCTCGACTCTGGACGTATAATAACGACTTAATCTTCAGTTTTAAGCAAAGTAAGACATCGCTTCATTTTATATACAGATGTTACATTATTTCACGGACGATAAATTCTAGACAAGATAGTTCTCTATTATTTTGCAATCACAAGATCCGGTACATATTTTTGTTCATTCGCTTCTTAATTTACTTATCGCATTTTTGTTTCTTAGAAATGGTTTAAAGTGCAATATGACGACCTTATTCCTGCAATAAATATAATCGAAATTGATTTTGTAGAGTTATTAATTATTAGATAAGTTTTTAAGGATATTTATACACTATGTTTTAAAACATGTTGAGAAAATACATTCTATAAAACAAAAATGCTCTTGATACAACATTGAAAACCACATATTATAATAAATTAGAATCATGCTTGTCAATGATGTTCGACTTTTGATGGAATGGAGTGATTCTTTAGACACTTCTAAGAGTAAGGCCAAGAACATGGCCTTGAATATACCATAACATAGTTTTTTAGTATCTATATAAAACCGTAGGTACATAACTTTTTTATTTTCCGTAGATTCTATTAATGATATTAGAATGTATAAACTAAAATGCATGTGACGGTACTGGTAGTAGATAATATTAATATGATAATATAGATGCAATTACAACTCCTATAACAGTCTCTGTAATAGGTACTTTATGCTAGTGATTCTAAACGCGCAGATAATATTTAGAGTTTCTTAGAAGTGCCAGATCTCAGTGCTAGTTAACTTCTAATTAAGTTTTAATCTTCAATCTTCATCCATTCCATAGGTACTAAGAAACACCAAAAGTCTTTATCATTAAAGTCATGTGACCTTTCATGCCATTTTATAAGGTATTAGTTCTAACACTAAAACATTTCTCAATAAACTTTCAAACAATTGTTCCACAGAAGTGTAACGCGTTTAATTTGTATTTGATTACAAACTTGAAGCAGCCATTGGAAGAATCAAGAATATTTGATGTACCTATGTATTTTGAACAGAACTTGATTCAAAAGTCAAAACTAAATGAAACAACGTTTGAGCAAATAGACATTTGGAATTATGTTTACGTTGAATTTACAGCAAAGGTCGGGCAAATCCTTAGTCTCAATGTCAATTGAAATACGATCCGGTGTTTAAATTCGTTTAATTGTTACGTAGTAATTATGAGTTCATTTGTAAACCTTATTATAAGTCATAATATATTATGTAATAAACGGCGTTGAACAAATGCTCTGTTTAGTCGAGTTTGAAAGTAATTCATGAATTATAATATTATATTCAATAATATGTTTCGTCTTTAAAATAAATTTTTGACTAGGTCCGGTTGGTTAAAATGATCGGGTGCTGTATAAAAACTCTCTTTAAAACATTGTCATGAAAAGAAGAAAAAACTGCTTTTTATGTATCATTAAATAATTTAATTTATTGTATTTATTTATACAATTATTCTTGTATTTATTTAGGTAATATTATTAGAATATTACTTAAGTAAATACATTCAAATTATAAATTCTCTAACTAAACTTTTTATTAAAGAAAATGAATTATAGGTATTTTCCATTTAATTCGTTTACTTGCTCAATATGAGGTATGGATTACGGTTCTTAGACCTCAGAAATTTCCATAAAGTGATTTATACATTAATGAATTATTTAAGTCTTTATGAAGCATTCATACAATTATTGGTATAATAACGATTCGATCATTCAGCTATTCCTTCGATTAGAATTTTGATACAATAATTTAAAGATTACTAACATCTGGTAGTGCAAGATTCTAAGCTCAGGAAGTCATTAAATATTCACAAGCCGAGAGTACTTCAGCCCGCTACTTCGTATTGTTACTAAAGCCCAAAATAGTTTAATTACTACCAAAAATAGTTAATTTGCTTAGATTCTAGATTGTAGGTCATGCGGTAACGATGCGGCAGCCTGCGGAAACTCAGAGCTTTTTATCAAGCGTGGATCTAACGACCATGGAATTATCTTTTTGTACCAAGTGTTGCTACACTTGTTTCTCATGTTGCCACTTAGTTAACACTACAAATAAGTTGTGAAAATTCAACGCAAGATTTTAAAGAAACTTCTTCTTGTATGTTTTATTTATCACCTCATTTTTAAAGTGATACTGCTTCATTATAGTGAGGAGGGTAAGGTTTTATGACTTGAACAAATTGTAATAACGTGTAAATTCAACGTAAAATATTGTAAAATATTTTACTTTCCATGTTTCTCATATCAGAACATAATAAAAATATAATCATAAACCTTATTTATTGCGGTTTATAGTATTACGAAATTCTCGATGTAAAGAATTACAAAAGCTTAACAAAAAAACTTCATTAAAATATTTTTTAAATGGAAATTCTTTCAAATTTTATGATCCTTTTTAATAAACATGTTGAACTTTTAAGAAATAGAAGAATAATCCGGTTCATATTCACGTACAAATTGAACAGAAAATTATTGATAGGGCAGTCAGCAAAAGCAAGAGAGAACAGTAACGTGTTTATATTTTAGGAATACCTATTTGTTGTTGAAATTTGTGTACGTACCTATTTCTTTGTATATTCTCTTTACATCGAGCATAAAATGTGACTTGCATGAAATAAAATGAATAATGTTATTCATAGATGTTATTTTAAGTATTCTTTGTTCGAGTAGGTTTCTCAAATAATGAAATACATCGATTGCACATGACGTTTATAAACAATCTCCGGTTTTATACAGTTTGCAGTTTAATTCAATGCATTAGCTGATGATTATCTTTTGCGTCTGAAGGGTAATTATTACCACAAACTTTTGAAAGCTGTAATTCTTCGTAGCTGAAGAAAAACTGCTCTCGTACATTCATCAACTTCAGTCCACTTCTAACTTTGTGATTAGTGTAAGTAGATGGAGAAATTTCCAGCAAATCATATTATTATGATTTAAATATGGATAGCCTGTCAAATACACGACTTATTAAACTGCCTATGGAAAAATTTGAACTTTTCCCAATTCGTGAGAGTCAATGAAATCCATAAAAACTTTGTGATGTAATGTGTTTTTTTTTTAACTTTACGAAAGAAGTTTAGAGTTGAAGCCTTATCATTAGGTATTATTACTACTAAGGTTGTAACAACAGTAAAAAAATGGTCAGAATATTAATTAGAAATACTTTACATAGTTGACACCAATATCCCAACATGTTGGACAAGGTTAATTGCTTCGTTTCAATTAACTATATTTTTAAACCAACAGTGTATTTCTAATTAATCGTCGAACTTTATATTCGAAGAGGAGTTTGAAATATTCCAGAATTTATTTATAACCTGAGACAGAAAAAACAAATATACAAGAAATTAAAGCAATTCGGAAGTGTAACAAATACATACCTACCTACTTACAAGAAATTAAAGAAATTCGGAAGTGTAACAAATACCTTCACATTGGTAATATTTAATATCACAGGTTTCCGTGGAAATAAGCGATAACATACATTCCGATTTTCAATGTGGCAAATATTAGTTGTGTGCAATAATATGAGGAATTCATTTCTGTGTACGTTCTGAAATATTTTGAATTAAATTTTTGTTAAATAAAAGTATGTATCTAAAATAATATTTAAAAAACATCGCTCTATATTTTAGTAATTACTTTAAATTTAACTCGACAAGTCACCGCTTCCAATCCGTAGTTACTTGGCCAGCCTATTTCGATCGCGAGCCTATAGAATCGATCGAAATTCATGGGAGAAAAGACATGAACTCATTCATGCGTTATCGATTATACTATACTATCAAAGATATTTTTAAAACCCATATCCGTATACAAATAGAATGCCAATACCTTCATTAACTTATTCTCTAACTTCATTAGTTTTATTTACAATTCGCTCGCCGTAGCTTATAGAGTAAACAGAGAATAAAATCAAATGTCAATCCAGATTGACACAATGTTTGTGCCAAGATACATAAAATTCCGTACAGTCGTTTATCGTAAATATTATATTAGTACTAGCCACAGTACTTAGATTACTAGCTTTCCGCACGCGGCTTCGCGTAATCAAAGAATTCCCATTGGTTTACATTCTATGCTCTTTCAAGCCTTTCTTTCAAGCAGCGCCAAGGGGGCCCCCAATGTGCGCTTTTGTGAGAAATCTTTACCCTTCCTGAGGGCCCCCAAAAAAAATTTTATACGGGGCCCCGCCAAGGCACGCTACGCTTCTGTGTATTTATGATTATAGATACCTACCTTGATGTTGATGATGATAACTAATTAACTCTTAAGTACTTATAATTCTTTACGACCGTACATTTTACGCTGACACTAGGATTAGCTATTCACTTAAAATATGAATAATACCGAAACAACGAAATTCTTACTTCAATAAGGATACAAAAATATCAAAATGCTGGCACGTTCGCTCTCACAATATTTTGTTTAATTTGACAATAGCGCTATAAAAACGGGACGCATTGTTCCATCCATAGTTCCATCCATACTGATATTCACAGCGTTGACAACTAAAATTAATAACTGAAATAACTTTGAAACAATATTATGATGTTGGATTTCGTAATGAAACGGAAATTTAATGTCTACAACATTAATTTAAACGAACTTGTACCTGATGCTAGCGAGGGTCGCCGTTTGTCCAAGCAAAAGGGAATGGCTAATCAGTATTGACGATCTTGATAGCCATTTAATTCCCTATGGTATTGAAAAGGTAAAAGCTTTTAGAAAACACTTGATGTTGAATTAGACACGCCTTCTGCATTAAGCGGTATGAAGAAAACCGCGGCGGTAGTGGCTAGACGGTGGTAAATGAAAACCTGGTAATATACAAAGTCGTGTGAACTCCATCATACGTGCCACAATAATTCCTAAAGAAGGTACTTTTTTAATGTCATGCATTAAATTATATTAAGTTTAATCGTTATTGATTGGTTTATGATTGTACCTACTTATTACCGTTCTACATTTTCTTTGCTTTTTAAGAATAATTTCAATTTACTCATTGAATTATTCTCCTTTTGACCAATTACGTAACGGACTTCGTTACGATCGAACGTTATCTTTATTAGAGTTTATAACAGCTTCTTTGTTTAATTAATAATTTAGACGTATTTATGAACATCTAAATTCGCGAGCTCGTATTCGGTTTCGTGTTCGGCAATGTGGCCAGATTTATATGCGCCGTAATGCGAACTCAACGCCTGAACTAATTGCGTGCCAGACGTGGTAAGAATAATGGTATTCCTTGGAAAAATTGCTTCCTCCCCTTCCACTTCACTTGTTTATTTTACCGCCTTGCTAGTGCTTGATAATGTAGTTTTATCGCCACGATGTAAATCTTTGTACGTACAACGATAAATCACTTAATACACCACAGAAAAGTCGGCCAGCTAAAAGAACCAATTAATGTCGAGACTGCAATTTCGATTCGTAGACCGTTAATGATAATGGAACTCGAGTCTCGAGTCAAGGTTAAGTTTTTAAAGCCCTGCGAAATTACGCTTTTTATTGAAGCACAACTACGAGTTAGTTAAGAGGGAAACCAGCCAACTCTCAAGTATCCGACATTAACGACGCCCCGATGAATATTCATGCAGCAAGAAAAGAGTTGTGCAAAACTTCGTATTGATGCAGCATCGTATAGCTGTGGCTCGATACTGTTATTCTATATCAGAGATACTTCTAATATAAACTTTTACGCAGTAAACATTAATAATGGTAAACAGTAATTTTCTCCACCTTTTTTATTTTATTTATTTATTTATTTTATGAGATAGGTACAGAGAGAAACATAATATTATAAATCAGATGAGTAGAAATACTGTACAGAGACAAAGCTTCTTAGAATACAAAATTACCTTTTATCTTCTGATAAATAAATAAAAAGCCGAATTGAAGGAAGAACAAACTCAAAAAAAAACAACCTAATTAGTTTCCTAATACAAGTAGGTATTTTGCTACGTAGGTATAACTTATCTCACTTTCCCGAAACATTTCCTAAAAGCTTGTCGCAAATATTTTGTTTACCAAGGGATTAAAATTCATTAAACTATTACTACAGCTATTACTTCTCAGTCCACCATGACCATGAGCGCACATAACTAAATAAATTATTGCGTATCGGACAAAGTTCGAGAACGCGTCGCTAAGTTGACATTTTCAAGTTATGTATTAACTTTATACACGATAAATAAATTAGGTAACAATTTTTATATTATTACAGCAACAAGGCCAATTTTAAGGATAGTAGGTATCTATTAAAGTCTATTAAAATATAAACAAGAACACTGACGATTTGCCTTAATCGCGTTCATTATAATATTATTATTTAGTTAGTTACTAACTTAGTAAAAATAAACATTTATTTCAATAATAATATAATCTTTATACTTTGAGAAAAAGTCGTGAATTGCGGGACCGCGACGCGTGTCCAAAAAAGCTTGTTCCGTCCGCGTGTGGTTCTGGTTTCTGTCTTCACATCACAAACTCGATGCATTATGAAGGCACCACATCGTAAAGGCAGTCAATACCTGAAACCATTTCTGTTTACATGTTTTAATTAAAATTAGACCTACCTATTTAAGCGACACTATAATTGATTTGCTCTTCCTCGGTCACCTTGACTCTACCGACTAAGTACCTCCCCTTAAAAACTAATACCTCCCATATAAAAATCAAAGTAATAAGTTGAGTTTTTCGTAAGATATCATGTTTACATCCATACAGTCTAACTGACGTCCAAATGATATAATATATATTTTCAAATAACTTTTTTTTAATGATAACCTAAATAAAATAATAATCTTATAACTACGACAGGATTATTAAATGGTCTACAAGATAATTAGCATTAAAATTACTCACTTGCAGAGAAGTATACCCGGCGCGGCGTAAGATGATCCCAGATCCCTATGACACTGACAGTTAGTGTTGCCGCTCGATAGTCCACTATCGATAGTCTATCGATTAACTATCGATAGTTGGGGAAAAGCAATAGTATCGATAGCACTATCGATACTATCGATAGTGTCGATACTATCGATAGTATCGATAGTCCTATAAGCGTAAATACTATCGACACATAGCAATACCATCGATAGTATCGATACTATCGAAGCTCAATATCGAACGAACTATCGATACTATCGATAGTGTCGATACTATCGAAGCTCAATATCGAACGAACTATCGATACTATCGATAGTGTCGATACTATCGATAATATCGTCCCATCGATAGTGACCTTAGCTATAGCGATAGCTCAAAACTATCGATAGTATCAGTACTATCGATAGTATCGATTGTAGTTGCAATATTCAGTAGCAATAGTATCGATACTATCGACAGTATCGATAGTATAGCAACTATTGGCAATCAATACTATCGATTTTATCGATACTATTGCAGTTCATCAATAGTATTCCATGATTAACGCTATCGATAGTATCGATAGTATCGATAATATCGATACTATCGATAGTATCGATAATATCGATACTATTGATAGTTCTATCGATATTCTGACTTATTTTCAAGGTCAACTATCGATAGTCAAACTATCGATAGTTCGGCAACACTACTGACAGTTATTCTCAAGAGACAAACTTGTAATGGCGTCACCATTAAATTAGAAACGTATTGGAGGCGTCTAAAATGGCATTTATTAATTTTTACGTAGCTTTATGCAATTACAATGATATTCCGTTGGAATTATAACAATTCTTAACATTTCCGAGAAATTATATCAATCTGACTTTACGTTTACGTCCTTCAAAACTTACATCGTTGGCATTTATCGACTAGTGCGGAAAGTATCGATAAACAAATTTCGATAATGGAAACGAGTTCACATTTTTTCCATGCTTAAGCTATAGTTCATTCACTATTGAATGAAACAGAAGATCGCAGCATAATTAATTAATTAATTACCGTTCGCGTTAATTTACTTACCTATGTTAATATAAGTTTTTTAGAAAAATTAAATGGGGGATTCCATTTTCATGATAAAATAATATACACTGTGTTAAACGGGTTAAAAATTACGAGAAAATGATAAGGTGCATTTTTATGTTTTGGAAAACTTTCGTTTTACTTACCGTTTCGTTTACTTATTAGACGTTAGAAATTCATTTTATAATATTTGTAAAAACATGTTTACCGACGTGGCTGAATGCAAACCACGCCTTTGCCTATAAAATAGTAAAGTATCGACACGATCCATCATACGAGCAATCACTAAGACGAACTGTCATAGGGATCATCTTACGCCGCGCCGGGTATAGATGGCTAGTAAAGGTTGGAGGGTGGTTGGAGGCCATTGACTCAAATATTCAACCAACGATGATACTTTCATTCTTTCAATGAATATGTACTTAGCTCGTTAAAAAAAATTGCCTCCGTTGCTTCCTAAAAACAGAAAAAAAAATGAACAAAAAAATAAGTACAACCGACTTCAACATGACACTTCTCATTTCCTCTTACAATTTACATTTCCTGACTCCTGTTCAGTAATTAAAAAAAAATACAATAATTAATACTTAATATGTAGTATCATTGAATTTTTGGAGATAATAATTAGCTTTGTGTATTAAGTTATCTATAATATATAGTTAAATAGAGCTATAATAATTACTGTTATAATAATTAAAATATTAAAGTTAAATAGAGCTATTATTAATACCTATAAACTCATCAAAAATTATATTCCTGAACGAAACTGTCACTGTAAATGTCAATGCGATGAATGTCAATTGTCATGAATGTCAAATTTGTCAACATTCAATGTTTCGCTCACATTGTGCAATTTTTCTTTATAGAATTTATTCGATAAATTACGTGTTTTGTATATTAATTTCAAATTTATACGCTGTACTTTCAAAGTAAAATTTCATCCAGGGTGTGTGCGTAATCTTATCCAACATGCGTTTGGTAGATTCAAAGAAGTTATTTGAACTTCAAAACAAACCTACAAATATTCGAAATATTTGTATTGTGGCACACGTGGACCATGGGAAAACAACTTTAGCTGATGCCTTAATATCCAGCAATGGCATTATTTCCCAGAGGATGTCAGGAAAGCTTCGTTACATGGACAGCAGGCCAGACGAACAAGAGAGAGGAATTACTATGAAAAGCAGCAGTATAGCGTTGTATCATGCTGTGGATCAGGCAGAATATCTTGTAAACTTAATCGACTCTCCAGGACACATTGATTTCTCAAGCGAAGTGTCTACGGCAGTCAGATTATGCGATGGCGCCATTGTAGTTGTAAGTCATCTCTTATTATAAATATAAAATAAATATTAAATATTATGAAAAACATGATTCATGACTACTGAATATTTCATAACATTGAAAAAGTTCTATGTGCTATTAATATTTACATGCCTTTAATACCAAACAAGTTCATGTAAAAATTTTCTTATTAGAATTTATAATTATCTGCAAAAACCAAACACCTATTAAACACATGACTCAATATATATTATGATTCTAGGTAGATGTTGTTGAAGGAGTATGCCCACAAACAAGATTGGTATTAAAGCAAGCATATTCAGAGAATATTCACCCAGTATTGGTTCTTAATAAAATTGACAGACTCATTGTTGAAATGAAAATGACAGCGCTGGATGCATATGTTCATATAAATCAAGTGCTAGAGCAAATTAATGCAGTAATGGGTGAGCTGTTTGCTTCTGGAGTATTGGAAAATGAAGAAAACACTATTGATAAGCAGGTAAAATGATTATTTTACTGTTATTTAATTTCAAAATTTGGTTGAGTAATATTGATTGCAATAAATTGTGTAACAGAGAAAGTTAAATGAACAAGCATGTGCTAACCCGTGATTGTTATATATTTCTGTATTAAGATATAATTCCAAAGTAAAATATCTATAAAAAACATTTGATATGAGAATATATTTAATATGGTTTTAGGAGTATCGCACATTTAAAAATACACATGTTTTCATGTATTATGTAATGTTTTCAAACATCTATTAAGTTTTCAAATATCATATTAATACTTATTAATCCAACTTTATAATAAAACATTTTTACTGTAGCAACAAAAGCCTCCACATAAAGAAGATCAAAACTTCTATGATTGGACTTCAGCATTAGAAGACGCTGATGATTCAAACCTCTATTTCTCCCCGGATCAAGGGAATGTTGTGTTTGCGAGTGCAATTGATGGTTGGGGTTTTACAACTCATACTTTTGCCAAACTTTTTTCTGCAAAATTAGGTAATTTGTCTTTTATTTATTATTAAGTTTTAAAATATTGTCAGTATTTTTTGCAAAAAAAAAATGCTTTGAGTTTGAATAATATTATTTAATATAATATTTGAATAATAATGCACTATGCATATTAATACGCAAATTGTTTTACAGGTGTTAAAGAAGAATTATTAAAAAAAGTTTTATGGGGTGATTTTTATTTGAACTCCAAAACAAAAAGATTCATGAAAGGTGCTCAAGAGAAGGCCAAAAAACCACTTTTTGTACAAGTTATTTTTGATAATCTATGGAATATTTATGAAACTATCATCTTGAGGAATGATAAAGAGAAAGTGCCAGTTATATGTGATAAACTGGGTATAAAATTAACAGCGAGAGATTTACGACATACGGATAGTAGAGTTCAATTGCAATCGCTTATGATGCAATGGCTACCATTGTCACAAACAGTTCTTGATATGGTGTGTGTAAAACTACCTTCGCCAAAAGATATTTTGCCAGAAAAAGTTGAAAAACTCATGTGCTCTCGTATACGCGATTTTGAGTCTTATCTTGATGAAACTAAGAAACTTAAAGATGACTTCCTAGCCTGTGATAGTAGCAACAATAGACCGTTAATTATTTTTATATCTAAAATGTTTAGTATTGAACGAAGCTCTCTACCGGAGAATAAGCCGAAAGCTTTGACGGCTGAAGAAATGGCTTCAAGAAGAGAAAAAGCGAGACAGATGCGTGAAGAATTAAAAAATAGTGCGAATACAGATGCCATTCCAATGACTAAAGAAATGCCTAGTGATAGTCCAGAAAAATGTACTGAAGACGAGAAAGGGAAGGAAGATGAAGAAAAGGAAGAACAGAGCGAGACAGCATTCATTGCTTTTGCTAGAATATTTAGTGGTAAAGTAAGAAAAGGGGATAAAGTGTATGTATTAGGACCAAAACATGATCCATCGCAAGCTCTGAGTATACCAGATTTTAAAGTGGATCCTAATAAGAAATTAAAAGACTTGCTTAGTAATGAACATATTACTTGTACAGAGTAAGTAACACTTATTATAATTTTTCAATTCAAATATTATTACTGCAGAATAATTTTATATTTAAAAAGAAACAGATTCTGGCTATATTTGATCAATAATCATGTTTCTTTTCAGGATAAAATCTTTGTACATTTTAATGGGCAGAGAACTAGAAGAGATTGATGAAGCAGTCAGTGGAAATATAATTGGTAGGTGACATACTATTGTATGATAATTATCTGTAATTAATAAACTTTACTTGTATAATTTGTAGTGAAAAATAACCTAAAAGAAATTCAGCGAAAAAGTTTCAAAATTGAAAGTAAATTTCTTTGTTTACATTTATTTATTTATTTTGTTTTCAGGTATCGGAGGTTTAGAAGAGTATGTACTTAAAACGGCTATCTTAAGTAGTACCCTCGCTTGTCCACCCTTCAGCGAGATTCAGTATGCCGCAGTTCCCATATTAAGGGTAGCTGTTGAACCAACACATCCCTCGGATTTGTCTCAATTAGTTAAAGGTAATATTTTATGTGCTATATATGTATATGTTTATCTAATAGTTAATCGAGTAGATACATTTAAAATTATTATGAAGTAATAAGAAAAATTAAATTGGTAATACATATTAAATATTTAATTTATCAATTATTGAGGGTAGTTACAATGTCTCTCAGTGTTTCAAAACAAGTTCTGTGTTTATTGGTTTTAAAAGTTAAACTGAGAACAATAAAGTAAAGTGAACAATATGTATTTTCTGTACATTCAATTTATTTTATTTATTGATATATTTACTGTTTTGCAGGATTAAAACTGTTAAATCAATCAGATTCTTGTGTCCAAGTGCTATTACAAGAAACTGGAGAACATGTGCTGGTGACTGCAGGTGAGGTCCACTTGCAGAGGTGTCTTGAAGATCTTAAGTAAGTATTAATAAATTTATAACAATAAATAATTGTTCGTACTAAGTATTAACCCATTGAGCCCCGAACGGCCCGATCCGTCCACGACACAATAGTTTTTCTATTGTGTCTGTGATTCCGGGGCCTAAGTTATTAATAAACTTAAAAAATAAAATAAAATAGTCCTATTTTTTAATTGTTCAATTCAAAAATTTCCTTTTATTTTTGAATATCAAAAATGTAAAATAGTTAAACTTAATATGAGAATTCATTATCCATTGACCTTAAATTTTTTAACCAACTTCAAAAAAGGAGGAGGTTATCAATTCGGCCGGTATATAAATATAATTTTTTTTATGTATGTACACCGATTACGCCGAGGTTTCTGAACTGATTTACGTGATTCTTATTTTGTTTAATGCGGAATGGTTTCGAATTAGCTTCGTTTTTTTAACGTAGTTATTTTTATTGTAGCCTATAGTTTTATTTAATAAGTGTAGTTTTCAAATTCTGTTCTTTTTACAGAATTTACGCAAAAATACCAATATCGGTGTCTGAACCTATAGTACCATTCAAGGAAACTATAATAGAACCACCAAAAATTGATATGGCCAATGAAGAAATAGACTCGCAAAATTTAGATAAAGGAAACGATAACGAGCAAGATCCCGTCATCACTATCTATACGAATAACAAACAAAGTCGAATCAAAATCAGAGCCAAACCCTTGCCAAATGAAATTACAGATCTATTAGAAAAATCGTCCGACTTGCTAAAAGCAATTTCACAGCATATTAAAACGCTGCAAGGCATATCAAATGAGAGATTAGAAAATAAATTAGATGATCTACAAATCAATGGCGAAACGAAATATCAGCTATCGGACAGAATGCTGAAATTGGTAGAAACATTTATAAATGAATTGCAAAGTATATGCACGAATTTAGGCCCGGAATGGCAGGATGTGGTCAAGCAAATTTGGTCTGTAGGGCCTAGGAATTGTGGGCCAAATTTGCTGTTGAATCAAACGGCTGATTATGAGACTAAATTTTTACATCATCAGAAGGTTATATTGGAAGATGCAAGGTTTGAATATGAGAGTAGTTTCGTGAATGGTTTTCAATTGGCGACTTTGGCTGGTCCGTTGTGCGAGGAGCCAATGATGGGTGTAGCGTTTTGTGTGGAAGAATGGACCTTGGAAAAGAATGAGAGTGATGATTCGACGCATTCCTTTGGACCTTTGTCAGGTATGTCACATAAAATGTTGGTGCAAATAAGTAAATAAAACATATGTACTATGTAGTTGGTTTGATAAAAATTATTTTCTAATTAACACCATTCAGAAAACCGATTTTAAAGAAGATTGATGATTCATTCCCAAATCAAAAAGTTATATGAGTTGTCAATTTGTATTATTTTACTACTTTTATATTACATAGGTATTAATATACTTAGTGAAACAGTTTTTCTCTAATTAGATGAAATACTTCTCCCACGTTTCCTTGTCATACAAATAAAGATGTTTCAAACGTCCATTCAATTAAATATTTTTATTTAAATATATCCGTATTTATTTTTTCACACAGGTCAAATAATGTCAGCGGTGAAAGAAGGTTGCAGGAGAGCCTTCCAAGTGCAGCCGCAGAGGCTCATGGCGGCTATGTACTCTTGCGATATCGTCGTCGACCAGAAAGTGTTAGGTAAGTTATTTATTTATTAAATATGCTTTATTTTAAAGGTTATTTGATATGTTAGGATTAATAATATTAAAAAATATTAATATTAAAGGATGTAAATTTTTAATCGTTTAACTTGCAAATTGCATGTGTGAAACTTAAGGCATGCGCATATTACACGCGTTGTTATGTGGCAGAACTTTGATTTAAATACCACTTATTGATATTAATTTATTAATGCACCAGAGGTAGCTTCTATCAAGCATCGAAGTCAGAATTTATCGATTGCTAAACAAAAACACACTTTAAAATTTTGTTATAAATTTTAATCGTCCGTAATTACAAATATTGTAATTATCACTACTATTTACACGGCAATTGTCTACATCATATCATATTACGATTAATATAAATAATTTTATAACTAACTTAGAAGTCTATAAATGCATCGAATTACACTGAAATGCACTGAACACTTATCACATTGTTTTGTGTACATTTTTAATCTTATAATTAAATCGATTATTTTTTTAATTGGCAATCTCGTGAATTGAATTTACTTAAATTAGGTCCAGTTATTTCTAATATTCTGGCAAACAGTAAATACTTATTTAATTGAAAATATACATAGACCTTGTTTTAGAATTAAAACATAACTACTGTAGGTATGCTATGTATATTATCAACTTGCGATAATACTTTAAGTACTGATTAAGATAGATAATATTAAGTACTATTAAATGCAGTACAGGATTGAGTATTCACAGAATTAAAGTAATACTCAGATTAATGTCTACTTTATACTGGTACATGAAAGCTGAAGCGTTTTGATATTATATATCGTATTCCTGTCTCATGTTGGCGGTTGAACTGTAGTTTTAATAAATCCATTTGTAAAGCAAATAAGAACCCGAAATATTGAATACAGGATTATTTCATTTGAACACATAATATGTGTTATGTAAAATTTCATTTTGCCCCTTTTTGAATGCAACTTTCACCTTTAGGTATTGTTTTAAGTTACTGAAACGAATAAAAGAAATGGAAAAAAGATGCTCACATAGATTGCAATCTGTTACCAAGACAAATAATTAACTACACATTACAATAGTGTAGCATTGTTATGAAAACCACAATTCATCCGCCTTAATGAGATAATACATTACACTAACTAAAGTTTTCGTTGAATTCAATGAGGCGGATTTCACTTATACGATAACAAGGCCTACTTGAACCCAACATACTTTTGAAACAATAGTTTTCTCTTAATTGATCCAATGTAACGATCGCGCCAATTCTATGACTTTGTACCATGGGAACGGGGGGTATTCTGTGGTCGTTCGCCTCACGCGAGCGGCCCTGGTTCGCCGGTTGTAGAAGTTGTCTAGGTAGCTGTTCGTGTGATATCGGTTGTACACCGGCTTGTCGTACGAGTGCGCTTGAGAATAATCCACTTTGTACGAGCTGGTCGTGCTTTGTACTCCGCCTGGGAATCGGTTGGTGAACGCTGCAAAACACAAGATATTTATTAGATTTTTTTATCCTAATGAAAATTTTTATGTTGCTTCGTAATACAGTGAATTAAGTGTTAATTTGGAAATAAAACATTATATTTTAAGCACTATCATTTACAAGATAGATTTTGTACTTGTTTAACAATAACAATGCACAACATTTAATTCAAAAAAAAATTCAAAACATATTAAGTAAAAAAGACGTCAATAAATAAACTTACTGGAATGATAAGCAGTAGTAGGCCGAACGCACATCATTCCATACACCCTGATGCCCGGTACGGAAGCGTACGTCGGCTGGTCGTGAGACATCGGCCCTTCTGTAAGCAATAAATGTTAATTGGTTTAATTTCTTAATTGACTCTAAACTTCCTGTAGTAGGAAACTACTGCGAGCTTATGTAATCGATGTGAAAACTAAGAAAATATAAAAACTTTAAAAAATACAAATGTATTTTCCTAGTGATAATAAATAATTCGCTATACATAAATATTTTGACGTCATTAAATATCTACTATACTTAAATAGTCAATGTTTATCGAGTTATTTGATTTTACGCTTATACAGAAGGGCAAAAACCATGTCGACTCAGTTGCAGTGTAAACATGTGTAACATGTAAACACATAAATTTACAACTGAGCAAAAATTATACCCGTTACCTCCATAAATAAATTAATATACTACATAAAATTTAATCGTCATATCATACCCTCCGTAATTGAAAATGATGGTTTATGAAAATCAATTTGATAGCCAAGGATCCGGTTACAATCTCGTTCAATCGTTGATAACTTAACCGTTGTATTAGCATCTTGCATTCTGCTATCACTTCCCGACTAATTATAGTTTAGTTAAGAAGGATGCATAACCTTGCATAATCTATTCGTAACGGTTGTTCATAATTTATGTGTCATTCGATGTAATGAGATTAAAGGTATATGAGGATTGAACTGAACGTGAACTTGGGCACATAAATCTTGATACTTTAATGGGCTTGTTAAATAATATTTTTTATAAATTAAAATCGTAAATCGGCAATCGTAATTATTCAAAAAAATATAAGTTCACTTTATACTAAACTAGCTTCCGCCCACGACTTTGTACATGCATCCCCGTTTTTCCCCGTTCCCACAACAATTTCGGGAAATCCTTTCTTAGCGGATGCCTACGTCCTAACATCTACCTGCATGCCAAATTTCACCCCGATACGTCCAGTGGTTTGGGCTGTGCGTTGATAGATCACTATATCAGTCACCTGTGAGTTTTATATATATAGATTTTCTTAATTGCTTTTTCACACGACCAATATAAAAAAAAAACTATTATCATACGTACATTATAGCAAACAGTAGTGATTATCTCTGTATGATGATCAAAACAAACAATGATTAGGGAATTAATGCAAAGGCACGCTATTGTTTAGAACTGCACTTCGAAATAGATACATTCCGTAACTATACGTTATAAACTATCCGACATGTATTTAAATTATACGTATTTAAATGATTATTTTTGTAAAAAATATTTATTGTTAAGTACCTACTCACTGTAAAGTTAAATATTTATGCAATTGTTCTCAGTATTCGGTTTCTTAAAATAACCAATTCTTATGTCTAATTTCAATAAATAAATATGATATTTACCTAATATATGCGTATCAGGGCATCTACATATGACCAAATAGTGCGATTTGCCAGTCCTTATGTTCTGTAAGGCCAATAACGACCAATCCCGCGGCGCTCTGCACTCTCTCATCTCGGAGACGGCTTCGCAAGTTTTCACCAGTGTCACCGCTTTCTTTGCGTACTGCAACAAATTTGTATTAAATTGATGTATATTGTATGCTATATGCTATGGTATATACTTAAAAGTAGGGATGTAACGATACCGATACCGATACCGATATATCGGCCGATTAATCGGCAAGCCGATATATCGGTATCGCCGATAATAAAACAACCGATACCGATATCAAACAATTCAAAAAACTGCGCCCAATGAACGATGCGGAAGGCCGCCCGCGCGTGCGCACTTAGTTTTCTGAAAAAACTACCAATAGTAAACTTTTATTAGGTACTGATTGTATGTGTATTACTTAAAGTTTAACTGACTTTGTAAAATAATAATACTTAAATAAATGGTTTTGTTGTTTTTTGATTTGGCATTTTTATTTAAAAGAATACGATTAACAGTTGAGTCTCTGTTAAATGTTGGTAACTTTTTATGCATAATTCACTATTTATTTTTCAACCAAGCCATCGATATCGGTATCGGTATCGGTATCGCCGATACATTACTACAAATATCGGTATCGGTATCGTATCGGCAAAATCATGTATCGTTACATCCCTACTTAAAAGTATGATATGTACCTACAAAAAAAGTGGATATACTAATATGTATTTGATTTTACGGTCTACGTCATATTATGATACAAGATGCATCCTCAAATCTTAGAACTAACGAGCTTCTCAAATCAAATTATTTATAATGAAAGGAAAAATATTTTATTTTCTGTATAACCAATCCAGTTTCAGTTTTAAGAGCATAAAATATGAAGAGCTGATGTTTCATATTACCGTGCCATTTCTGTATACTGCACCACGTAATTTAATTCAAGAGCAAAAATATACCTCTATTCGTTATTATGAAAAATGGTACAAGAATCACGAAGCATATAATTAATATCTTTATTGGAAATAAGGTTAAATGAGGTAACAGTTTTCCGATAGGCAACAACATGGTGAAATCGATGTCATGATCCCACAACATCAATTCTATAACGATGAAAAATCGTTGCAGCAAATACGTTACTCGGTGATGCATTTATAACTGTTAGACAAGTTTACAATGTTATGGAACGATGCTTCAAAAGAAACCGTTATAAAAGCATATAGTTGTGATGCCATCTCATGAAGTCGGGTGACCTACAGATTGTAAATATATCGCATGTTTTAGAAGCGTGCCTACGGGTTATATATCGCAACGGCCATCCTAATAAATCGCCTGCAGTCGATAACGTAATCTCGCATACCCAGTTTAGCGTAGGACTGGTCGTAGCTATTTAAATCTCTGAATGTTAATAGACTTCTTCGTAAACGTTCGCTTTTCAAATCTATCTATTTCCAAAAAACGTACACGGGCACGGGCGAATATGAAAGCTATGGATAATTTACCTTCTTTTTGGAATCTGTGGTGAGCCGCGTGGTATGCAGGTCGTCGGCGTTGAGGCTCGCAGAACAGGGGTCTCGGTAACGCGCCGGGCACGCACACAGCGGTTGGGTGTAATTTAAACGGACGTACACCGCATTACACACCTGGAAAATTGCAATATGTACACTGATCTCACAAATAAACATAGTCTACGTTAGTTAGTTCTAATGTTTATTTGCTGCACGGTTGGCTAATCGAAGATAAACGAATATCGCTTTTACTTATTTGGTTTTGTGCTCGCGATTTTGAAACAATAATTGAACCGGAAAATTCTAGGAACCCAGATGCTGCTCTCGTTATGAAAGGTAAATAATTAATTAATTAAACAGACTGGAAAGCTTTTCTTTTATTCAATGAAGAATCCTTTTTGTCGTATTTCTTATATTTAATTAAAATATTGCTGAGGAAATACAAACGTATTTAGAGCATTGGAAATCAATTGACATTTCACGTACTGACTTTAGCATCTCACTAAATGTCAATTGCGCCAGAAACAAATCAGGAAACATTTGAATAAGCTTACCTGTTGAATGGCACATTCGGGAAGCAAATAAATGTGTTGATTGTGAGGATAATAGTGGTACTTCGTCGGTTTCGCCAATACAGAAGTGGAGCCGGCTGGCAAAGGCACCGTCTGAAACGAACGTTTGAATGATTAATATCACTTAGGGATAATTTATTCTAAGAAATAACATCGTTGCTTTTGTCGGTATAGTAAATGATGTTGGAAAAATGTATAGAGTCATCGGAAGCTCGAGCCGTGTTATTAATTACTGACACAATGATGAGAAAGACGTGAGGTCGGCTCCGAACAAGGTCCCATTCATCTCCCCTCTGAGAATGTTCCGAAGTATGTCCTCCTATTGAACTTTATCTCTTTGATGTGCTGCGCTTGACAACTTATGTCTTGTTGCGTGCAATTTGCAATACGTATCAGTGATAACATATTGGTGCAATAAAAGGTCAAATGTTAATTTGGAACGATTTACGTCAAAATGCGTTATGGATAACAATTTTAATTGGCTACATACTATGTAAATGTTTGTAAGCAACCAATAAGATAATCTGATATCGTTGCATATTCATACGGTAAAGTAGAAATAGCGTTCTTAAAATAGCAGATAAATCACCATCACGCAATTACAATTTACGATCACTATCTCCATAGATGTTGAATACAATCGCTGCACGTGTTAATGCCAGCACTGCAGAATGTCGTCGAGGGAGTGAAGCGTAACGGATATAACAACTCTCTAGTCGGTTTACATTGTGCAGCAATTACTGCGTTTACCCGCTGCGATGTTTAATTTTGATAAAAATCTATCTACGTCTTGCCATCGCAGCATCTGCTCTAGTGACCCGTATCTTGACGCCTTGCTCGTTCACAACAAAGACCTCATTGTACGTGCTCCGCTATTTTTTTCCGAACGACTTTTTAACGCTCGCTACGCCTATACGAGGCGAGTAATGAATTTGGAAAGTGATAATCAAATCTAGTTTGTAAAACCCTGTTTAAACACAATTGCCGTAGATAACTTAGTATTTGGGAATAGTTGTTTCCGAGAAACACGACCGTTACCTATGACAATGAGAGTTTTATTCCATTTTTATTTCGCTCGCATCTGCAAATCGCCTCATTGAATTGTCTTTTTTATCATTGCTTGTTCTGATTAACTTTTACTATTAAACTTATAGCTATAGACAACGCGATGCTTATGATTTTCCCCGCAGCGTCCGAGTTATATTTTAATCAACATCCGACGCTTATTAATTTATTACTTCGCATAGCAATTAATTTAGTAAATCGAGCTTAAACTGGAACAGTTGACGGTGGGTTAGTATTTAAAAATTTTACAATTAAAGTGGCTTCGTCGTTGGCTTTTTTCGATTACGGTTCTTGTAGTTTTATTTTGTTCATTGAGACAAAATAAGGGCGAAGAAATAGGAGGACAAGGGAGGCCACCGGACGTCACGTTCCATCGAGTTGAATGATCGATGTCGACTCGGTGATTTAGGTAATCGATTGGACAATTTGATCGACGCCTCGTAACATGATTTGAATGCGTATCGTAACACGGCATGTTTACAATTATGAGTTTTTGTTCTAACTATAGATCGATATAAATCGATTCTCCACGAGACCCGTTACGTAAAGCAAGGTCAACCGGGATGGAGTCAGATCGCACGATATGTTTACCTAAAATGTTAATCTCGAATCGCGATCTTGACATGATTTGAACTTCGTGCAACCTGCAATAGTAAATCGCGATAACAAGGTTCATTGTACTGTATTGTCTGCCTAACTAACTATTTATTAGTACTTTTATGCGGTTGATGGCGTTTGATGATAAGTGATAACTCTTTATAGATTGAAATTGAATTTTTAATTTTACTTATTAAATTAGACAGACGCTGATATTGTATGCAGCTTCAATGATGGTAATATTGAATTGGTATGCGAAATTGTTTTCTAATAGCATTTATTATCCTTTTAACGATATAAACTGATTGTGATTGATTTTGCTGCTCTAAAGTGCTTATTAAATTTTTCCGAACAATTGAATAAAAATTATCACTAAACGCTAAATATTATCTCATGAGGTTGTTCTTTGAGATAAATGAAATGAGTATTTATTATGTATGAGAAACGGTATTAATTATATTAATTACCAGGTATTTTCATAGCCTAGCTTATAAGTATTCTTGATAAAATTAATTATCTGGTTATAATTTACGCTGTAGTTATTTTAACGATCATTTTAGAAACAGAAATAAACCAAAACACCATAGTTATATTCAATGAACCTGAAAAGATCTCGATCGAAGTTAATTATAATCTAACGAGTGAATGCTTATTAAAGTGTGCAATCTTCTTCGATCGGCGTAAATAAACTTCCCACATTTATTGTAATGTTTTAAATAGATAGGTTAGTTATTTTCAAAAAGAAACACCTCAATGGATAATATTATGTACGTATTAAAAATAAACATGTTTTTAAGATTTTTCTTTCGATCAGATTTTTTTGAAAGGTACCTACTAGATACATAATATCTTAGTTTAAATTGGGATAAAAACCTATATTTTATTATTTATGTATTTTGGAGAAGATCATTAAACACCATTGGAATTAAGATCAGGCACTTCAATAATCCAAACAACATGAACCAAAGAATGCTAACAACTAAAAAGCAAACACACCTTCCGAACAACATATTTGATCCATCTATTATTATGTATTAGCATGTTCACTATACGGCATGTCTAACCGGACCTACCTCAAGTTCAAACTTATTTATAGGTACACTATAATCACTTCCGACATGTTGATGTATTTGCATACGATACTGGTCAAGTCATATATCATCCTATGGCATACAGTAGTAATGTGTTTTGTACGCGTTCTCGTCATTGTTATATGTGAAGCTGTTTTTGTATGTTTTATAGTGTGAACCCGTTTTAATGTTAATTGTCTTGACAGTATATGTATCACTGTTATATAATGAAGAATAGGTGTGATGGATATTATATTAGAGCTTTTTAATGGCTTTTCCCACCATACAAACTTGTGTTTTTTATAAATGTCATTATAAAATACCATCGAGTTTTTTGAAAGCATCATCAACAAGTTTAGATATATGATAACATCAATATTAGCTATGTGATATGACGTAAATAATTTATTAACAACTAATTATATGAGACGAATTATAATCGTCGATGTTTTAATAGCAGGCTGTATAATACTTTTAAACAAGTTTATTACTTAATAAAATGATACGGGTGTTTTATGCTTGCATCACCGTTAAATATTTAATAAAAAGTTGTAACGTTATGTCATCAGAAAAATCTAAGATTTATTATTTAACCAAGCAATTATAAGTATTTATTCCGTATCATTAATTGTTGTTGAGGTTAATAGGCAAGGACAGAGTGGCTCGAGGACCAATTTCATACTTATTTTTAGGGTTCCGTAGCCAAAATGGCAAAAACGGAACCCTTATAGTTTCGTCATGTCCGTCTGTCCGTCTGTCCGTCTGTCCGTCTGTCACAGCCGATTTACTCGGAAACTATAAGTACTACAGTGATGAAATTTGATGGGAATATGTGTTGTATGAACCGCTACAAAAATATGACACTAAATAGTAAAAAAAAGAATTGGGGGTGGGGCCCCCCATACATGTAACTGAGGGATGAAATTTTTTTTTTCGATGTACATACCCGTGTGGGGTATCAATGGAAAGGTCTTTTAAAATGATATAAAGTTTTCTAAAAAACATTTTTCTTAAAGTGAACGGTTTTTGAGATATCAGCTCTCAAAGTCGTAAAAAGTATGTCCCCCCCCCTCTATTTTTATAACTACGGGGTATAAAATTCTAAAAAAAATAGAGGTGATGCATGCTAATTAACTCTTTCAACGATTTTTGGTTTGATCAAAGTATCTCTTATAGTTTTTGAGATAGGTTGATTTAACTGTAATTTATTATATTTGCTGCTACGGAACCCTTTGTGCGCGAGCCCGACTCGCACTTGGCCGGTTTTATTTATTATGGTATGCAGCTGTAATATACAGGGGTACGAATTTTATAAAATGTATGTTTTTCATAATTTGGATATAATTAAATATAAAATAGCTATTGTTATAAACGCTATAAAGAGAGCAAGCTTTCTATATATTTTTTTCATCAAATTTGGTTTCTTACTCAAATCGCTTACCATCAGGCGAATTGGCGGTCAAATGCCTGAACAGGGTGAAATAAAAAAAGCTTATATCTCATTTAACACAAACGAATGCGTAGTCTTTAACAGCGTATGCTCAACAAATATTACTAATCGATTCTTAAATTGCGAATATATATAATGAATCTCTGAAGCCAGCTGACACTAATAAAACACAGCATATACACAAGCGTTTGGTTGCGCACACGCAAGTTCAGGTTTGCGATAACCGGATGATTGCTTCCGACATTTGTGCAGTAATTACATCGCATGCTATGCAGGTATGCAGTTATGCTAGTTTGATGGGAAATAGAAGTATTGTGATTTGTGAACATAATTGTATGGTGGTTGTTTTTAGTTGGGCTGGTGTTATAATAGTTATAAGCTGCGTGACGGCATCTATCTGCATCTATTGATTTTTTGCATGTCATTCACCTTATCTTCTTTATTATGTTTCGATCTTAATATCTTATATATCTGTATAAGAAGGAATATTAAAATTAACATATGCCTTCTTAAAGAGATATTTTAAATGTATTACAAATATTTACGTTTTAGTATTTTGTATATTTGTATTTTACCTCAAAGCACATAAACAATACTACAATAATCTCGAACAGAATACACGTGGCGAAATATTAGATTTATGCATCAAAAACCAGTTGTTTAGGCGACGGTACAAGTTCCTTGTACGGAAGGCACCGTGTATACTCCTTTTGCGTAATAACCGGTGATACGTGATAGCCCTCTTCCTGGTATTAAGTTGTGAATATTTTAGCATCATCAGAAATTCCTTCGAAACGAAAAATGTGTGCGAGAATTCTCTTATTCACTGACGGTAATTATGCCATCGCGCTGTTGACATTTTTCATTATTTTTATTATTAAATAGCTTCATAAATTCGTGAGATGGTGTAAATCCATATTGACGGAAAAAGTACTAAAGTAAGACAATAATATTTATCGTTCAATATAATCGCTCTATTTAATAAAATTAATTATCAATTATTACATAGGTACACTATAATTGTCTCCAACAAACTCACGTAGGTACTATAACCTCGTAGCTATATATATAACAAATTTTACGCGATGAAAGTATTACAAATAGTCCGGAACAAGATCCTGCACTATTGAATTACAGAACCGCTATAGAGAAACCTGTTGAACTCTATACTGGACGAGGAAATACACAACTACGGTTTTACTGATGCCTCTGATAATAATTGCTCTGTGTTCTTTCCCCTAATTAGTAGCATTCAAAGGATTAGGGACTTAACAATGCTATCTGTTAATTGTTTTAATTCTATTCTAGTTTCAGTGAGACTAAGAAACGAAACTTGCTTACTTTGGTTTGACTATTCGGACTAATACTTTTGTTAATGCTTCAATGCTCTCTTATTCTACGACACTACTTCTGATTCGTTTTTATATTTAGAATAAAGTTGCGAATACAATGCAATTGAAATGAATTATTTTCATTCGATCCTCATAGAGTATGTGCCATATTGATTTTAAATCATATTGATGTACTCGTAAATTAAATTAATTTAAATGTCTTAAACCGTAATAAAAGTAGTTGCTTGAGAAAATGTAGTTTAAGACAAGTTGGAATTACATTGCACTATGTTAACTACATAAGCAGAAAATATCTAGATAGCAACATGTATCTAGCATATCTGATATCACCAAATAGGAAAATGAAACATTAACATAACCCAATTCCTACCGTAATTAAAACAGATAGCTCTACCGTAAATGATTTAAACGAGACGCCGAAGTTAGTCAAGATTGTGACTACCGTTGCATTGCGCCAATTAATTATTAACTGATAGAACTTGTGGGAATCCTAATGAAGTCAGGAAATTGCGACTAATGTTCGAATGCCAAGCGTTTACAAGTGACAGTGATTGTAATGAGTGTGTGCATGTGTGTGTGATGCGTGCTTTTGCACATCTTAAGATATCTTCCAAAGTATTTTCGAAGTTGGGTCAAATTAATGATAATCTGTGTAAGTATTTCAATTTGAAACGCACTGCATTGTGGCCTATAATATTCGAGAGAATTTAATAAAAGGTGGTACAAGGAAATTGCAAGCATTGTAGGAAGATGTAATGAGCAACTTGGCGGATAAATAATGTGCTTTAAAATTTTCAATAAAACAATAATTCTGGTACAATTAAATGTTTGGTATTTTATAACAAAGTTTAAAGCAGCATCCAACACATGTAACAAGATGATAAGTGATGCAAACACTCGATTGTTACATCACGCTAAGTGCATCAACTCTGAATAATACGTAATCTGAGTTAGGAAGTTCGCTTGCTACTAAAAAGCAATACACATTCACTTTGCATTCACATAGCTCCGATACCTAGTAATTGTGTCCGGTAATAGAAGCAGTCCTCTTAAGGCTTTGATATCTATCTGGTCACGACTTGTAGCCTCTGACCGGCAGGGTTCCTAATAATGCCGTTTCACATACAAAGGGAACGGTTATTGTGATGTGACTTGCTCGTTAAATACCTTATATGCGTGTTTGGTTAACGGTGAAATGTTCAAAACCCATGCTCATTTACCGGCAATGCCTGAATGTAATGAGCTTTCATACGTTATTTTAGTCCTCAATAAGGAATATAAATTATACATACTAGGTTCACCGAAGTCGTAAATTTAACATTATCCACTGCGTTTAATTTAGGAACATAAAATACTAATGAAAATATGTGTGGTTAACATCTTCAGAGACCATAAATTTTCAACTTCGGATTTTAGCATGTTGCTTTCTACCGTAATATTATCTCACTTACATAAAATAACTAATATAAAGACAATGCATACCTATTTACTACAGGTACTTATTCTTAAGTATAACGCTTTGAATATTTATATTATTTTCTTGAAAGAAAACTTTAATATTTCTATCGTCGAAGTTTAAGTTTTTATTGAAACAGTTTAATTATATTGTGATTTAAATAAATTACTTCTTATACTTTTATTTTATTCAATTACGTTTATTGTGTTCAGGAATATTGTTATATCGATTAAGCCAGGGAAAAGTTCGTTTGTCGTGTTTGTTTGTGAAATCTAGATATTGATCTTATATATTACTAACAGTGCTGCCTTTGATTGGATTGTTATTTGTTACGGAGACCAATTCAATATAAGAAATTTATATCTTTTTGTTCTTACTGATTTTGTATCAAAATATTAAATACAATAGATTTATAAATTAATCGAACAGAAAAATAAGAAATCAATTGAACATTAAGATATACAGGTATACACATTATACATTTTATTTATACTTACAAGTATTTTATATTAAACATAGATTATTATTAAATTTTAAATTTTTTGTATCAAAATTATTATATTTTGTTCATCTTTTATTATCTGTTCATGTTTCCATTTCATTATTATTAAGATTTAAACCCCACAATAGAATCTAATGGTTCATAAATGATGCTCGCATTAATCTCGTCTATAAATCAGTTACCTTTAACTTATTAGCTTACAACGTTATTGCCTCTCCTTTATTTAGAGATCAATTTATGATCCGTGTACATTAATTACTTATTATTATTTACTGCATCGAATAGAATATTGTAGAATAAAATTACACCCATGCCTTGTAATTATTAATATCTAATCTGCTGTAAAAACAAAACCAAAGTTTATTTTTTTATTTAATTAAGGTCAGCCAATCGATTTGTTGTAAAAGTTGGGAAAGGGATTACAGTAAAAGTTCAGATAATTAATAAATTTACTAGTAGATGTAAATTCACTGGATTAAAATTTTGTACAGAACAATAGCGATACAAAATATCAAGATCGATGTTAACCCTTGAACATCCGCGTCCATAAAATATGTTTGAATTTGCAAACAAATGTTCTTATATCAGGCCGTGCCTATAATTCAATGCGTAGGTGAATAGATAGGACCAAAACTACATACTGCGACCAAAGAGCGTCCCACGCGTGGACGACATTACATCTCCCTCAATAAATGGACTCTAATAAGATAGATTATACCCGATATACTAAATCTATGAACGCCATAAGGTTTAGCCATAAATTATAATCCGATAATGCCGTACTAAAGCTAAGATATTCTATTGTTTACTAATCGGCTTTGCAAAAAGGTGCAGTCGTGTGCAGTGTAAGGAATACAAACTTACTGGAAGCAATGTTACAAAACGTATAAAATTATACAAAAACTTCTTCCACTTGAGATGGTATTTGTCCTCCTAGAATGTAGTCATGTAATATGGATTTCTTGTAAACGTTTTAATTTTAGATCGAGCGAAAGGTAAAACTATAGGAAGATAAATAATAAATAACCATTTTATGGTCGATTGTTTGAATTCGTTTCACGCTTTTATAAAGTCTTTCTTTCAAAAATGTTTGTTTTTGTATGTCCTGTTTAAGAATAAAGTCCAACATAGATCTTTGAAGTCATGTGCGGCATGTGCGCTGTTATATTAAATTAATAACTGCCAAACAATTAGTATTTTATAGCCAATCTGCTCTGCAAAACGTAATATGCAGATGATGTGCTATTGTTAAATCCAATACATCAAGATTGAAAGTCAGTGAAATTCGATTCAATTGTATATATTAAAACAAAACAATGAGGGGCAGTGAAACTGAGCAGAGATCAACTATGCAGTATCCATATAGCAATACTAGCATTCTGCTCGCGCTTCGCCTGTGTAGTCTAAAGCAATTCCAATGGGAATGAAATTTTTCACCACAGTAAAAAGCAGCCTCAAAAGATCGCTCGGGTGCGGCACTTGCGACGTGAAAGAAAGACAAACAAACCTAAGAACAAAATTTCGCATTAAAAAATACAAACAAATTTTTATTTGTCCCTCAAATTATAACATTAAGTAAGAATGTGTATCTGGTTTGTTCTAACTTCTCCGATATCTTGGATCATCCGGGTATGCGAGCGCGTGTGGTATGGCGGGTTCGATAAGGCAGAACTGATCCTATGTCACGCTCAGATTCGCCGCACCTTCAGATTGTGCTCGGATTCCCCTATGTTATGAATACGATCAATTGCCTTCCTGGAATACCTCTCTAGTCTCTCTAGCGATACGATAGACAATTATAAATCCTCGAGTTCCAAGTGTAATGGAATTCAATGCTTTTGTTGTAATTTCTATACAAATCTATCATTGAAAATGAATTCTCTGGTGTGAAAAGATCATGTATTTTCACATAAATCATTACTCAAAGGTTATGGTTAGGATATTTTATTGCTTAGCTTTGTAGAGAATATATCGTTAAGGCTTCAGCGAGTTTATCTAAAATCAAAGGTTTATCATTTCTATTTTAAACATATTTACCGAAGCAGCTCATAGTCCTATTGTTAAGAATGTATGGTTTATATTTATAGCTATGTCTTTGGCGCATCATTAAATTATTTTTGTAAATGAACGTAATGCAAACTGTATTTGTATTGTTAATGTTGGATTAAACAATTTTTGTTCTCATTTTAGTAAATTAGGAGCGTCGAGGTATTTATTGTATAAAAAATAATGCCTACAAAATACCGCGTTGTATTTTTTTGCGTCGGCTTCAATCGATGCCGTATTTGCTGTAGGTCGAATAGGGTAGATATAAAACGGTCCCGTTTTAACAAGTCTTACCGTAATCGGTGTCGTTATGCTCGTCTCGGTACTTAGATAGCCTCAATTAGGCGTTTTTCGATATTTACTTTGATGCCAATAATTAAAAGCTGGGAAAAAGTTCACAAGAACGCAACTTTTTTATGTACTTAGTTTAAAAGTAAGTAGGCATGTTTTTGCTTTTACATTTTTTGGGGCTCCTTTACTTGATAAACATCTTCATCGTCTTTTAGCTTTAAATATTATGCATTTATACTATGAAGATCTTGTGATAAACGACTTGAGCGAAATAAGTTTATCTAAGAATGCAATAACAACCTATATAACTCCGAGCGAACGAACCCAACATATTTCACTATGACAATCGTTGTGAGAATAATATCGATAGAAATCGTCACGTTCCACGTATATTTCGAGAATATATCTTTAATCAGTCCCATACCGTGCCTAAGCTTTAAATAGATTTCTAGGCAAAATAGTCATTGGAATTTACATTTACTTTCCTCTCATCGCAGTCGCTCCCATAAATTGTCTGAACGAACATTTCGCGATAGTAAGCATTGTTTTTACATTGCCATCGGATCTTAGTATGGAATTTCTCTCATTCAACTTCTATAATGGTGCGCGCATCTTGGCAACAGTCGTGTATTGTTAGAAAGTATTTTCAAGGTACTTTATTTCCTTTGAATTTCACTTGATGTAATTCTGCATATATTAATAGGATATGTTGCGAAACGAACATTTTGTTCAAACGTTGCTGTGATGCAAGTTATTTATTGCTATTGTTAGTCGTAGTACTGTTTAAAATTGTTTGTTTTGGCCAGTACAAATTATAAAGTTACATATGCCTCTCTTTTGTATATATCTCCAATAAATAATTAATGTATCAAGGATGTATTAGTTGGAAGTGCGAGCACTAAACATAGGCGCAAGAAACTTTAATGAAGGAAGTCCCGCTGATTATAAATCCAGATACATACAAAACATAACGGTTTAGCGGCTCGGTATCCTTGCCTTTCACGGTGTAACTCAACGTCAACGTGTCATTAATTGCAATAACCGTTCGTATCTCGGCTATTACCGCACTTCCTTCGATCTGCGTATCTCGAACTGGTCAGTATGGCACGTGTAAGGCTCTAATGGGAGATCGTGCGTAGCGAACCCTATCTAATGTGGACTGGAGTTGGCCCATAAAGTGTTGTCGATAACTCGCGATCACGTAATTGAAGGCTGGATAAGTCGAGGTTTCACACGTGCTGTTCACTGATAGTTTGCTGTTAATTTATACTTTGGTTGTCTTCTTGATAAAGAAGACCCATTTCTTACTTTTGCAATTGTAAGCTGGTTATACGCGTATGTTGGTACTTTTAGAATATATTTTTAGCACTGTTTTTAAAACCTTAATACAATGGAATGAATGTCATAAATAATTCTTCATAGAAATGGCATCCTAAGCTTACACAATATATCTTACTTGGAAATATTGCGTAAAGCATAAATACAAGGACGTTCGTTTCTTCACGGTTAACGTAGGTTCCATAAAACCAGACATTCTATTAAATATTATTTATAGTTGCGGACTCCACAATCAATCATATTCATGTTTTGCCAGCGTCCAATAGGATTTTATACGGCATAGCTGCATTTAGTGATGTTATCACTTGGCATTAAAGATATTCTAAATGATGGGCCACACCTCAGCCTCGCACACTTTAAATTTATAAATAGCTGAGAAGGCCATTAGCTTGTTCAATATACGATAAAGGGATAACGTAAGTGATAACACGAAACATGCTTTCAAAATCTATACTAATATTATAAAGCTGAAGAGTTTGTTTGTTTGTTTGTTTGTTTGAACGCGCTAATCTCGGGAACTACTGGTCCGATTTAAAAAATTCTTTCGGTGTTAGATAGCCCATTTATCGAGGAAGGTTATAGGCTATATATCATCGCGCTACGACCAACAGGGGTGGAGCCACGGGGGTGAAACCGCGCGGAGCAGCTAGTAAGACATATAGCTGTTAGAATGTCCAACTTCCTCACTAACTAGTAATAAGAACATTTTTTCATTAAATTATTAAATACTTTAGATGCGTGAAAAGACATAATAACATTATGCTATACACTGTTTTTCTTGGACGTATACAAGATAATTTGGCATCGACAAATGAATAACACGCGATTTATTCGTTATTATTTAACGCCACATCTCGAACATTTTACAACGAGCATCGTTACGGAGAATGCTCGCACGTACAAGTATTTATTATATTGCCGGCTTCCATAATATGTAATGATTGGACGAGATTACTATCTAACAATTCCAGTATGAATCCTGCGATATGTGGGTGGCGGTGTATTGTAGGGCAAGTCAAGGCAAGTCCCGAGATTCTAAGGATAGGCGAGTGTCTCGACGTCTGTCTCAGGTTACATGCTCGTGTGCGTCTCGAAACATCGTGATTTCTGGATAACTGTTCCATCTGATTACTTAGAAGTGCCCCAACAATGAATTGGGTTTGAAATGTAAAGGCGGAGAGCTTTACGATTGTGCGGTTTCGAAGAATTGATGTAATTGTCGTTAATTCTGTTAAAATGTTGGGTTTAATACGAGGATAAAATGTCTCAGATTGTAGATAAGAAAAATGTTTTTTAACATTAAGGCCGGTTTCGCTATCTGTCAGTTAAAATGACAAATATGTGTAGAAATATATACAGTTAAATAGCGTCAACAGGCTATTGGAGACACTCAGCAGGTACAAGCCTATCAGCAAGCGGTAAAACCGGCGTTAAGGCATTAACTGTCATCAATAAAACACTTAATGAAATAAAAGTCCTGAATTATTAGATTTATGATAGGCATTCTAGGTCTATTAATCATTACTACTATAATTTATTATGACAAATCCATATACATAAAATTGCATCATCCCACATAAACTGTTTCATTGAATTACCAATACAGAAGTCCGTTAGACTAAGACCAAGCTTAGCTCCGGAAGCATTTATTATCTCAAATTTAATGATTTCTCTGTATGTAATATTTCTTCGATAACTTTACTATTGTATAACGATTGCAATAGTACCTGTTTCGTCTTTAATAGGTGGTTAAACCATTTTCATTGGACATTTAGTGCAAACGCCCTTATTAATTGATGGTAGGATAGCGAACAACCGTTTCTTGATAATATATTGCTATAATAAAATACTTTGCGAGTATCATAGCTCCCGGTGGATCGATTGGCATTGCAAGAAATTATTCTTTTACGAACTTTTTTATTTATCTAACGGATTCACATTATTTACAAAGATATATTTTACCTCACTTCTCTTATCTCCTTATGTATTTTTATAATTGATACATTTAACTAACTTGTGGCATTCTTACCGTCTCCTTATTCTAAAATGAAATGATTTCGTTATCATGTCGCATTTAAATACCAACAAATGCGCATAAACAATTTGTTCTGATAAATGTACTTCTAACCCAAAATGTGAGTCATTTGCAATTCCCTATCACGACTGTGTAATTTAACTAATTACGCTGTAATTCACGCCTCCAAAACAAACAGAATGCACACGTAACCATAAACATAGCAGCGTTGATTTATTTAGTTGTTAACATCGACCAAGACCGCAACTTTTCCCTCGCAATTTCTAATTCCTGGCTCATCTCGTGCTTAAAGTTAGCAAAGTCTATGAAATTATGGCTCTCAATGATTACCGTGGCTAATGTCTGTTGAAATAATACTACCACGGCTTCCGCATCGGCTCAAATACGAAATATTTTTAAGACAATTGATAGTTTCGTGCTTGCCTCCTTGTGATTAACGAGTACAGTACCTTCTCTGTCTCAGTCATTTGTGCCTATAACTATTTTCTCGGCAGCCTTCCGTAGAGCTGTCTAAATTGATTTATTAGTAGGCGGTTACTTATAAAATTGTTGTTGTTACGAGCTTACTCGCCAGGATAATGTTAATCTAACGTTGTATCATACTTGCAGCATAGACTGGTAATTTACACTTATTCGTTTTTTGCGTTAGCATTTAGATATAAATCAAATTAAATATAGATAACGTGTTTCAAAGCTGCTGATAAAAACAAGCAGACAATAAATGGATGTCGTTTAATGATAATTCTATAATTGTACGGCCATCTGCGGAGTAAAGACTAATTGCCTCGACAATGTATTAGAGTTTTGCGCGGCGTGTGTGGCGTCTTAACTAAACCGTAACGTGTTAAATTTATTTTATTAGCGTGTGATTAAATGAATTAAAAAGGCCTTATCTTATTACTATGATTATAATCCTATGCTATGGTATGAACACCGTACAATTATATGTGGTTACGATGGTAGGCGTCGCGTCCTTCCACGCCCTTAGTGAACGCACAAACTATACGCATCCCATCCTCGACGCATATTCTAATACTTAAAATCAAGATTCAGTAGATGTGTTTATGCAGAGACTTTCCAGCTGTAATTCACACTGTAATCTCGTATCTACTGGCGTCTTCGTTATTAAATTAAGCCGTACTTGTTGATTGTATCGGGAAGAGACTTTATAAAGACAGCCTTATCGGTAACGAGGTCCCAGTGAGCGCGGAAATACGCCATTTTGTTTCTTTTCCATTGCGAACGTTTTAATTTAATTATTTCTTCTGGACCGAATGTTTATAGAATTAGACTCGGCTTTCGTACGAGAACAAAAGCCCAATTAGTTTCTAATAGATGAGGAAATTGGCGCTAAAATGCATTCTGTGTATACGGAGATATTTTAGCTCCTATCTCGATCTTGTTCCTTGATTCCAATTAAAGATGGTCAACTGCGCTGTTGTTGATTATTATGGATGTTAATGAGCAATTTAAATATAATAGTTTTTTAGTTTTGCAGTTTTAATAATTTACTTTTAAATCCTGACAACCGTTAAACTCCATCTATCGATTTTATATTACTTGGAACGAATATGTGTATCATTTTTTTCTAAAATAATATTGTACATAAAGAGGTACAATAGTATAATAACGGTGCACTGACATTGCGAGGGTGCCTTAGGAGGCAATGTAGGCGCACGATTTGGAGACGTTTGCCTCAAAAGGCAAGACGTATCTCCTTCTTAAGCGCTTTCCGCAAGTAGGCACGTGAGGAAGTTTCGCAATCGCAATGTAAATATATACAGTTTTTTATTACTATTGACACTACAAGCTGGCGTAAATAGAGTACCTACTTAACGAATCTGACGAAAATACGAAACACAATAGCATTCCAACAAGAAAAGCTCAAGACTTTTTGTTTACCATCATAACCATAATTTAAGGTAAACAACGATCGTTGATTTGGTTTTATTGCATGCACAACACTTTCATCGTTTCGATTAGCTGGCTACAATGGTGTTTCAATTGTGTAAATAACGTTTTTACAAAAGTTAATTGCTATTAAAAGGGAATGTTTACTTTCTAAGTATCTTTGTATCCCTTATAATGGAGACTGCGGCACGTAGCTCGTACGTGTTTACGTTGGTGTACTCTATCAGGCGCTCGGCAGTTTCGGCTGACCCACTTGTATACCGCGGCCGTGACGCGGCGGAATTCGTTCTAGATTTAAAAGCATTTTTTGGTTCTAGACTTGAATACACAAACGTGAATTATTGAACGAATACAGAGCTTTGTGACTCACGATTTGGTTGATTCAACTACTGCTTTGATGTGGGATTTTATTTGTTTTTATGTAGGTATGTCATGTTGTGCAAATAGAGTGTTTGTAATGGACTAGTGAAATTTTGGTGCCAAAAAAACAAATTGAATTTGTTGATTTTATGATTCAACCACAACGGAACTTATACTAACATAAAAACAATAGACAAACACCAAAAGAAATGCAGTAATCATTGAATCAAAAACCGAAACTACAAAGGAAAGTTGGCGGAGAAAGGGCAGTTTAAAAATTACTGAATTGATACAATAAGTTGAAAAACGTGGTCGATCGTAACAGCCCGCACAATTTTCTATGATTTCGAATTTAAATTATGGGCTTTGAAAATTATACACTATATTTCTAAAAACATAGTATACGTATTATTTATAATTAGGTATATTGCGTTGTTTTAATAGTGGCATTATTTTTTGTGATGAGTATTTGACAGTAGTGTTAAATTTGAAAGTTTCTTTTAACATTGTAAAGGATGTACCTACCTAATTGTATTTACAAAGTATACAGTATTATACAAAAATTAGATGGAACGAATAAACAACGTAAATCTTTATTTACATTTGCAAATTTAATTATACATTGATTTTAATTCAGAAATTAATAATTAATTATTATTTAAAGTCCAGGAGTCCGCACGTTAATCCTCAAAACTTTGAATGGCAGTTGTCATCAATAATAATTTATGACAAATTGCTTTATAATGGAGCTTAATTGATGACTGCTTAAAAAAGTTTCCCTTTTGAGTTATATGCTAATGTGTTTAATTTACCGTTTGTGGTTTTTGCGTAGTTTTTAAAGAAATTATGTGAGTGTGGGAAATTTTGCATCTAGTATTTAAAATATGTATCGACGACATTATGAAACTATATAGAAAATATTGTTAAGGTTTAATTTGTAATTAATTAATTAGTTATCTATTTAAAATATAATATTAGGTACTTCTTTATTATTCTGCGCGTCTTTCTACACTTAAGAATCAATTTTTTCTTTTTAAACATGTAGTTCGTCCCCAACCACTATTATTATCTTTAAGTCGACCTATTAGAATGAAATCAAGATCATTTAATTTTACCACACTTGTTGTAGAAAGCAGTTTAATCATCACCTTACCAAGCCTAAACATGAATCGTTTGAAAAATAATATTCACTTTTGCGTTTTTGCTTTTCAATTTGCATGTAGAAGACAATAATTCTCTATGATTAAAGACATCACGCTAACTATAGCGTAATTGTTCCTGCCTCTGTATAAGCACTCTCAATTCTTGCAGCTTTTTTTGCAAACTCAGAAATGATTTTCAAACTCATACTCAAACTCAAACATTTATTTATTCAATTAGACTTCTTTTAGAAGCACTTTCGAATTGTCATTACATATTTTTAACAATTACCACCAATTGGGAAAGCAGTATCTATGGATTTGTATGAATAAATGCTTTAAAAGGAGAAATTAGTGTCTATTTCTTATTTCCTTCTGCAGGACATATCAAACATAAGCTTTTTCCATTAAATTTTAAAAGTTCATCGTATTAATTTACTTTTTGTTAGGATAGTTATGTTGTGTAGAAACATCTAAACCTATACATTACAGCAGGTTATTATTAAAATGAGTTGAGCGTATTAGAAATGGGCGGAACAAACATAATATTTAATCCATCGACGAAACATTAGTAGGCGTAGTAGAGTAGCTAGTTAAATGTAATATTTTGATCTTCAGTCTTCACTATTATTACAATTTAAAGATGATTATTTATTCATTAATATTTCAAGAATATTTTAAACTGTTATGTGTCAAAACTATAGTAGAGAACAAACAAATACGTCCAATAAATTAGTGAGGCGTAGTTTTATTTAATTGTTTCATTCATTGTTATATAATTTGCTTTATTACGAATCACGATCGACAATCTATTTCTAGGACAATCGTGATCCAGAAAAAATAATGAATTGAGTAAACTGTATAACATTGAATCTGTAATATTAGTCGAAGTATACTTCTACGAATTAAAAAATGTCGTGATTAAGTTCCAATCAAATGCTTTATTATTTAATCAACAGATATTTAGTGTCGATCTAAATTAAATAGATAAAGATATTTTATAGGATTCTCGCGATGTAACTACAGTTATTCGCGAATAGCGACATTATAAATCTACAGGCTTCAAGCGATAAACACTTGCACTAAAGTCTCCATCATTTACCGTTTGATTTCGTGCTCAAACACTATAAAGTTATTATTGAATGCTCATTGTAACTAAGTATTTATTATAGGGACTTGTGGGAAGCTAGACCTAGTACAATGAACTTGGTTTTTATATGGCAACGCTGTGCGACGACTTTTTCTTAGCCAATTTACATGAGAGGTAATTTCGTTTTGCTCAATTTGCAATCGGTTAATAACATAATATGAATATTATGGTCTTTGCGTAGTAATTTTCTGTGTGTACTGCATGGTTATATGTGGTTATATATAGATATTCTATGAAATTGTCCGTTTTTGTACATGAAGTAGTGCGGAATCGCCAATTTTATGATGCATGTTTATTTATGATACATACTAACGCCCGTAGCACACCTCCGCTGCGATACCATGACCGCGGAACCGCTAGATGAATTCCGCTGTGATCAAGTGTAGTTTGATTAGTGGAACCGGCATCGGCGAAACCTCATGGGAGTCAGTCAAGAATGTGGTCAAGAAGCAACGATCGAAGCGAAATGACGTCGTTATCGGAGTCAGAGGAAGAAGAAATATTATTGTGGACTTTAACTTTGAAAAGACCTAAAACTCGTAGAATTTGGGTTGGCATGAGATTAATAAAAAAAGACAGAAATTAGGAGAAAACCTACTATGTAAAGAACTCGAGTCCCATGAAGATCGTTTCTATACATATACATATGTATTTTTAGAATGACCCCTCACGCCCGTAGCACACCTCCGCTGCGAAACCATGACCGCGGAACCGCTAGATGAATTCTGCTGTGATCAAGTGTAGTTTGAGTAGCGGAACCGGCATCGGCGAAACCTCATGCGAGTCAGTCCGGAAGCAACGATCAAAGCGAAATGTCGTCGTTATCGGAGTCAGAGGAAGAAGAAATATTATTGTGGACTTTAACTTTGAAAAGACATAAAACTCGTAGAATTTGGGTGCATGAGATTAATAAAAAAAGAAAGAAATCAGGAGAAAACCTACTATGTAATGAACTCGAGTCCCATGAAGATCGTTTCTATAATATACATATGTATTTTTAGAATGACCCCTCAGAGTTTTGATGATTTACATACTCTTTTACAAAAACAATGTAGTTCCGCGTTTTATTTATGCCGGTTTTGACAAACACGCGCGAAAACATTGCGGCACCGCAAACAAATAGCGGCGTGAGCGCGGTAATGTGGCTGGCTTTAGAAGAGATCGGCGAAACCGCGCGAAGAAAGAGATAAAAAATAGTTAGATGTATGTGTTAGAACAGGCAGTTTCGCTACTGTTCCGCTTCTCGTACACGGGACAAGACAGAGCGAAACTACTGCGGTTCCGCTGTTACAGTTCTGCAGCGGAGGTGTGCTACGGGCCTCAGAGTTTTGATGATTTACATACTCTTTTACAATAACAATGTAGTTCCGCGTTTTATTTTTGTCGGTTTTGACAAACACGCGCGAAAACAATGCGGCACCGCAAACAAATAGCGGCGTGAGCGCGGTAATGTGGCTGGCGTTAGAAGAGATCTGCGAAACCGCGCGAAGAAAGTGATAAAAAATAGTTAGATGTATGTGTTAGAACAGGCAGTTTCGCTACTGTTCCGCTTCTCGTACACGGGACAAGACAGAGCGAAACTACTGCGGTTCCGCTGTTACAGTTCTGCAGCGGAGGTGTGCTACGGGCGTAATATTATGTTGCGGTCAAAGCAATAATAGTCGAACGTAGCCCAAGCCCCTTTAAAAATAATTGTTAGCCTAATATTATTTGCAACATTCGTCTAAAATTATACTCTTAACTCTTTTATAACTGTCTTATATTTATAATACATCTATATGAAGATCTTTAAGATACATATTACAATACTTTTCTTTTGTAGTTAAATAACGCGGTTTTCGCGCTTCTGTTATCGTCTTTTTGTAAACTTTCTGCATATTATCGCAATTATCCGCTTGGTATCCAGCGCTTTTTGCTTCGCTGACCCTATTACGAACAATTTTCGCAAAAACAAAAAGATTGTAATAGAAAAGTTATAAGAAATTGTTTGGTAGGTAAGTCAATACTGAAGATTTGTACTATTTCTTATTACTTTTCTTAAATATTGCACGCCTCATAAGCGAAGCGTTGAGGTGGGTACTACTGTCACTTCGCGCAAAACATCTGATTTTTCAAACTTAAAATGTCTTTATGTATCATACATTGCACTTGTAAGATAATACATACACACACATATTAAGAAAAAACACTATTTTTAACGTTCATGATATTTTTGATGTCATTTTTGTTATTTAAACTAGTTAAAAAACAGTTTAAAAAAGTTCTGTCTTGGACGTCCGTGTGTCTGTATGTGCGGATCCTTTTTCTTGTTAACACGATAGCGACCGAAATACTTTACTAATCGAGTCTTTTTTTTTCTCTTACGCTTGAGTATGCTCAGGAATAGAACCCTTTCATTTTTCAGGGTCTGATTCGATGTGGTTTAATTGTTATTAAATAAACAAAAATAATAATTAATAAATATTTATTAAAAAAGAATTATGAGGCGTGCACTTTTGGATTTTTTATTTTTTATTTTTGGATTTACTCCAAAGAGTGTTTAAAGAGAGATATATAGAGTCGTGCAATATTTAAATGTATACTTTCAAAATGGTACTGAAAGTAGTAGTCGTAAAAGTGTTATATGTATTAAGATCTAAAAAAACAATACGTAAACAAAACTACCCAACCTAAGTCTTCATAATCCATTAAATATTCCACACGCGACACATCCCATTAAAACAATTCATTTAACGCCAAATTAACGACGCAACCACGTGCTATGTTCCGTCATTTTCACCTAATTGACCCTTATATATTTTCCCAAGCTACTTAAACACATTTGCATATATCGTAAAGGTCATCAACGAAGTTGGGACTCGTAGTGAGTAAAGTGAGTTTCTGTCATGTGGGTCGGTGTTGTAGGTTAATGGGACGGTGCATCGTTGCACTTTCATGCATTTGTCTCAGCGGAGATGATTGGTTTGTGTATTCAATAATAAATTATTTTAAGCGGCTAGTGTGTAATATCGGGAATGTTTTATGACGTGAGTATGTATAGCTATGTATATCAATGTTTTGATTGTACATTTACAAACGTCTTACAGGAGTTCTTTTGAAATGTGTTTTTTTAATTAATTTTTAATGTTTTGTACCTGATTTGTTGTTGGTATGAAATCAGTTAGAAGAAAATTTAAACATGTATCTTTAAGTGCATAATTAAATATCCAAATGAAACTTTCTTTAAACAATTAAGAGTCATAAATGTGGCCAAGTTTATATTGTGAACTAATAAAGCATAGCTCATTGCGTGCAACCGTTTCGCAGATCTCTGAAACAGCGCAATAAATTAAAATACGTTATCAAATAAAATACTGATTGTAAATAAATCAACGGGGACGAAACATGAATATAATAATCAAAATGATTGGTGAATTTAATATTTCCTCGCTTTGATGTTCACTTAATTGCGAATTTTACCCTTTGATGATGTCCCGCTAATTGAAGCTAATTGGAATCTTAATAAATTTTCCGTTTGCTGATTAGGCACTGATAATACGCTTGCGTTGGATAAAGGATTTTTATAAGATCTCCATAAGAAAAGGTTTATTGTATTATCTCTAACGTCAGAGTAACAGCGTGTATTGTTTTGTATGAATAATGTTTGGGAAACAGAACGATCTAATTGTATTTAATCAACACTGAAGAGCCTTAATTAAGAACCTTATATAATGATATAAATTAGGTATACAAGTTCTGTAATTGAAATATTTTAAACGATATTAATGAGAAGACTTTATAGGCCTTGAAAGTTGAAGAAGATTATATTTTCTATTTATTTAACCACTTATTAAGAACGATTTATTATTTAATAAATTAACAATACTTTCTGCGACATCTTAGTTCATGATATCTTGTTACACGTTAATTAATTATTACATTTTATGGCACAAATACGGAAGCTGATACACGATTTAAGTAAATTGCTTACCCTTGTTACCGCGATACAATTCGCTATGATCCATTAGATTTATATTTTATCAGAGCATCTCAGCAAATATCTAGTAATTATAACCAACAATCTCGGCTGTGAGAACAAAGATTCTGAACACGATGCCGTTGCGAAGATTTTCCACATCTCGACCATTGAAATTATAGATTACAGATAAGATAATTTGTACTTCACAATTCTCACCTTTCTGTTCACAATTGGAACTCGAATTATTACTACTGTTACACATTATAACCTATAGTCATTTGGTGTTTCAATGGGATTACATTCTAATCAAATTATGATACGTGTGGATTACTTTGAGGTGGTTTTGATGTCGAAATTATATGATTATCTATTGTTAAAATGAATCGAGCTTTGCATTTTACACATATGTAAGTACTTCGATAAATAAATGTTTTTTTTTTTATTTCAAAGAATTATTTGCACTAGAAATTAATATCTACTATTTATAAAATATTCACAAGTCACGTTAGTTGTGTCTCTAAAACACGTAATTTAACGTTTATTAAAATTCTTAATAACTGCAATGAACTATTTATATGCATGCCGTGTTTGCTTTATTAATTATTGACTATTAACGTTTACTTCTTATTTATAATCGCAATTAGCAGTATTCACATGTATGTACGCTTATTACTGTAAAAGGAAAAATTGAAGCACGTAGCACAAATAAGTTGTATTCATGCATTGATTTGTATTATATTTATCCTTTTTTAAGTGAAATTATTTGCAGATGATATAAAAGACATTCTAATTATATACTTAAGTTACATTGTACATATCAGTTGGCTTATAATTATAGCTTTATCGATTGCACGTTTATATAATGTGACGTTTTCTTTCAATCTTATTCTACGACGCTATTATGTCCATTGTATTTAAAGAGTAATTACCCTGTATTCGCGATACCATTGAGATTGGATCGAACTCTTGTCAGCTGTTTAGGTACATTTGCACGTCGATAGATATCGGAGGTATTGTTTTCTCATCATTTACTAACATCTGATTTATTGCTCTCTAATTCGAATTGCGATTACGGTGATAGTCTTACTTTCATCTTTTGCTTTTGTTTGTGGCGCAGTGTCTCTTTCTATTCGTGATGAAAATAATTGCTACTATAGCTAAGTCGACTTATAAACATGAAATTTAGACAAATTCTACTTCATTTATTAATCTATTTTCTACTTCATTTATTCATGAAACGAATGTCATTAATGAATAGATATCTTCGCAATTCTTATTTATATGCAAAGCCTTGCGCTTTATACAACCACCCAACCAGCCACGCCAACCAAGTGTGTACACTTCTATACAATCAGCTTTTATAGTTTACCATAAAGCAAAATAACCTGCAATGAATTACATTACCTTCGCCACAGAAAGTTTTTGAAATGGCGCTCGTATGATTGATGACCCGATACAAGCAAATGATAAACAAAACAAAGCCAAGTAACTCTTTGTATTGGATAAAGAAAAGTATTAAATATAGATTCGTAAATCGGAACAAAGGTAGTCACGGTTCAACAGACGCGGTCAGCAAATGGATAGTGAGGTAACTGGGTCACTACCGCGCGTCTTAGCCGAATTATTATAACCCGGAAAATGTGTATTGGTCTATCGGCTATTGTAATAGAAGGTCTATGTGGCAGTGTTATTGACTTCGGAGGATAAGATTAGGCGGGAGAATGGTAGCGGACGAATAAAAACGCCCTCTACGTTAAAATTTTCATAGCTCTCTGTCAAAAATCTTCCTTTCCTTTCCATATATAAATAGTAGATACGGATTACGGTATTGTGGGTAGTTTTTTTTTCTTATATATTTATATATTGTATTAACAAAATTGTCCTTATATTTTCAATGTTCGGTAGCGCACTTGGGCATGACGGGCCGTTTTGTCGGCTGCTCTGGCGATACGGTCTACATGCTTCGCAATATCCGTCTAACCTTTAGTTTCAACTTCTCATTTTCTAGGGAAAGAAAGGGCTTTCCACGTGCATGTAAACTTATATCTGTTACGTCATTAGATTTCTATGATAGTGGAAGCCAAGCCAAGCGTGGAAGTGTATTAATTGATTTTATAGCTGCATTTGTCAAACATGTCGTGTGTTTAGTCTGCATCAATAAACCTGTGTTTTCATTTAATAACTTCGGTAACTACTGACTATGAAACAAATAAACTAAAAGTAAATAACTACTTCAAACATGCAAATTTACAAAGCTGATTCTATAATCGAGTTCTTATTTAGTTTGCTTTTTGTATTTATTTTTCCGTAGACAATTAATGTGATTCATTTTTTATCACTATCGTTTGATGGTAAAAAACAATTTCAAGCCTATGGGTATTACGTAAAGTTCACGGTTATATTCAAATTGAAGATCCCGTTATCTTCCAATTGTTTTTCAAAGAATTTCGTTTGGGGCCTAAAGCAAATCTAACGCAAATTATTTACAATTGGTTCAGAATAGAGAATTAAATACTAGAATACATTGGCTTTGTAATCGAAGATGCTGATGAGAAAATTGGTACTGATTAGATCATAAAACAAAAGAATAAGAGGGCGCTTTGAATACTCGATAAAATAATTTTACAAATAATATATTTTACTAATGCATAATAATTTTACTTACGCTTGCCACACAAAGACACATAGGTAAAGCACATTTACCTCGAGTGGACAATACCTATATACAATATAGAACTTCATTCCAAAATGAAATCTAAATCAATACACTTATACACTAATGTTCTATGTGTAGATCCGGTTTATTATTTTTTATTACAACCTAAACAATATAATAAAGTCTTCAAACTCAATACTAAAGACCCATAACGAATCACAACTCGACTGCGAGATATTAAGATATCATTCACGAAATTTTCAACTGTCGCACTGTGACAATGGGCAGTTTTAGTGAATTGGTATCTTGTGATTTTTTTATTTTTTCTTTATAATGACGGTACTCGAAACGGTATTACCAGAAGCGATGTAATGGATTTGTGAGTAAAGTAGGATTTTTGTGACACGACACTGACCTAAATGCAAGGTCGCCGCAGTTTGCTTTATTTGTCTGTCACGTTAATATTATTTTTTATCCGTTGAATTAGTAAGTGTATCTGTATAGACTATTGATACAAAATATTTAAGATTATCTGTGCATGTATTATAATACTCATCGATGCATACAATTAGTTAGCAAATATAGCATAAAAAGTTTAAGTATCGCCTTGTGGCTGGATTGGAAATCAGCCAATGTTCAATCGGCACCCAACACAAAAGGTATCAGGCGGTCACGTAAACGTTTAATTAACGTTTAGCATTCGCCGATCACGTCTCAAGTACGTTACAAAGTTGTTGGCTATGAAGAGATCGTAAAGTTCAGTCGGTTCAGTCGGTGCAGTATTGAGTTAACGGCCAATAAACCCGGCGACTGAGTCAAGTGCGAAATGTTGCGGTTGCGTACAAATTTGAAGTGGGCTGAGCTGGCCGTTAGCGTTCGGTGTCAAAGCTGCACCGCAGAATCACCGGTGTGAGCCGTGTCGTGTTTGGTAGACGGAGAGCTAAAGGTCGATGGGAAAGGGAGTTGTTAGCAGGATTAGGGAATGGCAATTTTGGTTTGGCAAATTTTAGGTGAATGTTGTTAATTATAAATTAGGAATGATTAAATTTTGTATTTAAAATGACATCTGCCTATAAATTGATGTAGATGTACATTTCGGACATGATAAATTCTTAAAAAGCAATCCCATATAAGAGCTTACAATTTACACAGTTTATTATAGGCTATGCCCTAAGGTTTTTATAAACTTGAAGCTCTAAGATTGTGAATAAATAGTATACCTCTTAATTGATAAGCTTCAATACACAAGAAAGTAGAAAAGCCAGGAAGCTTTTTTCCTACTGATCAATAATTACGATTCTCCAGACGCAATGATTATTTCATTCGATTTTAAAATGCATCTCAAGATTATTCTTTAACCGCACCGGATCTGTTTACCTCCTAATTGCACATTTTTCTTCACTAACCGGTACAAATTATAGGAAAATTGTATAGCCAAGCTCCCCGTCTAAAATAGCTTTCCGTGTTTCCGACACGGATGGTTGATGTCCTCACCTGCCGCGTCCCGTTACGAGATTATCTTCTAAACCGATTGCATTTACTCTATATTATGTATAAATATAACATATAACTGAACACAAGCTATATTACATAGGGAATGACAATAATGACGATCATTACATGCGCTTTTTGCATGATGCAATAATGACTAGGGACTATTGGCGATTGCCTTTGAAAATCTAACTACTGTTTAACTTTTTACGATCGTTTCTCATTTGGCGCAGATTCATGTACCTAAGTGCCATTAATATCTGACATTTGTAATATTATTTAATGACCATAAATTGTGATAAATGGAGATAGATACTGCAAAATCAGAGATATCAGTGCACCTGATCGTGCGATGTTATATTTTATTATAATTGACTTTTCCATATTAATGAACGACGTTCAGTACGTATTGATTAACGTTATCTGCTAATTATATTGGAAATAATCGCCCAGCATCTTTGATATTAAAAATCGTTTTAACATGGAACAGTATGCTACGCAACCGTAATCGTTTATGTTATTCACAATATTAAATCTTAAGATTTGAAGTATTCTGAAAGTAATGGTTAAAATTTTCAGCACAATACTCAAAACGTAATCGTGGTACTTCGTCTTATCTAAACAAGCGAACAGCGTCGTGTACAATACAAAGGTCAACTTTAAAGTTGATGAGATGTTAACATCTGCATTTTGCACCAGCAGCGTCAAATGCAATGCAAATTGCTATCATATTCCGTGAAACAGACGAAGTTTTCACTCTAGCCGATGTCATTAGGTGCACAATAACAGTTTCCACTGTATTCCAACCATATAAGGTCGAGATGAAACCGCCGGTGATTGGTTTGTAATCTCACGGTGCCGCGTGAACCGCGAGTAACGGATTACTATAACCTTCTGACATAGTTACTGTGATTTCTGTGCCAAATTGATTCCCTACAGACCCTTTGTGGCAATTGACCTGTGGTGTCTAGATATTTACTTTAATTGTAATTGCGTTTCAGTTATATGATGCTTGGTCCTGTTCTTTACGTGCTGGTATAAACGTTAATTGTAAGGAGTTGAGTCATAGCTGAATATAGAAACAGTGCTGAATCTTTTTTTCTTTGTTTTAATTAATGGTACATCAACTAATGTAGACGGTTTGTTTTAAGGGTTAAGGGGTTACTTAAAAGTTAAAAGCCAATTGATTGATGATGTTGGCGAACTTTTTTTGATGCTTTTCTCTTATAGAATAGACAATTTTTGTATATTTTAATTGAGTAAGGTAAAAATTGAAAAATAATGGGAGTTTAAAATTAATCAATTTAACTGCGCAAATGTTATTCTATGCAATTTTTATTACTTTCATTTTATCATTCAATAACTTTATGGACACAAACTAAGATCACACATCTGCAGTTGAATAGAAACATACACCATTATGGTCCATTAATCGTACAAAAGGTACCTCAGAGTTGTTTGTTGCGTGTAAAGCTGATCCCTTTCATTCCCCGAGGTATTTGGCACATATAACTGACACATTCAATTAACACCTATCTTGGCTGTCGCTATAAGAGTTTAGATTGTGCGAAATTCATTTACTAAGTGATGGGCGTTCATTCGTGACGACTGACGGGGTTATTAAGCGGGCCCCGGGCGGTTCCCATGTCCGCCTAGACTTGCATTATTACAATGATTTACATGCCTGGAATATCATCATCATATTGAAGGAAATTATGCGGAAATTGTAATTCTTCAAGCTCATAGTCATGGTTTTGTATTTCGCTTAATTTCCGCGTATACTATACGAATTTGCAATAGATTGATTGCAATCAACTTATTGCTTACGAATTATTAACCAGAACATATTAGAAAAAGCTACTCTTTAAATAACGATGATGAAACCTTACCTTTTCTTTCTTATCTATATTTCTAAACTTCTTCCGTATTTTAAATTAGGTTCACAACTATTTGTGCCATACTAGGCTACATTTTTTATCTTCCAAGGTTCTAGCCTCAGTTGTATCTAAAAAACAATCCGTTATAGTATATAAAGATGACGCTATAATAATGCAAGCACGCTGTTAACATTCTAAGGCAGCGCCTTGCGTATTCTTCCCGTATAAACGCGTTTTTATTCATGCTTTTTACAATAATAGGGAACTTCTACGTGTTAATAACTCGCATTCAACATTCTTTACATTCAAAACAATACAGAAAAGGTAGGCGAATAGAAATAATCTAAAAATTCTAAGTAATAAATTATACAAAAGGAACCGCCAGCAGGAATCGACGAGAAAATAAATCGATTTTCCGAGCTACTCGTAGATATTTTCGATTTCTTTTGTTCGCATTTCGTTTCTTATCACGATTCACTTACAAGTGGAGATGTTCAAGATAAAACAATACCGCGATTTACACTTTATTTAGATTACGCGACTGAAATAAATTATAAATCGCACTCAATACGTACGCAATTGTACATGGAATAATGAGTGTATTCGTATTGAATAGTAATAAAATACATCGAGATTTTGTATGACAAACGAGTTAAGACTCTAATTTTATTTTAGACATTTTCATCTGTTATTTATTACGTGGTGTCATTATTTACGTTTGAGCGCGCGCCATCAAAAGGGAGCTCCGTACAACATCTTCGCTACAGATAAATTGCATCATAGCACAATAATAAAACGGTCATTAATAGACTAACTCGCATGTAATACAAACAATTCTCGCCGGAATGTAGTTTTCTTTACACAAAAAGTGTAACCGATTTCGTTCATTTCACCTGCCTACACTTTTTACCTGGTTTCAATTAAGCCGAGGTTAGTGTCCGCTCATTGCAGCGCTTTTACACGGGCCCTTCGTTGATAAATATTGAAATTCTACGATGCAGCGCTCTATTGTATTTGAAATTGCTAACGGGAGATGCTCTTCTATTTCTTGAAAATAAAATGAAGACTTTATATTCTTGGGTGTTCGTGGGCACACGGGGCATAGCGTGGCTTTAAACTTGTGGATATGTGGTCTGAGATAGCGGTAATGTGCAGTAAATTTATAATTTTGTGCTGGATTTAAGTTAATTAACTGTGTATTTTAAATCGGAAGTTTATTTATAAAAAATGTATTTGTGAATGACATTATTATTATTCCATTTAATTTAATTAAATATTCTTCAATTCAACTTCATCGTGACTCATCCTCGCTGTTAATATCTAGAAAACGCACACTGGATTATCCATAGATGTATTTAAAATAGATACCTAACCACATTTATATACCTACATGTTTATTCATAAAAACGTGAAAAAATTAATTATATATGCTCTCAATATTAATGATGCCTCTTTAATTACGTATCATTTTTATTCAGTAAATACGTAAGATGCGTATAAATATTAATGACTATCAATTATTCACGGATAAGTTCAAACATCAATATCTCTTTGAGTTTAAAATTCATTTTATTTACTATGAACAACATTAACCCAATAAAATGTTATTAATACATGTTGTTAAGTTGCATGACAAATGAATCGTGTATGATGCATTTATATAAAAAAATTGAGAACATTTGAATTTTAGATATTGTAAATGTTTTAACTTCCGATAAGTTCTAAAAAAAATATAGTTCACCCTCAATCGTGACTTATTATTTACTAGAGGTCCGCCCCGGCTTCGCCCGTGGTACATATTTCGCAATAAAAGGTAGCCTATGTCCTTTCTCGGGTATCAAAATATCTCCATACCAAATTTCATGCAAATTGGTTCAGTAGTTTAGGCGTGATTGAGTAACAGACAGACAGACAGAGTTACTTTCGCATTTATAATATTAGTATGGATTGTTCAAATAGTATAGGTACATGCATAGTAATTGTATACTATAACTTTATACAAGTGCATTCTATTAGCATTCTTAGTTCTACGCGTTCAGAACTTAATATTGATTACCTTAGGGTTAAATTAAATTAATAACTGGTTCCATAAAATATAGCACGGCTCTATTTACTATGGTGTGTTTCTGTCGTTTTTCTTAATCTTATATATAAAAATGAATCGCAAAATGTGTTGGTAAGCGCATAACTCGAGAACGGCTGAACCGATTTCGATAATTCTTTTTTTATTATATTCCTTGAAGTACGACGATGGTTTTTATGTAGAGAAAACGTAAACATGTACCACGGGCGAAGCCGGGGCGGACGGCTAGTAAACAATATTTTTAAATATCTTATGCGTAAATCGAATACAATGAATTGTGCACAGTGTGGAGTGGTTGAGGATGTTTATCATGTCTTGATGGAGTGTGTCCGGAACCAAACTGAACGGAAAAGAGCCCTACCAGATGACTATTTAACTAAGGTTGGATTTTGTAATAGCTGTCTAGCATTCCCGATGTCGGACAATGCAAGACAGCTATATAAGCTAGGTAATGTGTATTTAAATCAGAGCTAATTATATGTTTTTGAGGACATACGGAGCGACATAATCGACTTCCGACTAAGCTCCTTAAATAAAGATAAAAAAAAAAAAAAAAAAATATTGATATATAGTGGGGTATAAATTGTAAAATAACAAAGTTAATTTGCACGCTCGTCACGTTCTAAACCCACGACCTAAGGTTATAACGTGCTGTTAGTCAAACCTCGCTTCCACCGGCTTCGGGACAACACAACAGGTTAATAATAAAGGTTATATATCTATCTAAATTCATATATTATTAAGAGGAAAATTTTCTGTATTATTATGGTAGTAATCTTTTCACACACAAACTGGACGGATTTCAATAATTCGTTCACTAGCAGAAAGCTATACATTTTTCCTCACAGAGGCTATATTTAATTTCGTTTTTGATCAGAGTAATAGTTTCTCTTTTTCTAGATTCTGTGTAGGTTGGTGTAGATGGAAGCATATTAATGATTTCTAAATTCCCAAGTATGTAAATTGTCAAACCAAAATATTCATGAAATAAATGCCTTATGAAGATTTTCCATCTATGGACCTTGAAAATAAATTAAAGTTAAAATTAACTTTGTCTGTTATAAGTTAATATTTTTAAATTGTATATTTATATAATGCCTTCATTCCATAAAACTTTCTGTATGATTTCTATTGTGGTTTATTGTACTTGGACATTCAAATCGAAATTACTTCACCCTCGATTGTGGAGCCGCAATGAAACCGCGAACAATTTACATAAAAACTGTTAATGTGACGTGGAAGTACTTAGAAAGTACATTTAATGTATTCATATTAGAGTTACTGGGTAGGGATTGTACGTATTTGCTTATGGGGTCTAAGGTGAGGACTTTGCAGATGCTATGTCAGAGCGTGACTTAGCGTTATAATATAATGAATCGTGACAGACTATGTTTCCTTTTATTCCCGCTAATATTATTGTGAAAGTTTGAATTGTTGGCTGTTTTATATTTTGATACATGTGCTGAATTATGCAAGTGTGGACTAAATTTCGGGACTTAGCACATGGTTTATTCCGTAGATAACACATATATGTATGTTTATCCTGGTTCGACCTTTGCGAAGAAAGTTCTAGTTGGCATGTAAATATTGATATGCTGTAAAGATTACATGGTTGTGTTATTACATAGTTAAAATATGTTAAGTATAGTAGTATTATTTTATATCACTGATACTCATTAATTAAGAATAGAAGTCTAATATAGTTAAGGTTAATAGCACGTGATATTCGATTGAATTATGCACGATCGATATTCCTATCCATAGCCGAGTTTTGAAGCAATTATTCGCGACGAAGTTTTTGAAACAGGATCGCAATAAATCGCGTGGAATTGAGCGTACATGTAAACTCGGTGGATAAATTTCAGTAACATCAATAACCCGGAGCATCATAAGCCACAAAAACAACGGTTAGAATTAGATGCGCTCGGTGAAATCTCGTTAAACGAACGCAAAATTATTCCCAATTATGCATAGAAAATTGATGAGAGTACGACAAATAATATCCTCCCATAATGATATTGTACATGTATTTGTTGAATACAAAAGGCGAGAAAGTGTATTGTGTGAGACTCATCAAATTGTAATATCAAGCTACTAGCATAATATGTTTTACAAGTGCTAACTCATTTGGACAAATGAAGACCATATCTCGTCTGTATTTTTGTAAGCGACGGATCGGTTCAGCTTCAAAGGTTATCAGAATGATTGCTCGCTTTCACTCATTATTATTGGATATTAATATGGTTATGAAATGTGTTTTTGATATAATAATTTGTCTTAAGTGGACGGAGATAATGCTTGATATTTGTATAAAAGAACTAAATTATACTTATACTGCTACGTGTTCATTGCGCACTATAGGAGAAACTTATCTATTATTTTCGCAAATTAGATGTTTTTAAATGCAAGCTATACTACACTATTTTTCTACTGTACTGTACATAGATAATAGGTGTGGTAAATTTTATTGTTAAACAGCTGTGTTAATTTATTTTTTCTCTAACTATGCTCATAAAACAAAGATCATTTACATAATTTCACTTTTGCGGTAATAAACTGTGAGAATATCTAAAAATACGATTTTTTAATTGTCTTACTAATATTATAAGTGAATCGTTTCAATTGTTTTAATAACATAGCAAAATAAAGTAAACGATAGTTGCTTCTATCATACAAGTGGCAAGATTCAAGATATATTTTATAGACCTGTCTCAAGGAATATGTAACATGGATCATAGATTTTAGATACAATCTTATTCATTTCTTCCTGCATACCTTATACGGTATACCTTACTAATTACAACCATTCTGCAATTTAATAGTCATTTGAATAGAAAATAAAATAAATAAAATTAGCTAGCTAAGTAATACGGTTTTATTGCTCATAATAATAGTTTAAGATCTCATTGCCTTTGTCTGTTTAATTGTTTATTCTCGTTTCATTAAATAAATGGTTTCTGTGATTATGGCAAATTACAACCTATAAATAGGTAACTTTATGAGTACTGTGAGTGAATTTAAACCATTAATATGAAAAGATAATAAAGATGAACATAGGAATTAAACTTTCATTAGAGCATATTTTATTAATTATTACCTTTTAAAAATGTTAGTTTCTTTTAGTTAAGTGTTAAAAAATATACAATTGCTTAGGTATATTTTTTAATCATTAAAAATTCATAAATCAATCTTCCTTCACAAAATGCTCATTCATATAGCTACATTTTCAATGTTTGCACTTGGGATAGTTAGGAGTGTGTTGTTCGCTTCATTGAATACAATGTGGAAACAAATGTTACGTTCAGTGTGGCTTGTCAGCACTCGAGATACAATGCAAATATCCACATTCTCATTACACATTTCTTGTTAGCATAGAATAAACAATAAGTTCTCATCGAAGATGTAATTGTGTTTCCTTTCCGGATAGATAAACAAACAATTACCATGCCGAAGATCTCGATAGCACGCGTCGGTATTGTGCGAATTTCGCCAAACGTGATCGGCGTGCCGAGCGAACGATTCGCGGACATACTTTACATTCATTCCGGGCCACAACACACTGGCATGGATAGTCTTCAAATATTATGGAAAACTATTCCTCGTCTATAGCGATTACTTTCTCGACATTGACCCTATTCAATCTCCGATCGGTGGAAACTTCACCTGATTATCCGTACTGGACATGATGTAATTTGTACACGATATTGGACCATGGAAATTGTCAGTCAAACGATACACGCGTGCTCGATCCGCTGCGGGTTGGCTTCTCATTTCAGACCGCAACGCAAATAAGAACAACGGTCACGTTTCCGATATCAGCCGGAAATGTGGAACACGGATCATTCGTATCGTGATTTCGTGATCATCCCAATAATTATTTGCGGTAATAGAAACCGGAGCCATATTGCGAGATTCAAATTTTTCATTTGTTATATTAATTATGTAGGTACGTGAAACCACCGCCTCGCCTTCCCACGGTCATCTGTTCCAAATTCTGGCGAAACTTTCATTCGAATTTAATCGCAGGTTTCCATTGAATCGGACGTGATTCTTCGTTTTATTGAGTATTACAATATATGTATTTACAACTTAATAATGAACTTTCTAGTTAGCGTTCGGCGTGTAGATGTTATATAGCAGGAACGGAGGCGGATAATTTAGTGGCATTGTGTCTATTTATGCAAATTTATTATATGTGGGGCAGTGCATTTGCATACGAAAATCGTGCAGTAAATATTTATGTTGCAAAAAGCATAAAACATCCGCCTCGAGATGGGCTACAACAATTTGCGTGTTGTTTCATCTCCGGAATCGCCTCAGCACAGTTAGTCGGTAGTGAGAGGCGATCTGCCCATTTAAGTACGCGCCTACCATCCACTTTTTGTGATGGCCGATCGCACTATTTATCACCGACACTACCATTATAGCTACGAAACGAAAAGTGATCTCGATTTTTTACAACGTACATGTAATCCTACTTTGTTACTCTTGCTTTCTAAATTTTATTTGCAGTACGAAAATGTTCCCACAGCTCTTGAAGATTCCTTTAATTATGTCGAAAAAAACTCGTTACGATCCGAATCTATTAATCTCGATTAAGAAAGGCTTATCGAATCACGAATCAGAGTACGCCAGTTTGGACGTGAAAAGGGAAAAAAGCGCATACCGCTAGTTGACACAGTGGTTTATTGAACATTATTCCGTTGGATGCCGCAGTGTCAGGCTAAATAGACTTGAAAATAAACATTTGTACTCCATTCAAATATCAATTCATATAATAACTATCGGACTATTGAATATTTTTTTGATATTTATTGAGATTTCAATCTCTTTAAAGTATAAACAATGTTTTGCCGCCTCTAAATCCGATTATTTTCCGCCTCTTATATATAACATCTATACATATAATAAATCTGTAGAAGGGTCAATTCTGTACATTGAAAATATTGAAAAAATAAATAGCAGGGGGTGTTACTGGATCGACACCAAACCCAAATATGTGATTAAAAAAATTTTTGTCTGTCTGTCTGTCTGTCTGTCTGTCTGTCTGTCTGTCTGTATGTTCAGGCATCACGTAAAAAGTAACGGTTCGATTTCGATGAAACTTGGTATAATTATACCTTATTATCCTGGGCGTAAAATAGGATACTTTTTATCCTGGAAAAATACGTATAAAAAAAATTAATCTTAATTTTCAGTTTTATCCATAGACGTTGTTCTGTACAACCGCGAACACACGTTGCGTATTATTATAGGACTAGCCGTATTTGGGTCCAATAGATATAATTATAAGATGTCATTGTCAGAGTTACTCAAAATGGAGAAATAAACCATCCACGCGAAGACCGACATCCGCGCGGACGGAGTCGCGGGCGGAAGCTAGTTATATAATATAATAACATAAACCAGATAATTTAAATAAATGTTTTGTATTGGCTGCATACACATTACACAAGCTTAGGTAAACTAATTATGAAAACATTAAAATAAATTGCCATGACATGATTACTTGGCACTATTAACAATAACAATTTTACATAATAAATGCTTCAAAAGTCATTCATCTTGGAGAATTTGTCCCAGACCAAACAAATATACAATAAATATAAACTAACATTACGCGTGACTTTGCAAGCTTTGACGGCAGAAGTTATGCCTTGTCATTGTCACTAGAAATTTATAATTATTCACTCTATTTGTCTTTCAATGTGTTTGTCCATTTTACTTGACATTGTGCTATTTTTACCAACTTTACTTACCGTAATTTACTTTTCCATTTTAACATATTTGCATACAAAAATGGTCGGCGCAATCGTCTCTAAACGAATAACACTCGAAAATTCAGTTTAAACTCGTATAATGACTTTATAAACGAGCATAAATAGCTAACGGTTTAGCTCCACTTTATTTATGCAGGTAAATCTAAAGTTTAAATTTACGTGACACCTCTTTACACACAATGTGTAACTGAAAATAAAGCCCTTATAAAAATGTAACACTGAAAGTATTTACTGTTACACGTTACATGTAAAACGTTTTAGAGAGTTCAACGATTCAAATATATTTACTTGGAAACATTTGCAGTATTGAACTTTCAGAACGAATAAATTCGTTTTAAGCATAATTCAGCGAAAATGTAAGTAAAATTTTATTGCATACTTGTCATTCGTTAATCAACGACAATAAAATCCTTAATCCACTTTTACTGATATCACTGAGAGAAAGTCCAGTTTCACTTCACGTCATATCACCTTTCATATCAATACAATCCTTTTCTGCAATTTTACAATACGTAACCAGAGATTGCGTTTCTGAATTTCTGCTAAGCGTGTTATGACGGTTCACTGCCTAATGCCTATAGATGTTATCGCAGTTCAAACAGCTTTAGATGATCCGCGATGTGACCCTGGTTCAAGTACTTTACTGTAACATAACGGTTATACAAGAAAGGTAGCAGTACACCGCATTAGATGTGCCAAAAATATCAACTGCAGGCTAACATTAACCTCCTTCTCTTCTCAGTTTCCTAGAACAACCATAAGTCCATCGGTCTAGAATTTCTCCACTAGACATTTATGTAATTTTTCCCGTTTGACATCCGTAAAAGGGAGATTCGCACAGTCCGTGTATATGTACCGTAGCTATCGCGCGTACTGACATCATTGAATCCATTAAGATTTATATTACGTTTCTCTCACTTCCGCAGAAAGCTTGCGCTCGCAATGTTAAAGATACTCTTATAGCAGTTGTTTGTTTATGCTAACTTGAAGTTTGTTACAAATTTTATACGTCATAATATATACGAGTTGCAACTTCCTGTTTTGCTCATGCTAACATCTATTCATGTTTATTTTCAACTAGCTTCCGCCCACGACTTTGTACGTGCATCCCCGTTTTTCCCCGTTCCCGCAAGAATTTCGGGAAATCCTTTCTTAGCGGACGCCTACGTCCTAACATCTACCTGCATGCCAAATTTCAGCCCGATACGTCCAGTGGTTTGGGCTGTGCGTTGATAGATCACTATATCAGTCACCTTTGAGTTTTATATACAGTAGCACCTCTATAAGTCGAATATCAAAGGAGACGCCAAAAAATTCGAGTTATAGAGTTTTCAACTTATGGAGGATTTCGACTTAGGCGGATTTTGATTCGACATAAAGAGTTTGAGGTTTATTCTTATAAATTTTGAGTTAGAGAGGTAAAGTACATTAAAATTCAACTTGTAGAGGTGACAAACATGTTTTTATTTATTATAAATCTTCATTATTTCAAATCATTTTAAAATAAAAAATGTTGTGTGGTTTTATGAAACCACGGTAAAAGTGAAACTTAGGCACAAAATTACCGTATTAGTACGATAATTATCGTACGGTTCCGAACACTGCTTTATACCTACTCGGCAGCCGACCGTCACGCGACATGCGCTACACAGACCAAAAAGTTTGAGACGATGTAATAAAGTTTCACTTTAAAATATGGCATTAAAAAAAGTCAGTATTTCTTTTGCTTTCGATAATTTGATTGTTCTCTAGCATTATCTAATCTATAAAGAACAGAAAATTTTTCTTCTTCAGAGATACTGGTTTGCTCTATAAAATTTCGTAAGGTATTCAATGCGGTTCTTGCCCCTTTGATGGAAACGCATGGAGCGCATGTACTATTCACGTCTTCTATATCTTAATCATTAGTATCGGTTTTCTGAGCTACTGAATCGATAATTTCGTCATCAGATACCTACTTAATGCCAACACGTGTTTAGTTGAGTCATAAATTTATTATCGTATACTCCTAAAATGTTTTCTAAGAAACAATTATAGTGTACTGCACTGTCGGCAAGTTGTTAAAGTCCAAATGATCAAGTTACAAAGATTGTAAAATAAAATGTTGCCATGTTCGAGATACAGAGGTCAAATTTAATTTTTAGAGTTATAGAGTGAAAATATGTACCAAAATGGCTTGGAGGGACTCGGTGATTATTTCGACTAACAGAGGGCCAAGATTTCAAGTTACGGAGGTTTTCGGGTTTGAAGGGAAGGGAACAAGACATTTTTTCGAGATTTGGAGGTTTTTGACTTATCGAGGTTCGACTTAACGAGGTGCTACTGTATATAGATAGATAAAGCTATTTTGTAAAAATACAAAGTAAAATTAACAAATTCAAAGAAGTTTTATTTACGCTACTTAAAATAATCATCTCGTTATTTCATCTTCAGTAATCTAGATGATGATGAAGATGACTATCATTGAACACTTTCCATCTCTCTTCTTACTACTAGTTGATGCTTCATTTAACACACACTTCATATATTTTAATTGTAACTTAACGCATTTAAAATTGACTCGAGATGTGCTCCAGGCTACCGGATGCAGGAAAAGTAATTATAACGTATGTAGGTACAAAGTTTTATGTAATCGCTCCAAGGTAATTGACATAACGAAGAGTACTTCGTTTATTTTTAAAACGTAGCTTATTATAAGGCTCGGACTGTTTTTCTTAATTGTTTGTAATCGTTCAACTTCAGAATCAGTCTGGGAATATGATATCTTCCTAGTGAAAATGTTAGTTACATTCTTCATTGAAAATGCCCGTTTCTCTTATCAAAGATCGAGAGTAAATGGTTAATTTGTTACTTAACATTAATTACCTTTGTAACGTAACCAAGCTATCGATTGGTTAGATCAATTAACAGTAGATAGTCAATACATGTGTTGAGAGACTATCAAACGATCTCAGCAGTGAATTAATTTCACTTTCGATTATAATGAATGAAGAGGTCAGGTGGTCTAATATATTTTTTGCTCGAGGCCCACATTACCTAATGATGCATGTGAAGTTTTGATTAATGTAATTACTCTATTGTGAATTATGTTCTGAATACGTCATTTGATTGTTCCTTTTTGTTGCAGGTAAGGCTGTTATATTAAAATATGGACGTACTGTGATGTATATGGTAAGGAAGATTTTAATAATTTTTATCAGACTATATTAGATACATATTTGTTATCATTTAGATGGCATTTTTATATTTAAACAACATATAACAATCTCGATTAAAATATGCAGTATTCATTGATTTTTAATTTTCGCACTAGAGTCTCGTACCACGCGTCAATTAATATCATTCAAAATTGACACTTGTCGTAATACACATACCTATTACTTTCACCTTCTATAATTTTCCACCTTATCATATACGCTAAGGGCTACACTAATGATCGTTTTTGACAGATCCGTGTTTCTGAAAGTTAAATGCATAGCTGATACGTCTCACGTGAAAGTAAATGGTAATGAGTATATGTATAGTAAATATTGATTTAATTTATTTTTATTGATCGTTCGAGATGTAAAAATTAAAATAAGAAGAGAGCTGTCATGTTAAACCATCGCTTACGATTACATAACTTTGTTCATCGTGTGTAGTATTTTTTCAAATTGTTTAATTACAATGAAATTATTACATGGTCAGGTGAAATTAACGAGGTAAATATTATATCGCCTTTATAAGCCAAAGTAATATGTTGAATTTGGCACGGAACATAATTTAAAAAATAGCTCCTACCATTTATAAGCTACTCCTATCTTTGTAATTAAAACTTTATCACCGAACGTAATCGCATTTAATTAAAACACAAGAAGCTTAATGCCGCAATTTGTTTGAACAAAAGAAAAACCATTCAGAATCCGTTCATACTTCAAATATTAGGCGAAGTCTTTAGTCTTTTCGCTGCACGAGAGCCTTTCAAAGCAGAGGCTTGACAATGTTAATGTAACGGACATTCGGTAAACATTTATTCGAGCTGTTTGTCACAAGTGCTTTATGGTGCTCCAAATACATGGGTAATGGTACTGTTCACAATTTGCCGAGAGTGAAAATGTTTTCTAACTCCGGCCGTTCAATTAACATAGTTGTGTGTACTTTCTAGCTATTGAAATTGATATATAATAGCTGGCTGCAGCCTTGAAGTTTTAATCGAATTATTAGACAACGGTGTGGGTTATCAGTTTTATGTTGATTTTATAATAAATTGCCGCGCTAGCCTTTTTAACATTGTCATAAAATATAAACTTCAACAAACTGTGCGTTATTAGATGCGTTTTTTTTTTTAAATACGTGAATTATTATTTTTTTGCTTTAATATTTAAAATAGTAAAGGCTCATTTGTGTTTGCTCTTACTTTTTAAAGCGTAGGAGCTTGACAATTTTCATATGACAATTATGTACAGGATTCAGCTTACTTTATTCTAATTAAGGCCTGAAAGAAACCGATGTCCTAATTCATTATTAAATCACACTAGATATCGTAATTTACAAATTATGTAACATTAAACACACGCCAGCATTATCTAATAAAGCTGTCATAGCATCGATATTTGTATTGAGTTGTAAACTTCCAAACATTGCGGTCGTATCAATGTGGAGCCCATTCGGCTTTAATTACCTGTCATTCATGGCTAGGCAATTACAAAGAGTATTCAAGCATGGCTCGTAGGTAATTATTAAAAACCGCTCAATCACGGACAATTTTACTGAAGCGGCCTGAGTCCCGCTCAATCTGTATCACTGACTCATCATAAAATGTTTTAGTCCTGTCCTTCTATTTGTTATTTAATTGGATTAGTTTTGCTTCGTTAAACAAGGAGTCACGATTTCGATGTAATGGTAATTGACTTTTCATTATGTCTAGACTATTTGTTAGGCATAGAGGCTTGCCTTGTATTGACATGTTGACATGACGATGTCTTCGAGCGAAAGAAATCGTTGGAACATGGCTTTATTTTATCAAAAATCTACTGAACTACTAACTGACTTAAAGTACGTGATTTTGGCTTAAATTAATAAAAACGACAAAAATAAACAAATTTGTCCGACGCACGTTGCAATTAATTGTTTATCTTTTTCTTAAACTGTCTTCAGCAATTTGTCTACAGTGCGTAATAACATTAAGTAAGAGCGGGGACACACGATGCGTTGCGGCGGCGGTGCGGCGCCGGAGCGGTGTCGCTGCGTCGTCTTACATAGAAATATCTGTGGCATGTCACACGATGCGCTCCGGCGCCGCACCGGACTTGTAACCACCAAGACGAGGCGGGGAGGGGTGAATGCGGTGCGACGTCGGAGCGGCACCGCTCAGTTGTTTTGCGTCACAAGGAATGACACGCTGTGCAACGCTGCTACGACGCCGCTGCGACATAAAAACGTTACGGCGCCGCACCACTCGTGTGCCCACTGACACGGTGAAATCTTTGCGGTGCGGCGCCGCAACGCATCGTGTGCCCCCGCCCTAAGACGTAGAGACATGATCGCAGGAGCGATCGTGAAGATATCTTGATAGCAAAAACATGTTTATTCTTTGTTCACCGCTCTCTAGTGAATCTTTCGGTTCTCGTATGGGAATTTTATGTCAGATACGATTTCTTTTAAAATTATTGTACCTTTTTGGTTCATGTTTAAGTTGAAAGGTCCTGAATATTTTATATTTACTTTATGTTTTTTTGCAGTTTAATATTAAAGACTAAGACGCATGTCATCAAATTATTATAAGAATAATAATTCGGGTTTTGAAACCGTTGTGAAATCTTAATTATCTCTTTTCTCACTACTTTATTGGTTTGTGTCGTACGTATATTAACTTGTTAGTGAAAGAAACGGAACACAGGTTACATTCATATATGTCTTTTTTGTATAATAAGTGACAGTTATAATGTTTATTGGCTAAATAAATAATAGCTAAATGAAATCTTTTTACCTTTTAAACTACTCAAGCGCTGACCTTATAACTGTTTCGTCTAATTCCGTGGTAAACAAAAAGAACTTAAATTCTTTCGGTAAGACAGCAAACACCATAGATTATTTAGTTCATCGAGAATTACGCAGATGAATTGATTCTGTACACTTTCTACAATTAATTTGTTTGTTTCGCTTTCTTGAAACATATTTGTTTAATGTATCTTGATTTTTTATTGCAAAAAACTTCATATACAATTGGTACCTATTTATGAACTGAGTTTAATATACTTGCGGCTTGGTGTTGCGGTTCCGCTCAGTTTGACGCGGTGATAAAAATAAATACATAGCCAATAAATAAAATATAGCCATTTATTTAAAAAAATGAATCAAAAATAAAATTGCTTATAATAGATAATATTTTGCTGTTATTTAAAATGTAAGTCCAATAATTTGGGAGTTTAAATTCGGTATAAATGTTTAAAATAATACAAAAATGTTACTACTGATCTTAACAAGTAGAATGCATTTAAGCTTTTTGCTCCACAATACACATGTCTTTATCCGATGGAATCATAATACTTTTTTTTACCTTATATAGGAAGAATGCTTTCTTATAATCTGGCTTATATACGAGTGACCGTTATATAAAAACTGAACTTGTTTGCAGTACAGCGATGATATATATGCGCATTATTTAACCGTTTCCGCACTGACTTGTGCCGCTACAAATCTATCTTAGATTATGTATTTGCTTGAAAAAATATGTGTCAACGAGTTTCATACAAACCTGTTAGTGTCATCCTCAGTACCGTAAGGTATATTTATGGAGTGCATCAATTCAAAAGGTTTTTCATACGCCCTTAGTGGGAGTTAACTAACACTAGGAATGTGAGATTTCTTGCATTCTAGAACAGTTAAGTTACATAATAAATGAGCTCTGTTAAGAGACGCTTGAAATATCTAGAATTTTAATAGCAGTATGGGCCTTAGATAACTTGTATATAAATATGAGTATATTTGTATGCAATTTGTGACCAAAATACGATCAAGTAAGCACAGTAAAATGTGTACAAGAAGAAAATAAGAATCCACTTGTGAAGTAATGATAGTAGAAAATTATCCATATTTTAATAGCAAATATATTTATAGATTCCGTCCATTGAAATCTATTTCACTGCGTTTATTACATTTTACAATTATAAAACTCGATTACGAATGTACGTAAAAAGCGAATAAATGACGGACTGATCGTGACATACAAATTACATGACATTAACCGAGCATAAAATGAAATAAAAGTTTTCTCATCGTACATCTGCAGATTGAAATCATAAATAAATCTTGTTCTGCAGAATAATTTAATTGACACATATAGCGTAATAGTAATTTTATAACAGTTTATTATTACGCAGTATTTTCATTAAACCTGAGTGTTATAGAGAAATTATGGTGTGGACGTTAAAATTGCTTAATACAAAGTTATAAATGACAAATACGAAAATAACATCGCCATTACAAATAAATGACTAAAGAATTGCTGCATCGTTATCCCTTTATTAACTTCATCATAGCGTAATGACTGTCCCATCTAAATTATTACATATTCTGTTACTCTTAACAACTTCTCGTTAAAGTCTAATAATATCCAATCCTTATTTAATATTTTATATCTTAGGTTTTTACCTACTTCACCTTTGAATTATTCTCTTACAACCGTCTTAAATTTTAAGTCAAGTCATTTATAATAAGTAGTAGACCTAATGTGTTAAAAAGGCTCATTATACCAAATCACTATACAGTACTACACTTAGTACTACATGTATGTATATCAATAGGCCACGTGGCAACGAATGATATTATGCAATAATGCAATAACAGATGGCCTTGAACGAATAATTGAGAAGTCAAAGTCGGTCGTCGCACGCGGCGGATGCACAAATTGCGTGGAGCACGAAACCCGTCCGTCATTACTAGTTGCTAGCTTACATCCACATTACTATCGGTAACGTTTAATTAATACACGTTGTTATAGATGTCGTAGCGGCTTCTTGAATTTCTCCTTTTTTAGGTTGACTAATTGATTGTTTGTAAATTATTCATTATTGTTTTATCTTATCCTGTGATGAAATCTGTATGATCTAGTAATTGTTATTGATTGAGGCATAAGCAAAGCAAACAATAAGAACGTCCATTTGAAATAACGCTCCTACTTTTCAAAAGATTTTGGGCATCTACATACATTCTATAAACTCACAAAATTTACATGCCTTATAAAGCGATGCCTACCTGTAATTTAGATACGTAAATAAATACTAATGTTTATTTTAAGTTAATTTTGAATTGTTTGAACAAAAAATTATGTATCTAGTTGGTAAGCCTTTTTTAAATAAATAAATAAATAGTGTTACTGTAGAAAAGCATGTAATAAAAGCACTCAAATTTAGCAGACCTTCCTTCAATGTACACATATGTTATCAAGTTGTCAATAGATCCTCCATATTATAATCTTAATCCTAGAATCATCACTTAATACCAGACTTGAGCATCCGTACAGCCTTAATTAATTCATAAATGCAGATATCAATACGACCGTTTCTTTAATGATACAGCTAATGTAAATCAGGTTATGATAGCACATTTTGTCCTGATCTATAGACATACATATACTGTCCCAGAATTCCTCACGTAGCGTTTAACCGTAACTTTGGCGGGCTGTCGCGAAATTGCCATGTACACGATGTAATTGGCATGATAATGTTTATAAAAATTATTCTCTAACGTTATTAGATGCGGAATTTTATCGGGCCATTCCAATGTCAGTGGGTAATTAGGACTCGGTGCAGTTAAATTGACGTGAAGTTTGCTGAAATGGTAGTTAAGATTTAACTAGAGTAAATACAGTTTGATAGATTACAGTAATTTGAATGTTATTGGATAGTACACGTATACAAAGTGTATTAAATTAAAAACAGATGAATCTGCTTTACAATGAGCACCTTTATTAGGAGTGAAACTTAAATATATGATAATTCACAAACAACAAAATAAAGATATTAAGTAAGTTAATAATATTTATGGTTACGCGAAATAGTGACCAAATGCTACTCTTTAAAATGAGAAAGTTTTAATGCATTTAAAGTGTAAAATAATACCATTTCGAATCGTTAGTTATGCAAACATTATTCAATTCATTTAAAAACCATAAACGAAAGCTGAGAACTCATAATTGATTTGGACAATGTCACAAAAATTAATTGTTTTGTTACGCACGTCTTTACAGTAGCTAATATCTGTAATAATTTTGTTTTCTTTTTTATCAATATTTAATTCACAACACAAAATTGATTTAACTCAACACAACGGTATATGTGCATATCAGGTTAAAATTTCAAAATGACAAAACCATCTTTAATTCATTGAAATATTACGGGGCTTGAAAGTTTAATTTTTATACGCCGTTAATTCGTACGAATTTTGTAAAGTAAAATAAAGATCTACTTTTCTTATAAATCTTATCCACGAACCGTGCATTAACCACCATATGAACTAAAATAACTGACTACTAGTAACCGGACATTCTCAAAGTTACACCTGTGATGTTTTATCGAACATTTAACAAAACACTTTACACTCGGTCGCGGCTCACAACCTAGTTATTTGCTTTCGTACCTAAAGTACTAAAGTACGCCCTTTCTCTTGCAAACTGTAATATAAACACGGCTATCGACTTTCTATCCGTAATGCGTACTGATTAATTAGTTACGATTAGTATTTTTAAATCTATTATCTTTGCGATTCGTACCATTTCGATCAATTATCATTTTAAAGAACTATTGTAACTTTATTCTAGTTTATAAGCTGTTTAAAGTATATATTATCTACAATCATGTTGTGGTTACATTTAGTTGGTAATTACTGAGATATTATATCCCTATAGATTAAGAATCTCGTATACCTACTACTTGATTTTTTCATACTTTAAAGTCAGATTTTACTCACAACTTTGGCTTTCCAAATTCTTAAATGATACCGTAAGAATGTTGGTGAAATCGGATCTTTAGCCTTTTTGATGAAAATTTTAAATATCTGATATGATGTAAGGATACTTGTTTTAAATTTTATTATAATTTGATATTTATTTTACTTCTTAGTAAATAATCTAGTAGAAGCTTCGCTGCCAACTCTTTTCATAGACATTGTCGTTTACAGTCCAACATTTAACGCCAAATAAACATAACCAAACACACAAATCGCTAAAGCCATATCGTACTTATTATTTACTATTAATGTTTTAATATTTGCTTTTGCAGTTAACATTCTCAGTCGGACATTATCCGATGATGTAGATTTGCGCATAAAATTTTACGATCCGAACGAAATGAAACTGTTTGAACTGAAGCCTTTCTCGCGTTAACAATGCAAAGAACTAACGATGGTATATTTAAAACGTATTAGTGACGTTGCGTTTTGAATGATCGGCATTTAGAAAAGCTTAATATGATCGTGTGTTTCATGCGGGTGAAAGTGAAAAGAATATTGTTCCCAAGTAAAATTTTTCTGTCCTAAGTTGGAGTTCCGTAAAGCGGCTTGGCGTTAATGAGATGAAAGTTGGGGCTTGGACGCTTGGCTTGGCTTGCGTTTCTTTGCTTTTTGACCTTTTGTTCGCTACTGGTGCTCTTTCGTTTTCAGTTAAGTAGGGTTATATAAATTAATGACATCTCAAATTTTTATTACTTGGACTTTGGTTTTTCAATTTCGTGTCTATTTGTGATAGTTTCCTTTTAAGTGATAATTCTAAAAGTTGACGACAAATATTCAGGATAAATTTAGAAAAATCATATTTAATAATAGCTCTTTTTGTTCTTTTCGAGATTTCTCATGATAATTTTATAAGTCTAGATTGAAAAAAACTTTTGCAATTTATCACAATTTAAAAAATAGTCCGTACAAATTTAAAAATTAAACCCAAGCTAACCTTTAAGCCTTACCTCCTAACTAGAGCACGGTAGTCGAGTAAACTAAACAAAGTTCAAGAGCAAATGTTTGAAATCATAAACTAACACCGCAAATGTAATTCAGTGACATCTACGGACAAGAGAAAACTAAACTTATTCAAGAAAATTCAGTCATCGTTATATTGTAGAATAATCTGTATTATGTATTTTAATTCAGGATCATATTATGTTATGCTTATCAGGATGTACATATCAAATTCACATAATTTCTTATTAATCTCAAATTATCTTCATTAAATAGCATTCTTAATTGATGATACCAATTTGTGTATAAAGTAGAATTATAAAAAACTTACTTTTTCATTATCAGGGTAATAAAATAAAAATACACATTATTCACACACCTAAAACCATTGTTTTTCGCTCGAGTAACTACTGCACTAATTTCTGTTATAAATATCATTCACGGGCTATAAAAGTAAAAATAAAAGACATTTACATAGGTATGAGAGAAATTAAAAGCGTAATTAAATAAAGCTTTTATTAATTTCGTCATAACAGTGAAAGTGCTTGTTTAAAAGTATTCATCTATCATTTTTCTTGCACGGAAAATTAATATTTCTCGTGAGGCTCCACGCTTTTTGTCCAGCGCTTGCAAATGAGCTTCAGTTAATGATTGAATGTGGATAAATTTTACCGATAATTACTCCGCTTTTTATAGCACTTAACTAATGGAGTCCATTCTCACTGAAGCCTCGAGTTTTTGTTTCAATCACGGAAATTGTATGTGTGTAAAACTTGCCAATAATGAATATTTATTGAGTATAGTGAGATTTTTAACTTCCTGACAATAGCAGCTTCTGTTTATCGAGAGCCATGTGAAAATGCAAATCAGTTTGTATTGAACCGTTCTTAATATGCTAAAAGTTTACAAAGTATACGCATTTCTATTTAATACTGGCGTGGCATTCATTTTAAACTTTATACCAATAATTGATAGTTATAACTTGTAGAATGTAGAATTCAACGCATTAATAATTTATATGAGTACTGTCCACTTGAAAATACTCGCTAATTTATTTCAGTAATTACATTTGACCTTTTATATACAGATCACTTATGCAAGCCACAATGCTTTATAAAAAACTGAAAATTAAACAACTAGCAGCGGCGGAATGCATCGAGTAATTAGCTAAGTGTTATTGTAGTCAAATCATCGCGATAAAATGAAGTAATTAATACGATACACCTTTCCTTCGACATATTATCTTGAAACGTAGAAAAGGGAATAACTTCTATTTCATACTTTACTTTTAAATGACATAATTTATCTTTCTTTTTTCAAAGTGAAATGGAGTTTTTAAGAATTGTCTAGAAATCGATTTAGTACTCACCTCTTTTTTCGTCTGATCGTTGATCTTCACATGCGTCTGTTGCGGTTTGTCTCGCAGTGGTAGATATCCCTCGCGGCTGTCCGCTGGTTCCGTCGTGCTCTCCGTCAACGTCGTAGATTCCATAGATATTGTGGAAGGTCCGTCTGTGGAATGCTGGTCTGTGCTGAGAGTCGGAACTACCGTTTCTTTCATAACCTCATTGGTAGTCCCGGCCGTTTCAACAGCAATCGTTTCTGTGCTATCGCTATTCGTGTTCAACGTCGATGCTGTATCCTGAACTGTTGGCGTTTCTGTCGTTCGCACTGGCCGGATAGAGTAATGTTTGGTCGGCCGAACGGTAGCCGGCGCTTTGGTGGTTGTAGACTCGGTTTTGATGGTTTGCGTTATTTTAGTTTCAACAGTTGGGACAGTCTCCGTTGGGGTGGTTCTGTGCGATGTCTTTTTTGTCTTCGGCGGAATGGTTGCGGTAGGACGAGGGGCTGGGAGGGTGGTTTTTATTCTGTTATGCGATTTTCTAGCCATAGTTGTGGGACGTTCGTTCATTGTGGTCATGGTGGCCGCGTCATCCATGGTAGTTTGTACGGTCGGGGGCTGTCTATCGGCGGGTGGGTCTAAATTAGATTGTTTAGGGGTTCGGGACGGTGGGAAGAAGTAGTCCATGATCGATGGAGATTTGTTTCGGTTGTTCGGGATCCATGACCAAGGGTTGAAGTCGATGAGCCGCGGCCTGGGTGGTTCGACGGCCGATGCGAGAGCGGCGAGCGCAATGAGTACGTACAGTGGGCGAGTCATGTCGCGGCGTGCGTGCGGCCGCGGTGACGATCGGAGCGGGACTGCGCCTGCGCACGGCAAGCGAACGCACCACCGTTCACCCGGCTCATTTCATGGGGTCGCGTTGCAAATGCACGCGGGCATTGCATACGCGTGAAAGTTAATGCAATCCTTTCGGTAATAGGATAGTGGACGTCACATGTAAAATAAAGTCGCCGTGATTATAGTTGAATGTGTTTTCTTCAACAAAAATTATTTATTAGATAGTTATTGATTAGTTATTATTATAAGAAGCTATTTAAACTTGTTTCTTTGGTAATGCATTTATTACATTCCAATTTTTTATGTTTTTGTATTTGGATTATCAGCATTTTTCTAACACTTATTTTTGATAATGCTAAGGATGAGAACATTTTGAATGACATCCATAGATACTATAATAATATTATAATATAAGACTGTCTGTCTGTTACTCAATCACGCCTTAACTACTGAACCAATTTGCATGAAATTTGGTATAGAGATATTTTGATACCTGAAAAAGTACATAGGCTACTTTTTATCCCGGGAAATAGGATAGGTTTTATCCCGGAAATCCCACGGGAACGGGAACTATGCGGGTTTTTCTTTGACTGCGCGGGCGAAGCTGCGGGTGGAAAGTAGTAGCGATATTCTAATGCATTTCATAAGAGATGATGACTTTACCGCTATCCAATCATAGGCGTTTAATTTTCCAAACGCCCGAGCTGAACCACGTCTGCCACCTAAAATTGATAAAAATCCAACGGAGTCACCGCAAACCGTGTAATGTTCACAGATCACTTCTGCACGCTCTATTTAAACTCTTTATTTATATTTACATTTTTTCAACTCCCACGATGCATTATCGTGTCCTAGATTTTGTGGATGTAACGTTTAAGATGCTTAATGAATTAAATGAATTTAAGCATTTGTGTGCACTAGAAAAATAAATATAGCATATCGTATTAAACCGTTTTGTTGTTAAAGCATCTTATTGGAAATCTATACGATATATTTATGAATTTATCACAGGTTTATCAACCGGGTATTAACGTGTAGAACGCGTCAATTATATGCTATTCTCTACGCTAGTTTAAATCTGAAACGGAAGAAAAAGTTAAGTAGGTAGGCAGATAATGATCCACAAGCATTCACTACTGGTGTGTCGCATTGTTTCGGATCCGATAAGAGAGTTATCTGGTGAGAAAATGTGAACTTCGTATGACGAGTTAATACAGAGGGATATTGCTGTGAAAGTCGAACTGTTTGTGCTAGGGATTCTGTAAGCACATCGGAGTAGGATGAAATATCTTAGGGACGGATGTTTGTTATTGAAACTGAAAATATTTTGGTTATAATTTTGTAATAATTTGGATAAGATGCATAAAGGTAACGTAAAATTATATATTTCAACCGAATCAGCTGAGAGCAGTTTAAGGGTCAAGCTTTAATCTTCCATCAAATTAGTCGTATGATTATGATTGATGAATACCACACGAATACAAAATACAAGACAATACGAATTTAACTTGGCCCAAAGGAAGCTATGGTATATTTTATGGCATCTTATTTAATATTAATGATTTAATCAGACATGAAACGAATCATGTATTACTTGTTAACATAAGAAAATGGGCACTTGTAACACTCCAAATCAATCAAACTTATACTTTATAATGGAAAACATTTTCGGAAGTCAATTTAAACAGTGGGAGGGCATACAAAACACTAAAGAACAACCTTCTTTTCGGAAGTCGGTTAGAACAACAGCAGTAAGTTGTTCCCACACCCACCCACATACGATGCATTGACATTGACATACAAACTGTACTAATACACTAGTATGATATAAATACAATACAATAGTATGATTGATGTCACTAGTACGATATAGATACATACAAACATTCCATTTTATTATTCCCAGCTTTGTAAACATATTTTTTTTATTATTGTGTCGTACGCGATAACATACAAAAAAATTAAAACATTCCTAAAATCATCAGTAAATAAATTAAAGATCCAGAATGGATGAACCGATTTCGTTAATTTTGCTTTTATAAAATGCCTTGAAGTACGAAGATGGTTCTTATGGAGGGAAAACTTAAACCGGGCCGAACCCATAGTTTTCAATAAAAACAAGTAACTAAATCATCATGTATATTTACTCAGTTAAAAAATAACTTTATCCGTTCGATATTGATTACATTTTAACAATCACATTAGATCTTTACAAATGCTATTAACCTTTCATTCTACCAAAAAAAATGGGATGATTGCTAATTTGCTATTTAAGTACTGTATAATATACGTACAGCAAATTAGTATTAGACGTCGAATTTACACAATTGCCGTCGAGTGGCAAACATAAAAGAATCCCATTATCTTCTCTATATATCGTATTATAATCACAGTTTCTCTTAGGTAATTGAATGATCGTTAAAAGCAAAAGTGGCTTCGTGACAAAAAGGCCAAAGAATTGGACAACTGTGACTTGTGAGAGGTTCGAGTTAGGACAAAAGTAATGATTTAAAAGACAATCAGTTAGAAATTTAGGTCCACTTTAACCATTATGTGAATTTTACTCAACTGTCAATTGCTTATGTATTTTTGTGTTAGTGGCAATGATATTTTATGTATAGATACGTTATATACTCACAATATATCCAAAAAAAATGCTTCATATGCAGTGTCAGGCACACACAAATACAATTTTCATTTTACTTAATTTATTACATTGACAGACTGTATAAGAGAGATGGCTTTAATAAAATGATATAAACAAAAAAGACAAAGATAGTTTGTCACTTCCGCGCAGGTGTAAGCAAAAGTCATAAGAATTCACCAATTAAATATAAATAAACAAATAGTTGCCATGGTAATTGGCATAGACTAACGACACAGAAGGTTCAATGATATAGATGTTAGGTTTCCTGCACAAGTAAATAAATGTGACAATTTCATTTACTATTTTATGATTATTATGATGTCGTATTAAAATGAAAAAAAAAACTTTTTTGGAGATATAACTGTATTAAGTATTTATTACTAGCTGTGGTGTTCGTTTTCAGTCATCATCATTTCACCCGATAAACACCCACTGTTGAGTATACTGCATAGTCCTCCTTGGCTCCTTAACCCTAGAAAGATAATCATATTGAGTAGTACGGGAAAGATAGTCATGCGTCAAATTTACGCATGTTTTTTAGTTAGCTCTAAATCGCGGTATATTTTTTTTTCTACAAATTGTAAGTTATTATATATTTACAGTTATATTAGAATAATTAATATCACAAATAATTTATTTATAATTATTTTTATACATATAAAAAAACGAAAACATTAAACGTCTGCTTTAAATCTACAATTCTTGTAACACGTATTATTTCGAATAAAAATTTATTTTTTACCACAATTATCAGACCTTTTTATATGTTATATATATATTGTACATATATAGTTATATGAAAAATTTGTGAGAAACAAGTTTAGCACATATCAACGTATGCTGACGACATATAACTATGTTACATTTTTTGCAGGACGCATTTGCCTTTCGTCATATTTCAGAAGGACAAAAAGTATGGTAAATACGTTTTTTTTACTGAAGGCCTCCTCAGTACTTTCTTACGATGTACCAGATACTTCATTTGGCAACAAATTGGAAATATTATCACGCAAATATCTTATCAAAGCTGGTGATTCTAAACGCCCACGCATAAACAAAGAAGACAGTTCCATGCTTCTAAATTTCATGTTTTTTTTACTCAGATGTTTTTGTGCTTTGATGTTGTACATTGTGGCTATAAATTTAATATGCAATATTAATGATTCCATAAAATAAAGCCATTGGACATCTCATTGTCTTCCTACTATTGAACATCAGGGGACATATTCGGTCTAATGCATCTACTCCGCTTTTTGCTTGAATGTAATATATCATCTTTGCTTTGTACCTCATCGGGAAAAGCTTCTTCCGTGTCACTTAGCTCGTCATCTTCAATTTCGTGGTTCTCCTACTTCACTATTGGTATCTTCACAGGGACCTTCATCACTTTGCATAAGAGCGGCCAGTATAAAATATTCTTCCAATTTTCTATCCCCAATTGTTTTCTATATTTGCTTCAATATGTATAAAAATAAATTTTTAACATAAGGCACAATATACAGTAATAATAAGCTAAAAATATTCAAAATACCATAGAAGTCAAAATCTTAAAAGTCACGGTAAAGATAATCATGCGTAATTTTGACTCACGTAGTCGTTATATTTCAAAATCGATTACACTAACTTTATTGACAACTATACCATAGGGTAGCTCTCAGTGACATATGAAATGTCCTATACGCACAGTTATGGATTCGCGACATTTAAAAAGATACAGCTATATTTCGAAAACGCAGGAGTCATTTTGACGCAGACTATCTTTCTAGGGTTAAAGAACTCCATAAGGACCGATCTTACGCTATTCGTTTCAAGGCAGTTCCCGAAACCCGTACAAGGTCATCACTCCAACTTGTAGGATAATTATAATAATAGTGGTGCCTAGATGAAAAAAAAGGATGAAATAAAAGAAAGGATGAAGTATAAGCCTTTTTTATCTAAAACACAAATAAAATTTATGTTCAATAGCTATTTACAGAAAAGCAAATAGCATTTTTCGTCAGTAGCGATAATCTTTTCTTTAATGTATACGTATATTCAACTTCATTTTTGCAAACAAACATTTTTGCCATCACGATTTCATTGTATATAATAAATAGATACATTTGTTAATTATATGCACTGTGTGGATTTAAATATAAAAATAATCAAGTATTTACCCAAATCGAAATTAATAAAATAACCGTTCTATTTTCAATAATCGTATCTACATGATAATCTTTGAACACAGTGTACGCTAGCTTTGTCACACTAGTGATTGAAGCAATGTTTTATCCCTTTCATTATTTCAATACACGTGTCAAGCAAGTGTCATTCATAAAGAATTGTAAATTGTTATTTTTACTCTTAAACTGTAATAATTTAATATATTTTGCTGTGATATGATATTCCTTTATCTTTCTTTATTTTTTTGCACGAATACGTGCACTTTCTGAACACACAGGAAGGCATTTTCGACAACTTTAATGTACCCATCGGCACATGCGCTCACTGGGACCAGTGACAATCTGACTGATTGCATTGGTCCCAAATAGGACCAATTCACGGAATCAGTTTTGGTGCGTTGATGACGTATCTACCTCTTGTTTCTATATATAATATCATTGGTTAGTGGGTGAAAATAGTTTCCGAGAATCAGACTTTTAGTATAAAAGATCTTATACATTGTAGGATGGTTAGCAAAAGTCATAGAACTAATCACGACTCCTTGCATTGAATAAACATAGGCACGATTTTAAAACCAATGCATAATAAGAGAGTATTGTTTGCAAATTCTCTTGAATATTTCCCACCGATCTATGAGCGCTTTTTACGGAACACTATTATCAACAAATAATATTATCCAATGTTAATGGCCGAATGTTGAACTTTATTCAATTGAATCGCATTTTTCAATTAGCTTTTTTATTCGCACATACATCTGCACCGGTGTGTATAATGTATATATCTCAATAGGATGTTTGTTTTTTGTAACTGTATCGGAAATTTTTGAACCATTATATTATCTTCAGTTACTATACAATAGAAACGAAACACATAATATACTCAGATAAATTATAAAATTTTGCACTCCGGCCAACCGCAAATTTTTGAATAACCAATAGGTAGCATGCATATTTTCTTCCTAACGTAACCTTTTTTCTTGAATTACACCAAATTCGTTTAATTTTTTTTTTTTTTTGATTAGTCTACAATAAATTGTTTAATATAATATCTATTCATCAGGAATGTGGTTTCAACTGTGACACGTATTTGAACCGACGCTTTCAGGTCTCAACAGATTTTATTGTACGTATTTATTTGTAAAGCGTGGCCGATTCTCATAGCGAAGCTCAAGGAATAACTGAACTTAATAACAGGCTCTACAGTACCGGGATAATCGTGCGAATGCTGCAAACACTTTTACACATCATTTCGTTCCTCTGTCCTTATGGTCTGAGTCCCTTGACCCTCTCCTGTGCCGTCATTATCAAGTGATTGCTGATCAAATCGCATTACGAGTTTTCAATGTGCAATAAGGTCGGGGAAATCTATTTCTGAATTAATGATGAGTAGGAATTGAGGGTTCGATAACCATGAGAAATTGAATTACAAAATGAATATACACAATTAAGATGTAAAAATATGAATTGTCCGGTAGTTAGCAAATAGTAGTGATAGTTAAGTATTTTGTTTATCATAACAACTAACAAAAATATTTAAAAACTTATACATCTGTGAAAGCTCATTCACACATCTGGCTTTCAAATTACATACTCTTATACTTTAATGAATATTAATATAAAAATTAAAAAGCAATACACAAACTATCACTTTGAAACTTCACTGTGCAAATGAATCATAAAATCAAATCCCGTAGTTGCAATATTCTATTAATGAGCTTACTCGCGATAAGCTGATTACCCAATTAACCCCACTCTATTTCGGGACACAATGTGGCAGGATATAAGGACAAACTTAGATTGTTTCCTCTATGGCTTTAGTTTAGTTTATTTTATGCTTCTTATTTGTGAAGTGTAAAGTTAGGCAAATCATTTAATTTTCTATATGTTGCGTGGTACGTTCGAGCTTTTAGCAATTAATATTACAAAGTAAGTCTGAAATTCTATTATTAATATGCAAGATTAATCTCATTCAAGAAGTAGTAAAATACGTATTAAAATAAGCATAGGCTAATTACTGATACTTGAACTCGGAATTCAAGTGTATTAAAATCGGTCGAGATTTTGTGAGTTAAATTGTAGTAAACAAACAAACAGATAAGCACAGATTTTATGACGATAAGTTGCATAGTTTCCGTGTGACTGACATCCAACATCATGCCAGGAGATTGATGTAAGAGAATATACAGAAGATATTTAATTCACACTCAATTTGTCAGCCAAGTATGGTGTAATGCTATATTTCCCGTAATTTAATTAACATTCCTGTTTGCCCAGTACTAAGAAGGTGGTAAAAAGTAGTTTTTCAATATTATAACACGGTAGCGTTGCTTCTACGGCAAAATTGATTCCCGGGTGGTCCCAATTAAGGATTCAATCAGTGGATCAGCAAATAGACGGAGAAAACAATCTCCATAGCCTGCCGTTTAATGGAATACTTTTTTATTTCATTCCCGTAATCACTTTATATTTCAAAGCCCAAGGATTGCATTACCTACGTGTTTATTGCGTTGTCTAGCCTCCGTTCTTATGGATTCCTCGAAGTGCATTTAATTTACTCAAAACGTTGAGGTTATATGATTGTAAATGTGTTTTTTATATACGTGGGAACATTGTGAACAGCTTCGACCGGTGACAATGCTGCGGATGCGTTACCTCTACACAGAGAAATGATAAGATTTTTTTGTCCAAATTATTACGGATGACATTATGCGAGAAGGCTTGTCCGTGGAAGCGACAGTTCTATCTGGTAGTTGCAGTTATAACCATTTACATAAATGTGTTGAAATTTTTGTTCTTACTGAACTGATAATAAATATAGTGAAACATTCGAATTAGTAAAGTAAATTAAAAACATTTTATAGTGCAATGCATAAAAAAATAACGTTGGTGGTTAGTTGCGATTGTATCTCGGACAAGAATCCTGGACTACTCACTCTTATTTAGCAAGAAATTTCGCCCTCTTTAGTAAAACATTTCATATTTAAAATGCACGAAAACAAATCTCCACGTGAGCAAGCACTATGGAACTGAATTTGAATAATCAAAGAGAAATTGGGTTAAATATTAATCTCGGCTAACGAATCCCAGTTTTGAACCGCAATCCGCTCCACTCGTACAGTTCTCACCACAAACATATTGCTTACGGCGTATCCGTTTCGTAGAAACCATCAAACGTCTTGAAAATTAACCCGTTGATGTCTTTGTTTGGCGCGGCATAATGTGTATATTATGTAGTTTATTGGTTGACCGTGCGTTATTGTACGAGATTGTATAAGTTAGTAGCAAAGTTAGATGACTTTTTTATTTTCTCTACTGTGATGCAGTTTTATAGTTTCTTGTATGATTTTAGTTGTGTGTTATTACAATTTAAACTATTTATTCCACACACATTCGACACTCGTTTAAACGTGATCAGACAGAATATAATGTACTGAAATGCTTTTATTAAAACAAACATAAGTTAAACCCTGATTAATAAACACTTTACTCTAAAGAGACGAGGTGCATTTTCCGGTAAACCGGAAAATGCAATAATCCCGCCGGGTATTTACAAACCTTTTCACTTAAGTAACACCGAGGGACACGACTTACAGTTAGTTATTTATAGATCAAATTAATTCAATTATTTGACCTTCTAATAAGAATCGGATAATAAATTTATAGAAAAATAGATATAACTAAAATAGTACCTACTTATAATTAAAATTATAAGAGTATGGTCATGGGAAACAAATATTTGTTCTGTTAATGGAGAAGCTTCGTAATGTTACTTTTCCGTTAGAAAATAACTTTAATGCTATGAATGTATAGGTATGTTTTTAATTCTATTAGATTGATTGGTTTCTTCCTTTATCCTTTATGATTATTTCATTATTCGAATTCGATCATATCATTCATAAATATTGACCCGATGTAGATGCATTCCAACAATATTTTTTTAATAAGGAAATATAAAATGTTGCTTTCGAGGAAAACACGGCTTGAAATTTCAATAAAAACACTAATCGTAACTAACTCTTGACCCGTTCGACATAAGAGCCATTATAGAATGTTAAATGATAACGACTGTGGCGTTTTGATACGAAAATCACGAAATATTGAAATGATGCTAGTGGGATTACAGTTTAATTCAGTAAAGTCGTGGTGTCCTAACTGTACCGATTGTTACGAACGTCGCCAGAAACCTAGATTTTATAATAATACTGTAATATTTCGTCTGTAAGAGCTGTTGAACGTGAGTCGCTGTGAATTATATCTTGTAGTAACAGGACCGTTGATTATTTTTAATATAACAATATAACAAGCTTTTTGGAAAATGATTGAACGTAAATACGATATGTTTTTGGGGTATTTTTCTTTCTTCCAGAGTTTAAATATATTTCGCAAAGTGATAAATATATGCACTCCGATATAATAATAATAAATTAATGCATTCGCAATTTAAGGGCGATGTAGGGACCTTAAACTAAAATATTTCGTCGTAACTATTTGAAGTACATATTCAATACTTCGATGAGAATTTCGAATTTTGGTAAATTGCCGCCTAAAATTATTAATGTCTTCTCAGGTTCATTCACCGAGGTTTGTGACATCTGAAAATTATTTTTATTGGTACTTTACGGCTCATTTGTCGCTACGGTTTTATAACTAGACGCACCTGCGCCTTTAACCTCGTATTTCATAAAGAGCTTTTTAGCGCAGTGAATTTGTAAGTAAATTTTATAATTAAGCACTTAATACGTAATTACATCAAAGCAACAAAGAAATAAATAGCTTTATTATACAGCACACAGCGAAGTTTACGTAAATTGTAGCGCACGGTACAGTAGTGTAGAAAAGTGCGTTTTTATGAAGTACAGATGATTACAAACCACTCTATTACGGCCGTGTATTAACGGAAAGCGAATAGTTTTTTCGCCCTTCCCTCGTTATTAGATTGCAATCAATGATTGGCCACGGGGAGTAATGCGCGGGAGCAGGGCATGTCCTTTCTTTGCGGGAAATGGACGCGCAGCGCAATTGTAATTGGTTTAAAAGTCAAGGCAATCCAGGTGAGCTAGAGCCTGCGTGCACTGAGAGTGTATGTTACATAATCTGAAGAAGAATCGCTCGTATTTTTGATCGCAAGTTAGATAGAACGATTTGTTAGACAGTTTTCCTTTCACTAGTCAATACATTAATAACGGTTGTTTCTCTTTGATCTAATAATCTTATTGCTTGAATTTATGTTTGTACGATTTAAGTGCTTAAAACATAGTAACTAAAATATAAAACAGAAGGACCCAACACCTTCCTACGTATAAATAAATCATTGGCATTTATTTATTGTCAGTTAAAGCTTGTAGTTTAACGTCCTCCAATAAACATAAAATGGAAGACGAAATAACTAATTTGTTACATTGTTGCCCAACTTAAACTATACTGCACCTCTTTTAAACGTTTAAATTGCACTTCCTATGGGAATAGACTTGAAACCCGAGATCCGCTGTTACTAACATCGAACTACTCGATGCAAAGATTTATATGAATAGCGCGAACCGTGGGATAAACATTGTACTACATGACCAGGACTACTAAAGGAGTGTCGTTGAACTGTGAATATTGAAAGGACTGAAGCTATAACGATATGAGTAAAATGTATCAACTAACTGAGGGTAAATATAACTTCGTTCGTCTTGTAGAGTCGTGGTAGAGTCTATGCGTAAGCGAAAATCCGAAAAGTCGAGGTTTGATTCTATTGGGTGGCACGGGCACAATGTTTGCACAACAACCATAATATTAGCCTGTATAATATTTAAACTTAGTACCTTTTGAAACATACTTAAAAATGTTGGACTGTTTATTTAATTATTGTTTTTTTCTGTATCTTCTGAATCGGTTGATTCAATCTAACGATTGAGCGGATGTTGCGACATTGTAGTGCATTCAATTAATGAATAATGCAATCTGAACTACATTCAGCTAGACACTAATAACTCGATGTCAATTAAATAAAGTCATTTATAACTGATTTCACAACACAAGTTCAATTCTATGAAGATAAACATATTTAATACATATTAATAAAAAACATAGTTATGATATTGAAACATTTAATCTTTTTTGTGTCAATAATTTAACTTATACTCTATACATAAAACAAGGAAGACATACCGCCCGTCGGTATTATACATTTATTAACACTTTTCTCATATTTACATAAATACATGATAAATGCGATTCTAGCCAAGATTGCATACATAGATACACAAATTTATTCAATAAAAAACAACCGAACAATCTATATTCATATAAGTATATTCTTTAAAATGCCTAGTGTATAATCGCATTTTAAATATAACCAAAGTATGGATTTCTTTAACACAAACAGCATACAATCGCAAATAAACACAATAAACAAAATTTGTCTTTGTTTGGAAGACATGGAAACACAGCAACAGTCTTATTACGAGTAAAGTTATACTATCTCACAGAGGCGGGCAGAATATTAACACAAATATAAATATCATTCACGAAATTTTATACGCGAGATGATACATTTCATGCCCATTTATTCATAGATGTTGTCACAAAAATAAAATTACTTATATTCATGACTCGCATTCAAAATGTTAAAATAACCCTGTCATGGTATATCACAATTCACAAGCAAACATTAACGAATAAAAAATAGAATTGTATAAATACCTAATAGTATTTTTTATTAAAATCTCAACTGTTTGATTAAGTTAAATTTTAAAATGAACAGTGTATCTAGATTAAATCTAATATTAGTAGGACAAAAAATTCCTGCCTCGCCCTCATGAAATATTTTAACTTACCAAATTCGCAACAACTATGTATGTATGGCAAGTTTTAAAATATGAAAAAAAATAATTTAAACTAAACGTTTGGAATGATTACTTACACTTAAAATTATTATTTACAAAACATAACAGAAACAATACCTAAGTAATACCGATATCGAGACTAAGTTTATATTTACACTGAGGTCATCATAGTGTCTATGGGTCCGCGTAAACTGGCCAGAAATATACGAGGTTAGCTCTCATTAGTAACGTTACCTGTTATCGTTTGTTAATACCATATATTCCGAACAGTCAACGTTCGAAATCGCTAACTAGAAGCAGGATACACGCGTCTTCGCGATAGCCTAAAATTTTGTACTGAACAGGTGTGAGAAAGCGCGAAGTTGTAAGGTGATCACAAGTCGTTTGGGGCGCGTTTCAGTCTTTGTCGCCTACGAATCGGTAGGTGTCGGGCGGTGGTTCGGGCATGCAGTAGCCGTGGTACGTGCGGATGTCCTCTGCTACGTAGGTGACGCCGGGCAGTACACCAGGCTCTGTGTGGTGTTTGGGACACGTGTGATCTCTTGGACATTGGCATATCGTACTTGCGTTAACTTCGTCGATTTGTTCGTGGCGACGGCGCGCACTGAATAGCCGGCAAGGCTCTTTTCGGGAACACCTCAGCCTCTGTAATATATAAATTATGATTAGAATAAGTTTGAAGTCACTAGAAATTTTAAAGTTATTGTTACAGAACTAATTCAGGAATTATGAAATTTCAAATTAATATCTAAGTCAAGTGCTCGATATTTTTTGTTCTTAGTAAGCTGTTTATAAATTTAAATTGGTACTAATAAATATTTATTTTTATTTGATTAAATAAACGCATTATAAATCAGCAAAAAAATATTTTAATAAACATACAACAAAATTTAAGCGCAAAATATCAGCGCCATCTAGCGGCGTATAGTGGAATTATAAAAGCTCAATACTCACGCTTTGCGGCGAGCACGCGAACTGGTACTGATTCCCTTGTTCGCCGCTAGGTGTCGTGTACGGCAGCTTCTTCAACAGATACGTGACGGACGACTTGGGGCAGTGACAATTGACAATCTGCTGCGTGGCGTTACTGTCTGGTAAAGAGAATATGGTCCATGCGGCGTCTTTGAAGTATCGGCATTTGGGTAACCGCTTCACGGGCTCGCACGTTTTGTAAAGCGTGGTCTTGTCGGCCAGCGTGTGGCTGTCGTCCGCTGATAGGTCGCTGAAATTAAAAAGAAATGAATTAGATAATGTTTTATGTTTATTTTGAAATTATTCGTATATTATTGTTGAATTAAATGCACTGGGTAATCGATGCTGTCCTTAAGGCGCGGGACATATACAAGAGGCGCGGCGCGCCGCGGGCGCGCTGCCGGCGTGCATCGGGTGCGCTATTGGCATTTTGTATGAAATAATTTTGGAAAGGCGCAACCTTGGCGCAACCTTGGCACAACCGTGGCGTGCCGACTCGACGCCTGTCCAAAATTCTTTCATACAAAATGTATAAGAAGGATGTGGTGCAAAACAGATTCAAGAGGTGCGCTTATGGCACGCCCGCGCCCGCGCCGCTTGTGTTTGACCCGCGCCTAACATATTTCCCTGATCGGTATTATGCAACATAATATAAAATAAAACAACTATCATAAAATCTGTAAAATAAAGCCGTCGTCCAAATATGCAACTGAATGTCCGCACAAGGATGGAGGTATGACAAGCCGATCTAAAACTGGGTTATTTCACTTATTTTATCTCATTATATTTATTGTCATACCGGTACTCGCTAATGGAGTAGTTAGTCTCATAAGTAATGGCTAGAAATGTAAAATGTCCACTTTAACACCGTTATATTGTTGGCCACATAATCGTAATATAATGCTTTCCGGATCTTTTTAAAAACTACATATGAATTGAATATGAATAGCTTTTGATTATTCTAATTTAAAATAAAGAATACATTTATTGTGATTGACATGCTATTACTAAAAGACATTTGTAAAACATATGTATTTTGAAAACAATGAACTTTGCCTTACTAACATGTAAATTTATCTTTGAACGTAGAATTACTTAATAGTCAATTAACAATACCAATAATAATTAGACTGATTCTAAAATATTTCTAGAAAGGTATCGATGCGATTAGAATAACGTTTAAGTTTTTTAATTCAATCAAATGAGCTATTGCTCTATTGTCACTGTTGTGTTAGTAGATTAAACTTTATATGAATGCTAGTAATTACATCTAAGTAAAAATTAAGGTTTTTTAATAAGATATTCACCTAGAACACGGCCTGTGTCCCAAACAGCGGCATTTCCTCTCGATCCAGGGCTGCGTTGTATCGTACAGATCCACTTTACTGCACACTTGCCGCGCTCTACAGTCCGGTAGATCCTCCTCTGATACCTGGAATTAATGGATTATTTCATTAATACTAAAATTTAAATAATAAACAAAGAATATTAATAATTATTTGCGATTTTGAACGATCTTTCCTTGTATAAGTTAGAACTATAAAAAAGCTTTAAAATTCTATATTCAACGGATTAAGACACTATGAAAGTTCATCGCTATCAGCACCATAAATAAAAAAAAAAATTCGCATATTTCATTCATGAATAACGCGTATCAAATTGAATATTTCGCAAGGCACACAACGCGGGTCATTCAAGAAACTTCCCAATCGACATGCATATACAATCAATTCGACACATTTTATAAATTCAACGCGCATCCATCAGTTTTGCATTGATACATCGGCAAATCCTCGCGGCAGTAAACATTTTGCACGGGGCGAATTGTAAGGTTGAAATACAAAGGAAACTGTGTCTTCAAACGCGTGGGAGATTCTAAATGTGTTCGCCCCGCAGTCCTGCACCTGCCGTCCTTTGAAGGAACGCTGGCTGGACGGGAGACGGGAGAAGGGAGATCGTTATAATGACGTCCGAAAGATGGTAATCTTAATTATTCACTGGGCACATACGAACATGTGCTCTCCGAATCCATTCAGGTTTTTTTCGTGGTTAAGGACCATCGGTCTTAGGCTTACTTCCGTCCGGAAGACATTCCATTCGGCAACCTGTTGGCTGTGGGAACATTTTTTCTGCGCAAACATATCTCAGGGCTAGTTCGAGCGGACGCCATTTATAATAATTATAGATCTTTATTATAACTTTTAATGGTTGTTGTGTTTTTTGTCTCGACGTATTTTTGATAGGCATTTTAAGTACCGTCATAAATTAGTTTTTATTGTGCGCTGTTTGACATATGGATTCATATGTTAATAAATGATGTGAATTTTATTTTTTATCTAGCACGTAAAATTAATGTGAGCTTTTATGAACGAAACTATTATTCTTCATTTTGTAGGTTTAGACAGCCCTACAGAAATTAGAGGCGTGAAAACATTTTTTTACTTGTTCCGGATACACTTCCCGTTTCTTCTCTATTGCGATGTGTTTCGCGGAAACTGCCTTGGATGGATCTTACAAAAGCCGGATATAGCCCTTTTGTACGGCCAACAAAAAAAGCTTACGGGCCGAGCACAATGTATGGTTTTGTTGGGTTGTTGACTCGCCCCAACCACCTGCCAATTCAACGTTTAATGGATTAAAATGCAAAACAAAGACAGCCTATACGAATGGACGTAACATAAACAAATCAATTATAGACGACAAATTGTTATGTACTCGTGTAGTGCCGTGAACATAATTTTATTTAACGGATCTTGCACGTCGGCCGGAATGCTAATGCAGTTTGTAAGAAAATCACCATTTAGACGACGTAGAATATTCAATTAGATGGGCGAAACATTGTTTTATTTTTATTGCTTTCTATTAGCGGTATACCGTTTCCTTGTGTAAAACTAATAATAGTTTTATACGAAATAATACATTTGATGAGAACTTATTCAAATTTAGCAGATATTCAAATGGTATCAAATAATGGGGCTTGTAACTCATTATAATATGATGTTATCAAATTATATTTTATCGCGTGTCTCACTAAACTGTTTTACATTAGTTTTTGTGTAGGCCTGTTAGGTTTTTTAACGTTTTGTATTATTTGTTTGAAGCGCCCGTGACTTGACCGTTGGCCGCGAGCAACAGTTTTGAGCATGTATAAATTTCATCCTTTAGTGAGGAAAATTAAATTTTCGATCATAAAGATTTGAACCGTAATACAGAGGCATAAAGCGTATATTGAGATCATTTCTCAAAGCGCAAATCTCGGAGCAGTTAAGAAGTTTAGGTTTACGTTTAAACCTGTGCGGTGATGAAAATGAGCTTTCGTGAAATGTAATAGGTTTTCTTTTCCAGTGGCGCAGCGCTGGAGATGTTCGTGTTTTTCTTAAGTATTGAGCTGTGGGGTCGCGGGGCGAGGTATCCGGTGTGAACAGGTGGCGAGACGCACCTATTATAAGAGATTGTTCATACAAGATGCGACGTTGCTCGATATTGCTTAGTTATTGCTGTGTTATTAATCATGTTCTAACTTTTATATAAAGGATATAAATTAATTTCTCTTCCACTACGTTCAATTTTTGTTATATTTCATTAAATTTTATTTAAATTTCGTTCATATGATAGTACTATATGTTGAGTCGCAAGTGTGTAAATAACCTTATACATACTAATCTATGCCCAAACGACCTTCTGCAACCTTTGTAGTACCGGCCCTATGTGGGCACACGCCTCCGCCGTCTTCCATTTTTTGTGTGGTAGGCTGAACAATCAGTGTTGTTTTAACGTTCTATTTATTTACATTTCTTTAAGGTCGAACAACACTGCCCATATGCATACCTATGCTTAAAATACAATAGGTTTCACTTTTGAGATTTGCGTAATTCCTCCTACTAATCTACCTTCTTTTAGATGGGACTGAGTTCCAAGTACCTTAGGTTTCTTTAAACTGCAGAACTGTTCAGAATTCCCCTTTTGTTTATAAATGTATTTCTTATATTATAAATAGAAACGATTACACATCTTCGTTTCTAATGCCTAATGGTTAATATGAAAACCTTATAGTCCTTGTTCAACACGCGTCGAGTTCCGAAATACAGAAAGAACTTTGAATGCCTAGATAGAAATCTTTTATAGGAAGATATTTTAAGCGGTGATAGCCGGGATTATCTCCACTAAATATTAATACCTATCATTAAACGACAACATTGTTTAGACGTTGTAATTAATCGATCAAGTACAATAATTGTATGCGATGCCCGCGGCGCCGGACGCGGGAACTCAGGTAGCTGATATGTATTACAAATAAACGACAAAAACCCCGCAGCTATATTTTATTTATTACATTTGTAATTAGTCAAAGATCGACTTTTTGTTGCCTCATCGCCTTGAGCGCGAATTAATATAGAGTAGGTTTTTTTTTTGGTCGATGAGGCAGAGAATAGCTTTTCATGTATAACCTACTTATGTTTAGTCCATTGAATAAAAAGTTCTAGAGTGCGTGAGTTAGTAACGTAAGATGTTTCTTCGGAAACATGTTAAGAGTCCCTAGGTAATAAACATACTAAAACCCCGGGCCACTAGGAGGAGCCCCGGAGTGGGGGGAGGGGGGAAATGGGTCCATTTTTTCATTTTTCGCTTAAATCTCAAAAACGGTACATGTTAGAGAAAAACTTTCAAGGAAAAGTTGAAAGGCCATAAAATTATCTACAAGTTGTATCTCAATCATTTTTTCCTATATCCTACCGTTTCTGAGTTATACGCAGTAAAACATGATTTTGGCTCAAACAATTTCCACATCAATCGATCAAAAAATATTTCTTTCTTCCAAAAAACTCAAATGTGCAACTTGTGACCGGTACTGATAGATTGCTCTTAATTTGGTCTATAACTGGTAAAATAAACACATTCCTCCATGGAAGCCTTTAGAAGGAATCGATTGTCAAAATATTATATTAGGGTAGTTTGAGTTACTGAACTTGATCTTTTTATTTTTTTCTTCCAAAAACTCAAAAGTGCAACTTGTGACCGGTACAGATAGATTGCTCATAATTGGGTCTATCATTGATAAAAATACCAGATTCCACCACGGAGGCGTTTACGGGGAATTGAATTTTATTAGGGTAGTTACGATACTTGAACTTTATATTTTTTTTCTCCAAAAAAACTCAAAAGTGCAACTTGTGACCAGTACTGATAGATTGCTCTTAATTAGGTCTATGATTGGTAAAATAAACACATTCCTCCATGGAAGCCTTTAGGAGGAATCGATTGTCAAAATATTATATTAGGGTAGTTTGAGTTACTGAACTTGATCTTTTTATTTTTTTCTTCCAAAAAACTCAAAAGTGCAACTTGTGACCGGTACTGATAGATTGCTCTTAATTAGGTCTATAATTGGTAAAATAAACACATTCCTCCATGGAAGCCTTTAGGAGGAATCGATTGTCAAAATATTATATTAGGGTAGTTTGAGTTACTGAACTTGATCTTTTTATTTTTTTCTTCCAAAAAACTCAAAAGTGCAACTTGTGACCGGTACAGATAGATTGCTCATAATTAGGTCTATCATTGCTAAAAATACCAGATTCCACCACGGAGGCGTTTACGGGGAATTGAATTTTATCAGGGTAGTTACGATACATGAACTTTTTATTTTTTTTCTTCCAAAAAACTCAAAAGTGCAACTTGTGACCGGTACAGATAGATTGCTCATAATTAGGTCTATCATTGATAAAAATACCAGATTCCACCATGGAGGCGTTTACGGGGAATTGAATTTTATTAGTGTAGTTAGTTAAAAAGTTCAAGTATCGTAACTACCCTAATAAAACTCAAATTCCCCGTAAACGCCTCCATGGTGGAATCTGGTATTTTTATCAATGATAGACCTAATTATGAGCAATCTATCTGTACCGGTCATAAGTTGCACTTTTGAGTTTTTTGGAAGAAAAAAAATAAAAAGTTCATGTATCGTAACTACCCTGATAAAATTCAATTCCCCGTAAACGCCTCCGTGGTGGAATCTGGTATTTTTAGCAATGATAGACCTAATTATGAGCAATCTATCTGTACCGGTCACAAGTTGCACTTTTGAGTTTTTTGGAAGAAAAAAATAAAAAGATCAAGTTCAGTAACTCAAACTACCCTAATATAATATTTTGACAATCGATTCCTCCTAAAGGCTTCCATGGAGGAATGTGTTTATTTTACCAGTTATAGACCAAATTAAGAGCAATCTATCAGTACCGGTCATAAGTTGCATATTTGAGTTTTTTGGAAGAAAGAAATATTTTTTGATCGATTGATGTGGAAATTGTTTGAGCCAAAATCATGTTTTACTGCGTATAACTAAGAAACGGTAGGATATAGGAAAAAATGATTGAGATACAACTTGTAGATAATTTTATGGCCTGTCAACTTTTCCTTGAAAGTTTTTCTGTAACATGTACCGTTTTTTAGATTTAAGCGAAAAATGAAAAAATGGACCCATTTCCCCCCCTCCCCCCACTCCGGGGCTCCTCCTAGTGGCCCGGGGTTTTAGTATGTTTATTACCTAGGGACTCTTGACATGTTTCCGAAGAAACATCTTACGTTACTAACTCACGCACTCTAGGCCCCCCTTGGAGGGACTCATTCAATGGACTAGTTATGATTGTGATATTTTGTTCAGATATTATTATACAGTCGCAAGAAAACTAGAAAACACAAAATAAACAGATAATATACATATAGCATGAGCGGTTAAGTAGTATTAGCTTACTCAAAACATATTATGATCATTTAAATAAATAATACAAAATAGAAGTAACATAAAAGGAGTGATGTTAATTGTAAACATGCAAAAATAGTAGTAGGTATATTACATGTTGTCGCGGAAGAATTCCAACAAATACCCGCGGCCCCATCATTAAAGCGGCTCGACGGAACACAGTGGGGTTTTAGTCGGTAAGAATCCGACATAACCCACGGCTCCTTCCCCGGGGGCCGTGGGTATCTTTGGAAGATTTCCCCACTATAAAAAAAAAAAAAAAAAAAGGTATATTACATGTTTAGAGTATTGATTATAAAACAATGAGTCACGCTGCAGTCCATGGCACAGATATTTTCCACATCTATTTTACTTTATATGAACGAATAATATTGCAACTTACCTAAAAATTATGGAACAATGTTATGGATAATTTACCGCCTTCTGCCCTGTTTAATAACAACTATTCTTGCTCTAAAATTATTAAGTAAATAGACGATGCATATTTTGTCATACTATTTTAGCTGACTTTTACTCGCATTCAAATTTCTGTTCACATGTAAATTGTATCTGCTACGGATTATAAGGACTAAATTAGCGTTTTGATTTGAACCTTAACGAGTACACGTTATTGTAATTAAAGCCAAACAATTACAAAATAATTAACAAATAAAAGCTTTTGCATTGGCATATAACACGCACAAGCAACGTTCGTTGAAAAGACATCAACGGCGCCGGAAGCGCGCAACGCACACACGCGCCTCAATTAGCTCGCATTAGCGTCTCGCGTAGCCTCATTGTATGCGCTAGGTGTCCAATAACCAGGAATAACATCGATACTTAGTATACTAACATATACGTGAGCTTGTGTAGTCAGTACGCCCTGCGTTTTAATCACAATGATTAAAACGGCCGTAGGTTGACTAATCAGTTGAATTATTTGTGGGATTTATTCATGCTATGCAAGGTTTATTGGATTTATGAGTGATGTGTAAAACGAATTAAAGACTTCTAAACCAACGTTCATAAGAAACATCACCGACGATCTTGCGACGTCAGTACCTAAAGAAAGTTTTAGTTTTAGATATGGGCATTTCATACCACTATAATAATTCCAATTAATACTATGCATCCGTAGGAGTAAAATTAAAAAATAAAATACAACCCATACAACTCAGAAAGAATATCACTCGTGTAACAAATTTCAAAAGCTTAGTGAGAAGTTAGTGAGAATAGTCTGGTCTTATATGTTGGTAATGGATAGCCATTACCAACATACAAAATTAAATCTCCTTACAATGTAAACGTGCACATATACACAATACACATATAGATATTAAGAATCTTCGAAGAGTACAGTAGTAACACTAGACAGAACCCGCAGTACAGACGGGCTTTCAAAGGTGCCATCGTACACTATTGTGCCGGCATCCGGAGGGTATTGATAACGCACGTGTCTCTTTAGACGGGGACCCCATTCCGACGCTCAAGTGTGCCACATTGAAAGGGATGAGCATAAAGACGACGAAATTTTGTTGACGGCAGCACGGAGATATGTCTTCAGTTATTGATATGAATTTGTTAGGACTTACATTATAGAAGTGTATGAAATATGGGTTGTTAAGCTTGCGCTGTAGGCACGTCACAATTGAACACGCTACTTCAATTACGAATTCGTAAATACTATTATGTATTAGAGCTACGTAAAAAAACAAAATAACCAAACCGCATTTCCAATCCCTCATATACGAGACGATTCCAAAAAAGAAATTATAAAACCAGAACGAATAAACATAATAGGACGTAAAAACGTATTAAATCAAAACTTTCCGGTCCCTCGTGTCGATTTGTTTATTTTCGAACTGTGATAACAAAAAAGATTAGATTTTTTGTCGCGTAACGCAGGTGCCCGACCTCAGTTCTCTTATTGGATCTTTTTCTTTACATTTTCTTATACTGTGTTCATAAGGACAGTTCACTAAGCTGCATCGGTAAAATTAATATTTCTATTGAACATCCAATAGTATGAGAATATAGTTGAAATATTTTATCGTAAATTTAAAATGAGCTTTTACAATTCTGATTTTAATAGGTCACGAAAGAAAGGCATGAATTTGTATGTTAAATGTTTGTTTAATAATTGTTTCATCCTTTACTCACGTTTGTTATAAATTTGACTTTATCAGATAAAATTTTCTGCCCTTCCCTTTCGTGAAATGTTTCTGCACGCGTTCCATAAAACAAAACCACGCACATAAAAGTATACCAACGAATAGTATAGGTGTATACAAATGATTATCTATGTTAGCAAGGCGGCTAACATTTGGACAACATTCCTAACATTGTATCCCCGCCTTACGTGACTCGATCTCGCCCTTGAGGTCGCTTTTTACCTTCACTTTTCTTTGTTGACTCGTGTCTTCGAATCTCTCCATCCATGAAGAAGCCTTAATTGTTATACTATTATACCTACAATTTATTTAACACAATCTCGCAATTTGTTCCGCGAATAGTGAATGAAATGTCGCATAACCGCTTCCAGTTATTGTGTAAGAACTCGTACTTGTAAATATATCAAGGGCAGTTACGAACGTAAAAGTTAACGCAGTAAGGAATTATTTCATTGAAGAAAGCTGGTCGCATTTCTCGATAAACTCGAGTAGAGTATAGATATGTTTCGTGAATTTCAACGTTTAAACGCAGAAGACAAACGTATCTCTGAGTAAATTCTTATCATTACAACTTCTATATTGGGAGCGCAGTCCACGCAGTAGGTACCATTGATTCGCGTTCCCTCCCCCGCTAGGATGTAAATGTTATGTAAATAGTTGGAACACAATATTAAACATAAACTGTAGCTTCCGTAATGTGCGGTGGTGCCAAATAAGGCGTTTTCCCCATAGATTCAATCACGTAGGCAGCAATGGCTATTCGGTTCATTGCATAAGTTAACTGAGTGTGTTCAAACGCACGACATTTTATACGGTTGCGTTTATTTATTGTGACTTCCAATTTCGTCTTAAATAACATTTTAGTGTCAATATCACGTGTTCTAAATGGCTGATTTGTACTTGGGTTGCATTGTTTTGCAAATATACAAATTGACTTGAGAAAAATGCATGTGCACTTTTTCTTTAGGTTTGCCTGCTATGTCATACATGTTTGTATAAAAAATAGTTTTTCGATTTCCTTAGGTATACTAGCCCATAAAAAATCAAATGATATAAATAAACTAAAAATAATATAAAAACGTGAAAACCATTTTAAATATTATAATGAAGCTCCAAATAATATCATGTTTAAGTTGAAACAACAGCATTGATAGGTATTAATATTAATGTCGACTACAAAAAGAGCTACATTCAGATGTATCGGAAACTAGGCATTTCATTCAGGTTTATTAATGCAAAATACATGTCTACTGTTACGAGTATCCGTATGTTTCGAATGGCATCAGCCAACGTATCATCAGGCTTATGTATTAATATATAAATGCGTCGATTTGTGTGGAAAGCGATAATTTTATGCATTAAATATTTTTTCCACTGCGTCCGGCGGGTGTTTGCGCGACCGCCGTTATGTCCGCCTCCGTCTTTCTTGTCATCCTATCGGATATTTATACGACACATGGAAATTACGATTTCATTTCGACTAATTAAACGACTTTAATTGATGTGCGATGCGACTTGGCTATGATTTAAGTGATGTTTGATTTGACTTTGGATTGGAGAATAGTTTTAGCGATATGTTATTACCTAGCAGTGTTATAATATGATACTATGTATATTCTGGAGACTCTGTAGTATTTCCTTCTTGGTTTCAATCGTTATAACATTTATAAATAGAAGTTATAATGTTAATTGTACCTATTGAAAACACAAATATATCCACGAAAATAGAAACCATTGAGTGTAAAGTTAATACATCCTTGAACAAACATAATATTAATAGTATTTTATACAAGGATAAGAATAAAATCTAGTCCATTATAGTATTAAATTTCGGTACAGAATGGCCTCTAGTCTATCAAACATGCTTGTTATCATGGTAATGGTAAAATTGCTTATCCATTATCCTATTTAAGCTGTCGCCACCTGCCAAAAAGGATGTGACATTGACACTCTGGCTCAATGCTTTAGAAAAGATTATGTCTAATTTATTATATGAATGTAGGACGTAGGTACGTTATACGTTGATGCTGCTTACCTACCTACTTGTATTTTCTATATATGTATAGACATTTCATTCTTGTGATAAAAGTGTATATCCCCGTCTTATTATTTGTAGTGTGCACTATGCAGTAGATCTTGAAAATCGTTTTCGTTACCATGACAACGTGAAAACAATCAATTAACAATGCTTTCAGTGTGTTATAATATAACGTATCTTTTCTTTGATTATAGCAATGGTATTCGGTACATTTGAAAAAGCTCGCCGCTACACTTCAAAATGCTCAATTGTTTTCTGTTGCAAAACGGATGATCAGTACCATCCACCCTCCTGCGGTTTTGGTATACAAATGTTAGGTACTCTTTTGTTTGTAGGAACAAGCAATGAGCCGCGGGTTTCCTCCTTCTAACTAAATGAAGTATTTGTTCAATCCTCGGAGGATAGTTGTTCTCAATAAAACGATCTAGGTATATGTATTTCGAATTAAAAGAGCAAGACAAGTTAAAAAAGTTTACCAATCGTGTAAGAAGTACGTTAACAATGTCTTAAACTTAATATCACGTAAGGGCAAAATATATCTCGATTTAAGTGTACACAAAAATAAATGAAAGTCAACATAATATGACCTTCCAATCCATTCATGCCTGTCAAGATTTAAACACGAATTGCATATGAATTAACAACGAGATATCTCTTGAATTCCATTCCACAATGAGACGTACGACCGAAAAGGTTACCGTTACGAATGGCTTATAGCCAGTGACATAAAAAGGGAAAAAGATACGTTTTTTTTTCAAAAAGCACACACTGGCCGGAGTCTCGATCGTAAGTCATCAAAGCTGTCAAGATAAGAATGAGTGAATGAACACCTGCCGCTACCGGCGTTACGCATGCTCCTACGCAAGCGTGTACGATACACTATCTTTAAATTCATCCTTAAAAACGCACAAAACTTCAACCCATTATCAATTCTAATGCACAAATAACACAGCTCATTTTACACCACGAACACAACCAAAGCTACATCGCTTTTCGAATACACGCAATTACTTACAGCTTAGAACGATTATCTTCTTGAATCGACTTTAAAATTAGGCATAATAATATGATTAACGTTGTTTTTAAAATATGACTTACAAAACTTGATATCCGTGACTCCTTTTCTATTTTTATTAAAGTCAATGTAATTATTGCGGTCGATCGCATGGCCGCTCGAAGGAAATTGGTGACAGTTTAATTTCGTTTTATAATTCGGTTCAATGTAAATGTATCTAATTTAATTTGGTGTATTTCGTATGATAATCGTTTTCCTTGCCGTTCAATTACACGGGGCTTGGCGTTTGCAAGGTCAATAGAGGTTTTAATTGGTCTAATTGTAGGCGTATTCCTGGAATCTCACATACACCATCGCATGACGAATCCACGTATCCCAAAGAGCAGCAGATGTTTCCTCAAACTCTTGGAAGAAGCTCGCACGAATTTGAAGAATTTCCTTTAGTTTATTTCCAAGAGGCTTTATAGAGTGGACTTCTGAGTAAGATAAAACGATCGCGATAGTTACTACTAGAATGGAGTGGAATGTTTAATAGATTATTTGTGTGAGATTTATTGATGCTAATAAAGAATATAGCGTTATAAATGAGGATTGTAAATGCTTTTATTACAGATATGGAGGACATTAGACGATAATAATTTACTTTTAATTATTTAATAGTAATTACAGTTCATTTCTCAATCAAATTGATAAATACCTACTGTAAAATAATTATAAATGCGATATATTTAAACATTCTTTAAAATAAATAAACATGCCAAAAAATGTCGACAGAAGTTAGAACAAGATCCAAAAATAACATTGCAAATAAAACGCCTTCAATTTACTTAAATAGCGCCTAAAGACATTAAGGTAATGTAGAACCTAGATTATTTTTAGTTTTCTATTTTGGTTTAGTTAATTTGTTATTCGCGTGTAAGCTGTCTACATTTTAAATTTCGTTTAAGCTTTTCAACTACATAAGTATTCGGTAAATTAGGATAGTGAATTCAGAGAACTATTCATAAAGACTTAAAATGGTTTTTCAACTATTGATTATGGTGTTGTTCTATAGTTTTATGTACAGAAAAGTTAGGCTAACTTTCAAAAACTTACTATGAAACTATGATTTGTTCTTTTCCCGCCAATTCATATCAGGCCTCCTAAATCTTAATTTATGTTTTTTGTCACATACTAAATTAATTATTTTTTCTGAGGTATATTTTTACATGATGCATTTGCAAAAACACACACACTGATTTCATTTTTTTGTAAAAGTCTCTAAATGAATTAGAAAGCAATCTTTCTAAGAATTTTTAAGTACATACATAATTTTGAAAATCTGTCACCTTGCGACACGTTAATGCATTTAATTATTATTATACAAATGATACACTGTATTAGAAAACTGCGATAAACTTAAACATCCGTCGAGATACAGGCAATCAAGGAAAGATCGTTCTAGTATCATGCATATTCACTACGAGTGAAAACGTAGATCAAGTGACGTTGGAAAGTGTCCAAAATTGAGCTTCACAATATAATAATGTTAAATTCGTGTCACATACAATACTTACGCCTGTCTGATACAGAATCCTCAGGCCGCTTTTCTGCTGCATAGTTCTTCTGTGCGGCAGGAAGGGTAGTTTGTCGGGTCTGCGTATGTGGATCTCTCCCGAAGGTCGGAAGGCTTCCAGGGGCGTCCGTATGACGGCTCGCACCTCGTTCGCGAGGTAAGCTAGGAGTATAGTGGCTAGCACATGCATGGTCACTGGCACACTGTGTAAGGGCGCGTGCGGGTTGTTCGCAGGTCGGGTCGCCGAGCACTGAGGACGGCGGACTAACGCAGGTACGACTTGGCCTACGCGCCGAGTGTAGCCGCCTTCGCGCGATTGGAGTGTCTTGATACTTGCAGGCTTTTATGTTTAATGCTGTGAAGTGCGCGGCTGGTTTTTTAAAAGCTGTCAGCTTTTTTAGTACAATTGCAAAGTTTAAGTTAACAAGTTGTACCGTACCTGCTGGTTTACGGTGTAAAAGGAGGGTAAAATAATATGAAATCTATCGTTATATTAAAATGTTTAACGATATAATATGACAGCTAAAATAGTATCTCTAACTTTATATTATTTAAGCTGGAAGTACAATTGATGTTTAGATCATTAAAATTATATTTGATTCAAATTCAAAAGTATAGTTTGTTTATTTTGTTTAATGAAGTTAGAATTATTATTAATCTGTCTTGTAACAAAATCTTTAAATTTTTTTCCTTGTCTAACAATGAACGAAACCATTTTAACACACAAATTTATTCATAATATCGAAAAAAAAAAAACAAAAATAAATAATCATTCGAGTATCAAGATAGTTGTGTCGCTCTAAGCTTGACTTCCACCGACGATGTTTTTTTACACAATCTTGTTGCTTGAGCATAAAGCTGCGTTTATAAAGCTGCTAACTTAATAAGTTAAGTTGTTTTCACTTAATCCAGAGTAATAACTAATAATAATAATTAAACTTAATTTCGCCTGTTAAATTGTAATTGGTACGACGTAGAATGATAAATTCTTACTTGCTTTTGATCATAAAAAATAACGTTTAAAAAATAATATCATTTCAATCCCAAAAACATACAATTTGTTATGAGAATGTATTTCTTTCGGGTTATTTTAAAATTCCACTTTTTAGTTTTACATATAAACTACACCAATACCTACCTATATGATTAAGGTTATCAGGTATTATTGTAATGATGGCACATGTTATTATAAATTCGGACAGATTCAAACAACTGCCTTAAATACAACCTTATTATCGATAGTAAGAAAAAAACCTATTGTTTTCAATCCATAGTATTCCCCATTGTAACGAACAATAAATCTATGATAATTCCACTTAAACCCACTCCTCGATCAATGACCACTTGAAGGGAACGCCACCGTACAATCGGCCAAAAACAACGGAATTTCCTGGAACATGTTCCGAGCAGTTCCAAGGAATGTATTGTTTCACCATTGTAACGCGAGCTTAGGTATCTTCCGTCCCGCTCGCTCCCATTCACGAGTAGCGAGCCCGCATGAATGAACTGTTTCTTATGAATGGACTAGTACTATATATATGTATGTCTCAAGTGGTCATCGCTTCGTATTATATTATGTAGGTAGGTTCGGCACGTGGTCCGATGGTATTTCGTCTTTTTCGTAACGGTTATGAATGATTACATGTTTATACAATTATGTAGGTAGGTAAGGTATAGGTATGGATGGATGGTTAAGTAATGTATGCTCGAATAAGGTAACAAGGCTGATGGCAGTTTTATTATGAAATTAATATCGAATCGATTTTGGCAGTTATTAAATTATTCACTGCCGTCAGTTAATCAGCCATTGATTTCGATATTTCTTTTATACAGATACATACTTACAAATTCTGTCAGTTTAACTGGTATTTAATAAAGTTTACAAATCTCTATAAGTAATGAAATATTTAAATAAAGAGAAGCACTTTATAATAATGTGATTATCTTTTATTCCTTTATTCAATATATGAGTTGATATCTATAAAGAATACGAGAAACTGAGAATAAAACCGCAAAAGTAATGCAAGAATAGATAGAGATAATAAAAGTATCAATTGAATGGAGGTAGTATTAGGAATAATTCAATAAATACGTTTAATTCAATCAGTTCATTAGACTCAAGATTTATTTAGGACGAATTTTTATTACTTGCGAGTAAATAAATAAAAAGGAATGCAAATTTTTACTCGTCTCTGGTCAACTAAGCTTATCACTGCCAAACGTGTTAGAAATTTTATAGCGATCGTCATCTCTATAGAATATATTTCAATAACAAAATAATAAGGCCAACGTGATTGGCATGCGAACATATTTATTGGTGTTTATACAAAGTCATCTCTAGAGGAAACTCTCAAGTACCAATAAAAAAAGTGTTAAGCTGATAAAGAGCTGTAAAAGCGGTTTTGTACCTCGTCCCGGACAATGGTACTCGACTTCGAGTGGTCAGTTTTAACCGACATTCCCAAAAACGACGGTGCTTCTCTCCGTAACGTATTTTTTTTTTTCTTTTTTTGTTTTGTTTTGTTTATTGTCTCTGAGAGAATCGTATTGGCACGCGCACTCGAAGCCCTTTGTATCGGGTTTACTTAGAAGTGAAACATCCGGGCTTAGCCGAATTCCTTTATCGCCAATGTTAATATGCTTATGAGATAAGAGATGTAATAGATAGTGGCGAGTTGTAGTATTTTTTAAGATGATTATTTTCGTGCTTCTTAGTAAAAAACGTAACACTGCTATTTAATAATAAAACGTATTTGCCGTATTATAAGAATATGCTTCAAGTTACATTTTAGGAATGTAAGGCGTGCTGATTTTTTGTTCCAATGAAGCCTTACCGTTGCATATTGTTAAAATGTCGCCCGGAATGCGTGAGAAAATTAAATGGACCAGTTTTATAAATCAGGTCATGAATATATCAATAGTTTCATCTTTATAGCACAAAAATGAAGAAATTTACTTTTTATTTGGTCTCAAACATTATTCGAAATAAAAATTATGTAATTTATAAATCGTATGATCTGCAATTAGCCTAAGCTTGTAAGCCTTTAACTTCGCTTTTTGGTTAATGTCAAAATTCAACAGTTTATAGGCAGGCTATTAAACTTAAATTTCAAAAACCGTTTAAAAGGAAACCATACTTGTAAAATGACTAAGTAATAAAAAATATAATATTCCAATTTCCAGTAACAAATGATTAAGGAAGATTTTAACCGCTAACGTTCAGCTAGATTTATTTACCAAAACGAGTTTTGTTAACCAGAGTCGAATTTGCATAATTAATGTTCTCACTTTGCTAACACATTTTTGTCGCTCCTATCTTGATCAGATATATTAGTTTAGAGCACGCGATCGCGTTATATTATTCGTAAAAATATAAGATAAATTACGCATCTAAAACTTGTTACTATAGTGCTACAAAATAACTGATTACTGCTGTCAATGTATGAAGATTGTTTAACCATGTATAAGACGGTGAATTATTTTCGCGATATTGCATGATCATAAGCCTTAATTACAAGAGTAAAATAAAATATATGGGTAACATATTAAAGCATTTAAAGCAAGTTTTAAGAGGTGAATATAATTATAAACTAATGAATATACTCATAAAGAATAAAGGAAAAGGTTTTTAAACTATAAATTGTTTTTAACAATGTACTTATACAGTAAATTAACGTAACAGACCTATCATAAACTTCAATATTTTGTGTCAAAATTTCAGAGAGCTTTTGTAGAAGCATTAACAAAGTTAAACTCACTAAGCAGAGTTTGGACGATAAAAAGATCGTTATAACTTTAGCTCGTATTCTAATAGCTCGACACACGCTATGTTAAAGCCGACAAAACTTTTGCTATCTGATGGTGTGGTATTTTTAACCATAACCTCCTTGACCTTGAGTTTGAAATATACATTAATTATTTGAACATTTTAAAGGTCCAAATGCCATAAAAAAGTACTTTACTTTCTGTAATTTAATCACAAAAAAAGAAATATGTTTCCATTAGTGTTAAAATAATAAAAACAATGTTTTATAGCCAGCGATATTAATTAGGTAGGTGTAAGTAATTTATTACAAATTTGCCTTTCTCGTGTTGCCCTCTATTTGTAAAATATAAAAATACTAGCTTTCCATCCGCAGCTTCGCCCGTGCAGTCAAAGAAAAACCCGCATAGTTCCCGTTCCCGTGGGATTTCCAGGATAAAACCTATCCTATTTCCCGGGATAAAAAGTAGCCTATGTCCTTTCTCGGGTATCAAAATATCTCTATACCAAATTTCATGCAAATTGGTTCAGTAGTTAAGGCGTGATTGAGTAACAGACAGACAGAGTTACTTTCGCATTTATAATATTAGTATGGATTATACAAACCAGAATTTAAATTGCGTATTAAATAGGTAATAACTAATAAACACGACCAGCCCTTAAGTTAAGCTCTAACCGTAAAATGATTTAGGTATATAGACATCATTTGCGGGACTTTTATGGTCTTTTAATGTGATATTTTTGTGATAGTTTAATAAATATAAACACGAAGTATATTAAAATTCAATTCAGTATATTTTATATAGGTATAGTTAAGAAGTAGTTTAATTTGAAAAGACGCAAGTTGTATTTGATTAACTTTCAATAAATATGAAATCTATAAATAGCTATTGGAAAGAAGCAAGTTTCACAAATACCTTTACCTAAAAATCATTCATTCATATACATATTTAAACGTACCTCTATAAGTATATTAGTGTATGAAAGGTTTTGTTAAATAAAAGTGATATTCAATTTAACTAGCCAGCCTATTTTAATATCTATATTAATTAATTTATACTACCGGATGTTTACAATGTCGCCGTGTCAACAATTTCATAAAAATCATATATAATTCGAGAATAAATGTACATTATTCGCTTATCAAATTTCTTCATCGAGTAGGCACTTGAACGTAAAATACGAAACCACGTGTAAGGGTTAGTGAAGAGCAATTTTGTGCTATTCATATAAATTCCCACGATCGACATTTCACATTTAGGTACTACGTAGTACGTGGACTTCAGACAATTTTGTTAAGTGATTTGAAAAACCTAGTTTGTTTTATTTTCTAATAGAAACTCATAAACCTACGAAGCTGGATCGTTTCTTTAAGAAAACATTTAGTAGAGTTTTATACGTATTTTATCTACACTAATATTATAAAGAGGAAAACTTTGTTTGTTTGTTTGTTTGTTTGTTTTTTTGTTTGATTGTAATGAATAGGCTCATAAACTACTGGACCGATTTTAAAAATTCTTTCACCATTCGAAAGCTACATTATCCACGAGTAACATAGGCTAGGTTTTATCCCGGAAATCTCACGGGAACGGGAACTATGCGGGTTTTTCTTTGAAAACGCGGGCGAAGCCGCAGGCGGAAAGCTAGTATTTAAATAAACTTGTTACATATCGTATAAAGAATTACTAACTGTGGGTAGGTATATAAACTTGAAAGTTGAAAATGAAAATGAAACACAAATCACTTCTCATTATTCATTCGTTCAGTTCCTACGTGCTATGATGCTCTATAAATCTGTCTTTATGACTTCAAAAAATTTATGTAATGTATATTTCGGTTTTAGATTCATGTTTCATAGTTTCATATTTCCAAGTACTTATATATATGGGTGATTATACAAAAATGGGGTAACTTTTGAGGATATTTTGTTTACTATATTTTTTATATCAGATTGTTACAAATTAGGGTGTATATGATAGCTAATCTAATGAATATATTGTTCCAAATCGGGCCAGCCAGTTTTTTAAGTAGATTGTGAGATATTTTAAATTTTCTGAAATTGGCCTCCAGGGGACTGACGAGGCTAACATGGTACTGATAAAAAACACAATTTTGTAATATTCTTAAAGAAATTGAATGAAAATTACTACAAATCTCTCAGTTTTAATAATGGCACATGTCTTTTAAGTATTAAAATCACTTAGTTACGTTTAAAAATGATAATTAATAATATGTGATACTGGGAAAAAACAATGTCTCAAGTTTCAAAACAGCCTTCTGACATTTAACGCTACGTGAATATTCTTACTCTCTTACTTAACTTTTTCTACTTTGACTTAGTTTTACTTGATATTTCAAGTAATTCACAAACAATAGAAACAAAAAAACGGCCAAGTGCGAGTTGGAGTCCTAAAAAACCTATTTTTTATTATGTTTGTAACTAAAAATTTACACTTTTAGCAATTTTTCCTTATCTGTGTTATAAAGACGTTGCTATTTACCAAGTAGAAGTAAACTATATAGCAGTTTATAGTAGACTGTATACACTGCAAGCATCCTGTGTGTTTTTTTATTCCCTTGCGAATATTTAATTTTGCGGAAATTTGCAGTATTAACGGATGAAGGTATCTTTTGATTGCGTTGCGTTATAAGTTTGATTTTTTTACAGCCCCAAGGGTTCTTAATCTTGAGTATCCAATATAAATTTCAGATTGATACCTCCACGCGTTCCAAAAAAAACGTCTTAACAGACAAACGGACAACAAAGTGATCCTATAAGGGTTCTGTTTTTTCCTTTTGAGGTTCGGAGCCCTAAAAATCTACCAATATTTATGTTAAAAGTACTAATTATAGTAAAATTAAAAACCAAAGTCTCGAATGAAAGTCTCATCTGAGTTTTCATAAGAGCCCCTTGACATTTTTATAATGTTATTAAGTATATTAATTAACTTTTATGTTATTTTGAGGTAATTTTACTTCACAGTAATATACGTATACGTATTTATCTGATAAATGTAAAAAGCTATGCCCTGAAAGCATCAAAATCAATAATTAAAATAAAATAAGATCTTTTTTAATAAAATTATTAGTAGTTTGTTTCAATAGCTCTTTTCTTTGCTACTCTTTCTTAAATGTTTCTTCCCTAGTCAAATTCAGGTTCTTTTAGCGTGGCGCATGATGTTTTAAACTGAAATATAAAATAGAAATGCTTATACCAATAGCAATTAAGATAAAAGTTCTCAAAAACGACAGAATCATCAGTACTATGGGGTCGCGTCAGTCCTCTGGCACAATATCTGACAAAGGACTGATGCCAGCGGATTGATGAAAAGGGACTTAATATGAGGTTATAATCACAAATTATGTTTTTTTGCCTAATTTCTAATATCAACAAACTATATTTTTACAAATCATAGTTAACCATTTATAAATGAAAATAAAAATCGGATTAACAATAAAATAACGACTCACCATAGGACTGAAATGTTGACTGGCGCAGCAAGATTTTAGAGGACAAACACAACCCTAGCGCTGGTACAGTTATGACGGCCGTCAAAATATGCGGTGCACAAGTAACTTCATTACCAACATTAATACTTAGACAGGGATTTGACCTTGACTTGGTGATATTTAGCGAGAATTTCGAATTTAAAAAACACACAACGGACTGACTAGTGAAAACGATGACAAAGTTTAATTTTATTTTTTAAATAAAATGGAAAACATTGCGTTATGAAATTTGTAGTATATAATACTATGTACATCAAAGATTGTAGTGTTTTTGTAAGTTTTCTTAAATCGATGATAATGTTTAAACGATAGTCACTTGATTGTTGGTTTTCGGAGTTGTGACATGCCAAAGTACTGACATTTGAGGTATTAATTTATTTTTTTTATTCATTTGTATTTTAAATAAAGAAGTGAAATTGAGTGACCAAATAAAGGACGCTTCATTGTTTTAAAATAGATTGTTATTTGAATAAAATATAATAAGACTTTGTTTAAATTGGCTGATGACATCGAGTTACCCCATTTTTGTATAATCACCCATATCTATATCGTTATATTTCACCTCTGTAGAGTACAATTATTGTCAGATTATAAAGTAATTTACTTTTTGTAACCTACTATGCAATAAAAAACTATATTCGTCCTTTAAAAAATTAAAACAAATGTCAAATTGTATAGCATACGTGGTCATATACACGTGCAACACTCCTGCCCACGGGAGGCCTCCGCCCCAACGAGCGGAGCCTGTAATGTCGCAGGGCGCCATTCGAACGAATATAGATACACAATGATACGTAATGACACTGCTAACCGCTGCAATACATATCTAATATAAAACCTTTCTATTTATAAAAATGAATCCCTATTTCCCTTGGTCATGGCATTACGCATGGACGGTTCGATTTCGAAAAATTTTTTTTGATCTGTTCGTTTTGTTAGGAGAATGATCTTATGAAAGAAAAACTCAAGAAATTGGCGTCAGGCATAAAAATTAAGAAAACATAACGAATATTTAAACGTCACGCGTTTAAAAGTTTGCGTGAAGGTCGGATCAGCTAGTTAGGGCTATGTCTTGACGACAAGCGCATAAGCGCTTGTAAAGGGAGAGAGAAAAAGAGGTGGGGAAACCAGTTACCTAAGACTGTTCAGTTTCTCATGAAGCAGAGCAGCTTATGAGGGCTGCCCAAAGCTTCAGGGGACCCGGGAGACCCCAGGTATCTTGCCCTGTACTCCACAGGCCCCGTACTTTCCATGATGACGTTGGTACCGTGCATAATACAGTATATATATTTATTTATTGCAATCGAGTCGCCACAACGCCTACGACTCTAGGTCATAAGGTCACGGCAATTTACTTATTTTGAACGAAGACATGTGTATCTTGATTGACATTGAAATATTCGTATTATGGGTAATGAATGTGTGTAACGATGAAAGGAAATTGATTTGTAATGCATGGGACACGTGTCAGGAAATTGTTGCACATTTTAATATACTTTACTATGTAATATATTGTGTTACTGATATATTGTGATCTTTTGCTACCCTGCTGTAACTGATTAACAATTGCCACTATTCATTTAAAGGCATATTATCGTTCCGTATATAATTCCTAAAGATTATTTCTAGCATAACTCGATTCGTACAAAAAATCCTGACTATACAGCAATATTTTAAAGTACCTAACAGCATTCTAACATAAAATCTATCTTATCTCCAAACCTTACACACTTGAAACGCGTTCGAAAAAATGGCGGACGTCGCAACCGCACGAGAGGCCGACAGCGTAAACGAAAGGTTAAAAGTAAAACAAAACCAATTAACAGATTGCAAGTGAAGTTTCGGGTCTACTCCCACGTACAGGGCGTGTCGAATGACACAGGATATAAGTTCTTAGCAGTGCGAGAACACCGGATGCTGTACACTTTTTACTCTCACGAACACGACTTATTTGTGCTCACGACATTACTAAATCACACTAAACAATGGCTAGAGAATAGTCTTGAATGGAGCTTGCGGAAGGATGTTGAATGATTTTCTTAGTTCGTTCCCGTATAGCAGAAGGTAGCCAGATATAGACCAGTTCATTATTAAAATCCTGTACCTATGGTATTAAATAATGTTTTAACTTAAAATAAATATAGTTATTTTATGCGTTTCATATCTGTAATTCCCTTTTCCAACATTTCCTAGTATATAATTGCTTACAACTTTATGTAACTTGCAATAATATTATATGATGGCGCCTTCCCGCTGTCTAAGATTATCATAAGAATTTTTTATTTGCGTCAGACCTGTGACTAGATGCTATCCTATATTTAGATTTATTGGATTTGTCATCACTACAATAATATTTTGAAAAGGCTATTAATAGTCAGGAGTCAGGACTACTTAAATTTAATTTATTAAAACGTAAGATGTCCCTCATCCTTTCTTCAATAAGTAATTTTCAAGGATAATTTTGGAAAATAATTTTACATACCTATACGTTTATGTTGAGATCTAGTAAGTCAGCTAAATAATTAATGTAGTTCTCGTAGTTCCTGTGGTAGGTATGTTTCTATTAGATCGCGAGGTCCCAATTTTGGCAGGAGAATAGCTATCGAAATTTGGAAATTTGAATAAAATCTGCAATTTTTGAATAAAATCTGCAATTTTTGAAATCAAGATTGGTCCTTCTGTCGCACCTGACATGTTCTTTCACAGTTGGCTAGTTTCTCGTAAAAATTGACCGCCATGGTCGAAATTCAGCGTATTATGTATGAGTCATTGCACAAGGCTGTCACATGGTAAGTTTTCAAGAGGAAAGCATACGAAATCGATTTACTTGTGAGAAAGCTTTGATAATATCTGCTTGTCTGTCCGTTTCTCTCTAAATATTTCGAATCATCAATACATTATTGCTATTAATCATAGTGTCACGTTACATAAATGATCTTAGACATATTATAGTAAAAATCTAATATGTGTTTCAACAACTTCCGTGAATAACTAAATAATAAATATTGTATTTACATGATAATGATAATATTATAAATTATAATGTCTTGTATTTAGCTGTAAAAGCTTATGGATAAATTATCTGTTTCCGTCGCAATTAGAAACTGTTGGTAATCTGCATCCATTTGTAATTTTCCCCTAATAGCGACAGTCAACGCGTACAGCGTAGGTTCCGTATAACTTAAAATTATTTAATTTCTTCCTTCGCTAACCCTTCTAACTTTAAATTTATATATCAAATATTATTTATATATTATTATTATCTCACACTCTCACACATACATATACACACCTGCACATTTATGTCTTTTTAAATTTGTGTAATCGTCTTACTTTTATTGTTTTCTTGTGTTTTTCTTTTGGAATTATTAATGTAAAAATGTTAGTCACTGGAACTTCTAATGTATGGAGGCGGGCGTTTCCACCTGTGCCACAGCTTTTTTAAGCTTTTATAGGTGCCATCGTTCATAAAGTTTTTGTATCTGTGTTTTTATTGTTCCAAATAAAGAATTTTGAAATTGAATTTTGAATTGTGTACATACATTTATTGTTCACTGATGTACCTTCTTATGTTATGATTATTGCAACTAGAGTCATAAATTATCCCTATCTAGCTTATATCTATACACATTAAAACGATTACGTGCCAATACAAAATCCTCCCTTTGTTTAAAGCGTAAATATATTAAAACATTTTGTAATTTGTGTACAAAATCAGCTAAAATGTTTTTTTAAACTTCATCATCCCTTAATAAAGGTTCTAATGTATATTTAACTAGGGAACCCTGAATATAAATTTGAGATTAGACCCATGGTTCAATAATAACAGCCCAAGGCGCGCACTTCCGCTGAAAAACACAGTTTAAATGTAAGATTCACACCGGAACTGCTACCGTTCGTAAAATTTATTATAACCTGTTGTTGTTGTTATATTACAACCTATTATTATATTATGTATCGGGGAAGGAAGAGAGCTTATTAAGTTGTTTATTTTGGAGCACTGTTAACCTTTATTTTTTGGATTTCTATAAGCATCAATGATTGCCCTGATTTCCCATGTTTTACTGGTATAAATCTATCTTCAAAATGATATCTTGGAGTTTATAAATTATTTTTTATTTAGCTTTTGAGTATATTTTTCTTTCACACTTGTTTTCTTCAGGACCTAGTCGTGTCTGCAAACTAAAATAGATAGTATTAACTAAGCCTTCAACTCTGTTTTATTCATTCTTACTTACAACCTGTATTGGAATAAAATAATTATTTTAACCGATTTCCACGAAACGGAGGAGGTTCTATGTTCGTCTGTATGTATTTTTAAAATGTTTACTTATAATAATTCATTGTACCTACTAATGTGGCCGGCAACCCGGCACGTGTAAGTACACGTGCTTCATGGTGCCCAATGAAATCTTAGAAGGAGTTAATTCACAAGAATCAGTAATTTGTCAATATAACTTCCTGTTTATAATCAGAAGTCAATATTGTTGTAATTAAGAATAGTACATAAGTAAGTTCGTCATACGTTTCGATGTAAATCGTATACGTACCTACTTCCTTTTACTCTGTTTTCAAAGTTTTCAGTTTACAATTAGCTTCTAAGAATGAACATAAATGTACAATTGAATTAAAACAACATGCAATTTTTTTTTTTAAATAAAGATTATTATTTTGATGAACATCTTATTATCGATAGGCTGTTGTTGAAAGCATTAATTAGCATTCTGTAAGTGTGTGCTTTGGAGTATCTTTATTTCGGAATGATTCTCTTCAGCCACAGACAAATATCATAGAGCTACATCGATTATGTGTTGTATATAATCTGTGCTGGTTTTTCTTGATAACGGATGCGAGCGTTATCAAGCGGAGAAATGGGCCGGTAATTATGGCTAATGCCCCGCGTCCTTCGTGCGGTCCAAGCTTTTTGTGTTGGACAATTATTTTGTGCTAATACCTACTGGATTATGGATATCCCTTTGGTGTATATGTGTACTTCTTGTTATAAGTTGAGTAGTTTGGTTGAGATGGGTTTTGATTCAGATAATATCCCCACTTTAAATAAGGTTGTTGTTTAAAATTGTTGAAATCTATTAATGAATGCCAGCTGAATGATAATAAATATTTATTTGGAAGGCAACATTTTTGTTACGATATATTGGTATTTTTAAGTTGAACTGCTCGTACTTTCGTGTTGAATTAAAAAGCATTCTACATATTATTATTTTATTAGCTGCTAAATCATATTCAATTGGTGGTAAATGTTAAAGACGATTCAAAAGTGCTTTTAATTGAATAAATAAATGTTTGAGTTTGATTGAAGAGATTGTATTCTAACGTCTAGCAAATTATTGTTTCAAATTTCATGATGTTCCTATAAACATAATAATAATATGCATATCGTAAAATCTTTGAATTATTACAAAATGTTCGATTTGTAGTGGGATTCATTACTTATTGCTTTTAGCTTTACGCACTATCGCAGTGGGTAGTGACCCTGTCAGCTGTGCGAAGTATCGTGGGTTGCATTCCCTTACCAAATATGTGTGATAATCAAGTTTATATAATTATTGCTTATATAATATCTAGGTTTACGCATTTCTAGTAGGATAACTTTACTTCACTTTACTGATAGAAAGAAGGAGGTTTGGTTCGCTTGGAAATAGAAATATATTTAAGAAGATACGTTCAAACTCTTCGCGCGTTGTTAAATAATAGTTTGTTATTTTTGAAACTATTTTATTATAGAAACAGAACACTATTTGAAAAGTTTCGCACTCTCCCGGTACATCAAAACGATAAGAGCGCGTTACATACTATTTTATTTTTGGATCTCGAACATAACACAGATGATTTTAGTCAGCTGCTAAGAATATTCCACTTGCCTTATTGATGAATGAAAATTCGTCATTTAAAGACGTTATATAGGAAATAGTAATAAATTGTCCTACCATAAAAATGTGAATTGATTACGTGACCAATCTCATAAACACCATCAGTTTAATAATATACGGTAAATAAGTTACAATATGAGTTATAATTGCTTTTCAACGAGGATATTGCTTAGTAACTGGTATGTTTATATAACGTTTAAATGGTTGACTTGTAATTAAATATATGGCTATAAATCTACAACCTACTTGAAATTGTTACTATCAATTACTGCGTAGTATAAATATGAATGGAGGAAAGTTCTTTATAATTTATTTGATAGATAACATATAATATTAATACTTTGATGAGTTGAATGAACTTATTACGTTTCATCTGATCCAAATCAAATAAACTATTAAGGATGTTTTTTGAGCAGTGACAAGGAATTAATTGTGTCACGTGTGACATGGTTTACTCCATAATAAAGATTCCAGTAAGAATTACGTCTTCACCATTATAAGGAGTCCAATAAGAAGTTTTAATTTGAATGCATAAAAACATAAATACTGCATTTTAAAAAACAAAAGAAGCACCTCACATTGATATCTGTATTAATTTTCTTTTTAATGTTTTACATTACTTTTACTTTAAAATTTATTAAACAATAATAAAATTGTTTCGTTAAATATACAATATTTTACATACTTAAACATTTTATTAAACGGAGGTCTTAAATTACACTGCGTAATATCACGCTATTAAGTTTACGGTGTAACTTAATATTACAGGTACGGAAGTATTTACATATTTCTTAAATAACCTGAAAATTATTTGTTGCTTACAATATTATCATAATAACTGGACTCCTCTTACCTACATTTTCTTGCTTATTTAACACGACTACCTTAAAAAGTATTTGACATATTATAAATATTAATAACAATTCAAAATCCGTTCGGATTAAGACCTGGCTTGACATACAGACCACACGATAGGGGCATATAATACTCAGGGATCACGTACATATGTACGTGATCGTGTGGGTATATACCCAACAGTAGTTCCTAAGATTCATGCGTCCAAACAATCAAACAAAAAACTGTAAGCTTTATATTATTTGTGTAGAAGGTGACCCACTAGGGTTACTCGTCTCACCATCAGGATATACACCACTCATAATTATATGGATCAACTACGAACTATCACTACATAATATAAAACAAAGTCACTATCTCTGTCCCTATATCCCTATGTCCCTTATGAATGCTTAATGCTTTAAAACTACGCAACGGATTTTGATGCGGTTTTTTTACTACATAGAGTGATTCTAGAGGAATATTTTAGTACACAATTTATTAGGTTTAAGACAAAGTGGGCGCATCCACGGGTGGAAAGCTAGTTAAAAATAAAGACATGGCACGTCGGATGAGTATGAATTCCATGCCATATACAGCGCACAGCCTTCGCTCGTCTGACATCCAGTGTCTGAGGGACGGGTGTCCTCTGAACAACATATCTCAATTAAAACAACATGCAATTAAAACAACATGCAATTTTTTTTTTTAAATAAAGATTATTATTTTGATGAACATCTTATTATCGATAGGCTGTTGTTGAAAGCATTAATTAGCATTCTGTAAGTGTGTGCTTTGGAGTATCTTTATTTCGGAATGATTCTCTTCAGCCACAGACAAATATCATAGAGCTACATCGATTATGTGTTGTATATAATCTGTGCTGGTTTTTCTTGATAACGGATGCGAGCGTTATCAAGCGGAGAAATGGGCCGGTAATTATGGCTAATGCCCCGCGTCCTTCGTGCGGTCCAAGCTTTTTGTGTTGGACAATTATTTTGTGCTAATACCTACTGGATTATGGATATCCCTTTGGTGTATATGTGTACTTCTTGTTATAAGTTGAGTAGTTTGGTTGAGATGGGTTTTGATTCAGATAATATCCCCACTTTAAATAAGGTTGTTGTTTAAAATTGTTGAAATCTATTAATGAATGCCAGCTGAATGATAATAAATATTTATTTGGAAGGCAACATTTTTGTTACGATATATTGGTATTTTTAAGTTGAACTGCTCGTACTTTCGTGTTGAATTAAAAAGCATTCTACATATTATTATTTTATTAGCTGCTAAATCATATTCAATTGGTGGTAAATGTTAAAGACGATTCAAAAGTGCTTTTAATTGAATAAATAAATGTTTGAGTTTGATTGAAGAGATTGTATTCTAACGTCTAGCAAATTATTGTTTCAAATTTCATGATGTTCCTATAAACATAATAATAATATGCATATCGTAAAATCTTTGAATTATTACAAAATGTTCGATTTGTAGTGAGATTCATTACTTATTGCTTTTAGCTTTACGCACTATCGCAGTGGGTAGTGACCCTGTCAGCTGTGCGAAGTATCGTAGGTTGCATTCCCTTACCAAATATGTGTGATAATCAAGTTTATATAATTATTGCTTATATAATATCTAGGTTTACGCATTTCTAGTAGGATAACTTTACTTCACTTTACTGATAGAAAGAAGGAGGTTTGGTTCGCTTGGAAATAGAAATATATTTAAGAAGATACGTTCAAACTCTTCGCGCGTTGTTAAATAATAGTTTGTTATTTTTGAAACTATTTTATTATAGAAACAGAACACTATTTGAAAAGTTTCGCACTCTCCCGGTACATCAAAACGATAAGAGCGCGTTACATACTATTTTATTTTTGGATCTCGAACATAACACAGATGATTTTAGTCAGCTGCTAAGAATATTCCACTTGCCTTATTGATGAATGAAAATTCGTCATTTAAAGACGTTATATAGGAAATAGTAATAAATTGTCCTACCATAAAAATGTGAATTGATTACGTGACCAATCTCATAAACACCATCAGTTTAATAATATACGGTAAATAAGTTACAATATGAGTTATAATTGCTTTTCAACGAGGATATTGCTTAGTAACTGGTATGTTTATATAACGTTTAAATGGTTGACTTGTAATTAAATATATGGCTATAAATCTACAACCTACTTGAAATTGTTACTATCAATTACTGCGTAGTATAAATATGAATGGAGGAAAGTTCTTTATAATTTATTTGATAGATAACATATAATATTAATACTTTGATGAGTTGAATGAACTTATTACGTTTCATCTGATCCAAATCAAATAAACTATTAAGGATGTTTTTTGAGCAGTGACAAGGAATTAATTGTGTCACGTGTGACATGGTTTACTCCATAATAAAGATTCCAGTAAGAATTACGTCTTCACCATTATAAGGAGTCCAATAAGAAGTTTTAATTTGAATGCATAAAAACATAAATACTGCATTTTAAAAAACAAAAGAAGCACCTCACATTGATATCTGTATTAATTTTCTTTTTAATGTTTTACATTACTTTTACTTTAAAATTTATTAAACAATAATAAAATTGTTTCGTTAAATATACAATATTTTACATACTTAAACATTTTATTAAACGGAGGTCTTAAATTACACTGCGTAATATCACGCTATTAAGTTTACGGTGTAACTTAATATTACAGGTACGGAAGTATTTACATATTTCTTAAATAACCTGAAAATTATTTGTTGCTTACAATATTATCATAATAACTGGACTCCTCTTACCTACATTTTCTTGCTTATTTAACACGACTACCTTAAAAAGTATTTGACATATTATAAATATTAATAACAATTCAAAATCCGTTCGGATTAAGACCTGGCTTGACATACAGACCACACGATAGGGGCATATAATACTCAGGGATCACGTACATATGTACGTGATCGTGTGGGTATATACCCAACAGTAGTTCCTAAGATTCATGCGTCCAAACAATCAAACAAAAAACTGTAAGCTTTATATTATTTGTGTAGAAGGTGACCCACTAGGGTTACTCGTCTCACCATCAGGATATACACCACTCATAATTATATGGATCAACTACGAACTATCACTACATAATATAAAACAAAGTCACTATCTCTGTCCCTATATCCCTATGTCCCTTATGAATGCTTAATGCTTTAAAACTACGCAACGGATTTTGATGCGGTTTTTTTACTACATAGAGTGATTCTAGAGGAATATTTTAGTACACAATTTATTAGGTTTAAGACAAAGTGGGCGCATCCACGGGTGGAAAGCTAGTTAAAAATAAAGACATGGCACGTCGGATGAGTATGAATTCCATGCCATATACAGCGCACAGCCTTCGCTCGTCTGACATCCAGTGTCTGAGGGACGGGTGTCCTCTGAACAACATATCTCCGTTATTAACGGATAGGGATATGGGGCACAACGGTGCGCGCGTGTCGTGATATTTTGATATCCGCGTTTCTTGTAGGCGCGTAAAGTCTTGGACTTGATAATTTTGAAGTTAGATATCATTTTTGGAGGTTATTGAAGATTCTGTAATGATTGAAGCTATAAGGAAGCATTAAATGAGGTTCTCTCTAGAGGTTTAGTAGTAAAAATAAATCTTTTTATTTATGTAGGTCGTATTAGAATATTCCATTCATTCATTTATCGCATAAGAACCTATATGTAAGGTACGATGATAATCGTTTATTTTTGAGTACCTAATTTACAAGATGATTACAAATCACGTTCACGTTTCACATAAATATAATTTTCGCTTTAATTCTCAACAACTACAATTTACAAAACGACATACTATTTGTCTATTTGTCTGATCTCTGTGTAATATTTAAACATACTTATATAATATAAATATCTACCGGCTATAGTATGGAGTATGGACCAATATGGTTTTAGCAAACATGCTGCGATCATAGGAGTCAGAAACTGGGCACGGTGTCGTAAATATAAATGTCAACTTCATTGATAAACTAGTTTCGCAAGGAATACTTTACGGAAACGTGGTGTAGTATGCGAATGTATTGTATAACCACTTTTTATGGCTTGCCACATTTTTAACGCATTCCTCGTTGTTTATTGGATACCGTTTTAGGTATTTATTATAAAATTATATACAATATATTATATATTTCCATGCTAATGGAAAGGTCTGTTTATGTCTGTATGGGATTCGCCTTTATCAGAATCGATAACAAAACCAATACACGCCACTCATACGTTACAATAAGCTAGAGAAGTCAGCACAGAAAATGACATATTTAAACGTATCCGTTAGTACATATACTTTTATAATAAAGTATTTCATTTTTAGACCGGGAGATACTGACACAAAATTTCGAGTCATTTGTAACAGGATGGCGGTTCTACAGGGGTCTTAGTACGCAATGACAAAAAGAAAAACGATGGCGTGAACGCTGGTACCGGCGGCTTAGTCGCGTGGGCGTTAGTCGAACTCGTCGGAAAATAGCGAAAGTCAAACGATTTGTAACAGTATGGCACTTATTTTTCCTGTAAGTTTGAGGATCAACAAATATACATACAAAATTTCAAAGATCTAAGTGTTGGAAATCCTCACTTATATAAATTAATAATAAATTAAGTTTTCAAGTATAACAGCACTTTTTCCCCCTACTAGAAGTATGGCAAATATAATAATGGTCACATTTTATCAAATACTCTCCAAAAATCCAAATGCAATACTGGTACAAAAAGTTTGGCGAAATAAAATTTTTTTGCAGATTTTCGGCGGTATGGCGACCATTTGGAATCGTCCGAAAAGTATGGCATGGCGATTTTCGTAAATGGCTGCACGACGATAGTTACCTGTGCAAAAGTTAGCCTGGTACAAATGGTTGAATGATTGTTTTATTTAAATCAACACATTCGCGTCGGTATGGCGGGCTGTAAGTCACACCGGAAAAGTATGGCATGACACTACCGCCTACTACTTTTTTATGGGCTATCGGTAAATTCTAAAATTTTTGTGTTACAAATCGTTTGACTTTCGCTATTTTTCCGACGAGTTCGACAAACGCCCACGCGACTAAGACACCGGTACCAGCGTTCACACCATCATTTTTCTTTTTGTCATTGCGTACTAAGACCCCTGTAGAACCGCCATCCTTGTTACAAATGACTCGAAATTTTGTGTCAGTATCTCCCGGTCTATTTGTGAAACACCCTCCCCCTAGCCGTAATAAAATAAATTTTCTGTTTAAAAATCGAAAAAACATCTCCTTTCACGGTGTTCATTAAAAACCGCGGTTCGTGGCTAGCCATATCTACGTATAATTATAATTTACCGAATGAAACCACAGGTCTTCCGAGTCGAATTGCAGCTTACGTCAGCGTCATTACAGTGGAGAAATGCTTAGTTTACACTATAAAAGCAATAAGCATTACTGTTTTATTGTAATTTAGCTATACAGCCTTGCTTTGCTTCTGGTGAATAGGAGAATTTGTTGCCTATCGAGATCTAGAGTTTTAAAGCACTGCTTGTATCATAAAGATTCTGTTGAAATAAAAATATAACAAGCACAATCATGGTACGGGGTAGGTTTTCATAATCAAAATAATATCTGTAGAATTCGGACACAGACAACGGTCACGTATTTTCATGTTTGAAAAATAAATATTAAATGTAATATTCAAATGACTTTATTCTATCTTTAAAATGTACACTTCCGATCCAAATCCAAATTACTGATTTGTAGATTGCGTGAAATGTAAGACCGCTCCATTTACAATAAAATAATTGTTTTAATATACTTTCAATAAATTCGTTACTATATATTTAATTAGTTTTACGTTGTATGCTGAAATTTGTATGAATATAACTATAAAACTAAAAAGTAAAAAAAATACATAAGTATGAGACTCTACTCTTTAATTCTTATTTTATTTATTATTGATAAAGGTTTTAAATATTTAAATATTCCAATGAATAGACTATTGTGTTCCAGCTTTAATGTGGTCTATAAAACTACTGATAGGCCAATCGTTTGTTTTTGTCAAACCTCAAACATGCGTGCCTAAATTTAAAACAGTTTTTGCTACGCGTTAAAAATCGTTGAAAAGATATTTGGAACTTAGAAAGTTTTAGCCAATCCTTTCGGTAATTTATTCCTGTAAATCAAAATAAGCTTAAAAGCAACAATATCATTTAATATTTAACCAAGTAATAACTACATACTATATATTATTATCATTAGTTATAACACTTATAAAACCTTCTACAAAAGGTATAGGTACCTCTAAATCAGAACTATCAAAAAATCCTAACATTGTGTTTTTAACGACACTTTTATAGCCGTGAAATTTTCGTCATCCGTAATTTCACACGACATCATATTAAAACTTTGACATCTTAACCTCTAAAGGATATAAAGCATCGCTAGACAACGAAAACTAGTATTCAAGTAAAAACTAGTAAAGGAGGCTGCATCTCGTGACGAATGCCGGCGCGGACCGGACGCACGCCGCCGACCGGAAGACATCGAAATGGCCACATCGAATCAGGTTAAACTGGAGGAATGTGCCTACGTCACTGGGCGTTTAATATTTTGTCAACTTATGGCATTGCGCGGGGAATTCGCTCGTAGCGGATGACTTGTTTCGGCGCAAAAACTTTTGAGGCACGATATAGCTAAGCGCGCGAGCGTTTTTAGGGAGTTTTAGGTAGTGTTGAATAAATGAAAATTATTGAATTATAATTATTTTTAATAGGCTAATTTGTATTGAAGTATAATAAAAGTATTAAAACAATGTTAGTTGCGAATACTATGTTACATTTTATACGTATGCGGTAAAATGACTACTCCAACCTTAGTCCATTGAATAAAAAGTTCTAGAGTGCGTGAGTTAGTAACGTAAGATGTTTCTTCGGAAACATGTCAAGAGTCCCTAGGTAATAAACATACTAAAACCCCGGGCCACTAGGAGGAGCCCCGGAGTGGGGGGAGGGGGGAAATGGGTCCATTTTTTCATTTTTCGCTTAAATCTCAAAAACGGTACATGTTAGAGAAAAACTTTCAAGGAAAAGTTGAAAGGCCATAAAATTATCTACAAGTTGTACCTGAATCATTTTTTCCTATATCCTACCGTTTCTGAGTTATACGCAGTAAAACATGATTTTGGCTCAAACAATTTCCACATCAATCGATCAAAAAATATTTCTTTCTTCCAAAAAACTCAAATGTGCAACTTGTGACCGGTACTGATAGATTGCTCTTAATTAGGTCTATAATTGGTAAAATAAACACATTCCTCCATGGAAGCCTTTAGGAGGAATCGATTGTCAAAATATTATATTATGGTAGTTTGAGTTACTGAACTTAATCTTTTTATTTTTTTCTTCCAAAAAACTCAAAAGTGCAACTTGTGACCGGTACAGATAGATTGCTCATAATTAGGTCTATCATTGATAAAAATACCAGATGCCACCACGGAGGCGTTTACGGGGAATTGAATTTCATTAGGGTAGTTACGATACTTGAACTTTTTATTTTTTTTTCTCCAAAAAAACTCAAAAGTGAAACTTGTGACCGATACTGATAGATTGCTCTAAATAAGGTCTTTAATTGGTAAAATAAACACATTCCTCCATGGAAGCCTTTAGGAGGAATTGATTGTCAAAATACTATATTAGGGTAGTTTGAGTTACTGAACTTGATCTTTTTATTTTTTTCTTCCAAAAAACTCAAAAGTGCAACTTGTGACCGGTACTGTTAGATTGCTCTTAATTAGGTCTATAATTGGTAAAATAAATACATTCCTCCATGGAAGCCTTTAGGAGGAATCCATTGTCAAAATACTATATTAGGGTAGTTTGAGTTACTGAACTTGATCTTTTTATTTTTTTCTTCCAAAAAACTCTAAAGTGCAACTTGTGACCGGTACAGATAGATTGCTCATAATAAGGTCTATCATTGATAAAAATACTAGATTCCACCACGGAGGCGTTTACGGGGAATTGAATTTTATTAGGGTAGATACGATACTTGAACTTTTTATTTTTTTTCTTCCAAAAAAACTTAAAAGTGCAACTTGTGACCGGTACCGATAGATTGCACATAATTAGGTCTATCATTGATAAAAAAAACCAGATTCCACCATGGAGGCGTTTAGGAGTTATTGAATTTTATTAGGGTAGTTACGATACATGAACTTTTTAACTAACTACCCTAATAAAATTCAATTCCCCGTAAACGCCTCCATGGTGGAATCTGGTATTTTTATCAATGATAGACCTAATTATGAGCAATCTATCTGTACCGGTCACAAGTTGCACTTTTGAGCTTTTTGGAAGAAAAATAATAAAAAGTTCATGTATCGTAACTACCCTGATAAAATTCAATTCCCCGTAAACGCCTCCGTGGTGGAATCTGGTATTTTTAGCAATGATAGACCTAATTATGAGCAATCTATCTGTACCGGTCACAAGTTGCACTTTAGAGTTTTTTGGAAGAAAAAAATAAAAAGATCAAGTTCAGTAACTCAAACTGCCCTAATATAATATTTTGACAATCGATTCCTCCTAAAGGCTTCCATGGAGGAATGTGTTTATTTTACCAATTATAGACCTAATTAAGAGCAATCTATCAGTACTGGTCACAAGTTGCACATTTGAGTTTTTTGGAAGAAAGAAATATTTTTTGATCGATTGATGTGTAGTATGGGGAAATTGTTTGAGCCAAAATCATGTTTTACTGCGTATAACTCAGAAACGGTAGGATATAGGAAAAAATGATTCAGGTACAACTTGTAGATAATTTTATGGCCTTTCAACTTTTCCTTGAAAGTTTTTCTCTAACATGTACCGTTTTTGAGATTGAAACGAGAAAAGAAAAAATGGACCCATTTCCCCCCTCCCCCCACTCCGGGGCTCCTCCTAGTAGCCCGGGGTTTTAGTATGTTTATTACCTAGGGACTCTTGACATGTTTCCGAAAAAACATCTTACGTTACTAACTCACGCACTCTAGACGCCCCTTGGAGGGACTCATTCAATGGACTACCTATTCATTCTGTTAATGCGTAGTGAATAATTACAAATATTTTCTGCAATATTTGGCTCTCATTGATGAATCAGAAATAAATTATGATTATTATTGTGGGCAACTAGTTAACCTTCTAGTGTCTGTTTGTTTGTGAGTTTCTGTTTTTATCTCGACCAAAGATCTAATTTAGGATCTCAATTCTTATTTAGAACTAGCGGTCCGCCCCGGCTTCGCCCGTGGTACATATTTACGTTTTCTCTACATAAAAACCATCCTCGTACTTCAAGGAATATAATAAAAAAAGAATTATCGAAATCGGTTCAGCCGTTCTCGAGTTATGCGCTTACCAACACATTTTGCGATTCATTTTTATATATAAGAAGAAGATATAAGATACTGACACGCCCACATAAAGCTGATAAGAGCAAGATTTTGCATGTTATTAGCGATTAAAATCTATAAAACGAGACTCAGTTGACCTGTTTCGTCAGACAGGCATATTTTATTTCTTTTTGTTTTAATTTAAACCTACTATCAATAAGAATGAACATAAAAAGAAGCAAAAGTAAACCATTTAAACTAATTGTCTTTGAATAGGTATGACGTGTTCATCAATAAAACAATACTGTCCATCAAAATCATTTTTATTTTCTCTCAATAAGATTTAAAAACTATGTATATAGACGTTTATTGAGCCCATATAAGAGTGATATTGGTTGACGATATGAAAGTATGTTTGTTAACAGGTCATAGCTAGTTTATTATATGTACAGATTATATTTCCAGGCAAGCTGTACGCAGCGCTAGGGCGACGCACCCTTTCTATAAACTACCTAAATGAGATTTTATAAAAGTATACATTATGTTTTCAGGTAAGCTGTACGCAGCGCTAGGGAAGCGCAGCGGGCGCGTGGTAGCCAGCGACCTGCAGAGCGGCTCGGCGTCGTTCCGCGTGCGCGCGCTCATGCCCGTCGCGGAGAGCTTTCGGTTCGCGCTCGAGCTGCGCACGCACACCTCGGGGCTGGCCGCGCCGCAAATGATGTTCAGTCATTGGGAGGTTGGTATATGCTTATTTGTTTTGGAGAGATATAGTGTATTGGTGTGAGTTTCTCGGCTTATAAAATAGAAACAGATGACTTAAAATATCTTTAGATTTATTAATAAATAAATAGAATAAAAATTTAAAAGATTTTCAAAAGAATCTTATAAGAAGTCGTATCTAATTAGGAATTGAAGTGAAATTTCTATGTGACAGCGAAATTCACTCTAAATTTTAATTATCTATTCCAATATGAAGTCTTAAGTCTAAACTCATATAAAATGTTAATCTGCAGGTAATCGACATAGACCCGTTCTGGCGTCCCCGCACGGAAGAGGAGTACCTACACTGGGGCGAGAAGTGGGACGGAGTGAACCGAGCCAAAGCTTACATGGACGCCGTGCGCACGCGCAAGGGACTCGCAACAGACAGACAGCTGGTCACACACGCGGAGAAACAGAGGACCTTGTCTAAGAAGAAGTAATCTCGAAGTTAGAAGTGATTCTGAGTAGAAAGCATTGTCTGAAAAGTGAACTCGAAGAGAACCCAATGATGGAAACTAATTATGAGAAAAAGAACATTGACAATGTTCTTTTTCTCATAATTAGTTAGTAGAAGTAACTCGAACAGTAAACTATAAGAATAAGAAAAAAGGTTTAGATAGGTTGTGCTCCTGTCGAAATGTAGCTAATTAGCCAGAATATAAATAAATAAAATAGCAAGTTATCTCTTTTTCGCTCACGATAGTTGAATTATGCCATCTTAGTTGGACGTCTTATTGTGTGTTCGTTAGTTTGCCGTTCTTGAAGATCGAATGTTATGTTGGTAACCTATCTACACCTTTTTAATAATAATATCGTTGCAGTAACCTCCAAAATTATTGACGAATTAAAGCCATTACTGTCAGTGTACTTCCACTTGATTTTTATAAAATAAACGTAATTAGAATCATAATTCAAGCATTTTTATGAGGTTAAAATTTTATACTGAAAAGTATTTTATTTAATTATTTATTAAATGTATAAATGTGTAATTGTTCAATAAAATATATTTGTTCCAACATTTTTGTATTTTATTTCGTTTCCCCTTGCTATCATTTATACCTAATCATTACAAAATATGTATCAGACAAGGCACTCATATCTTATCGACTTCGTTCAGTTTCATATAAACTCATAATCACCCTATCAGTCCTAATAAAAAAACATGACCACTGTTACAAACAATGTTTAGAATAAAAGACAATTTTTACGTATTTTAATGGCATATTTAGTAAGTACACTCTAGACCGACACAACTACTGCAGTCTTTAAAAACTTAATCTCATGTTCTACAATATCAAGAATCATATTTTTTTTTTATTCTTGTACAATTACTATTAAACTGTGGTAAGACAAGTCGACAGTGTATAACTTCTCTAAGCCGTACAAACTACCTACTTCGCTGGTTATCAGCAATATTAATATTTAAAAAATACTTTTATCACTCAAGTACATTGAAGTTTTAGTGGCTATAGGAATCTTTTCTCTACGTATTCACATCAATTAGGTAAACATTACATTAAATCTTTTATCAAAGAAATAACTTCCTAAAAACTGATCTTTTTCTTTAAAATATAAATAACAACATAGACAAATACAACAAGCCTTTTGAGAAACATTTATTTTCTTTTAATATCTGATTTTATTTAACGTTAGAAACACGTCCCCCACTCCAACAAAAATGAGCTATTTCGTAATTTTTTGTGATGAAAGAAACAATTAAGGTGATTGCAACGATCTGTTCCCAGCCAATATCCCGCTAGATGGCGCTGAATTCTACATTTCTAGTTTATTTGAGTTTTTGCGTAATTGGAATAGTCATCAAACCTAGGAATAGTCATGGCGGTTACTGAATATTATATTTTATTGAAATATGTTATATCATTGCCTTAAAATCCACCCAATTCGGTAAAATTATGCGTTTTAACATCTGTCATTGCATACAGGGTCGTTTACACACACAGACGTATACAAAAATGATAAAGATTTAACTCTAGATGGCGTGAATGTAAAGCGCGTCACACACGGTGAAGATACTACCTATAATATTTTATCTAATCTAGTAATATTTTATATTACAGTATCTTAAGGTATCCGGTATCAGCGTTCTGACCATCATTTTTCTTTTTTCGCTGTAGAACCGCCATCCTGTTACAAATGACCCACAAAGGAGAATGACCACGGGTGGTATCGGTAAAATTTTAGTTGTGCCACGTATTCGTTATATTGTTAATTCCTATTTGTATTTATAATGATCATATGTATCAATATTAAGTCTTAATTAAACCGGATAAATTGAAATAATAGTAAAAGTAAAAGTTTTTCTTTTGAAACATGTATGAACTTTCGCATTAGTAGGAAGTAGGATTGTTATAAAAATAAAAGTTATATTTGTTGGCGTAAACTATTTTATTGTAATTTTGGGAAATAAATAATGTCAAAATTGATTACCTACAATAAAACGCAGTTTTATTTTATTACCTACATTACACTATTGTTTTTTTTTTATCAAAACATGTATTTGAAGTAGCAAATATGATATTATGCTGATCCAAGCATTTTCACTCAAAACTAATATCACTAATGATTTGTAAAAGTAAATTATTTCAAAATACATTTCATAACCAACAAGTAAGAATAATTATTCATACAACAACAAATCAAAAACACTATTTACTATTGTAGAATCGCACCAAGCCGAAATAGCGGGTGGCTTCTACTACATTAGGGAAAATTACGTTAACACAAAATCGATGTTCGGAAATAGTGAGCAGCAAAAACAATGCACCACGTACCTTGGAGATGCTGCAGCACTCGATGAATTTGCGCCCAATTATCCGATGCGATACACGTGTTTCAATGGCCGCCGCGCGCGCACACAGCAGAGGAGCGGCTCGATCGAATGCGGAAGTACAAGTGAAGACCACAGATTAAGGTCTCGACTGTCGTGGTGCATGACAGTTGCAAAATAATTTGACAACCTTTGTTTGCATACTCTGTGCCAAACATCGATTATAGACACCACGATCAATTACACGGTAACGAAACATCCCGCCCACCAAAATGCCTATGGTATTTTCTGGTCAGACGATAAATAGAACATAATGGGAACGAGAACGATAAGAATGATCCGTATAATTATTGATGATACTTATTGATTACGATAAAAACTAGTTACCTAACTAATTGATTCTGTATAACACGATAGATGTTACACAGACACGATATCTTATTGCTAACGATAACTTAATGTCTAGATACCTTACGATACTAAAGAAAGATAAACGATTTAAGCTAGTCCTCGATTGGTAGAGGGCATAACTTAACCAACGGTCTTTGAATTATATGATTTTTCGCTGTTTTAACTACTGCAATCCGAGCTACACCATCAGAACCGGGTAAAAGATCCACTACTCTGGCAAGAGACCATTGTAGTGGCGCACGATTTTCATCCTTAATTATCACCATTGAGCCTATCTGAAGCGGTTTAGAATCCTTAGTCCATTTGGCGCGTTGTGTTAGTGAGTTAAGATACTCGTGTTTCCATTTGGACCAAAAACTCTGGTGAAATGATTGTAACAACTGCCACCGATGAAGCCGACTTATATTAACATTTGATAGATCTTCATCAGGGACAGCTGTCAAAGGCTCTAAGGTAAGGAAATGGCCTGGATGCAAGTAGCTACGATGAATGTTGTCGATAATTAAAAACATTAATGGATGATCAGACGGTAGAAAGGCTGGATGCCCTTGTTCGTATTCTAAACCTGCGCGCGAAATTCTACCGCCCACCCTGAGAATACCTAATCGATCGATAAATGGATTGAGTTTTCGAAAAGGTTTCGATAAAAGTTTGTTTGATTTAAGATTAGCAATTTCGTTCGAAAAGACTTGACTCTGTACATGTTTAACGATTTTTAATAATGCGTTATGTCTTTCAACGTTATTAATGAAATTATTACGATTAGCTTGAGCTGGGGTTCTAGAGTTATTGATAAAACGATATACAAATGCCAAAATGTTAATGATTGTTTGAAATGATGAATAACGATTAAATAAAGAGTCAATTATTGTTGGTTCGATTGGAGCTCTCTCTTCAGCGGAAAGAGCTACCTTCCGTTGCTCCTTCTCCATAACGACCTTCTCTTCATTTGATGTGACAACAGCTGTATCCGTAGGCCAAGTATCACTACCTTGGGTTAACCAGCACGGTCCCGCCCACCATAAGGCATTGTGCACAAGCTCACTCGGAAATAAACCTCGTGAACACAAATCAGCAGGATTATCACCTGAGGATACATGATGCCACCAGTCTGTAGGGGTGATATCCTGTATGTGACTGACACGATTCGCGACAAATGTTGTCCAACGCGAAGAATGAGAACGCAGCCAAGACAAAACGATAGTTGAGTCAGACCACAAATATACAGAATCAATATGAATACGAGAAAGATACGTATCTTTTACAAATTTGTAAAGATCTGATAGAAGAACTGCAGCACAGAGCTCGAGTCGTGGTAACGATGTATGTTTAAGAGGTGCAACTCGAGCCTTAGAGCAAACGAAGAAAACATGAATATTACCAACAGCATCTGTAACACGTAAATAGATGACAGCTCCGTATGCAAGGGTAGAACTGTCACAAAACCCATGTAGCTCATACGATACAGCATCCGTGCAGGTAAGTTGCCGAGGAATTAGAAGTTCACTCAAAAGATTAAGTTGAGTGCGATGTTTGTTCCATGTATTGATGATCTCGTTAGGCGGCGTTTGGTCCCATCCAACGCCGAGAATCCATAACTTCTGAATTAAACATTTTGATTGATTTGTGATGGGAGATAGAAAACCTAACGGATCGAAAACCCTAGCGACTTCACTAAGGATTGAACGCTTAGTACATGGCCGATAAGTAGATTCAATTTCGAAAACGAACGTATCTGTGGATGGATTCCATTTAAGACCTAATACCTTAAGAATTTGATTATCAGAATTGTCTAACGATACGGATCCAGTCAAACAACTATCACTGGGTAGATCAGACAATAACTGCGGTTTATTACTAGCCCACTTCCTAAGTTCAAACTGTCCACACTTAAAAAGTTTAATAATCTGCGACTTTGCTTCCTGAGCGACCTCTAACGATGAAAATCCGGTTGTGACGTCATCACAATAAACATCAGACAGTAGTACTCGTTTTGCGAGTGGATAAGAATCTCCCTCATCTTCAGCAAGCTGTCGAAGAGTACGGCAAGCGAGAAACGGAGACGAAGCTAATCCATATGTGACTGTATTTAAACGATATTCTAAAAGGGGCTCATCAGGAGAACTCCTCCAGAAAATACGTTGGTAATCACGATGTTCTTGCGCTACTACAATCTGTCTAAACATTTGACGAGCATCAGCCATGAAGACAACGTTGTGTTCCCTAAAGCGTAAAAGTAGATTTAAAATATTCGGTTGTAGCTTTGGGCCGATAAGTTGTGTGTCATTCAGTGACTTAGAATGTATATCCTTCGCAGAAGCGTCGAATACAACGCGGAGGCGTGTGGTCGCAGAGTCAGGGCGTAGAACGCAATGATGAGGTATGTAGTATTTTCCTGTGCCAACTTGTGCTGCAGGAACCACTGTCATGTGACCACTTTCGATGTAATCAGACATAAAGTCGACATATTGCGATTTTAACAAAGCGTCACGTGACAACCTACGTTCGATAGCATAGAACCTACGCAAAGCAACTTCGCGAGAGCCCTCAAATGTAGGTTCTGAATTATTCTTAAATGGAATACGAACAATATAACGCCCAGACTCATCACGTGAGTGTTCTTCAACGAATTTACGTTCGCATAATAACTCATCTGGAGTCAGCATTGAAGTTTGCGGTACTGAATCTAATTCCCAAAAACGATGAACCAATGAATTTAAATCATTATCGATTACAGGCAACGTCTGCAACAGACTACTACATGAAATATTAGTTTTACCTAGAAGTAGCCAACCAAAGATTGAATTAAACGCGGTAGGTTGGTTGACACCTCCCTTGATATGTTGATTAAGAACAGAGTCAGCGAATACATCAGCAGCAAGCAAAATGTCAATGGGACCAGGTATATCGAAACCAGGGTCCGCTAACGGCAACGATTTAATATGGGACCAACTTGATGAATTAAGTTGAGCGATAGGTTGATCGCCACATATTTTAGATATGACGTGCATATCCAAGTTAAATAGAATTCGACCGTTAGTGCCGATAGAACAAGTGACGTCACCAATAATAGGTGCATCCGCTTCCCCTATGCCACTAATTGCCGCGGTTGTTGAAGCCGGCGTTAAATTTAAAAGTTTTACTGCTGATTCTGTTATGAAATTGCTCTGACTGCCCGTGTCAAACAGGGCACGAAACGATTGCATATTACCTGAAGCATCCTTAACCTGAACGATAGCTGTGGCTAACAGCACTGTATGATTCGTATGTGACCTTGACACCAGCGACGACCCGATTTGATTTGATTCGATCTTAGTGTTATGATCGCGATGGAGTAAGGTGTGATGTTTACGCTTACACATACGACACGAAAAAATAGATTTGCAATTTTTTAATTGATGTGATGGCTTCAGGCAATTAAAGCACCAATTGTTTTGAGTGGCAATAGCCATACGATCGTCAATCGATTTACTAATAAAATCTTGACAAGAAAAAATAGAATGCGACTTATGGCAATACGCGCAGTTGCTTGAATAAACTTTAGACTTATCGTTTGAATTACCTCGATTGTTCATAGCAACAAGTGCATTTGAATTGAAACGTTTCGTTGATTGATTTTGAGTAGTCGAAGGCTTTAAAGATTTGTTTACACAAGAAAAATGTGTATCTCGTAATAAGGCTTCGCATTTGGAACGCAAAAAACCCCTTAATTGATCATAAGACGGCAACTCCACGTTAGAATATTTCTCCTCAAAATCGCGGCGTAAGTTCTTGTCTAATTTTGATAAAATATGGTAAACTAAAACAAAATCCCAACGATCTATCGGTAACTCAATAGATTTTAAAATATTTAAATTTTCATCGAATAAGTCGAGTGACTTTTGAAACTCAGTTGCGTTGTTATGCATGAAGTTAGTGTTTAAAATATCTTGCCAACAAGTAAAAGCTAATGTTCGTTTACATTTATAGCGATTAATAAGAGCTTCATATGCGTCGCGATAATATTCATGAGTCATAGGGAACGCCTTAACCACCGATAACGCATCCCCGCTAAGAGAAGAAATTAAATAATGAAACTTTTCCGTGTCCGAAATTGACGTTGAGTTATGAATTAAAGAATTAAACGTATCATAAAACACAGGCCACTGCTTGATATCGCCCGAAAAATGTGGCAATGTAATTTTAGGTAAACGGATATTCGATGAATTGATGTTCGAGTTAATCGAATTATTTGTATCATGTTTAGTTAAACTAATATAAATAGACTGTATCTGAAAATATAATTCATCGAATTGTTCCTCAATTTCAGTTTCATTATCCGCGTCGTCCGACAGATCGAGTATATTAAAATGAGCATTTTCGAAATTTGAAACGATTTGTTTAATTTCCTGATGATACGATAAAAATAGGTCGTATTGTGAACGATCACTCAAAGCTGCATTACCTATTTCTAACGCCTTCGATAATCTTTTAAGCGCTATAGTACGTTTTCTACGCAATGTCGATAAGTCCTTAGTCGTATAATATTCATCCACCGATTTAGATTTTAATTTTTTCAAAGAACCTAACTTCCGAGTTGTATGTTTAGTTAATAAAGACATCTTGTTAAATTTAAATTTATATATCGAATAAACAAAATGTAAAAACGTTTAAACACAAACAATTAAATAACAAAGTTAATCTTCGATGTAATTTTTCAAACAATGAAATAAAATGAAACAATGAAATTATTATTTCACCTTTACGCATATGAAGTTAAGGATGAAAATCGCATGAAACGGTAATGTGAATGAATACAGATTATAACTTACAATAACAAGTTAAAGTGATGATGCGCTGCGCGAGCCGCTGGAATGTTCGACGTACGAATAATTGTCAATTTACCCCCGAGTTTTAATATAAAATGAAATTATTTTATATTACGATTTAAACTAATATTACGTTTTAATATTAGTTATGTAGTTAGGATAAACTGTAACGTGAATGAATTATGTTTTGGAATGTGAAATTACTATAGGCCTGTGTAAAATTAAGCACCGATGAGATATGTGATTGCTTAACTAGTTCCTACAATAATTAAACGCTTTGACTTGTACTTCTGAATATGTATTAAGTTTTAGAATATGAAATTGTTTTAAGCCGGTTGAATTTAAGCACCGATAAAATAAGTGTTTGCTTAAATAGATCTTATAACAACTTCCTACTTTGTTAAACAAAGAACCTAATACGAACGGAATTGAATTTGATTTTAGATTATGAATTACGTGTGACCAGTAATACCATAAGCTTTTGAATATGATAATTGATACGCAAATTCCCGGGTTTCGGCACCAGAAATAATGTAGAATCGCACCAAGCCGAAATAGCGGGTGGCTTCTACTACATTAGGGAAAATTACGTTAACACAAAATCGATGTTCGGAAATAGTGAGCAGCAAAAACAATGCACCACGTACCTTGGAGATGCTGCAGCACTCGATGAATTTGCGCCCAATTATCCGATGCGATACACGTGTTTCAATGGCCGCCGCGCGCGCACACAGCAGAGGAGCGGCTCGATCGAATGCGGAAGTACAAGTGAAGACCACAGATTAAGGTCTCGACTGTCGTGGTGCATGACAGTTGCAAAATAATTTGACAACCTTTGTTTGCATACTCTGTGCCAAACATCGATTATAGACACCACGATCAATTACACGGTAACGAAACAACTATGGAAAAAAAACCAGGAAGGTGAAAAACATATTTACGATTTCGATGCACTCGACTTTTAGTAAAATAATAGGTAAAAATATTATTATGGTTTTGATCACAGACATATCTGTGGTTTTGATTTTAGCTACTAGTATCAGAAAGCTGCGTGTTCAATGCACGTCGGGGTCCCACAACTGTGGAGGAAGGAAGGTAGAATACCTCCATCGAATAAGTGAAGTTTCTCGACATACTCGATTTGCCGGCCGGCCTCAATGAAGATTGTCCGAAAGTTGTATATGTGCTCTGTAAAGAAAAAATTTCGCTAGCGCGATTCAGAGTGAGGTGTCGTACAATATACCTAATGAAGTTTTTCATCTTTTTATTTTACTGCAAATACAAAATAAAAATTAAACAATGGTAATGTAAATTCTAAACAAACTACTACCAAAATACAATTAGAACAAAAATCATTTGACTTGTTTATTTCACCCAGAGGCCAGAGGCGGCTCGTGACAAAATTGTATAGGTGTTCACTTGAAATAAAACAACGAAAATACAATAGCGTTCGGGATGATTTATTACAAAAAAATGAGCACCACATTTTATAAATGTCTATAACACTAAAAATTACAAAGTACAGGCTATTTCAAAACGAATTCAATGACTAGGTATCAATAATTAGTAAATCACCGAATTTGCATTCGCGAGCGTAGGTATCCATAGTGTTTGTCACTGACGGTCACTGACCTCTATAACTTATAGTTATAGAGGTCAGTGGTGTTTGTTGTGTAAACATGTATGTATTTGAGTAGTTAGTAGCATATTATATTCTGAATTTCTGATCCATGCCTATTCACTCAAAACTAATAACACTAATGATTTGTAACAGTAAATTATTTCAATAGGTAGGTATTTGAACATTTCCCAACAAGACGTAAGAATAATTATTCGTAGGTATACAAGATACAATAACAAATCTAATACACTATTTATTATTTTATTATTTACTAGCGGTCCGCCCCGGCTTCGCCCGTGGTACATGTTTACGTTTTCTCTCCATAAGAAGTAATACTAGAGAGCTAGCGCAAAGCTACCTGTATGTATTTGACCAGACCTGGATTTTTGTGTGTTGATTCCCCTATACCTACTATACATGAGATGAGGAGTCACTAAGCCCAGAGTGGTGGACGGGGCGCGCGCTTAGGTAAGACAGGTGGAAATTTTTGGCGAACTTTGAAACCATTTGACCACGTCTGCCATTTTGATATTTGAAAATAGATTATTATTACTATCGGAAAATAACAATGGCAGACCATTATCACGCGGATAACATTCTGGCAGACACTTATGAAAGTGCTGAAAAAAATACAATTTTGAAAGTATTTGACCAGATCTGCCATTCATATATTTTATTTATTAGGGTCTTAAAAACTTATTTTCGAAACGGCAGACATTTTCATTGCGTACAGACTTCAGCAGACAACAAAACTTTACAGACTTCAGCAGTCAACAAGACTTAGCTTCTACATGGTCAGATGTATATATGTATTACGTTCCCTGACCTTACATCAATGATTTACTTTATTAATGTTTTTATGGTCATTTACATTTAATTTTGAAAACTATGGAATAAAATTTATAAATTTGATGATACAAAACTAAATATACATTTGTAAAGAATCTCAAATATAAAGTTGTGTTGCAAATAACAAATCATCATTTAAATATTTAGTTTATTTCTTTATTTAAGAAACAATTAACAATTACAAAACAACATAAAAAAACACGCATGCATTTATTGAAATGTTCATTCATCATCACTATCGTATGGCGTTGTGTGACTCGTCTTCATAATCCATTGAATCGGATTCTGTAAAAGTAAAACGTAAATTATATAATAAAAGAAATGAGTCATTATAAACTTACCTAGTAAGGCAATGCCTTTGATGTCGCACGATGCCGCCGCGCCGCCAGTGTAGGTACTTCTGCTGCTACATGAAAATATGCTAGGGTTGCAACAAATGGGAAATAAAACAATTGTGATTATTACTATTATGATGTAATCATTTATTCATATTATGTACATTCAAAACAATTGCTATTATTAAATCTGATGTAATTATTTTTTCATAAATATATAATTATTATTAATTACATAATATATTGCACTGTGAAATATTTACGTATCACTTTATTTTTGATGTTCTTAATTGTCTTTTATAAAATTTAAGTGACGCATTCGCATTGGGATCAACAATCCGATAAGAAAAGAATGGAGACAACATATACATAGCTTTGATTTCAATTCTACAGATACAAAATATACAATCTATCTAAAATGATACAACGGATGTTTCCTGCGTTTTCTCGTCAAAATACCGAAACAACGTAATTATTGTATAGTAGTTGGGCGTGAAAGTAAAAAAACAAATGAAAAGTGTTTTCCATATGATTATTTATTAAATTTACGCGATTAAGAATAATTTCAACGATACAATTTAGTAACCGAGAATTCAGAGGATTAAAGAAAATACCTGCCTGATCATTTTATCAAACTCTAAAAGAATTATGGTTATTTCGCATCACTCGGTTTATTAGTTTGGTAATAATTATTAAAGGTAGTTACAACCCTAGCCATTGAGTCGAACGGTAGGCAACACAATATCGACTTTGTGCGGGTACATATGGTACATTTCTTCTTGCTGTGAAGCGTAATTATTATTATTAAGATTTTTTAGGCTATTTTGAATCAGCTGTTCTAATTTAATTCTAGAAATTTATTAAAACGTGATTTTTTTAAAAGTATATTATGAGTTTATAAATACCTCAACCAATAGTTATTGTGTCCTATCCTCATTTCTTTATATCTTGGTAGTTAACTAAAGTGTTAAATTTACATAACCTCAACAACAACATTTACACTGCCACTGCACTAAAACTAAACTAACTAGCTCTCTAGCTATAAGAACCATCCTCGTACTTCAAGGGATATAATAAAAAAAGAATTATCGAAATCGGTTCAGCCGTTCTCGAGTTATGCGCTTACCAACACATTTTGCGATTCATTTTGCACGCCTCATAAGCGAAGCGTTGAGGTGGGTACTACTGTCACTTCGCGCAAAACATCTGATTTTTCAAACTTAAAATGTCTTTATGTATCATACATTGCACTTGTAAGATAATACATACACACACATATTAAGAAAAAACACTATTTTTAACGTTCATGATATTTTTGATGTCATTTTTGTTATTTAAACTAGTTAAAAAACAGTTTAAAAAAGTTCTGTCTTGGACGTCCGTGTGTCTGTATGTGCGGATCCTTTTTCTTGTTAACACGATAGCGACCGAAATACTTTACTAATCGAGTCTTTTTTTTTCTCTTACGCTTGAGTATGCTCAGGAATAGAACCCTTTCATTTTTCAGGGTCTGATTCGATGTGGTTTAATTGTTATTAAATAAACAAAAATAATAATTAATAAATATTTATTAAAAAAAAATTATGAGGCGTGCACTTTTGGATTTTCCAAATTATTTATATATAAGACTAGCGGTCCGCCCCGGCTTCGCCCGTGGTACATGTTTACGTTTTCTCTACATAAGAACCATCCTCGTACTTCAAGGAATATAATAAAAAAAGAATTATCGAAATCGGTTCAGCCGTTCTCGAGTTATGCGCTTACCAACACATTTTGCGATTCATTTATATATATATATACTAGCGGTCCGCCCCGGCTTCGCCCGTGGTACATAATATTTACGTTTTCTCTACATAAAAACCATCCTCGTACTTCAAGGAATATAATAAAAAAAGAATGATCGAAATCGGTTCAGCCGTTCTCGAGTTATGCGCTTACCAACACATTTTGCGATTCATTTTTATATATAAGACTAGCTGGTGCGTTGTGCGCGGGCTGCAAGCAGCCCGCGAGCCCCTTTTGCCCCTGGGTTGAAGCAAAGGGCAGTCATTAGAAAATGTGTTAGAATTCCAAGTTAATTTGTAATTTTCTGCTAACAGCAATTCCACAGTCAATCGGAAGTGCTTATAAATTCCCAATTAAAAAAATTTCTATTCTGGAATGCTGTCGACCTTCGAGGGTGCATTGTGCGCGGGCTGCAAGCAGCCCGCGAGCCTTTTTTGCCTCTGGGTTGAAGCAATAGGGCAGTCATTTGAAAATGCATTCGAAATTCCTGTCCATTTGTTACATCTGCTAACAGCGATTCTACAGTCAGTCGGTAATGCTTATAAATTCTCCATTCAAGTATTTTCCACTTCGGGAGGCTGCACACCCTCGAGGGTGCGTGGTGCGCGGGCTGCAAGCAGCCCGCGAAGCATCACAGGGCAGAAATCTTCAGTCAGTTGAAAATGCATAAAAATTCCCCGTCAATTTGTTAATTAATATCTGCTAACAGCGATTCCACAGTCAATCGGAAGTGCTTATAAATTTCCCATTCAAATATTTTCTATTCCGGGGGGCTGTCTACCTTCGAGGGTGCGTGGGGCTCATCCCAGGGCAGAAATCTTCAGTCATTTGAAAATGCGTTTGAATTTCCTGTCCATTTGTTACATCTGCTAACAGTAATTCTACAGTCAGTCGAAACTGTTTATAAATTACTTATTCAAATATTGGTTAAATTCTTGAAACGTGATCCCCGAATTTCATCATTTTGAGGTGTCTAATCGATAGTGGGCAGTGACTTTTCATAATAAACTGTTAAAGAGTTTACTTAACACGCTCGTCGCTTCGCTCCTCGCTACCTATTTGAATGTTTACGCCGGCCGCTGACGTGACTTGCTCGCTTCGCTCGCTTGGCTAGTGTGGTAGTTCAAAAGTAACCTAACTCGCTCGTCGCTTCGCTCCTCGCTACTTCTTTGAGTATTTACGCCGGCCGCTGACGTGACTTGCTCGCTTCGCTCGCTTGGCTAGTGCGGTAGTTCAAAAGTTAACCTGACTGGCTCGTCGCTTCGCTCCTCGCTACTTCTTTAAATATTTACGCCGGCCGCAGACGTGACTTGCTCGCTTCGCTCGCTTGGCTAGTGCGGTAGTTCAAAAGTAACCTAACTCGCTCGTCGCTTCGCTCCTCGCTACTTCTTTGAGTATTTACGCCGGCCGCTGACGTGACTTGCTCGCTTCGCTCGCTTGGCTAGTGCGGTAGTTCAAAAGTTAACCTGACTGGCTCGTCGCTTCGCTCCTCGCTACTTCTTTGAATATTTACGCCGGCCGCAGACGTGACTTGCTCGCTTCGCTCGCTTGGCTAGTGCGGTAGTTCAAAAGTAACCTAACTCGCTCGTCGCTTCGCTCCTCGCTACTTCTTTGAGTATTTACGCCGGCCGCTGACGTGACTTGCTCGCTTCGCTCGCTTGGCTAGTGCGGTAGTTCAAAAGTTAACCTGACTGGCTCGTCGCTTCGCTCCTCGCTACTTCTTTGAATATTTACGCCGGCCGCAGACGTGACTTGCTCGCTTCGCTCGCTTGGCTAGTGCGGTAGTTCAAAAGTAACCTAACTCGCTCGTCGCTTCGCTCCTCGCTACCTATTTGAATATTTACGCCAGCCGCTGCCGCTATTCGCTCGCTTCGCTCGCTTGGCTCGTGCGGTAGTTCGAAAGTTAATAAATATTTTCTACTCCGGGAGGCTGTCGACCTTCGAGGTTGCGCGGTGCGCGGGCAGCAAGCAGCCCGCGGTGCCATCTTTTTCCGTTGCTATATTCCTATTACCCTTCCTACTATGGAAATTTCCATACAAAATTTTCGAAAAAAAAAATTTTGTTTTTTACCAAAAATTTTTATATGCCTGGAAGCGGACCAGGTTTTGAAGCATTTTTTACTTTGGCGACCCCGACCTACCTGCCACCGGTTCAGAGAGCCGTTGAATTTCGTGATGTATGGAAAATGGAAACCGAGGGTCGGAGAGAAATTCTGAGTATGCAGTTTAGTAAATCTGGCCGATTAGAGCACAGAAATCAATTTTCAGACCGATCGTAAAGCAACCGGCGCCACCATCTTGCCTCGAAAAATCGGCCATTTTTGAAAAAAAAATTACGTCCAATTTGAAATTTCTCAATTGCCCTGGTAGCACCCTATCTTCCTGATCATTTTTTAGTTCTACACCCCCCGGCTATCTGGCGCCGTTTCGGAGAGCCGTCGAATTTTGCGTTGTATGAAACTCGGAAACCAGCGATGGAAACTCGATGATGAGTATGCCAACGTAATGTGAGGCTCGATTAAAGCCCCTGTGCCAAGTTTCAGCGCGATCGGACCAGCGATGGCCGTTTTAGCATTTGTATGGCAGCGGCCATTTTTTCCGCCATTTTGAATTTTTTTCACTATCTGTGGTAATTGCTCGAGGTCTACTACAAGTTTAGTTCGAGCACCCCAGATGTAGCTGCTACCGTTTGCGCGGGCCGTTGACCGTCTTCGAGAGATGAGGGAAAGTTTAAGATTTCGTATTTTTCTGGATATCCTGGGAGCTGGGCGAGTACGAATGCATCATTAGTGTATTTCTCCGTTGCGCCACCTCGTCTAAATTTACGTTTTTATGTTTGCGCCAAAAATGGAAAAATTCCAAAATCGAGCGTCCTACTACGGCTCCCTGGTAGCGTCCCAGGGAGGTGATCATTTTTAGTTCCGGGACCCCCCACCCAACTTGCACCGTTTCCGTGGGCCGTTGGATTTTCCGTTGTATGAAAGTCGGAAACTGGGGCCCGGAGCCACTCGAACGGGGCACCGATCGATTCGCCGGCTCGAACAGAGCACGTGTGCCAAATTTGAGACGTAAGGATTCATAAACGGCGATTTTGGCAAAGTACGGCGGCCATCTTGTTTTCGCGAAAATCCCCATTTTTCCACCACCCCTGGTAATCGCCACCAGTTCCGAGCATTTTTTGTTCAGACACCCCTCCTCCAGGTGGCACCGTTTCTGCGCACCTCCAGGGGTCCACTCGGTTTTCGAAGGTGATCGAGATCGCTATATTTTTCCTCTGGTCGCTCGGCGCACCTCTACACGATCACGTCGTTATCCCCCCCACTTTCCGCGTAGTTTCCGAGAAAAGCGATGTCAGTGAGTGAGTGAGTGGTAGTGTAGCTTTATATATTATAATAAGATTATGTGAAAATAACCAGGAAGGTGAAAAACATATTTACGAAAACATAGTAACATAATATGGCTGTCGCTACAATAATTATATTTCAATTTTATCTTTTTATACCTAGTAGAACTGGCCGACGAATAAAAAAAATCGTATTAGAATAAATACAATAAATTACGGAACAAAAAAAGGATTGTAACTGAATTAGGTAAGTATGTTTGTTTCTGGGCGCACCGTTTTCGACGACGCGACGCGCGACGTAAGCGTATAGGTATAGGTACCTACTTTGCTAAAACAAACTAATAAAATTGTGTGTCTGTCTGAAAATTCGGAAAAGCATATTTTGCAAGTTTGTAATTACTTTGATAGTTTACCGATTTATAATAATTGTAATTGTAATTGTATAATATATAATTTGCAATGTGGTGAAATTTCATAAAAATCACGGGCCAATTTTTTGTTTTGAATCCCACCGAAAATATAATTGCGTTATTAGAATAATTAATTACTATACCTACCCACGATCAATTATTACAATATAGTCTCAAATGCATACTAGAGAAATATTGCAATTTGATTCAATTAAAATGCATAGCATACAAAAATAAATTCACAACACAAGAAATTCCGCGCGCAAATCATAGCGCGTGTCAATGAAATCAAGAATGTTTTATATCAAGCCGACGCGGACGACGACGCGACGCCGAACAAAAGTACCTACGACGGACGACCACGCTTCGAGTTGCCAAACAACATGAGTAATAAATTGTTTACAAAAAAAACAAGTTTTCCATTTTTCTGTATGAGTAGACAGAACTTCAAAACGCCACCTGCTACGGTTTATATTATGAACGATTGTTATAAAAATAAAAGTTATATTTGTTGGTGTAAACTATTTTATTGATCAATAATTTTGGAATTTAAAATTGTCAACATTGATTACAATAAAACGCAGTTTTATTTTATTACACTATTGTTTTTTTTATCAAAACATGTATTTGAAGTACCATATAATATTATGCTGATCCGAGCATTTTCACTCAAAACTTATATCACTAATGATTTGTAAAAGTAAATTATTTCAATATACATTTCATAACCAACATGTAAGAATAATTATTATTATTCCTACCTACAACAACAAACCTAAAACACTATTTACTATGGGAAAATAACCAGGAAGGTGAAAAACATATTATTATTTACGATTTCGACGCACTCGACTTTTAGTAAAATATAGTAGGGAAACATAATATTATGGTTTTGATTTTTGCTACTAGTATAAGAAAACTGCGTGTTCAAACTACTTGTTTGTCTGTCTGAAAATTCGGAAGTACTTTGGTAGTTTACCGATTTATAATAATATTGTATATATCGTTGTTTAAAAAATATTCAAACACAATAAAATATGATATATGTACTGATTTATCACTGGTTTCAGTGATGAACTGATGAGTCAATTATAGCCACTATACTTTCGTCATACGTGTGTATGATTGATGTGATTTGCAACGTGGTGATATTTCAGAAAAATCACGGGTCAAATTGTCCCACCGAAAATATAACTGCGTTATAAGAATAACTATACCTACGATAAATTATACATAATACAATATAGTCTCAAATGCATACTAGTGAAATATTTTATTTGAATCAATAAAATAAAAAAATAAATAAAAAATAATAATAATACAAAAATAAATTCACAACACAAGAAAATCCGCGCGCAAATCATAGCGCGTGACAATGAAATCAAGAACTTTCGAGCCGACGCGGACGACGAAGGAGCCTAACAAAAGTACCTACAATCATAGGCGGCTCGTGACAAAATTGTATGGCCGTGTTCACTTGAAATAAAACAACGAAAATAGGTACCTACAATAGCGTTAGCAGTACAAAAAAAATGAGCACCACCATAGAAATCTAAATAACAAGACACATAGAAGTGCTGTAATGTCATAATTCGTATGAAAACCGCTGTCGCCAAAATCAACACATTCAAACCGAAAGCTAAACAGTACACACAAGTAAACTATGCCTTTTATTGGACAGCTTGATTTTAGTGAAAACTAACTTATCTATTAAATTAAGCTTTTGAATATGTATCCTAACGCACGAATTTACGGTTTATTTTAGAATAACATCCCTAAGTATATGAGACTTTTTGCTCCAATACGAACAAACGTGATAATAAGAATGGTCGACTGTGTCATTCATTGTTATTTCGATTACTATGGTGACACTCGTAATACTTGTAAATATTCTATAATTTTAAGGAAAAACAGCATTATTTCTAAAAAAAAATATTTTCCGATGAAATATTATTCCTTTATAAGTATAATTACAACTTGTGGAAGAATTTCCGCAATGGGAATTGCTGAAACACACCATGTATACACTCATACGTCTCCAGAGCAACTGAACAGTGACGAATGCACTGGTGATGTACAAATCACCTGAGTGGCGACAAGGTCACGCACGCTTACGACTTCTAGTGTCTTGTTATTTAGATTTCTATGAGCACCACATTATAAATGTCTATTTATACACTAAAAATTATAGAGTATTTCAAAACGAATTCAATTATTATTTAGCAATAATTAGAAAATCCCCGAATTTGCATTCGTGATCGTATTCATAGTGTTTGTCTACACTAATATTATAAAGAGGAAAACTTTGTTTGTTTGTTTGATTGTAATGAATAGGCTCATAAACTACTGGACATTTTACCAATGTTTGCAAGTTTGTGATTACTTTGATAGTTTACCGATTTATAATAATTGTATACTTATATCATTGTTTAAATTTCAATTCAATTCAATTCAAACACAATATGCCGTTGCGCCGGGTGGTCGTGTCGCACGTCGCGTCCGTTACCGCATTTAACTTTTACGAAATTGTTTTACGAAAGTATGTAAAGTTTTCAAATAAAAATTCGTGCAGGACTATTGCGACGATCGTGCAGTCTAGTGTATATAAATAGTCGTCTCGAGTTAGTGTTTATCGTGTTTAAAATTATATACCTACTATGGAGTGTCAAAAGTGTAAAAAAACTCTAAGTATCTAAAAAAGGAGCTCATTTCGTGTGTCAAGGCCTCTGTCAAGGTACTTTTCACAAAGGATGTGTAAAGGGTCTAGCAGCCGATCTAAAAGCCGGCAAAAACCGCATATTTTGCAACAATTGCGAAGAAGACGAGTCCGAAGATGAGGAGGGAGAAGAAGTACAACAGGGCCTTCAGCAAATCCTAAAGGACATACAGAAAAAAGTTAGCGTTATACCCGGATTGAAAAAGCATTTGGATGACATAAAACAAAGCATGAGTATGTTGTCGGAGAAATACGATACCTTATTAGCGGAGCAGGAAATGTCGAATGCAAAAATTAATAAACTTGAAAAAACAGTAACATCAATTTCCAATAAATGCGTATATCTAGAAAAGTGTAACATTGCCTTAGAACAAAAAGTTCACGAAATTGAACAAAATACGCGAAAACACAATTTAGAGATTGTAGGAATTGAGCAGGTGCCAGGTGAGAACGTAAAGGAAGTAGTTAATAAAATAGGAAAACTATTAGATGTTAGCTGTGACGATATCGAATGGGTGAGGCGAGGCCCGCAGCGAAAGCAGCAGGATGATAAACCAGCCCCCATCACCGTGGGCTTCAGGACCTCTGGAACTGGCACCCGTGACAACTGGCTGGCTCAGCGCCGCAAACTCTCCGAGGTTAACAGCAGCATGGTAACAGGAGGAACAAAACTGAATAAAGTTTACATAAACGAAGATCTAACTAAAGCCACACGATCTCTACTATGGAATACGAAGAAGCAGCTCACCGGGTCCTACAAATACATATGGGTGGTCAACGGGAAAGTACTCGTAAAAAAGGCTGAAGGCGATAAGTCCTCATGGTTGAGATCCGAATCTGACATACGTGATTTACTCAAAAATAAGTAGGTTAATGCGTTAGTATATATAGGTATTTAGTTACCTAATCACAAATTACTAATTATTCTGATTTAAATTGTATAAATTCACCATTATAATGACCCTTCTAAATAATATCGAATCCATATCTGAGGATTCAATAAACGCCGTTAAAGTAAATAGTTTTGATACATGGATATCTACCATACAAAATACCTACAATAGCAAAGATAAAATATGTTTGTTGCATGTCAATATTCGCTCAATGAAGAAAAACTTTAGTGAACTTCTACTAACGCTGGAAAGTTACTTAAACCATATCGATATACTGATTGTAACCGAACCAAATATAAACTTTTCTATGTTAAGTTTTTATAATATAAAAGGTTTTAATATAAATAGTTATACTCGTGAGGGACGTAGCGGGGGGGGCGTGTTGGTGTATTCGCGGGAAGGGCTCCGCGCACAGGTTGACAACCGAGCGCGCGCTATTACCATGCGAGCGGCGGAGTGCGTTCCCATTGTACTGCACCATAACGACGAGATATTGCACGTAATAGGTATTTATAGGCCGCCAAAAATTAAAAGACAGGATAAAATTGTACATTTTCTTGAAGACTTACATACATTACTTGAATCTTTTCCGAGCAAAGAGAACGTAATAATCTGCGGGGATATAAATATTAATTTGTTAAACAAAGAAAATAATCATGTCATTGAATACGAGACCATAATGTCAGAGTTTGGTTTCACTAAGTGCATCGATAAAGTAACGCGTAAAGAAATTGTATCAGAAAAAATTGTCGAATCTTGCTTAGATCACATTTACACACGAGTACCTATTACGAGTACTATCAACTCTGCTGTTATTGAACATAAAATATCGGATCATTATTATGTAGCTGCATCGATACAATGGAACCGTGCCTCCGCCGCGCGATACGAGGCCTCCACCCTGTCGAGGCCCCTCGCACCTGTGCGCCGGCGCGTTCTTGACAACCGTCTAGTAAGGGATAAACTATTGTCTACTGATTTTAGTCACTTAATGACTATTTCGTGTCCTTTAAAATTGTATAACGAGTTTTCTAAGTTATTTAATAATATATATAACGACTCTTATAAGACTAAAATAATAAGGCCTAGCAATAGAAATAATAAAACATGGATAAATTGTAATTTAAAGAAAATGCTACTAGAAAGAGATAGACTATTTAAAATATGGAGTAACGAACCAAAAAATATGTTAAAAAGACTTGAATACACTAAATACAGGAATAAATGTACAAAAACTATAAATAGATGTAGAAATGAATACGACAGACAGAGTATATTAGACTGTAATAGAAATATAAAAAAACTGTGGGAAAGAATAAATATGTTAATGGGGAAAGAAAGATCTAGTCTAGATAGTTTTATACTTAACAATATGAGTAAACAGGGTAGTACCAAAGAAATATGTAATAACTTTTCAAATACTTTTACAGACGAAATTTCCCAAATAAAACATTCATGTAATGATGTCTGGCTCGATAGGAAGGACTATGTAAAAAAGGCAGATGTTTGCATGAGATTACAACCTGTTAGCGAAACACAAGTTAAAAAAGTTATAAGTAATATGAACATCAATAAGGCACCAGGTAGTGATTTAGTGCGCATGTCTGATCTTAAGATTGTAGTGAACCAAATAAGCCCAGTCATTGCGAGATTAATTAATATGTCAATAAAACAACATATATTCCCAAACAAGTTAAAAGAAGCAATAGTTAGACCAGTTTTCAAAAAAGGAACCCGTAATAATTACTCTAATTACAGACCCATTGCTATATTATCTAGTGTAGACAAAATTATAGAAAAATGTATTATTAATCAACTCAGTAATTATCTTCAAAAAAACAGTATATTAAATTCATGTCAACACGGATTTCAAAAAGGAAAAAGTACAAACACCTTATTATCTAACTTTACAAACGAAATAAATTCACACCTTCATAATAAAAACTTTGTTGTAACAGTGTTATTCGATTTTAAAAAGGCGTTTGACACTTTAGAAACGAATACCCTTTTAAATGCAATGGAGGAGTGCGGGGTCGTAGAGCCCCTTAACAATTGGTTCCGTGACTATCTTACATCACGATCTTTTAAAGTTCGAATAGAGGACACTTTCAGTGACGGGAAAGCGGTTCAGTGCGGAGTCCCTCAAGGTTCAGGCTGCGGGCCTGTGTGCTATCTTATGCACGTAAACAGTCTGTGTGGTGTATTGAAACATTGTTCAGCACACATGTTCGCAGACGACTTATGTGCCATGCGCGCGGGTACGGACCTCACGGAGACCTGCCGGCTCGTACAGACTGATATAGATGCAGTAGTCAAATGGTCACATGACAATGGAATAGTCTTAAATACTGATAAAACTAAGCTTCTAATCGTACATTCACCATACCTACCTCTCAGTCAAACACATTCCATGTTCATCCACACTTTTGAATGCATCCATAATCAATTTAAAAATTGTATTTGTAAACCGATTGAACGCGTGAAAACTGTCACATATCTGGGCATGAGGGTAGATGAACATTTTTCTTGGACTACACATATAGACTATATATATGATAAATTAAAAGTATTGTTAGGTAAATTCTATCATATAAGTTACAAAGTTCCTATAAAGACTTTAAAATGTCTGTACATGGCCCTTGTGGATTCAATACTTAGTTATTCTCTTGATTGTTATGGACTTACTACTAAAACTAACTTAAACAAATTAGAAAATATGCAAATTAGATTCTTAAAACTCTTGGTGAGTAAAAAAATAAAACATAAATATAAACATAACTATAGAATGCTATTTAAATTTTGTAATATTCTTCCAGTCAGCCTTAAGCACAAATATCTTCTTGCTGTAAACAACCATAGCTCTATTCCTTCTCTTAATCTGTTAAATACCAATCATACAACGAGGTCAGTGACCTCAGGAAAATATGAAGTACCTAGAGTCAACAATTATTTTGGAGATCGAACTCTAGATAAACGTTTACCATATTTTCTCAATAGCTTACCAGAGTACATACGAACAGAAGCAAATATTCACAAATTTAAAAGATTATTAAGGAAACACCTTCTTCAGTCAATAGAATGCTAAAACACAAGCTCATAAATAGATATACCTATTCACTTAATATTATATTTTATAACAGATAATAATATGATATAATATATTTAGTTATAGATAGATATAAAGATATTTTATATAATATATTTAGTTATAGGCTTGATCCCACAGTCAAACTGCATGTGCAGTTTTGTGGGACTTAGACTTAAGTTATTGTAATAATTTGTAAGAATAATTCCAATAAAAAAAAGGTACTGATTTATCACTGGTTTCAGTGATGAACTGATGAGTCAATGTTAGCCACAATACTAATCACTTTCGTCATACATGTGTATGAACTATGATTGATGTGATTTGCAATGTGGTGAAATTTCATAAAAATCACGGGCCAATTTTTTGTTTTGAATCCCACCGAAAATACATATATTACTAATTGCGTTATTAGAATAATTAATTACTATACCCACGATCAATTATTACAATTTACAATATAGTCTCAAATGCATACTAGAGAAACATTGCAATTTGAATCAATTAAAATGCATAGCATACAAAAATAAATTCACAACACAAGAAATTCCGCGCGCAAATCATAGCGCGTGTCAATGAAATCAAGAATGTAATTTTATATCAAGCCGACGAGCGACGACGCCGAACTAAAGTACCTACAGTACCATTTACCTTCAGTGTACAATACAGTTTACAGACCTACGACGGACGAACAATAATGAGTAATAAATAAAAAAAAACATAGTTTCTAAGGTCATTAGTTTTATTTTATTTTATTGTTATTTTCTTTGAACGATTGGAAATGAAATTACTCAATTTTTACACAGAACTTTGATTTATTAGAATTATGCTCATTATGCATAAGATAACGAACGCGAATGCACGACATCTAGCGCGTCAATGTCTAAACATCGCCTTTCGTTTAGACATTGACGCGCTAGATCTGTAATAAGTATATAGTCTATGCGCTAGATGTCGTGCTTTATGTCGTGTTTCGCTTGGCAAAAGTCACGCACACTACTGTAGAAGTGTCAAATTTTTCCGGTATTTTACTGTTGTTTTTCTAAGTAAATATTGTAAATTATTGATTAAAAAGGTCGAACGCGCACACATTTCATTATAGAGAAGTGATAAAATGATTAGTTTTAAAGAAATAGTGTCTGTGTTAAGTGTTTAGAGGTAATCAAAAATGTATGGAGGGACGGTCGGAACATCAACCTTAAGTTATCATAAAAACGATTATCTCTACACCCAAAATATAGTCTCATTCTCAATCCCATTAAAAGACCCATTAGGATGCGCATTTGAAACACTCCGAACTTTATAAATTCCGATAGATGGCGCTGTATTAAAAATGTAACATGTCAGTCACTTTCTGTAAGTTTTCTTTGACCACACAGATACTCGTGTATTAAGAAGTAAGAGTAGATAAGACGAGTAAGATGATCTCAAAGCAAGAGAAAATAATTGATTTTAATTCAGCATCAATTATTGAGTGAAGTTCTCTCTCTTGTTTTTATAGTATAGGGACCTATTTCATGTTTTTATAGTATAGGGACAGGGGTTGGTAATGAAATAAAAACACAGTATTCAATAAAATCCGCTATCTATTATTTACATCAAATAACAACTGAACCCTTTGAATCGTATATACAAATGACCGATTTACAACAAAACCCATAACAATTTGTAGAAAAATCCTCCGACCAATATACATCGCGATTCGCTTTAATTACAATTACCGAAAACAGGCTTAAGCGAATATTGGCAATCGTGAACTAAACAAAAACTCATCGTTCTCAATACACATCTACAATGGGTTTCTCAAAATTGTTCAACAAAAAACATGCAACAATCCATATTATACATAATTGTACATTTGATTCCACATGATTACAGCCATTGTAATAACTAATAAGTATACAAAAGATATACAAACATTTACATAAAACACGTTTTCATTTAGTTTACGAATGCCGTTTTATATACATTTTACCAAAATAGCGCTAAATATCCACCAAATATAAGATGAATGTATCAACTAGTATGATAGTCTAGCTGTCTTTGGCAATAACATTTATTGTGTTCTTAGGAAATAGTTTACACAGCCTAGCTAAATAAATACCACTTTGGCACTAGTGGTAACGTGGTCATAGCAATATATAGTTGTCACAGTAACACAAGAATAACAGTGTAAATACCTAAATCATTACAATTTTTAATAAACTATTTGAATACATGGAAAAACTAAAGCACATGAGACTTAAAACTGGCCTCAAATTAATGTAAATTTCTTAAAACGTTGCCCTAAGTGAATTTTTACCTAACTCTCATTGGAATATTATCTAAATGCAGTTACTGTAACATTACATAAATTGCGATTAAGTATAAAATTGTACACCAATACACATTACAATTTCATGAAAACCAACAAAAAATATATTATTTTACTCTGCAACAAAAATATACTAAGAAAAATAAACATTATGTTCATTGAAAAATAAATCTAACTCTGAATATTTATTTCCCTTAAAGCCCACTTATAATGTAAAACTAACCAAACTTATTTTCGGATAAAACTTTGCTCATTTGATAGCTTCAAACTGATATGGTCTAAACTCTAAGTCCTACAACTTCGGTGATTTAATATAATTTTTTTTAATTTATATAGGATTACATTTAAGGTGTATTTTTACTTAGGTTTAAAACATAAACCTAATCAAACAACCTTGAAGGGTATGATAAGATTAGGTCAAAAGAGGGCTAAAAATGAATAGCTAATACCATATCAATTTGTACTAAAATATAATATTTCAACATCCATAGAGTGAGGATCCTAACACTCCAGGAAATATACGATAAAAACTTACTTCAATCCAAAAATATAGTTTGGTAATAATATCAATACATTTGACAACTTAAATCGGCCATCTTTGGTTAGCGTTCTCTCTGTCGCACATATTTCGAATAGAGAATAAAGCGCGTCACACACGGTGAAGATATTATAATAATTTATGTTAAGATTCTCTAATATAAAATATTACTGTATCTTAAGGTATCCGGTATCAGCGTTCTGACCATCATTTTTCTTTTTGTCATTGCGTACTAAGACCCCTGTAGAACCGCCATCCTGTTACAAATGACCCGAAACACTGACACAAAATTTCGGGTCATTTGTAACAGGATGGCGGTTGATACCGGATACCTTAAGATACTGTAATATTTTATATTAGAGAATCTTAACATAAAATACATATTATAGTATCTTCACCGTTTGTGACGCGCTTAACAGACAAAGATAGCACTATAACAAAATGAAATAAAGTATAATAGCCGGATACTTTTTTATTCACTAATCAAAGCTCCACTTATGTGTAAGTACACAAAATAACTTCATATTGACAACTTGAGCTTTACTAAAGACTAGAATAATAAATTACAACATACACGAAAATACATAATATAATAGCGATATTTATGTTTAACCGAAATATTGAAAATGTTGAGTGCCTTGAAATAAAATCAAGTTTTTGGCAAGTACCTTATTGTAGCGACGTACCTTTATCAATGTTAGATTATTGTTAATCCTCTCTAAAGGTACATTGCTACAAAACATTCTCTTTGCAATGAAATAGAGATGAAATAAACACTATAATTGATTTTATTATTTTCCATACAATCAATAATTGATGCCAGAAAATTTACGAGTTCATGTAGATATATCAAAGAGTCCCGCTCTATGTGTTATAATGTTAGTATGTTATTGTTATTTCAAATGGAAGTATAGTAGAATAATTAATAAGCATTTTCATTTTTCAAACCTTTTCACAAACAGTTTTAATCAATTTTAGTACATCTCATCTCTATTTCATTGCACAGATATTACAATAAAAATAAATGTACCTTCAACATGTACTATCTCAACAGAGGAATGTTTCCGTGATCTTAACAACAACTAGCACCAATTTAGAAATTATCACACAACATCACTCCACGTGAATGTAAACGAAACTACAAAATTATAACTACTTTTAGAAATGCGTAATAAATTAAGCAAGCAATTATAATATTGTATTAACTACACATTGGCTACATAATCTCTTTTAAATTACAATGTATCCAAATTTTACTAAATTAAAAACGATGTGATACCGTCTTATTTTAATGATTTCTTTAAAACTAGTAGTTATGAAAAGTACGTTAATTTTACTGTATCTTATAGAGGATTGTAAACGAAGAGTCAAACTAAAACCGACCCTTACACATAGACTTATGGGTGCTTTTTCCTTTGTTCAGTAATGTTAGAAATTGCAATATTTCTCAAAGACTGATATTATTTAACGCTTAACTAATACGTGTCTGACACTGTGACCTAGCATCGCCTCATAGGCATCAACTGGTATATACAAAGTAATCACAAAAGCCGCTCTTTGGATACGCTAAAACAAAAATAAATGTTATCAAATGAAATTCTAATATAGTTCATTGAAATGTTACATTTTTTAGGCCTAACCTCGCATTTTTTAGAGGACGCAATTTTGTTTTTTTGATATGTAGGGGGGGTCAATGTGAAGCTAAAACCAAGTTTGTGGGGTCGCCACCCTTGTCCCACGGCCGCCATCTTGAAAATAGCGGTTGGAATGGTTTTTACGATATATCTCTTAAACTATTTATTTGATAAAAAAATATCGTTGATGGTCTGATATCATTTCTTCGTAAAATTATAAAAAGAAGTATTATTGAAAAATATAAATATCTCTAATTTCTGAACATTTTCACTTATAACTTTTTTATTTATAGTTCTACGACAAAAAGTTACTGGACCAAAGTTGTAGAGAATTTAATTTGCAACAAATAATGTTACTCAATGTTTTTCATCAAATAAATAGTTTAAGAGATATATCGTAAAAACCATATCAACCGCTATTTTCAAGATGGCGGCCGTGGGACAAGGGTGGCGACCCACAAACTTGGTGATAGCTTCATACTGACCCCCCCTACACATCAAAAAAATAAAATTGCGTCCTCTAAAAAATGCAACCCCAAATGTAACTTTTCAATGGAGTAATATAGAAATCTATGTAACTTGTTGGATCACAGCTATTCAACTGTGCACTGCTGATACTTACCTTTGATTATAAGCGATTAATATAAATACATCAAAAAACACTTGTAATTTTAGACTGCAACATTAATGTAACAAAATTTTATTGAATTAAAAACATATTTTAATAATTTTTACAACATGTTCATATTGAACCATCATATTACATAATATAAAAACTTCCTAGATAAACCATTTCTCAAAAAAATACATTAACAACTTACTCAAAAGTACCAGCAGCTCCAAACGAATCGAGTCGTACGTTCAATATCATTAAATCTCACTGATCACTCACTCACTGGCCGTCACTCACTTCCACTTACTCGCTCACTCACTGACTCACTGACTCACTCACTCACTCACTCACTCGCTAACTGAACAGCGTCTCGTTGGGCACATGATTAACGTTGGCCCCGCCTTCCGCCATATCCGTTAGTGGATACCGGACCGCGACACCGGACAGCGCTTCTAAGGATTCTCTGACCTGAAAAATAATAAAATATGAATGAATAAAAATTTAAGAAAGGTAGATTAATCAAATCATAGTTTTTCCTTTATCTGCTAATGTCAGTCGGTGGGTAGTGGTATACTATTGGTTTGAGTTTGAATTGTTATAATTGTTTAGGGTGGGATAAATAGTGTCAATAGAAAGTGAGTGGTATTACGTTAGTATGTGAACTATTATTAATATCAGTTAAATTGTACATAATGAAGTGTTAGAATGAGAAGAATGTTAGTGTTGTAAGGCTGGGTTTTAACCATTCTTAATCGTAGTAGAATTGTATCATTGGAATATTATTGGTAGAACTTTAGTTTTAATTAACTTTGAACCTTTTTTAATGTCAGTCGAATTGTGTCATTCGAATTGTTAGTCCTATATTAGTCTTTAGTGAAAAAAATGAAGTCCCATGTCCCCTAGTGGGGCAAGGGGCAGATGCATTATACATCTGATTCACTGATCGATTTTCTTTAAGGACAAGTAGGTTACCAGTCTTCTATGTCCTGCCAGACCGAGACATTTTTTTTTCTTCGTCCCCACCGGGAATCGAACCCAGGACGCCTCGGGGTTACGCTCACGCGTCAACCACTGTACCAAGGAGGCGGTCATATACAGGGTTAGTTTTCAATGACCGGCCAAATTTTCAGCAATGGTTCAGAATCGATAACATTTTCGATCTAATGAAAAAAAAAACTTTTTTTTAATTAGATTTCATCCCTGTCCGCCACTAAAAAGCGAACGTGTGGACATTACAAAAGCACAATTCCGTTCAACAACCTAGATAGGTAGAAGTTAGCACACACATAAATTTTGCGATGCGCGCATGCACACAAGTGCATTGATTCTCAATGAGCTTATATCGCGTGTTTACGATTTAGGAAATTTTTAAGACATTTTCAAATGAATGCTTTTATTATTTTTTTTTTTGACAATAATATTTCAAATGTACCTTTGATTTAATATCTAGATCTTAATTTAAAATTTTGGCTGGTCATTGAAAACTAACCCTGTATTAGTATTAGTTAAAATTATTTATGTGGGTATACCTTGGTGAGCAGCAGCAGGTTGGTGGTGAGGAAGGCGTGCAGCTCGTTGGCCGCGCGGCCGTGCAGCCTCGCGCGCCACCGCACCAGCTCGCCGTACAGCTCCTCGCCCGACAGCCCCCCAGTAGCGTCCTGCAACCGGCGTGTTACCGTTACCGATATATCACCCGCTATAGTCGTCACGTCGATATATCGGTATCGCCGATTATAAAACAACCAATATCGAAATCAAACATTTCAAAAAACGAATGAACGAGGCGGGAGGCCGCCGAGGATCGTATTCCGGAGGTAATATAAAGGTTCGAATGTGGCTACGAGTCGTTTTCGGAACCTCATTATCTCTATCCTGATCTTTCACATCTTTGATGTCCTCACCACAATCATCATTATTTCCGCTACTTTTAGAGTCCACATCGTTATTTTCCTTTTCGTCTTCCTCCATACTGACATCAAGATTTCCTCCCCCTTTTTTCTCAGCTTGATTTACTTCAGCTATTTGTTGAATCTCTGCCGTAACCTCTTTAGACGTTACTACAGCAACTTTGCTCTTCTTCAATGTCCGCAAATTTTCTGATGCATTCGCTATACATTCGATCACTTTCTGGGTCTGAACTAATGATTCGTGCAGATCATGAGCGAACTGACAGATTTCCGAAAAGTTGCTTTTCATTTTTTGAAAAAGATCATATAATTGATCCGCCCAGACATCTACCTGGTTCAATACAGAAATAATTGATTGGTTTTCTTGTTCTTTAGAGTTTGAACTAGTAATTATAATTTCGTCTGAAGTTAAATCTGAAGAGTTACTTTGCTTATCATTATGAACCTCTTGCGTCGACGATATTCCACTTGACGTAACTGCTTCAACCATCGGCGATCCTTCCTCCATAGAACTGTCTATGGTCTGCCCTAAATAATTTGCCTCTTCCAGGGCTTTTGGATTAGCAGAGCATTCATTATCGGCACTAGTTCCAGAAACGATATTCCCAATACAGCTCGCCTCATGATGCTCTGATGAATTTGTACAGGTGAGCGATGCATGTGAAGCACTCGTCATCTTACTATGGGCGGCAGGTTCAGAAGTAGCACACTCTACTTCTGAGAATTGGTCATGTGTCTTCTGTTTCGGCAAAACTAGTGGATGCTCTTGAGTAACTAGCGATGACTCTGGGATCTCTAGTTGACTGAACTGGTTAGCTTCGTTAGTAGGGTTTTGAATGATAAACGAAGTATTTGATCCGATATGTGGGTCCTGGATCAGAGGTTCTGGAAAATCAAGAGTAAAGGTTCGTAGATTTGGAATCCTGCTGTCTTGTATTCCTTGAGTCAATGCAATTTGATGTGAATGTTCACGATGAATTGATAATAGTTGGTTTTCTTCTGGTTTCAGCGGATAATCACAGATTTGGTTTACAAGTGTTAGAGGGCACTTTAAAGCATGAAGGGTTTTTCCCGTGCTTCGATAGCCGGCCCCCGGACTATTAACTTGGATTCCTTTATTCTTTTCCGGTTTCCGCTGGATACAGGGATATCTGAGTAAGAGGTGATCAGAACTTGATCGAAAATCACAGAATGTCTGATCTTGATGTTCTTTTTTACAATTTTCCTTAATGACAGTGTTTTCAGAAGAAACAAAGCCTGGCAGTTCTAGTAAAGATTGAGGGTCTGACAGCTTGTTTGTTCTCAGTAGGGGACTGTATCGTTTAGTTGTTGTAGGTGGTGAAAGATTATAATCTGAAAAAATAGTTTAACTGTCATTACCGATGCAAATCATTAGAGTAAACTTGAATGGCTACCAACAGCGTCTTTCCAAACTATACAAGGCCAGCACGCAACGGTGTGAAACTAATCACGTATAGTTTGGAAATAACTTTTTTACAAAGTTCTTCCAATCTATACAACAGTAGTACGCAAATACTCGCGTATACTTTGTAGTAAAGTAAGTAAGAATAGCGCTCCAAAATATACAGCGCCAGTACACATGCGGACTAATCGTGTATGTTTCGGAGTAAGCGCGCCGTCTTTCCATTGCTCGCGTTTATATATTATTGTATTGCTGTTTTTAAATCTATTATTACAATGCATGTGTATGTAATGTTGCGTACTGATCGTATATTTTTTGTATCGAGGATGCTTGTGTCTTCGTTCCCGACTATACTGCACGCAGCACGACTTACAATAATTGACAATAGTGCTAAAATGTAAGAATCTAATAAGTCCAGAAGAAGACGGTTGCGAGGCGACGGAGCCCCGCGAGGCGGGGCTCCTATTTTTGTGTAGTAAAAAAAAAACACGAACCTAACCGAACCCATAGGTACCCTTATCTGTTACCTATTTATTTTCCTAAGCTTACCTATAAATATTTTTATTCCATATTTTACTGAATCAATAATCAAGAAGAATAAAAGTAGATAGATATAGCTGTACAAGTCTTTGATTACCTATATATTTATTATTACGCGCAAGCGTAATAGACTAGAGTAGATAATTTTTGAAACAAAAAAAATCGCAGTCGGATGAAACCCATTAGAAAATGAGGGGAATATGATAAAAATGTAAGGAAAAATAAATAACGGTCAATCCGAGTTCGGGAAGTGGGAAGAGGGAGCTTTTAAGAGAAAAAAATGGTCTCTCTCGATTTCCGACAAAACTACAAGTCCTACGGAAAAAAGTTCAATGGCAAAGTTGTAGGTAATAAAAGGATCTACAACTTTTGTATTAACAATTTTTTCACATAACCTCAAAATTTAGGTGAAAAATTCAAAAAACCAAGTTTTTGGTTTTTTATTTTTATCTACTTCAAAATTTATTGTTTTTCTACGAAATTTGGTGAAAACTTACTTTATTATGTCCCAAATACACTGTAATTTATTTGATTGAAAATATTTATTTTTTCGCCTTATTTTGAATTAATACCAAAAAAACAACCTAATTTTCAATCGAAAAGTCACCCGTCAAAATATCAGCTTTTTTCAAAAACTGGTGGTGCCTTTTATTCATTGAAATCTCTACTTTCATATGGTGTAAAAAAAATAAACACCACCATAGTAAATGTTCTCAGGAAATGCATACAAACAGTGTGAAAATTAGCTTTTACTAAATCAGGCACACTTCTCGAACTACCTGAAATGTTTTTATCGACATCATTTTGCTTTTGAATATGCTGTAAAATATTAAACTTAGAACACTTTTTCTTTTGAAATATTACCGAAAAGCCGATACAAGAGAAGATATAGAGTTCGAGAAGTGTGCCTGATTTAGTAAAAGCTCATTTTCACACTGTTTGTATGCATTTCCTGAGAACATTTACTATAGTGGTGTTTATTTTTTTTACACCATATGAAAGTAGAGATTTCAATGAATAAAAGGCACCCCCAGTTTTTGAAAAAAGCTGATATTTTGACGGGTGACTTTTCGATTGAAAATTAGGTTGTTTTTTTGGTATTAATTCAAAATAAGGCAAAAAAATAAATATTTTCAATCAAATAAATTACAGTGTATTTGGGTCATAATAAAGTAAGTTTCCACCAAATTTCGTAGAAAAACAATAAATTTTGAAGTAGATAAAAATAAAAGACCCAAAACTTGGTTTTTTGAATTTTTCACCTAAATTTTGAGGTTATGTGAAAAAATTGTGAATACAAAAGTTGTAGAACTTGTAATTACCTACAACTTTGCCATTGAACTTTTTTCTGTAGGACTTGTAGTTTTGTCGGAAATCGAGAGAAACCATTTTTTTCTCTTAAAAGCTCCCCCCTCCCACTTCCCGTACTCGGATTGACCGTAATTTATTTTTCCTTTTATTTTCATCATATTCCCCTCCTTTTCTAATGGGTTTCATCCGACTGCGATTTTTTTTATCTTTTCATTATTTTTAAAGGCATCTACCCCAGTCTATAAGTGGTGTAGTCAGTATTAGGTATATTTAGTTATATTTTGCGTACTGATCGTGTATAGTTTGGAACGAAGAAGCATCCGCGTTACAAAGTATACACGATCAGTACGCAAAATTCGTGTATATATTGTAATAACAAACTTAAACACAGCATTACAAAGTATACACAAGCAGTTTCCTATGGTTGCGTTCTGGCTATGTATAGTTTGGAAATACGCCTGCCAACAGTACAAATACTCACCGATTCTCATTATCTCCGAATATCTATTCTTAGAAGCATTAAGAATTTTTCCCATAATGAATTCACAAGCATCCTCATATGAATCTAAAAGAAATACGACTTTATTATTCATTCAGGTTATTAACTAGTTGCTAACTATGTTATAGTTTAGTATGGTGATTTATTCATAAGTCAATATATTTACGGTTGGCCATTTAACAAAATACTCACGTGATTCATGTTTTATAATTGCCATGTAGAGTTTCCATTTTTCTGAAGGTTTATCGTTATTTATAATTCGCATTTTAGTTATCGATGGAGGTTCATCGGGATATAAAATTAGGCTCTTCCTATCTGTTGCTCTTCGGCCTCGTATCCAAGAGTAAGGCACACAACTGTAGTCGTCAATATCTGCATACGGTAATTGCAAAAATTGGACCACTACGTATGGATACCCAATGGCAATATCATCCTGGAAAAATAAGGACATACTCCTTACAATATTTTTATTTTATTTTATTAGTTTCCAAACAGCTTATACAACAATATAACAAACAAATTATTCAAGTACAATTAATAACGTTCTATGTATAAGCCTATTCTATGGATACACAAATGTTTAGAGTGTGAAAGATGTTAAAACAATTAAAAATACTGTTACCACAGCAATAAAAAAAAATACAATAAAAGATATACTTAGGCTAACAAGATTCGACATAAATCCGTATGCTTCAGGTGCTAGGCAGAGCAGTAAGTACTAAGCGACGAAAACTGGCTAGACTATTTGAAAATATGTTAATAGTGTTATCTCTATTAACTATTTCGTTATATAGTCGGCATAACCTATATACTGGGTTATTATAAGAAATACATATAAGTTAAATCAATGAATTTACGTCGCATTTCAAGAGAATCCAAATTGAAATAATTATTCGAATGTCATAGGTGGGCAAGGATCTTCTAAGGTGTTCACGATTGCATAGAGAACGTAAAAATGGTTTTTGTACCGATTCGAGCTTGTCGTTATGTGGTTTGTAGAATGGAGACCACACTGAGGAGCCATATTCAAGGGTGCTACGGACCAGAGATTTATAAAGAATTAGGGCACTATTTTTATTTTTAAAAGATCTGGACATTCGTAATATAAAGCCTAAATTTTGATTGGCTTTTTTGACAGTAGATTCGACATGATCGATAAATGATAAACTTTCCCTAGATCTCGTATGAATTCTTTACGACTTACGATAATATTTGAAATTTGATACGAAAAGTTAATACCTACTGTTTACTTTATTAGTAAATGTGACAACATGACTGATGACACTTAGAGGTACTTATTTAATATCAATAACATATTGAGTCCCAACAAATTACGCATCAACGTTTGCTTTATTTATATGGCCTTGAATTATCTTTTTTGTAGGGCCTCTGAGTAACGCTCAGCTAGATAAACATTAAATGTGATTATTACAACGGAAACAAGAAATTCTCACCTCCATTTTATCGTATCTTTCTCTGGCAATCAGTAATAATCTCAGAGGTAATAATAATGTACTCTGTGAATTGTGATGGCAATAACACGCAGTATGAATCAACACGTCAACTTAACTTCCTGAAAATATTTGAATGAAATGAATAATGATAATGAATTTAAATTTACTCATTTTTTAAAGGACACATTTGTCTGCCACATCGGCAGAGTGATGTTTACAACAAGTTACAAGCTATTTTCGTCGTTCGTTTTTATTTATAGTAACATGCACAGACATGTATGTAGACAACGCAAGTACCGCGATCTGTATGAAAAATTGAAAACTGAAAAGTGAAAACCAAGCGTGTCATATTTTTTGTTCTGACCTTGACGCGTTATGACGTCACGAGCGCTTTTTAGTGATGGTAATTTCATTTTAAGCTAAATCGATTAGGACGCCACTCGCGCGGCGATTCGTCCTATCGGCTATCCCATCGAAGTAAATCGAAAGAAATCAGATCAAACTAGATCTATGTCTAATGGTGGCAGTACACATTGGGCCAACGTGTTGGGCCAACGGGTTGGGCCAACGTGTAGAGAGCTACTTGGCGGTATGTTGGCTTCATTAGCCTAGTTGGCGCCAATATTGGCAGGCCAACCGAATGTTGTCGGTTTTTTGTGCACACATCAAAGGATCTTGGCGCGCTCCACAAACAGCGTTCACACGTTGGTGTCTTGTTCAGTTTGTTGTTACTCGTCAGCGGAGACAGTATCGTTGCGCGTCAATGAAATTTACGTTTAACCATGTTCCGATAGCGATGGCGGCGCCGAGGTTTTACAATTCGTAGATTTGTATCGACATGAAGGAATAATTTGGAATCCACGGCATGAACTACACAAAAATAAAACCATATGACTCAATAAATTAGATGTTCTATTTTCTATTTATTATATTATTCTAGATGTTTTTCTTATCTAACTTTCATACAATGCGATAAAAAAATGAATATATTTATAAAATGAGTAAAATAGTATTAAAAAGTTACTTGTTCTTAAAAATTAAATAACAATATACAATGAGCATTATTTTGATCAAATTGTGCTTTATTACATAAATAATATTATCATTTAATAAAATAATATCTAAAATCTAATCTTTAAAGTTTCGTTTTATAGGTAAGTAGTTAAAATTAAATTAAATGTAAAATGTACACATTTTAAACATTTGAAAAAATCTAAACATAATAATGTTTTATTTATACAGTTATAAAAAAAGGACAATAGAGATTGGAAAATGGTATCATCGCAGACGGCAGAGTACACTCATTGTTATTGATGCACATGTACGTAATAATTAAACGCACTGTATATAATTAAATTGCCGCGGCTGCAAGAACTTCTACGGACTACGTCCATCTTTGAAGCGCCAATGCAGAATGATCAGTACGCCAATGTGTGAACAGGAATCTTGATATCCTTCATTTTTTCCCAACACGTTGGCCCAACGCCTTGGCCCCATGTGTACTGCCGCTATAAGAGTTAAATAAATGAATCGTAATCGATTAATAAATCGATTCAAGACCGAAAAATGATAATTAGTAATTACCATAGACAGAGGAATGATAAAATAAAGTTATAAACCTTTTAATATTCTAACAAGTAAACTAATGTGTTTTAGCTTTTTCTTACATATGCCCATTGAGTTACCATGTACCTACTACGTACTAGAGAGGCCATCGAAAGAAAGTAATGAAACTGTCAATCAATCAATCTTTATGTCCCGTTGCATCGATCCATTTTTCTTTTATGTTCGGGTTACTTAGAAAACTGAAAAAACAAACATAGTCTAAGCAATAAGGAGTTTTCTTAAAAATCTCCCAAGATGACACTTTAACTAATGGCGTCCATGTCATAATATTTATTTTTAGTACCTTTGTATTAAAATACTTAAAAGTTCTAGGTCAAGTCCTATTAAATGACAAAAAAAATCTATGCCTTTTTCTCTGAAAAATTGCTCCTTCAAATTATCATTTTTCTGTTCGATTATAAAATCGATTAGAATCGAGAACTGTTGCATCAAATGAACATCACTAACCACAAAATTGGACAGAAAAATGAGAACAGAAAAATGAGAAGACGCTATTCATTGCTTGTTATCATACGACGCGATCTTTACCGTGCCAAGTAAAAGCCGCAATGTATTCCGAATCATTTCGTATGATTTGGTATCCGTGTTTGTCACGATCGTTTTCCACAGATATTCTTTATTTGATTTTAAAATAAATAGTGCATATTCTGATTAGAAAATTACTTACCGGTGGAAGGAAACATCTCTGCTAACTCGGCCACTCACAGCTGTGGAGTTTCTACAGTTTATAACGGCGCAATTCGGCATTTTACTTTATTCAGCTTCACGTCTTTCCTTGGCGAACTGCAAGCGCGGACTGAGTGTAGGCCAGCGTCAAGTAAGTTTCATAAACTTAGTTTGGACACGGGAAGTACATACACTCGCTTAGTCTATCTTGATACATGTCTGTGCGTCTCATGACGGGAAGAGGGGGAAAATGCTTAGGAAAATGTCATAGGTACGTCCACGCTCTCTGACTGTACGATCGATACTAAATACTAATAGTAATGGGCTAGTCATTAATACGATGCAATCGACATTAAGAGCTAGCGCGCACCACGACTTTATGCAGCGTGATTATTTTATCGCAGAAATACAACGTATGAGTTACTATGACAATGCGCGCACATGCGATTAGATAATCGCAGCGATTTTAAAATTGTGATTTGTCACATTTTGCTGCGACTGCTCGCGACGCGATTGTCGCGAAAATGAAATGCAGAATATGAAATTGTATGGTACCGCGCGCACTGCGATAATAAAATCGCACACTCGGGCCCGGCCGGCACTTCACTTGTGTTTCGTCTGTCCAACAGTTAACATCGTAGTGGTATAGGTACCTACTGTTTGGTAAACATAAACTCAGTAATCTGTCAAAAGTTTCAATTTATTTATTTATTTATTTAACACTTTATTGTGCAAGAAACAAAATATACATAAATCTTACAATAATATTAAATAATAAAAAAGCACAAAGGGCAGCCTTTTGGCGGAATTTTCATTCTATAATAGCCAAAGAATTTTTTGGGATACATCCATATCAGAAATACAATGAATATGGATATCCATACATGGAAGTTCATTTCTGATAAAAGAAACCTTGGACAATTCTATCTGCTGTAAAAGGATGAGTCCAATATTGACGAATTTTCTTTTTTTTTCTTCTTATCCTCCGAAGTAGTAAATAAAGACAAGCAACTTGTACGAAATCCATGATGAAAGTGAGTAATGATCACTATTAAATTATCGCTGTGCGCGCACCGTACTCTCTGCGATTTTCTACAGCGCGATTTTGAAATCGTGTCGCAAAAATTAAAATCGTGGTGCGCGCTTGGCCTTATTAAAACACAACACGATCATTCGTGAGCATTAAGAGCTAGCGCGCACCACGACTTTATGCAGCGTGATTATTTTATCGCAGAAATACAACGTATGAGTTACTATGACAATGCGCGCACATGCGAATAAATAATCGCAGCGATTTTAAAATTGTGATTTGTCACATTTTGCTGCGACTGCTCGCGACGCGATTGTCGCGAAAATGAAATGCAGAATATGAAATTGTATGGTACCGCGCGCACTGCGATCATAAAATCGCACACTCTGGCCCGGCCGGCACTTCACTTGTGTTTCGTCTGTCCAACAGTAAACATCATAGTGTTATAGGTATTGTTTGGTAAACATAAACTCAGTAATCTGTCAAAAGTTTGAATTTATTTATTTATTTAACACTTTATTGCGCAAGAAACAAAATATACACAAAGGTTACAATAATAAAAAAAATAAATAAAAAAGCACAAAGGATGGCCTTTTGGCGGAATTTTCATTCTATAATAGCCAAAGAATTTTTTGGGATACATCCATATCAGAAATATATACCATACATGGAAGTTCATTGTATTTCTGATAAAAGAAACCTTTGACAATTTTATCTGCTGTAAAAGGATGAGTCTAATATTGACGAATTTTCTTTTTTTTTCTTCTTATCCTCCGAAGTAGTAAATAAACACAAGCAACTTGTACGAAATCCATGATGAAAGTGAGTAATGATCACTATTAAATTATCGCTGTGCGCGCACCGTACTCTCTGCGATTTTCTACAGCGCGATTTTGAAATCGTGTCGCAAAAATTAAAATCGTGGTGCGCGCTTGGCCTAGTAGCCGAGGCCATTATCACGGCATATAACATGATGGAACAAGTGGCTTAATTGAGTTAGTTGACGTTAAAGGCCCACAAATTTAAACTTTTTATTTGATAGTTGTTTGCATGATGTTTATGAATTATGAACTAACACACTTGATTCAATTCATTTAGTGAATCCATTAAGACTATAATTGAATGTTAATGCACAATTCCTAGGAAAATAGTAGCTTACTATAGTCCTTTCCACCTAAGATGATTTCTGTGACACATCGATTTTTGACACGTGTAGAGATGTCGGTTACTGAAATCGTATCAATTGTTTCCGATAATCGATAATATTCTAATATGAAAATGAAATCGATTTGAATAAAGTACCAAAATTAGTTTTTTCGGCATTTCGCCAACAATTAACTAAGGAAACTTAGTAAACAACAGCAACAAAAAGTCAACAATAACAATTAGTAAAAATAACAGAATACCACGTAAAGTGTCAATATAAAAATGCAACTTGTATACAAGGCTGACGTACTCGTACAGACGATTGACTCGATTGACAAACGATCACAAGATGGGCGCCGATTATATGATTTTCCAACTCTATGATTTTTCAACGATCCATTTCATGTACACGAATTGCGTAGGTATTATATTTTTGTGTTATTTTATTTTATTTTTCATTATATTAAACTAAACAATACTGTTTTTGATTTATAAGCTTAAGATGTTTCATTTTTATATTTTTGGTAATAATGCCGCAATAAAATAAAAATATTATGCACTCAAATTATTTTGACTTTTTAAACATAAAATACGTAATTCGGAACAGGATGAAGTGTCACAGGAATCATCATAAGGTGAAAAGGACTATAACTCGGAGCAATTATCAAGCTTGTTAATTGCTCCGAGGACTATAATCATTGATTATGGTTCAACGATTCTTCTATTAATGATTTTCCTGTTTATGAAATTACTTAATTAACATAACTGGAACTTGTTACATACTAATGACTACGTTTTCTAATTAGGACTACTAAATCAGGCCTTTTTATCAACCAAAAATAAAATAATGCTCTAATTAGCTTGCACACAAAACGATAACAACCTAAACTACATCAATTATTTATAGGTCATATATGCGTGTGCTTCCAGCTGTAGAAGTAAAGTACGTGACAAATATACTTTGTCATTTATCACTTTTTCTAGACAAGTAATTTAATCATTAAATTGATGCTTCAATTGAAAGCTCTCTGTCAACAGCACACTTATTGAGTCAACAAGGAACTACTCTCGAGTTTTATTAGACATAGGTATCAGTGTTCTAGTTTTAGACCGGGAGATACTGACACAAAATTTCGAGTCATTTGTAACAAGGATGGCGGTTCTACAGGGGTCTTAGTACGCAATGACAAAAAGAAAAATGATGGTGTGAACGCTGGTACCGGTGGCTTAGTCGCGTGGGCGTTTGTCGAACTCGTCGGAAAAATAGCGAAAGTCAAACGATTTGTAACACAAAAATTTTAGAATTTACCGATAGCCCATAAAAAAGTAGTAGGCGGTAGTGTCATGCCATACTTTTCCGGTGTGACTTACAGCCCGCCATACCGACGCGAATGTGTTGATTTAAATAAAACAATCATTCAACCATTTGTACCAGGCTAACTTTTGCACAGGTAACTATCGTCGTGCAGCCATTTACGAAAATCGCCATGCCATACTTTTCGGACGATTCCAAATGGTCGCCATACCGCCGAAAATCTGCAAAAAATTTTTATTTCGCCAAACTTTTTGTACCAGGATTGCATTTGGATTTTTGGAGAGTATTTGATAAAATGTGACCATTATTATATTTGCCATACTTCTAGTAGGGGGAAAAAGTGCTGTCATACTTGAAAACTTAATTTATTATTAATTTATATAAGTGAAGATTTCCAACACATAGATCTTTGAAATTTTGTATTTATATTTGTTGATCCTCAAACTTACAGGAAAAATAAGTGCCATACTGTTACAAATCGTTTGACTTTCGCTATTTTCCGACGAGTTCGACTAACGCCCACGCGACTAAGCCGCCGGTACCAGCGTTCACGCCATCGTTTTTCTTTTTGTCATTGCGTACTAAGACCCCTGTAGAACCGCCATCCTGTTACAAATGACTCGAAATTTTGTGTCAGTATCTCCCGGTCTATTTGTTAAACATAGAAATTTCATCATAAATGACAGATTACAAAATAAAAGACAGATGGAGCGTTGCCGAACTAAACCGAATAATTTATCGACTATCGTCATTTCCATAAAGCTCTGTGTGCTGTCATTTCGCCGCTGCACTATACGTACACGGTGCTTCTATGGGGGTGTTATGTTACCAGATATTGAAAATTTTCCCAAAATTTCCCCGACTACGGAAGAAAGAGGGTTATGTTTTTCGAGTGTATTTATGTATAATATTTATTAGGCTCGCCCTGCAGTATAAACCGCTGAACCGATTTTGATTTATGAGGTGACATTGCAATCATCTGAATTATTATGGTAGTCGTGTTATGCTACGGCCACACTACCTTACCGTCTACCGGGCTGTTACCGCAATAATTATGGCATTATATTACCGTCTAAATTACTGCATGAACTGGTGTGGTTACACTAGAGTTTACCTATGTCGGTAATTATTGGCATTTACCGCAGCAAAAAAATATTAGTTAACTAGCAATGCCCTGCGGTTTCACCCGCATAGATAGCGATATCTTTACAGTGAAAAGTCTACTATAGGTCGGACATGAAAATCACCTTTACCCCGTCCCGCACTACGGCCTTTTTTTTTGTTTTAGTGGGGAAATCTTTCATAGATACCCACGGCCTCCAGGGGAGGGGCCGTGGGTTATGTCGGATTCCTACCGACCAAAACCCCACTGTGTTCCGTCAAGACGCATATTGGTAGAATTCCTCCGTGACCCCCGCACTACGGCCTGCTCGAACAGTATACCTACTATTTTCTGTAGATTGACACTTTTAAATTCGTTATATCTTTTGAATGGAATATCCAATTCTTTTCATTTAAAAAGTATTTTGCTGGTATTGAAACAGTATATAATAAAACATCATTTAATGGGATAAGGATTAATATATGTGTATGGATAACATGGTTTGATTACTGTCGGCACTTCTATTTACTTTGAAAACGTAAAAAAGTTGTTGTAGTAACATAACTACTGAAGATGGACATATGGTATCGCGGACTTTCTTGTAGATATTGATCCATTCTATAATACTGTAGAACATTTTTTTGTTCTATCTTCAATAGATTCCGCAGCGCACGCGATGACAGAAGTTTTATTGAGGATTTTTTTACACCTTGGGTTACATTATTGCATTTTTGGTAAGGATCTCTAATTTTTTTGAAAATGCAATATAGCCTATGTTGCTCAGTAAAGATGCAGCTTTCTAATGGTGAAAGAATTTTTGAAATCGGTCCAGTAGTTTTTGCGTGAAAACCATACATACATACATACTTACATACATACTTACAAACTTTTCCTCTTTATAATATTAGTATAGATAATTAATATATAATATGGTTTCTGTAATAATTCATCAAGGATTCTTTCGTTTTCAAAAGGATTTTTTCTTTTTGAAATCATCTATTGTACTTGGAAATGATAAATTTTGTTTGATCCGACGCCACGCATCATTGTGTACATTGCGATATTTATAGTTCTTCTGTCGGATATCCCAAAGAGAAGAATTCCAAGAATTCCAAAAATTAGCGCCATCGAGCGCTTTTTCATTTGACCACTCCATGTCGGTCGATACGTGCGTCGCCGGTGAGCTCATATAGCACACTGGACGAACGGTAGTGTGGCCGCAAACGCAATAATTACCGCGGTAATCTTCTTTGATGTGCGAAAGAATACCGCCGCCGGAGCTATTGCCTACCGCCATTTGTCATATTGATTGGCATTGTAGAATTATGGCCATAAGTCGTGGTTACACCTAGGTGTTGTTAAAGTTGTGGCATTTGGCAATAATTATTGGCATATCACGGTAGTGTGGCCGTAGTATAAGTGACGTTGGCTACATAAATTAGCTGTCAGGTTTTAATTTTAATATAAATTCTTGTATAAGATAATTTTTTATAATATTGTAAAAATTCATTTGTTACATAAATGATAAATTTTTAATTAAATAAATTACATAAAAAAAAATGTTTCAAAATTACAATGATTACCTATATTATCTTTTATTTTCAAAATATATGAATGCGAATACCGTCATATCCTCCATCATTGCCTTTCCAGCCTATCTTTGCCCAAATAGAAATTTTAACTTTCCCGAGTGTTTATGTGGAGTAGCATGACATTTAAGACTTGTTTTGTTTTTTGGTAGAAAATTAAAGTCTTTTCTCGTAATACTGATTAGATAGCACATGTATAACGTCAATCAGTCTGCTGCTACATGTCGACAAAGAAGGAGATGTTTTGGTGGTGCCAAATTTTTCTAAAAAAACTTGTCTCTGATCACTGGGAATCAATTAGAATACGTGAATATTTTTTATTATTTATTAAACTAGAATATAATAAAACCGGCCAAGTGCGAGTCGGGCTCGCGCACAAAGGGTTCCGTAGCAGCAAATATAATAAATTACAGTTAAATCAACCTATCTCAAAAACTATAAGAGATACTTTGATCAAACCAAAAATCGTTGAAAGAGTTAATTAGCATGCATCACCTCTATTTTTTTTAGAATTTTATACCCCGTAGTTATAAAAATAGAGGGGGGGGGACATACTTTTTACGACTTTGAGAGCTGATATCTCAAAAACCGTTCACTTTAAGAAAAATGTTTTTTAGAAAACTTTATATCATTTTAAAAGACCTTTCCATTGATACCCCACACGGGTATGTACATCGAAAAAAAAAATTTCATCCCTCAGTTACATGTATGGGGGGCCCCACCCCCAATTCTTTTTTTTACTATTTAGTGTCATATTTTTGTAGCGGTTCATACAACACATATTCCCATCAAATTTCATCACTGTAGTACTTATAGTTTCCGAGTAAATCGGCTGTGACAGACGGACAGACGGACAGACGGACAGACGGACATGACGAAACTATAAGGGTTCCGTTTTTGCCATTTTGGCTACGGAACCCTAAAAAAGGAGGTTATTTGTTATTTCCAAGCAAAAATACGTAGTATTATAAGAGTTTTGTCGCTGGGCAATGTTAGGTTAATAAACGTAGTATGACCTATCCCAACATTGCCCAACCGTTTTGAGGTGCTAGGGCTGACACATTTTTAACAGACTTCTCAAATAGGTAGCAAGGTAATTTTTTTTAGGTGTAAATTAAATACACAGCATGTTTTTTCTTTTAGGTACCTAGGTAGGATTGTACGAGTATGTACCTATGCCTAGCTAGGTACTTTTTAAATGTTTAGTAGAAGTTACGTATAGGTACAAAAATATTCATAATTTCAATGTCATTTTAAAGATATACCTAGAAACAGTACGAACGCAATATTATTGCATGTGTACCTACCAATTACTTGTTACCCACCTACATATTTTATTAAACTTAATTTTTTCATCCTTTACCTAGTTTATTTTTTTGTGACAACCCTAAACCCTAAAGATTTTTGTATGAAGATTGTGAGAAAATTACACCTAACTTTGCCCATACAATTTAATGAAGATCTACTTATTTTGGATCATATTTTGTAAGAGATTCAGCATCTTTGCCTTGTCTTGTACTTTGTCTCTTAAAAACAGCTACGTAAGTCTTAAAATGGCTGAAATATTAAAGGTGGGCAAAGATGTATACTTTTCCACCTTATTTCGCCCACCTCTTTCTTCCTTATTTTTAGAGAAACTATTAAGAATATAATTATTTCAAGTATATCTATTCATTCTAAATTCAATTCCCTACTCAAATAACAGCATAAATTCTGTCTATATTTTGTTTTTTCTTGTATATGATCAAAACACTGTGAAAAGCGGGCAATGTTGGAGGATATGACGGTAGCGGTAGTTTTTAGTTGAGAACACGGGACATTTTATTTTTAGAAAGAAAGAAGGAAGAAACCATTTATTCCAATACACACAAACACACAACAATAGCATTGTAAATTATGAATAATAGGTAATAGAAAACATAAATTTATGTATGGTTGCTTGCGCTAAAAAAGGAAGCCACTCAGGATACCTGAGGCATAATACCTTAACACTGATTTTCAGTGACACCTTACGACATCCACATTGTCAGCTGCTTTAGGATAATAATTATTATTGGATAATAAATAAATATAATTCCTGAATAATAATAATTTTGTCATATCCATCACGGAGTTCAAATGAATTAAATCGCGGGCGAAAACGACTCTGACGTTTTTAAGCTATATAAAAGTAACAAAAAAAAGTATTATGCTTATTAAAATTATCTAATAATGATCATGAACCTTTATTGCACTTAGGGTTGCCAACCGTACTATAATATATAGTATTGTACTATATTTCGTGTCTGCGTACTATATACTGTTGAAAACATAATTATATAGTAGGTACGCAAAAATACTATATTTTCAACACCGACAAATGTTACAAACAAATCCTTCATTAAAAAAAAATAAGAACGCGCCTTTTAATTGTTAAGATGGCCAAGTCATATTATAACCTATTGCGCATATACCAGTGGCGAGAAGAAAGAAACAGAAGTAGTGTATCATTTATAAAAAATGAGCTTTTGATTTATATCAAAGGACATGTCCAAAAATGTATGAACCAAAAACCCAGAATCGACAGGAATGAAACGTGTACCAATTATGGATTGGCATTGAAGTATAATATAATATTACCAAGGGGGCAACTCTGAAATCGTTATAGTATAGGAGCTAGGAGCAAAATAAAATAACTAAGAAATTCCTTAAAAAATATAATATACATAAGTTTCAGTTATGTTGTGGCTTAATATGACGATGTTATAATGTTTTATCACTTGTGTTACACATAATAAATATCATATTTTACAAGCAACGAAACAAAAACGTTAAAGCACAACATAACAAAAACTCTCGATTTTGTAGTTTTTTTCTTTTAGTTTATAGATACTATGATTGTTATAGTACTATATTATGTATTATTGGTAATTCTATGGCTAAAGATTAAAAAAAACTGTATAGTATAGGAGCTAAGAGCCAAAAAACAAAGTGAAAAATCGTTTGAAAATAATAAAAACTCGTTATCTTGTGTATTAGAATATCATTGTTATTCATTTATTTTTATAATAAGGTCTAATTTTGTTAAGTTTTAATGATATTATAATCTACCTATCTATAATAACAACTACATTCGAATCTACAACAAATTGTGTTACACATGAATGTACAAGTAAAAGCAATTAATCTATTAAAAATTAAAATTATAATCACAACGATAATCTCATCCACATCATAATAATTTTCAAACGATTTTCTATTCAGTTCTATTGTCTTTTAACTCCTATACTATATCTATTATTATTTTTTATTTCCAATCCTTAGCCACAGAATTAGGCACCAATAATACACACAGTACTATAGCAATTGTAGTATCTTGAACCAAAATAAAAACTACTAAAAACGAAATCTTTAGTCAGTTATGTTGTGATTGAACATGATGTTATTATGTTGCTGTTGCTTTTAAAACGTGTTGATGATAATGATCATGTATATTACAAGTGATAAAACATTATTATAACGTCATATTAAGCTACAACATGACGTAAACTTATTTTTTGATTTTTTAAACGAATTTCTTAGTTATTTTATTTTGCTCCTAGCTCCTATACTATAACGATTTCAAGATTACCGCTTTTGCTACATTATATTATATTTAATTATCAATCCATTGGTACACATTTCATTCCTGTCGATTCTGGGTCATTTTTTGGACATCTCCTTTATATTAATTTAAAAATTGAATGTGACAAAGCTTGACACTTTTATTTTAAACAAAAAGCTGTTACACAGTGCAAGAAGTGCAAAAAAATATAGTATTTATAAAAATAAATATATATTTGTCTATTTTTTTGTTTTTCCCATAAAATACTAAATTTTTTTTAAATGTACTATATTTTTTACACCTTATTTTGGAAAATACTATATTTTGATGATGAAGTGTTGGCAACCCTTATTGCACTATACAAATACTTAATCACATTCAAGATCGAAAAGTACTACCCCGAAGATCTTTTAACCATTTTACCGTTTTACCCATAAAAATGGCAAATTCATTTTCATAATACTGGCAGCACACGTTGAAGTTTTGTATTCCTTCGTTTATGTAAAATTATTAAGTATTTGTTTACAAAATTAAATAAGCCAAATAATCTACAGAAAACCTGTAAAACGATGTTTAGAAGGCGAAATTTAGAAGCTGTCTAAGAACGACACTTTGACACTTTGTTTGTTTATTTATATTTTATGGTTTACTAGAGGTCCGCCCCGGCTTCGCCCGTGGTACATATTTCGCAATAAAAGGTAGCCTATGTCCTTTCTCGGGTATCAAAATATTATCTCCATACCAAATTTCATGCAAATTGGTTCAGTAGTTTAGGCGTGATTGAGTAACAGAAAGACAGACAGAGTTACCTACTTTCGCATTTATAATTATTTTAGTATGGATTTGCATTTATTTTTTGAGGTTATGTTTAGAATATTCAGATGGATCACGATTATATACGGAAACCTGTTGCTAATAAAAGCAGAAATACGAAATATTGTTGCGTTCCTCAATGTAGTACTTACGGAGATACGGGAATAAGTTTTCATTTATTCCGAAAAGACAAAATTATGAAGAATAAAATATGGAAGACTGCTTTAAGAATAGGCAAGCCAATTTCACCATAATTTCACCGTCAATGAGAGTTTGTTCTCATCATTTTCAAGCTTCAGACTTTTTTCCAAACAGTAAGTATAATTATGTTTGGGAACTATATTTTCTATCACCAAAATTTATATTTGTCATCAAGTTGTATCACCTAATAAATAGATCTATCACCACGAAATATTTTCGTTCTCAGATAAACAAAAATTGTTCCCAGGTATGAATTATCAAATTAATCCATACTAATATTATAAATGCGAAAGTAACTCTGTCTGTCTGTCTGTTACTCAATCACGCCTAAACTACTGAACCAATTTTGATGAAATTTGGTATGGAGATATTTTGATACCCGAGAAAGGACATAGGCTACTTTTTATCCCGGGAAAATGACGCAATCCCGTAAATCCCACGGGAACGGAAACTATGCGGGTTTATCTTTGACTGCGCGGGCGAAGCCGCGGGCGGAAAGCTAGTGTTAATATATGTGTAAAATAAGAGATCGATAACCAATAAAATTATATTGCATTACATGAATATAAACTTCGTTCTTTTAATAACGGTTTTGTTACTTAAATAATAGCTCTGTGCTCAGAATGGTAGATCTGTCACCAAATAAATCGATTATCGATCCCTGACTGCGACTCCTTTTTATTTGATACTAGCGGCCCGCCCCGGCTTCGCCCGTGGTACATATGAAAAATAGATGTTGGCCGATTCTCAGACTTACCCGATATGCACAGAAAATTTCATGAGAATCGGTCCACCCGTTTCGGAGGAGTATGCAGACTAACATTGTGACACGAGAATTTTATATATAAGAGACTAGTGGTCCGCCCCGGCTTCGCCCGTGGTACATATTTTGCAATAAAAGGTAGCCTATGTCCTTTCTCGGGTATCAAAATATCTCCATACCAAATTTCATGCAAATTGGTTCAGTAGTTTAGGCGTGATTGAGTAACAGACAGACAGACAGACAGAGTTACTTTCGCATTTATAATATTAGTAAGGATTTTGTCACCAATACAGTAGTAACATTTTATTTCGTTCAGATATTAAATTAATAGTATTCGTTACCAATTTAATACATAAATTTATAATTTTAATGAAAAAATGATCAAAGGGGCGGAGACAAAATGGCGCGCTTTAAAAATTGATTATTTTAACTTTAATTAAGTGTTTTATCTACAATTATGCTAGGCCATAAGCCAGCTATTAAACCAGAGCTGATTATTCAGTGGTAATATTCAAACAATAAATATTGATTATTTTGACTTTAATAATTGTTTTATTTACTACTCTGCTAAAATTTTTATTTAAATATAATTTATACTACCAGTGGAAATTTAGAACCTTGGGAGTCTAGTTAAGTAGCAGAATCTTTTGGTTGAAACGATGATGACAACTAGGGTTGCCAACACTTCATCATCAAAATATAGTATTTTCCAAAATAAGGTGTAAAAAATATAGTACATTTAAAAAAAATATAGTATTTTATGGAAAAAACAAAAAAAAAATTCATATTTATTTAAAAAAAAAACTATATTTTTTTGCACTTCTTGCACTGTGTAACAGCTTTTTGTTTAAAACTAGCTTTCCGCCGGCGGCTCCGCCCGCGGTTTCAAAGAGAAACTCGCATAGTTCCCGTTCCCGTGGAATTTCCGGGATAAAACCTATCATATATTACTCGTGGATAATGTAGCTTTCGAATGGTGAAAGAATTTTTAAAATCGGTCCAGTAGTTTATGAGCCTATTCATCACAATCAAACAAACAAAGTTTTCCTCTTTATAATATTAGTGTAGATAAAAGTGTCAAGCTTTGTCACATTCAATTTTTAAATTAATATATATATATCAAAAGCTCATTTTTTATGAATGATACACTACTTCTGTTTCATTCTTCTCGCCACTGGTATATGTGCAATAGGTTATATGACTTAGCCATCTTAACAATTAAAAGGCGCGTTCTTATTTTTTTTTTTAATGAAGGATTTGTTTGTAACATTTGTCGGTGTTCAAAATATAGTATTTTTGCGTACTATATATGTTTTCAACAGTATATAGTACGCAGACCCGAAATATAGTACAATACTATATATTATAGTACGGTTGGCAACCCTAATGACAACCCTAATTTTTTATTTGAACTTAATGCAATTTTCTAGTAACATAATATGATTTATTGGTGATCTCTTTAAATTAGTTTGCTTAAATACTTATTAGGACACACCTATTATAATACATACAAAAACATTTATTTGGTACTAGACCTTATATCTCAGGATTTTAGGTTATTTATTGTGGAACTGATTTTGCATTGTTTGGTGACTACATTTTGGTGACAGATCTACTATTTTGAGGACAAACCCTATTATTTAAGAAACACAAAACTAATTAAATTGGTGATAGCTTAAATGATACCCATTATGTTTTAATTATTTTATTGTAGTTACATAAATTATATTTATATGTATTTACTACGACATTGGGGCCTTCAAGAAAAGAGCTTATTTGTCCATAAAAGGCCGGCAAAGCACCTGTAACACTTCTAGTGTTGCAAGTGTTCATAGGCGGTAGTGACCACTTAACATCAGGTGGCCCATCTGCTCCTTTGCTTGCTCTGACATAAAAAAAAAAAAATTGAAGATGGATTTGAGGACAATAATATAACTGATAACAACAGTCATCTTCATATTGTCATGACTTCATCGACACAAGTCAATTTAGTGGATTACAGAAATTATCGTCCCCGTGAAGATTGGAGTTAAGTGAAGCTTATGAATAGGAAGGGTATTGTAATAGTGGCAATAAATTTTTACAGTGAATAAATAATTTAGTACACAGAGTTGTATTTATTTTTATTATAATTCAGTCATAATTTGATCCATACTCGTTAACTATTCTAGGAAGAAATTTCTCAAAATAAACATTAACAAGACATACACAAATTTCCAAAATATGATTTTCATCAAATGAAACTCTTCTTACAGCTAAATCCTTTCCTATTTCAGAGTAAACTAAATAATCACATTCTGTAATACCTGACAATAACATGCCTACTTGCATTTGAGTATAATGCTGAGTATTTTGTTTCAAATTTTGATTTTTATCCATTATAGGAATTGCATTCATTTCTATAAGTTCATCTGCAGTTAAACGAGTTCCTTCCTTTAATGTCTTAATCTCAATATTTCTAAGAAAATTTTTATCTTTATCCATGGCAGTACCGTTTAGACTTGCAGAAAGCCATGGTAATTCTGGACGAACCAGCAATCCAGACTCTAAAATCATGCAGCTATAATTCTCTGCATTAAATCTCTTGCGAATGCTTCACAGCGAAGGCCTCTGATAGTATCTTCATTCCCAAGGAAATTACTGTGAAAAACCTCTTGATATCTTTTATCCCAATCAGCATTTTTATTAGAATAATAAGTAAACTGGGCTCTCGCTTTGGAGGCTGTTAGTCTTACTTTTCTAGCTTTATGCCAAGAAGGAGTACCCTGCTCAGCCCCCCTAGTCAAGTGGCTTTCTGTTAGCCAGTTAGCGTAGCGTTCAATAGAATATCTACAGCTTACGTCAATCTCATACATTCGTAGTCTATTCTATTCAACGCTACGCTAACAGAAAGCCACTTGACTAGGGGGGCAGCATTGATTATTTCTGTACTTTGGTCTAATGATTTGAATAATAAAAAAATCCGTTACGAAAACTGACAAAGCGTCGTCACAGAGTGTCGTTCTTAGACAGATTCACAATTTTGACACTAGAGGCGCTAGTGAGAATCTTTGCATCGCCATATATAGCACTGGCGGAGACTGGCGGAGTTTCGTATTCGTTTTTGATTTCGTATTTTCTTTGACAAGGGCGATGGATGATTGTCATGCTCCATCTGCCTTTTATTTTGTAATCTAAGATAAATGATAATATTTTTACACGTGTACGGTGACGATATTGGGCTTGAGGCAATGCGGCAGACTTGAAAAGATTCAGATAATGATCAAAAGGAACTGTTTTCAAGAAAATTTATCATCTTTGACACAATTGCGTTCTAACAACTAAGAAAAATTGATTAGGAAGTCCATTAATTAGAATATTTACATGGAAAGGTTATCTGAACAAAAACACGAGTTTATCATTTTATTGTATAATTTTCTACAAGCAAGATGTTCTAAAAGACGTATAAATATAAACAATAATATAGGTACTACTACAGCTAGTGATCAGTCTTGACACTACGTTGTTGTACTCAACCACTACCAGACTAACTGATAATTTATTCACCTAATCAGCAAGAAAATATAAGTAAACAACTACCCGTTTCAGTTTAACAATAATACTTATAAGACATACATAAATTGTACGGCACAAGTCTATAGCTATTTTGCACCGTACTATTTGATGATGCTGGGTTTGGAGTGAATCAAAATGCCTAGTTGATGTTTTGCTATGCCAGGCCTCGCCGCTTAATGTAGAGCTTGTGGACTGTATGCTTGAGAGTACTTGACGAATGCGTTGACGAGAGTGACGAGAGTGATTTTAGCTCGATTTTTGCGCGTTAATATGCGCGGACTAGTGAGGTGCGTGCGGAGGTAGGCATAGCGCGTTTATTTTCACATAAATTACATAATTTCTCTATATTTATATGACTATTTTTATCATTATTTATACACTATTTATTAATTAACAACTATAATAATGATATATATAATCTGTACATTGTACAATTTCCAAAACTATAACTATAAAATAAAGCATTAACCCTTATTCAAACGCGAGCCTATGGAGGAGCTAACAAAAAAGTAATATACGTTCCTGGGTAATTTTGGGTCGTAGATTTCAAAAATACACACAAAAAAGGGGTTAGTGGGGGGGAAGTACCTTTTTTTCGGTGGGAAGTATATATCCCGTCATCTGTTCTCTCTTGTAAAAAGTTTGGAAAGGTGGGAACTATAGCTCCCAGTGTCCACTCCAGACATCAATATTTTAAATAGGGATGTAACGATACCGATACCGATACCGATATATCGGCCGATATATCGGCAAGCCGATATATCGGTATCGCCGATAATAAATCAACCGATACCGATATTTTTTTATTAAATTCTTTCTTTTCTTTTATGTTTTTGCATTGTATTTATTCATATTGTTTTATTTCTGTTTCTGTAATAGTGTTAAGGAAGAGCGGAACCTCCTGACACAAGCATTTTATTTGCTTACTAGGAGTGTTCCAATCACGTTTATGTAAAGGAAAGAAATAAATAATTTTGAATTTTTTTAATTTTTAACGTGATAACGTTTTTAAAATCGTTTTAGTCGGGTGACATGTTCATAAACTTGTGTCACACCAAAACCTCACGAGCGCGAACGCAGGTATAACGAGAGAGAGACGGACCGATCTCCCGTTTCATCTCGAGCGCTGCCACTGCATTATGTTATCACGTACGTAAACATCTCGATCGTAAACCTACTTTATAAACAACCAATTTTTTTGATATCAAAAAATTCAAAAACCCGCGCCCAATGAACGATGCGGGAGGCCGCCCGCGCGTGCGCACTTTGTTTTCTGAAAAAACTCTACCAATAGTAAGCTTTTATTAGGTACTGATTGTATGTGTATTACTTAAAGTTTAACTGACTTTGTAAAATAATAATACTAAAATAAATGGTTTTGTTGTTTTTTGATTTGGCATTTTTATTTAAAAGAATACGATTAAAAGATCAAGTTTTTTAATAAAGGAGGTGAAAGTACTCATCAATGCAAGTTTCTTTTACTGAGGGAAGAATTCGGGAATTGAAAAACGAATGACTTCAACATAAAAATGGCATTTTTCTAAAACAAAATAAAAACAATAGGTAAATACTAATGTATTGAGTTAAGATTTCTAATTATCTGATCAGGAAATAACGAATAACAATAAATAAGTTGCTTATACCAACTAAAAAATATTTTTTAGACACACAGATTTTATAATATATAGAATTTCCGAATGTCGTGTGCAGTGACGAACACTGGGATGATATCTTCCCACTTAATTTCAATCGACTCTACCAAGGTATATACGAAAGATTCTGGGCATATTTTTACGTTTCACGCAACCGAAATATAGTCTAGTTTACATAGCTAGAACTCAAATCTACTTATCTAATTTTTTTTTTAGCATTACTCCAAAAACTAAAAAATAACGGTCGTTTTCGGCTGCAAAATCACGTCACCTGACTTTGACGTGTGTTTACCATGACATGTAATAATTTCTCTAAAATGTTAAGATTGCGTAGATAAATATAACACTGCATTAGGTTTAAGCATATAAAAATAAAACACGATTTACTTCAATCTGAGACGTGGGAAGTATAGCTCCCAGCGTTTTAATAAGGGTTTATACAAACAAACTATGGCTTTTCACTATAAACACTATGATAACACAAACAAATCAACTATTATTTCTATTATATTAAATCTATTATTAAACACAAGTAATTCTCTATATATTTATTATTTACTATATTAAACATTCATATATGTACATACATATTTAGATATATACGTTTTACATTCAACAGAAATGTAATTGAGACAAACAAACTATTTAACGTTTCGACTTTACGTTATTGAATTTACATAAATTACGTATTTAACTATTTAACTATAAGATAACGATAGATATTAAATTATACTAAAACAATATTAATTACAATAATAAATTATCAAAAAAAGTAAATTGTTAGATCGAGACAGAGCGATCATGCTATTACAAATCTCAAGAGTGAGATAGAACTGTCTTGTTGTCGCTGTCACTTAATAGAGCGAGATACAACAATTTGAATTTACTAAAATCGGGACATTAAAACATAATAATTCAAATAAGTTAAAAAACATAAAAGCTATAAATGATTACATGATCTATATTTAGATTCGTACCTATTGTTCCGAACATTCCCCCCCGCCGTGAACCACTATGTCCATTCAGGTTCACTTGTTAACAGGTGATGGACAATTTTCAACTAACACCACCATCTTCTTGACCGGTCGTCGAAGCTCGCCGCCTCTTGTCTGCACGCCTGCTACTCGTGTCACGCGGCACGCCGTCGTTTCCGGGGTAAATGCGTGATACTCGTCCCATAGGCCACGTGTTTCGAGTACTTATCCAGTAGTTAGTGCGACACTCGTTTATCGTAGCTTCAGCCCCCGCGTGATGTAATCGCCTATGTACGTAGTCTATGTATAACTTCGCGATGTGATGATCGCCACATAACACAGGCGGACGCGATTGCGTGGGTGTGATGCCTTCTGTCGCGTTTATACGTGATTTAATTTTCAATAAACCATTTTCTATTTCTATTGACAACGATCGCAGCTTTCCTTTTTCCATGGTAGCTATTTCACTTGAAAACGAGTCGTGTTGTTAAACTCGCACAAGTAATTCTTCAGCACGTCGTAAATGTTCGCTTTCTATGTTTTTAAAGCGACGTTCTTGTTGTACGTTTTTAATACGTAGCGATGAGCCGGGCGCGATTTTCTTTTTCGTATTTTTGCTATTCCAATCGGCGTCGGTTTGCTGATTTTTTCTATTTCTTCTATAACCATAACAAGTTTTATGTGCGGGGCGACATAAATCAATAAACTGTAGTATTCTCGCCGTTGATCGTAGCAGCCGTTTCCATTTGGAAAAGCGTTTTGGGTCGGGCACGGCCTCGTTGTATGTTGCGACGTTGCTTATAACGAGATGTACTCTCTCCTCGCCAGTGGGTGTTTCTATTGTAGGTCGCTCCGTAGGCCACGTAGACGGGTCGTCGCGCAGGAACGAAGGGCCGGTGAACCATCGATGTTGTTTATTGAAGTCTATCGGCACATCTCGAGTTGCATCATCCGCGACGTTGAGTTTAGTGGGAACCCATCGCCAGTCTGATAATGTACTATTTTCTTCTATAGCTGCTATGCGATGTGCGACGAACGGGCGGTACGAGCGCGCGCCGGTCTTGAGCCATGTTAACACGGTTTTACTATCGGTCCAATATGTCGTTGACTCTGGTTTTATGTCGTGTTCTTCTATAATGCTGTGGCTCAGACGACTACCCATCACGGCGGCTTGTAATTCGAGTCTAGGTATAGACGTAAGTTTGAGCGGGCAGACCTTAGCTTTAGCTGCTACGAGTGAAATGTCTACGCCGGTCGTTGTCGACGCTCTCCAATACGCTATTGCGGCGTAGGCTTCCTCGCTCGCGTCTACGAATATGTGTAGCTGCAGCGATGTTGCGTTACTGTAGTGTAAGCTGTACGCTCGCGGTATTTTTACATCTTTTAATTGTATAAGATGTGTAATCCATTTCGTCCACTGTTCAGCGAGATCTTGCGGTATACGTTCATCCCAGCCGGTGCCACGCCTCCATATGTGTTGTAGTATGCGCTTAGCGCCTATTGTGACTGGTGAAGCGAGTCCCAATGGATCGAACAGCGACATGAGAATGCGTAGTGTCTCTCTCTTCGTTGGCTGTGAGTTTTCTATGGCGTCAGGTGGTAGACGCGCTAGACTCAGGTGCGCTCCACGTTGCTGCTGCCGTCCAATGATATTGATGATCTCGTTGTTCCCGGTGCTAACGCGTTTAATACGTTACGCGAATTAGACGTCCATTGTCATAGCTCGTAGCTCGCTTCTTTGTGTATTTCGCTTATGAGTCGAGCCGAGTTGATCGCTTCATCGTCAGTGTCGTAGCTATTTAGGAGATCGTCGACGTAGTGGTTTCGTACTATGGCGTTGTACGCATCTGGATCAGATTCTATGTATTTAGCCGCGTTTCTATTCTTGATGTATATTGCTATGGCAGGTGAACACGTTGCGCCGAATATTAATGAAGTCATTCGGTACTCGTCGGGCGCTGTGTTATCTCTGCGGTCGCCACGCCAGAGATATCTAAGTGCATCTCTGTCTTCATTTTTTATTTTTATTTGCATAACATCTCTTTAATGTCTGCTGTTATCGCTATGTTGCGCTGACGGAATCGCATTAACACGCCGGGTAGCGATTGTATTAGATCGGGCCCCTTGAGTAAGTTCAACGAGAGTCCTTTCGTTTTCGCAGCCGCGTCGTGAACTATTCGTATTTTCGCTGGTTTAGGAGGGTTAAACACAGCGAAATGTGGCAGATACCATGTTCTTGCCTCTATTTTTTCAGACGGTGCTCGCTCGGCGTATCCCTTTTCAATGAGCGCTTCCATTTGCTCTGTGTATTTTATTTTCAGCGCTGGGTCGCGGTCTAGCTTCTTTTCTATGTTGACAAGACGTTTTAATGTATTGTCGTAATTGTCGGGGAGTTTCATTTCTGCGTTTTTCCACAGTAGAGGGACTTCATATTTTCCCTGTTTTTCTATAACTCCCTCGTCTAGTGGGCGTAGCGAACGTCTGGGTCGGTGCTCGGTCTCTTTCCCTCTATTAACAACGATTCCAATGCAAAGAATTGTCGCAATTGTTCGTTCATTTCGTCATCAGTAGACTTGACGTAATTTACATTGAAGCATTGTTTCGTTGTACTATGTGCTATTGAGCGTGCACCGTGTAACACCCAGCCGAGCGGCGTGCGGGAGGCGATAGGTTGATGTCGTCGTCCCTTTCTAATCTCCGATGCAATTAATAAGTGCCAGTTATCTTGTCCTATTAGCACTCGTGGTTTTGCTTCTCTATATTGTAGATACATATTTCTTTATATCTTTCAAGTGGCTGCAGTCGTGAAGCCTTAACTAATTTAATATAGTTACAAAAACACGCACTAATTAAAATTATTATGTTCTACTTATAATTATGACCCGTAATCAGTTACATAACAATTACAAATGATTATTTTAGTATATATTGCACGCCTCATAAGCGAAGCGTTGAGGTGGGTACTACTGTCACTTCGCGCAAAACATCTGATTTTTCAAACTTAAAATGTCTTTATGTATCATACATTGCACTTGTAAGATAATACATACACACACATATTAAGAAAAAATACTATTTTTAACATTCATGATATTTTTGATGTCATTTTTGTTATTTAAACTAGTTAAAAAACAGTTTAAAAAAGTTCTGTCTTGGACGTCCGTGTGTCTGTATGTGCGGAGGATTTTCTTGTTAACACGATAGCGACCGAAATACTTTACTAATCGAGTCTTTTTTTTTCTCTTACGCTTGAGTATGCTCAGGAATAGAACCCTTTCATTTTTCAGGGTCTGATTTGATGTGGTTTAATTGTTATTAAATAAACAAAAATAATAATTAATAAATAATTATTAAAAAAAATTATGAGGCGTGCACTTTTGGATTTTCCAAACTATTTAAACTTTGCATGTCTGCTCATGCTTGGCTCTTATGTCATTAATCTTGGTTCGAATAGTACTCATAACAGCTGATGTGCTGACTGTGACCCAACCTTGGTCTTTCCCGCACTGTTCAACGAATGTTAGCAGGACCATTCTGGCGTTTTCATCTAGTCCTGGCCTGACGTCAATGTTCACGGAATTGAAAGCTTTTGCCTTCCCACCTGTCCATGAGCACACACTCAATGCGCTGTGGCTAAAGACTTCTGTTAATAGCAAGCGTACCAGCGTTCTGCAGTCGTTTGATTCCCGTATACAACGTTTCAGCTCTTTCCTTTTGACGTAAACACCAGTTTGAGGTAGAAGCTCGACGAGTCCTGCCTTCTTCTTTCGGTACTTTAGAGTCCACTTGGTATCATTTGGATCATATTCTGCTGGCAGAGAGAACGTACCTTTTTGCTCACAAATCGATGTCGTTGCGTTTCCCACACTAGTACTGTTATCGATATCTACAGCTGGTATTCCTTGAGTAACTTGTGATATCATGTTGTTAGGTGGAGACACAGAATTCTGGAGGGGCTCTATCGAGTTAGATTTCTTGACTTTTTCTAACAATGTTTCGTATGTTTGTGTACATACAACGATGGAATTTCGCAAGCAATTTAACATGTCACTTGTGAAAGATAAATTGGCTCCCATTTGAGTCAAGAGAGTGCCGATTACATCCAACATGTTCTGATCAGCAATTATTCTGGATTGTTCATGCCGATTTTCCTGTGTGAGATTTTGTTCAACTGGCAGATTTACCTGATTAGCTTCTGGAACTACTTCGTTTTCTGAGTCAATCTCGGTGTCTGTTGCATTTTCAGAATCTGAAGATGTCTCTTGATAAATTGAGCCTTGTTCCTTTTCCAACCATTCGTCCGTCTGACGCACACTTTCCACTGCCCTTGAAGCGCTTTTAGGAAGAGAAGATCCAGCTATTGCTACTACACTGTGACTGGCATCCATCATTGAATCCGTTTCGGTAGCTCGATCAATCATGATTTTTTTCATGCTAGGACATCGGCAGTCATGTTTATTTTGAACCAAAGTAAATTGTGACGCCTGTATTTGGTTAGATGATGGCATAGTTTGGACCTTGATGTTTTCCGTAGAAGAAGCTAATTCTACCGTCTGGGTTTCAGAAGTAGCTGCTAGATTTGTATTATAAGATTTCGTAGAACTTTGATTCACTTTTCTCTGTATATTCGGATCTTGGATTAAACAGCTTTTTTGAACATCTAAAAGTCCCTGACTTGGAGTCTTTGAGGTAGAAAGTGATCGTGATCTCTTAGTGACTTTTTGAGGCTTAGAAATGATAGAACTACACGACGATTTAAGCGGAAGGCCATTATCGGCGTTTGTTGTACGCGGATCTCGATAATTCTGTTGATCTTGTTTTTTTCGTTGATGTTCGGCATCCTGATGTAACAGACTCGCTAAGTGGTGTGCAGAAAATTTAATATTCACTTCCTTGGGCTTGTAAATAACGTGAGCTCCGTCAGTATATCTCTTCATCAGTTCATGGTTTTTCACTTCTTGTGAGTACGTGTTGTTAATCGGTGCGTATTGATTTTCATTTTGGGGAAGGAAGTGAATGGGCTGGTTAATCGGGTTCGGTTGATTTTGTATAACGAATCCTCCATTAATCATAGTATGTTGATGATAAGCCTTCTGATCGAGTGTTGGAGTCATGGTTGGCCTTCTAAGCATATCTTGAAGACGTGTGAATTGCTGCAGATAGTCTTCCCGAGTCGGTAAATATTGTTTTTCGTGTAATGTCCCAAGCACAGGGTTATACTGGTGAGCTAATTTTGAGAGGTCCTGTGCGGCTGATGTATTCATCATACCTTGGGCACGAGGATCTCTCTGACTAGTAAAGTTTTCTCTCATTCCACGCCTATCGTCATTCAAAAGTGATCTATCAAGTTGTGCCTGTTGTAAGTGATATTGAACTAGTTCTGCAGATTGTGCGACGGTTGAACCACCAACTAAGCCGAGTTGTCTCATTGAGTTTGGTGGATATTGTAGAGTCGCAATGTTTTTTGTGCTACCTTCAAGGCGATATTTCATATCAACGGGATTTTTTACTTCCTTCACTGCTGAAGATTTTTGTTTAGCATTCAATTTTAACATTTGAGTCAGCTTCTCTGAAATGTTTTCATGATGAGAAGTAGATGGCATGCTGTTAATAATGTCTTGAGAGCGCAGAATCGATTGGTTATCAGCCACTTTATTAGAATTTCTCCCACTAACTCCTTGGGGTTGGAATTTCGTATTCAGAGTGCTACTAACTGAAAAAATTGGTGACTGAGGGTATCCATATTGCTGAAAATAATGAGTTTCTCTGCAGTCATTGGGTTCCTTTGATGGTCCAGCAGTTACATTTTGCGAGTGCGGCTTAGGAAGTGAATGTTCATAATGAACCAGTGGAGTTGGTCTCTCGTTCATCGGGTGAGGCTGAGTATTCGGTTTGAAAGTGTTCGGAGGAGTTTTAGTAGATGGTGTTCCATCCATGATACGATCATGCAGAACGTTTTGACAACTATCGTGATCTCCTTTAGATTCATTCAGGTCTACAGCTGTCATGCTAACAGGTTGTTGATAGTCTTGGCCAACAGATGGAGGTTGTTGTTTACCCGAAAACTTTGATGAAGAATGTTGCTCAGCTATAAATTTCGTTAACGGTTGTCGATCGATTGGAGGCTGCGATGGAGGTTCTCGAGCAGTTAGAGGCTGTAGAGACAGTTGTTGCTCCGTTGGCGGCTGTGGTGAAAGGTGATGTTCATCCGATTTTGCTGGAGCAGTCTGACCTGCAAGTTGAACTGACTGATCTTCCTTGATAACTTCAGGTTGAGTACTCTGCTCGGTGTTCATCTCGCCATTAGAAGCGTAGTTCGTCTTCATCTGACCTTTCTGAATCACCTGATTGCCAATGATGACTATTGATTGTTCTTGTTTTGAGCTGCTAGACACTGTGGTTATGCGGTCAGTCAGGATAACAGGATTAGCATTTTCATTTAATTTTAAGCACTTAGTATTTAGGCTTTGATCGGGGTCCGGAGATAGCGGTCGTCGTATTGAAATTCTTGGTAGTGGTTTTAGAGGCTTATCTGAGTTGGTTTTTGACCAACAAGATTGACTGGCACTTCGTAGCTTTCTATTCATATGAGGTTCTGTTTTAATATCTGAAACGAGAAACATAAAAAAATCGTTAGTAAATTAGACCTGTAGCAGACGTAGCAGTTGACGTTTCATAAATTCCTTACTTTTTTTTTTTGATACTTCTTTAACAGGTCCATATTTATTCTTCGCTATCCATAAATCACCATCTTCAAGATCGTCTGAAATAGAAATGAATTTCAAAGGTTACTTATTTAAGGATTATTCTATCAATTAACAATCCAATAAGAAGGATATTGATCATCAACAATAGCACTTTATTCACCTGACTCATATTTAAGGTAGGCCTTGTAGAATCTCCATGAATCATTTGGTCGCTTTTTCCTTCTAACGCGTTCTCTCGTTTCCAAGGGATCTTCGTTGTTCGGGTAAGTCACAACTATCTTCCGACTTGAGGATTTTTGAGGTATTATCCAGGAATAGGGCACACACACGTAGTCATCAATGCCGTCGAAAGGTAATTCTATGAACTGAACTACATAAAACGATCTTCTTTGATCCCTATTAGTCATTCTCATCTGGTAAAAAAAAAAAAACAATTAGGCTCATCATCATCATCATGAAAACTCGGTTTTCGATAAACGGAGTAAAATCAATAGCTTTACAACCTTTGAAAATTTGCAATTTTCTTAGCGGGAAGTTAAGAAAAAAACACATAAATGAGCTAATCACAACAATAATCCTGCCGCCTGTTATTGAGTTTCGTCCTCATTTTGAATTGATAGCATGCAGCGGAGCACTAGTTTTTACTACATAAAGTTCTGACGCAGGGAGCAATGTCTATTTTGCTATCAAGTAAAAAAAAAAATCATACGGTTCTATAAATCAGATTATATTATAAGGCAGATTCTAATCCTAAGCTATAGAAATAAACATTGATGTAAGTAATGATATCTATTGCCTCTTTCGCCGGAAAATGGCACGTAATAATAGACATTATAATGGTATGAGGCCTCATCTATAAGTAATTAGGCAATTAAGATTTTCTAGTTTAAAATTTAGGTAATCTAAAAAGCCCACTGCTCATGAAATTGTATGTTTTCACTAATCCATTTATTAGCCTAGATAAATCCGTCAGAATCCTAAAGTTTCTTAAATTAAGTGATGTCACAGGACGCGATTCGGTATGCTTAATTTTGATAAGGAATTACCCTCTGGCCTCTACCACATAGTTCTGCAGTTTATTTATAATCCTCGAAAAACTAGGTGAGTAACCACATGCAGTTGTTAAACTCTCCAGATTTATTCTCATATTGACCCAATTTCCACAATTCATGTCATCTAAAAATTCGAAATCACTGAAAAATATTTCAAAATGTGTCGAGTAGTCTAGTGATGTTATGAGTCATATTCCATCCAAAAACGTTTTAAATGAACCATGTTCATTTTACTTCACGCGCTCTACATACCTAACATATTGATCCCTATTATACTTAACATATTGATACCTATTAATTTTATTTCACAACATAGAGGTGAACTATTAGTGGATCTATAGTGCCACAAACTTATCTGACCCGGTGGCAAAAACTGGAACTACGTGCCGCCATTTTGAAATGTCACATTTTCACAGACTTTTCATACGGAATATTTTGTTTATATAAAAAGAAAGCGACATCAGTGACACTGTCACCGGGTCAGATAAGTTTGTGGCACTATATAAAGTTAAACGCGTCACACAATAAGACGCATCACACTGTAAAACGCCATCTTACGGATTCAGTCGAAATCTCTTTCGTAAGTAGAGTTGTAGCTCACAAAATAGTTATGAAAACTTCCGCGTTTCTTCAACAATATACTGGTGACATCTAACGGATGTCGGTCGAACTATTTCATCATTGATGAACCAAGTTAGTTCCAAGAACTTCCGTAGTATTGCGCTAGCTATCCTAACGATATTTCGTTCAACTGTCATAACCTACTATTTCTATAAATAGATTGATTAAATAATTTATAAATCTAGGATTTTATTTAAGAGAACGAATCACGTGGTCAAGCAAACTACATCGATTTTCGAAGTCAATCGAGACTTTTAACGATAAAAGTGGTACGTGATAGTGCGTGTAAGCTCACTTACCTATTTTAACGAACACATTGGAATAATATGTACTTGTTGCATTTACAATTGTAATAAAGATTTATGCCTGTCCCAAATAAGTTTTATCTGTTACATGTGATTACAACGTGTTAATATAAACTCAGCAAACGTCTTATCAATCCATTTCACGACTTTTAAAATTATGACACCTGTTGAGTGGTGCAGAAAATAAAAGGCCAGTCGCGTCGATAAATAAAATGGAGGCTTTATTGCAGATTTGGCAATGAAAAGGTACAGACATAAACTTTTGTTACATACGTGCGCTCAGGTGCGAGGAGGCCGAAGAACTGGACGCAGTGGTCCCCCCACTTAAACAAGCTGTCAAATCATCCACTAAATTGAAAATAGCACTCTCTAACGACACCATCCGAAATTACTAAGCAATTTATATTTACTCAAGTATCCTGCAGATGGCAGTATGACAAATTTGATTAAAATGCCGAAAAGAATTCAGGAATATGATGTTTGAATTTAGTTTTTTTTTTACACGCTTTATATTAGCTACTAGCGGTCCGCCCCGGCTTCGCCCGTGGTACATATTTACGTTTTCTCTACATAAGAACCATCCTCGTACTTCAAGGAACATAATAGAAAAGAATTATCGAAATCGGTTCAGCCGTTCACACGTGATGCCGTGACAACGCGAAGCGGGTGCAGACCCGCCGCCTTTTTATAGCTCCCGCCGCGAAGCGCGTCGAACGCGGCAACTGATACACAAAAATAATCCTTATGGCATGATTCTGTATTCACGCGCGATGACTTATAGCGTATTTCATGTATAACTTTGGTGTTTCTACACCGATTTACATGATTCTTTTACTATAACCTGCCCAGGAGTATGAAGAATAATTGTGCCAAATTTGGTTAAAATCCGTCGTGTAGTTTTTGTTTCTATAACGAATATACAGACAGACAGACAGACAGACAGACAGACAGACAGACAAAAATTTTACTGATTGCATTTTTGGCATCAGTAGCGATCCCTTATCACCCCTTCATAGTTTTTTTTTAAATATATTTCATGTACAGAATTGGCCTCTCTACAGATTTATTATAAGTATAGAATAGATTAATGAAATCGATTATAAAAAATCGACATTGGAAAAAAAATCGATTAAAGTAATAATCGATTATTTATTCACTTCCCAGTTCCCTAGCGACTTAGCGAGCGCTCGCAGTCGTGGTTGAGTGCTGTCGAAGTGCGTTGCTCCGGAATTTTTTTCATATTTACGAATAAACATTGTGAAATGTGCAGTTCTATCTTGCAAAAACGATACTAGAAAATACACAAAATTGAAATCCAGTATCACATTTCATCAGTAAGTCGATTGATATATACTTATATTTATGAAAATAAATTAAGCATCGCGGGGGTGAAGGGGAGGTGGGAGGCGGACACGCACAGGCTCGCTCGCGCGCCTCACTGCCGCCATTTTATCGTAGTGATGTGACCTGATCAACGCTGTACTCGATATAAAGTTTACTAGAAGAACTATATTCTGACAAATTATTTACTTAACTTTAAAACTCTTTTAAAAATTTATTATAAATAAATAAAGGAGAATGGGCAAATTGGGCCTGAAACTTTGGCTAAGACCAATACACACGAAATATTGTTTTTGTGATAGATCATTACACATAACTTACGAAAAAAATGAAATAAATAAATAAATCAACCGGGTTCTTGTACAGTCAAGGCAAAAAGTTTTATTTATTTGGCTATTATTTTGCGCACAATAACGGTATTTTTAATTCGAGTGAAGTAAATATAAATCTAAATGTCACTGAAGTGACTGAGTTTAACCACAAAAAACGTCTAACTACGTTGAATTATAATAAACACGGTATCTAGGTACCTGCTTACTATCTTTATGCTTACTATCACGGTACCTGTTACAAAACATAATATTAGTGTATTTCGGTTATTAGAAGGCTTAAGATTAGTACGTATTTGTAAGTGAAAGTTAATTGGAGTAACATAAAGATATTGTCATTGTCTTATAACAGTTATTTATTGCAAAAAATATTATACACAAAGAAATAAAACTTGATGTGACTGTACAAAAACCCGGTTGATTATTTTTTTATATATATTTTTCCCGTTATATATGTGTTATGATCTATTATAAAAACAATATCTCATGTGTATTGGTCCAACTCAAGGGTTCAGACTTCAGGCCTAACTTCCATAGTAAAATGCCCATTCTCCTTTGTGGTGTGTTTTTTATGATACACTTTCTAATATTATGAATGCGAATGTATTACTAATTATAGTGTAAAATGTAAAGTATGTAATGTTACGATATATTTTCGAAACCGCTAAATTGATTTTGAATATTTTGATAGTAGAATGGATAAAATTAAATAAAAAAATTATTAATATTATTTACTATATTATAATTTTAAATTATTAATTATTTCTTATTTTTATTTAACATTTTTAAAACATTATTATTTTTTGATTTATTGTTAAAGAAATAGATCTGATCTTTTATTTTTATTAACTTTATTATTTAAAAAGTACTCACGTTTTTCTGATATTCCAATCAAACATATTTTTTAAAGTACAGTTTATAATTAATACAAGATTAAGATTTGTTTACCAACTGAATAAAGTTTTGTTTATTCCATTTGAATATTTCAAATGGAATAAACAAAATTTAAAATTACATATTTATACTTTATTCATATATATTTTTCCTTTAATAACTTATTGAACATAAAATTTACATATGATACATATTTATTTACATAACTTATCGATAGTTCAACACGCAATTGATACCTACCCATCCCTATTTGTCACACACACATCTATATAGTATCTATAGCTCATCTGCCTACGATGTGCACTGAGCAATTTGTGCAATACACGCGCTCTATACTATTGTAATATATACTCTAGGGAAAATACCTTATCAATTGCTGAAAGCACGCGTAAACACAAATATTTGATGAATTTTTATGTATCTTTGTATAATTGCACTTTTCAATAATTGATTTAAAAAAAAATACAGACAATAGTTTATTCACCCTTTTTACTTTTTAATTATTTTACACAAAATACATTTTTGAACGCATGAATGTCAAACAATATTTTCCGTACCTATTTGACAGAATTGACAACTATACTCTGTCCATTATATTATTTGCTTTTTGACAGCTTCACGCCTATGAAAGATTGTATTGTCTATGTTAAAATGTCATACAAATAATTATCGTTCTTCATGGACAGGTCCCGCCCACTTAGTGATGTCTACACAGAATTATTCAATGATGGGTCGATAGATTATAATAATCGATAGAAATACTCTGTAAAATATATCCGATGCAGAAAAACTCTTCTATTATGTTATATAATTTAAACGTAAAGACAACCAAATTGTAAGATAGAAACCAATAAATAATAAAATATTACTTTAGTTTAGTTTTAACATACAATGCATAGATATGTGGTCTTATTATTACATATCTTATTAGTACGTTTACGTTGTAATTATTATTTACGTACCTGATTCGATTTATGATAATATTTTTAATTTATAATTGAAATGGTATCACAATCGATAATCTTTTGAACATCACTTCTGGTATCACCCGTCGAGCTGTCAAAAAGCAATTCTTATAGTGGACAGACTATAATGATTGACATCACAGAGTACATTATTATTACTGATTGACATGTACGAAAATAAAAATTATTTTTATAATTTCAAATTTAAATACACGATGTTATGAGCAAATTTGATATTATGTTGTCGATTCAAAAGTCTTGTTTTAATGCGTTCTTCAATTTGAGTGGAACTGAGAGTACAAATACCGTCAAATGCTTGACAGAAAGTATGTGGTCAACTTTTATATGGGAAAATGGAATTGTCGTCTTACTATATCTTACTCGCAATTATTCGAATTTTACTCACCTTTTAAACCTTCCCTAGACCTCCACGAATAATTCAAGACCAAGATAAGATAAATCCGTTCAGCCGTTCTCGAGTTTTAGCGAGACTAACGAACAGCAATTCATTTTTATATATGGGGCATTTCACGCCAAGCGGACACAGATTTCAGGGTCAGGTTTCAGATTTCGGTTATATTTTAGTATGTTACACCTGTCCTCGGTATGTATACGAAAAATTTTTGCATTTAGAAGCTTAGTTTTCAAAATACAGGTCTTTGAAGATGTCAGCAAGCGCGAGGTATGGGGGACTTTGAATATAATTATCAGTCCAAGAAAAGTAATTTTTAAATAAATTGATGACTGAATAATATACCCCATGAAATAAACTTTTTATGCTCATATTTCGAATTTTGAATTTATATTAAAATTCCTTAGAAAAATAAAAAAATATTTTTCTTTGTCATTTTTTACAAACTTTGCGTATTTTTAATTTTTTTAAAGATCATTAAATAAATAGCTTATATTATGCTTAAACTTCATGCAAAGTTCTAGAGTGGTCATCGCAGAAGTTTAGAAGCTACATGTATTATAATGTCGAAGCGCAGCAATATCCCCATACTAGCGCCTAGCGCGACGCACTGCAATATTCATAGAAACGGGGACAAAAAATAAATTCTAGAGATTTGAATTAAATGAAGTGTCAACAGATAGGTCTTTAAAAATTGATTAGAGGATTATATATAAGTTTTATGCTAAAATAAATAATTGACGAGATATACGTATTCAAAGTCGTAAAAATGTCATATTACTTTACTGAATATTTTTTTTTAAGAAATGTAACGGACAGTAATATGTGTTCTGTGGTAACGGACGTGACGTCGCCTGTCACCGCCGTCAAGCCAAGCCGCCATGTTGACATCCCCTCCTGCCAGCCGCCATGCCACCGCCATGCCTACCAGCCAGCCACGCGGAGGGGATAAGCCTATATATTAGCTGGCCATTGTTAAACGTGGATCATTCTTGTTAAAACTTTCAAAATAAATAAGTGTGTCGTTACGCTGCAATTTTATTTTCTCCATTGCTTCACAAATCAGAAGCGGGATGAAACGACATCGGCCACAAGTTTATCGACTTCCTGACGAATCAATGTCGGAGGAAGATGAGGGTACTTCTTCACCGCCTGCACGGAAGCTGCTCAAGAATCTGCTGGAAAAAGAAGTAGTTAAGGCTTTACGCAACCTGGAAGATGACCCCCAAGCTCCAAATAAGTCAAAAGTCCATCGTGCTGCATCTTTAATCCCGGAATTTGACCCTGATAGTGAGGAATGCACGGTACAAGCATGGATTCGTAAAATTGACCAAATTGGGGAAATAAATGGATGGGACGATACAACTAAATCATTTTACCTACAAGATAAGCTGCGAGGTCAAGCAAAGAAGTGGTATAATCGTCTAGAGAACTACGATTACACGTGGGAACAATGGAAGGATATGCTATTGCGAGCATTTCCTCGATATCGCGATTATGGAAACATGCTTGAAGAATTACTACAAAGGAAAAAAGCAACCTACAGAGACGATGACAAAATACTATCAAGATAAAATCGCCATGTGCTTCCGGTGCAAGTTATCCGATAGCGCCAGCGTTTCCTGTATCATTCGTGGTCTGCCACTATCGCTACAACCTAACGCTCGAGCCTTCCAATGCCACACGCCAGGAGAGCTTTACGAAGGATTTTTATGTGCACTTGACGACTACCGTACTTTACCTATCGACACAAGGTTTCATAAAAATTTGGTGAGTAGGCCATCTCACCTGGATAAAAAGTCAATGCCACCCAATGTCGAAACAGACCCGTGTCCGAGATGCAAGAAAACTGGTCATTTACTGCGTGATTGCTCCCTACCTGACACACGTACATGTTATAAATGTGGAAATAAGGGACACATTGCTTCACGTTGTTCTACAATTGCCACGGAAAATAGAAGATCTATCTCAACCGACAACATAAAAGAAGTAAATGTACTACGCCCTTATAATGAAATATACAAAAAGGTCGTTAAAGTCAATGGCATCCACGTGAAAGCATACATTGATACCGGCAGTCAAGTCAACGTTTTAAACGATCAAGTATCGAACGCATTGTCATTGGATGTCAAACCGACGAGTGTCATTTTAAAAGGATTCTCCGGTGGACTCTCAACGAGTCGTGGAGAAGTCGAATTTCAATTAGAAATTGACGGTATAACCATGAAATGCCACGCCTACGTGTCTAGCATCAAAATGGCCGATGTTAATCTTTTAATCGGTCAGCCTGTCATCAACAGCGAAGGTATGACATTGACAGTTAGCAAAGGCATAATCAAATTTAATCGTACTCAAGATCCCAATCCCATTTGCGATATTGAGGCTATCGAAGACCATGATCGCTTTAAAGTCGTCACAGTCAACGAAGAGAGACTTCCACCTGGCTCTTCCATCATTCAAGTGCGGGTTCTCGGAAATAAGGTCGGCAACGATGCGGTTACACCGCCTCGGCATCATGAGCTGCAGGGAGTGGCCTACTCTCTTCCATCCACCCTGCTCACTGGTGAAGACGGGTACATCAAAGTCATCAACATGGGCTGCGAGGTTATCGTGTGGCCGCCGGGAGAGGTCCTAACCAGGGCTGAAAGCTGCCAGGAGTCTCCACTACAGCCAAATAGCCAGGTACCTTACCCTTGCTTGCCATAGATTTGCCAATTATAATGCTAATAATAAAGCTTACTAGTGATCAGCCTATTTACCGCCAGCCTTATCGATTATCGCATAGCGAACAAGCAGTAGTTCAGTCTAAAGTGATTTATTAGATGCCGAGATTATCAAGGAGTCTGAATCTAGTTATGCATCTCCGGTCATATTAGTCAAAAAGAAAAACGGTGACAGTAGGATGTGTGTTGATAACCGTGCCTTAAATGCTTATTACCGTAAAAGATAGATTTCTATTGCCAAACATAGACGATCAGGTTTCGAAATTAGCGGGCCACAAATATTTTACGAGTATCATCAATAATTACGTGTTAGTAATGAAGATACACACAAAACTGCATTCATAACACCTCAAGGTCATTTCGAGTACACTCGTATTCCATTCGGTTTAGCGAACGCGCCATCCGTTTTTATGCGGTTGATAAATAAAATAGTTGAATCTGTAGGTAGAACTGAAAATAATAATGTTATAGTCGAGCCAATTTAATAGGCAACATTTGACGTCTATTAATTTTATCTTCAAAGAGAGGTAACCTGCTTTAAAACATCGATTAAAGTGAATTTGAAACATTTGTCAATCGAATTTATTAATTTATGATGATTTTTATTCACAAGTAATCAATGCATTCGATTCTAGATGTCAGATTTCGATTTTTAGAGTAACGTCTCTGGTATTTAAAAAGAAAGAAGGTTTATTGACACAAAATTGTAGCGACGTCAGTTCTTCAATTCAGAAATTGTTTATTATGTTTAGAATGGTTTATCAGTAAAATGGCTCTACTATAAAAACAAACATGGTAAACGTGAAATTTTGGCATTTCTGGACGATTTACTCTTACCCTCGAATGACGTTATGTCAGGCTTAGACATTTTGCAAGCGGTACTTGTCAAGCTTGAAGTAGAAAATTTAAAATTAAACATGAGTAAGTTTTCGTTCTTGCAAAATGAAATAACGTATTTAGGTCATAAAATATCGGCTAAGGGTATTCAACCGGGCGATTCAAAGTTATAAGCGGTGTCTCGTTTTCCAACACCGACCAATGTTCATAGTGTGCGTCAATAATTATCGGGTTGTGTAGTTATTTTCGTAAGTTTATTTACAATTTTGCTATCATTGCCCGCCCTTTTACCGATTTAACTAAAAAGAAAGCTTCGTGGATATGGAGTAGTGATCAAAACAATAGTTTCGAACAATTAAAAAAAAGTGTTTGTGTTCCGAGCCTGTGTTAGCTATGTACGACCCTGTGCTTTCTACAGAAATACATACTGACGCGTGTAAATTAGGAATAGCCGGTATACTTCTACAAAAACAGATTGATGGTACGTTGCGACCCGTTTTATATTTTAGTAGGGTGACAAGTAAAGAGGAAAGCATGTATCATAGTTATGTACTGGAAACTCTTGCCGTAGTAGACTCCTTGCGTCATTTTCGCGTATATACAGTAGGAAAAAAAGGTTAAGATTGTTACTGATTGTACAGCAGTCCGCGCTACGCTTACTAAACGTGACATTATACCACGTATCGCAAGGTGGTGGCTTTCTATACAAGATTACGATATAAGCGTAGAGTATAGGCCGGGGGAACGAATGAAACATGTAGATGCGTTAAGTAGACATCCAGTAGACACTATGAACGTGAATCGTCTCGAAGTAGCGGATTGGTTTTATATGGTGCAATGTCAGGATACTAAAAGCGAGCGCTAGAATGAAACGTAACTTCGATAGGAAACGAAAATCCGCTCACATATATAAGAAGGGTGATTTATTGCTAACGCGTCAAGCACCTACTTGTTCAGCATCCAAAGTTAACACTAAACTTGACGACTTGCATTCCGGTTCTTATGTCGTAACGAAAGTATTGGGCAATGATAGGTACCAAATTAGAAGTATATAGAGTTTTAGTGGGTTAGTAGCTGCAGATTCGTTGAGGCCCTATAAAAGTATTGTTACAGTTTCTGATAGTGCTAGCAGTTCGGATGAGCAAATGGAAACCGAAGATCTTATTGATTTATTAGAGAGCTAATTATTTTTGTTGTTCCTGTGGGAACAACTGTTTCAGGATGGCCGAGTGTAACGGACAGTAATATGTGTTCTGTGGTAACGGACGTGACGTCGCCTGTCACCGCCGTCAAGCCAAGCCGCCATGTTGACATCCCCTCCTGCCAGCCGCCATGCCACCGCCATGCCTACCAGCCAGCCACGCGGAGGGGATAAGCCTATATATTAGCTGGCCATTGTTAAACGTGGATCATTCTTGTTAAAACTTTCAAAATAAATAAGTGTGTCGTTACGCTGCAATTTTATTTTCTCCATTGCTTCACAAAAACTAAAGTAATATTTTCTTGCTTGTTATTTACCACTATAAAATCTTATTAAAACCTGAAACGGTGTTATTAACTAACTATAATGAGATAAATACTGCAGTACGCTGTACGGTGCGCTAACCAACTAAGCGCTAGTATGGGGATATTGCCGCGCTTCGACATTATAATACATGTAGATTCTAAAGTCCTGCGATGACCACTCTAGAACTTTGCATGAAGTTTAAACATAATATAAGCTATTTATTTAATGATCTTTAAAAAAATTAAAAATACGCAAAGTTTGTAAAAAATGACAAAGAAAAATATATTTTTATTTTTCTAAGGAATTTAAATATAAATTCAAAATTCGAAATATGAGCATAAAAAGTTTATTTCATGGGGTATATTATTCAGTCATCAATTTATTTAAAAATTACTTTTCTTGAACTGATAATTATATTCAAAGTCCCCCATACCTCGCGCTTGCTGACATCTTCAAAGACCTGTATTTTGAAAACTAAGCTTCTAAATGCAAAAATTTTTCGTATACATACCGAATCTCAAAAATTAAAAAAAAGATTTCTCTGTAATTACACGTTTCCGCACGAAAAGCCGCTAATGTATGTTTCGGGGCATCATTATCGATCGATAAAAATTAAAATCGCGCCGAAATTCGTGCCGCACGTTTCTAAAGTCAACCCGATTAGATTATATGGCTATTCCTACACTACATCTTCACGGTAAGTGAAAGCTGCCTTAATAACTCCCTTTAATTTGCTCCACATCTGCTACTGCAACTATGTGCCGAGTTTTGTGTAAGGCAAGTTTATTCCCCATGGTTATTTTGTAAGTAGGTAGTAGTTTTAAAGTGAAACTTTTATTATATCGTCTCAAACTTTTTGGTCTGTGTAGCGCATGTCGCGTGTATCGCGGCTGCCGAGTAGGTATACCTACTCGGCAGCCGACCGTCACGCGACATGCGCTACACAAAGCAGTGTTCGGAACCGTTCGAACAGTTTCACTTTTACCATGGTTTCATAAAACCACACATGCTTTTTTTTTATTGCCCTTGGTGGATGGTAAATTGGTAAGTGGTGACCACCTTGAGGTATAAGTTCTTCAGTATCACATGCTAGTAATTTCACTGGCTGCTTTACCCTACATATCATAGTTGCATAGTGGATAATGTTAAGGTACCCATCCAAATGTAACCACATATATAATTTAAATTTTTCACTGTTGCAGGTGATTTATCTTCAACACAAGTGGTTACTGTGCCCGCTCCTGATTTAGATCATTCATTACCACAGGTGACACTGTCACTTCCAGAAGCTTCAACTGAAACAGTTACAGGTACACTTCTAAGACTACTTTTATTTTCACATTGTGAAAGCTACCTCTATGAATAATGCAAAACAAACTTAATTTTGCGGTTCAACTCCTAGAAACAGCTACTGTACCAGCCGCAAATAATGAGTTTGTCGCCCTTTTTTTGAATTCCATGCGAACAAAGTCACGGGCTCAGATAGTTTGATATAAATTTGGATATAATTGACCATTTATCATATTATAACTTGACATAATTTTATTTGTTATTCAACATTATTGTAAATAATGGCATGCTGTTGTTTCAGGTTCCATCTCTCAAAACGCAATAATAGCAGAACATTCGTACTGTATACAGTCAGACAAAGCAGTTTTGAAGAATAAAAGTGAGTATATCAGTGGGATCTTTATCCCACTGTGGCTATGGCCATCATTGCACTCCTTTGAGTGCAATGATGGCCATAGCCACTATGATAATAAAATAACTTCATAGCATAAATTTCTCACTGTTGGGTAGGGGCTCCCTATATTTGGACGGAAATTGGCCTATTATACTACACTGGCTACACATGTTGGCATAGGCTTTGGTTTCAAGGTTTCCTTATCTTGCAGTGATGATATTTGCCTTTTTTTTATTTACGACATCCTCCGGTTGGAATAGTGCAGTAATGCTGTGTTTTTACCCGACTACGGCAAAGCAAAAGGAGGGTTATGATTTTGACAGGCTATGTATGTATGTATGTATGTTCATCTGTTCCCTCGTAACTTCTAAACTACTTATCAGAATTCGACAAATGACATATCATTAGAAGCGTCTTAATTGTCCGCTGGTTATAGGCTATATGGGGTTTCACAAAATCTAATGTGGCGCCCTCTAGCGGTCAAAACATACAGAGTAAAAAAATAAAGTTAAGATAAATATGCCGTGTTTGGTATCATTTGAAAGCTTTTTACTTGCACATTTTGAATATATATATATTACTAGCATTTGCTTGTGACTTTACCTGTATTCATGGGCTGATTGCATATAATTCACATCTTTTCGTTCATAGCTTCTTTATTAGTTCATCAATTTAACTTTTGTCAATATTATGCGCAACAAATACACTTTAACACCAAAATAGTACAAATAATAAAAAGTAAAAGAACTAAAACCCAACTACGACAAAAAACGACGCTGAAAAAGTATAAAACAAGATTTTCAGAATTCCACTATGTAGAGATAAATTTTCATGTTTGGAAAGGCGTAGTCACACGTTACATATATCTACCGTAGCACTTTGACAACGTGTGACTACGCCTTTCCAAACATGAAAATTTATCTCTACATAGTGGAATTCTGAAAATGTTGTTTTATACTTTTTCAGCGTCGTTTTTTTGTCGTAGTTGGGTTTTAGTTCTTTTACTTTTTATTATCTTAAAATGCCACTACCCACATAATATAAACTTACTTAATAAGTGAATCCTATAGTAGTGCATCAAGCATGTATGCAAAAGGTAGCAACTTAGCAAGGGAAATATGTCAAGATTGTAGCAAGTGGCACTCTTTGTTCTCTGCCTACCTCAATGGGATGGTGGCTTTAGTTTATGTATGTGTGTATCCTATAAGGTTTCAGATTTTGCCCCACAGTAAACCATTAAGAGTGCATACTGTGTAACAAATTTCGAAGTTTCCTACTATTATTAAAAGTTTTGTATATCAACTTGCAAATTTGTGCAACACATGCGTGTAATAAAGAAATTTAATATAATAATATCTCCGGACAACTCACACACGGCCATCTGATCCCAAAGTAAGCAAGCATCAAGAAGAGCTTGTGTTATGGTGATCAGACAACTAATAAACATACTTATATATTTCTAAATACATACATAAATTAGATAAATAACACCCAGACACAGAACAAATGATCATGCTCATCACACAAAGATTTGTCCTGGGTGGGAATCGAACCCACGACCTCCAGTTTAGCAGTCAGGGTCACTAACCAAGTAACCACTAGACCAACAGACCAGTCAAATAAATAAATCAAATATTGGGGTACAGAGTGGTATTGACTACGCAAAAGGAGCCACAACTTCAAAACAAGACTTGCTAGCGCTTCGAAAATGATCATGGACCGAGCTCTAGAAAAAGTGACAGCAAATATGACACCTGCTGCCAAAATTTTTACTAAAATGCAATGTAGGGAAAGCTACAAAAAATCGAAAGGGAGAAGATTTACATTGAAGGAGAAAGTATTATCACTTTTAATGTATAAAAGAAGCCCTAAGTGCTGTACACTGCTAGCTTCATATTTTTGTTTACCCTCGGCAAAAGCCTTGAAAAGATTACTGGCAAAAGTGGAGATAGAAAGTGGAATGAACAAAGCAGTATTTTTAAAAATGAAGGAAACAGTGAAAGCCTTGTCTCCCCAAGATCGACTATGCTGTCTAATATTCGACGACAATACGACGCGGCCAAAGACAAACTAAAAGGTTTTGCTTGGGGCAGCAAAACCTTTGCTGATCATGATTCATGTCCTAGTATACATGGTCAAGGGTATTAGAAAAAAAAAATTAAACAGCCAGTGGCATATTACTTTACCAGTTGTTTAAAGAAAAGTAATTTAAAGGAAATAACCCTGAATATTATCAGGTATGTTCAGAGGACAGGTTTAAATGTTTTGTGTACAGTTTGTGACCAAAGCGCCACAAATGTAGCTGCAATCAATGAAATGATTGAAGAAACAAAAAGAAAATACTTCCAGCAAAACAAAGAGTGGCGACACAGTATAATAGAAGTAAGTGGCAAACAAATAGTTCCGTTGTTTGATGTTCCCCATCTGATTAAAGGCGTAAGAAATAATCTTTTGACTAAAGACATGAAGTATTTTGATTTTGAGGAACAAGTGGAGAAAATCATTAAATGGCAATATTATCAACAAGTTTACGAAGCGGATCAAAGTTACGGCGAATTGAAACTCCTTCAAAAATTGACAGACGAGCATGTATACACAGAGAAAATGAAGAAAATGAAGGTGAAAACAGCTGCGCAAATCTTCAGCCACAGCGTCGCTGTGGCAGCTGAACACCTCACGGGATGAGGCGTGTGTCCGGTGGAATGTCGACAAATTATAAAATTCACGAAAATTATGGACAATCTTTTTGACTCGTTAAATGCAAGTACATTTTATCCCAACAATGGCAAAATATATAAAAGTTGTGTTAGAAAGAATTCACCTCATCATCAATTATGGACAGAAGCCTTGCGAATTCTAAAATCTATAAAATTTCTAAAAAGTAAAAAAGATAATAAAGATCAAAACTACTATATTGATTGTACAGTACCATCAATAAGTAATTTTATCCGTACCATTGAAGGTATAATATTTGTGGAAAATACTATCCGAAAAATATGCATTTGATGCCATGCTTACACGGAATTTTAATCAGGACCCATTAGAAAACTTCTTTGGGAACATAAGAAGTTATGGTGTACGCAATACGGCACCCAATACTATTCACTTTGAGGGTGCCTATAAATCATTACTTTTAAATAATTTTAACACACCACACTCGGTCAATAGTAATTGCGAAAATGATGACAATAATGTGTTACATTCATTAGACTTCTTTTTAAAAGAATAATCTAATGTTCCCAATGATGAGGCACTACTTTTTCAGTCTGCGAGTAATGAGGGTGAAGAAATTGTAGTGCCTCAAATAAATATTGACTGTGATCCAAAAGATGTGGGACAGGCAAATTATGTATGTGGATGGGTCCTCAGTAAATGTTTGAAAAATATAAGCAAAGATTGTAAGATCTGTAAAAAAGACATGGTCGGTGATAAATAAATAAATAAAAATAAATAAAAATCATTTATTGATCAATTTGTGGGTTAGGTACAAACATGTAACATTTGGACCCCAAACTAGGACAGCCTGTATTTTGGGGTCCACCTTCCTTAATGACACAATAATAACAAAACTATAGCATAATATTAACTTAAATAATGATTTAGGTAATTTAGCTATTTTTTATACAAAATTATACAAAATAAAATTTAAATTATACATTTTAACTCAAATTTAGTAGATACTAGATTTCCGCCCGCGGCTTCGCCCGCGTTTTCAAAGGAAAACCCGCATAGTTCCCGTTCCCGTGGGATTTCCGGGATAAAACCTATCCTATGTGTTAATCCAAGTAACCCTCTATATGTGTGCTAAATTTCATTGTAATCGGTTCAGTAGTTTTTACGTGAAAGAGTAACAAACATCCATACATCCATAAATCCTTACAAACTTTCGCCTTTATAATAGTATTAAGATTAAGATTAAGATGAAAGTGAACGTTTTATCAAAATCGGTTCATCCATTTATTTGATATAGGGGTAAAAGTAGGAATAAATAAATGAATTTTATCTGAGGAAAATTCGTATGTCAGGAAAATTTTTCCAAGTCCGGAAAATTTCCATACGCCAGGAAAAATTCTATACGTCGGGAAAATTTATACAGATGAGGAAAATTCGTATAAGTCAGGAAAATTTTTCTAAGTCCGGAAAATTTCCATACGCCAGGAAAATTTCTATACGCCAGGAAAATTTCTTTAAGTCGGGAAAATTTAAACAGATGAGGAAAATTCGTATAAGTCAGGAAAATTTTTCTAAGTCCAGAAAATTTTCATACGCCAGGAAAATTTCTATACGTCAGGAAAATTTCCATACGCCAGGAAAATTTCTATACGTCAGGAAAATTTATTTAAGCCAGGAAAATTTCTATACGCCAGGAAAAATTTCTATAAGGTGGAAAAGGATAGGTTAGGTTAGGTTAGGTTAGGTTAGGAAAATTTTTCTAAGTCCGGAAAATTTCCATACACCAGGAAAATTTCTATACGTCAGGAAAAATTTCTATAAGGTGGAAAAGGATAGGTTAGGTTAGGTTAGGTTAGGTTAGGTTAGGAAAATTTTTCTAAGTCCGGAAAATCGACGACGACTCCATTTCGCCTCGTTCCTTTTTGATATTATTAAGTTTGAGTCCACCAAATACCTTTTTCAAAAGTTGGTTTGGATGGGAGATCATCAGGCAGCGTACAAAACGAGACAAGCAGCGACTAAACTGATGATTCCTAAACACCACTCTGCCAGTTTCCGAGGTAGCTTCAAATACAGTGCCACTAAGTGTTGGAACAATTTACCACCGCCGCTGCCTAGCCTCCGCGCGGTTGAGAACTTTAAAAAAAAATACACTGTTATATTACTTGAGAAACAGATCCAACCTTAGTGGCCACTGCAGGTGATGATAATTGGATAAATATAATAAATAGTATCTGTCTCCATCTAATATTTGTAAATCTATCAAATGTATAATATGGAATATAATATGTTAACTAAACTTACCTTTATCTATTTATACACATATTTATTCTACACATACTTACATCATATTTATTCTATTAACTAGCTTCCGCCCGCGACTCCGTCCGCGCGGATGTCGGTCATCGCGTGGATGGTTTATTTCTTCATTTTGAGTAACTCTGACAATGACATCTTATAAATATCTATTGGACCCAAATACGGCTAGGCCTATAATAATACGCTACGTGTTGGCGGTTCTACAGAACATATGGATAAAACTGAAAAATTAAGATTATTTTTTTTTCCATGTATTTTTCCAGGATAAAAAGTATCCTATTTTACGCCCAGGATAATAAGGTATAATTATACCAAGTTTCATCGAAATCGAACCGGTAGTTTTCACGTGATGTCTTCACATACAGACAGACAGACAGACAGACAGACAGACAAAAAATTTTTTAATCACATATTTGAGTTTGGTATCGATCGAGTAACACCCCCTGCTATTTATTTTTTCAATATTTTCAATGTACAGAAATGACCCTTCTACAGATTTATTATATGTATATAGATACTCATATGTTGTGCGTGCGTGTTTGAATGAGTGTGCGTGTTTGTATGCATGTGTGAGCGTGTGTGTATGTATGAGTGTGTGTGTGTGTGTGTGTGAATGTATGTGTGAATGAGTGTGTAAGCGCGTGAGTGGATGTAGTGGCACAGAATACATAATAGTAGCTAAACGCTACAGAACGGACACTCTCCGCCTCCCGCCAAAATTAAACACTTACCTCACCCCGCACGATCAGTCTAAAAATGGTCCACATTTTTCTACAAGGACGATACGCAACGAAGATTGACAACATTAATCAAATTGACTTAAAGTAATTTTATTATTTTGGATTTGTGATTATCGTTTTTCGTAGAAAATGGTTAGATATTGTGCTGTTTACGGATGTATTTCATCAGAAAAATGCGAATTTTTTTTTTACGCTAGTCACAAATGTGCCAACCATAAAGCGTTAACACACACATTTGCAGTCTCTACAGTGTGACTGTCAAAACGATAATTTTGTATGGAGTGTCCGGGGTGTGGTAGTGGCCATAGTGGTTGCGTTTGCTAAATTTTTATTTGAACTATGTATTGTTCAGTATCTGAATAATTCTGGGTCAGCAACCACTCTGTAACCTTCTTTTTACATTTTACTAAGGTAAGATTTAGTCCATTGAATGAGTCCCTCCAAGAGGGGTCTAGAGTGCGTGAGTTAGTAACGTAAGATGTTTCTTCGGAAACATGTCAAGAGTCCCTAGGTAATAAACATACTAAAACCCCGGTACACTAGGAGAAGCCCCGGAGTGGGGGGAGGGGGGAAATGGGTCCATTTTTTCATTTTTCGCTTAAATCTCTAAAACGGTACATGTTAGAGAAAAACTTTCAAGGAAAAGTTGAAAGGCCATAAAATTATCTACAAGTTGTACCTAAATCATTTTTTCCTATATCCTACCGTTTCTGAGTTATACGCAGTAAAAAATGATTTTGGCTCAAACAATTTCCCCATACTACACATCAATCGATCAAAAAATATTTCTTTCTTCCAAAAAACTCAAATGTGCAACTTGTGACCGGTACTGATAGATTTAGACTACAAGCCCGCATATGAAAAAAATATGGGTCAAATGAACCACCAGGGGTCATATCTAGAACGAAAGAAGAGCAAAAAATAATAAGATTCATCACTATGCCGTCACTTGTAAGCTGTCCAACTGAGTGCAGATGAGAATTGAAAAGTACAGGTAGACTCGGTAAATTTTGGTCATATATTTTTGTACGGCATTCTTAACCATCGATAGATCCATTAAAAATAATAAGAAACCGCTCAGTGCCGTACAAAAATGTTGGTCCACCAAGTCGGAATTTTTATTTAATTTCCGAGAGTTACCGGGGGTAAATTTGGTCATTTGACCATGTACGGCATCTGTGTCATACTATTGCTATACTGCTTTTAATCCATTATTCCGCAATGCCGTACAAAAATCATGGGGACAAGGGGAAAAAATCGAGAGTTGCAATCCCCTCTCTTTCCCCACTCCAGGGGGTCATTTGACTAAGTACGGCTTCGGTTCCAAAGCATTATCTAGCACTCAAAAGTACTATTAAAAGCAATGCCGTCAAAAAATAATTGTTCTTTTAAATGTATACCAATAATCATCTTAATTTCATCGAATTCTTGATATAAAGAGCTGTAAGGTCATTTGACCCTGTACGGGAACTTTTTTTTTAACATGATATTGTAAAATTCAATTGTTGTATAGTATTGCCGTTCAAAAGAAACCGTTCTAAAAAAAGTTATAGAGAAATGCAAAACCAGAAATTTTGTTAAAGTTTAAACATCGTAGATTAATGAAATATAATAGTTTTCTACACTTTATTCGTTGTTTTAAATAGTATTAACATAGATAAATTAGGAAAAAACGATGCTGTACATTTTTGTGCAGACCACATCTTTTAGGCTGATGAAAGCGACGAAAGCTACAATTTTAAGGGTGCTTTATGGCCATTTGATACAGTACGGCATTAACATATTTTTACCCAACTACGGCAAAGCAAAAGGAGGGTTATGGTTTTGACAGGTCTTGTATGTATGTTCATCTATTCCCTCGTAACTTCTAAACTACTTATCAGAATTCGACAAATAACATATCATTAGAAGCATCTGAATTGTTCACTGGATAACCAGCGACCAGCTAGCTAAAGGCTATATGGGGTTTCACAAAATCTAATGTGGCGCCCTCTAGCGGACAAAACATACAGAGTAAAAAAATAAAGTTAAGATAAATATGCCGTGTTTGGTATCATTTGAAAGCGCTTTACTTGTACATTTTGAATATGTATATAATACTAGCATTTGCTTGTGACTTTACCTGTATTCATGGGCTGATTGCATATAATTCACATCTTTTCGTTCATAGCTTTTTATTAGTTCATCAATTTAACGGAGTCCATTCCACTTGACTCCGACTTTCCAAGGTGATAATTAACCACCTCGAGCTTCTTAATATTAATGTATATTTATATTTTATTATCAAAATATAAAGCAAACATTTCGTTATATGGATTTTTTCTTTTTCAGATTTTTCCCCTTTGAACCAACGAAAATGTACGGCACATGAAAAAATATTATCTATGCATAAAATACTTTAAAAATAAATTTATTTCGTGTTGTGTCAAATGACCCCCTGGAGTGGGGAAAGAGAGGGGATTACAACTCTCGATTTTTTCCCCTTGTCCCCATGATTTTTGTACGGCGTTGCGGAATAATGGATTAAAAGCAGTATAGCAATAGTATGACACAGATGCCGTACATGGTCAAATGACCAAATTTACCCCCGGTAACTCTCGGAAATTAAATAAAAATTCCGACTTGGTGGACCAACATTTTTGTACGGCACTGAGCGGTTTCTTATTATTTTTAATGGATCTATCGATGGTTAAGAATGCCGTACAAAAATATATGACCAAAATTTACCGAGTCTACCTGTACTTTTCAATTCTCATCTGCACTCAGTTGGACAGCTTACAAGTGACGGCATAGTGATGAATCTTATTATTTTTTGCTCTTCTTTCGTACTAGATATGTCCCGTGGTGGTTCATTTGACCCATATTTTTTTCATATGCGGGCTTGTAGTCTATTGCTCTTAATTAGGTCTATAATTGGTAAAATAAACACATTCCTCCATGGAAGCCTTTAGAAGGAATCGATTGTCAAAATATTATATTAGGGCAGTTTGAGTTACTGAACTTGATCTTTTTATCTTTTTCTTCCAAAAAACTCAAAAGTGCAACTTGTGACCGGTACTGGTAGATTGCTCTCAATTAGGTCTATAATTGGTAAAATAAACACATTCCTCCGTGGAAGCCTTTAGGAGGAATCGATTGTCAAAATATTATATTAGGGTAGTTTGAGTTGCTGAACTTGATCATTTTATTTTTTTCTTCCAAAAAACTCAAAAGTGCAACTTGTGACCGGTACAGATAGATTGCTCATAATTAGGTCTATCATTGATAAAAATACTAGATTCCACCACGGAGGCGTTTACGGGGAATTGAATTTTATTAGGGTAGTTACGATACTTGAACTTTCTATTTTTTTTCTTCCAAAAAACTCAAAAGTGCAACTTGTGACCGGTACCGATAGATTAAATGTATAAATGTGTAATTGTCATTGAGATAATATAGTATACGTATGGAGGAGACACCACGAACAAAATCTGTGCGCCATTTTTTTGCTCTAACTAAGTTTTAAAAATTATTATCTAGTTAGGTACTTACCGATGAAAATTTATGTTAGTCACTTTTCCGTATTATTTGTATTATTTGTGCAATATCGTAACACTCACGAAGGCATATTTGATACGTTTTACTTTAAAACATAAAAAAATGAGCGTGCAGTTACGCCATATGGCGTATGTTGAGCAGAACATAAGTGATGTAGGCGGTGTCGTCTCCATATGTATATCTCAATGGTAATTGTTCAATAAAATATATATTTGTTCCCAGCGGCGGCCTTACCCATTGCGAGGCTCCGGGCGGCAGGCCCTTTGCGAGGCCCTTTGCTCTTTGTGAAATGTATGTGATGCGAAAGTAGGTCTGGTTGTTTGGTTTAGGTATTTGTCATGTTTGAGGAGAAATGATAAAGTTATACAAATGAATAAAATTTGAGTTTTAAAATATTTATATATTTATACATAGAAAGATTAACCAAATTAACAAATACAGAGATGATAAATTTTAAAATTGATGTTTGCGGCTTTTCCTAAGGCTAAAATCTTTAATTAAAGCACAATAATCCAACGAATGAGCTACGTCATTTTCGATTGAAAGAATAGCAAGGGCTGAAAGCCGATCTTGTGTCATCGAATTCCTCAAATATCGTATAGGAGCTACCAACGTTGACAAGAGAGCATTTTAGTATAGTTGGTTCTTTGATATACTGTTCCTCTTGCTATTTCGGTTAGAGTCCGGGTTGTCTGGCTGGTCGCAGTGGTTGCGTTTAGTAGTGCGCATCTTATCTGCACAGGAAAATATCCTTAACTAGCTGCTCCACGCGGTTTCACCCCCGTGGCTCCACTCCTGTTGCCCTTAGCGTGATGAAATATAGCCTATAACCTTCCTCGATAAATGGGCTATCTAACACCGAAATAATTTTTCTAATCGGACCAGTAGTTCCCGAGATTAGTGCGTTCAAAACAAACAAACAAACAAACTCTTCAGCTTTATAATATTAGTATAGATTTAAAGTCATTTTTTAACGCGTAATTTTTAATCTTTTGGCCTTTAGATAGATCCATGAGACATAATTTTTTTATTGCAAGACGTTTTTTTCGTTGTTAAATAGGTGCCAGACGCAATTTTTTATTTCAAAATCATTAAAATGTCATCGAAATAAGTGAAATTTTATTTCGTTTCCCACTGCTATCATTTACACCTAATTATTGCAAAATATCAGACATGTCACACATATTAAATTATCGTCTTCATTCAGATTCATAAAAACTCGTAATCATTATGTCTTATAACAAAACTTTACCTCTGTCACAAACAATATTTAGAAGAATACAATTTTTACGTACATTTGTATGTATAACTAGCGGTCCGCCCCGGCTTCGCCCGTGGAACATATTTACGTTTTCTCTACATAAAAACCATCCTCGGACTTCAAGGAATATAATAAAAAAAGAATTATCGAAATCGGTTCAGCCGTTCTCGAGTTATGCGCTTACCAACACATTTTGCGATTCATTTTTATATACATAAGAAGATTAAGACCGACACAACTACTGTGGCTTTCTGTTAGCGTAGCGTTCAATAGAATAGACTACGAATGTATGAGATTGACGTAAGCTGTAGATACGTTTATCTACAGCCTACGTCAATCTCATACATTCGTAGTCTATTCTATTGAACGCTACGCTAACAGAAAGCCACTTGCATAGGGGGGCTGACCTTATCTTCTGCAATATCAAAAATCCTTTTTTTTATTATCGTACAATTACCATAAGCAGTACAAACAAACATATTACATAGGTACATTGCTAGTGTCAGCAATATTGATATTTAAAAAATACTTTTATCACTCAAGTATATCGTAGTTTTAGTGGTTAAAGAAATCTTTTCTCTACGTATTCACATTACATTCATTATTCTATCACAGATACTGATCTTTTTCTTTGAAATATAAGTCACAACAAGCCTTAAGAGAAACAAGATTTTTTTGTATTGAAACTATATCAAACAACTATGTCGTAGAACCGATTATCTCCACACTCAAAATATCCATTCTCATTTCCATTGAAAGATCCAGATCTGCATTTGAAACACTCCGAACTTTATAAGTTCCAATAGATGGCGCTGTTTTAAAAATGTGACACTTTCTGTTAGTTTTCTTCTCTTTGACTGCACCGTAGTATATTATTATTAGTCTGTGGACTGCACGAGTATGATCTCGAAGTTAGAGAAAATAATTGATTTAGGGCTGATTTTTCAATCCTTGGTTAAAACTTATTCGTCGAATAATGTATAAAACTACCATTTTAAAAACGTATTTTAATTGCCCGTATTTGACAGTTTACGTGACATTTTAATATTATCATGTAATACTTTATTGGACGGATAAGTTTTATCCAAGCATTGAAAAATCGGCCCTTAATGAAAATCAGAGAAAGATTTTTTAAATGGAATTTTTTATTGTAGAGTACCATCTAAAAATGTATTATTATTTAATCTATAAGTACTAATATTATAGTGACATATCACACTAGCGGATTGCGAGCGGTTTCAAAGCGGAGCGGGTGCGCAACGAATACGTTGCGGGCGCGCAACGAACACGCCGCGGTTGCGCAGCGAATTCGTTGCGGACGCGTCATTTTGTATACTCTCGCACAAAAGCCAGCCCTTCCGCCTTGCCTAACTTCCATTCAATATTTCCATCGTTTCTGTAGCACTCAATTTTTTAACCGTACTGTGGAAATGCACTTACTTAACAGTTAACTAAAGATGTAATAACAACTGGAGTTGTTAAAAAAAGGTGCTATAAAATTGAATTACTAGGACTTTTAGAATGTACCATACATTCCAAAAGTATGTAACGACTGACCAGTATAATCTCTCCCATAGCAACGTATGTTATAAAGAGATTTTGTGAACCTAATTATGAGCAAAGTGATAGTGAGTTGCTGGTTGCTTGATAAAATTTTCTATTCACTGCTATTTATCTAATAATAAGATAGCCCTGTTTTAGTTAAGGAGCTTTAACATTTATTTCACTAATGAACTTTCTTAATGAGCAATTAAGTTATCTGATTGCATTTCGACCAAGATTTAATAGATAAAACAATACCCTAAACATTAACATGTTATGAAACTCGTAAAAAATAATGATCTCATAATTATTATACTATCACAAGTTATAAGTAACAACCAGCACGGATTCCATTTTGTTAATGAGTGTACATGACTGCGACGTAAACGTTGCGCATCTGCCACGCGTCCGCAACGAATTCGCTGCGCAACCGCAACGTATTCGTTGCGCACCCGCTCCGCTTTGAAACCGCTCGCAATCCGCTAGTGTGATATGTCACATAAAGCTGTAGACTTTGTTTGAACGCGCTAATCTCAGAAACAGGTCCGATTTGAAAAATTCTTTAGGCGGGTGAAATATAATATAAGCACATAATGAAATAAAAACACAGTTTTCAATAAAATCCGCTATCTATTATTTACATCAAATAACAACTCAGTTCAATTGATTAGGAAATGGGTACAAAAGTTCGAGGAGACAGGTTCAAGAATGAATCAACCACGATCCGGCCGACCTAGAACATCAAGAGACCCCGAAAACGTAGAGCGTCTAAGAGCGTCTTTTCGTGAAAATGCTGTTACAGAGAATACAGAGCGGTATATTGCCATGCTACAGGACTTTTTTACACCAGCGCTACAGGAATTCGATGGTTTTAATCAACGAACGTGGTTTCAGCAAGACGGGGCCACATGCCACACTTTAAATGACTCGCTGTTCGTGAAATTTTTGGACAAATGGTGATCTCTAAAAGATGTGACATTAACTGGCCGCCTCGTAGTCCGGACCTACCCCAATGGATTTCTTTCTATGGGGATACCTTAAAAGTAAAGTTTTCAACAGTAATCCGGTGTCTCTTGATGAATTAAAAGTCAATATTCGAATGGAAATGAGAATTAACATTTCACAAAACACTTGTGAGGCCATCATTGAAAATTTTCGCTCCAGATTGCAGCAGTGTAAAATAGAGAAGGATCACATATGGACGATGTGATTTAAAAAAAATAAAATCCCTATTTATGTATTTTTTTAATAAATAAACAGATTTCATCTTACTTAAATAGTTTCTTCTAAATCATCGTTTGAAATGTAAACGGACTTTTGGTCCACCCTGTATTATCTCGAAGTTAGAGAAAATAATTGATTTAATGAAAATCAGACAGAGATTTTTTAAATGGAATTTTTTATTATAGAGTACCATCTAAAAATGTATTATGTATTATTTAATCTATAAGTACTAATATTATAAAGCTGAAGAGTTTGTTTGTTTGTTTGAACGCGCTAATCTCAGAAACAGGTCCGATTTGAAAAATTCTTTAGGCGGGTGAAATATAATATAAGATTTCCATGTCTCTAATTTAAAGACCTGTTTCAAGTTTATTATAGTACTAGCAATGCCCTGCGGTTTCACCCGCATAGATAGAGATATCGTTACAGTGAAAAGTCTACTATAGGTCGGACTATAGGTTTAATTTTTAATCACATTAAAATCACCTTTACCCCGTCCCGCACTACGGCCTTTTTTTTTTGTTTTAGTGGGGAAATCTTTCATAGATACCCACGGCCTCCGGGGGAGGGGCCGTGGGTTATGTCGGATTCCTACCGACCAAAACCCCACTGTGTTCCGTCAAGACACATATTGGTAGAATTCCTCCGTGACCCCCGCACTACGGCCTGCTCGAACAGTATACCTACTATTTTCTGTAGATTGACACTTTTAAAAATTCGTTATATCTTTTGAATGGAATATCCAATTCTTTTCATTTAAAAAGTATTTTGCTGGTATTGAAACAGTCTATAATAAAACATCATTTAATGGGATAAGGATTAATATATGTGTATGGATAACATGGTTTGATTACTGTCGGCACTTCTATTTACTTTGAAAACGTAAAAAAGTTGTTGTAGTTTCAACTACTGAAGATGGACATATGGTATCGCGGACTTTCTTGTAGATATTGATCCATTCTATAATACCGTAGAACATTTTTTTGTTCTATCTTCAATATATTCCGCAGCGCACGCGATGACAGAAGATTTATTGAGGATTTTTTTACACCTTGGGTTACATTATTGCATTTTTGGTAAGGATCGCTAATTTTTTTGAAAATGCAATATAGCCTATGTTGCTCAGTAAAGATGCAGCTTTCTAATGGTGAAAGAATTTTTGAAATCGGTCCAGTAGTTTATGCGTGAAAACCATACATACATACATACTTACAAACTTTTCCTCTTTATAATATTAGTATAGATAGATGGAGCTACAGGGGTAGGTAATGAAATAAAAACACAGTATTCAATAAAATCCGCTATCTATTATTTACATCAAATAACAACTGAACCCTTTGAATCGTATATACAAATGACCGATTTAAAACAAAACCCATAACAATTTGTAGAAAAATCCTCCGACCAATATACATCACGATTCGCCTTAATTACAATTACCGAAAACAGGCTTAAGCGAATATTGGCAATCGTGAACTAAACAAAAACTCATCGTTCTCAATACACATCTACAATGGGTTTCTCAAAATTGTTCAACAAAAAACATGCAACAATCCATATAATACATAATTGTACATTTGATTCCACATGATTACAGCCATTGTAATAAGTATACAAAAGATATACAAACATATAAAACACGTTTTCATTTAGTTTACGAATGCCGTTTTATATACATTTTACCAAAATAGCGCTAAATATCCACCAAATATAAGATGAATGTATCAACTAGTATGATAGTCTAGCTGTCTTTGGCAATAACATTTATTGTGTTCTTAGGAAATAGTTTACACAGCCTAGCTAAATAAATACCACTTTGGCACTAGTGGTAACGTGGTCATAGCAATATATAGTTGTCACAGTAACACAAGAATAACAGTGTAAATACCTAAATCATTACAATTTTAAATAAACTATTTGAATACATGGAAAAACTAAAGCACATGAGACTTAAAACTGGCCTCAAATTAATGTACATTTCTTAAAACGTTGCCCTAAGTGAATTTTTACCTAACTCTCATTGGAATATTATCTAAATGCAGTTACTGTCACATTACATAAATTGCGATTATAAAATTGTACACCATAATATTATACACATTACAATTTCATGAAAACCAACGAAAAATATATTATTTTACTCTGCAACAAAAATATACTAAGAAAAATAAACATTATGTTCAATGAAAAATAAATCTAACTCTGAATATTTATTTCCCTTAAAGCCCATTTAAAATGTAAAACTAACCAAACTTATTTTCGGATAAAACTTTGCTCATTTGATAGCTTCAAACTGATATGGTCTAAACTCTAAGTCCTACAACTTCAGTGATTTAATATATTTTTTTTAATTTATATAGGATTACATTAAGGTGTATTTTTACTTAGGTTTAAAACATAAACCTAATCAAACAACCTTGAAGGGTATGATAAGATTAGGTCGAAAGAGGGCTAAAAATGAATAGCTAATACCATATCAATTTGTACTAAAACATAATAATTCAACATCCATAGAGTGAGGATCCTAACACTCCAGGAAATATACGATAAAAACTTATTCAATCCAAAAATATAGTTTGGTAATATCCGACATTTGACAAATAAAATCGGCCATCTTTAGCGTTCTCTCTGTCGCACATATTTCGAATAGAGAATAACAGACAAAGATAGCACTATAACAAAATGAAATAAGGTAGCCGGATACTTTTTATTCACTAATCAAAGCTCCACTTATGTGTAAGTACACAAAATAACTTCATATTGACAACTTGAGCTTCACTAAAGACTAGAATAATAAATTACAACATACATGAAAATACATAATATAATTATTTATTAGCGATATTTATGTGTAACAGAAATATTGAAAATGTTGAGTGCCTTGAAATAAAATCAAGTTTTTGGCAAGTACCTTATTGTAGCGACGTACCTTTATTAATGTTGATATATTTATTTTATCCTCTCTTAAGGTACATTGCTACAAAACATTCTCTTTGCAAAGAAATAGAGATGAAATAAACACTATAATTGATTTTATTATTTTCCATACAATCAATAATTGATGCCAGAAAATTTACGAGTTCATGTAGATATATCAAAGAGTCCCGCTCTATGTGTTATAATGTTAGTATAGTACGACATAAAAGAGATGAAATTAATTATTTTGGAACTAATTCGTTTTTCATTACCTGGCAACCCTGAATTGGCAATGTAGCTGTCAAGTTGAATAAAAATTTGTTGTTTTTTTCGTGAAGTGGAGAATTATTGAGATAAAATTGTTATTTAGAACAAGAAATTTAAATAAAAAAGGAGACATCAGGAAAAAGGTTAAACGTAGCGGTGTCCGTGATGTGGTGTATAAAGTTTTTATTCGGTGTTTGTCCGAATTTCAAGCTGGAAATTTATTGAATGATTTGGAAAACGTTTACAAACGTACAGCAGAATATACCGGTGAGATTCCATTTATTTTTGCTCAGTACTACGTAAAATAGAATATTCCATTAGTGACGAGTGTTTAATGTATATGTATGTATGGCGATTATTACGTTTTCGCAATTTAATTTGAGGTTATTTGTATGTAAACAAAAACTAGTTTTTATAGTGCGACCAGCACAATTTGAGTCAAGAAGTTATATCCAATCCAACCAGCCTCAAATAAAGTACCTAGTTTAGATTTAACTACATAGTATAGTGATAACTGTTTTCATACAGCTATCTATCAATATTAATCAATCAAACCATAAGAAAAAAAATCATATTTACTGTATCATATTTACAGATACTGAAGATGCCCCGTACCCTCTTGCCAGTACTTCGAAACAGAGTGATGATCAGTCCTTTGAAGGAGTAGAATATTTAGATTTTGATGAATTATATTAATGTACAAAATTTATCTACAAAAAAAATAAAAATATGTGGTTTTCAAATCGCCTTGTTTTTTTCTACCCGACGGACCCAGAAAGAGGGTAATGTGTTTGAGCTGCATGTATGCTTGTTTGTTTGTATGTTTGATTCTATGTGCGCCTCTGTAGTCTAAGCACTTGACCGATTTTTATAAAATAACTAATTCCAAATACATTTAAGTAAAATTTGACCTAGGTAGGTCAATTAAAATACTAATGTATTTTTGTCTTAAATTTACACTATTGCTACAATGAAACAATTATAACGGTTTAAATCGCGGTATTTATTTTAGATTATATATATAGATTTTTGGATTTTTATTCTATAGTATCAAGATCGCTTGCATCGCAGTATCAGTGTTGCTATATGAGCGACGGTGGCGCCCTCATTTATTTTCATCTCTTTTGTGTCGCACTGTATGTCATTGTTATTTGATATAGGGCCGATTTTTCAATGCTTGGATAAAACTTATCCGTCCAATAAAGTATTACACGATAATATTAAAATGTCACGTAAATTGTCAAATACGGGCAATTAGAATACGTTTTTAAAATTGTAGTTTTATACATTATTCGACGAATAAGTTTTAACCAAGGATTGAAAAATCAGCCCTTAGAAGTATAGTAAAAATATTTATAAGCATTTTCATTTTTCAAACCCTTTCACAAACAGTTTTAATCAATTTTAGTACATCTCATCTCTATTTCATTGCGCAGATTACAATAAAAATAAATGTACCTTCAACATGTACTATCTCAACAGAGGAATGTTTCCGTGATCTTAACAACAACTAGCACCAATTTAGAAATTATCACACAACATCACTCCACGTGAATGTAAACGAAACTACAAAATTATAACTACTTTTGGAAATGCGTAATAAATTAAGCAAGCAATTATAATATTGTATTAACTACACATTGGCTACATAATCTCTTTTAAATTACAATGTATCCAAATTTTACTAAATTAAAAATGATGTGATACCGTCTTATTTTAATGATTTCTTTAAAACTAGTAGTTACGAAAAGTACGTTAATTTTACTGTATCTTATAGAGGATTTTAACGAAGAGTCAAACTAAAACCGACCCTAACACATAGACTTATGGGTGCTTTTTCCTTTGTTCAGAAATGTTAGAAATTGCAATATTTCTCAAAGACTGATATTATTTAACGCTTAACTAATACGTGTCTGACACTGTGACCTAGCATCGCCTCATAGGCATCAACTGGTATATACAAAGTAATCACAAAAGCCGCTCTTTGGATACGCTAAAACAAAAATAAATGTTATCAAATGAAATTCTAATATAGAAATCTATGTAACTTGTTGGATCACAGCAATTCAACTGTGCACTGCTGATACCTTTGATAATAGTCTATTAATATAAATACATGTACATCAAAAAAACACTTGTAATTTAGTTAACTTATAATTACTGTTACATTGTAAAAAAAACATATTTAATTAAAACAAATTTAATTTTTTTTACAACATGTTCAAAAGATATTGAACCATCTTCCTAGATAAACCATTTCTCAAAGAAAATACATTAACAACTTACTCCAAAGTACCAGCAGCTCCAAACGAATCGAGTCGTACGTTCAATATCACTAAATCTCACTGATCACTCACTCACTGGCCGTCAATCACTCATTCACTGACTCATTCACTCACCCACTCACTCACTCACTCACTCACTCGCTAACTGAACAGCGTCTCGTTGGGCACATCATTAACGTTGGCCCCGCCTTCCGCCATATCCGTTAGTATTACACCGGACAGCGCTTCTAAGGATTCTCTGACCTGAAAAATATTAAAATATGAATGAGTAAAAATAAAAGTATATATTATGTCGTATTAAGATTAATCAAATCATAGCTTTTCTTATAACTGCTCTTACTTTTCTAAAAGGTAAATATGGGTTTGGGGTTTAACTGTTAAGTATCAATGTCAGTCGAATTGTGTAGCGGTAATAATATGTTGTTAAGAGTTTGAACTTTTATTAATGTCAGTCGGTGTGTAGTAGTATACTATTGGTTTGAGTTACTGTTATAATTTGTTTAGGTTCGGATAAATAGTGTCAATAGAATGTGAGGGGTATTACGTTGGTATGTGAACTATTATTAATATCAGTTAAATTGTATAATGAAGTGTTAGAATGAGAAGAATGTTAGTGTTATACCACTTAATCGTACCCATTCCTTTTTTTAACCATTCTTAATCGTAGTAGATTTGTATCATTGGAATATTATTGGTAGAACTTAAGTTTTAATTAACTTTGAATCGTGTTTAATGTCAGTCGAATTGTGCCATTCGAATGTTAGTCCTAGTCTTTAGTGAAAAAAATGAAGTCCCATGTCCCCTAGTCCCCACTAGGGGACATGGGACTTCATTTTTTATAAGGGGCAAATGCATTATACATCTGATTCACTGATCGATTTTCTTTAGGGACAAGTAGGTGATCAGCCTTCTATGTCCTGCCAGACCGAGACATTTTTTTTTCTTCGTCTCCACCGGGAATCGAACCCAGGACGCCTCGGTGTTATGCTCACGACACACCCCGGACACTCCATACAAAATTATCGTTTTGACAGTCACACTGTAGAGACTGCAAATGTGTGTGTTAACGTTTTATGGTTGGCACATTTTTGACTAGCGTAAAAAAATCACAAATCCAAAATAATAAAATTACTTTAAGTCAATTTGATTAATGTTGTCAATCTTCGTTGCGTATCGTCCTTGCAGAAAAATATGGCCCATTTTAATCACGATCGTGTGGGTTGAGGTAAGTGTTTAATTTTGGCGGGCGGCGGAGAGTGTCCGTTCTGTAGCGTTTAGCTACTATTATGTATTCTGTGCTCACGCGTCAACCACTGTACCAAGGAGGCGGTCATATATTAGTATTAGTTTAAATTATGTGGGTATACCTTGGTGAGCAGCAGCAGGTTGGTGGTGAGGAAGGCGTGCAGCTCGTTGGCCGCGCGGCCGTGCAGCCTCGCGCGCCACCGCACCAGCTCGCCGTACAGCTCCTCGCCCGACAGCCCCCCAGTAGCGTCCTGCAACCGGCGTGTTAGCGGGATTTAGTGGCTAGTAGCGATGAGCGGCCATACACGGGCGGCTCGAGCAGTTAACGGCCGAGCGATGTACACGGACTGCTCGAGCGGTCGGTCGTTGACTGCTCGAGTTGTCGCTACAAGCCGCGCAGTTGACGGCTTGAGCGGTCGCGATGGCTCGAGCAGTCCGTGTACGGCAGTTAATGTCCATAAATCACCGCGGGGTCGCGGCTTTTAACCGTCGGTCTCAATTGGTTGAAGCGGTCCCTGTACGGCCGCCCTAACGATACCGATACCGGTACATCGGCCGATATAATTGGCCTATCGGTATCGCCAATTATAAAACAACCGATATCGAAATCAAACATTTCAAAAAACGCGCCGAATGAACGAGGCGGGAGGCCGCCCGCGCGCGGACACTTTTTTTCTGAACATTTAATTCTGTAATACTTTAACTGACTTTGTATAATAATACTAAAATAAATGTTTTCTTTGTTTTTGGTAGCATTTTTTTTAATATGCAATTTAAATTGGATTCTCTGTTAAATGTAAGTAACTTTTATGCATAATAAGTGCATAATTAATTATCTATTTATCTACCAAGTCATCGATATCGGTATCGCCGATTATTAACTACAAATATCGGTATCGGTATCGGTATCCTATCAACAAGATCATGTATCGTTACATGTTGCGTTACACTAGTGGGAACTGGGAAGTGTGTGTGTGTGTGCGTGTGTGTGTGTGAGGGGGGACATCAAGAAGCTTATATCTAATACACTGGAAATTTCAGTATGAACATTAACTTGTAACAAGATAATATGACGTTGAATGACGCCTGTATGTTTTTTTATCGCTTTCACACCTAACTTGGCAAGTTAGGTGTGCTAGCAAAAACATATAGGCGTCATTCAACGTCATATTTTCTTGTTACAAGTTAATGTTCATACTGAAATCTCCAGTGTATTAGATATAAGCTTCTTGGTATCGTCCTTGTAGAAAAATGTGGACCATTTTTATCATGATCGTGCGGGGTGAGGTAAGTGTTTAATTTTGGCGGGAGGCGGAGTGTCCGTTCTGTAGCGTTTAGCTACTATTATGTATTATGTGCTAGTGGAAAGTGTGTGTGTGTGTGTGTGAGGGGGTACACTCACGTGCGGTCGGTACGCGACGCAGTAGAGGCGGTAGGCGAGGCAGGCGGCGGAGCAGGCGAGCAGCAGCGCGAGCAGCGCCAGCGCGACGTGCGCGGGGGGCGAGCCGCGCCGCGCCGCCAACCCGCCCGTCAGCAGCGCCGGCTGGATCACCGCCGCACTCGCTGCCGACACGATACGCGTCATGTTAACATCATTTATACCAAATACAACGAAAATTTGGCATAACAAAACAAGATTAAAAACTTTAGATTTCATAAAACGTCTTTGAGACATTCAAATTGTATTTTTTGCATGTCAAACATATCACAGAGATCGACACAAAATTCATGTAACTAATTATCGCCCGAGTCGCTCAATCTCTGCACAGACTGTCGATAAAACCTTCAAAATAGGTCTAGGTAGGTTTCTAACAAAAAAAGTGTCTCATAAATCTTTTATTTGAAAGCACATTTTCAAACGGTCAAACCTCATAAACAACATAATTAAAAATATGTAATTGTGAATTATCGCTGGATTACTTTAATCTCTACTTTATCTTAAGTGTTCGAGAAATGTTTTCACAGAAATTATTTATGTTTACAATACATTTTTTATAGATAAAGAATAATATGGTTTCCAAAAAAGTTTTGGGTTTTTCATAAGCATTTGATTTTGTTTCGTATAGTAGTTTACTTTTAAGCTTGAGAGAAACAGAATAAGAAGCCATACCGACCACGGCTACTATCTAATTTAAGACACCGTCAGCAAAGTGGATAATAAATATTGCCACCAATAATGAGATTTTATCTTACTCTTCTTGTAATAGATATAGCAAGTAAGGCGTGCCACAAGGCCACGTTTTAGGCCTAATCTTATTATAATTATGTCTTAGTGATATTTTCAACCTTTTTACCACAAATATACATATGTATTTTTATTTGCTGATGATATTATGTTCATCATTTGGACAAAACACATGATATACAAATGTGCCAAATGTGGAAAACTAGTAATAACATATTGTTATAAATTAATTCCCAACTGGCAACCCGAACCGAGTGGGTGTTTATAAAAATGAGCTGAACAGCGGATTTGACACTTTCCGTTGGGCTCTCGGACGTAACGGTCGTTTTGGTTGTGCTTAGTTGTGTTAATAATTATTTGAGTCGATTATTATTTTATTGTTGAAAGTAGACATATAAAGTCATTTTGTAAGGAATAAAACTTTTCTAGGTTAAATTTAAAATCGTTAAGAATATATAAACAAGGAAAATCTGTATCAACATTTTTTACCATATTTTTAACCTGTCAGGCAAATTGTACACAAGTTCTACATCTATCCAATACTACCTAATCCTCTAACAATTGAAGATTGTTGAAACTTGAAACACTATATTTAACACAGATTAAAGTCCTGGTTTATTTTAAGACGATACACAAAAAAAAATCCACTGCTTGGCGGGCGGAGTCTAATAGCTCGCTATCGCGAACGCGGGTGTGCGCGAAGTCATTCTTGCATACTCGCCGCGCTGCCGCTGGCCGACTCGGGACAAACATGTATGGAGTCGTCATACAGTTATAATATTGTTATACATATATTTAATTGTTGATTTATTGGTTTTATTTTCTTGCTTATAAACACAAAATTATCTTCTTTTTAACAACTACTTAGACATTATTAATAATTATTAATTATTATTATTTCGTAATGTTTACTTTATTACAAAATAATACAGGTTATAAATAATCTTTAAAATAACAAAAAATATTGTTACTCTGAAAAAATGAAATGGTACCTAATTACGCGGACTACTGAATTGATTTAGATAGAATTTGATGCTGACGTAGATATTACATCATGCCCAGAAATGAAAGGTACTATTTCTGAAAGAAGTTATAAACCCTAATTCTTCTCAGTCAAAGTCAAGAGTGGAAGATATCGCTAATACAGTAAAACTGATGCGAAACTTTGGATGTTAATTTGTATATTTTTTTGTTAGTTGCTACTTAATCACGTCAAGACTACATTACCAATTTTGATAAAATATAGCTAATTCTGTGGGATAAAACAGGATTCACGATATAACCTAATTCCACGCGGGCAAAGCCGCGGTCGGAATGATATTTTTTTAAATAAAAAAATTGTTTAAAAAAAACACAAAATATATTGACGCATGTATTTATTTTTTGCACTCTATTATAATTGTAATTATTCATTACAAATAATCAAAATAAAATAGCCAGAACAAAGTTAGGCCCTGGTAGGATAGGTAGGCAGGTACAGCAATGTGAGACGAACACTGGCTTATTTATACCAATAATAATGTATTATAAACATTAAATTAAGTTTACTTTCTAACAACAAAAATACATAATATTAGCTAATGTGAAAACGAATCAACCAATCATCCCACAACAATGAAATGTGCACACAAATATTCATCCAAATCGGTTCATGTGATTAGGAGGAGTGACTGCAGCGCCATCCTCCGGGCCCAATTGTGTTTCCAGATCACCCAGGAACTCAATTTAATATACTTACACAAAATTTTTCGAAATGAAAACTCACATTACTATGTAAATATGAATATAAACCGGTTTTAGTACTAAGCAATTTCCCGCACAGGTGTAGTAAGTATAAATGAAATAAATATCAACATCAAATTCTTTATACAACATACTTATCTACCACCTACTAAGAAATTCTTGAAATTTTTTCGTATTTTTTTTAAATATAATACTACTCCAACGAGCTCCTGTTCCATAATTCCATATTACGTCCACCATACTTCCACTAAGTTCACCATGATTTTTTATTTCTTTGCACTTTGTTGCTTTTTGCTAAAAATGGAATCATGCGATAAAACCAGTAGAGCGTTGATAACATACATTTTTGACTGAATAAAGGTACTTACGAAGGAGTGGGTTCACATTGTGAACAATCAGTGGGTTTATTTTCCTTCTGGATTCCGGATTTCTGAAAAGATTATTTATGCTATAAATGAAAAAATCTTACACATTCGTTATGTACTTAAAACAGGGGTACATATCAAACATCGTCTATAATACAATTATCATCAAATTTAAAATAAAACCAACTTACTTCATTAATTTGTTCCAATTGTAAGCATTCTTTTTCCTCTAACCTTTATGTTTCTTCTTCTTATTTTCTTTATTGTCCCCATTTGTCTCATTTTGTCTTATCGTGTTGTCACCCTTTTTTACGATTGCGCAAGCGACACAAGTTCCCCGTGTGACGGCCGTAGCGGGAATGACTCGTGCAGCGATCGGGGTAGGAAGGTACAGGGCGGCTCTCGCTATATTGGCTGGTCAGGCGCTAATTTCAAGTATTTCTTGTTTATTTCAAAACCATCGCATATTTCAAAATTCTAACACGGTAGACGTATAGGTTGTATATTTTATAGTTAATATCCAAAAAGTCGTAACTTTACGTTTGTTATTTTGAAGATGCCAGAGATTAAAAAAAAATAACAATGAGAACTTTGTATTTTTTTTCTATCGAGAAAATATCATGGAATCATGTTTCTAAAACGGTAGACGTATTGTGTTACTATTGAACTTTCTTGTCAAGAATTTTCATCACGACAACTTTAATAATATAAAAATTACGAAGGTTTAAAAAGGGCCGTAAATGTTAGAAAAATTAATTCATCACCTTAATTTAAACTCACCAGCAGCCATAATAACTTCAGGTTCATGTCGCACGGGCTTCGAGGAGTCGATGTGGTCTGCACCACCGGAACTGCTGTCATCCTCTGGCGAATACTCTGACGCTTCTAATTCCGCTTCTGACGTTCGCAAATCCTGAAAATATTGAGCTTTCATTAGTAAAACCTACCTAGAAATGTTTAATAGCCAGTAATTATGATTAGACGGTTACTTAACCGTCTAATCATAATTACTCCCCAGATTACCACTTGGTAATCTGGGGACATTGAAATTCACCTTTATTGTAAAGTATGAAATGAATTCAAAATAGTATGTTGACATTAGACATTAAAATAAAATTAGTTTTACTATTTTCGCCAAACAAAATACACAAGGAAAAAAAAATTTAGGAAATTCCAATGCGGCAATCTATTTTTCAGAGATCTACCGTAATGTTTAAACAACAACTAGAAACATGTATTACGCTAATCTAATTGCGTATATAAGCGGCTAAAGTATCAATAAAATCGCACAACGTGACGGACAAAAGCGTCAGCACTTTAAAACGATTTGCTATGGTTTCCTAAACATGATCACTGCGATGATGTTTCTTTCTAGTGTTTTCTATGTACGTCAACAAACGTCGTGATATTATGTGATCTTATCAAAACCTTATGTTAATTACTGTCTTGAAATATAACGTTTAATAATGTTTTTCTTTATTCGTCCTAAGATTATTATTTTTTTTATGTTTTCGACTAGTTATTTACTTACATCACGTCCGAAAGTACGTTAGTTTTCCACTATATAATTGTGTTTACATTAAAATTTTCAACTCAAACTTAAGAAAAGTCTTTGAACTGGACTTTCAGACATACGTTTATCTTTATCTGTCATGTTGAAGATAATTCATATCTTCGTACAAAAACCTTTGAACTTAGTCAGTTTTTATTTAGAAAATCTTATTTCGCGTTCTTCGAAAATTATTATTTGTGCAAAATAAACGACAAATGAAATTATTGTATAGAACTAATGACTTCTTTGTCCTTATTCCTTAGTTAACGGAATGGAAATTTCTACCATTTACAGGCATCACTTAACTTGAAGATTTTATTATCGTTCATCAAGCTTGTTAAAACTAAATATATTTTTTTTTAATTATGAGTAAACGTGAGATTTAGTAAAACAGATTATTATGACTTATACAGATCATATTTGTTTTTTAAAAGATTAACCAGGAATTCTAAAGTAATGACAATAAAAAATATCAGACGACAAAATAACAAGCAACGCAAAATACTTAAAGATGCAGGCTTTCTCACGCGTTCAATCACGTGTCATTAAAAATCGATTTGGCGACATTGAGCATAGGCTGAAAGGTATTTTTATTTTATTGCTATACAAGCTAGCACAAAAGATCTGAAGAAAGAATTAGAACTCAGATAAAACCTTAAGATATTTACATAATTAAAAAAGGATATACAAAACAAGACAATAACGCATCCACAAAAACTACAGCTTCAGCCCGCAATCAAGATGTATTTCTTCTGTTAACGGATTAGTGGATGTTGGTAATTCTTTCAATACAAAAGCGTCCCTTTCGATCTGCATAAAATTAGATGAAGTTATGAGCTTAGATAAGTACATCATTTTTTGCCCGGCCACTACTGACCACTTTTTAAACGAGAATTGAAGCAAAACTTGCAATCTAACCTAATCAAACTGCATAATATATCACATGATCTCAAAAGCTCATTACTCTTCGACACTTCCATTCCGGGAACCACACCAAAAGCCATAAACTGAAGCTAATTTTACCGTATCATTAGTGGCAATAGCAAGCTTTTTTTCATAGTCGATAGGGAGGCGCTTAACCACGATTTCGCCTAATGGAGAGCTAAGATATGGAATGCGCTAGAAGGTACCTGTTAATTCAAAACTAATCCCAACCTAACATCCCTGAAATACACCTACCCAATCTTTTTTTATTGGTCGACAGGAAATCGCTTGACAACGATCTCACCTGATGGATGGTACCTGAACATTCAAAACTACTCCGAACTAAACTTCCCTAACCTAACGTACCTGAGGCTTCGGGACTGCAAGCTCTGGAACCTTCGCGGCCTTCCACACGTGCGTCATCAGCTTGTAGGTCGCGTCGCGGGACAGCAGCGAGCCGAACACGTGCCGCTCGTCGCGCGTGCACACGCCCACCGCGTTCGGGATTATCCGCGCCACCTTCTCTTTGGTGATGCGGAGCACCGACGACGTCGGTATTAGTAACTGTAACAATTTTGAACCCTATAACAGTGGGGCTAGACAAGTGGCTTTCTATTAGCGTAAAGTTTAATAGAATAGAATATGAATGTATGAGATTGACATAATCAATCGTCGTCGTCGTCGTAATCAAACGTCAATCTCATACATTCATAATCTATTCTATTAAACTTTACGCTAATAGAAAGCCACTTGTCTAGGGCGGCGGCAGTATTTAAGACTCACAACCGTCTAAAAGGTCGCCAAGCAGCAGCAGTGTATAATAAATATTATATTCATAGAAAATAACAACTTATTTTCGTGACCGTAAAGTATAAATTCTATTATATCGCTGATTAGAACTCTGCCTAATTAATACACGCGTAAAGGCAGAGTTGTGTTTAGGAAAAATATTAAGTGTGATTGGGTGACTACTTACTACTTAGTCTAGTTGTTTATTGTTAGTCTATAAACATGATTCTGCAGTGAATTAAGCGAATATTACAACGAATTACATTAGTTATTTTATTACATTAGTACATTAGTTAGTCTCTTTTATGACACATGCAAACACTGGCGAAATTTAATTTCTAGGTAGAAATCGACACGATTTACGAAAATCAATAACAGAAGTTAGTAAATTATAAATCTTAAGCAATATTTAGCTAATACAATTAACTATCAGACATTGATAGTAATTTATAGCTGCGATAAATTAGAAATACATTATCTTGACATATCTTTACAAAATGTGCTATTTTTTATGAAATTGCATAAGAGACCATTCATTAATTTGAACATTAATTGCTATTATCGCTTATTAATTATTTGATGACTTTACTAATCTTAAAGATGGAAGAGCTTAAAATAAATTGCATGAAATTCGACAAAATACAGATACAGAACCAAAATATATAGAATAACTCACCTTAGTCACATATCCAAAAACATTGGAATAAAATGCGAAATAATTCTTGGTTATATATAAGTGGCCCTGCAAGAGGAGGTCGCCAACCAGGGCGCATGAATAATCTGGAAAAGAAAATAGTCATACAATTATTATACACGCTCTAAATCAAAAAGAGAAGAAATATAAATCTATAATTTCAATTCTTTTCTAGAAAATTTTAAAAGAAAGTGTCCTTTCATTCTGTAATTTTAACTTGCTTGTAAGCTGCAAGCAAGAAAAAGCTGCAATAAGTTATTTTACAAGAATGCACTATAAATTATAATAAAAACTTCCCATGCACGATCAAACGTAACACCGCTTTCATTGCGTTAAAATATTCATACAAATGTAAAACAAGTTCATAAACAAAAAAAGTGAAAGGAGCTTTTGAAACTCGACCTTCAGTCTAAGCTGAGTAATTAACAGGTATGAATGTCATTTCTTAATAGAACCCCCTTAATAGTCCTGAATGTGTCAATTAATCTTGACACATTCAGGACAATAAAGAAAAACTTTAACTACAATCATTTTACAAATAAAAAAAGAGTATGGGTACCGATCACACGTGTCAGAAGTGAAACTTCCTTGGCAAGATATAAAGATACAAAGATAAAAAATCGTGGCCTTACTCCATGACGTGAGGGTACTGCCACTGCCTTGAAATATTACTCTCAAAGCGCCTACAGAAGTTTTACTTCAAAAGTTGGAGTAAAAAAAAAGGGAAGTCCTCATGACGTGTAGGCACATAAATACATATACGTAGTTTTTATTGTTTTTGTTCGTCTCAAAACTACCATAGTGAATGTGAATCTCTTTCATGATTTTCATTTCAAAATGTATTCAATAGTTTTAAATTCGTACAGAGCTTTAATTTTCCTTCTATCTTTTGTCTGAATATTGAAGGAATTGTATTACGAGTATAATGACCGCAAACAATATTTATCTGGCTTTTACGTGATATCAAAGAAATTTCCAGAAGTCATTGGTATATTTGTATATTTTTTGTAACTTCAACGTTGTTTCCAATGCGTCAATTCGTTTCAATTTCACACCAATAAACAAGTAAAAACATTTCAGAATCATTGTTTTATTTTAATGTTGTGTGTTTTATAGTATTCGATTTTACGTTTACACTTTATAGAACTGCACGAGTCACGACCTACAATAGAAATTTATCTTTCGACATCCAAGTACAGACATTTAAATATGATTCACATTATGATTTTAAATAAATATTTATATCTATATGTCTAGGAAAAAATCGAGCAGAGGAAGTGAATTTACAAACAAGGTTAACGAATGGTAATAAGATGTACAATTATTGAATTACGAGCACGAAATACTGGGCTGTGAACAAATGATATTTCTTTATCTGCAGACCTTGTTAAGTTATTCTAAACAAACGAGGGTCAAACACGATGTAAACTATGTAGAAAATATTATTATTTTAAGAAAATTATTTAGAAAATATTTTAATTCCAAGATAATTATTTGTATAATGGTGAAATAGGTGAACAAATAACAATGAATTAAAAATCAATTGATTAAGCTCTTTCAGGTCCGAGAAGATACGAAACTTATGCAGTTGTTTTCAATAATATCTTCTACGTAGATGGTAAATCTTCTTAAAGTCTTAAAGATCTTGTCGACAACAGACAACCATGGCCCGAATAAATCAATAATTTTATTTTTCTATACATTTACAGTTAGTAATCTTGACCCAAAATACCTTCGCATAGATAAAGTTGGCCTGCGTCATTTGTGTACAAATTATTTGCCGATAATCAATCACATTATTTAAGGGGTTACACTTCCATATATTTCCATATCTATTTCATCAGCGAGACTAAATAAAAATTGTAAACAATCTGACCATTACCCTGCGATAGTGAGCGAATTTTCTGTCTGTATATATTTCATATGTAATTTTTCTGTCAAAGACTTTTGTGGCCCAACATCTGCAAAGCGTGTTTAGAAGAAAGGAACATTTCGTACCATTAGTTTGTTTACAGTCTTTAACTCGACTCAGCCTTATTTGCACCTATTTGCCAACTTACAATTAAGAACTCGTTCCTCCGGGCCGACCTGCGGGAAGTGCCTTTGGAACTTCTTTTGGCGGGACTTGCTGGGCTGCTTGCACTCCGTCGTCTCATCGGAGCCGGCCAGCGCGGCCGTCCGCACCGACGGCGCTGAGCCCGAGAGCGGCTTCACTGCATGCCTGAAGAAATAGTTCCTTGTTAAAATTGTAACTAAAAACCTTATTATTCTGACTATCCTTACCATCCTTAGGTACTATCTTTTCTATCCTAACCATCCTTCCGAATATTATAAATGCGAAAGTGTGTTTGTTTGTTTTTCTTACAAGTTACGAGCAATTCTATGGTACGAGTTTTGTTTCTGGAGATAAGAGGCTAGGGAGTGATTTGCTAGGGTGCGTGAGCGTGGTGTGAGCTTTTTACCTCGGTGAAACACCTCATGCCCAGAATTTTCTTTGAACATGCGTGCAAATGCGAGGGTTAAGGGTAGTATTTATATACTGTTATTTACGATATGTCAAATGTCCGGTGCAATGACCACAGATAACCGGAGAAATCGGGCGCGCAACAATCACGACTTGCAATTAATTAGCATAACCATAACACGTCATTGGCGGCACTTTTAAGTTTTTATAAGTATGACGTTGCAATGATGAACTGGTTGCAGGGGATATTTATTTTGGAACTTCCTACACGAGACCAGTTGTTTCTTTTTTTTTTTCGCTTAAACCCTCAATTAATTAGTATTTATTATGTTTATGTTTGTTATGTTGACGTAGCAGCTAACGTATTTAACAATGTTTTATAATGCAATTTATTTCGTTATATTTCTACTGAGTCATGCTATAATATTTTTTCCAAGGACTCAAGGAAGTCCTTGCAAAATACTTTATAGCTATTTCACATACATTTCAGTTTTAATGGCGTGTACTTTACTGAAATACATAACTAAAAGCTCTTACACCGATGAATCATCATTGTGCTCGATAATATGAAGTGTTCATATTCTTATCATTTCATCTAGATATAATAATTTATAGATATAACCACACATTGTGAGTCACTTGTTTAAAAATTAAAAATAATAATAATTTATCCCTCCCCACCTACGTTGGATATTTTGGTATGACGATGATAATGTACACTAGATTAAGGAAAAACGAGTCTAAAATTAATTTATTTATACATAAGTCTCTACCCGTTTGTGTACTCATTAAATTGAAGCGGCAACATAATGAAAAATAGAGTACGTGTGCTTGCGCATTGTTTTGTAATTAATTTAGTAATTATAGGTATTCTACGGAAAAATAAAAAAGGATTAGAAATAGAGCAACGAAAATTTTGTAAATTGCGACGCTATCAAATGCACATTTCCTTGAATACGTTTTCTAATTTTGATCGAACCCACATCCTCTGGGATGGAAATTGTGTCGTAAGAAACAGTTGCTTAAGATCGATATCACCGTGTACCAATTTAAAACCAATATTATACACTATATTATCTACTTTTTAAAACCGATCTGACATACCGGGGAGGATGCGTGTAACAATTAACGAGTAACAAAAATAATAATAGTTAAAAAAAAACACGCTTTTTATAGAAAACCGAACTAAAAAATAGAAAATTTTATCAAATTAGTGTATTGTCATCGGTCCTCAATAAATCTACAAAGTTTGAACGAAATCTGGCCGTTTAAAGTGGGTCAAAATCGTGCCCAAAGAAGTCGGTTACAAACAAACAAACATACAGGTGAAGCTAATATAAAGCGTGTAAGTAATAAACAAATTTCCGAAACTGAAACAACGATTTGCGCAGATACACGTAAAAGTAATATTTAATTATCGGTTTATAATTCTTAAGTCAAAAGATAATAAACATGAAACAATTTATAATGCTGAGTTCTGCGAAACCTGCGATATTTAATATATATAATGAAAACCAGTTATACTATCATTATAGAATCGGTATTTTTGTTATAAATTGGACAGTTACATTTGCAAGTCATTTTTAAATGGCACAGACTAGTTAAACTAATCGTTTACAAAAGTTTGTTACTAACACTGGATATTATAGAACCTTATTTTTGCGTGTCATGGTAATAAATTTATGATTTTATTGCGGATACAACTTTTTTATATTGAACATCAAAAAAGCAAAGTAAGAAAAACATCACCGCGGTTTTTAAATCTATCTTCACACACCAGCACGGCAATAAAAATGAAAATAAACAAATACTATAAAAAAGCACAGACGCTTACAAATAAACTTCGTACAACAAATAAAGCGCTTACTTGAAGAAACGTATTACGTACTTCGTGACGACTACAACACCCATTTTATTGAAGACAACGAAACACCACACCGACCCTCTAAACAAAAGCAGGGGCAACTGATGGAAGCCCGTATAATCCCAAGTTTATATGAATCCATATGGAATTAGAATTTCAGTTGGTAAACATCGACCGACATTTCAAGAACATATCTTATGCCCAAAGACACTGCGAGAAGCGATCTTAATACATAAATCATGTATGAATGACGCTGATAGCGACGCAACTCATTGAATTTTAATATGACATGGTTTGAGGAACTGTTATGCTGTTTAGCATCTGGACCGATTTGTGGGGAGTTAATAATATGATATATCCGTGCACCGAAATACGGAGTGCCGACTGCCGAGTGACCCATTGACACCGCTCGCTATTCCAGAAACTTGAAAGCGGATCAATCGTTCTAGATCGCAGACCGCTGTCAGTCTTAAGTATTTTTACTGAACTATTATTTCAGTAAACATATTTTTTTTAGTAAAGATTAAGGGTAATTCAAATCTTGGCTTAACCTATTTAAAAAGGTAAAGTTAGACTTATCTTGAAGTGAATTGTAAATACTTTTCGCAAAGGCGCAAAAACAAAAGCTCCTAATTTAAAACATACAAAAATAAAGTCTGATCATTTCCCAAACGAATACATTTATTCACACCGGAATAATTTTGGAATTAATTTAGATAAATCTATATAAACTGGTATAATTTTCTCAGGACAGACTGAAATTACCATACATTTATATGAACCGAGATTGAATGGACTCATCATGTCTTCGTGACGAAGTGTTCGTGACAACTCTCATTTTATTACAATGCATGCTCTGCATCTAATGTGTTAAAAATAAACAATTTAGAAGTAACCGAATATTTCTTATGTATAGGATATATGGGTCAATTTTCCATATTAAAGTAATAAGTCGAAAATGCTTTGATTCTAGAAACCGAAAAAGGTTTAAAACTTTAGGTACATAGAGTGATAAATAAGTCAATTGTTGTTTAAACTCTTACTATTTATAGAAGAACTATTGGTGACAAAAGCATCCTTACTATCTTTGAGATATTTGTAGCAAGTACTCTACTAGCGCGAGTTAGTTCCAGCTGTCATCATAAATAGCAATTTAAATGATCTAAATATGGACCGTGTGATGTCCTAGTCACAACCGAGGCTAAAAGTTTTGTGTTTATACAACGCATCCGGACGTCATTTCCCGACCGAAGAAACGACAGTATGCAACTTTAATATAAAGTTGAGTACACAATCTTTATTTAATTCATTTTAATTCATATCATTTATACACTGATATTCTTCAAATCAAACATGACTACACTTTTATCATGCAGATTTTGGTTGATTATTTTGAATGATACTGATATAGGTAATTTACTGCATTGATTTATAGTTATCAATTATCATAGCCTTAAAAGACAAAAAAATATAAGTTTTTCCCAGCCTTACGTGCTTCCTTCTCGACCAGTAAAGCTGCCTTCAGGACTGGACTCGTCGGAATACTCGAAACTTGCGTTATCCACCATCCTTGATTAAAATGCACTCACATTTCCACTGTTTACACTTATGCCTTCCCTATCGCTCGGTTCAGATATAAAGTACGTGTACATTTCTTACATGATAAGAAATTGACTTTATAAGACGCTTTCACACTTCATTATGAGGTCAAATGATAACACGTTAACGTTCATCAATGAATGTGCGTATGCTTAGAACCATTGATGTATCGACACATCCCGAGTTTCCACTCACACTTTGTGAATTTACGGTAAATAAACCGAAGCAGAGTGGACTTATATTACATCACTCCTGATAGTTAGGCCAATTCATCAGCATTTTAATTGAGCACACAATTTCACAGCCGTGTCGAAATTTGGTCCAAATGAATACACACTCGTACACACGGTTCACACGACCGCCGTCTTTTCGCTGGAATGAAAGTAAACGCGCTCTTTCTAAATATTTGTATTAGAAACCGGTTTCTATTAATATTAAAACACAAACACCGGCGGACACCGACGTTCGCTACGCGCACGAGAGCACAACTGTTCACATAATGTGTATAGACATATTGATTGTATATCGAATGAGCCGTAATTTATCGCTACGGCCGATAAGATAGCATTTCCTAGGCGAGCCGTCGCGAATTAAACGTATTCGCGGTTTCAACCGACGCGACAATAAAAGCGAGATACAGCTGACCTCCGGAAAGGAGTTCGTCGAACTTGGACCGCATGAGCGGCTTTAGCGGCGCGTACTGAATCTGCGTTGAACTTGAAGTTTAATTGATCGAAAACAATAAGCGAGTGAGTGAGAGCCCCGACGCGGACGAGACACCTGAGACCACCATTCACCTCGCCACCACGCCGCGCCAACGGTACTACTTGATTGCTAAACGTCAACAGACTGCAATTTGCAATCGGCACATGCAGATATTATGTTTGTAATGAAGTAAAGAGCGATCGTTTATAAATACCCTGTACGGTCAGACGATAACACGGACTCGAGAACATATCGTCTATAATAATAATAATAGTACTTGCATAATCGCAGGTAATTACGATCAATTGTTTTATGCAAGTCCGATTGGTGACAATTATATCATAGAAAATAATAACAACGACAGTGAATCGCTGCGTTTTACAATCCACATTAAATATGCAAACATAGAATAAAATATAGTCGAGGTCATTACTCTCTTTATTGATGTACAACTATTATTTATTTTTAAAGTGCTGTGTTAGCAAGTCAAAATAAAGATTGGAAAAGCAAAAAGTGGGAACGTATTTTTTGCTGTCGGTACTGGTATGAATTGAGGGCAAACCGGGAACATCAACATTATCTACGTTGATTGGACAAATGGGCACAACTCACGCTCGAACCGCACACCACACGTGACAAGGTACTACGTGTTTCTTGACTGCGTAATTAATACTTCAATCATCATCATATTGCATGAATTTTCATTGAGCCACAAAACTGATACTGATATTTGAATACTTCACTACACTACTTTAATACAACAAAAAGGACAAAAATAAAGTACGAGCGAGCGAAGCGAAAGCGCCATGAATTAGCGGAAGCCATAAAAGACACAAATTGTATCAATTTTCCATGCTCATCTTGGGATTTACACTATTAAGGCTTATACATGCGCTAATAACCTTGACCATACTTGACGGATCTCAAACCTCTCCCGCTGCACCTTCTTTTTTCCTCACATTTTGTATTTAAAAAGATACCAATCAGTGAAACAAAAAATCCTCGTCAGGGACTGTTGTGTAACTGATAATTTATTAAACATAAAATTTTCAGAGCTCTAAGTCAGCAGGTTACGAAGTTTATAGAGTATTTGCGGAAAAATCGATGACCACGGCACATTTTTTTTCTAGAAATCTATTAAGTAACTTTGGAAAAAATTCCTCGCGAGCAATTAAAGATCAAAGACCATCCTATTTTATATATTTTTTTCGGTACTGTGCTTTATGTTGTACCAGACTTTATAGAGGTTGAACATAGTCGAAATTGCCGGGTAACGCCTTAAAACTAGAAACTCGAGTATAATTCACATTAACGCGACGACTAAACACATTTCTCTCGTTTTTATAGGCCTATAATAACCTTACCGCTGAATAATAAGATGAGCATTATCATATTTTGCTCCAATATAAATGATCAACATACCTACCTACTGTGCGCTGACGTCAATCGCTAGGGACAGATATCTTGATTCGTTCGCGCAATTCTAGCCCTTAGTGTTCCGACGATAAGATTGTATAACCGTTAAAAGCCGTTAAAAATAGTTTATCTAATAATCTATCGAACAAAGATTACACCGCGCACCGTTTAAATAATAACAACATCGAGCATATGCTATAACGTGTTATAACTGCGGCAAATATTCTGTGGAAGCGTGTAAAAATTCGACTGCGCAAATATTGTTTCAGTGCGCTGCGGTAGAACGGGACACCTTGGTAGATTTTTATGTTGGTAAATAGTAAATACGCACGTCAAGGTTAATTCGTACATAAAGAGAGAGTTTTATTTTTATTTGTACAAAATCACACAAACACGCAATCAAAAGATGGGTGCGATGAGGAAGAAACAAGAAGATCACATTCTGGAGATGGTTTCATGATACTGTATTTTACCTAAAATGTATTTTTAAGTAAAAGAGGACCTAATATTAATAACTCAGGCCCCGGAATCACAGACACAATAGAAAATCTAATATTTATTGTGTCGTGGACCGATCGGGCCGTTCGGGACTCAATGGGTTAAAATTAAAAATGTACCTACTCATTTCGAAAGTTTTAATCGAATCAAAATTCTTACTAATTAGTAATAACTAAGTGTAAATATACCTATAGAAAATAGATGGAAGGTCGAATGGTATTATAAATAAATAAATATCATGAACGTTAAAAATAGTGTTTTTTCTTAATATGTGTGTGTATGTATTATCTTACAAGTGCAATGTATGATACATAAAGACATTTTAAGTTTGAAAAATCAGATGTTTTGCGCGAAGTGACAGTAGTACCCACCTCAACGCTTCGCTTATGAGGCGTGCAATAAATAAATAAATATTATAGGACATTATTACACAAATCGACCTAGTCCCACAGTAAGCTCAATTAAGGCTTGTGTTGTGGGTACTAGACTACTAGGCGACGATAAATATAATATTTAATAAATACATATATAGATAATAACACCCAGACCCAAGAACAAATAATTGAGTTCATCACACAAATATTTGCCTCTCCCCTGACCGGGGATCGAACCCGGGACCGTCGGCTCAGTAGGCAGTTACTTTACCACTGCGCCAACCGTGTCGTCAAACATTAAAATTACATTAAAATTAACATTAAAATTACATTTGGATTATAAAAATAACCACGAACATTGAATGAAGTAAATTAAATTCAGAAAAATAACAATAGACGTCTCTATTATAAAATTATAAATACAAACCCTGTTTTATAAAATAATTCTACATTTTTACTTCAACAACAAACGAATCAGCAAATATTGAAAGAATTTAAACCGTACAGTTTAAAACTATTTGATAAATAGTTATTTAAGAGTAACATGAACCAGATCTTTTATACTGTAGCAAAAACGTAACTAATTCAAATTAGTTTATCATGATTTACGGGCGAAGCTAACCAAGCTATATAAAATACAGAACCATGGAACAACCAGATGTAATTACTTATTATTTATTGCTCGAATACTGTTTTTCTTTGTAAAACTAACATTATCACTACACAGTATAAAACAAAGTCGCTTTCCCTGTCCCTATGTCCCTATGTCCCTTTGTACGCTTAAATCTTTGAAACTACGCAACGGATTTTGATGCGGTTTTTTTTAATAGATAGAGTGATTCAAGAGGAAGGTTTATATGTATAATAAGATCCATTAAGTAGTGGAGAAGTACTGTTATTTTTGAGGTTTCTAATGTGATGTCGTAAAAAATTACATTTATTCCGCTTACATTGCAAACGCAGGCTGAACCCTACGAGTTTTATCAAAATAATGTACTAAGTATTATACACATTGAAAAGGTCTACAGAAAAGTCCGCGATGGTATATGTCTATCTCTTATGGATAACCCACAATAACTTTTTTTTGTCATTTACTTTTTACGACAAATAATGGCTAATTTTCGAAGCGATTTCAACCAATACAGCATTAATCCTTAACCAATTAAATACCATGGATACATTGTTCATTTAATATAGATCTATATGGCCCTTTACACCGTATGATTTAAGTGAATATTTTCGAAGATATTACAGATTTAAAAATTGCGGGACGTAGCGTTTGCGGCCGCCCGGCTATGTATTTTATACCCGTGCGATGCCGGAGCGGGCCGCTATATTTTTATACCTATACAACGTTCACAATTTTTCTGTAGTGTAATATGATCAGCATTGCACCCGTGCGAAGCCGGGGCGGGTCGCTAGTAATATATAATGCCAAGAACCTTCTAGATTAATGTAAGTAAGAACACGCACCTCGCGTTTATTCCGGGAAGATTTTGAGTAATAATAAACAAGTTACTATGGAAAAAAACTACGTTAACATTCTAATCATCACAAACATCACGATAATATGGGTCCAAATCCTCGTAAATTTTATTATTATTTGTTTATTTATTCACTTTACGTTTCTTTTACTATCCATATAAATTTAACTGAATAACGATAACATTTAAAAGATGTGTAACAAATGACAGGATAGGTACTTGCCCCTGTAGCCCTGTGGGAAGCTATCTCATTGTATCAAACAAAAACAATATTTAATTAAATAATTAATATAGATTCAGTAATCTGTAACTGCACGGATGTCTTTTATTAAATTAAATCCTTAGAATATTTTAAAAGTTATAAAATACTTTCTTGCAAAAATATTGAAATAGCATTTTCAATAATAATAAATAAATTATAATAAATCGCAACCCGCATTTGTGAACCAACAGGTTTTGCTACAAACCTTTAAGTTTCACATTAATTGTTTTGTATTATATACATTATAACTTTAAATTAGTTAAGTTATAATTAATTAAATCTCATGGATTTTGGTAAACACGATGCAAAAACATGTTTACAACAATGTTATAACTATATTTTAAAAGACTGGATCAAACGAAAAATAAAATTTCAACTTATCCTCAATAATTATTATATCATAATTGCACGCCTCATAAGCGAAGCGTTGAGGTGGGTACTACAGACTACTGTCACTTCGCGCAAAACATCTGATTTTTCAAACTTAAAATGTCTTTATGTATCATACATATTGCACTTGTAAGATAATACATACACACACATATTAAGAAAAAACACTATTTTTAACGTTCATGATATTTTTGATGTCATTTTTGTTATTTAAACTAGTTAAAAAACAGTTTAAAAAAGTTCTGTCTTGGACGTCCGTGTGTCTGTATGTGCGGATCCTTTTTCTTGTTAACACGATAGCGACCGAAATACTTTACTAATCGAGTCTTTTTTTTTCTCTTACGCTTGAGTATGCTCAGGAATAGAACCCTTTCATTTTTCAGGGTCTGATTCGATGTGGTTTAATTGTTATTAAATAAACAAAAATAATAATTAATAAATATTTATTAAAAAAAAATTATGAGGCGTGCACTTTTGGATCTTCCAAATTATTTGGTTTTTCGTATGATAGATTGAAAAAGATTGAGCCCGTTTTTATTCATATATGTATATCAACCGGCACATTAGAATTTATTCACATCCCTATATAATAATTTCAAGCTTGAATACATTTACTTGAGCATTTTTCACGTTAGCATGGATACGTTTTGTTTACAAAAATACAACTTGTAAAGAACAATATAGACGCCAACAATACGTTTTCATGCTCTGTTAACAATCAAACGAGAAATAATTAAACACGATTCGACTTAAGTATATAAGTGTTAATAAAAAAATTATATTAACTTCTGATAGATACTTGTCCAATTTAATAGATTTCCAAAATGAAGACATTTATTTTAAGGTATAATCAATCGTCAATAAAATGATATTTACTTAATTTAAAATCAAGCACTTCGTGTTTACTAGCTTTAGTATTCTTTATATTATGTAAATACAAAAAAAAAACACCAGTCAATAAATTTAATAAGCCGCAGTCTGGACATCAATACCCATTTCCCTTCAAAGTACCTATCTTGTGAAAATGTAAGATCGATAATAATATTATTAATTGATCGAATAATTGACCCGATTTGTGATATCATGTGTCAAAAAAACAAGCGAATTTTATCTAAGCTTACAACATAATATCTTCGCAACAAAATCTTCGCAAGTGTAGCAATGTTTGTACAGCACTGTTAGCACATAGATTAATTACCTTAATCCATCATAAGCGTAATTTAAAACCTTTATCACAGACCATGTTGAGTCTTCATTTAGTTCAGAGTATGGCGCCATATGTATCACTCATTACTTCGAAAACATAACTAAGCTACATTTACGAAGGAACAAAATACACAATGTGTCTAATGTTTGGCAAAAAGTGCGTTTTTGCACACACGTTTGGTTAATATCGCGGTATAAGCGTGACTGATTATTGTACCTACATACCGGCATAATAGACGTTTGGTAATAACCCATATACTAATGTAGGTTTTGGCCTCATGCAAAATATACAATCCACAATAGTTAAGGGAAACGCATTTGTTGACATAGACATCTAATAACTAACTGATGTTCCGTAGGAAGGCAGTATCGGATGAGCGCTAGCTTAAAGTGGAAGAGGAAGTCGAGAAATGTATTTAGAATAAAGATAAGTAGAGGAAAACGCGATATCTTTGCCAAAACGATTTTAAATAAATTTGTGCAATAAAATTTAGGAATAATATTTTGAAATTTGCTAAAGAAGATGTCTTCAACACAATAATTTATATTGGTATATATGCGAAAGAAGACAGCTTTGCAATAATTAGTTAGCATTAAGTACAATATTTACACTGTAACTAAAAGGAAATAGTTCAGAACTCATGAAGTTATCATTTTGCATAAATCTAATCATATATATTTTTTTCGTCATTAAATTTCATAAATCATTCCTTATTGGAATTTAAAACTTGGTTAAAACCAAACAAAACGATTCAACTAGTCTACACCACAACCGAACCGAAACAGAACAAAATTAAATTCAACTCTATTCGTTAACATCAAAAGATGTAAGTATAGCAAGAAATGACGACAAAATTTTGAATGTGAAAATCTTTAAAACTCTTTAAAACAGAGCATTAGCCTGCTCTAGATTCATAAACCTCGGAGTGTTTGTGAACACAGATTATCTTCTCCAATTTGGTAAAAACTAGAAAGGTGAGTATACAATTTACCTGAGAACATTCAGCATAATATTGTCTCTTTGTAAACCTATCTTACGTTCTACAAATGAGATGGAGTCGACTGAAACTAGTAGTTACGGCTGCTTATTGCTTTGAGCTTTCGTGTCAATTACTATAAGTGTCGCATCACTTACTTTCAATTACTATGAAAAATTGAGATGTTTGTAAACGAGCTATTTTGTCAGGGAGTGTGGCGATTTGGACCGTCTTACAGCTAGTATTAAAGACGTCCTTTCTTAAGGAAGTTCGTAAAATATGTCAACATGTATAGTTGAAAATACATTGAAAATACTTTTCTATTTCAACCCTTAAGAAGTTTATATTGATTTTGATATTTAACCATAGGTGTTAAGCTACTTTCATTTCAAATCAGTGATTTGGTTACATCGCATCGGCGACATCAAGAATCAGCGTAATAAACATGCAGACTTTCGCATTTATTATTACATACTTATTAGAAGAAGAAAGTTTTGAGCTGGTTAATTTCCCTACAACCTTTACAACTTATACATTTCCCAAAATGCCCCAAAATATCTACTCACTTATCGTGTTTGCTGGCCCTTGCCTGCGGCTCAATCTGTAGCGGGGTGGCGGGGGCGGAGCGCGGCGCCCCGACCCCGCCACCCGCGCCCGACGCGAAGTTGCCGGTCGACCTGCAAGAAGAGTAACTATTAGCTGAGAAATTTGTTTCAGATTTGTAAAGAGTAGCAAATGTAGGTTTTATTGCAGTTGTGGATAGAGAATAGCTTGATGGGCCCTCTTCACAATAGGCAACGTTGGACCAAAAAATGATCGTCGATGTTTGCCGCGATTACGGCGATTATGAATAAATATCTACAATGACGGCCGATCATAGACATTTACGCCCTGAACACTATCGTGAGAGCCTCTACTCTCCTAACGCTGCCCATTGTGAAAAGGGCCCATGAAAAATTTAGATGAAATTCGTTTATGTTATGTTTTTATTAATTGTGAAATCCATTTTAGAATAGTGAATTCACTTTATAATTGTAACCAATTTAATAGAAAGATAGTAAATTAAGTAAAACGGATATCCACAACCTAAATTCAAGGGTATTTCAAGTTGTACCTACTTTGACAATTAAACACATATGTATTATAAAAATATTACTGCGTATTTACGATTCAGGAAAAAGTGTATAAATTATTAGTTTAAATATTCTAATGTTAAAAACACCATTAATTAAGATTTTAATTAACCATAGCTAATAATTTTATACGTTCATCATATTTATTTATATCCATACCTACACTTCATTTTTAATCTTGTTTTACCGACTTTAATTAAATTAGTTGCCCATAACAATGGTCGTATAAGGCAGAACATACACAAAACGAAGCGCTGCCTCATGTTTTGAGATCATGTGAAAAGTTTTAATTAATAACATTACGTATACAATTAATATTATGTAAGAATTATGACAAAAGTTAAGATTGTGGTTAGAGTAAAACAAGTTAAACCAACAGAGGGTATTGGGTGTGTAGATACATAAAGCTTTTTCAGTAATTTCTACTTTCTTGTTTAATTCACATAAAAACGTTTAATTTCTACATCATCAATTCATTAAACTGCGATTCTTTTTTTTCTCGAGCGCGGCGCTAAGTATTCTATCTATACTAATATTATAAAGAGGAAAAGTTTGTAAGTATGTATGTAAGTATGTATGTATGTATGGTTTTCACGCAAAAACTACTGGACCGATTTCAAAAATTCTTTCACCATTAGAAAGCTGCATCTTTACTGAGCAACATAGGCTATATTGCATTTTCAAAAAAATTAGAGATCCTTACCAAAAATGCAATAATGTAACCCAAGGTGTAAAAAAATCCTCAATAAAACTTCTGTCATCGCGTGCGCTGCGGAATCTATTGAAGATAGAACAAAAAAATGTTCTACAGTATTATAGAATGGATCAATATCTACAAGAAAGTCCGCGATACCATATGTCCATCTTCAGTAGTTATGTTACTACAACAACTTTTTTACGTTTTCAAAGTAAATAGAAGTGCCGACAGTAATCAAACCATGTTATCCATACACATATATTAATCCTTATCCCATTAAATGATGTTTTATTATAGACTGTTTCAATACCAGCAAAATACTTTTTAAATGAAAAGAATTGGATATTCCATTCAAAAGATATAACGAATTTAAAAGTGTCAATCTACAGAAAATAGTAGGTATACTGTTCGAGCAGGCCGTAGTGCGGGGGTCACGGAGGAATTCTACCAATATGCGTCTTGACGGAACACAGTGGGGTTTTGGTCGGTAGGAATCCGACATAACCCACGGCCCCTCCCCTGGAGGCCGTGGGTATCTATGAAAGATTTCCCCACTAAAACAAAAAAAAAAAAGGCCGTAGTGCGGGACGGGGTAAAGGTGATTTTCATGTCCGACCTATAGTAGACTTTTCACTGTAAAGATATCGCTATCTATGCGGGTGAAACCGCAGGGCATTGCTAGTACATATAATAAATCTGTAGAAGGGTCAATTCTGTACATTGAAAATATTGAAAAAATAAATAGCAGGAGGTGTTCCTGGATCGATACCAAACCCAAATATGTGATTAAAAAATTTTTTGTCTGTCTGTCTGTCTGTCTGTCTGTCTGTATGTGAAGACATCACGTGAAAACTAACGGTTCGATTTCGATGAAACTTGGTATAATTATACCTTATTATCCTGGGCGTAAAATAGGATACTTTTTATCCTGGAAAAATACGTAGAAAAAAAATAATCTTAATTTTTCAGTTTTATCCATAGACGTTGTTCTGTAGAACCGCGAACAAACGTTGGGTATTATTAGCCTAGCCGTATTTGAGTCCAATAGATATTTATAAGATGTTATTGTAAGAGTTACTCAAAATGGAGAAATAAACCATCCACGCGAAGACCGACATCCGCGCGGACGGAGTCGCGGGCGGAAGCTAGTAAGAAATAAATTATTTTTTATCATAAACGCGTAAATATTGGAGACATTTCGTAAAAAACGATTAAGGACATAATAAATTTACTGATATTAAAACCATAGAACATACTGTTTATCATTATGAAGTAAATATAGTTGCATAAGAAAAAAAAAGGCAAACCGAATCGATAAATTCGTTCGAAAATCGTTCGAAGGTTAAAATTCACCACTATTTAATGATAGTCTAGTAAAGACATTTATATTTTCTAGTATAAACTCTTGATACAAAACATCGAAACACCTGTTTAATGTTCAACAAGTCGCGATAACATCTACGTCAATTGAAGGTTTGGTAACGATCGTTTAATTGTATTTTATAGTTCTGTCACTACAAATCTAATTCCCTACAGATTACCTACCTATATAATTGCTATTTATAATATCCTGCCTAACACTATCTAGGTTTGTGAAAATACCTAATATTTAGTTATTGACTATTGTATTGTATTTTTCTGTTTCAAGCAAATTATCGAAAGTATTTAATAGCAGTTATATCCCTTTTCAAAAATTATGGAATGTTTCCTTTGAGTAAAAAATTCCATCGATCGTGGTTCCTTTCAGGTGCTATTACAAAATTCCAGCCCGTATATTCGCACACAAAGAGGAAATTTGATTTGATAAGAATACCTACAAATTACTTTCGCTTCTTAGAATTGACAATTTCATTAGAAGATGATTCCTTATAAAGATTTTCACTTGGAAGTATAATTAATAGCGCTATATTCAAGGAAATCGATATACAACGTTGTCCTTAATTAAATTTATCAATAGGCAATATTATGATAATGATAATGAAATAATTTTTCTAGAGAAAACGTTATCTATGTTCGATTGCAATTAAAATTTCCTTTACCTAGCTAAACTCTAAATATGATGTATTAGTTTAAAATGTCTATATTTACATTAGAAACGAAGGATATCTACTAATATTTTCGTAAAATAAATAATAAATTGCACATTGTCCAATCAAGAGAAGGGATTGTTAAAACTTAAAAGCGAAAATATTCGAAACTACATTCAACATGTTTGTATCCGTAAGAGTTGCACTTTCTTTTTGTAAGTACTTATTACCATGATTAAGGTAGGTAGTATGAGATATAATCAGGCTTATACAAAAACAATAGTAAATAATATCCTGTAAAAATTCCTTTCAAAACAGTTGCACATATTGTAATCTTTATGACAGGACAGGAATATCGTCAACAATAACATATTATAATATCTAATTGGAGTTTATAATTGCAACAGTAATGATACACCGACTGTATAAATACGGAAGGTCATTCCGAGTTAATAAGGATGATGTAAATGTAGAGTATATAATTTTACATACAATTAAATGTTTTTAGCAAATGCGTCATGGCCCGATAAAATTGCGAAGAATGTTAGTTACATGAGTTTTAAGGGATCATATCTCAATTATATAATATAAATAAGATCGCCCTTAATTTAATAAATTGACTAAGCATTGCAAAATATAATAAATTATAACATACTAGCGGTCCGCCCCGGCTTCGCCCGTGGTACATATTTACGTTTTCTCTACATAAAAACCATCCTCGTACTTCAAGGAATATAATAAAAAAAGAATTATCGAAATCGGTTCAGCCGTTCTCGAGTTATGCGCTTACCAACACATTTTGCGATTCATTTTTATATATAAAGAAGATAATAAAATTATATGGTAGCTCGACAGCCCTACACGTTTTGATTGCTTCTATGGTTGCAAAGACAACATATAGTATATATACTAATTACCAGAGCAATACTAGAGTAATAGAATTAATCTTTCGTAAAATACGAATCAATAATTCCTCCTTCTTAGCCTCGAAATAAGGCTCCTTATTTGTTGACCTGGATCTCAATTAATGCCAAAACAAGCAGGGTTATCAACATCGTTTAGTTAGAAAACAAGTTTTATGTATAATTATTCTGATTTTAGACTCATCATGAATAAATCAAAAGCCTCATGAATAAGGTTCAAGATAAAGGTATAGATGATAAGAGAAATGAAAGAACAAACGAATAATGTAGTACTTGAAGTGCCTAAATTAGTTAGTTAATTTAGATTTTTTGGACAATGTGTAACTAGTATTGTTTTGAAAATATGCAATTAATAAAACAAGAAGCAAATATATTTTGAAGAAAAACAACGACTATTTCATCATAATGTTGTTTTGAAAATAATTTTTAGTCATTTGATAAGATTATGTTTGATATTCAAAATTATCTCTTGAAATCAGAAAGGAAGCGTCAGGTAGTTGATAAAAATAAATACTAAAGTATGAATTATGTTTCAGACAGCCGGAGGCCCCAAAAAAACTACGAATTCACTTAGAAATACTTTAATATAAACTTATTACAATACGTCTTGCTCGATGCAAGTCTTAACAATTAAAAATTATAAAGCTAATTGAATATAAAATGAAAACTTAAAATTACGTTGCGCCAATGGAATCTGCTATGTCCGCACAATACGTTCCCGTGTGAAACGTCGACGCAGCAATGTCTTGGGGATCCGTTGGCGTAACTCCTCCCCCCGAAGACCAGCAACTATTTGAGCACGGTGTGATAAAATGTTGCTGGAAACTGTGGTCCTGGCGAAGATTCGGTACAATTTTGACTGTCTTGATCTTCCGTCTTTGTATTAGGGTCGTCTTGATTCTTCCAGCACATAACTTTCTTATAACTGATTACTTTGTAAGTTGCGAAAAGTAGTAAAGTGCCCAAAAGGAATGTATAAATTGGGACAGTGGTATGGTATATCGTCGATGTATCCTTTTCTAGTTCAATCGGTGCTTGCATCAGTATCTTAGTATGTATCTTATGCAGATCTTCCAAATTTATTGAATTCAACTTTACATGATTTTCAGGGCTGTGGTTGAAGTGCATTTCATTTAAGTCGATATTACTTATTTTCAGTGGTTGTCCTCGAATTCTATCTTGAACGTTATTGACTTTAAATTTATCTGATTCCAGGATACAATTTTCAGGAACGGTTATGAGGAAGCTGCCATTAACAGTCATGAAATCGTCCTGTTTGCATTTTAGGTGTATTTTCGTCTGGTGTGGCATAGATAGGATGTAGTGTCTGTCATCCAGTCCTAGTATCATTTCTTGAGAAAGGATTACTTCCGTCATCCTGCATCCTTGGCCCAAGACTTGACTTTGTATAAAATCCTGTATGCAGTCTGCTTTCGTCTGGATCTGATTGGTTTTTATCTCACAAAGATACCCATTACCGTACTTCGGGCATTCAGCCTCCATGTACAAGAAAGACTGTGTACTTGTGGCAATGAAAGGATAAGGAGGGATGAGAGCCTGCATGTACTTATTAGGAAAAACAGCTAATTTATAAAAAGTAAATGAATCCTTAGACACTATTGGAAATTTAAGAACAATTATAATCTTTTTTCCATTAAAATAATATCCTGGTTTTATTATATCGTAATATTGTCTTAATTCTAACTCTAAAATTCTATCCTTACCATATATAGTATTTAATTTTATTAATATATCCTTTAACACATTTGAACTTAACATAGAATGATGTGTTGAGGACGTACGAATGAAAGCTAATGTATTTTCAATTCTAACCAATTCTTGCAATATATCATCTACATTTTCTGTCATTATGCTAAGGATTTGGGCAAATTTAGCATATTTTATCAAACGGGATATTTTATAGTCTTGTTGCGTCATAAAAAATATTAAAGTAGAATTTATCTTTACCTGATTTTCGACAATTTTAGATATAAGTTCAGAATGACGTTTCATCCATTCTTTGCTTATACTAATATGAGTATTGAATTCATTAACTATTTGATCCTGATTGTGTTCTAAATTTTTGATAACACTATCGTATCTTATTGCGTCTGTGTAATCTAAATTACCAGTTATGCCTTTTATTACCGATCCTAGCCCATCAATGAGACCTCTTTTTACACGACTTGGCTCAAGCGATTTAAGCTGTTCTAAAACTTGCACTAATTTAGAAGAAAGGTGCTCAATTTGATTTTCGTACAAACTTAAAGCTTCACTGTCTAGAGTCCTTTTATAGTGTATAATTTGGTCCTGTAATGTCCTTAATTTAATGTCAATGTCATTAAGTTCTATGTATTCTAAAAACGTATGATAATGCGTCAAAAGTCTCGCTTGTCCAAGTTTAAACGGCAGTAGTCCTGGTCCATTTCCTAAGTCGTCAAGTTTTATCTCCTGTGTCATTACTACGGGGATCGTGAGAAGCATCAGTATCCTGTAACAATTTGGCGGTCTTAGGCACACGTTTAAGTCTGTGTTTTGCAACGGGGTCCTTCTTACGAGAGGTATATATATGTATAGGCAAATTAGTTAAAACCTTATCTTTAGTATAACGGGGTGCTAATTTCTTACGGGCAGCTAATGGGTTATTGACAAATACTATCTGACCAGGCTCGTACTGGATCTCGGGATCCCGATCCCTATTCCTATTTTCTATTAGATTAGTTCTATTTTGCAAAGAAAATTCGTTAATCGTTTTATATACTTCCCGTACTCTACTCCTGTGTGTTAATATATATTGCTGCATTAAGTGTTTTGTTAGATCAATATCCACAGGGTCTCTAGGGTCCATATGCCCAAGTATGAGGTCATAAGGCCTACATTTCGTAAAACTATGGATGGTACTATTGTATGCTAAAAGTGCGTAAGGTATTAAGTGCGTCACCATAGCCTCTTTATTTTTTAATCTAAGTATTCTAAGGTGTTCTAAAAGCGTGGAATGGAATCTTTCTATATTACCGTTATCATTTGGCGAATTTGGAAGTATTTTATGATGATTAATTTTATGTAAGTTAACAAATTCAGAAAAAATTTGGTTCGTAAATTCCGTGCCATTATCAGTTACAATCGTTAAAGGCAGACCGTGATGCGTTGAAAATGTTAAAAGAGCTTGCACAATACTTATAGCAGTAATATCTCGGAGGTAATAAGCTTGCGCGTACTTGGAAAACACGTCTATAATAGTTAGATATTTTTCGGTCTCAACTGTAAAAGTATCTATGTGAACAATTTCGAAAGGCTTGGTAGCTGGTGGAACAACCTTGAATTGCTGTTTAATGGGTTTCCTGTCATATTTTACCTGACCGCATATACTACATTCATTAATAAATTTAGTAATTTCATCCTTCATTTTAGGCCAAAAATAACGTTTAGAAAGAGCTAAGTAACATTCGTTTATCCCTCGGTGGTTTGTTTTACCATCGTGGTACTTTCTAATCAAATCCTGCTGGTTTAAGTAGTCACTGACGTTTTCTATCTCGGATTTGGCTATCACAAGTTTGTATGATGAACTCTTGAACTTTTCCTGTATAATGGGAACAATATCGAACATACAGTCATATGGTTCTATTAACATCGCGGTTTTAATTTTTGGACTAACAAATTCCTTAATCATATCGACTATATCTTCCTCAAGGTAAGGTTGACGTAGTTGGAGAGAAATACGCGTGTGATTTTCAAAAGGCTTAGTTACTTTAGGCTTACGTTTAATATCGCCTACTACCGTAATGAATAATTGCCTATGAAATTTGTTTAATGGTTCATCTGTAATTGGTACCTCGAGTATAGGATTTTCTCTACTAGTGTGTGCTGTTTCCGTGGATGAGCCTAGCGATATATGGTCACCTGATGGTGAATAAGCCGTTTCGGTTGAAGACCTCATTGCGTTCTGATTACGTCTAGGTGAGCTAAGATGAACTGTCTCTGTGGATGAGCTATTTGAAATATTATCTACTGATGTGTTAACTAATACGGAACTAATTTCTTCGTTATGAATTTCAACGCGAGATAACGCATCTGCGTTTGTGTTAGCTTTTCCCTTTTTATAAATTACCGAAAAATCGTATTCACTAAGCTTAAGTTTCCACCGCGTTAGTCTTGCGTTCGGTTCTTTCATACTCATAACCCACTGTAATGGCTTATGATCTGTAACGATTTTGAATTTACGGCCAAATAAATAAGGGCGAAAGTACTTTGTTGCCCAGACTATAGCTAAAAGCTCTTTTTCTATAGTACTATAATTTAGTTCACTGTCATTAAGTGTTCTAGATGCGTAACAGATAGGCTTATCAGAACCAATAGGACCTTGCGATAAAATAGCTCCTAAAGCAAAATTTGAAGCGTCCGTTGTTAAAATGAAATCTTTACTAAAATCTGGATACTGTAAAATCGGATCATTCGTTAAGAGAGACTTACATTTCGTAAAACAATTTATGTAATCAGTATCTAAAATTATCTTCTTGCCTTTTTTCAAACACTGCGTTAGAGGTTTTGTGATACGAGCGAAATCGGGTACAAATTTTCTATAATAGCCTAATAAACCGAGAAATTGCTTAATTTGCTTAGGCGTTTTAGGTATAGGATACTTTTCTATTGCTGAAATTTTGTCCGGATTAGGCTTAATTCCGTCCTTAGAAATAACATGGCCTAAATACGATGTCTCTAATTTTAAAAATTCTGACTTGTCCATTTGGATTTTAAAATTTGATTCTCTCAATTTTGCAAAAACCTTTTCCAAATTATTCATGTGCTCTTGCAATGACGTACTAAAAACAATGATATCGTCGAGATAAACTAGGCAAATCGTGTTCTGTAGGTCTTTGAGAACATTATCCATCACTCTTTGAAAAGTTGATGGAGAATTTTTTAAGCCCATGGGCATACGTAAAAATTCGTAGTGCCCATGCTCGACATTGAAACCTGTCTTGTGGACGTCATCAGGGTGCATTTCCACCTGATAGAATCCACTAGCTAAATCTAAGGTGGTGAAATACTGGCAATTTCCTAGCTTATGGAGGACGTCATTTATATTGGGGATGGGATATTTATCATCTACTGTCTTTTCATTAACCTTTCTGAAGTCTACAACAAGCCGCCACTTAGTTTTACCTGAAGCGTCTGCTTTTTTTGGGACCACCCATATAGGTGAGCTCCATGCAGATGCAGAAGGTCTAATGATACCTTGTTCTAACATATTTTTAATTTGGCTTTTGACCTCCTCTCTATGAATAAATGGATATCTGTAGCTACGAGTGTGAACGGGTACCTCATCCGTTGTCCTAATTTTATGCTTAATCTTATTAGTGAACGTGAGAGGCTCTCCCTCAATGTAAAATACGTCCGCGTACCTAGCACATAATTTCTCTAAATTGATACGTTCTTCCGGATTTAAATGATCGGTTCTAAGTTTGGATAAAACTTTATCTGCACGAGATGTAACTCTATTATTGCTAAAAACTTCTGCATTAAAAATTTCGCAGTTAATTGGTCTATCTAATGAAAAAATTACGTCATGCGGAGATGGGTTGTGCACTTCTAGGAAACCTCTACTTTCTACTACTGAAGTTAGACATTGGGGTATCACGCAGCTGCCTACAGCCTGCTCAGAAATGATGACGTCACCATTTTCGCAATTAATGGGAATTTTAACCAATTTTGATGAACCGGCAGGTATGACGTCTTCATAAAAATTAATGTTACACGAATTATACATGAGGATAGGGTTTCGAGCATAACGCGTAATTAAAACTCTGTCCTTCAAATCAATTTTTGCGCCCCAAAATTCTAACAAATCTAATCCTATAAGCCCATCAAAGAATTCATGAAATTTATATATAAAAAGTTTTATATTTTCGCTATCCCTAAATTCTGAAAAGCACGGTATAGTTATTGAATAATTATTGCGAGTTGTCGCGTGAACGTTCGTTACCTCAAAGGGATCGTAATCTAATTTTACATGTGCAAAAAATAATTGAACTGCTTCCGGACTTATAAACGACTGATTAGCACCAGTATCTATTAATAATTTTAAAGGTGGATCTGAAATTTGTATGAAAGGAAGCTGCCTTTGCGTTTGAATGTTAAGCTCTATCTTGGCTTTTTTAAAAGGCACTTTTTCGTAAAATTTTCATTATCACCGCTAGAGGGCTCTAACTCAGGTGTCACTACTTGGGATAAGTCGCAATGCTGTTCTTCAATATAGTTACAGTCAAGGTTAGATGAGTCATAGTCATTATAATCGTTAAAGTATTGTTCAGAGTCATAGTAACAGTTATTGTCATAATTATTAAAATCATTATCAAAGTAGTAACTTTCATGAGGTATTTGGGATTCATGCATATGCATCTCCCTATTCCTAAAATTATGCGCAATTTGAGAAGATGGAATCTCTTTAGTTACATAATGACTAACGCCGCTCATTGGTTTCGGACCTTGATTTTGATTAAAATTTGGTTTTAGCCTAAAAACGTTACTTTGCGGATTATAATTCGGTGGTAAAGCGCGGAACATCTGTTGTGTTCGCGTCGGCTGCCTATTGAAATTATTAAATTGCGGCCGACCTTGAACAGGTTGATGCGTACTAGGTCTAGGCATCGGTGCAAATTGTTCGGAATTTCTTGGAATATGTGTATTATTGAATGAAAATTGGGGCCCCAAAGGCATGGGCCCTAAATTAAATTGCTTTTTATCTAATTTTTGAATACTATTTCTATTTTGCAAGTATGTCGCGTTAAGTTCCTCTTGCACGTATTCGAGGGCCTTTTCCATCGTTTCGGGCCTCATACACCGAATTCGTGACCCTAGAGGTTCTTTCAAACCGCGAACATAAGCCTGAAGGGCTACTTTTTTATAGAGCATACGTTTCGCTTCGATTGTACTTTCGATCACTTCGTGAAGCGAAACGTAAGTCATGATTGTACTAAAAAGTTGCTGGCACCTTTCGTAATATTCCTGAGGGGTTGAGGACCCCTGTGAAGCCATAGACAAGTCATTGTACAAGGAGATTTCATCTCTTTGGTCTGAAAAATTATTAATTAAAGCCGACCTTATACCGGCCCAATTTTCGGGAATTCCATTTGAGTTCATAAACCGAGAGGCAGAACCGGTAATTTTATTTAAAATTCCGTTTATTAAACATAAATTTGATAATTCACTACCTGGCCCTGTACTAACATATTGGTTAACTATTAGATCGCAAATTTTTATAAATCTAGTTAAAACATTCGGATTCCCGTCGAATTCGGGAACCGGGCGTAAGGCCTTAAATATAACGTCAGGGTCATGTACAGCCATCTCTTCAAAAATACTTTCTAAACTACCTAAATTCCTACGATTATTATCTAGATACGACCTACGAGATAACCTACTCGATGCAGGCTCCCGGGAAAATAATTCTCTCGGATGGAAAATTTTGGAAATATAAAAAATATCAAAAAGGATTAAAACTAAAAGGATAAGTAACACAGATCTATTCTATGTACTTACATGAACATAATTCGGCTTCTTTCGGGATCAATGTTCGGATGTCGCCTCCAGGCCGCAGAAACCGTAGATTCTGGATCCTCGTAGCAATAGCCAAGGTCACTATCTATGCCACTTATTTTTGAGGATCCTACCGACTGCGCCAATTATGTTTCAGACAGCCGGAGGCCCCAAAAAAACTACGAATTCACTTAGAAATACTTTAATATAAACTTATTACAATACGTCTTGCTCGATGCAAGTCTTAACAATTAAAAATTATAAAGCTAATTGAATATAAAATGAAAACTTAAAATTACGTTGCGCCAATGGAATCTGCTATGTCCGCACAATACGTTCCCGTGTGAAACGTCGACGCAGCAATGTCTTGGGGATCCGTTGGCGTAACTTATGTATAAACAGCAAGTACCTACTTGAAACTTTGAAATTTTCATCCAATATTGGCTATCGGGTAAAGAGCATGGTTTTCAGGAGATCATAACAAGATAAATTGGTTTTAGAAACACGTTCGTCTAAATCTGGAATGAAGTAGATAAATTTGTTTTCAAATACAAGTTTTCGAGAAAATTATAAGATAGGAAAAAGCTATCTGTATTTGTACCAGTCGTGATCGCATGTAGTGACGATACTAAGCCACCGACGGAACAAACTGAGCATGTAAGATTAAAATAAATGCCAAATCACAACCAGTAACATTTCCTCCGCGACCAGAGATGGGCAATAAAAAAGTAACATTAAAATAAACTACGCAATTCGTCCAGGCGCCCGTCTGTCTACCATCATTGTTTCACCGAATTGTTTACTTCTCTACTTTACTGTGCTTTTATATGTCCGTATCTGCGTTCACTGTAGGTAGTAGTTTTATACGAACCTTACCCTACTTCGCGAGCCGAGACAAAAATACTCCACCGTTGCTAAGACGAAACCGCGTAACCGATTTGGTACCATTTGGAACATCGTATAAAAAGCCGACGGATAATTCGGTCAAAACTTTGTTTTCTTAAACCAGTTTCAATACTTCTATGTACTTATTATGATACGCCTATCTATTTCTTAACACCAATCAAAACTAAGACAATCGATACGCGTAACTGCTTGAAGTGTTTACAGAGGTGATAAATGTAATACATATTATGTATTTTAGTTGAAACGAAATATAGTGTGAATAAAACTAATTATCACATTCTCAGACATTTTAGACATTGGCAATCATCATAAAGTGCACACTGATGAGGTAGAAAAAAATGACATTAACAAAAAAACACAGACAAATGACATCATGTTTTTGATAAAATTAGTAACTAATGTTGGCTTTCCCATTATTACCTTCATGAGTCAGCAGCCTATCACACCTCAACACCTACGCGCTGCCACTAAGATTATATTTTTAGATATTTATTAGATTAAACGTAATATCATTATGGTTAACGGATTAAATCTAAACATAGTGTAATAGATATTAAAGCCAGGTAATTCGCTTTAAAACAAAAATGTGGGCGCTAGATAGAATAGAAATATTATCTTACTAGCTGTTGCCCGCGACTTCGTCCGCGATTCGGTCATTTTTCGTCATTCGTCGTTTAAAAAAAATACGTGACACTTTATTTTTGAATGTTCTTAATTGTCTCTTATAAAATTTAACTACATTAAAATTGAATTCTCTGATAAGAAAATCTTAAAATCATCGAAAATCATAGACATCGAATATCTGAGGAAAACATGAATGAATGTGATTTAAATTCTACATTTCTTAGTAATTAAAATAATAATCTAAATTAAATGTAGATTAACAGTTTGAGCGCACCATTATAGAATATGTACCTAAGTAATAAATTACGTTAGTTTACATAGTAACTTTACTAAAAACACGATGACTTTCTTTCGCGCTCGGTACCACAAACTAAACATGTTTGTGGTACGTGGCCCGCGTCACTTTACCCCCCACGAGTTCCCCTCCGTTGCTATGCGAAAATACATTCGTCGCCCTACTGTAGCAAAAATTGTAATACTGCGGCCTGGGCGTTATAACACGCTCAGGGAATTCCTGAGTGCTGATAGACTTCCGTCTATCGGCATTTATACCAATTTTATATTAATATCACCATCTTGAGGAAAAGCTTCTAATGTCGATTTAAAACGCATATATACGGATTAACCTGATGAATTAACATGTTCTAAAATTGTGAAATGAGTTCAGTTTTAAATTCGAGAAATATTGATTTCTTGTATTCGATTATTCGTCGTAGTCGAATACAAAATATATTTAAAGAAACTTAGGTTGGCCTTCAGGCAAAAGGGATCCTATCAAATGATAAACTTGACCTTGTATCTTAAAAGTAAGAATGAAAGGAGCATCTAATAATTGTTGAGCACCAAAGGATCATTTAAAACGCAATACTATAAGAGCTAATATTGTCTAAGAACTGTTTAGATTGCACATGTTCCTCTAAAACTTAAAAGTAGTGATTTCAAAGGTTCCGGCGTATCTTCAAACGAAAGCCGACTCCTTACTCCACTTTAAAGCATTACAAAAAGAACATACTACGTTAATATCGCCTATACAGAAGATGATCTGTAATCAATTGTGAGGTTATAAGCAAACCCACTTTTATATTATTTTGTCGGACCACACCACCGAATTTGTAGATTGATCTTCTATGTTTACCTCTAAGTCATTAAGACTATGTCGAAATCTGTCTGCAATAAGACGGGCCTCTCGCTATTCGTCCGTTTAAAGAGACCAATAGTTTCAATTCTTAATCTTTCATTAAGCTTTCATTAAACAAACTTATTAATCGTTCTTGTCTCAAATAATGGTAATATTCGCGTCCCTACTCTAGTCATTGCTTATGCTCATGTTCATCTTCGAGAGATCGAATAATATTATGGTGCACCCTATTATTTGTCAAACGGTCTTCATATTGAGTAAAAGTTTCAGAATTCTCGAGATAAAATATGACGATCGTGATCAGCTGTGAGACGTAATTCCCTCTCAGTGAGGGTTTCGGTCTCACGGGATAGTACAATATGCCATTTGCGATCAGCTGTGAGACGTTATATATACCCTCAGTGAAGGTTTCGGTCTCACAGGATAGTACATGCCGTTCGCGGTCAGCTGTGAGCCGCAATTCTCGTTGTGAAGCGGTTTCAGGTTCGGCATAACACATGTTGTTTTCGGTCAATAGTAAGCCTCTTATCTCTAACGATCCTTGAGAACTCTTATTTCTCATTTTCTTAACTTTGCTCGAATTTCGATATATAAAGATTTTTTAGGTGGCACTGATGCGGGTGAATAAAAATTAAAACGGACTAAGAGTGTTATAATCTCAATCATCATCATCAATACATATAATAAAATTGTGGAAAAGTGATGTCTGTACAATTAAAATATGTAGAAAAAAATTAACAGGTGTTATTATTATCGAGAAATCGAGAGAAACCATTTTTTTCTCTTAAAAGCTCCCCCCCTCCCACTTCCCGAACTCCGATTGACCGTAATTTATTTTTCCTTACATTTTTATCATATCCTTTTCTAATGGGTTTCATCCTACTGCGATTTTTTTTTGTTTCAAAAATTATCTACCCTGGTGTATAGGTAAATTTTCCACATAAAATGTCCTTTAAATTATGTCGTATTATATTTTTAACCCCCGACGCAAAAAGACTGGTGTTATGTGTTTGACCGCTATGTATTTCTGTGTGTGTGTGTGTGTCTGTCTATGGCACCGTAGCTGGCTAACAGGTAAACCGAATTAGATGCGGTTTTTTTTGTTAGGCAGAATATTTTCCGACGCTGGTTCTTAGATAAAGTGTATCAAAATTGGTTCATCCACTTATTATACCTACATAGGGGTAAAAGTGGGAATGAAAAAAATGAAAGTTATAATTTATTTTTAAAGATCGTCGGGAAGTTTATGAAATTATTTATTCCTTTTTCTATACACTTTTCTTCGTCTAAACGGTTTAGTTACGTGCTCTCTCTCTCTTCAGCCTTTAGTTACGTGCGTGAGACAGGAAAGATCTAATTTGGATTTGTTTCTGGATTTGATAAAAACTGAGTATCGATTAAGCTGATCAGTGGCTACTGGCTACACCATAGATTATTAAAAACATCCGTTTAAGAAAGGAAGGAAATAGAATTTGCTCCTCTCCCCCCCCCCTGGTTCCTAAAAAATAATATGACATAATTTAAAAGAAATTTTACGTAGAATTAGTTAGGCATTTCTTTTTTGATTTTCGATATTATATACTAATCATAATTTTTAATTACAATATGTAGTAACTATTTGGTATAGGTTAGGCATTTCATTTCTTGATTTTTTTTAATAATTTGGTACGTAAGTTTTTTAGCTCAGTTTAGTAAGAAATTTTAATAACAATTCTTTTAATTATTTATGGTAGTACAACAGTACAGTATGGTTGTACGTATTTACTCAATAATTGTATGTTAAATAGTAATTCAGCATGGGCGTAGCCACGGTGGGGCTGGGTGGGGCGCTTACCCTGGCTTTGATCTGGTAGGTACTAATTGTGAAGGGGAGTGGGCGTGGGCGTGGGATTGGGACTGAACGTGGCATATGGCGTGGGAGTGCGAGTGGGCGCGGGAGTGGGAGCATGAAAATAAAAATGATTTTTTATTGTTGCCCCACCCTGAGCCCATGGTCATAGGTCCCATAGTCACTATTCCACGCGAACGAAGTCGCGGGGACAGCTAGTAGACAAATATAATCAGAAAGCTAAGCTCAACCATAAAAGATAGACATTTATGATGTCGGGAGATATTTTTTATATAATATGGAGAACATTTCTTTCATACTTGATTTCTGTGTAGCTTTAACCATTAAGATACACGCATTAAGAACGCACACGCGACGAAAGCTTAAAAATGGAGTTGCTGCTCTGCTCACGAATATGAAAAATAATTGTACCAAGTTTCGTTTAAATCCGTCGAGTAGTTTTTGTTTCTATAACGGTTATACAGACAGACAGACGGACAAACATTTTTGACGTCGATGTCGATCTCTAATCACCTCGTGATAGTTATTTAGGAAATATATTTCATGTGCAGAATTGACCTCTACAGATTTAATATAAGTAGGTATACATATATTTAGATTCCAATTTCCACGTAACGTTAAATTCGACTATATAATAACTAACAGACAACGCAGGTTACTCTCGTTTCCGTAAGTTGAGGCGGCTACATATTCGGTCCTAATAACATGATTTTTTGTGAACGAAACGACAGCGCGGTTTAATTCGATGGCAACACCATCAGAAAAAAGGAAATATTTTTAACTTTGAAAAAATATTATGATTTACACTATTAATACTATTTTAACATTAACACAAAATATAAGACTATGAGTGTGTAAAAATAAATCCAGCTAGTTTCACATCACACTTATGTTTATAATTAGGTATACGACATGAAAATATATTAATTACCAAGCAATAATCATACAGATAAATACTGAACAAAAGTATTAACAGTCAAAGTATATTTTTACTAACAACATGTAAATGATGAAGGAATAATAATTATCAACGAACTAACCTTTTTGTATTAGAGTCCCGCCTCGTGATCGAATTATTAAAACACGAAGATTTTTAAAAATGTAACCAATGAACACAATCAATATTAGATTAACTGTAATGGTGTCTAGTTTGACTTAAAATAATATACATCTACCCTCACTTTTAAAAATGTAGTATATTCACACGAATTATATAAGCGCACCTTATAGGGAAGGGAAGATTTATTATGGGTTAAAGAGTTAAATAAATAAATAACATAATTATATTTAAATTATTAATTTTTAACATTGTGTTCAGTAGTGTTAACATGTAAATTGATTTGATTTTTACGAAATCTCATAGATGGCGCTGAATCAAATTTGTCTTTATAGTACTAAGATTCATTAAACAGTTTCTCTGCCCAAATTACGTAAATGACGTAGTTTTTATAGTGTAAAGCTAGATAATAGCATGGCTTACTCAAAAACAACATTTAAACATGAGTCTTTAGATTGTACGCTGTCGTAGTTCACGGAATACGTAAGAAAAGTAAAGGTTCACAGCTCCTCCCCCGGAGGTGATAGCATGATAATATGTTTAAAAAAACCTCACACGACCTGTTAGTAATATTCATGCAAAATTTGAAGTCAATCTATGCAGTACTTTTCGAGATTAGCTCGGACAAACATACAGACAAACAGACAAACAGACAAACAGACAAACAGACAAACAGACAAAAATTCTAAAAACTATATTTTTGGCTTCTATATCGATTATAGATCATGGATTATGTAATCTTTTAAAAAAATATTCAATGTACAGTTTTGACTTTCCTACGATTTTATTATATGTATAGATCTACCCTCACTTTTAAAAATGTAGTATATTCACACGAATTATATAAGCGCACCTTATAGGGAAGGGAAGATTTATTATGGGTTAAAGAGTTAAATAAATAAATAACATAATTATATTTAAATTATTAATTTTTAACATTGTGTTCAGTAGTGTTAACATGTAAATTGATTTGATTTTTACGAAATCTCATAGATGGCGCTGAATCAAATTTGTCTTTATAGTACTAAGATTCATTAAACAGTTTCTCTGCCCAAATTACGTAAATGACGTAGTTTTTATAGTGTAAAGCTAGATAATAGCATGGCTTACTCAAAAACAACATTTAAACATGAGTCTTTAGATTGTACGCTGTCGTAGTTCACGGAATACGTAAGAAAAGTAAAGGTTCACAGCTCCTCCCCCGGAGGTGATAGCATGATAATATGTTTAAAAAAACCTCACACGACCTGTTAGTAATATTCATGCAAAATTTGAAGTCAATCTATGCAGTACTTTTCGAGATTAGCTCGGACAAACATACAGACAAACAGACAAACAGACAAACAGACAAACAGACAAACAGACAAACAGACAAAAATTCTAAAAACTATATTTTTGGCTTCTATATCGATTATAGATCATGGATTATGTATTCTTTTAAAAAAATATTCAATGTACAGTTTTGACTTTCCTACGATTTTATTATATGTATAGATATAGATATCTTTAATTTTGCTAAGTGAAGCACTTTGAAACATTACATATTTAAAACGTTTTGTTCAATACTCACCTACATCCACGATAATTTGTTTACGTCGTAATATTTACGATCAAAAATACATATAGGAGAACTTATACATACACAACATAGCTAAAGAGTAATGTCTCACACCACACGAGGATTGGGAACGAATGCTTCTCACTGCTCTGCTTTTAAAATTAAACAAATGTTGTTTTTCAACACAACTTCATAGGAATGTTTTGTGAAATATGTACTTCAATTTAGAGTTATTGGACTCTGTGTTTATAAAATATAGAAGTCACTTGATGTATAGACATAGAGTCATTTCAGTTCAGGAAGTGGTCTCGTTTGGTTCACAATGCGAAGTGGGATCTTTATAGCCTTTGTTAATATTCTACTGGTGGAGAGCGTGAGCTCACATTTATTATTATATTTTTTACGACTTTTACTCATTCCAATAATACGTTACCTAATGATACAAAGACTTAATTTCACCATATTTACGTCAATACTTTAACGATAGAAAATTCTCGTATCCAAAAATAAAGCGACAAACAATTATTCCATTAGAATACAGTAATTGCTTTGTTTAGGTATTGTAAGCGGTTCTTACCTCCGTATAAATAACATAAGCAATAAACTGGCATTCAATTAATTCGTTTAATAATATCCTCACTTCAATTTCGTTATCGTGTAGGCGGCTTAATTTTCTTTTAACGAAGCTATAATGAAATGTTTTGTTTGGACACACGCAAATTGCCTTAATAACAAAATCTGTTAGCCTATGAATTCATAACTATTTGTTTATTGATGTGTGGTATTTATCTACGAACATTCATCAATGAAAATTTGTAAATTTCAGGGAATAATATTAGCCAGGTACGTCACAGAAGAGCCTATGATTGATGAAGAACTGCTTTCGATCCCAGTTGGTGCTTATAAAGAGAATTCACAAGAGAAATTATCACCATTGAAACAGTACGATGATCAAGACAGCCACTTCGAGCCCGAAACAGAGAAAAAGGCTGAAGAAAAAGTAAAAAAGGTAATCGTGCTCGGTGCTATTTGGTATGTACTTGTAATCTTTGCCGATTTCACAATAACAAACAGATCGATCCAAATGGTATTCCGTTTAATTATATCTTCTGTTACTCATTTCTGAATAAACTAAACATAGATCACACATTATTCTTAAACCTTTCATCAATTTGCTGTTTCATATTTGGTATTTTAACATTTCTATATAGAACATAAGTACTTCCATACTGGGTATTTTTTACATATTTATTTAAATAAAGAAGACTTTTTATAGAATCGGATAATACCATACATATACGTCGGCCCAGTTCTTAATCTTTCCATGACCGTATTGCCATTAAAAGAAACGAGTTCTATGCAAATATTGTCATGTATTTAAAGCATTAAAGCCTGACCTTCTGATCGTGATTCTACATATCTAGTTAGTAGTTACTTAGGTAATTATATCGATTGATTGAACTCTAATTCACAGCCATGCTCCATCGTCGTTCTATCGAATATTCACAATCCAAACGTGCAGTCATTATTGCGAAAGTATAGATATGATGCCAATGGTAAGTTAATATAATGAGTTTTTTTGTCTTGCATTCTTTAGCTAGTTAGTTTTAATAAAAATCGAAATAACTAGTAACTTCTGATTTTTCCGAGATAAATTCAGAATTCTATTTTTTTTCAATTTTGAATTTTATAGTGTTATGTACAAGTTAATCCATTGTTTGATAAAGCAAATCACGGAGGACACCTCAATTGTTTAACCTTTTTTACTGAATAAACCGATCGTCATTTATTTCCCATCTGCTGATTCTGATACCGATATACAGCCAACGCTAAAGCATTACAAATGTGAAAGCGACTGATACGTATACTGAAACTATTTATTTAGTATAAAATAAATATACGAATAAATACTACTCTTAAGCCAGTAGATGACTTGATATCAGGACAGAATGATAGAGTTTAGAGCAATACCCCACCCGTTTCTTATGATAGGGAAAATCTTGCATTGTTCTGAAGAATTTCGACACAGTTCTCATTTCTATCACACACAAACAGGTATTCTGATACCGGGCAGCGTGAAATACTTTATCAAGATGCCACAAGGGCTAAAGGCCTCGCCGCTGCTGGTGCCATTGAATGATAAAGCCTTTTCTCCACTCGGTGGTTTCGTAAGGTAATTACAATTCTTTACCGTATTCCTATTGCGTTTAGAACTCATATTTCTTTGTAGTTCTTTCACAATATCACATTACAGGCCCGCATTTATCTCGGTGGTATTGTATGTCGAAATACATTCATGTGAGCATTAAATCCATGCCTACATCGAGGATCTGGCAAAACGCCCATTAAAATTAGTATCAGGCCTTGCTATGCATAAGTAATAAACGTGCAGCATATGGAGAAAATGCGTTATTAATATGTAGCACGGAACAATCTGTTCACATATGAACATATTTCTAAAATATTTGCATACTAAGCGTTCTAACAGACGAACGGCAAATTGTGAAGACGGCAGCCACATATTAACTGCTGCCGTCGACGTGCCGTCGACGTGCCGACGACTGTTGTCGACATGTGGCGACAGCTGAAGTAGCCTCTGCCGTTCACAACTTGCCGTTCGTGTGTTAGAACTCTACCACATTAGTACCCTAACGTGGTAGAGTAACCTACTTGTGACCCTTAACATACAGTTGGTGTGCATGTATTGAACAGTATGTAAGGAGAATAAAACTGGGTATTTCTTTATGATTCATCTGGGGAATGCTGAAACACTCTGAAAGCTTTATAAATAAAGCAGAGGGCGATACGCCGACGATTAGCAGGGCATGCTAGTAGTTGGAATATTTCGACCCAGTTGTTATATTTTATTTTGAATAATGATGAAAATAGGACGAATGATTAAATTGAGTCTTTACTACTAACATACCTTCACTAAGCAAATTTTTAAATTTTATCGAACTGGTTTTTAACATTTCGATAATCGTGTGGTTCTGTAGTTTCTTACCTGTATCACCTACTTTGAAAGTATCTATTATATTGGGTATACTCTTTTATGTGTTTAAAGTTGTTGCTTCGTTGCAAGTTGCAACAATCTAAAAAAATATCACAATATATCAAGATAAAAATCACATAGTAGGTCATCACAGATAATAATAATCAAAGAAAAATAAAGAGCCTTTATACTTTACAATTTTAACATCAATTTACTTTTTTAGACTGCGACTTTTTCATTTGAGTATTTAAAATTTAAATCATGGCAATCCCCTTTCTTGTAGCTTAATTACTTTTTTACATTTACCCATAAGAACAAATATAATTTATACCTATATTTCCCTTATAAGTGAATCTGTTTTTAAAATATTATTCTAATCGGCATTAGTTAAATACGGTGTCAGACGGTGACAGTGACACGTAAGGCCATGCGGGTTTTATAACCCTCCTAAAACGGTAAGTCCACACTTATTGCGTAATCCCATTAATTACTTAACCATAATATTTACAGGTATTATAAGGAAGTGCCACCCATACCACAAGCTTGGTGAAGCCACAAGAATTTTAAAGTAAAATTGCGCAAAAATGCAATTTATATTACTGTGTGTTACCACCAATAAAAATTAAAACGACTGTGTAATTTTTTTTTACTGATAATTTCTATGTCGCAGTGCAGCAAACGTATTTGGGGAGACAAGTCGATGCCAAATATAATTAGATTAACGGATAAACAATATAAGCCAAGATCTAACTTAGAGGTGTTAGCCAAATCTTCACACCTGATCGAGCATGTCCTGCTTTAACGATATAATTATGATTATGACGTAACTAATGTGAAAACTCAACTGCTGTTTCTCATAATCATAAATCAGTAATTCCATCCATGTGAATTTCGTATTGATCCGAGAATGCCGTCAAGGTCGTATAAAGTTTATCGTCAATATGAATGCTTTATTTTACCTCACAATACAATAAGAAATATACCACAGTCCTTTCATGTGAATAGTTTTACTAGGCTATATTTACCGGTATTTTAGAGATTAATGGCTTTTATGTCAATATAGTCTGTTGTAAAATATTACAAGTCACGACCACCACTATTTAGCCTACTAAACGAAACAAACCCGTTCTAACAAACAAGATTTCTTATCACGTGTAACATATGTGCCGAAACGTAAACATTTTGGAGAAATACTTATATATTACACGGAAAATACAGTATTTTTCCTATATCTCTCTCGTTTCACTGATAAGAAATCAACATTACAGTCGGATGGTATGGAAAAATACGTTGAAATATTCGATTTAGGTATTTATGTATTTACATTACATTACCTACATTGTTTTATATGTGTCTCTTCAGGAATTTTATTGAAAATCTTATTTTATATTGATCGAAAGATAAATAAGAGTACTTATTCATCTCAGATAAAAACGAATAGGTATAGCTATACTTTTGTCGTATTTTAATATGTATATCAATATGACACAATCTTAGATCAAATAGTGTTTATTTATGGTACCTACCTATAGAAAAAATCGAATTATTATTTTTAGTTTAATTATCTCTATAAGATATTATATGTCTGTGTCATAAGAAATTATAAGCCACAGATGTATGAAAAAGAGAACGAAGTTATTTATTTTTTAAATTGAACATAATAAAAAACGAAAGTAACGACTAGAACCTGACGAAAATTAAATAAAGGTAGTAAAAATTAGTCTTAGTCTAAAGAAAATTCGGGTCGTCATTGGTTTCTTAATCAATAGCTAGCGAAAATGGCCTTGTAGGTAGACTTGGGAGATTTGGCCAATTGATTGACGATAATATATCGCAGTTGTTAAACCTTTAACAAACGAACAGATATTAAAACCACTTATCGCTTATCATTATAAAAAAGCAACAAAAACTTTTATTGGTTGACATGATTTAAAACGGAAAAAGGACGGAGTACGTACGCATTTCACAACATTACCTAACTTGTGAGTTGTGATGATGGTTGGTTAACATCCGAACACTATTATGTTTGAAAGAAAAGACTGCGTTCGTCAATCGTATAAAAACCACATAATTGGCGTCAGACCATCGTTAAAAGAACCGGTTTTACTAAACAGATATTTCGAGTACAAAAAGAAGACGTCAATTCAACGACATACCTACTCATAGAAGTGAACCTTAGCATCTCCATTTCGGAATAATGATAAAATAGAAATAAAACGGTCAAAGTAATTCTGCCTATCGCGTTTAACAAGATATACGACAAAAACTTGGCATCATGCCAACTTCCATACACGTCGTGGACTTTACAAAAAGCTAGAGGCGGACTAATTTCGGAGAGACAGTCACTCTAAGGAACCGCCACAACCGCGGCCGCGGTGTAATGTTTAATACAATAGTATATTTAGTCACACCGTATATGTGTGAGTGGCCTTGATGTTGACGGTCTATTATCAGTCACGAATTGATGGCTAGTGAATAGTGGCGAAGGAAAATCGAACTAGAATCTAACTGCGAAGGCGTTACAGCATTGCAAGATATCTATTTTACTGATTTTACTTTCACCGTTAGTTCATTCGCAATATCAATTAATATGCAATATCGTTTAATAATTTTACACGCGATTCAACGGGAATGCCAATCAAATATAAGTTGAAATGAAAATGTTGAAGTTCCAATTAACAAAAACGATGATGTCATATTTTGAACTATGTACTACCTATGGATAATTCTTCATACATTTTCAATATACATATAATACTTTTTATGTTAATCTGTCCTTACTCCTTAATCTTTATTAAATTAAATAAGTGATCAACTAATCATATAGGTACTATCTGTGATGATGTGGGAATATCACCAGCAGATATAAAATTTTCAAGTTATCTAGCATTGTGCACTTAATAATATATGGCCTGTGTTGGAATCGGCCAAACAATGTAGAAAATGACATAGGTAGTCACCTTTTTCCAAGAATCAATAATAATTAATTCAATGGCATGATTGAAAGCGTAATAACTTCTACTGCTAATATTCAAATTGAAAACGAAGTCAATCAAAAGTACATTCTTACTTTATTTATTAAAAACTAAAATATAATTTAACTAATTTTAATCAGATCACAAGTCAAAAATAAAAATTTCGGTATCAACTCTCGATAAACTAGAAAGACAGTAAATTTAAACAAATACATATTAAGTCAATCTTATAGGATCTACAAAAACAGCAACAAAAAAGCAACTATTAGAAATTTTACAACAATAATATATCCACTATGATACAAGTTCAATGTAACCGCAAAAAATCTTGTTCATCAAAATTTGTATATAAGCAATAACTTATGCACAGCCGTCACAAAGCGTACTTGTATTAACAATAAGAATACATTTTTCTAGCTTATTATAAATTACATAACGTATTGTAACTGGAACACTGGGATGCAGTTATATTGGATTTCATAAGTCACCGTGAAAACCTCGTATCACGTTGCCAAGGCACGTACTTTGCGTGGGTGAAGTTAAACTACTGCAGAGCTACAGACTCTAAGGTCATGGACAGATGCTAATCATTGAGATGACGAGTCACACAATACAAGAGGCATTTGTGATATGGACTTTAATTTGGTAAGGCGAAGTGAGCCCGCGTGAGGAAATCTCTTTAAAACGAATTGCAGAAAAAGTAATCAGAACTTAATAATTGATATTAATTTAAATGTATAATTCAGTGATGAAAACTTACGTTTCATTTAAAGGCATACTTAACCTACAAATTAAAAACATTATTTAATATTTAAAGGTGATTAAGAGTATAAAAACAAGCCGCTAAGCACAACAATCGTAAAGGAAATGACTTAACAAATCAAGGTTTTAGTTTGCTTCGTCTATACAGTTTAAATAAATTCAACATTATTTTTCTTTAATTAAATTCACCTCATTGTATAATAATCTCTTCTATTTCGCCTTGTATCGTATTTAAATAATTAGCTGATACATTCGTGATTTAATTAATTGCAATAAATTTATAGCTTAGTTCAATAAGCCCTACTGCAGCCTAGCAACAGAGACAAAACTGTTATATCCGGTTCGATGAAATCATCAATTCAAATACGTGCACTTGTTAGGAAGTTGAGAATTGTGAAGTCATCAAAAATATATTTTAATTATTATTCAACAATAGGTACTTAAACCAATTCGTTCATCTAGCGGTCCCATAGGTTTCCTCTATTTGAGTTCAGTTTTTCTTATCAATCTGACCCCTTTATGGCCACAAAAACGCACATGTCTATGTACCTTTTTAAGGAAATATATAATATTATAATGTTGTGTTTCGTAGGAACAATGAACACACTATTTTCTATTAAAACTTTAGATCAAGGGAAGAATATTTTACTGACATACCTACCTAAAGTACGATAGAACAAGATATTGTTTAGAAGACTTTCGTTATTCTTATACAACAATATGGTCTATAATTATTAACATAATAAGTATTACACGTGAGTACGAAGGACTACTTGCAAGATTAATTATAACAAAGAAAACGACCGTTTATCAGGGCTTCAACTTCCTTGGCTTCCTAGCATGACCTCATAGTCGCGCCCCCATTTTTCAGTTTAACATCATACAGTACATGCTATTTATTTAACTATGATAACGTAATGTATCATGATAAAAATGTAAATTATAGGTACGAGTCTGTTAAAGTATTATTTACTCGTGCTATTTTAAAAATTAAAATGGAACAAAAGTTCGTATTATTCGTTATTACTCAGTCCTTACAAGCTGTCTTTTTTTCAAAACCTTTTAATGATATGGAAACCAATGCATTTTATTGAAATTTAAATGATTTTCAGACGAAGTTATCAGTATTTTTTTAATTTTTATCGTAGGTAGATATCATACATCCCGTCTGTTCCTACTGTGTAAAATATAAAACATTTAAATTTACACAAAATTATGTAATAACTTTATCACATCCTTCAATTTTCATCAAAACAAAACAGGACCTTATTTACATAGCAATAATCACCAAAATCGAATACATAAATCTCGGGTAACGACAAAAATATGTTGGCCTTTACGTATTACGAGTTATTTCGGTGATACAGTTCAAGTTTCAACATAAAGTAGGTCAGTAACATGTGGTAAAACTCTATCATCACATTACGACATCACATGTGAATAGGTAATTAAATAATCGTCTTCCCTGTTAGGACTAACTTGCAAAGCTTTATTGTGGCTTTATCTTAAAACATCCTTGTATTGATAATTAAATTAAAATTACTGTTATTGGCTATTGTTATGATTGTGAAAATTAATTGAGCGAATTTCAAAATTATTTAACTGTCAGAGCCAGGACTTACGACTTACCAAATATTCCATTGAAAAGTTACATTTGGGGTTGCATTTTTTAGAGGACGCAATTTTATTTTTTTGATGTGTAGGGGGGGTCAGTGTCAAGCTATCACCAAGTTTGTGAGGTCGCCACCCTTGTCCCATGGCCGCCATCTTGAAAATAGCGGTTGATATGGTTTTTAAGATATATCTCTGAAACTATTTATTTGATAAAAAAAATTGTTAACATTATTTGTTGCAAATTAAATTCTCTACAACTTTGGTCCAGTAACTTTTTGTCGTAGAACTTTAAATAAAAAAGTTATAAGCGAAAATGTTCAGAGATTAGAGCTACATATTTATATTTTTCAATAAAACTTTTTTATCATTTTGCGAAGAAATGATATCAGACCATTTTTGTAGATTGTTTTTCGAGGAACAACTTTTATATACAACATTTTTTCATTAAGTAAATAGCTAAGGTTTTACAGCGCTCCGAAGTGAGTACTAATTTTCAGTAGTTACTCTGAACTATATGTATATGTCGTGGCCATATCGTACATTTGCTCATTTCATGAAATGATTGGCCATTTCAAGAAATGGTCGCATTTCGTGAAATGGCCAGTTTAGTTTGGCCACATCATGATGTGGCTTGAGCAGATCAATGATAAGAAATCGTTTCACGATATAGCCAACTAAACGCGCGGTTTTTTCATGAAATGATCAAAATTATTTGATCATATCGTAAAATAGTTACATTAATCAATGGTAGAGGCGCTGCAAGCTCTGTGTTTATGTGACAAGATGGCGGCCGCTGGCAAAAATTTAATTATTCGCAGTTAAAAACTTCATAATTCGTTTAATAACAATATGAAGAAAGTCATAGCAAAGAATTTACGACGAAGATGTTTGAGTACTATGTAAAATGTATCTTATATTTATATATCCTACTATATTATTATAATTGTTTGTTTTTTAAAAAGCGATCCGCTTCTGGCACTCGCCGGCCGCTGCCGCGGCACGCTCGCTTTGCTCGCTCGGCTCGTGCGTTGTTTATCAAAGTCTAACCTAACCTAACTGTTTTCTATTGCAAAAACGATTCGCTTCTGGCATTCGCCGGCCGCTGCCGCGGCACTAACTTAAATGACATTAAACAAGTTTTTAGAATATTCTGAATTTTTTTTATATTTTATGGACTCTTTATATTTTATACGATCTGGCCAAATGTGGATGACCAAATCGTGAAACGTTGACAATTTAACGATCTGTTCAAACTATGTTGGCCAATTCGTGAAATGCGACCATTTCGTGAAATGATCGATCATATCATGAAATGAGCAAATCTACGATATGGCCACGACATATACAGTATACTTATATTATGTGTGTACTAATAATAATTTGTCATCAGTAATTGTTTTTTTTTTGTTATTATAATATTGTTAATAATTAATTTTGCAATATTATTAATAACTAGCGGTCCGCCCCGGCTTCGCCCGTGATACATATTTACGTTTTCTCTACATAAGAACCATCCTCGTACTTCAATGAATATAATAGAAAAGAATTATCGAAATCGGTTCAGCCGTTCACACGTGATGCCGTGACAACGCGAAACGGGTGCAAACCAGCCGCCTTTTTATAGCTCCCGCCGCGAAGCGCGTCGAACGCGGCAACTGATACACAAAAATAATCCTTATGGCATGATTCTGTATTCTCGCGCGATGACTTATAGCGTATTTCATGTATAACTTTGGTGTTTCTACACCGATTTACATGATTCTTTTACTATAACCTGCCCAGGAGTATGAAGAATAATTGTGCCAAATTTGGTTAAAATCCGTCGTGTAGTTTTTGTTTCTATAACGAATATACAGACAGACAGACAGACAGACAGACAGACAAAAATTTTACTGATTGCATTTTTGGCATCAGTAGCGATCCCTTATCACCCCTTCATAGTTTTTTTTTAAATATATTTCATGTACAGAATTGGCCTCTCTACAGATTTATTATAAGTATAGATTAATTATTGAATCTTTTCCCCACCACCCAGGAGGTACTGAGTCTGGAAGTGCGTTTTTTTTACGTCGAAAAGCAGGGCTGAAATGTTCTGCAGTGTGCTTCTATTGTTCTGGAGTATGGGAAAAGAGCCAATAGCTAATATATGTATAGTTAAGAGTACTGAAAAATAGTACTCACTTCAGAGCGCTGTAAAACCTTAGTTATTGACGTAATGAAAAAATGTTGTACATAAAAGTTATTCCTCAAAAAACAATCTACAAAAATGGTCTGATATCATTTCTTCGTAAAATGATAAAAAAAAGTTTTATTGAAAAAAATAAATAGCTCTAATTTCTGAACATTTTCGCTTATAACTTTTTTATTTATAGTTCTACGACAAAAAGTAACTGCACCAAAGTTGTAGAGAATTTAATTTGCAACAAATAATGTTAACGATATTTTTTAATCAGATAAATAGTTTAAGAGATATATCGTAAAAACCATTTCAACCGCTATTTTCAAGATGGCGGCCGTGGGACAAGGGCGGCGACCCCACAAACTTGGTTTTAGCTTCACACTGACCCCCCCTACATATCAAAAAAACAAAATTGCGTCCTCTAAAACACGCAAGGTTAGGCCTAACAAGTCAATAACTGCGTTAAAAACAACCGACTTCAAACTTGCACTTGCAACATTTACAAATACAGACAAAAATGCTCATAAAATAAAAACTACTGGGCCTATCCGAATAAAATTTTTATGGGACCAATTCGACACCATCCCGCATCGAACAAAGAAAGAATCACGTAAATCGGTTCAGAAACCACGGAGTAATCGGTGTACATACATAAAAAAAAAAAAAGACATACCGGCCGAATTGATAACCTCCTCCTTTTTTTTGAAGTCGGTTAAAAAATGTAACATTTCAATGGACTAAAAGTAATTGAGAGGGATTTACTTATATATTTATAGTATCAATTTATAAACTAAGGATGCTTCAAAACTTGACAGAAAAATAAATATAAAAGAGAAAAATAGACTCTAAATAACTGAAATCAATTTTTAGATTTAACCAACATGTAGGTAACATTTAGCCACTATGAGGTATACCTCAGCGGTGCACTAATTTAAATTGGCAAAGGTCAACAGGGTAATATGTCTAATGATATTTAATGAAGATTCATTGTTCAATTTAAGCAAGACATCTTCGCTAAATTCGCATATTTAATTTTATTTTATAATTAAAATTACTTATTTGTTGAATTACTTAAATGCTAAATTTAAGTTATAAATTAAGTACCTACTTGCTTTGAAAATTACTTCAAATTAAGGACTGTTATCACATTTAATTGGTGTACTTAGATAAATTAACATATTTCAAGAGACAATTTATTATCTCATTTAACTTTCTACAGACCTTTGGAATGATGAATAAAATTTAATGTTACAAATTTCATAATAATTAAGTTTAGGTAACCCGAAAGTTGAAGATTATATTTCAGTTTTATAGTTTTTTTAACTACTATAAATTATTGCTTATATATTGACAAAAATAATAATATAAAACAAGGAAAGATGGGAATTTAATATTATATTCCCATTAAATCCAATAAACTTTAAGCAAAAGGATAATTTAAAACACTACAAACATAAAGGAAAACACATAGTTCTGTTATTTACATTTACAAATCTAATAATTTATTATCTAAAGTAAACATATTTGATTCTGCGGTAGAATTGTAAAATTATGTTCATAATTCTAATCCTATGTTTACAATCTATAGCACAACAGGTGTACATAAAGATATTTTATTTCCTCAACACCTGGCTATCTTATCTTTGATAACAAGAAGATGGATAAGCCGTGTTTATTTAGATTAGACTACTTAGAATCATGATTGACGCCAATCATTGAACAGTCATACTGCAGAAAACTGTGTTTAAACACAAGGACTAATATAATAGCTGAGCATCTTATCAGATATTTTACAGAAAGTTAATAGATAAAAGTCAGAATTAATATTCTGACTCTTAACTTGAAGTTATGAAATTGTAAATCAGTGATTGAACTGAAGGCTTAGCTATACCAAATGTAAAATTTTGCCTTGTCGTATTAAAGGACATTGTTCTAAAAAAATCTTAATTCAATATTCTAAGTCTAGCCTACTTAACCCATTGAGCCCCGAACGGCCAGATCCAGTTGCGACACAATAGATTTTCTATTGTAATACATATTCTATCTTCTATATATCTATTGTATTACAATAGCTTCAGCTTTGAAATATTAACACCTTAAAACCAATATGTAAGTGAATAGCTTAGGCTGTCTATTGTGTCTGTGGTTCCGAGGCCTGAATTATTAAACTAAATCATTAGTGAGTCAAACCATATTTTGTCTATTGACTTAAATTCAAAACCCCATTTTTGAGAAAAAAAAATTATTACAATTTCAGAAGTAGGTAATAAATAATAATGTTAAGTTAAAAATTTGAAATCAAATATTTTGTTGAAAAATTGATAACCTCAAAAAGATAATTTTTTGATTAACATTTTTAAAGTTAAAGGCCATGTTTTATCATTTTATAAACTTAATGATAAAAATGGAAAGCAGATACAAAAATTATATCTAACTACCTATGTTCAGACAGACATTTAGACCAATTTCCTTGAATTATCTGCTGATCTATTACTCTAACAAAAAGGAAAAACAGTATTTTATAAGTAATATTTACCAAGTTTTCCTAATGGTCGAGAAAGCTTTTTGGGGCCTTTTTCCACTTGCATCCGATATGACTGAGAAGCGGTCACTAAAGCTCCTTTTAACGTCCGGCAAGTTTTTGAGAAACTTCTCGCCTGATGCCCTAAAGGACCTGCGTACACTCAGGGAAGGCTTTCGTGATTCTACGTCACTGAGTCCACTCACTTCAGAGTTAGATTCCTTGGCCAAAGTAACACGCTTTTCACTTTTCTTTTTAGTCTTAACGTTATTGCTGTCAGTCACCTCACATTCAACGGATTCTCGACTTTTGCCATAACCGTTGTCTCGATCTCTAAAACTTTGCACTAAGCACAGCATAATTTCATCGGGAATGTCCTTCATTGATAAGGTTTGTCGAAAATCATTTGATCATTTTCGACAGCGATATACACTTTATAAACAACACAAATACCTTTACGAAGTCACACAGTACATCTTCCAAGAAGTGAGGGAACTCTTTTAACGGAACTTTAAATCCAATTGGACACAAAACAATTCACTTGTTCAGACGTGCTATTATTTTTGGTTGTTTGGAAATAGTTTCATAGCTAATTTACATTCACCGCCAAAAACATTATAAATCGATAATACGAATTGATAAACTATATTGTTTACGATTAGTTTGACGTTTTGTTTCGTTCGGTAACGTAAAACATAATGAAACGTCTACACGTGTTCGTTGAACGTAAAGCCGCTCGACTCGAAACAGCTGTTGACGAATACTGAACAAGTGGAGCGCGGAATCGCGGATAGGCACGGAGCCGGTTCGTTTACGTCTGCCGGTTGCCCCCGCCCTCCTATAGGACAAGGTTTGGTGTATAATGCTATACAATAATAATGTAATATGTACTATACATTATATTGTGCGTTTGTATTACCTATGTTTAGTAATATATAATTGTTAATTGTTTACCTATGTACTTTAAAGAAGAAACTAGCGACACGCTCACGCAATATTAAAAAGAAGTATTCGTTAGAAGCTTAGAGTATATACAGGGTGTCCAGTGGCAGATTTCAATGTTTGAGGGCTTGTAAAAAAAGAAGTAGTATTTCTAAACAAAATATTTTTATTAAAGTCGAAAGAAGACGAGTGCGGATTTTATCTCCTGAAAATTACATTTTCCAAATGCCGCCCTTCTACTCTCACACACTCCTCAATCTATTCCGCATGTTGAGAAAAACTTGTTTGCAAAGGGAACTGGGAATTCTGTTTATTTCAGCCCGGATATTTTCCTTCAGTTGTCTTATGGTTGTTGGATTTGATTGATAAACCACAGTTTTTAGATAGCCCTACAAGAAAAAGTCACATGGACTTAGGTCTGATGACCTGGGTGGCCACGGGATGGTGCCGTTTCGGGATATGTGCTTTTCAGGAAATAACTGCCGCACTGAATTCATTGACACATTAGCAGTATGAGCCGTAGCAAATCTTGAATAATCTGAATTTAGTATGGATGGAGCTTAACCTTTTTTCACATAATGACCTGAAAAACGATTTAGGAATTCCCAATATCGACGAATGTGTGCGAAGTGATAAACGAGGATTTTCAATTACAAAATTCATAACAAGTTTAATGTTTTCTATCGTGGATACTGATGGTGCTGGTCCCGGCCTAGGGTTATTAATGACTGAAACTGTAGCCCTAAACCTGGCTAGCCACGACTGTATCAAATTTATCGAAGGTCCATCTCTTAAACGATGAATTTGATAATGGTTATTAAACCGACGGCGTGTTTTTGCCAGCGAAATCACCCGAAAAGTATGCCTCAATAGCATAAGCGCGATGCTCTCCGCTCCACTGCTCCATGGCGACTAAAAAATCCGCAGACGGCAGAACTCACGCGCTGAATGACACCCCCCGCGTCCCCATCGCACGTCGCGTTTTAAAACTAGAAGCGTTCAAACATTGAAATCTGCTGCTGGACACCCTGTATTATACTCTAAGAACTGTGTCTAAGAAGTACATATTTGTAAAACTACCATAAGTAGGTACATAATTTATAGACACCCCATTTTAGTATTAATACTAATTAATAAGGTATAGTATTCATACATATATAAAATACATAGATTAACGACCGTTATTTTTAAACTTATAAACACTGTATGAAATAATTGGATTTATTAATGGTCTCCTTAGTTCTGCTTGCATATGCATATATCTGATGATCTGCGATCTGGATCATTGTCTGTTTTTGAAAAAGCTTTAGATACTAAAGTTTAATAGGTACATTCTATCAAACTTATCAAGAAGTTTAGAAACCTAACAGGACACTTTCATACAATCACGTTTAACACGATCAATAACACTATGGAAAAGAAGGGAATACAAAAGTGGGATCACCAGGGTAACCAGGAACCCTGATAATGCAAACATTGCAACGCTTTATAAAATGGTCGGTCGGTAGGTACTCGGTAGAGGTACTTACTTAGATCGTACCACTTTTGAACACTAAAAATACATAAATGATACTTTAAATAATATGGTTGTTAGTTAATTGTTTTAAATTTTTTTGGGTTTTGGAATATATTCAAGCTATGAGAACGTCGAAAATGCCACTGGAAATAATTAAATCAGTTAAATGAACGAACAAAAACAATATTTGAGTACATAGTACGTACTTATACAATATTAAAATATCATAATAATGTATGTTCAAATTCAATTCTTACAAAAAGGATTATACAATAATACGTACATATTTCCAAAAAAATATACCTACGTTTACTTTTTTCTGTATTTTTAAACGTCGACACAAATAATTATATGGTAATATGGTGGTCAAGTAAATTTTAGTAAGTACCTACATCATTGAGACCTACATAGAATATTTTTTTTGTGGTTAGCTATCATCACCGCCCATGAGCATTATCTGAAGACTGGAAATATTATGTACAGTAAGATTTAATGAGAGCATAAAATAATGTGGTTTTAAAAACACACAAGCAAACTTTAGCCATCATACTGAGTTTTATGTATAGAGAAATGCACGTAGCCGAACATTTTCAAAGATGTAAACAGTGAATGTTTGTTTACACTTAATAGTAACATCTGATGCGTCAAATTTCTTCCTTGTACAAGATCATACATCAAACGATGCGAAATAGTTCGCTTCCAGGAAGCTAAATAACCTGTCAACTTTGCACCAATATAACATCACTTACAAGAACATGTTTCAGTCATCGCTTGTATCGTTAGATGATTCAAACTGTAATAACTGGAAAAATTTACACACTTACATCTATTTTTACTGTAAAGTCTAAACTATTACGCATAATGTTTTCCCCCAAAAGTTGTTGACAGGTTTTTTTTTCTACCTTTTATATGATTTATTTTTCTTTTGACATCTAAAAAATAAAAATGTAACATGTTAGAGTATAATATATATTATAATTACATAACTTCACATCCATCACCAATCCGTATGGCTGCCTATTTTTTAAGTAGGTACCCACATATTAAATGTTTTCAAATCATATTATGTCTTTGGTCACCTTGAAAATGTAGTTACAATGACTTTTTAGTTTATAATCTATGAATGCCTTTAAAAAACGAAAATCAATTTGCAATTCTTTCAAATGTACAAATTGTGTAAATCATTAATACCATTTTGCTATTGTACTTACTTAGTCACAATTCATTTTGTGTATTGAAAATTGAAATAAAAAACATGACGTCATTAACATAAACATAAATAATGCAATAACAATAGTTATATTTTGGAAGAAATAAAAACAGTGATGTCACCACCAAAAATACGTTATAAGTATAATCCTTCCTCGACGCAGTTATGGTTGGCACTATATTATGTAGTTATATCTAAACGAACGTTGTAAGATCAACTATCAACTGTTTGTTTGTCATCGACATAAATTTTGGCACTACTCCCGCTGGAGCAAAACATTATTCAGGTTACATGTGAAACTGCGCCGATTAATACCGGGCAAAGACCTCGTAAACACTTGTAACCTAATTTATTGAAATGGATATTCAGGCATCTAACATTATGAGTTCCTGGTATGATAGGCGATAGCCGATCATCTCGAGATTGCTAATTAAAAATTAAAAATTCAGTAATAATTAAAATTAATTAATTAAGAGTTAAGGTAACTAAGTACCTAGGTATATAAAATACCTTTTTTTATTATTAATCGATGAGAAATTATTTTTAAGTTCATTAAAATCAATGCAATAATTATGGATTTATAATGCAATCAGTTATTAAAACTAATTTTATGAAAAAATCATGCACTCGTGCCGTAGATAATTTAAATCGTAAAACATTTATTATTTTATCTATAACTTCGTATTTATTGTTTTTCGCCACATCAATTCAATATAAGTATTAATTAATAAGAATTAACTTCAATTATAATAAAATTTAAAACTTGACACTGGCAAATGGTTCAGTCTCATGACTCATCCAAATACGTTCGATCGACGATCACAAGAAAAAAATACGTGTGTCCTTTTTTATCTGATGAAAAAAGTTTTAAAAATAATAGACGAGAATAGAGTTCTCTATCTTTTAAATAGCCTACTTGCCATAACAGAAAAAAAATTTACTTTCTGAGTTGTTTCGTTTTTTAGAACGTTTAAAACCACAGTTTAAAACTGTCAATTTGACTTTTTCTAGGAAATTATTATGAATCTGTAGTAAAATTTGAAAACTTCTAGAAGGCATTCAGAAATTCCAGGGATTGATATTCGCCGTTCGCGCTCTTATTAAAAACTGCCATAACATTTTTTAAATTCATTTTTTTTCTAATCAGAGTGCGTAAGTCTTTCACTAAAACAGGTGTTTGTCCTAAACAAGGTGAAAGGATGAAATCATACACAGACCAGTGTAGGAAATTGGATAAATTGCGTGGCAAGAGCTTTTTGTAATGAGTACACGGTATGTACTATGTACAGTATCAATCAAAATATTATGTTATAATGATTCATTCAAGTAGGTTATTTTTTGTTATGTGTCGTATAAATCAGAGTTATCGTATCTATTTGTTTCGTAAATCTTTCGTGTTTTTCGCAAATTGAGAGGTGATAACAGATAGTGTTATCTGTTAGCAGAAAGTTTACAATTTAGTGGAAGTCAAGTATATGTATCAAGGTGTTGCATAATTTCATGGCCGACGTGATATTTAGCTCATTGTAATTTGTAGATGTTTGTAGTATATATCATGACACGAATGTTTGTGTCACAGGGCCGGATTTAGGGGAGGGCAAACGGGGCGAAGGCCCGGGGCCTCCACAAACAGGGGGCCCCCACAATAGAGACTTCGGAAAAAAAATCTTACAAATTCCGACTAGTAAAACAAACAGAAAAGTAAAACATCTTTTCCTTTGATATTTTTTTTCACATTTACCTTTACTTACAGCCTATACAGTACATGATTATTTGATTATATTAATCTTAAATATTAACAGAAATCATTGATCTATATTTGTTCACTCTAATCAGACAATCAGTGAAATATCAAAATCTCAAATGGCCCTGAATAAGCACTTCCAATTTACTACCCATCTTGAGGGAGTACCCCAATGGCTCAGTGGGGTGGTACTTGCTCGCAACCTCGGAGGTTGGTTATTCGATTCCGTGAAAATTTGCACGCTGCAGCAGAGGCATTGGTGAACGTGTATGTAACGGATGATTTAGAGCCTAATCTTGGTAATGAGTTGGTTAAATTTGTGTCTTTGATTGATTCATACAAAAAGGACTATGGAAAAGATCAATCGCCGGAACTATTTTACTACAAAATTCTCGAAGATCGAAAGGAGAATGGCAAAACTGGGCCTAACTGTTACAGAAATCATAATATATATATTTAAAATTCATTATGTTAATTTGAATAATTATTTGTAAAATATTGACTTCTGATTCTATGGGAAAACAAATCTTTGAAAAAAAAATAATTCGTTCACTACCGGTCTCATCAAGCAGAGATGTCAGTGTTGTCAGACTTAAAATAGTCAAATATATAGATTAATACCACATACGATCAATGAATGTTTATTAATTTTCATTTTTAGTTTTATTAAATTCAAATGCTATAAAAATCAGAAGCAAAACTTAACTTTTTTTAACACACATCTTAATTTATTTAGGTCAGTCTATAAAATAAAAACATATTTTACTTAATCAATAATAACTATAACCTTTTTATTTAGGTAGCTGGCCATTAATAAATGTCAAATTATTAATCATAATTGTGTCAGTGATGAGTGATTTGTTATGTTTGTTGTTTGACTTTTGAGTGAAGTTTTAGTAACGTTATATTCAAAATTGCCTCAATCGTCTATTTTTACTCTAAAGATATTATTTGAATTAATTAGTCTTATTATGAAAGCGAATCCTGATTCATCCATTTATAAAGATATAAGAAATGTACCTACCTAGTGATTGTTGATGTTTTGGTAAGTTAAAATGTGTGTTGAATAATATGTGTTGAATCCAATATTTGTATTACCTGACTGTTCTACTGTTACACTATTATTAACTAGACAATGTAGATAGAAAATAAACTTACCTTGACCTAGAAAAAGGCAATGCAATTCATTTAATTCAAGCAAACTAACTTTTATTTTTGTTACTTTACACCCCAATATCTCTGATATCCCATAGAACAGATCTATAATAATTATATTCATAGAATCTGTATATTTTTATCTATTTAATCCCCAATAAATCATCAGTGTAACGATCAGGCCCAGAGTCCTATGGGAGTTTGCCATACTCCAAACAGAGCTACATTCCCAAACCTCGAAATTGCATTGAGAATTTATTTGGTCTTGATGGTATCAAATTGCACTGGAGAGCGCTCATTTTCAAAAATGAACTTATGGCTTCGAACCACGATGGGACAAAACCGTCTATCAAAGCTTTCTCTCCTGAGCATTGAAAGCGATTTACTCCGAGAACTGGATTTCAGCGAAATCATCAACGATTTTTCGGCAAAAAAAGCTTGAAAGGTTCCGTTCGTTATCACTAAAATTTAGTTCAGATAATTCTTGTTTCCGATTACATTTATAAGCGTTTGTTAAATACTAAGAGAATCTACTTGGTTTCACAATAAAGTATTTATTGAAAAACTCGACTGAGAAGAATTGTTCATTTTATTTGGAAAATAATTTGGGGCGAGAGGGCCTCCACTCCTTTGTTGCCCCGGGGCCTCTGGACCTCTAAATCCGGCCCTGGTTTGTGTTTACTTTTGTACACTTTATATGGGAAATGAACAAAAACCACATTGAAAGCTTTTAATAAGGAATTAGTTACAGGATATAGGTATGTACTTGGATTTCTCCTACCTATGTATAAGGAATACCTACCACATAAACAATTGGAAATGCACATTTATATGCGGAAATTTTGGGTAAGATGTTCCTACCTACTAATTGATATTATACTTTATAATTAGGTAATATCTTCGTCATAAAGGTAAGTACCTATTTGATATTAATTAATAGTATTTTTTGATTACACAAATATTTTAAGACTCACACACACACACACATTTCCGTAGTTCATTAAAAAATACATTTTCAAGTTACAAACCTGAAATAAAATATTGATAGGTATAAGTTCCTACATTTGTTTTCGTACGGTCATAAACCTTAATTTACAAAAAAATAGGAGATAAAGCAAAATAGGCACTGATATGGAGTGTTTCCTGATTATCCATTTATCATTAAAAATGAAGTTAGAGGTTAAATCAACAATGTAATTTAAACAAAAATTACCGTCTCCGCCAACTTTCTGGTGATATGCTCGTTCTACTTTTGAGCCAGGCTTTTCGTATAGTTGCTATGGGAAGGCTTTCCCGGCGTAACAGCCATTTCAGTCGTGTCCGGGGTAGGGGTAAAGATGATTCTATGAACACATCACTATCCATTTTTTAACAAAACACCATTATAGTCAGACAGAATCTCCCCGTACAACAAATGCAACGCAGACACGAAAATGGTAACAAGGAACAGCGTAGAAATTGCTCGCAGTTTTCCGTACTGTGGGAATACGAACTCAAATAAAATTACATTTTCTTTAGTAATTATTTCATGTATCACGATTAAAACGCCACATAGTCGGCATAACACTAGCGTTATTATTTCTTTCTTATCGCGCGCATTCGTTTCTTATTTGCTTTGAGATATACGACCGAATAAATAAAGATCCGTGTGTTCTACCTAAAACTGAGTACTACATTCCTGCAAATAATTACAATTGTTTCAGATAACCTTTTGAACAGCAGGCGTTATTATAATATTTTTACGTAATAGGTACCTACGTTATCTTCTATCGCATAGTAAGTAGCCTCGCAACACAAGGCAAAGCAAATTTAATCGGAGCAAAATTGTTCCTTTGCATAATACATATAATATTAATTATTATTTAACGAACAACGCATTAATTATATTATAATAGCATAATTTGAGGTATTTATATTATTCGTTGTCTATTCAATATGTGGGATTATTTAAATTTGCATAAGAAAGTAATTTATAACAAAGCAAGGCCATATAATTTTCTTTTTGCAGTTACTTGGAGTTTTAAGGCTTAATTACGTGTACATCTCTATTTACAAGTCATAATTTTTTTAGATAAAAGTTTATCTTCAAAAAGTATTCAAATTTAATTAGGTACCACAATATAACCGGGCTGTGTTATCTATAAGTTTAATGAAAACAAATGATATAATTTTTTAAACAATAACAAAGTACTTTTTTTCAAATACATCATTTAAAAACATGATTTCAATTAGGTACAAAATATACTGTGCTCGTAAAATATGATATTATATTTTGTATTCAGTAGAACCATGGACCCAATAATATTGGGTCCATGGTAGAACGAAACAGAAAACTGATTTATTCGTTATCTTGTCAAGGGATACATTTATTGAATAGATTTATTGCTTCTCAACACGAGTCAAAAACTAAAAAGGAATCGGTTATTGTTACATAAAAATCAACTGTCCGTTTCGCATATAATCCTTTGGTGGTCCCCAAAGTACGCTAGTACTGTCGATGAATAATTAATATCACTATTCGCATTCTAGTCATACGGTCGCCACTGTATTATTCAAGTCGGAAAGACAACAAAAAAAATCCGTTAATAACCGAATAGATTAATACTTGTGAAACACTCCAATATTATAAGAAAAACAATTGCCCAAGTCTATCTAAGGAGTAAGGAAGATCAATTTATTAATACGAAAGTTAATAGTTCCTTTATTGATTTTCTTGTTCGTTTATTCATTATTATTTATTTCGGTTCACCCTTGATAACATTTAAAACTTGATTTATATTAAATTTGTTAAACCTAACATTTATTGAGATCTGTAAAGGTATCACTAAATGTAGTGGCATTTAAGAATTAAAAAAAAAAGAATAAAAGTCATATAAAAGTCGAAATTTGCGTCATGAACACAATTGCTATTGTATTTAATTAAGATATTGTTTATTTTTTGCGTTTTTGCTAAAATAAATGTTTTTATTACTATTACGTATACTCTGGAGATATAAAAATGATAATTTGTATAGGTAGTTACTTACGTAATGTCTATTCTATGTATTAAAACTTTAGTGTCCAATTTATATTTTTACACTAAACTAACGTTTTGCTATAAGAAGTAGACTCTATATTGAATTATAGGCTATAATAATGTAAACCGTTATGTAATCTTGGGATAGTTCGATAGTAACATAGGATATTGACCTTTATCTTGCGCCAAATTTCAAATCAAACCGACCCTATTCCATAATAACCGTCAATCATCGTAACGGGTTATTTGGAGCATTTATGGATCAAATTTGGAAAACTAAATTATTCAATATTCACGCCTTTTCCATAGGGTTTGATCAACTAGCGATAGTTTGCGATTTTGACACCGCTCAATGAAAATATATCGGCAAAAATCTATCGGGGTTGACAAACACATTTTCTACATAAATTTAGTCAAGTAAACTTTTAATAAAATAACACTTATTTTAAACATAAATTTACTTGTATTAAGACAGGACAAACAGACCCCCAAATTATTTCAGATTTACAGAATATGCATATGTACTAAGATATTCAATAGACAAGCAAATATCAACAGGTGTTGGCCAATAACACGAGCGTGTTGATATTCTGGTATTATCTATAAAATAAATGGCGATAGTACACTACTGGCTAGACGCAATTAGTTGCTTACAAAGACAGGGTGGGAGGGTTGGAACAAAGCCAGGGAATTCATACAACACTGTATTGTTTTCAGTACTTTATATCTTAGCGGGAGAAGTAGATATTATCAATGGTGCATCCTTTGACCGGTCATCACACTTGTGACGTGATACGTATTGTAGAAAAAATATTATACTTTATAAATCTATATATTTATATGTATATACTCACAGGATAATTATAAAATTATAAAAAAAATACATTGCGTGGACTATAATTTGGTACTTTAATTTATTACGCATTATTTACTAAACTATCTAATTACTTAATAATTATTATTAAACAATAGGTATTTCATAAATTATTTCTAGAAAATAAAATCGTTTAACACGCAATTTATAGTTCAGTGATAAGGTGTTCAATAACAATTGTTAGCAAATTTTACTGCGATCGTGTTACCTCTACCAAAACGATATGCATTAAATTATAATTTCATTCGTCTTCATTTGATAAACGTACCCGTAAAGTAGTATATTATGCACGACATTGTGGTATTTAACACACCATTACGTAAGACTGAATATTTATGTATTTGCTTTTGATAAACGCAAAAAAATATTTATCCGAGTTTTAAAATTTTTTTATCAGTAACCTGCTTGCTAATTATTAGTTTCATACTATGTTAATTTTTTGATTTGCGACCAAAATTACTCATATTTTTGAAGTTCTTTATATTAATCTGTATTATAAATTATAATATGTGTGTTTTTTTTTCTAGACAAATCTAGATATAGAGAGATAGATAGAAGCACGCAGCCGCGATAGTCACAGGAAATATCGCAGTGACAATTTTTCAATTCCAACCAGCAGTTCCTGAGATTAGGATGTTACTATAAACAACTAAACTCACTACAGATGCAATGTGGATGTAATAACCCTAATGGGCTAATTTGAAAGGTTAGTTAAAAAAATACCGTAGTTGTATAAAACCTTCATTCAAATTAACACCCTGATTCGTGGCACGTTCAAAGTCTACGCTCATTAGAAAACTGCCTAACACACGCGAAGGCAGAGTTTGGCTTCGGACAACTTTGGAACGACTGTGAGTACTGAGTCTAGTTGCTTATTGTTCTTCAATGTCAAACAATCTCTTCAGCTTTATAATACAAGTCTTAGCTATAAGTATAGAATAAAACTTACTGTCCCGGGTAAACAGTGGAGGGTACCCGTAGATGGTGTCGGCGCGGTCGGTCGGCGTCGCTGCCGTCGGACGCCTCCTCGAGGCCGTGCGAACTGCCGGACCCACCAGCCGACCTATGATATATTATATAGATTAGGTAATTTTACATAGAAATTAGAATAATGTGTTTGAGGAAGAGAACAGTGTTGTTCACGTAGTAGTTGTAGTCTGTAAAGGTAATTGGTTCGTTTTGATTATTGGACAAATCGTCATAATCTATTTGTGACTGAATAATATCTGTTTTGGGAAGTCTAATAGATAATTTATCACTAATAGATATTTATTATTTTGTTCCTAACTATTTGGATATCGGATAAGATCGTCGAAAACTTCAAACATGTAAAAATATAACTAAGCTTGTAAAAAATATTTGGTATTGAAAATAAATATTTACCCAATAGAAGTTTATATTAGCATAACATTTTATGACTGGGAAATCAGCGGAATTGTTAGTTTATGTTATTATCTTGCGTACATGAAACGAAATTGAAAAGATAGCGACGCGCAAAGCTTTTTGAGATTTGGTAACGTAAGCTCGTACCCATACCTACTTTAGACTGATTTATAAAAAAAGACGGTATTAAAAAATAAAAACCTAAGCTATAAACAGTTAAACTTTTAATTTAACACAGATATTCTTATTTAGTTAAGCGATAGAGTATAATATTATTATCACATCAAATACGAATATAAATAAAAACAAAATAGTTTAATATTTTAGTAGGTACATCAATTATTTAAATAAAAAGCAGAAGCTTTATTGATAATAATATAAGCGTATTCTTATATAATATTATCTACCTTACTATAACATTAACAATACCTATTATAAAACATACACAATATTTATTTGAGATCAAACTTACCTTAAATAAAAAATACGATAAGATATTATGGCTTTATTCCAAAAATAATGTTTGATATAAGTATTTCAGTGTATTATTAAGAAATTACATTCATTGATTCCATTTTTTTGCAATAAAGCCGCAAAAATAATAAACCATGCACCAGACATTAAAAACAACAAGATTTTGAACAGGCAAATAAACGATAAATAAATACACCCAAAATACGTGCTCCTAAAACCATACATAATACAAAACCTATAAGTATAATTATTATAATGTGAAAGAGAAGTGCTTGCATATATTCAGTACCTTGGCATTTTAAGCTCTGAAAAGCTGCAAGCAGGCGCTAATTCTCGATTACTAGATGGTATATGAACCTGGCGAACTCCATGCCGATTACCTAAAAATTTTGTACGCTAAGCTCTATGCACTCATATATAGGTATAATCATGTTAATATAAGGACATTTTATAATATCGTTTACACGTTTCATGCAAATGATTTTCATCTGTGTAGCATTGTTATGGCTTTAAGGTTGCAGGGCTATTGGTAATCTAATTTTGAACATCATACTTGGGCAATTTTTTATTTCAGTTATTTTTGATTGTGTACTATGTTTAACCAATTTGGATGAGAATAGTGATAATATTTTAATTACGGATGTAATAATTTCCATGGATTATCTAAAATTATGCTATCATTAGGTCTTGATGAAAATGCTTTCAGGAGAGGAATTAAATAGGACTTTAGTTTTCATTCAAATTCTAGGGATAAATAGAACTACTAATTCATAATTTAAATCTGAATATCAAAATGACTTCTTTAATTTTTGCTACACTTACCGAAATATTCTCTTCAAGCGACTAATGACTTGATATTTTATGTACACTTTTATAGCACGAAATTTAATGATTTAAACTTATATTATTGGCACAGAAAACCATAATCCAGGATTGACATGATATAGGGATTAATTAATTTAATAACATGACACTATTCTTCAAAAACATATGATGATAACTGAATACTTCCAGGTTTGTCCGAGTTTAGCCAAACAATGTGGACTTGTAACACGTTCGATGACTTACAAGTTCATAGGATTATACCGATATAGACACTATTCAGACTTTATCGAGATAATATTCATTTTAAGTAGGTTATAATATTTAAACCATAATAACACTGCTTACACCTACTACGTAACAGAGTAGAGATTTAACACCTACGCTGCTTTATAATAAAACAGTTCACTTGATGAAATTTACACTTATTTATATAACCTAATACGCAATGAAAAGGTGCAATGTAATTTAATTTAGAAATTCTCCATTCGAAATATAGCAAACACCTGAATTTATGTGTATATTTTTCCTCATTAATTTGATGATGGTAACCGATTATTTAAGAACTTATTTTTATGAATTAAAATCCTTGAACGAAACGATTATTTAACTATAAGGTCAACAATCACTCTATCCTCACTTCACTCGACTAAGGAAAACGCATGTAATTCTAAAGAAACGTGGTATTATGGATTTTCATTATCACCATTATTTTCCGTATATTTTCGCTCACAATATCACACACCATACTGTTACGATCCCCTACAAATCGTGGACATCATCTGGGTAAGGAGCCGACGTTTGAATAATAAGCCTTCAATGAGTATATTTTAAACTTAAATTTGTTTGCAGCACCCCTAGACCTAGAGAAACATGCGCCGTGGTGCATTGCGCATATTATTGATTGCAATCATATGTACAGCGAGCAAAATGGCGGCAATTTGATTTTCGTATTGTTGGAAATTGGAAAGTTCCCCAACTTAGGGAAGAGAACAGCATAGTGCAAGGAATGAAAAACTAGAATATGCGCATCTATTGACGATATTAATATTACGACAATTTTACATGATCTGTAGTAAAATAAGGGGAAGATATTTTGTGGAGCAATTTACTTATGCATTAAAAAATAAAATGTTTTGTTTACCATATTTTTAACATATTTTATACCTTGTGTGATTGCAAATTGCAATTTCCTGACATTTTTGCTATTTTACAAAATCTATGAACCAAATTCGTCGATATCAATCAAACGACTAGATGTTTTCATAAACAACACTTGCGGTAAGTATATATACATTTAAGCGCCCGTTACGCCTAGAGCCTCTCCAACCACTCTACCTCAGAGCTGGGACTTTATAATATATTATAACAAATTTACTCTGGCTTTGTTCGGTATCAAGTACAGTACGTCTAGCTCTTGACGTATACGATACTGATATTGATAAGATAATTTCCAAGTATAAATGTAGAGTTATGATTGGAATTTCATGTTTCAGGATTTAGATCTACTATATCGAGGTGAAACAGGTGACAGATGGTAAATCATCAAAATTTTTTTTATCAACTCCATATAAAACCCTTATTTCCGATGTAATTAGAAAAGGAGAGCTATGGATTTCATGTACAATATAGAGCTATCGAGGTGAAACAGGTTGCAAATGGTAAATCAGCAAATATCTTTATTTAATTACTTATGTAAATTAAAAAAAAAAGAATTTTCCTTTTTTTCTAGTGTGTAATGTGTATATCATGCGTATCATGTGTCTCCCTATATAATATTAAGCTGCAGCGTGATAGTTAATGTGTGATATAAGTAAGTAGATATTTGATGATTCTTAAGCCACACCAAAACGAATCAACAACGCAACGGGTCATCAATAGATAATAAAATAATTTCTAAAATTACCCACCAGTTACCTTAGGCGCAGATATTATGGAGACTGGTGACATAACATGAATCGGAATGTAAGTGGGAGTGGTATGGTACCACAAAATAATGTTCTTTTAGTCTATTTTAATTTTTGACCATTTTATTTATTACCTGTGTTTATTATGCTGTAAATATATTTCCAATAGTGCGATTTCTTTATTCATATTTAATAACTTAAAATCAGATATGCTGAGAAAGAAATGATTTTGTAGATGCTACATAAAACTCGAGGTAAGAGGAAGGAAAAACATTTCTTTTCCCTTTGAAATTGCATACTTTGGTTGCATAAATCGAACTCATTGGTCTCTCAACTGCCAATAGGTAAGTACATGTAAGTAATAAGTAAGTAAAACTTGTTTGCTTTACCTATAGAAATGGTTGCAAAAATTAAGTATTAATTATATATATATGTATTATGTACAATGTTCTTTCGTCCATTTTTCATTGGAATAAAGTTAAAATAGTTTTATACTTAAATTGTTAATATTTTCTGTTAGATATTACTTACCTAGGTATGTTATGTATCGTGTCTTGTCATAAAATATTATCTGCTCATATTTTCAAAAGACGATCATTAAAATTCATTACCAATCGAACACGCCTTATTATTATTCAACATTTACTGTCGTATCATTCTTTTAAGGGTCAAGGCAAAGATCAGATCAATAATTCAATCTCGAAGAACAATACAATGTGCAGGATAAGGTGAGATTTTAACATCACATGTTTAAATTTTGGCCTTTGAATGCTGAAAAAACGAGGATTTTTGTGGTAGATTTTATTTAATAATTTAGTTTTTATAAGGAATTTTAGCATAATTCGATGTTACAAATATTTGCATAGCTTAAATTACAATTAATTTCTATAGAAATCTCCTCCTAGTTAGATTGACTTGTGGGCTAAAGCCGAAGGGTCCCGGGTTCGACTTCTGGTAGACAAAAACTATTTTAAAAGTGTTGTTAAGTACATTAAGATAGGTGAATAAAAATAGGTAACTCCATTCATAGGTATACCTAGTTGATAGTACCCAGATAAATTCAATCTAATAGATATACATAATATTATCCATTCAAACTTCAAAGGTGTAACGGTTAAACAGGAAGTCGACATTGTACAAGTTATGTCCCAATTCTCAATTTTAAAATGCTTTTAGCGAAAGCACCCACACAAGTAGCTATTTTTAGAAATGAAGGTTATTGTTAAGATAAAGAGTTTATGTAAATATTTATTTAGTTTATGTTAAACTGTGATTTTATATAATTATACCTATGTATTTGATGCCTCTATCAATAGCTGAAGAACTCAATGACGCCAATAAATATCTACTAGCCACTAGGTACCTAACAAAAATGGCATATTAAGAAATAGTTCTTCAAAGTAAGTAGGTAATTCAAATTGACATAATTTATATTATAAATAGTAAATACAAATATTCCGCAAAGAAAGATGCAGGTATCTCGTATGTAAACGTTTGAAAGTTTGTGAGGATGGCCAAACTGCTGACGGGGTTTGTATGAATATTACAAAGATACATTACACACATTTAGCATAGGTAGTCTGGATATTAAAGCAAGCGAATGATATCGGGAGCTTATCTAAAATGTAGGAATATATCCTTACGTTAACATTAGAGATGGCACAATGCATTGCGCCGATCCACTACGCGCTTGTAAGGAGAGCCGTTGGCACATATCTGGCATGGTCATATAACTTAGATCTGGAATAAAAGTATGATTAGGGTAATTACATATTATATATACCTAACACAAACATTAAATCAAAACCAAATTTGTTTTGTTTAAAAATTTATATAGATTTAGGTTCGGAAAGCACTTCTACACAGAAGAGCGTCGGCAACTCGGCAAGAAACTCAAATTATTTAACATTTAACTATGAATAATCAAATCATTCAATTCTCAAAATCTCTAAGTACCTACTCAAATTTTCAAGCGCAATGTCTTGAGGAAACTATATTTACCGAATGTAGGTATAAATATTAAATATTACTTATTGATAATTGAAATCGAATGAGTTATGGTACCTACATACAAGATACAAGAAAGAATTCCATCAATTGGCCTATTTCAGTATTCTCAGAAAGAAAAAGTTATTCCAATGTAACAACAAATGTATAAATGTGTAACGGTTTAATTATTTTTTCGTAGAATATGCAATATTGATTCTGAGCCAAAATTTTGTTGTGTGATTTTTCCTGTTTGAATCAGTCAAAAGCTATGTTCCTCATAATGAGAAATTGCATTACGAACAATCAAAAGTTCATTCATCAAAGAGTAGAAGTAGTTATAGGCGCTATTGCGCCATATTCGAAAAATCATACTAATGAGGTAAATTGGAAACTCCAAAAGTGCATCCTATCCTATCCTGCTAATATTATATTTATGCGAAAGTTTGTGAGGGTGGAAGTACCTATGTTTGTTACTCTTTCACGCAAATACTAATGAACCGATTACAATGAACTTTAGCACACATATAGAGGGTAACTTAGATTAACACTTAGGATAGGTTTTACCCCGGAAATCGCACTGGAACGGGAACTATGCAGGGCTAGTGAGTTAGTGACTCATAATGCTCATTCGTACGAAAAAAAGAAAATTATTTTAGTTTTTCGTTAATAACTTAAACGTCGCTACATGATGCTATAACCATTTTCAACACCAACCTCCGCATAGCACTCTATATCTAAATAATTAAATCATATTTTTTTATTAGCTCACTATGTATCATATTCCAACCAAAAAAGTGTTGATTGACAGAAATTTAGTTTTTTTTCAATTTCTACATTTTTTCGGGTTATATTTTTTGAATAAATTTTACCCAGTGATAGTATTAATCTCCATTCAATTATCTATAAAATGTGCAGATTTAGGATTACCAATCGTGTACAGTTGCTCAAGGCAAAACATTTTTTTCGATCATAGAGCGCTCTAATTCTTTGCATTATGAGTACTTAGTGGAATAAAAGTTATTCAAATCAAACTCCATAAATTATATTACATACCATTATCAACAGCACTACACAGGCCCGCGTCAGACACGGAGCGGCCCCTGGCCCTCAGCCCTGATTGCTTCCTGAAGTACGACCAGCGCCGGGCTACCGCCGACCGGAGCAGCCGATTAAATCTAACATTCCACATTTCACTATATCATACAATATGAAAAAAATATTTAATCACATATCAAAACATTACTTAATTTTGTAAATCATCCATTGCTACAATTTCTCTTTAATAATTACGAATAATAGGTTTTTCTGTTTTTTTTTTTTTTTATTTAATCCTTTTCAATTGGATTTAAACTTATGCACTGCAAAATTTTGTATCAATTTAATAAAAATATAAATGAAACTAACTACTAGAAATCGAAGAGAAAAAATTAAATTACGTGTCGCAAACTCGCAACTGCAGCTGTTTCTACGAAAATTGTATTCTCAGAGCTTAGGTAAATAGAAATAAGTATTCTTTTGTCTTTGAATTAATCCTATTGTATAACGTGCTATCATAAAACTAAAGGTTAAAATTAGGAAAAACCTTTTTTAATATTAAAACTAAAAATTGTAAAAACAACTTAAACTCATCGTGTGCGTAAAAGCTTATTTCTAAAAAGTCTTATTGTTCTTATTCGTTAAAAGTTCTGCCAACTGCCGAGACGTCAAATTTCATGTAATTCATAAATATTTTGCTACTCTTTTAAAGAAAGATACTTTAGAAGCAATAAACAGAAGACTAACAGAAAATATCCACGTTGCTTTTCGAGGGTAGGTGTCAAAATAAAAACACGTGTTTATAACAGCTCTATTTTAAAATTAGTTATTTTATTTGCAAATTCATTCAATTTTGTATAGTAATGTTCTAAATTTCATACCTGGTGTCGCTAGCAGTATTTCCTTTTAAAATTATTCTACTTTTCAATATATTAAGGCACAAAACACAATGGACACAGTAAAACAGTCAATGGTCAACATGACAGTTGCTTTTAACACACGTTTGGAGGAATTTCAACAGCAACTTGATGGAATGAAATCACCTGCAACGGCATCTTCTAGCCCTTCAGCAAAACTTGCTGCAGAATTTGATGTTTTTCGCACTTTTGTGGTTACTTCCTTGAAATGTTTAACATTGCAAGTCGAAACTCTGTCAAATCTTTTTGAAAAACAAGAGATGCGTAGCCGGCGAAAGATGTTACTGTTGCATGGCATACCTGAACAAGCCAAGGAAGATCCAACATCCACAGCTGTTAAAGTTATTAGTGAAAACTTAGAGTTGCCGGAGATCAATTCCAACGCAGTATCACTTTGTCATAGACTTGGTTCAGTTAGAAAGGATAAACCCCGGCCTATATTAATAGAATTGCAGACTATACCTCTAAGAGACAAGATCTGGTATAGTAAAACCGCTTTCAAGGGCACCGACTACACCTTATCTGAATTTCTGACAAAAAGTAGACATTCTTTGTTTATGGCTGCTCGAAACAAGTTCGGTGTCTCAAAATGCTGGACGGTGAATGGGAACATCATGCTGGTGGCTCCTGATGGTTCGCGTCGTCGCCTGCAATCCCTGGCTGATCTAGATGAGTTGCCTGTAGTGGGTGGCTCAGCTGAAGTTCCTGCTGCCGTGACGGATCCGCAACGCCAGACGGAGTCAAAAAAGCCTCTTTCTGCTGCACAAAGAGCCCGAAGACCCAAAGCCAAGTAATTACACTGTCTCAATACTGAGTCCTCTCATATATATATATATAGTATTATTAGTATTGTCATTTCACTCGGTTTTAAGCTTAGTTGTTTACATTGTTGTATAGTTTCTGTTAATATTATATTACACGTTTCTATTAATTTTAGTTATTATGAGTTGTCTTTTGTATGCTTCCTTTAAATAGTAGATAAAACTAGATATACATATATTATAGTGATAGTATGTACTCAGAAAACCATTTATAAGAAGTACCCACTGATTTATTTATAATTTAGATTTTTATTTTTGTTCACCTTTTTGTTTACTTTATAATATTGAAACGTCAAGTGTCAACAGCCATCTAATGTCACTGGTGACAAATTGTGTCAAATCAATGACAATTACGTCATAATGAGTTCTAGCTACTAGGCTTTTAGTTAGTTAGTGTTTATTTTATTTTAAGGTAGATAATATTATATGATTTACTTTGTACTTTGCTATTGTGTCTCTTTGCCTTGAACAGAATATTGTGTTATTTCTGATTATGTGTTTAATTATTGATTTTATCTGAATTAGTCTTAGTGTTGCCTTCTCTGAGATAAGCTAGTGGTACAAGGTTAGCGAAATAATTATTGTAGCTTATTGAATTATAACTATAATTATTATATTTATATATTCAGATTTATTTATACATACTTTATTACTGCTTATTATTATTACTATTTTTTTTTTGTAGTAGTTTGTTTATTCTATCTTAAATATTTTATTATTATATTATAGTAGTATTTATTTATTTATTTTTCTTATTTATTTATTTAACTTACATATTACATTGCATATATTATCATGTCGAACGTTGATACTGACAGTGACGGCACTTATCATTCCCTTCCATTCGATGAACAGGACAGCGACAACAGTTTTCACAGTACATCCTTTTCTCCTTTATCTGATACTCTTTCCTCCCATTTTACTCCTTTCCCTAATAATTTCAATGTAGTGCATATTAATGCACAGAGTATTCCGGCACACTATCCTGATTTATTAACATCTTTTGATTCCCAACATATCCACGCCATTCTCATTTCCGAATCCTGGCTTAAGCCCTGCATCCCATCCATCTCCTACTCCTTACCCGGATTCCATCTTATACGCAATGACCGCGAGGGAAGAACAGGTGGCGGTGTTGCTATCTATCTTCGTACGCACATTCCTTACTCTGTTGTGAACTCCTCTCCTCAACCTCCACCAACCGATGCAGCCGAACATCTCCTTCTTGAAATAACCCTCTCCCACACTAAAATTCTCCTTGGCGTCTTTTACTCTCCTCACCTTTCCGTTGACTACTTCGATAAACTCGATATTATCCTTGACCAATTTACTCCCCTTTATGATCACACCATTTTAATGGGTGACTTTAACACCTGTCTCCTAAAATCCGATGCTCGCGCGCATAAACTATCTTCCATTGTCAATTCCTTTAATTTACACATACTTCCTCTTAATCCTACGCATTTCTTCCCAAATTGTGCTCCTTCCCTTTTAGACCTAATCCTAGTTTCCTCTCCTGATAAAATCTCAAAGTTTGGACAGTGTCCTGCGGAGGGGTTTTCCTATCATGATCTTATTTTTGTTTCCTATAAACTCCGACCTCCCAAACCTAAACGAAAGACAATCCTGCAGCGCAATTTTAGTGGTATTAATGCAGATCGTCTCCTTGATGATGCGTCCGAGATCAATTGGTCTGTAATTTTTGAGGCTCAAGACATCGACGAGAAGGTTAACCTCTTTAACGCACTTATTATAGACCTCTATGATAGGCACGCTCCATTAAAACCAATTAAAATAAAGCACCGGCCTGCTCCATGGTTAACTCCAGAAATTAAATCGATGTTAACTGCCAAAGCTAATGCCAAATCCAAACTGCGATCTGACAATAGTGACGCGCTTCGAGAAAAGTTCAAAAGAATTCGAAATCGCTGTAATACATTATGTAGAGATGCACAAAGACGCCACATTCACAAATCAGTCGAGAACGGCGACTCTGCCAAAGTTTGGAAATTCCTTAAATCCCTTGGTATTGGTAAATCCTCTCATAATTCCATATCGTCAAGCGTAAATTTGGATGGCCTGAATACGCATTTCTCATCTCATGTGCAAAACTTCGATGCTGATGTTAAAAAGCGAACCTTACATAAAATTTCCACAAATCCTAATCCTACACATCCTCCGTTCATTTTTAATCAATTTTCTGATTGTGATGTTAAGAAGAACGTACTATCTATAACTTCTAAAGCAGTTGGCAGTGACTGCATTAGCCGTAATATGATCATCCCAATCCTTGATATCATTCTTCCTGTAATAACTCATATCCTAAATTTCTCCGTTAGTTCACATACATTTCCCAGTGCATGGAAAAATGCACACATTATTCCTCTTCCAAAACTTTCAAAACCTGCCTCGTTTTCCGACTATCGACCTATTTCCATCCTTCCTTTCCTTTCTAAAGTCCTGGAGCGCTTAGTGCAACAGCAGTTAAGTGCCTTCCTTAATAAATATGATCTTTTGAATCCTTTCCAATCCGGCTTCCGTCCCGGTCATAGCACGGTTACTGCTCTTGTTAAAGTCACTGACGACATTCGCTTACACATGGATCAGAAACAACTAACGTTGCTAACATCTCTGGATTTTAGTAATGCGTTTAATACAGTTGACCATGACATCCTTCTTAGCATGTTACGTTCTCTTAACATATCTCCAACAGATATTGATTGGTTTCGTAGTTATCTACAGGGACGTCAGCAACGCATCCAAGTCGATAATTCTCTTTCTTCTTGGGCTAATGTTACTGCTGGTGTTCCACAAGGTGGTGTGCTTTCCCCTCTTCTTTTTAGTATATTTATAAATTCTATATCCCTAAACATCACTTCTCTCTATCATATGTATGCAGACGACTTTCAAATTTATCGCCACGCAGAGATCAATGATTTGCCGAATGCTGTGACAACAATGAACAATGACATTTCCACTATTGTTAGATGGAGTTTTAATCATGGCTTAAACGTGAATCCTAATAAGACACAAATTATTGTTTGTGGTACGAAATATTTCGTATCCAGGATAGATTGGACTTCACTGCCGAAAGTAGTAGTTGATGGCGTTGCAATACCATATAGCAACGAAATTAAGTGCCTAGGAATTTGGATAGATTCATGCCTAACTTGGAGTTATCAAATAAAGGAAGTACGTAAAAAGGTTTTCGCTGCCGCTAGTTCCATTCGCCGGCTACGCAACTTTCTGCCGATACCAACTAAAATTGCGCTCGTTCAAACACTCCTTTTACCTATAATAGATTATGCCGACGCGTGCTATCCTGACCTCTATGAATACCACCTTGACTGCCTTGAGCGCCTTCAAAATTTTTGCATAAGATTTGTGTTTGGCTTGCGCAAATACGATCATGTCTCCGAATTTCGTACTAAGCTCAAATGGCTTCCCATTCGTCTTCGCCGAAATACTCATATCCTTCACCTCCTGTACTGTGTTCTGTTTGATCCGAAAACACCGCAATATTTAAAAGAGAGATTTGAGTTCCTTGTGTCTAATATCCACCCGATTCGATCATCAAACAAGTCTCGTCTGGTCGTACCAGGTCATGTAAATCATATATATAATTCTTCCTTTACTGTGCGTGCCATCAGACTATGGAACGATCTACCATTAGACATAAGAGAAGCTCAATCTCTACTCACATTCAAAACACTGCTGAAGCGATTTTACCTGTCCAAGTAATGAATTTAGATCTACCTGTTTAGTGTTAAATATCTTTGTATTGATGCTGTCTCCGTATGTGTCTGCTTTTCGACTAGTAAATAGCTCATTTCTTTCTGTATGTATGTATATGTATGTGTATGTACGTATATGTATATTTATGTGTATGTATGTATATGTATATTTATGTGTATGTATGTATGTTTATGTTTGTATGTGTATGTATTTGTATGTATATAATATGGATATATGTGTATTTTATTTATGTGCTCTAAACTATAAACGCACCTCTTGCCCATTAACTTTTACTTCCACTGTTTCTCCTTGACCACCAGGTTGTCTGGAAGAGATCGCTGTCTTAGCGATAAGACCGCCTGTTGTGCTCAACTGTGTCTCTTTCTTTTATACATTTGATTTTGTAATTTTTATGTCCTGGTGCACAATAAAGTATTTTTGTTTGTTTGTTTGTTTGTTTGTTGCTGTAAATATTTATCTATTAGCCTCTGAAATATGTAGAGATGGTAAACACGTGACGTCTGACGATAAAAATTTGAATACACATGATTACAGAAAGTTTAATTACTATATCTACATAATTATACCTTTCCGATAGTTTATGTAGGTAAGATTCCTTAATCTATAAAAGAATAACGCGATTATTCACTATATTATTTATGAGATAACCTACTTTGAATTAATTAAAAATGTAATTACTTTTTCAATGGAGTATCAGAGCTTTCAGACGCACTCGATGATGTAGAGGCATTGCTGGTGGCCGAGCTCTCATGACGGCACTCTTGAAAACTAGCACTTTTACGAACTCTCGCCCTCATTTTTAACACGATATTTACACTGTAATAAAGCTATTCAAACTTCTTTAAGTCAATACAACATTAGTAGTACGTTTTCAGTGTTATACTAAGATTTGGGGTGATCACAAGCGAATACGCTAGTCGACAACAATTTGTCACTCGCGTCTAAAATTAGTTCGCACGAACTGTTCGCGGACTTTTCATGTTGAAGTCGCTTGCTTTGATTAGATTGAATAATACTTGTATTCATAGTCGTGATCAAAGGTTTAAAAACATTCTTCACATTCTACAAGTTCTATTTTTACGAAGATTTTGAGAATTTGAATAAATTTACATGATAGTGCGGAAGCTTATTGATGTTATTGACGACGTAGTAAATATTCATCAATTAGCAGTAAACAAATTTAGGTTGACACAGACTAATAATAATATACTACGTATACAAGTAGTGATATCTACTTAACTGTACATTAAAAAAAACTGTAGGAGTCTAGTTATCTGGGTTACATGCAGTAACTACTAAACGGATTTTGATGAAACTTTGTATCAGCCAGTCAAGTTTCCGAAGTCAAAATTTTCGATTTCGACAACGTTTTATACCAATTTTGAAAATAATTTAAATTATTTTCAAAATTTTTACTTACGATACCAAAAATAAAAAAAAATATAGGGTCATTTTTATCCTGACTAGGTATTGTCATTTTACTCATTAGGTAAAGGGCTTTCGATATCAGTTTAAAGTTTTTTGATATCTGCAATAGTTACGGAATCTGTGTACGGAATAATCGCCTGTGCACACTTAACGATTACACCCTGTATAGTGTATACCCTCCTCATCATATATATGTCGTGGCCATATCGTAGATTTGCTCATTTCATGAAATGGCCAATTTAGTTTGGCCAGATCGTTAAATCGTCAACGTTTCACGATTTGGTCATCCACATTTGGCCAGATCGTCGATCTGGCCAAACGTGGATGGCCATTTCATGAAATGCGACCATTTTTGTTTCTTTTTTAAAAAGTGATTCGTTTCGTTGTTTATTAAAGTCTAACCTAACCTAACCTAACTGTTTTCTATTGAAAAAACCATTCGCTTCTGGTATTCGCCGGCGCTAACGCGGCACTAACTTAAATGACAATAAACAAGTTCTTAAAAAATTCTGAATTTTTTAATGTTTTATGGACTCTCTAAGATATTTAATACGATCTGGCCAAATGTCGATGACCAAATCGTGAAACGTTGACGATTTAATGATCTGATTAAACTATGTTGGCCATTTCATGAAATGAACAAATCTACGATATGGCAACGACATATATAATAAAAATATCTAATTAAAAAAATAATATTACTGAATCTGGGAGAAATATACGAGTTAAATGTCGATGAATAGCATAGATCTTTTTTGCTATCAGTATTTTCGTTCGTAACATTCAAAAGATTGTTCCTGACGACGAAAATAAACAATAACAATCAATGATGACGCAATGACCTGCCATTGACTAATAACACCGACAAAAGCTGTGTAATGTAATCTATATCTATCCTTTTCGCACTCGTGTATCTAACATTAATAAATAATAACAGCTCTACGTTCCACTTCGACTCCTGAGTCGACTCCAGTTTGCTCTGTGGACTCAGTGACCAGTGAGCGTCCTTGTCGTGCGTAATAACAGACGTCTCGCGACGTAAACGTTGCAATTATTTTTTCCCTTTCAAGTTTATTGAGAAAAGGTCACGGTAAAAACAATACTTACTAAACTTTATCAAGCCATATTATTGGAATCGGCTCAATTTCTTCGACAGCAGACACAAAGTTTGCATCTAAGCGTAAGGTATTTTGATAATAAGTGCTGTGTATAATTTAATTCGAACAAAACTAGTTGTACTGAGAATTGCGCCGAGTCCACATTCAACGTACCTACTATTTAAAAAAAAATTCACTTTTTACAAAAAGACATAACGTAAAAGAATAGCCAAATAATCGTTGTGATTATAAATAGGTAATCGAAAAATATTTTGTTCTAAATTTAAAAATTAATGTAAACAGTTCTAAACGTAGTATACGTCATTGAATACCAAATGTTTTCGACTGATAACCGAGTCTGCGGATGTAAAGGCGCCGCACTAGATGCTTTGCATTACTATATTACTTGCTCTGTGCTTTGCATTTGTATCGATTAATTTAATGATCTATTTTCAGATGAGTAAACAACAAGAGTTTCAGTTTCATGTAATTGAGTTATTGGAACCTTCATACATAGATCCTGAAAAATATGTTTGCATTCCGAATTCTTGGATAACGTTACGTGAAACATCAGATGAAAATTGCAGAGCTCTTGTTAAATTTCCCGTTGAAGAATTATCAGAAATAAAGAAACTTGTTGAGAAACAAGAATTCTCAGAAAACGGGAAAGTTTTTTTGGCTTATATAAAATACAGTACAAGTAAGTTGTAACCATTATCGTTTTATGTGTTCACTGTAGGGCCTCTTTTTTGGGTAGCGAGCAGATAGTATCTGATACGGTTCAAGGTTTCAACGGTTCAAGCTCCACTATGATTGCTAAAAACTATTTCGCTACGATTGACTTTAAGTATCTAATTTAATTCTGAACTGGAGATACTTCCCTGTCAATAATACAAGTCTAAAAGAGTATTCAACATGTTTTAAGTACTAAAACTAATTTTTTCTAGACTCCTATAAAGACGCAAGCAACTATATTAAGATACTGAATAAAATATTTGATCAAGAGCAGAGCTGCATGAAGGTAGTCGAAGGTATCTATTGTTCTGTTGACATTTAAAAGTATTTCTTTTGATTAGGTCGCTAATGGTTAAAAATTTCATTCCAGATGTACCATCAACATGTGCATCGCACAATAAAGCATTTGAATCACAATCGAGCTCAGAAACAAGCAAAGTCCGTACAACTTCAACTCTAAACAGTGATGCGGAACCAGTGAGTAAAGAAATACCAGAGCAACTAGACGTGACTAATACTGAGGTAAGAATGGGCCAAAAGAAAACTAAAGTTGGAACTACTGTTTCTTCCCCCAAAGCTAGAAGATATTTGACAAGACAGTCACTCAGAATATCTTTATCAGGCAATAATGCCGTTAGTTTGCCAGATCAAACTACAGAAGAGAATGTTCCGAAAACTAGCCATTGTGTTGAAGAGAGCGATAAGACTAACAGCAATCAAGAAAATAAGCCATTAGCAAAGAACCCTCCAGAGTTAATGATAAAATGGCAAATTATCATGGCTCTACGGTCAGTCTTTGGTGATAACTTCAAAGAAACATTGGAACAACTTCATAGTGATTTTGAAAAAAACCAATTAGTATTAGAGAAAATGCTGCTTGCGTTTATGAATAATTGTAAAATCATAAAAGAATTGATTGAGCTAACGAATGAAGTCAGTAATACTGATATTAGTAGTCTAGATTCTGCAGTCAAAGAGTTAGAAAATAGTATGATGGACGTAAATATAAATGAAAACGATTCAGATAAAGCAACCGGATCAAAAGTACAAAATGATACTCAAAAAAAGGAAGAAGAGAAACAGAACAGTGACGGTACTGAAGTTAAAAATAATAATCCACTGAATAAGATCCGTGGCCAAGCGCGCAAGTTTACTTTACCACCAGAATACGATCCGAACGACTCAAAATGGACCCTAAAGCATCGGGAAAAGAAAATTGGCCTCGTTGAACTCCTACCACTTTCACGGGTGTACATAGACGCCATTCAACTAAGCAATATTAAAATAACGTCGAAAGACAGCAAAACCCTTGCACGAAAGTTGTTACTAGAAATTTTTACAGAGAATGCATTAAGTATATGTTCTCTAACTGGAAAAAAAGCCAATGCATTTGACTTGGAGGGAACAAGTGTAAGGCCCGGTCTAGATGAACATGCAAGAACTGTTTTATTGGACTATGTTAAAAAGCATGCGGCTGAACAAAATTGGGTTAAATTTGATTCACAGCTGATTACGAACACTATTCGTAACAAAATGCAAGAAATAAGATGCAAACATCAAAATGCTGTCGAAAAATAATTAGGCTGTAAGGAAATATTGCTGGCGTGATCATTCTGGTGATAGCTGAACAGACTGATAATAAACGAAAGAAATGTAGGCTCTAAACCGCTCGTGAATGTCAATTTACCTGATATGGCCTGATATTAAAATTGGCCATATCAGGCCAGATCAAGCCTTATCAATTTGATATGTCTATGTCAGACTTGATATAGCTTGATATGGTCATATTATATAATTTTCCATTATTCCTTAGTAGGTGCTGATATGGCCAGATTTATTATGGAGACCTTATATTTATTATGGATTCATATAGTCTGATATACCCTTATCAGTACATAAATATTCTTATCCAATTATATCTTTTTTTTTTTTTAACGTTGGGAAATGCATTTACGCATCCCCCTCTGCAGTTTTCCCACCCACTAAAACCCAACGGTGGCCACTGTTCACCTTCGGCGGCAGGGGTTAACAGCCAGGCCTTATACCCCCACCGCTTACATGGTCATTGCCGCGACTTGGCGGCTCGCCTAAGCCCATAACGTGACAATAGGCGTCGGTATCCGATAAGGATAACGACGTTCTATTGCCGGGCTATCCACCTTCTGGCACAGGGGGGGCCGGTTTACTTGCAATTATATCTTAGTTATATACTCATATAAAAGCATACCAGAGTAAAAAAACTTTATGTAATTCATATATAATTATTTAGATGTCCAGGCCATATCGTAGATTTGCTCATTTCATGAAATGATCGATCATTTCGTGAAATGGTCGCATTTCATGAAATGGTTGAATGTCTATTGGACACATCATGATGTGGTTTGAGCAAATCAATGATAAGAAATCGTTTCTCGATATGGCCAACTAAACGCGCGTTTTTTTTTTCATGAAATGATCAAAATTATTTGATCATATCGTAAAATAGTTAGGTAGATTAATTATTGGTAGAGGCGCTGCAAGCGCTGTGTTTATGTGATAAGATGGCGGCCGGTGGCGAAAATTTAATTAGGTAAGAGGTTTGAGTACCTCCTATGGAAAATATCGCGGATATCTTATATAGAAAAAAAATGCGTCTAAAATTCTATACATAAATATATTTATATATCCTACTATGTTACTAACCTAGCTAGTTTACTAACCGCAGCATTCGCCGTATTTTAATATTTTGCCATATTTTCGCCAGCCGCTACCGCGGCACTAACTTAAATGACAATAAACATGTTCTTAAAATATTCTGAATTTTTTAATGTTTTATGGAATCTCTATATTTTATACGATCTGACCAAATGTGGATGACCAAATCGTGAAACGTTGACGATTAAACGATCAAACTATGTTGGCCAAAGTTGAATTTTCCGATAAAATGATTATTTACAGTTTACACGGGTAGCAGATAGCAGTGGGGAAAGTGAAAATTAATAAGAGCATAATGAAAGTTCTGATCATTCTACAATATCAGAAATAGAGATAATCCCTGATTCTGTAAATCCTTTGGACTGAGATTTTAATGATTAGATTTCTACAATTTAAATGTAAGTACCTTAAACCATTGTTTGAAAATATATTTTTTTAATATAGTATAAACTTTGTTTTATTTTAACCTTCCATACATCCATCATTACGCCAGCTTCAGTAAGATACTTTAATAGTTCTAAGTAGGTATAGAATTTTCCAAGTAAATCTATTGATTTTGACAGCAAATATATATTCGCAATCGTGTGGCTTATCCTCATTAAGTATTAACTTATATTGAATTATCGAAACAAATTTCGTTACTTATCTCTTTATAATAAAATCACAATAAAACTCATAATTCTAATAAACTATGCATGAAGAAAATACATTTAACCACTCTATATACATAACTAGCGACCCGCCCCGGCTTTGCACGGGTGCAATGCTGATACTAAATACACTACAGAAAAACTGTGAACGTTGTACAATATAAAAACATAGCGGCCCGCTCCGGCTTCGCACGGGTACCGCAGCAAACGCTACGTCCCGCAATTTTTAAATCTGTAATATCTTCGAAAATATTCACTTAAATCATACGGTGTAAAGGGCCATATAGATCTATATTAAATGAACAATGTATTCTAGGTATTTAATTGGTTAAGGATTAATGCTGTATTGGTTAAAATCGCATCGAAAATTAGCCATTATTTGTCGTAAAAAGTAAATGACAAAAAAAAGTTATTGTGGGTTATCCATAAGACGCGCATATCCGTCGCGGACTTTTCTGTAGACCTTTTCAATGTGTATAATACTTAGTACATTATTTTGATAAAACTCGTAGGGTTTAGCCTGCGTTTGCAATGTACCTAAGCGGAAAAAATGTAATTTTTTACGACATCACATTAGAAACCTCAAAAATAACAGTAATTCTCCACTATTTAATGGATAATATTATACATATAAACCTTCCTCTTGAATCACTCTATCTATTAAAAAAAACCGCATCAAAATCCGTTGCGTAGTTTCAAAGATTTAAGCGTACAAAGGGACAAAGGGACATAGGGACAGGGAAAGCGACTTTGTTTTATACTAGGTATGTAGTGATATCGTCTTCGGATGCTCGAGGAATATGACAGTTGCCGAACAGTGAGTAGTGACAAATTTTTCTATGCGCATTATCAGTTTGGGAGTACTGTATATAGGTGTATATGTAATTCATATATAATTATGTAGAAGCACGTATCCTCCGGGTACAAGACTGTTTAGAGTGGCATTACCACATATTTTGGTCTTGGGAGTGAATGGCTTTCAGGACATTTTCCCATTGGTCGCCGTTGCCCAGCCAACACATAAGCCAGATCAGATAGTAGCGAAAATATACCTACCACAATAATCAGTGTCAAGTTTTATTACTTTTGTATTAGGTACAGCCATAGGTACAGCTGACGTTATTGCTTTATTTTGAATAAGAGAGTTCATAATTTAAAATAATTTGGAAAATCCAAAAGTGCACGCCTCATAATTTTTTTTTAATAAATATTTATTAATTATTATTTTTGTTTATTTAATAACAATTAAACCACATCGAATCAGACCCTGAAAAATGAAAGGGTTCTATTCCTGAGCATACTCAAGCGTAAGAGAAAAAAAAAGACTCGATTAGTAAATAGTCCATTGAATAAAAAGTTCTAGAGTGCGTGAGTTAGTAACGTAAGATGTTTCTTCGGAAACATGTCAAGAGTCCCTAGGTAATAAACATACTAAAACCCCGGGCCACTAGGAGGAGCCCCGGAGTGGGGGGAGGGGGGAAATGGGTCCATTTTTTCATTTTTCGCTTAAATCTCAAAAACGGTACATGTTAGAGAAAAACTTTCAAGGAAAAGTTGAAAGGCCATAAAATTATCTACAAGTTGTACCTGAATCATTTTTTCCTATATCCTACCGTTTCTGAGTTATACGCAGTAAAACATGATTTTGGCTCAAACAATTTCCACATCAATCGATCAAAAAATATTTATTTCTTCCAAAAAACTCAAATTTGCAACTTGTGACCGGTACTGATAGATTGCTCTTAATTAGGTCTATAATTGGTAAAATAAACACATTCCTCCATGGAAGCCTTTAGGAGGAATCCATTGTCAAAATATTATATTATGGTAGTTTGAGTTACTGAACTTGATCTTTTTATTTTTTTCTTCCAAAAAACTCAAAAGTGCAACTTGTGACCGGTACAGATAGATTGCTCATAATTGGGTCTATCATTGATAAAAATACCAGATTCCACCACGAAGGCGTTTACGGGGAATTGAATTTTATTAGGGTAGTTACGATACTTGAACTTTTTATTTTTTTTCTCCAAAAAAACTCAAAAGTACAACTTGTGACCAATACTGATAGATTGTTCTTAATTAGGTCTATAATTGGTAAAATAAACACATTCCTCCATGGAAGCCTTTAGGAGGAATCGATTGTCAAAATACTATATTAGGGTAGTTTGAGTTACTGAACTTGATCTTTTTATTTTTTCTTCCAAAAAACTCAAAAGTGCAACTTGTGACCGGTACTGTTAGATTGCTCTTAATTAGGTCTATAATTGGTAAAATAAACACATTCCTCCATGGAAGCCTTTAGGAGGAATCGATTGTCAAAATACTATATTAGGGTAGTTTGAGTTACTGAACTTGATCTTTTTATTTTTTTCTTCCAAAAAACTCAAAAGTGCAACTTGTGACCGGTACAGATAGATTGCTCATAATAAGGTCTATCATTGATAAAAATACTAGATTCCACCACGGAGGCGTTTACGGGGAATTGAATTTTATTAGGGTAAATACGATACTTGAACTTTTTATTTTTTTTCTTCCAAAAAAACTCAAAAGTGCAACTTGTGACCGGTACCGATAGATTGCTCATAATTAGGTCTATCATTGATAAAAAAAACCAGATTCCAGCATGGAGGCGTTTAGGAGGTATTGAATTTTATTAGGGTAGTTACGATACATGAACTTTTTAACTAACTACCTTAATAAAATTCAATTCCCCGTAAACGCCTCTATGGTGGAATCTGGTATTATTATCAATGATAGACCTAATTATGAGCAATCTATCGGTACCGGTCACAAGTTGCACTTTTGAGCTTTTTGGAAGAAAAAAAATAAAAAGTTCAAGTATCGTAACTAACCTGATAAAATTCAATTCCCCGTAAACGCCTCCGTGGTGGAATCTGGTATTTTTTAGCAATGATAGACCTAATTATGAGCAATCTATCTGTACCGGTCACAAGTTGCACTTTTGAGTTTTTTGGAAGAAAAAAATAAAAAGATCAAGTTCAGTAACTCAAACTGCCCTAATATAATATTTTGACAATCGATTCCTCCTAAAGGCTTCCATGGAGGAATGTGTTTATTTTACCAATTATAAAACTAATTAAGAGCAATCTATCAGTACTGGTCACAAGTTGCACATTTGAGTTTTTTGGAAGAAAGAAATATTTTTTGATCGATTGATGTGGAAATTGTTTGAGCCAAAATCATGTTTTACTGCGTATAACTCAGAAACGGTAGGATATAGGAAAAAATGATTCAGGTACAACTTGTAGATAATTTTATGGCCTTTCAACTTTTCCTTGAAAGTTTTTCTCTAACATGTACCGTTTTTGAGATTTAAGCGAAAAATGAAAAAAATGGACCCATTTCCCCCCTCCCCCCACTCCGGGGCTCCTCCTAGTGGCCCGGGGTTTTAGTATGTTTATTACCTAGGGACTCTTGACATGTTTCCGAAGAAAAATCTTACGTTACTAACTCACGCACTCTAGACCCCCCTTGGAGGGATTCATTTAATGGACTAAAAGTATTTCGGTCGCTATCGTGTTAACAAGAAAAAGGATCCGCACATACAGACACACGGACGTCCAAGACAGAACTTTTTTAAACTGTTTTTTAACTAGTTTAAATAACAAAAATGACATCAAAAATATCATGAACGTTAAAAATAGTGTTTTTTCTTAATATGTGTGTGTATGTATTATCTTACAAGTGCAATGTATGATACATATAGACATTTTAAGTTTGAAAAATCAGATGTTTTGCGCGAAGTGACAGTAGTACCCACCTCAACGCTTCGCTTATGAGGCGTGCAATAATGTTGTAAGCTTACTAAATTCTGTATAAAGTTCGTGGTATTTTTTCAAGCTGAATAGTAATCAAGAGTAGAATCTGCTAAACAAGCGATATTCAAATAAAAGTAATTGAAACAGCTATTATCTGCACAGTAGCTGAAGTTTTTGCATTGTCCTGTATAACATATTCAAGCAAAGCAGTTAAACAGCAAAACGCTGAATAGTAGACGAAATATTTTCTTTAAGCTGGATAGTGTACGAAATGGTACTAATTTATTCAGATGCTGAATATTTTAGATTTTTTCTTCTTTACACAGCTGACTTCTGCATAATTGTAAATAAACTCTTTGTATTAACTAACTTATAGCGCTATAAGCGTACAATTGTCTTATGTTCAGCTTAAAACAATATCAGTTACAAATCTTAAGCAGCAAATAACTGAATAGTTGAAGATATCGTATGTTTATATCCAGATATTTCACCATTTTGTGACAAAACTGATATAATGCTGTCGTATCAACAATATTATGTCTACCGACCCAAAAAATAACAACAAAAGCGTAAATAATTCATGGAAAAAAAAGAAAGAGATAAGACAATTTGATACAGACTACATTAGTATAGGTCTCATCAACCTCAAATATTTATGGATTTATTTTCTATAAAAAGAACCCTAAAAAGCTGAATAAGAGTATACTTACTGCATTATGTAATTTAAGACCTTTCTCTGAGAAATGTATAATTATTGTACTTTAAACCAAATATTTTCTGGATATGTAGTCGTATGTGAACTATTATGCAGAAATAAGCAAAATAATCACTGAATAAGACACTTTTATTCAAATTGGCCATCCGCCATTAATTATAACGTTCGACATAACATCTTTTAAAAAAATCCTCACCATTAATCTTATGAAACACTTTGTTTAGTGAGTAGGAAACAATTAGCAGTTATACAAAATTTGATTCTCATTATTTGCTGGGACTGAAATTTGATAAAAAGTAAAGATAATTTATTTTAAATAATATTACCTATTTCACATTTGTTTACTTGTTTACTTTTAAATTGTAGCTTTATCTTAAGGCGCTCAAAATATATACAATAATCATATTGATAATTCACAGTAAAGTGCCATGCGTTTATATATAACTAGATTTCCGCCCGCGTTTTCAAAGGAAAACCCGCATAGTTCCCGTTCCCGTGGGATTTCCGGGATAAAACCTATCCTATGTGTTAATCCAAGTTACCCTCTATATGTGTGCTAAATTTCATTGTAATCGGTTCAGTAGTTTTTACGTGAAAGAGTAACAAACATCCATACATCCATAGTTTAGGCGTGATTGAGTAACAGACAGACAGACAGAGTTACTTTCGCATTTATAATATTATTATGGATTAGGTACCTACATCAAATACTATTCAAATGACTGTCTACCATATAAATGTAGTATCATCACCCTTTGTACCCCGTCCGATTAGGGCCCTTCTGCAGGCCTCCTCCACTCAAGCGACAGCTCAAGCCGAGGTTCGAAGTCCCCGTCAAGGGGGGACGACCTTGTGAATGTCGCTACCAGGGTGAACCTTCAGTTCACCCCCGCGTCCGCGTTAAAATGTAGAAGCCCTTCTGGCTAACATTGAGAGACACCACACAAAAAAAAAAACCCTTTGTACGTAATATGTGTAACGTGTATTTTTCCCTAATTGATTTGATAAATTACCTTTGGCTTTCAATAAAAACAATTTTTTTATATAGGTTTTAGGTTTTAGATTAGGTATACGACTCATCCTTCCTTTTCCCATCAGGTAGGTAATATCGTAATGTACAACACACAGTGTGTTCTTTTAAAAATACATTATCATTCAGTTTACAGTTATATAACTCACTAGCGGTTCGCCCGTGGTACATATTTACGTTTTCTCTACATATTAGAACCATCCTCTTACTTCAAGGAATATAATAAAAAAAGAATTATCGAAATCGGTTCAGCCGTTCACACGTGATGCCGTGACAACGCGAAACGGGTTTCATTTTTATTATATAGTAGGTATATATAGATTAAAATAAAATATATGCGTATTGTACAGTGCATTCAAATAATACAGGGAAAGTTAGTAACGAGGAATATTAAAGAATAAAATACCATTTATTTTATAATCGTTTATTATGAACATAATTCACATATACCTTTACACCTAATCTTTAATACAAAATGGAAGTGTACTTCGAAGACTTACATTTCCTTACATAATAATTGTTTCCTAAACGGTACATAGTACGCGGCTTTTGTGGTTAAATAAAAAACTATACAAAATAAAACTATCATTCCTTAATACTATTTATATGCAAAACATAATAACTACTAATTAACACAGGTATAGTCTAAACTTTTAAGTTATTTTGGAGGGTAAAGTTTATTTTGATCAAAAAAACATTTAAAAAGTGATCACATATTCGCAATAAGCCTAATGTTGAATCACAATGTCTTTATTAATACAGATAAATTGTTACAAAGAATGAACCTTATACAATATTAATGTTAAAAAAATACAATTAAAGCAACTATTTCCATTTGTGTACTTTATTATATTTTATGATTTACGTTAAATATCTTCATCGGTTATTTGTAGCTGCTTCAGTAATATGGACGGCGCGGATTGTTCTGCAAACAAAATGAAATCATGTTACATTTTTGGTACAAATATAGCATCGTTATTCATAAAATTGTTTTGTGTTATGTACAAATGGATTGAAACATAGTCATTGGTTTATGTCGTAATTATATTATGTGGATATTGTGCACATTTTAATGTGATACTAAAATAGAAAATTACTTGTATTTGAAGTAATCTACAATCAATCAAAGCAGTTGAGTTGTTTTAAAACGTCAATAAATGGTCGCTCTTGTTCCTCGTATCATTTACCACACCAAAATTGTTTCTTACTTTCTAAAAGTAATACAATATTAATAGTAATAATTTTTAATTTTGATGTATTTACAAACATTACGTGTGTGTTAGTTTATCCAATTTTTTTTAACAAAGTAAGTAAATTATATTCTATTATATAAATGAAACTATACTCACGAGCGGATTAGGTCGGAAGCGGTAAGCTAGCATCATGCGTTTGCGATACGCGTCAAATTCATCGTCATCAGGTGATACTGCGTCTGATGATGAAGCGCCTAAACCCATGTTCGCTACTGGTTGGTTCGCTCTGCAATAAATATATTATGATGAATTTTGTATAGAAAAAAAAAAATGTTTTAACGTGATAACGTTTTTAAAATCGTTTTAGTCGGGTGACATGTTCAGAAACTTGTGTCACACAAATCTAACAAAAACCTAAACAACCTTTGTCACAATCACATTAACAAAATTATAATCACATTATCATATAACTATTTAAATAAGCTACAATAGTCAGGGTCGAAAGGTACAACGTGCAATGACTCACTTATTAATAGGATCGACAATACCGGTGCCCTCCGCGCCGAGGCCTTGTCCTTCGTTCCAACCCAACTTTTGAAGCATTTTGAAACCTACACAGAAAGTATTATTTTAATATATACATATTGATGAATTTTAATTAATGTTTAATATTATTAAAAAAAAGTCTATGAAATATGTATTTCGGCACCTTGTTATTAATAATGTTATAATTTATTGTGAAATGTGCCATTATAATAAACAAAGTCGTATTTGTTAAGACTCACAATTACTACAATTTTTGAGTAATTCTATGCGTTAAATTATGTTACGACGCAAAGGCTGAATGGATTTTGATGTAATTAGGGAGCAATACAGACATTGTTAAATATTAGGCTAAGAAGCTGTTTCCAGTTTAATTGGTTTTCTTGGCAGAATGTACTAAAATCATATAGCTTCGAATGTCAACTATAAATAATTATATATTTGACTTTAAGAAGTACTAAGGTACTGAGTATAATATATATATTTTTTTACGGATAAAAAAACACTCAAGGAAACTCACCAACATTGTCCTCTTTTAGCTTATACTCCTTGTAGTCGCTCAAATCTGGCTCCTTGCCACCTTTCGCCGCCGAATATTTCTCCATGAATCTGACAACATTGAATCATTATTGAAATATGCATGTAAATATTTTGTGAGTTATTCAGATCATACAATGTGAAAATAATGTTACATTTTTGTTGAGTGTTGTCTTTTCAAAGTAACGGTTTCCTTGAAATTTATTAATTTATTTATTTAAATAGACTTTTTATTAATTTCAATTGATTTTTTTTCATTGCAAAAAATTTAGTTCTTATTGGAAGTTTGTAAATAAATGAATAAACGTTCAAGTAAATGAATCATATCACACTTTCAAATCTTACGTCCAGTTTTTGTTACATTATGTCGGAAATACACACTTAAAAATCGCAAATATATAACAAAATATAATATGTCTACATATTATACTAGTTTATGGATAAATACTAACTTCCTCAGTTCCTCGGGCGGCAGAAAGTCACCAATGTGATGTTTCCCTGCCGCTTGCTTTGTTAGCTCGTCCGCCCATCGCTCCGTCGCGCACATTTCTTTCGCACGCAATCTGTATGGATGATGTGATAAATTTTATTTATTTATTTAAGAAGTAGATTATAATAGTTTACATATTATGAGAGTTCAGTGATTTTGTGAATGAAAGATTTATAAATTGTCAATATAAATAATTAAGTACTTTAAAATATTTATCTTAATGCAAAAAATATTTTTTGCATTTGGTCATATGACCAGTAAGTTATTAATAAGGCATAAAATATTATTAAAATCAGCCAGTCACTGAGCCAAGACTGCGCCTTGTAGAGAACCATAGTTCTCGAAGATACTTTATTTTATAAAAATGAATTAAAACAGTTTACAATAGATGAAAAGGTTTTTATTTAATTACCTATGCTTTAAAAAAAAATTAATTACCTATGCTCCCAGGTACCTTCTGATGTATCTTCATCACTGTCATATTCATACTTATTCTTACCAGCTGCGTTCAAGCGCTCTACTTCTTCTCGTTTCTTCAACATATCCTAGAGTAAATAAAAATTATTACAACCCAGTCTTATAATTATAAGTCTTTTTTTTTTTGTTACAAGCTTATTTTTTGTCTTTATGTTCATTTATTAATGGAGAAAAACTAACAGCGTTTTCACAATTATTTGACAAAGAAAAGATAGATTTCAGTGTGAGGCAAGATAAAATAATAGGAGTTATGTCTCCAATTTCAACAATACTACAAAATAAACCTCATTTTAAGGTAATTAAAAAAAAAACCTCATTGTAAGGTAAACACACACATTTTTACATATATCTATGAATACTATAAATTACCTGATACAATAAATTCAACTTAAAATTATCTTCACATTTGGCCCAATCCTCGGGGCTCAGATTAGTTGTTCCATAGTTGGTCATAGCATACTGCATTAGTGCTGGATTGTTTTTATTAAGACTCGTCAACTTTAACCCATTCTCATCAATCTTCGCTAATTTTGCACCTATTGAAAAATAATGTATTTTTTTACGAAATACTATTTAAACAGGATGGCGCTATTATGTAAATAATAATTCTAATGACTAAAATAGCACATTTGAAATTCACAGTTAAATATCATGCAATAATATAATTTTTGCTATTGCTTTTGAAATAAAGCAAAAAGCGAAATTGTAGAATAACTGTTACACCAAAGTGAAAATAAAATTTGCATTAGTGTTACAAGCACAGAACAGTAAAGTAGATAGAAGTGTGATGTGGGCGTGGCCCACGTGTCACTTGTAAGGTAAGATCACCTAACTTGCTCTCAGTTGTGCGCAGAAAAATATTCGAGTCGGTTGTCAGCTGTCAAACCTTTTTTCCATATTTATTCAATATTTAGGACGTGTTGTTCGGTATTAGAGTGCAAAAATGATAGCAGACGAAATAATATCAGCAATGGAGGCATTTCATACCATCGGTAAGTCTTATTTTTATTTATTTTACATATAATATTTTATGTTATAACTTCGCTTGTAATTTGTCAAAATTGTATACAAATATCTAGTCAAAATGAACCTTAATCCATAAGAAATTAGTACTATTATAGATTGAACAGCAAACAAGACTTTCTGGAATATTATTGCAATAAACAAACGAATGTCGCTTTAGTGATGCTTGTGGTGCATATCGACAGTATCGATACTTTAGAAAAGACAAACATTATAAATATTAAATTTTATTTTATTTTTCCTTAGCTTTCATTTGTCTAATTTATTTATAGATTTCCGAAAGAGGCTAATTTAAAAGAGACATGGATAAATGCAACGTGACGAGTTAACTGGATGCCGAACAGTACTAAGCGGTCTAACAAAGGCCACCGATACATCAAACCTACAGCAGTTCCAAGATTTAAAATAATGCATATTTTCTGTTTGTATTTTGTAAATATAGATTTATACTATTCTATTCCGTTTTTTATTTAATAATAATAATATAAAAAGACGTACTTAGTAGTAATAAACATACTCCAAAATGTGACGCATTATACTATACTCATATAAAAGAAAGAAAAAAAAATACACAAAAAATATTTATTTGTGAATCATCGATAACAAGGCAGACATCCCTCAGAGCATAGCATCAGATAAATATCAAGTTAATGTCATTAATGTTGAGTGACACAAATTTCAACCTTATCTCTATGTGTTGCGTTTCAAATTTATATCTATCGAAAACTAACGCCCTCTGTTGTGGAGTAGCTGAATGTTTTCGAATTTGGAATTTCTGTGCAATGAGAAACAAAACAGCTAATATACCTAGGGATGTTATACTAAAATAAACCGTAACATCGTGCGTTAGGGTACATATTGAAATGCTGAATTTATAACCTAAGTCAGTTTTTACTCAAATTAAGCTGTCCAATCAAAGGCATAGTTTACTTGTAGTGTACTGTATAACTATCGGTTTAAATGTGTGGGTTTGGCGACACTGGTTTTCATACTAATTAGACATTACAGCACTTCTATATGTTTTTACTGTTCTGTGGTTACAAGTGATTGGAGAGAAATTCAATAAAAAAATTTCAACTAGCCTTCAAGTAGTTAAGTTTAGTTAAAATAATTTCATATCACAGTTACCTGGTAATGCAGGAGGCAAAGTATTAGGAACCAATACTCCGGGCGGTTTAATATCAGTGACTGGTGGATCGTCTCCCCATCTTGACTTCTTTCGCTTGCGTCTTTCTCTTTTCACTTCAGATTCTTCATCGCTCTGTGAGCTTGTGTGCTCCGGTTTAACGTTTGAGTATGTGTTGTGTGACTCTTGGTAGTTGCTGTTTAAAGGAAAAGGGTTAATAATTTTTGGGAATCAATATATTTAGAAACTGTATAATATTTAAGAACATGTAATTCCCATTACTTATCGCAATTTTACATTAATTTCTGCAGTGTGTAATTGTTACCTTTTTTCATATAAAATATCAGCTAGTTTCACTGTTAATTATAATTTATAGCAATAAAGCAAAATAATGTTATAAAGTACCTGAACTTATCCTGTGTGTGTGGTTTGGAGTCGCTACTGTCGTCATCTTCCAAACAAAACTCAGGTTCGTATTTATCCTCCGGTTTAACCTCAGGTTTGAGCGAGCCCGGCCCTTCATGCCGTATCTTATTCACGATATTGCGAAACGACTTATACTCATTAGAGTTCGGATTATGGAGAAACCTGAAAAACACAATTCATTAATCAGCCCATGTTAATAGGTAACCAAATAAAGGATGCTTGTAATGTAAACAACCTGTAAACGATCTTGTGAATCAGTGTTTCTCAAATTATTAATAGCTAAGATAACAAAGATTAGAAAACAATGTTTCACAGATTGTTTCGTGTAAGTAAATATAAAAATGAATACAGCACGTATCCTCCGGGTACAAGACTGTTTAGAGTGGCATTACCACATATTTTGGTCTTGGGAGTGAATGGCTTTCAGGACATTTTCCCATTGGTCGCCGTTGGTGGCCACTTCGATGGCGGCTCGAAGGACGGGCGGCGGCATCCGATCTGCAGAGAAAACTGCACACCACGAGTCAACAAACGCTCTATCGGCCGCAAAGACGCACTCGGCGCGATATTACTTGTACAAAATGCGCGCACGATTCGAATACTTTCAATTAGAACAAGCAAACATATACAGTTCTCAAATGTGACAAGTTATAGAAAATTTCAGAAATCAATCAAGAGATGGACAGATTATAAATACTGAAAATTAGTGCAGGAATATGTCTGATTTACCATGGTTTGGTTTCAGAGTTTTGATTTGGTTATACTGCGTTAATTTCATTTGAGACAGAACTAAGGTTTTTGTGTACATTCATATATTATAAATTAAATAGATTTATAACTCAATTGATGTCTTTGTACTGGCATTTCACAGCTTCATATATTGTTTCTATATATTATAATCAGCTTGAACATTTAATTCAATACAAAATTAAATACAAAAAAAATCAGTACAAAGACTTTAAGAATGTTAGATGAGCCCTTCTTACCTTGCATAGAATTAGGTGGTGGAATATTTCCTGGCTCCATGTCTTTTGGTTGTGGGATGTGGTTTAGTTGGAGGGGTGATGGAGAAGGAATGCTCTGAAGTTTCATAGGTTCGGGTGGTGGAATGCTACCCGCTTCTAACGGTTTTGGTTCAGGGATGCCTTGTAGAGAGTTTCCAGACATGTTATTTGGTGGCATCATATTGGGAGGCATAAAGGGCATAGGTGGTCCATTACCATTTGGTCCCCCTGGCCCAAAGTTAGGTCCATTTGGACCGAAAGGAGGCCTTGGTCCCATGAATGGCATGTTATTTTGATTATTATTATCTCCCATAGAGTTAGGAGGCATCATAGAATTTGGTGGTAACATTGAATTTGGTGGCCCATTGGGTCTCATCATTTGTGGATTAGGGAATGGTGGGAAGAACGGAGGCATTGGACCATTCGGCCTTGGACCGCACATGTTTGGTCTACACATATTAGGTGGCATTGGACCACATGGACCACCTGGACCATTTGGACCCATGAAATTAGGTGGCATTGGGAAGTTTGGTGGCCTACCCATGAATGGAGGCATACCACCTCTACCCATCATAGGCCCAGGACCCATATTAGGACCATTGTTGGGCATTGGGCCATTTCCCCCAGGACCCATGAATCTATTTCCCATAGGACCAAGACCCATAGGACCAGGGCCATGGCCCATCATTCCAGGCCCCATTGGCCCAAAACCCATAGGGCCAAGGCCCATAGGCCCTGGTGGCATCATACTAGAATCAGGTAGAGGTGAACTACTAGACTGATTATTATGTTCTGAATCATTTGGATCATTAGAATCATCATTGTTCCATTGGTTATTAGTAGGAGATGGAGGTTCGGGAGGCATAACAGGTATCTGCATAAGGGAAGGTATGTTTTTATGATCTATGACTTTCTTCCTGTCTTCAATAACTGGTGTAGTGGGACTGTGCGATCGGTTCTTTCCTCTATCGCCCCATCGTCTTTGTCTGTCTCTACTGAAAGTGAAGAAAAAAATAAGCATTTAGTTTAAGAGTAATAAGTTGATATTATATTTATTATTTATATACATGAAGCATTTCAAATTGTCAAATTTATAATACCTAGACTTCCTATCATTGTTATTGCCTTGATTGTCATTGGATCCATGATCATCCAATCTTTGAGCCTCAGATTTAGCTTCAATTTTATTCTTTTTTTCAGCCTCAATAACTTCCTGCCTTTCTTTTTGTTCCTTTTCTTCTTTCTCTCTGTTCTGCTTTTCAATAAGAGCCTTATACTGACTCATAAAGCTACCATCGTTTGAAAAAATATTGTTAGACCCTTGTTCTTCTTTGGCACTTGGACTGTATAGAATAAACAACTATATTTAATGACCATTTACGGTGTTCAAGATGTTTACAATTTCAACAAAAATTTACAGTTAAAAGATTATAACACTAATCAGTAGAAATTGATTACCAAAACTTGATGTTAACTAAATGATTTAAATCACTCAGAAACTTATAAATACTACAATTACTATATAGCAAACTATTATATTGCAATGTGATCTGCTTAGTGCATCCGCTCTACCAAAAATGAAAAAATTTAGTGTATAGTAATAGCTCACTATTAACTATTAATATATGTAACAGAAAATGATGATGCGTGTAGAAAAACATTCTATTGTAATTATTTAATATTTTCTGCATATGGATTTGCAACTTTCCAATTAAATACTCGACTAAACATTAGCTTTCTAATTATTACCTATCAAGTAAATTAATTATATGGGCCTGAACCGTAAGATATGGTAAAGATGCAAATACAGAAATGTGATAAAAATCGAACTTAACATACTTATAGGTTAACGGTTATTTACGGAGGATCAGATAAAAACGACAAGCGGTAAGGCATATCTGGGGAGTGTAAGGATTAGCTGTACTGTGTACATGTTGTGATTCAAATTCTTACTTTATTAATTTAGCCTGGGCCGCTAAAGCAGCGGCTTGCTTCTGAGCTTCTAGCTTTGCTTGAATCTCCATCTTCTTTCTCTCTATAATTTGTTCTTGCTTGGACATTTGCGCCCATCTTGTGCTTAACGCTGATGATTTGTTTTTACCGTCTTTAAAATGTATCATGATTGTATAATGAAAGATTTATTCAAGCAACGTTGAGATTAAACACTTATTGAAGTAATTACATAAAATACTTAAACTTTTAATATTATTATAGAAACAAGCTATTCGCCATTGCTGCTATATTCAAAAGTCAATGTGAATTGTGACGTATTTCGGTATTTGGTTTATGGTTATTGGACATTGGTCGTGATTATAATCCGCCACCAAAGGAGTCCCACGGGCCACGGTGAAGCATAAAAGCTTAGATCATTATGTAATGGATAACACTCGCAGGCGTTTCCCCTTTTGCTGAGGTATAAGATTATTCGAATCGAAAAATCTTATGCTTTCATAAAAACTACTTGCGTAATCGATTACAAACACTCTGCGTATTCGTAAAACATCGAAAGGACGTCTGCGAGTGCTCCGCTAAAAATGCCGTTTTGCACTGTCAAGTCTTGCAGAAGCAATTCAAACATGTCGAATATTAAAAAAGATGGAATAACCTTTAATTTGTGTATATTTTTTTATTTTTTAACGTACATTTCTAATTAAATGCAATTTCTAATAATCGTCGATGTATCGTTTAGCGATATGATCAAGACAAATAATCGAGTCATGTTTCGAGAGAGAAAGAGACGAGACTATCATGGAAAGAAAATATACAAATTTAATCTTTATCTACTAAGAGAGAAAGTTGAATTTAAAACGCGATAATGAACCGCATTCCTTACGAGACTATCTTTTAAAGAAATACAAATTTAATCTTTATGATCTAAGTTATAAAGTTGAATTTAGAACGCGATATTGAACCACACTCCCCACGAGACAATTTGGAATGAAATACAAATTTAATCTTTATGAACTTAGGGATAGAGTTGAATTTAAAAACTCGTCGCTTAAAAGGTCGTAAATTTTTACGACTTTCGTGACACAAATTATTTTTGTGAATGTGTGATTGTGTTTCAATAGTGTGAGTTGCCCTCCCCGCACCAAAATCAGCAGAAAGTTTAGTTAGAACATTTGCCAGCGTACTCCATCCATTACTTAATGATCTAAGCATAAAAGCTTGAATTTTGAAATGACAAGTGACAAGTCAGCGATTTTGCAGAAAAAAGCCATGTTGCCACCCTTTCACTACCTTTCACTGTGATTTGAACCCAAGAAGCTTATATCTAATACACTGGAGATTTCAGTAATAACATTAACTTGTAAAAAAAAAATATGACGTTGAATGACGCCTGTATGTTTTTTTATCTCTTTCACACCTAACTTGGCAAGTAGGTATGAAAGGGATAAAAAACATACAGGCGTCGTTCAAGGTCATATTTTCTTGTTACAAGTTAATGTTCATACTGAAATCTCCAGTGTATTAGATAAAAGCTTCTTGTTTGAACCCTATTAAAACTTAACCAAAAAATGTGTTCTGAATTCTGACTGATTGCATTAAAATTATTCAAATAAATGTGAACCAAAGCTAATTACTTTATGGGTGCTAATCAAGCAATCCAAACAACAATAAAAATTGTTTTCTTTTTTTAAATACTTAAACCACAGACTTAGGGTGTCTTCCGTTATGCACTGCAACCACTGCACAGTGCTATCACTGTAGAAAAATTCGTTCCGTTATGGACTGCCAGTATACTGCCGCAGTACCCTAGGGAAATTTATGACGTCATTAATCGCCGCCATATTCTACTGTGAGCACTGGCGTTTTCGAGGTAAGGTACTCGCAGTACTTTGATCACGTGATCAGTCCACAGAGCAAGTAATATGATCAGTCAAAACCACTCGAGTGCCTAACGTCTTATAAAAAGTTACAGTATAATCAGAAAATTTTAAAGTTCTGTAATTAGTTTGGATTAATAAATAAAACAATGGAAGATTTGCAAAAATTAACTTTATTATACTGTGTTGAAAATGTTCAATACGAGCTGAAAGTTCTTTTTTATTCTTTTTTATGAAAAAGTACTTACTTTTATTATAATATATAAAGCTACACTACCACTCACTCACTCACTGACTGACATCGGTTTTCTCGGAAACTACGTGGAAAGTGGGGGGGATAATTATGTGATTGTGTAGAGGTGCGCCGAGTGACCAGAGGAAAAATATAGCGATCTCGATCACCTTCGAAAACCGAGTGGACCCCTGGAGGTGCGCAAAAACGGTGGTACCTGGAGGGGGGGTGTCTGAACAAAAAATGCTCGGAACTGGTGGCGATTACCAGGGGAGGTGGAAAAATGGCGATTTTCGCGAAAACAAGATGGCCGCCGTACTTTGCCAAAATCGCCGTTTATGAATCCTTACGTCTCAAATTTGGCACACGTGCTCTGTTCGAGCCGGCGAATCGATCGGTGACCCATTCGAGTGGCTCCGGGCCTCCGTTTCCAATTTCCATACAACGTAAAATCCAACGGCCCGCGGAAACGGTGCGAGTTGGGTGGGGGGTGTCGGAACTAAAAATGATCACCACCCTGGGACGCTACCAGGGAGCCATAGTGGGACGCTCGATTTTGGAATTTTTCCATTTTTGGCGCAAACATAAAAAGGTGCATATAGCCGAGGTGGTGCAATGGAGAAACACACCAATGACGCATTCATACTCGCCCAGCTCCCAGGATATCCAGAAAAATATGAAACCCTGAACTTTTTCACAGCCCGCGAAGACGGTCAACGGCCCGCGCAATCGGTAGCAGCTACATGTGGGGTGCTCGAACTAAACTTGGAGTAGGCCTCGAGCAATTACCACAGATAGTGAAAAAAATTCAAAATGGCGGAAAAAATGGCCGCTGCCATACAATTTCTAAAACGGCCGTCGCTGGTCCGATCGCGCTGAAACTTGGCACAGGAACTTTTATCGAGCCGCATATTAAGTTGGCATACTCATAATCGAGTTTCCACAGCTGGTTTCCGAGTTTCATACAACGCGAAATTGGACGGCTCTCCGAAACGGCGCGAGATAGGTGGGGGGTGAAGAACTAAAAAATGATCAGGAACATGGGGCGCTACCAGGGCAATGGAGAAATTTCAAATTGGACGCCATTTTTTTTTCAAAAATGGCCAATTTTTCAAACCAAGATGGTGGCGCCGGTTACTTTACGATCGGTCTGAAAATTGACTTTTGTGCTCTTATCGGCCATATTTACAAAACTGCATACTCAGAATCTCTCTCCGACCCCTGGTTTCCATTTTCCATACATCACGAAATTCAACGGCTCTCTGAACCGGTGGCACTTAGGTCGGGGTCGCCGAAGTAAAAAATGCTTCAAAACCTGGTCCGCTTCCAGGCATATAATAATTTTTGGTAAAAAGCGAAATTTTTTTTTTCGAAAATTTGTATGGAAATTTCCATAGTAGGAAGGGTAATTGAATAGCAACGGCAAAAGACGGCGCCGCGGGCTGCTTGCTGCCCGCGCACCGCGCAACCTCGAAGGTCGACAGCCTCCCGGAGCAGAAAATATTTATTAACTTTTGAACTACCGCACGAGCCAAGCGAGCGAAGCGAGCGAATCACGGCAGCGGCCGGCGTAAATATTCAAAGAAGTAGCGAGGAGCGAAGCGACGAGCGAGTTAGGTTAACTTTTGAACTACCGCACTAGCCAAGCGAGCGAAGCGAGCAAGTCATGTCAGCAGCCCGCGTAAATATTCAAAGAAGTAGCGAGGAGCGAAGCGACGAGCGAGTTAGGTTAACTTTTGAACTACTGCACTAGCCAAGCGAGCGAAGCGAGCAAGTCACGTCAGCGGCCGGCGTAAATATTCAAAGAAGTAGCGAGGAGCGAAGCGACGAGCGAGTTAGGTTAACTTTTGATCTACCGCACTAGCCAAGCGAGCGAAGCGAGCAAGTCACGTCAGCGGCCGGTGTAAATACTCAAAGAAGCAGCGAGGAGCGAAGCGACGAGCGAGTTAGGTTACTTTTGAACTATCGCACTAGCCAAGCGAGCGAAGCGAGCAAGTCACGTCAGCGGCCGGCGTAAATATTCAAATAGGTAGCGAGGAGCGAAGCGACGAGCGTGTTAAGTAAACTCTTTAACAGTTTATTATGAAAAGTCACTGCCCACTATCGATTAGACACCTCAAAATGATGAAACCGTTTCAACTGACTGTAGAATCGCTGTTAGCAGATGTAACAAATGGACAAGAAATTCAAATGCATTTTCAAATGACTGAAGATTTCTGCCCTGGGATGAGCCGCGAGCTGCTCGCAGCTCGCGCACCACGCACCCTCGAAGGTAGACAGCCCCCCGGAATAGAAAATATTTGAATGGGAAATTTATAAGCACTTCCAATTGACTGTGGAATCGCTGTTAGCAGATATTAACAAATTGACGGGGAATTTTTATGCATTTTCAACTGACTGAAGATTTCTGCCCTGGGATGCTTCGCGGGCTGCTTGCAGCCCACGCACCACGCACCCTCGAAGGTGAGCAGCCTCCCGAAGTGGAAAATACTTGAATGGAGAATTTATAAGCATTACCGACTGACTGTAGAATCGCTGTTAGCAGATGTAACAAATGGACAGGAGATTCGAATGCATTTTCAAATGACTGCCCTATTGCTTCAACCCAGAGGCTAGAGAGGCTCGCGGGCTGCTTGCAGCCCGCGCACCACGCACCCTCGAAGGTGGGCAGCCTCCCGAAGTAGAAAATACTTGAATGGAGAATTTATAAGCATTACCGACTGACTGTAGAATCGCTGTTAGCAGATGTAACAAATGGACAGGAAATTCGAATGCATTTTCAAATGACTGCCCTATTGCTTCAACCCAGAGGCAAAAGAGGCTCGCGGGCTGCTTGCAGCCCGCGCACAACGCACCAGCTAGTTATATTATAAATTCAATTTACAATTAATATTAATTAAAATATTTTTAATTGGACAGTACTCCAAAACAGTTTATTTTTATGTTCTAGAAAACTTTAATACACTCATTTGAATGCTGCGTCAAAAAATGCGGCTGACAGTATACTGGATTGCGTTCCGTTTTAAATCGTAACCAGTATAACTGGCTATAAAGGAACGGCTTCACAGTATACTGAATTGACGTCACACCTTACAGTGGTCGCAGTGCATAACGGAATACACCCTTAAACTTCCGTACCCAGCACATTTGTGATTATTTAATCAACATTTTGACACCTCTTACTCCAACTCTGGTAAGAATTCTGGGCAAATGAAATAATTTTGGTAACATTATATTTTTACCTGCGAACATCCTGCGAAGTTAGCGCCGGCCGCGTCTACGGGTACGGGACTCCTTTCCTAGCGCACTCCCACCTAAGGGAGTATTCAGAAAGAAAGCTTGAAACTTATAAGCGCTTATCGGCGCTTGTCATGTTCATATATTTTCCTGTCAGTGCTGTCAACCCGCGCAGGAAAATATATGAACATGACAAGCGCCGATAAGCGCTTATAAGTTTCAAGCTTTCTTTCTGAATACGCCCTAAAGTACTTTATGGTTGTAACAGATTAAAATTATGATCATATACAGATACAATAATAATACAGAGACAACGATAAAACCATAGATATAAAATCAATTATTTTTGTTGTCGCGGTACATCTCGGAGCAATTAACAAGGCTTCTCCGAGCGGTACATAATTAAAAATAAATGTAATAAATCCAAAATCAGCAGTAGATTAATCTACGATTTTTTATCATTATGTTAGTCGACGACCGAGTTAAACGACCATTTATTTTTTTAGTATACATTAATTATTAAGAACAAGTAACGAACTATTTTAATTTCAATGAATGATCATGATATTCAGGAGGGCTATAGATAGGTGTTATACGATTTCCACTCCAAATAAATAATTTAGTTTTGTTTCAATTATTTCATACAAAAAATTACTGCTTTATTTTTTGTTTTTTAATAAAATGATTACTAAAATATGACCTCGATACAAGGTCTTGACATTTTATATCGATAAAATAAGATCGAGGTAGGTATCAATCAGGACATGGTCGGCCGGAAGTAATAAATGTAGATTTCGTGAGCAAATCACTATACATAATTATTATGAATTTATATTCAGAGAATACACCTCGGCTAATGCACTTTCACTTTAGCAACGCACTTTCATTGACAATAGATATTTCGTTCTGGTTCATAATAATATGAGAATACTGGTTTCTTACGTGCGAGCTACTTATTTCATGGACAAAAGAATACTCCTAAATAATTTTATGGTTAAGAGCGCATATTCAATTTAACGCAAGTCAAAATCTCCGCGATCTATTACGATAGATCGCGGCTTGCGCTATCCTTTTACTATGAACAGCATAGTTCCACAGGAGAGCGCCGAGCAACATGTCCTCTCTCTGGAAAGGCTCGCTGCCGACTGATTTTAATCGGGTCGCGCGCAGTGTTTTATAGTACTTTAAAAAAAATTGTAGAAAAATAATAGAGGTACCTTAGTTGATTTTTTAAATTTTATCTTATAAGTAAGACATTCTTTTATTGCAATATGTATAAATTATATTCAATAAAGTCAAATATCTTGGTGAAAATAATCATTTTGTCGACTATAATTTCTAAAAAAATTCACATTGTTCGGATTTTAATTTCGTAAGTTAGGAGTCCAAAATAAAAAAATCTTTTAACTAACTATTTTAATGAGGATTTTTGCAGTTAGTTAAAAATAACTGTGTGTTAGATCTGTCAGCAATTTCAGATATTTTTAGCTTCGAAATTGACACTAAAAGTGAAATCAAGTAATCATCGGCTCAGTTATCTTGATGGTATTCACAAATACTGTATTAATTGAAAAAAACTCCTAACTAACTACATAGACAATAAAATTTCCTAAAATTGTTAGTAATTCATATGTTTGTAAGATAAGTGGTTGATGGACAATCTGGTTTGAAAAATCACATATTTGAGCCAAACAGCGCACGGACCGCGTACACGGCCTTAAATAATATACTTAAATAATATACTGGAATTGTATTACAAGAATAAGTTGTTGCACTCTATACCTATTATGTATTTTCAGTGAAATCGGGTCTCTGGTTTTTGTATCAAAATTAAAACACACTTACATATTCATTCCAGTCCCATATTATTAATAGGATCCAATACAAATAATTTCAATAGGAATAATAGTAAGTATGTAGGAAAAGAAGTTTTTGCTTGAAAAATATGTCAGTGCGAGGATTATTATGTTGATGTGTGCTTGCAACTTCAAAATAAAACATCCGAAATCTTTGCATATTATTCTTTTTATATTTTTTTTTCATCAGTTTAAATGGAAAATACAATTTCATTTATTTATAATGTTGTCATTTATTTATTGTAAACAAATATATTATAAAAGATTTACATATTACTATCAAAACAAAATATTCACAAAATGGCAGACTAACTAAACACTTAACTCAGCTGTTTTTTCAAGCATGCTAACAATTGCATCGTTTTGAGCTAAACAAGAAAGAGAAAGTTTGGCACTGATCCCATAATCGAAAATAAAATGAAGATGGCAATAAATGCATATTGCAGCAACACTATCCGACATTTGCATCTGATAGTTAGTCTGTTTCTCCAGATTTAGAATAGGTACCTTTTATAACAATACTCTACACAACTTCCCTTCAGCTGTATTTGTTGCATATCTTTAGTGACCAGCGCACGGTTCGGTGCACGCCGCTGCGCTAAAGCCAATTCTCTGAAGGGCAATGCCAGAGAGCCTACATTTGACTATTGCTTTTGTGGTAACTTGATGATTGTAATTAACTAATCGCTGCCTCATTAAAATCGAAATTTATAATGACTTAATTAAAAAAAAACAACAAACTCTTGTTCCTTTCATAACAATACAAATTCCATTGAATGGATTAAATTAACTCAATTTATACATTCAAACAATTCATCAATCTAATCAAAAAATAAAAAAGTACCTCTTCTCATTTCTGCATTACCCTGCCTTAACAAAATTATATTATACAATTAGACAGTTGGCGAAACAAATAATAAAGCAATGGAAGAGGACGTGAGCAAAGAAATCACATAATACAAAAGGAACACTCGATACCGAGTTCGCTTTACGTGTGTTCTGAATCGAGCACGCGCAATGATTTCCGAGTAGCGAAGAAACAGGTCCCTTCCACTGTTACATGAAATGCCGAAAAGAAAATAGTATAATTGATAAATTGTACCTATACTTTGTTTATAATCTAATTTTTTTTTACATTTTAATAATTTAAAAAACAACCAGCACTTGGTCGAGAAATTTATATCGTTTTTTTTTGTGTATTTTATATTTTGATGAAATATTTAAAAGCTAATTAACGTGAGCCGATGTCAGGATTTCATAGCTTGTCGTCGTTCGCTCGAACCGGCTGGCAAGTGTCGGTGTCCGAGCTATAAACACTATACACAATAACACTAGCGTACCGCAGTCCACATCTGACTCATATAACGCACTGATATCTCGAGGGGCACAAGGAATATCGCAGCATTGTTACGACCGCCGCCGTCGGGACTCGGCCTCGTATAATCCGTATTTCCCCGCTCATATACTATATATTTAATTAAAAAATAAACGCTACGATTACATCCCTTAACATTTCTAAACGTCTAATTCGTACTCTATTTACATTGACATAATACATAGTATTTAAATTGTTCGGTAAATCGACAGTCTTGCGATAACGCCGTTGGCCTGTCTCGACGGCGGCTAATCTTCTCTTTTTCTGTACAGCAAATTTACAATAACGTTCGATCAGAATACGCAAACTCAATGATCTATATCTAAACAAATTATGTAATTAAATGATATTCACGCATCGCCCGCCTTTAAGCCGCTATAATATCAGCTATGTTAAGTATAACAGTGTTAAGTTTGCACATGACAAAGTAGCCACGGTTACGTGTGTCGCGCACTAAATATAAATACATAATAAATAAAATAGGCCATTTTTCATTGTAATGATCATAAATGGGGTTAACACAACCAGATTGACGCCACGGTCTACTTAATCAATTAAAGAACATAATATAAGATGATGTTATATTAAATAATAATAATAATATACAAGTGGCGAGTTTGTCATGCCGCAAAGAACGATACATGTTTGGGAATTAGTAATTCTAATTTATCACTAACTAGGATTTAATAAAAAGATGACGTTACTAGACTCTAAATATCGCCTACTCTGTACAATGGACTATGATATTTCATAGATATTCAATTGGTATAAACATGACAAAATACAAATATATATCTGTCCAACCTTTCTAATAACTTAATAGGTAACAATTGAGTGAATTTGACACTTACTCCCTTTGTGACAGCTTATTATTAAATTCATAAAAGGGATATAATTTCTCTCATAAAATTTGTATTATCTGGTCTGCATACTGTGTATGTGTCGGTTATTTTGATGCACTTCGCTTAGTCTATGACGCATGACGTCACTATTATAAAAAACAAAGATGTGAAAGGTGTAAAGTGCATCAATGAACAGTGCATGAGTTGTCAGCAAAATGGAATGCATAATCACAACATCCACTTCATTCATAACAAGTTAACGTATAAGAGATACCTCCACGTGAAACAAAATGTACTAGTTAAATATAATTATTATCTGTAGTAATCTATTATAAGATACAAAAAAAAAACAAACGACACTGCTTAAACTACTGGTAACAATAACATTTTAAAACGGTGTTGTTCGTGTTGGATTTTTTTTTATTTTGCCAAATATGAAAGAAATTAAAATGTGATGTGTGAGCTACATGAGAATTAGTATAGAGAAGAAAGCGCGGACAGACCGAAATGTCGTTAAACTTAGCGATAGTACTAAATAATATAAATAATGAGGAGTAATGAAATAAAAATAATAAATTTCGAAATGTAATGGTTATTATCTAATATCATGATCGAATTGAGCATTTTCATGAGTAATTTAAGGAGATAACAAACGTGTGAGCAAACAAAGGGACACTTACGCGAGAATTGACCAGAGAACTTGACGTTAGTTGACATTTTACGTACGATTCAATTGACCATTATAATGTTAATTATTTTGGGTTAAAACCAAGAACCAAACTATACAAACACTCGACAATATTTTATATGACGGAAGAACTAAAAATACAATCATATTTTTGACAATTTTGTAAGAGGAAGACGAGATATGGAATTTTGAAATGAAATAAATTTGCATGATAACACATATTCCCACATTCTAGGAACTTTAATAAAAATCGGTAAATTAAATAAATACTATCGAGTGTCCGTATAGTTTCCAGTTTTAACCGTGCAGTGAAAATGAAATAGCAACGTCGTTTGACACAATTATTGACAAAAACTAACCGAAACAACAGCATCCATAACAATCATATACTTAAAATATTATGTTTCCATTATGCTATTCATAAATATATATTTAATTATAACAAATCAATAGATATATACAGTGAATGGAAACAATTTGATGTGAAATTTATTAAACAGTGTTTCTATTTCATCCATTGAAATAAAGTGAATAATTGGCGCAAATTCATTAGCGATTGTTAAGTTATTTCAAAACAAATTGCAACGAGTCGTTAATTAACCAAAGCGACGGTAAATACTTCACGCGAAATTGCTAATAATTGATTCAGGGATTAAAGTAATCATCACTTAACGCTAAATCATTTTCAAATATGGACGTTAGAATCAGGACAATGTACGTAAGACGGTTTGCTAACACTCGGCTCATTTTAATTGTAATCATTCGTGTTTATTAGCGTGAAATAAAATTTTAGCAATTCATAAGATTTTTAAAGGTTTGTATAGAATATAATGCATTAAAACCGATAGTTAGTGTTTGTGTATCAGTGAAAATGAGCCCGAGCGAAGACTAAAATAACTACGTTTTATTGTGTTTTGGAGGGTTATCCGAAAAGGACCAGATTTCCTTAAGTCTAGTGGATGTCCAACACTGGCCGGTTGCTAACTTTCAAGACGTTCGTAGCAATTAAAAACTAATTTATTATGTAAAATGTATTTATAATTTGGCAAATATCTATGACCACTTTAACATAACAGCATCGTCGCGTTGTCGCCGCGAGTTTTTTAACACTAGCCGAGTTCTCGATCATCGAATGAGTAACTTTGTGACGGTCACGAGTTTTTAAAGCTTATATACACGATCTCAACACGACGACGACGCGACGCTCATTACGGAACAAATATAATATATTATTTTATTTTATAAGAAAGAAAGAAAAAAAAAACTGAAAAAATATTACACTACCCATAGTAAAATTTAACAAGAACATGATAAATCTTTATATAATGTACTATATACAACATGCAAGCGGGGCAAGACGCATACATTGAACGTCCAACGTTAAAATATTGGATGGATTTGTAAGCGAAGGGACGATCGCGATCGACGGAGTCGCGAGTGCAAAATAATTGGTTTTAAAGGCATTCAGTCCTTTAAATTGACATTTACAATTGAAATCATTTTTTGTATCCATCCATAGCGCACCCAATATTCCTTACATTATTTTATTGACGAAGCCAGTCAGAGACGAACGACCGGCACATATTTCATTGGTTTATGTCGCGATTCATCTCTGACTAGGTCCGTTAACAGATTGAAGAATACTAAACAAATTGGCAAACCATAGCTGAATTTTGGACAACAATAACGAGACGGCAATATTTGACGAATGGAATTAAACTTGGACGAACAAACTACTATTGGACTATTATGTACTTAATTAATCACATTAAATATAGTACTTTCAGTATTTACACTATTAAAAATTAAATGAGATAAAAAATGAAATTAATCTTCTATATAGTGATGAAATGTCGCTTGCAATTGTCAACTACGCTAACAACAAGAGCAAATAACGTTAAAATATAAATAGTGACCTCGCTTTATATTTCCACTTGCATCACGCTCGTGAGACTTAAGTCCTTCTATGACTAAGTAGAAAGATAACAGCTACGGAAAAATAATGTTCGATATATATTAAATACAGTTAATGTCCGAAAATATGTAATATTATAATTAAGCTAGGTTTCTCTTATAAATGTTCTTTTTCATAAAATTCGTAGTGGGCCCTCATGTCCGGTATACTGCGGAGACGCTCCGTTCCGTTCGCGTCTCGATAGTCGTCTCCGAATTAACTCTCTACGTCAGTTAAAATAATGGAAGAACTCTTCAACTTAAAATAATACGCCGCAATATCATAATATATGAAATTTACATTAATTACAATTTTACATCGCGCTCACCGCACACTAACCCAAATCGGCAGGACACAATATGTGTGTGTATGAAAAATTTTGGTCGCGACGTTCCGCTCGCTAATCGTAAAAACCGCATCGAGCATCACACCGAGTCGGTTAAGGCAGCATCAATAGGAAACATGTAAAACGACTCCCCTCTAACCAATATTTGAATATACACACATTTACAATACTGCAATTTGGCTTGACGTATAAAAACTCTGCCACTCGGGAGATACGTACAAAACTTGTAAATATATACATAACATCGGGAACGGGTCACCCGGGGTGTTTGTGGTGAAAAAAAGAGAAAAAAATCGGTTCGCAGAAGGCCGTTTTTTTTCCTTTGAAGTGAAAACTTCTTTAGCGGCGTTGAGCACTTTTTCTGTAATGGGTATAAAATCTTAAACTCGCGTCAGGACATGTGACCTGATCGAAAAAGCGTAAGACGGATACCATTCCAAAATATCAAACATGCTCAACGTTAATAAACAAGTTTTCACTTCTGCCGGCACTCCCGGAGTGCAACCCGTCTTTTTTTTTCTTTTTTTGTGTAGTTCCTCGGCGTTTTCTCGCTGGAGACGGGTGTAAAGGTGATATAAATAGTCCAATACAGTGTGAAGGCGCGTCGGCACTAGAGGCAGCGGGCGGGCGGCGGCTTGCCCGAGTGTCAGTACGCTTGCGTCGTGCTCGCCGCGGACACGCGCTCCGGCTTCAGGTTGCGCTGGAACAAACACGTTAATATTCAATTATACATACATTTTATTTAATACTAGAGGTCCGCCCCGGCTTCGCCCGTGGTACATATTTCGCAATAAAAGGTAGCCTATGTCCTTTCTCGGGTATCAAAATATCTCCATACCAAATTTCATGCAAATTGGTTCAGTAGTTTAGGCGTGATTGAGTAACAGACAGAGAGAGTTACTTTCGCATTTATAGTATTAGTATGGATACATCCTGGGTTGGATTCAACTCTTTCAAACAAAAACGACTGAACAGATTTTGATAATTCTTTGCAGTGTTACAGCCTATGTACAAGAATAGCACATAAGCTTTATAAAATTTTCTTTTGCTCGTAGTTTCCTTCGTGGGTAAAAGCTTTTTTAATTCTCTTCAGTTTTACCTCAAGGCCATTCCAATTATATATTTTGGTCTCCAGTATTTTTTTAAATTAACGCAAAAACACATCATTCTATTTTTTTTACGACTTGAAGACAAACCCCTACCTAACTAATAAAAATAAATGTATCAACTGTTGAAAGAGTTTTACTTCAGAACCACCAACCACGTTTATATTTTTGATAACTATTGTCTATAATCTATCACTAGAGAGGACAAAATTGTATGAAGGAAAGAGTGCTAAAATAAACAATTCATGCTTTATTTCTTTTTCCTACAACATCATCGCCTAAATTAAATGAACAAGTATTTACACAACATTTGTCCAAACTCGATATTATATAGAAGAGAAATACAAATTGTGTTGATATAGTAATATCTCACACACAATAAAACTACTCATTCTCTACTCTATGACGTAGGTTTTTTTATAAACTAAGGGTTCATGCGGACATGCATTCATGCTGTGTCGAGATTTAAATTGTGCAATAGAATAAAACGTAATAAAATAATACCGAAGTTATATAATATAATAAACGTATATTTTACGTCAATGACCATCTGTATTGATATAAAAAATATATTAGTTTAATTTGAATATAATTGAACTTTGTCTTTACATAATATGTTACCAACCACTGGCTTATCAGCTCGAATTCACGTGGATAAATAAAATGTGTTCATATCTTTATAACACTATTCAGAGATTGTGTTAGTAAATACAGGTGTTTTATTAAATACAAAGTCAGTATTAAGCAGTATTATATGAACTTCTGTATATTATTTACACTTTGTACATTATAGTCATATATTAGATTGATTTCTCGAGAATTCTAGAGTTTAAATATATGTATAAGTATGTACTACATATTATTACTTTTGTGTTAAAAATGTTCATGATAATTTATAAAGATTAAACTTTGTTTTATTTATTTCGTATGTAAATTGTGTGATAATTATAAAGGTACATAATATACACGTAATACATTTATATAAGACATTTATACGTTGTTTGCAATAATATAAAATGCTATAAAAACGATATAACATAGATACTAAAAGGGGTCTATCTACCTATGCTCTACTTTATCCATCTTCCACGTACAATACTTACTGGCAAGTCGCCGTAGTCCGATAAATGTGATAGAGACTTGAAAATTAAGATTAGGAAATACAGTGTACGGTTTTTTTGTGATATTTTTTTTAATAAAAATAAGATCTATGAATAAATTTCGTTATTACGTAAGGGCGGAGGCACACGATGCGTTGCGGCGGCGGTGCGGCGCCGGAGCGGTGTCGCTGCGTCGTCTTACATAGAAATATCTGTGGCATGTCACACGATACGCTCCGGCGCCGCACCGGACTTGTAACCACCAAGACGAGGCGGGGAGGGGTGAATGCGGTGCGACGTCGGAGCGGCACCGCTCAGTTGTTTTGCATCACAAGGAAGGACACGCTGTGCAACGCTGCTACGACGCCGCTGCGACATAAAAACGTTACGGCGCCGCACTGCTCGTGTGCCCACTGATACGGTGAAATCTTTGCGGTGCGGCGCCGCAACGCATCGTGTGCCCCCGCTCTAACGTCGTTACGTAGTGGTCGTTTTTTATAATATTTACGAGTCGTTTTGTTTTGTTTGAATTTATTTTAAATTAATTAATGGTTTTTTTGTACCTACACATGTTCCATTTGAAATGGATTGGAGAAACAAAAATACAACCTATAAGATAAATTATTTAGCTTCATTCTTAGAACGTTTAAATATTAACGGCTTTTTATTGCCAAATATTTTTTGTATAGTAGCTTAAGTATTTGACTATAGATTTTTTAACTTTGATAAGTAGGTAACAAAACTATTATAAAATTCAAACAAAGTAACGCTACCGATTTTAATGTAACTTTGACTGTATTGTGAAGATGATTTATTTTTTAAATTTCCGCCGATGAATCTAACAGACCATTTCCCTTTATTATAGACCATCTTATCGATCATACACCATCGTATTTAGCTAACTGACGTACATATAAACGACAAGAGTCACAATCGCTTATTAATGGTTCCTTAAAAAACGTGTAGTTTACACCTTATTTCGTGGTAGTTATGTTCAAAAACCTCGATATACACTCTTATAGAAAATTTTGCCACATTTGACAGTGATGGGAAACAGAAAATATCCAGTAGTCCAAAAAATAATGTTTTAAAATACTTGTAATATTTAAGTTCATTCTCAATGTACGTCAACGTATACAGGGTGTAATCGTTAAGTGTGCACAGGCGATTTTTCCGTAAGTATTACAGATAACAAAAAAGTTTAAACTGATATCGAAAGTACTTAACCTAATGAGTAAAATGACCGTAATAAATTTTCAAAAATAAATCGAGAAATATCAAAAAAATTATCTTTAAACCCTCCCATACATTAAGTATGAAATACGAATATCCCATATACATTTAATATGAAAGATTTTAGCTTTCTTTTTCATTTTTGGTTTTCTGCTTTAATTACTTCGCAAATTTGAAGTGGCATTTTCCACGCTCTTTCCGGACATTTTCACGCATTTTCCGGATATTTTCCGGGGATTTTCCAAGCATTTACAATTTAAAAATTTTTAAATTTTTAAATTGTAAATGCTTGGCTTGACAATTTAAAAAATAGTTTACTTACATAAATATACTTTAAATGTGAACAGTTTTGAATAACACTTCAAGACGCGTGTACCACAGTGATATTGTATCAACATACTAAGTTTTAAGTGTCAAGTTAAACATTACAGCTGACGATCAGCTGTTAGCCATACTGGACACAGGTACCCGCAAACAAAAAGTGAAATTATAACAACCACAAATACTTTTCATACGAGAATTATTTGTTATATTGCAAAGTAATACTACATAAAAACAAATATATTGTCCGATATTACTTGCCTTGTGAAGTTTTGTAACCAATAGAGGAGATTACAAATTTGAATATTATAATTCATTAATATAAAGTACTGCTATTAACACCCGCGCCATCTTGCGGTTACATCAAGATTTACCAGGAAATTGTCAATAATTTATAATAACATGGCCAATAAGTGCTCCACTTGTGGTAAATTTTACGCGGCAACAGATGGCGCCAAATGTATGAAATGTAATACAGTATATCATAGGCAATGTCATAATATAAGTCCGCATTCAAAACTCAATTCTAATTGGCAATGCAAATCATGCCTAAACAAGATATCTAAAATAACGCAAGATACGGATGCCGACGTACTTGTGGATGTGTGTAACGCTGGCTTGGGAAACGAAACACCCACACTTGCGCACGAGATTAAACTTTTGCGCGCGGAATTGTCCGCATTTCGGGAGGAAATGAGCCGCCTTACTAAAGTTGTTGGCGATTTTAGCTCACGGTTGGACGGAGTGGAGGAGAAGGTGAGAATGCTGGAGGATTGCAACACGGCGAAAAAAGATGCGACTGAGGAATTAGAAAACCTAAAAAGACAAATTAATGAAAATGAGCAAGCGCATCTTTTAAATGATCTGGAAATTTCGGGAGTTCCCGATATTACTGGTGAAAACACTATGCACACCGTTGTTACACTTGCGCAAAAGCTGGGTGTAAAACTCGAAGAACGGGATGTCACGTGTGCTTACCGTGTAGGCGTGAAACGTGACCGCGCATCGAGTATGGACAGCCCGCCAGGCACTAGCGCTTCGCGCGCGCGCCCGCGCCCTATTGTGGTACGTCTCGTGCGCCGCAGCGTGCGCGATCAGCTGCTGCAGTCGGCGCGCGTGCGGCGCGGGGCCGATACGTCAGGCATGGATATACCGGAGCAGCCGCGCAGATTTTATGTTAACGAACGCCTTACGCCATTAAATCGTCACCTATTTTATCTAGCAAGAGAGGAAGCAACTGCAAAAAAATGGCGCTTCGTATGGACCCGCGGTGGACGTATCTTTGCCAGACGTGACGCTAAGTCATCCTCTCATCCGATACGCTCAGAAGCGGATCTGCGTCAGGTTTTTGGTTGCTGAACCATTTAGCAATTATTGTTGTATGCTACATCATATCCGAAATTACTATGAAACATCCACGCTATATGCACATATGTATACTACTTTCAAACCTAAAATTATTTCATATTTTTCTTAAGTTTATTAAAACAACGTATAATAATATATTGTACCATATAATTTTAAATCATTCTTCTAAAGACATAGGGGCTAATATTGCAGATGTTAAAATTATTACTTTGAAACCATTATTTAACGAATATAAAATTGGCGTAAGAGTTTTTCACCTAATATTATATAATTTTATTTCAATTGCAATTATTAAGGCAATTGTATCTGTAATGCTAAATACAAATAATACTTGTCACGTTCGGTATGTATCGTGTTATAATTATATAGAATATATTGTGGAGTGTATAATATGTGTGGTTGGGTGGCTCGACATTTTAATACAATATACTATACTTATATGTCCCATAAATTGTTATAATATACCCATAATATATTATTTAAAATTACTTGATTTATTATATATGTTTATTTTTTATTATATGATTATTTCAAATATTAGGTTAATGTATATACGAAAAAATTTTAATTTTATAGCCAAATGATTAGAAACAATTTTTTAAAAATTGGTTTGCTTAATCCGGGTTCGTTAGGAACGAAACACGATGAGTTGATTGCAGCGGTGGAACGTCACGCCGTGGACATTTTGGCTCTCAACGAAACCTGGCTACGAGAGGGAGAAGAGGGACGTGCTCCTCGCATACCCGGCTATCGCCTCAAGCATATCCCGCGCCCGCCCAGTATTCGTAATCGAGGTGGTGGGGTTGGCTTTTATGTGGTGCGCGGGTTGTCGTTTAGCATACTGTCATTCCCTCCACACCCACAAGTAGAACAAATGTGGATTAAATTAACAATACAAGGTAAGTCTATCGCCATTGGTACTGCATATCGCCCGCCCTGGTTGGACTGTGGCACATTTTTAGACGCAGTTTCAGACTCGCTCAGCGCTTTTGTGTGGTGCGATTACATAGTCCTATTAGGAGACTTTAACATCAATTTAAAACAAAATTCAATAAATTCTAATAAATTCAAACAATTTATTCAGGCCGCGAATCTTACCCAGCACGTTACTGAGGCAACTCATTTTGTTAATGATAGTGAAACATTGATAGATTTAGTTTGCACTAACGCTCCAATCTCACACATACAAGTAGATCACGTAGAACCTCTTAGCAACCACGCCTTTATTGTTTGCGACGTGAATATTCGAAAGCAAAAATTTGTTTCAAGATGGGTTACCTACAGACCGATTAAAGACATTGATTTGGATGAATTTAATGATTGCCTGACTAGAATAAATTTAGATTTTATATTTAATTTGGACGATGTTAATGAAATGGTAAAATATATGACAAACTTTTTAATAGTACTTTTTGACAATTATGCCCCTCTTAAGACAATAAAAATTAAGGAAAAGAATTATCCGTGGATCACTTATAATATAAAACTTATGATGGCGCGCCGAAATGAAGCTCAGGTTAAGGCGAAGAGACATGCTCGGTATAAACCTTACTATAATGATCTAAAAAGGTACGTTAAATCTGCAATACTGCGAGAAAAGGATGCCTATTTTAATAAATACGTTAACTGCAACATCGATAAACCTAAAATATTATGGAGACACATTAAGAATCAAGTACATATTAAGCCTGAAAAAGAGATGGCGTTACCTGCGCACATGAACAATCCTGATCTAATTAATGCACATTTCATCAACGTACCAGGAAATAACAATATATCACAACACCTGATTAATTATTATGAAACGGAACGTTTTAGTTGTAATGTGTTTAATTTTAATCCTATTCGTGAATCTGACATTGTTAAAGCCCTTAAAACTCTCGAGTCCAATGCCATTGGAGTGGATGGATTGTCCTTAGAGATGATTAAGCTTGCTCAATCGCTCATAGTACCAGCCCTGAATCATTTGGTGAACAAGTCTTTTGTCACCAGTATTTTTCCGGACCTTTGGCAGGAGGCTATAGTAAGACCGATAAAAAAAATACCTAATCCACAGGGAATCAAAGATCTCCGCCCCATTAGCATTTTACCTTGTTTTTCCAAGGTTATTGAAAAAATTGTTCACTCACAACTCTCTGGTTTCCTTGAATCTAAAAACATTCTTCCACATCGACAATCAGGTTTTAGAAAAGGTAGGAGCACTACTACCGCTCTATTGGACGTTGTGGACAATATTTTGGAAGCTCAGGATGATGGTAAGTGCAGCATTTTGGTCTTGTTGGACTATTCCAGAGCATTTGACAGCATTAATATTGATCTACTTTTAGCCAAATTAATCTACTACGGCTTAAACGACCCAGTTGTCCGCTGGTTCAGGAGTTACCTCAGTAAGCGATGTCAAACTGTGGCCGTAGAAGACGATGATGGCAAGACTTGCTCATCGCAACCCGTAGATCTCATGAGAGGAATTCCTCAAGGTACGATATTGGGCCCTTTACTTTTTATCATTTACACCGCTGATATAATTAAAAATATACACCATTGTAAATACCACCTTTACGCAGATGATATTCAGCTGTATATCTCATTTACGCCTCAGGAAAAGCTAGCAGCCATCGAAAAACTAAATGCCGATCTCACCCGCATAGCTACATGGTCTGAACAAAATGCCTTAGTTTTAAATCCCTCAAAAACTAAATTCATGATCCTGGGCTCTCATAATCGCATCAAAACTTTTGAGCAATCGATTCCACCAATATACATAAATGGAGAGGCAATAGAGCGGGTGAAAGAGGCTCGTAATCTTGGTATCGTCTTCGATGAGTCACTGCGGTTTGAAAAGCACATTAACCAAACTATTTCCAATTGTTACTACCGGTTAAAAGTACTCTACCGTATCAGAAGCCATCTGTCAACCAAGCTCAGAATTAGATTGTGTGATGCATTAGTGTTATCCAAATTCAACTACGGTGACGCGTTATATGGTGATCGAATACTCGCGCGCTCAAAGAAAGCTATACAACGAGTACAAAATGCGTGTGCTCGCTTTTGCTGGGATGTGCCCCCCCGATCCCATATATCGCCATACCTAAACAATGCCAGGATTTTAAATATGGAAAATCGGCGAAGGTTGCATTTTGCCGTTCTACTGTTTGCTGTCATACGGTCCAACATACCTTCATACCTCTCCGAAAAACTATCCTGGTTGGGAAATTCGGACACGGTATACAGAACAAGGGCGTCTTTATTTAGTCTGGCTGTGCCTCGACACCACACCATGGCATTCAGAGGTGCTTTTAAATACCGATCAACTAAGTGTTGGAACAATTTGCCCCCACCATTACGCAATAAAAGCAGCGTGCCGAGCTTTCGTAATGAATTAAAAAAACTAATAATTCAACGACAAATCAGCCAACCTTAGTTGGTCTTTAAAGAAAAAAAAATATATATACATAAAACAATACCTATTATTATCTTAGTTTATTTTATCTGGTCAGTTTTTTATTATTTTTGCCAGTTTATTCAATGTTTTATGGTATATACTTGTATATATATAGGTGAATAGTATAATATGAGTATCTTGTATTATAGTAGATATAGTACGCATGTCGCATATATGTAGCATTTTTGCATGAATGTAGTGTCTGTTATTCCATATTTATGTAATGGATGTATATATTAAAATGTATGTAAGAAATTATTTAAAACTTTATTATTTTATAAATTTGTAGCCCCTATCGCTGCAAACGTCAGTTGCGATATGGGAACCACTGAAAATCAGTGCTGCGGCTATTAAGCCACAGATTTGCTGAGTGGTATCCCTGTCCAGCACACATACTATAGTCAACCACATAATATAATACCTATGTTTCTTTTTATACTTGTACAAACGTGATACCTACTTACCTCTTTTATAAATTGTAATTTTTATTTAATTGTTTTTGTTCATTGTAAGTTATTTTGTTGTTTTTGCCTTGTATTTTTGTGTGCTGGATTAAATGTATTTTCTTTCTTCTTTCTTTCTTTCTTTCATTTTCCGGGAATTTTCCCACGCTTTTTCCGGACATATTCACATTTTCCAGATATTTGGACATTTTCCGGATATTTTCCAGGGATTTTCCACGGTTTTTCCGGAAGTTTCCACGCATTTTCCGAATATTTCCCAGGCATTTTCCGGTTATTTTCCGGGAATTTCCCAGGCATTGTCAGGGGATTTTCCGAGCATTTCCCGGGGATTTTCCGGATGTTTTCAAGACATTTCCGGACATTTCCCTGGCATTTATAGGGTTTTCCAGGCATTTTCCACACTCCTCCCGGACATTTTCACGCATTTTCCGGATATTTTCCGGACATTTTCCAGGCATTTTCCAGGCTTTTCCAGGGTTTTTCCGGAAATTTTCACGCATTTTCCGGATATTTTCCAGACTTTTCCGAGCATTTCCCAGGCATTTTCCAGTTATATTCCGGGAATTTCCCAGGCATTGTCCGGGAATTTTCCGAGCAATTCCCGGGGATTTTCCGGATGTTTTCCAGACATTTTCCGGACATTTCCCTGGCATTTTTCGGGGATTTTCCAGGCATTTTCCACGCTCCTCCCCGACATTTTCACGCATTTTCCGGATATTTTCCGGACATTTTCACGCATTTCCCAGGCATTTTCCGGTTATTTTCCGGGAATTTCCCAGGCATTTTCCGGGGATTTTCCTAGCATTTCCCGGGGATTTTCCGAACATTTTCCAGACATTTACAGGCTATGTCAGGGAAATGTCCGGAAAATGCCTGGAAAATATCTGGAAAATACCCGGAAAATGCGTGAAAATGTCCGGAAAATGCGTGGAAATGCCTGGAAAATCCCTGGAAAATGCCTGGGAAATATCCGGAAAATGTCCGGAAAATTCCCGGAAAAATATCCGGAAAATGCGTGAAAATGTCCGGAAAAACGTGGAAAATGTCACTTCAAATTTGCGAAGTAATTAAAGCAGAAAACCAAAAAAAGAAAAAAAATGCTAAAATCTATCATATTATGGGATATTCAAATTTCATACTTAACCCGTGACACGTTCTACGCACAATATTTGTGTCGTAACGCAAATTGTACTGTAGCGTCCTGCGCACAAACTCTGTGCCTAACGCGGCCCGTGACATTGAAGGTCATCAGTAGAGACTTACAAGTGAATGTTTCCAGTATAAAAAATATTTCTCTATGCCTTAAACATTTATAATTCGAATCGACACGACTCCGAGACAGGCAATAGAGACCAAAACCACAAAATAAAAAAAAAAGTGAATCATTGATTGAGTTGCGTCATCGGCCATAGTTTGTGACATTTGTCTTGTTCAACGAATATTTGGATTGTGAATTATGCCGAGAGGAATAATTAGATGAGTGATAATTGAGACGTATATTACTGGAAATTGTACGTAGAATACGTTTATGATATTGGTTTTAGGGATATTTGAAGAATACTCAGTGAAAAAGTGTCTCAACTTTTCAGTGCGGAAGACGCAAAATGGCACTTTTTTTCTTGTTTGTGAATAATGGAGATTTGTTATTATTTATAGTGAAATACGTTGTGTTAAATGTGTGAAAACATAAGTGAATGTATTTGGCAATCGTGTAGTGATATGAAAACGTGAATATGATCATTTGATAACTCAGAATTATCATGTAAGTGTTAGTATGTAAGCAATTAAAATTAAAACAAAATTAAATCAATTTCTATAATTATATAGAAAAAATATATCGTCATGATTACATTTTTATGCTATAACTAGTTTCTTCTTCTTTCCAAAAATATATCATACATGGCATATAATTATAGAACAATAGGGTAAATAAAATTTTCAAACTCGGTAGTCATAAAAAAGCTAGATTTCGTGAACTCCCTTGACACTATCGGGATCGGTGCCGGCTGTGCGCCAGACGCGTGATAGGTTAATGTATGGGAGGGTTTAAAGATAATTTTTTTGATATTTCTCGATTTATTTTTAAAAATTTATTACGACCATTTTACTCATTAGGTTAAGTACTTTCGATATCAGTTTAAAGTTTTTTGTTATCTGTAATACTTACGGAAAAATCACCTGTGCACACTTAACGATTACACCCTGTATAGCTCAACAGAACCACGTGTACACACTTGTATACATGCCGTCGCGCATGTATACAAGACGGCATAGAACATACGTGAGAAAAGCAGCAATGCTATACGTCCCCCCGCGAAGTAAAGCCTAACGGCCATCCCGCGGGGATATGGACAGGAGAAAGAGGGTTGTTTTAGTCGGTATGGACCATGAGACCATGATCGAGACCGACATACCAGGTCGCAGATCTTGACCTGAGATACTTAACAGTATTTTTTCCCTCTATAATAATAAAAAAAAAAAAACCACTTGTATACATTTAAGTATTCTCACTGTACGTCAATACATATTATAATGAATAAGTAGAGTGCTCACCAGCTGATCGTACTGCAGCACCATCCGCTTGATGTGGTTGAGCTTGCGGTGCAGGTAGTTGACGCGCCGCCGCTCGCTCTGGTACGCGCGGTCGCCGCGCACGCGCTGGTACTCCTCCACGATGCGCTGCTCTATGCTCTGTGGACGGAGTAGTAAAGGTCACTTTCGGTTGATAATGTATTTATTGATGGGATTGTGATGTTGTTTAATGTAAGCGGCTTTCTTTGCAGCTTTTGAAATATGTTTTAAACTCAAACTCAAACATCAAGTTGTAATTAGTAATACATGATGTATCGTGGGTGATAATGGTTGCACTGACCCGGTGGTGCGGCGACTTGGGCTCGGCGCGCTTGAGCTGCTGCTCGAGCTGCGTGAAGAGCGCGGCCACCTGCGCCACGCGCGCGTACAGCGACCGGTACTCGGTGTACAGCGCCGAGAACTCGTTCTTGTACGCGCGCCGCGTGCTCGAGCTCGTTATCGGCGGGTATTGCCTGCAACCGACCAACGTGTGCATTATAAAACAACATTCTAAACTAATTTTTGCACCATTTATGCTAGGCGTCCACTAGGCGGATCGGGCCGGGCCGCGTCGCAACGCAAAAATACGCCGGCCTATGTTTTGTATGAAACATCGTCCATTAGCGACGGATCGGGTCGGGGCGGGCCGCAACGCATTGGCGGATATCGCTTCGCAGGCGGATTGCTGCCGGCGGCGGTGCGCTGCGGCCCGGCCCGCCCCGACCCGTCTAGTGGACGCAGGCAGGCGGATGTGAGCGGCGAGCGTCTGTTAGATACAATCCGCCGCGCCCCGTACAGGTGGACGCAGGAGCAAACACCGCGTCCATTAGACAAAATAAGTAAAATTTTAAAGAAACTTCGAGACAATATTTGGGAAACGGAGTTGATAACGGACGATGCCACACAAATGTGCAAGTGTAGTTGCCGAATAAATGTGTTTCATCGTAAAATATACGCGACAAAACTTTCCAGTGCACGAAAGAAATCTTTTTCCACCTTCCTGCACGCCACCAGCAAGCCACATTCACTTGCTTTATTTTTACACTGTGACTTGTGTACCCTAGCGATCTACTCGTTCTTGTTTGCGAAGAATACGCCATGTTGAATTTCATTTCACTATATACCTATATTAAGAAGAGCTGGAACGTCAACACATTTACACATTGAACATGTTAGGCCGGGAGATACTGACACAAAATTTCGGGTCATTTGTAACAGGATGGCGGTCTAGAGGGGTCTTAGTACGCAATGACAAAAAGAAAAACGATGGTCAGAACGCTGGTACCGGTGGACTAGTCGCGTGGGCGTTAGTCACACTCGTGGGATAAATAGCGAAAGTCCAACGATTTGTAACACAAAAATTTTAGAATTTACCGATAGCCCTTAAAAAAGATGTAGGCGGTAGTGTCATGCCATACTTTTACCATGTGACTTACAGTCCGCCTTACCGACGTGAATGCGTTGATTTAAAAAAACAATTCAACCATTTGTACCGGACTAACTTTTGCACAGGTAACCATCGTCGTGCAGCCATTTAGCCTAAAATCGCCATGCTTTTCGGACGATTCCAAATAGTCGCCATACCGCGGAAAATCTGCAAATTTTTGAATTTTTTTTCTCGCCAATCGATTTGTACCACCCTACATTTTTTTTTCAACAACTCCTGAATGATTATAAATAGAAGTGTGATAATGCCATACCTGTGGGAGGTGGCGAATGTGTATAAGATTTTTTCTTATCGTAAGATTTTATTCGTAGTTACACCGGAAAAGTATGGCATGACACTACCGCCTACATCTTTTTTATGGGCTATCGGTAAATTCTAAAATTTTTGTGTTACAAATCGTTTGACTTTCGCTATTTATCCGACGAGTTCGACTAACGCCCACGCGACTAGTCCGCCGGTACCAGCGTTCTGACCATCATTTTTCTTTTTGTCATTGCGTAATAAGACCCCTGTAGAACCGCCATTCTGTTACAAATGACCCGAAATTTTGTGTCAGTATCTCCCGGCCTATGTGTAGCTTTTATTTTGCAATTGTTTATAAATACAGGGTGATGTAATTGGTGTAGTACGAATATCTAAAAATCTATGAAGAATTTTGTGATACAGTAAATGGAAGAATTATAGACTACTAGATTTCCGCCCGCGGCTTCGCCCGCGTTTGCAAAGGAAAACCCGCATAATTCCTAGTTCATAGTTTCGCGTACACGTGTTATTTGTATTGTTTTTATGACCTGAAATTTAATTATTATTTGATAATTGAATGATTATTAATACTTTTATCCAACTGATTATTATTAGTTAGAATAAATAATTAAGTTCATCAATTTATTTACTTTTAAATTATAATTTTACAGGTAAATTATGAGAGCTTTCATAATTATATTTGCATATATTTATCTACAACGCACCATTTTACAATTCAAGTCTAAAATGAAACTAGAGTCGCATTTATTTTTGAACATACTGTAAGTGAAATTGCATAAGTGTGAGTACTGTGAACATGCCAGCTTTCCTTAATTGACCGATACTTAAATATGAATATAATTAAAATATTATTTACCTTTCAATTTCTACCAAATCAGTCGGGTTTTCTTCAGGCACAGACGTTAAAGCTGTATTTTCTAATGGTTCCGTATTTGTGATGTCTTTTTCTGGAAACATTTATCATAAAGTTTAAGAACACTTCCAGAAATATAATTTTATACGAAAAATAATAAAAATGTAAATATTACCTGTGATACTAGTTTGCTCTACTGGTGGACTACTTCTAAAACCGTTCGCTTTCACAGGACTGTGGCAGAGATCCTTAATAGTAGTGAAGTTTAGGGTGTAGCCATTGTCCTTTTTGACTGTAAACAATAATACATATCTTATTATATAATTATTCATCATATAAATATCCCTAATAAGTGGTTTATATAGTGAAACTAGAGTGATTAATCCGTATTTTAATTATACTTAACATGTAAGGTACAAAAACATTTCTTTTTGGTATTGCGCAAAATCTAAAACCAATTGAAATCGACATTATTATTGTATATTAAAGTGACTCATCAGACAGTTCTTTTGGGTTAATAACCTAATCCTTTAAATTAAAACAATAATTGAATATACATGTCAATAAATGTTTATAATTATGCAATTAAAAACACATTGTGTTAGGGGAAGTACAGTAATATGGTTTTAATTATAAACATGTGTGGAAATTTCAAATGATATCAGAGTTTAAAATTATTCTATTACTAATTTTCATTAAAACTTATGAATAATAAAAACAGTTCTTAAATGCAATTTACTATATTACAGTTTTATATTATTAGTAACAAAGTCAGTTATTTATTGACGACTGTATAAACTTCGTATTCATGTGCAAATCGTAATCATTATCCAATTCTAATTGAAAATAAACTAGTTCTTGCGTTCAAATTAGATTGAGGCTATTTGCTTTATGATTTATTTTGTGTCAATTGAGTTAAATCTGTGTTAATTATATTATGTTTCTTGTAATTTGAAGGTTCCTTCCGTCTGCTTTATAATAAAGAAATAAACATTTGTAATGAAATATTTTTTTGTTGAAACTTTTTTTTAATCAGTTATATGCACGGTAACACGGAAATAATATTATTTCAATGACATAATTTGTTTTTATTGATTTTATATATAAAGGAAACTTTATAACGTTTTTGATTATTTCAAACACAATAATAATATGTATTATTAGCTTTTGCAACACTCATACATAAGCACAGAGACTAACAAATTGCGCTAGATTCATTATGTATTGTATGATATCGTTGAGTGTCATTGCTAGTTGCTACATTTGTATTATTGCACTTCAATTACAATAGAAAAAAATATTACAAAACATTACAAGCGGGTCAAGGTGAAGAGGCGGTATTCGTAAGGACTTAATATCGACTTGGTATTGTCTTGTCAGTGCTGTCTACTTACAGCGAGAGCTGAATATATTTAGACACGATTACCGTCATATGTCTTAATTGGTTAGTAGGGGAAGTAAAGAAACTATTGTTACACTGATTATATTTTCTCGATTTTTGGCTTTTCATGAATGTCAAACAAATAGCTGTTATTATGCATTGGGAGATGCATTCTTGTATTAACATTCTATACAAGTGTCATTAACTCATTTAAATGTAAAAGTTCTGTAACATGGTATGCACTTGTTTCTGCGCATATAGACTATTTACCTTGTTGTTGCGATTGTCAATAGCCAATATGGTCGGAATGCGGTTACTTGTGTAATATTATGTGTATATGCGTATTAGTACGTATGTGTTGTATGTGGGCATGTGTGTGTATCTGCGCGTGTATGTGATTGCTTACGTGACTGGTTGCGTATGTGTGCGTGGATTTACAAGTGCTTACGTGCGTACTACGTAGGTGGCTACGTGTGTATCCAGGCACGCGTTTTAAAAACTCAAACACTTATTCGCGTTTAAAATCTGTTAATCTTTAATTTCCAAAGGTACATACATACTACTAGCGGTTCGCCCCGGCTTTGCCCGTGGTACCTACATGTTTACGTTATTTTTTTCATAAAAACTATCCTATCTCTCAAATTGGATCTAACTGCGCATGGTGTGCGAATTTTATTATAATCGGTTAAGTGGTTTAAGAGTTCATTGAGGACAAACATTGTGACACGAGATTTTTTATTTTTTTTTACTTAAGATAGGGAAGTGCTTGACCACAATCTCGCCTGATTGAAAGCTAAGATGCGGTCTATGATGGTACGCGCTTCCCTAGTAGGTACCGGTTCACTCTTCGCTTGAAGACCCCCATATTGTACTTTATAGTATTTTATATATGAAGATTTATCTACCCACATAATATATGCTGTACTCACCGGTGGTACGATCGTCCTCGTTATCGGACGCGTGCCGCTCGCCGGACGAGGTGGTCGCGTACCCGGAGGAGGGCGGCGAGGGGCGGCGGTAGTGCGAGATGCGCTGCTTCTTGGCCGCCGGCGCGTCGTCCGGCGCCGCGGACACGCCGGACGCGCCGGTCGCGCCGGACACCCCGCCGGCGCGCTTGCCGGGCGACGCGCGCGGCGAAAGGGAGTTCGCAGAGTCGCTGCTGAGTGGCGGCGTCAGGTTTTGAGGTTTCCGCCTGTGGACACGACAGTGTTTAGTTGTAATACAAGCCAGCTTTGAGTGAAATATTTCCAATAATTAATAAATTCTAAAACCTTCCTATTGAATCACTCTATGTATTAAAAAAAAACGCATCAAAATCCGTTCCGTAGTTTTAAAGATTTAAGCATACAAAGGGACATAGGGACAGAAAAAGCGACTTTGTTTTATACTATGTAGTGATAACTAATGAACCGATCACAGTATTCTCATTCGTCTTGGAATATAGGACTAAGGATGCACTTAGAATTGTTTACAGAAATGATATATACATGCGTCGATGCGTATTCATTGATACGCTATCAAATGATATATAACACAATAATACTAAAGACACAGTGATGAAGAAATTTCAACAGGTTTACTCACAATAGCTTATAAGCTATTTCTGCATAATATTAGCATTAAACGACACGTGTACCTACAACTACAGTTTCTACTTACTAACAGATTGTATTATAAAATGTTGTAAAATCTACGATTAATGATATAAACTATTTTAACATGCTCCACTTATTTACAAAATAGTAGTAATTTTGCTACTATTTACTGGTCTACAAATAAGATAATAGAATAAAAAAATATGTCTACCTCTTGAGCATACGTTTCTCTTCTTCCGAGTAGAATGGCCAATCTTCATTGACGTCATTCCACACGTGCCTACGTAAGTGGTAACAATTGTCTTTCGCCACCGTAATCTCTGTCAATATCTTGCTCACCATACTCCTTTCCTTTTCTTTGATACCCTCTAAAATTGTACATTCCAATTAAAAGTGAATTATTTATCTCACACAAGCGTGATTTCGTTGGTAATAACTAGCTTACCGCAAGCGAGTCTCGTGTACAGTTCGGGCTTCTTGAAAGGTTTCAGTGCTAATAATTGTATAAGTCTTTCTCTGAAAACGGAAAAAAAGATTTATTAGCATAACATTACAGCGCCATTGTTTCTTAAAAATGAATATCATAAATGCGCTGCGTGATAATATTTTCGTTGTTGCGTTTAAATTTAATGATGAAACGCTACATTTGCTCATTACACAATGTATTACGTAAAGAGTGATTGTAGAGTTTTTTACGAAAGTAAAACTAAAAAAAAAAGATTACTTTAACTTTACTTTTAATAGCGAATTCCGCAGTAATTAGTCAGGCTAATAATAAAAACTTATCATTACTATTAGTTCGAATAAATTAAGGTCTTGTTTTTTATCAGTCATTTATTTTCGTTTTTAGGACATTTTTAAGGCCGTTTTATCTATATTTTATTCAGGGTCGATCAAAATTTCATTAGCTGTATAATTTCACGTGGTATGCAAGGTAATTTTGATTTATTGCCTTGAGCCGTTTTCGCTTTACAATAATTTCTGCATAACCTTGACTACGCATGACTCAGTAGACACTAATCGCCTGCTTACTTGGGGATTTGTTCTACAAGTAATATAATGTATTTGTCGCATTATTGATGTTATTCAATTGGATAAGGGTTTAAATAGTTTTACTATCTCATAGTTCAAGAGTATGGTTTTACTCGTAAACTGACGTAAAAATCGAAAGCACAGAACTTCACTATTACAGTTGTCCTTTAGTTAAGTTTATACAATTTACAGCTTATTATGATTCATAACAATACGTACCACATATTGCACTGCTAACTGTATAATATGTTAAAGTTTGTATGTGTGTAAATGTGTACGTGTGTTGTAGCAAAACAGAATATATATCTTATATAATATTATGATGCTATGACGTTCATAATATCAAGGAAAACAGACATTTACAATACTTATGTTTATTTTATGTTAATATGAATTAAAATCTTGTGTTACTTAAATCAAAATTGAAATATGTATATGAACAAAAAATGTTGTTACCTACTGTATTTTTTTCCAAATTTTTATGCAATTTGTAAGACGAGTAAAATGCAACATCAACTAAGAAAACATACCTAACTCATAACATAGGTATCAAATTTCGCTCGAACTATAGAAACACATAGAAACTTGTGGTCAAATTTTGCGTATGTGGAAAAAAAAACATATTGACACATTTACATATCAGCCGACTTGCCACAAAACGTTTCCTTAACACGCGCCACAAATTATCAAACCGGTCGCGATAACGATATAATATAACAAAATTATCACTCACGAAACGCTCTTCTATGTGTAGTTGAAACGTCATTTGATTTCTTATAACAGAAACGAAATAATAACTGTTCCCTTTGGACATTTATTTGTGACGTGCTATTAATACGCAGTTATATCCTATTGTACATTTACTTTACTAAAGAATAATTATGATTTGTATATAGCTATGTAGAGAGAGAGAAAGCTAAACCTAGCATTAAACCGTACATTTTTTTAAGTTGATTAAAATTGTAATTCTTCAGGTGATGGCATCATACCTAATCGATATTCTAAGTCATGATGATGATCATGATTCAGGAGGAATATCGGCTACAACTCGTCAACTATCAACCGTGATATAATAGTTATCTTACACTACACCTGATTAGGAACGTGGAAAATTTGACAATGTTTTTGCAATCGATATCTTTAATATAAATACAATTCGCGTCAAGCTCGATGTTATCATCGTACATGTATTATTTATTTTGACGTGGACGATTAATATACTTAAGCAGATTATACTAGAAATATTTTTCGGTTGCACACGTATCTTATGAATATTTATTCACAGCTTTAAATTAACCTAAAATTGATAGAGTAAATGCCTATGACCCGCATGATATATTCATAATGCATTATTAATTAATTTACAATCATAAGTTGCTAGTTACATTTGAGTAAAATATCATAAATATTTTTAATTTTTAGCGTGGCTTATCATGGTGTGACGATAGTAGAACATAACTTGCGATTTCACGCGAACTTCACAAATGTTAACGAGTCATGGTGGATTAACAACTTTTGTTTATTAGCGCTTCGAAATTTCATACAATTTTAGAAACCGAATAACTCAGAAAAATCATGATTTATTCAATGGAATTATTATTATGCCATTAAATACGCCATAATATACACACTTTACAGTAAAGCATTATATATTTCACATAAAAACATATCAACATCGTATAAATTTTTACGAGCGTCATATATTTTTATTATTACTTAGTGTTTGACGAGATAAGGTGAATAATTTTTGCTTGAATAAAAACCTTTATGTGGTTACAAATTAGTGTGCTCGTTGCCAAAACTAGTTTGGTCACTTAATAATGCAACAACACATTAAAATGCCAATTGCACCAGCTTCATATAACTTTAATGACTTTCAGCTCTTGAAATTCCGTAATAGTTTTCAAGTGACCAGAGATTACGAGAAATTAAGTTTTCTTACAGCTCTACATGACAAGTTGATAATTTCGCAACTAGATTACAACACGTTTCTACAAATTGCACACAATTCACTAATTGAAAGTTTGATGCTTTTAGTGTAGTGGGTGGGCTTGTGTGTTTTTCTAATGTCTTGAATCTAATTTAATCTATTTCAGAGCTAGATGTCAGTACCGTTTTTCTTTTAACTTTTCAATTCTATATCAAACAAGCTTGCGCGGCATTGGATGTTTTATGTTATTGTGTGTATGTGTTGGTGTGAAATCCGATATTTAACACGGTATACTCACTTAATAGGTCGCCTCGTAAGCTCGGGGTTGGGGGGAGGGCGCTGCTGCGCGGGGTGCGGCTGCGGCTGCTGCTGCGGCTGGGGGCGCGCCGCGGGCGGCACCACCGCGGGCCTCTCCACCCTCTCCCCCCGGTCTGGCCGTTCCGCCCGCTCGGAACGGTCCTGCCGGTCTTGCCGCTCGGGCCGTTCTGGCCTTTCCGGCCGTTCCGCCCGCTCCGGTCTCTCCGGCCTCTCCGGTCGCTCTGGTCTCTCCGGCCGCTCGGGCCTCTCTTGCCGTTCTATCCTATCTGCGAGTGACGCTGCCCCGTTCGAGTACATGGGATGCGTCGAACGTAGCTTCACGCGCCTACCGATGTCTGTTTGGTTGGGTTTTATTACGCGAGTGCTGGAAATTAGAGGCGAACATATTTTAATGGGAAAAGAATTAAGACATCATACTTAAGGTTTTATTAGAAAATGATTATAATCTATCAGTACATTATAATGCTATTCTGCTTCATAAAATTACTATTTATAGCCAGGTGACATTGTAGAAGTTATCTCACAATTTAGATTATCAGTACACGTTATTTAATCTGGGTTTATTATTTCCGTAGTACTCTTGTTATTCATAACATGCCAAAGAAATAATAAAGTTTTATTTATTATATCGCACATGTTCATATTTCCTAAACATTATGTACAAATACTACATGGATACTTTTCACAGTCTACTGTAAACACTTTACTTGATACAGTATTGCACCACGTCACTAGCGTGATTCCTCACGTTACATCTACATTTTTTATTGATTTACATCTCTACCAATTCTCCTCCTATAGCAACTCGTTATACCCACCATTTGCTCTGTTCCGCAGCGATGGTCCTCGACATGCGGTCCTTCGTCGCCTCGTACGAGTCGTCGTTCGCCTGCACCCGCATCCGCCTCGGCAGCGGCCCGCACGACTCCAGCCGCCGCGCGCCGCCGCTCCTGACGCACTCGAACGAACCCTGCAACCAAACGGCATATGCTTTTCAGATTCTACACTTCTTATGTGATCATGTCATCGCTTGACATAATATAATCAATAATGTGATCTGTTTGTTTACTTGTGAAACGAATAATTTTAGCAGCATGCTTATGGTCGAACTTACTTTAGTTGATAATTAGCCATACTATACCTTATATGTACAGGGCAATGTTATCGGCTATTATTCGGGACTAAAGTATTGCAGAAATGGACAATGTAATCACATGGGCTGATGTGAAAAGTCAAGCTTCTTTATTTTAACATTTCCAAGATCATACTTATTTTCATATTTGATTATTTTTCCCTATCTATTGGTAAAACCAGCGCCCACCTTTTATCGGCTAATAATGTTTTTTATCAATAAAGTACATATATATGAATTAATCATGCCATCTCCAGAATGATCTATATAATTGTGAAATATTACGTAACGCATATCAGAAATTTAATGGCATTATTATATAGGCATCTGCAGATCGTATTTGTAGGCTATGTGAGTTTAGACTTATTGATTATTTTTTAATATTTTTAAATTCTATATTTTCTGCTCATAGTGAATATTTATTGCTCATTTAAATTCATGTTAAAATAATTTTCTACACGTGTAAGTATTTAGTTTTACTTCATTAGGTATATTCATTATCCTTGAGCATGATTTCAGTTAATATGTATCTTGCAATATCAATGTTTAAAATTAAAATACAGTCTCTTCTTCAATAATCCATTTCATTTAATTGTCCGAAGAGATATCTGTGTTTAAAAATAAAATATTATATGTCTTGCCTGTTTCGTTTTCGTTGGAGTAAAAATTCAAGCTTACTGAAATAAATTAATTCGTATTGTAGATAAAAAATGTCAAAGTGTATGACGATTGTGTATTTACGTCACAATACTAATAATAAAGCATTTAAATAACATACCTACCTATATTGTTTCTAAGTATTAAAATAACACTGCGAATGACGTACAAAATATGAACCTAATTTCCTTGACGATATAACAAGACCTAATATAGCCATCACATCTCGTACTTTTCAATGTATTGACAAATTTTACATAATATGTTTAATTTTGCATATAGGTAGGTATAATAATTCTAAATGAATATACATATTATATTTAGTATTATCTCAAATGGATTTACTTATCACAATACTCAAAAATGCATTACAAATACATAAATTAGGTATTATTTCAAGATATCAAGGCTTAATTGACAAAATCGGTTACGTAATAATAATAATATTATGCTGGATGCAACATCAGCATTGCCTGATTTGCATTACCTGAGGTAGGTGCATATTATACCAGGTGAAAGGTAAGACGTCAGACGAATTTAGACAGGAGCTTCTACTCATGAAACTGAACAACTTTTGTTCTACAACTTTGCTGAATTCGTAAAAAAAATTGGATTTTGTAAGGAAACTTCGCTAATCAGCTGACCGATTTCCATACAAAGTCCAAATTTTTTTCTATGAATTCAGCAAAGTTGTAGAACAAAAGTTGTTCAGTTTCATGAGAAGAAGCTCCTGTCAAAATTCGTCTGACATCTTACCAGTCATCCTGTATAGTCGGAAAGTAAAATTAACAACAAATGATAATTCCTTTTACCTGTGGACCCTCCATTTCTGCATTGCTATTGATGCTAAAGTGAAATGTGGATTCGCCCGACGATCCATTTCCACTGGATGGTGCCGGAATCGAGATTTTCTGAAAAGGCAACACAAATATTCTTTAAAACCGATTGAAATTATGAATCATTATAATTATTATGTCCTAATCTAATTGTAATTTGTATAGTAATTATTCGATGGCTTACATAATTTTTTTTTATATTGGAACAAATTTTCTAGTATCGAACGAGATTAGATTTTAGGGACATACACGTGTTGTTCTTTTTTATTGTATTTCAAATCATGTATTATCAATAATTATTGCACATTATGTAACGATGTTATGTTCGATTGAAATATAAATTTAGCTTATTCACAAATTATGATGAGAGGGAGTGCAACTGTTGAAGACGAACAAATAAATTAACATGAATCATAGTTTATGATCGCTGGATCGTACGAATACAAATGTGTATCACAAAACGTCTATTGTTGACATTTTGCACCTGCGCTCGATAAAATCAGATGACTCCCACGACAAAAAGTGGTTTAGACCAAATACGGGAAGTAGGGGACGACTGGCATGCACTTTATATGTGAAGTGTGCGTAATACGCCCGTGGTATAAACAGTGAGCGACTACTTTCATCGCCAGGAATGGCAAACGTCGCGGCTCTTCAAGAATACAGGCAGCCGCCGAGCGCATCGTACCGTTTCACTGTAGTAGGGATACACACGCGACGTTTAATGAAACCGTATTCATGTGAAACTGTAACGGCTGAATTAATTAGGACATTTTGCTTTTTTACTTTCGATTCGGACACTATTATTTTCCTTTGTCCGTAAAAACAAATTATCTCGATTGAAAACTAAAGTCAAAACATAAATATTCTAGAAATGTTATTGTTCAATACTGTGAAGGATTGAGTTATCAGTGTTATCATTTTTATTTATAACGACTGTTTGTTGATTCGGTACAATTAATTGGCGAGTAATGTTTCATTTGCATAGATTATCAAAGTTTAGATAAAACAGCAGTTATGTGCGCAGGCGCATGTCACGCGTTGTGTTTGGTGACGCGGACACCTTTATACATGCGTGGCCCCGAGCTGCTTTTAAGGTCGCGAGTGCCGACGTCTGCCAGTGCCCAGTACTACAATGCCAACCAATTAACCTATTAAAAAGTTTGATTCGTTGCGAACACTATGGAGCAATAACCCATGAAGTCCAGTCGTAGTGATTCATAATGTATCTCTTGTAACTTGATAAACATATTGAAATCAATTGATCCTCTTTTGCGTAAAAGTAACCTGATACTTATTGTTCGTCTGAGTCATATAAATGTGAGCCTAGATGCAATAATAAAAGAGTATTGAATAGATCAGTCATTAACTGATACTAGTTTTCTCTTATAGCCATATATGTACAACAAGTAGAGACGGCCTGCGCATGATAAAATACGTACATATAGGCGTTTTGATCATAATAATATGTGACGCTCGTTACAAGTTCAGAACTCGGCCACCGTCAGATGAAACCGAGGTAAGTTAAACATAATATATTGTGCTCAATTATAGTGTTGATGAGGAAAAAACCCGCTACAGACGATCACGAAGGCGCCGCGGTGGAGCGCGGGGCGCGGCTTTCTCTACCGTACCTACAGCCGGCCGATATAAAGAGCGCGTCGCGATGGAATACTTCGGCATTCGGTGAACAGCCGTCTCGCCCGCTACATTTGTGTTCATTATGTCACTTCATTGTCTCATTCACTATTGTTTTGTAACTAATTTAAGGCACACCCATTAACGCAATAACAACCCATATGATTAGACAAGTATTTGTAGATAATAAGAGCGATGCATCAGCTGCAAATTGTAACGAGTCAAGGTCGTTAGTTTCATTGTTTGTCTTTTAGCGAAGGTCATTCGACTGTACGCCTCGATTGGACCGGAAAATACGAGGAAATTCATCATCCGTTTTTCAAGGCACTTCTCGAATGTTGTTTGGTCAATTAATATTTTAATCCAATTCAAGTATTGTTATGATAAACAACCTCGTAGTAAGTATATCGCACGAAACTGTTACTACTATAGGAAGGATTTCTTTATTGTGTTTTGCCTATCGTGCGCAGCGACCGTGGCTTTTGTTGGTTACCTAATTTTACAGCAAGCGGCGAGCAAAGTGAGAGGCCGCTGCAACCGGTTTGGTTCATTCGACCGAGAGTTATAGGTACACAGTATCTCTATCTAAAATTGTCTTTATTGCAGTCCAAATTCATTTAAATGTACGAGACGTCGAAGCAGACTGGATTAATTTCGCTACAAACTGTAAACATTTCGAGAAGTATTCTATTATGGATTCTACGCGACAAACCCGGACGCGAATCAAGCTGCCGTACGCCCCAACCTAGCCAGTTAACGTGTTGTATCTTATTGACGTAACGTCGTGGAGGTGGAACGGGTCGTCCGAGGGAATTTCGACCGTAGCAACAGCGGCATAGAGCATTTTATTATTCGGTCAGACAGCAGCACACGTCAGCAGTGAACGATAATAAATAGTTCTCCTCAACACGCATCGTAGCGGGAAATCCACGCAGGCGAGTTGTGATCGGCACCACGTTAATTGCTAACCAGCTCTTTATTATCTTATTTTCTGTATAAACAACATATCTGTGCGCAATATTTATGACAATATGAACTTGTACGAATATAACCTTCAATGTTAGCGTTTGTTCTCTTCACAAAGAGACAACAGATTGCATTTTCGAAGGTATTCAGCGTATACAGCGTGACTATTTTTGGTTTCCTTGGATTGTGTAATACAATACTTTTCACAATCTTTGAGCAACATTTATTTGCAATAATTGCCCAGATTGACCTTGAATAGAGTTCCCGTTTATTTTCCGTAATGCTCTTGATATTAATATGATCACCTTTATAGTGACTGACGTGATCAATAATATTTATTGCATTTCATTAAAAAAAAACTACCTGATAATGTTTCGTAAGAACAGTCCTATTAACCAAGGCAGTATAGACTGGTAGTTTGAGGAACCGACCGTCTTTATTACATTATGTAATGTAGAGAGGCCAGTTTAATGAAAACATCATTGTTGCCATTAGATAACCAGTTTACATAATCAGCATACGTCGAGATTGGCGTTCATTTTATTGTAATATTGATAAATAATTAAAGAAAATCGTTTTACCAAACAACATTATAATCATATTCTTGCACAACAAATCATTAGAACTGATTTCATAATTATCGATCATAAAAGACATATAATATTGCAAATAAAGTAAATTTAGAAATTGTATACGACTAAAATCGAATCAATTCGTACGGAACTATCGTGAGAAACTATAGTAATTATAAATAAACAAATGAATGTTCAACGTTCGAGTAGTCGACACGTTGATAAACAACATGCCCTGTTTAAACAAGATGTTTTCAATTCAAAGATACTGTTACGGTAGTAAAGAGAGTAATTTCATGTTGATGCAGGGAAACTTAATTCTTTTATATAAAACATCGGCCAGTTCTAACACAATTACTAACGGTAGTCGTCACTTTCATCGCAGACACATTTAGAAGCAAAGTGAGTGGCCAGTTATTCGTGAGGTTTCTACTATACTATTTGCATATTCACCGACTTTCTAATGGACGATACGGCCCTCTTGTCGCAATCGTTCGCGGTGGTGAGGTAACACGATTCATTTAATTATGTTTCTATAATACGCGGAAAATATATTCTACTTGCGCGCATATTAGCAAACAATCTCGATTCAACTTTTTGCTCGTCCATTCCTGCCTGTGTGTGGATAGCATTATACCACAGGTTTAAACATCGTATTCGATCGTTATTCCCTCGCTTTACGATTCTAACTTCGATTAGGTACAGTTTAAACACACTACTGAACCACGGAATGCGCGCACGCTCGCCAAGCAAGTTAATTATAAGCGTTGCATTGTTTCTAATCACCTGATTTGTATTCACTTGCAAAAATTCCGGCGGCCATCAATAAAGCGCTAAAAGACAGTATTTTCCATTACGGTGAATGAACTATATTCTTATTAATTGTTTTGCACGTTCCTGCTGATTAGATTACTAATACTTTACACTGTTGAATGTGTGATTCGTTATCAGCAATCATTTCCTGAACAAGAAGGAAAAGTACTTTAAAATTTACCTACTTATAGTTCCGGTTATCTTTGTCAATATGTGAATTCATCATAGGACAATAAAACAGATATGTATCGATTGACGGGCGTGTCTTTGTAAGGATTCATTTTATAGTGCCGTTCTCTTTACGATATCTGCTCGCGACCTTCCGTCTAAGGAGGGGCGCCTCTCACCGTCGACGTGACTGCAACCACGGCCTTACGTCGCGAGGCTGTATCGAAACCTCTACGTAACGAAGCTCTTTCCACCGGTTACCCAACGCTCGATAGGAGTTTTGTCGATAAACTATAACTTGTCTCTAGCTACTGCCTGATCACACGAATAAGAAGCTTGCGCAATGAAGCAATATCCGTAATCTTTTATAGTGGAGACAAAAAACTTGTACCTACTTCACATCGTTATATAGAAAGACATAATTACAGTTAAAAAAGTAAAAAGCAATTTAGTTTCATTAAAAATATTACTCTGTAAAAAATCCTAAAACAATAGCAAGTAAAAGGCGAATGGGCGTTCACAGCATGAGATCGGCGACGTCATTGTGCGAACATTTCCAACATTTACTTTTACTAAACGACAAACAAACATTCAAATTGCGTTACATACTGACCTACTTTTCACTTTTAATTCCGTTTACTAAAATTGTTCTTTCAACTGGACATTTACATTAGTATTAGTCGAATGACAGTGAAAATAAAATAATGTAATAATCTATTAATAGAATTGATAAAAATAAATGATATTTTTAAAACTGCATAGGTACGATAAAAAAATCGCAAAACATACACACTTTTCAGTATAGGTATAGAAGAAAATATAATATGTCAATGACCAACAATCGACGATGTCTTTGTTCTTTCTGAACAAAAGCATTTATGTACAACGACCTGTCCTAAATGTATATGTGTATTATGTACAATACATAATTGGGTTTAGACTAATTTCTATTGAGGTCAATTGAATTGAATGTAATGCAACTAGAGTTGTACTACAAAAACGTAAATCAAAACGTCGCATCTAGACAATGTCGCAAGTATTTAGATCAAGGTGCGAAATGCTCGCTCGAGAGTTGAGATCTGCTGTAAACATTTTTTCGAACATCATAATATCATATTTATCAAGGTTTATATATTCCATAATCAACCTACTTTCTAATGCAATGATTATAGTTACAAATAATGATCATGATTCAGGAATCAGGATATAAGGAAATATTTTCCAATGTTCTCTTTAGATAACACCATATTATGTGCTATTAAATTACGCTAACCTAAATAAAGCAGATAATTTTATCACATTTACGAAAAATTACACTTAAACTACATCATTATTTGAATGTAATGGTGTTTTGCCATGTAATTTGGCACATTAACTAGGCGTACGATTTTATTGCATCAGCGTCCATAAAATTCACTACATTTTTTGCTGTTATAAATAGAGTGAATAATAGGTATAAACGTACTCTAAACTATCCACAATTTTTATTCTCGGTTTACATTCGTAATTATGATTTGATGTCAGTGTTACATCTGAGGAAGATGGGAGTGAAAATTGGATCTAAAACAATCGAGTAGACGCGGCGCCGACGCGGCGTGACGGCAACCACGCCTCCGTCTATTGGATGCCATACTATATCGCAAATGATACATCTTTTAAATATAACCATATAGATAACGACGTACACGCGTAATTGACACGGTACAAACGAATCACTGTACAAGCCAATTGCGTCATAAGTTGTTTTCAAATAGTCGGTATGCAGAATGTTTACTTATTCAAATTACGTAGGTTTAAAAAAAAGTAAATTCTATCTTGTTTACTTAGAAACATAGAATTCTAATAATTTACTTTATAATATGTTTAATAAAATGGAAACTCTTAAACATCATGAAGATAGCCTTCGACAATCCAGTTAAAATTAATAACGGTAGCGATCGGCAATAGTCTACAGACAATAAAGCAGACAAATTGACTGCGAAACAACTCGGCGGTTTAATTCAATACCTCGTATGGTGACAGTTTCTGGCACACCTCTTCATTGTTTCTAGGCGGATGTAGATACCGAAAACGATTTATCAAAGATCTCTTCAGTTCAGCTCTAGGTACTTTAAACGCTAGCAAATTTTTTATGTAAAACAAAAGCTTGCGGATTCAAGAAAACACCAAATTAGCGATAAAATGTACTTATTTATTTTCCGGGTGTATAATTAATGACTATACTTATTTATAATTATACTTTAAGGCCTTTGCCCTAGGGAATTATAAAATACGTAGTTATGTATTATATTATGAAAAAGATTAAAATTACAAGAAGCATTGTTAGTGTAACGAGGTGAAGATCGCTTATTAAGTACACTATAAGCTAATAATATTGAAGCTAATGACGGTAGACCGCAGGTATGTTTTGTACAAAGAGATTAGAGAACTATACTACCTACAATCTACATACTATGAATGGATTTTTCAGAAACGATATTTGCAATTTCAATGAACAACGAATGTCGCTGTTTACCCAATTTGCATTAAGATGTAAAAATTTCACTTTCGCAAAACACGTTCCAACTTTTGCTATAGAATGTTTAAATAGCTGCTGTATATAAAAATGTCAAAGAAAATGTAAATGACAATAGAGGCGACGTGGACGCTGAAAATGTTATAATTGAACGAACAGTTGTTGAAGTCTGAAGAGCGAGCGAGATACGGTTACACGTCCAACACAGCTCGAGTAGGAACAGAAAATTGTCTTGCGTTTCAATCTAATATGGTTAGTTAAACGAACAAAGAAAAATTATATACAGCAATTAGATATGCGCCATAGGAAATTGACCACGACGGGTGTAGAATAGATACCACGTAACTGTTAGTATCTACCTCTAGTTCAGCTAATAAGATTTGTTGTATAACGGGTATTACGAGGCGGACGACCAGCAGGGCGAAAACAATTGTGAACAAGACCGGTTCCTTTTTAATTTGTACCGTGCGTTAACGCAAACAGATGTATGCGGTCCTGAAAAACAATTCGGTCATAAGTTTTAATGAGCCATTTAAGGCAAGTAAGGTTTCATTAAGAAACTCAGGCAAACAAAGGCTTTATCCCACCATTGGTTTAATAATTGTAGTGATGAGATTTAACGATTCAAGAATTTACTTTTATGTTTTTTCCTCTGGTCATTTATTGTAAGTATGTATAAGGTAACAGCTGATGTTGTTAAAACTCTCTATTCCCAAAGCATAAGATATAATACATATAACGTTTTCTGAAACATAATATCTTAATAGTTTAAATCATTAACGGAAACGTCTTTAGCAATGTATCTGTCACATTTGGTGGTCGTGTTTGTTTCGACCTAAAACATGTTTTTGGGTGAAGGCTACGCGGAGACTTGCATGCATTATAATAACATTTAGTAGAACGAATGAATCAATTATTTACAATTAATCATATTCTTAGGTGTGTGGTCGTCGGTGAAATCAATTTGAGACGTGAATGTTGTTTTGTTATTTAATTTTCTCTCAGTAACTGAAGTTCAGAATAGAGCCGTAAGCGAGCGGTAACTTTTACCTGGGTTACGTAAGTCTGCCAGGTGTAATTTATTATCGGCACCATTGCGAGCTTTCGTAATACAACTAAGCTAGAACTGTTTATGCTTTACACTTTGTCTACTTGTCTTCTCGGTGCAAATAAGTTAATTTGTGTATAAATGGCATGTGGCACTTCATCGATGTTGTCGTCGTTTCACTTTTACGGTTATCACACAAATCATGATAACTCTACTGATATGCAGTTTAACTTGTTCAATATGATAATAATAATAGCGTTTAATTCTCGTAAACATGAGAGAAAGTAATATCGTCACGATTTGCAAGTAATAATTTTTTGCGCTCACTGGCGGCTCATTAAATAGGTTCGAATGGTTAAATTTGATTGATAGCTAAATTGAGTAACAATCATGGGTACGATTACACTTAATAGCTTTGAGATATTAAGATTCTAATTTTTTGTCACATTGATAAGCCAACAGTTGTCCAGAAACTTTAACTAAGTTTGGTTTTTCAAAGAAAGTAACCGAGACAATACAATTCACTTCAGCAACGCAAAACAAATATAGTCTTGTTACAAAAAATTGCTTCGTGTTTGCGACAAATAACAATCAGTGAATCTAATTTTTATTAGCCTCTAAATTTATCAGGTGTTTTCACTTCGCAACAAAGTTATTTCAAGTAGGTATGACAGTGTGACATTGCTATTGTGATTGGACACATGAATGTTATTGTCTCATTAATCGAAAGCCCAGTGTTATCTGACCAACATAATGTCGTGTCAAACGGGTTACCGCGCGTCCGTGATATCAATTGCTTATTAACACCGCTGCACTTAATATTGCTTACGTCACCTTTCTCTTTGCAGTGACCATTTTGTGGTTTTAAATGTTGTACAGATTTATTTGCAAACCGCTCATATCAACGATACAGGCAAGTTTCTTTAAAATCAACATTCAAACTACTGAATTAATAGAATTTAATATCATTTCTTATTACATTTAACTAGAAGAAATTGAAGTTTCTTTACTATTTTAAATCCGAACATAAGGGCAATTTAACATAGAAATTACAAAATGCGATAGGAGCTTTATAGTTTATACACATAACACAGTCGACAATATTTCGACCACTCAGTAGTACCTAAGTCTTTAAATCTGCTGCAAAAACAATAAAATGTCAAGGATGACTTCCTATAACGTATCGAAAGCAGATGATGAACACTTCTCTAGTGACTTTCCTTTCTCTTAAGGAAAAACAACATTAGCACGTCCGCTTTACAGCAAATCTTGTACTGTATTTGAATACGACTTGTATTATTTATTTAAAAATACGTAAATACCAATATTTTTATATAATCATATTTCCAGATAAGTACTTGGCACACCTTGTTATAAGGATATAAAAACAAGAAAACGATTCAAGTTTTTATTCGATGTACTTTATATTTAAAATATATTACAGATATTGATTGAAATGTAAAAAACATGTTGTAGAAATCCACGATCAATATACGGTATGCCGAACCACATCACCTTGACGGCAATATTAGCGCGCGATAAATTATATTTACACAACATGCAATTGCTAAAAGTTTAAATTATCCTTACTATGTAATTGTTTACATGCGAAAGTGTTTCTTTTTGTTTGTCTTTCCATCACGTCGATAGGATCTTGAATAAAGGTAATATCTCTTTCTGAGTTAAACATCTCATTCCTTATGGAAGATCCATGATGATCGATGATCCATGATTTATGACGCTTATTTTCAATCAATGCAGGTTTCATAAATTCCGATAGATGGCGCTATATTATAAATGTGACATGACAACCTTCTGCTATATTTCCTTAGATTTCACTGGAAAATCAGTGGTTAACTGCAGTATACAATTATATTTCTATGGCCAACAAATTAGGACAAAAAATAATGTAATAAGCTGTTGCAATTTACTTAAAAACTTAAATGTCAAAAAAGCATTTATGTTATTAACATTTGCAAATGATTAAGCTTTTATTATCAAAGATTGCAACGGAGTGCTTCAAGATTACAATATACTTTTTCATATGATTAGACTCGTTGAGTTGAGTGCGATTGAGGCAATGGCCATCGCCGCATTGTCCTTAAAGGTCGAGTGGTGTTTGTGCTAAGGTCGCTTGTTCAAACTGCCTTCATTAAATTTTGTAGACAGACCCACCAAATAATTGTTTAAAAAAATTTAGCTCGGTCTTGTTTATAGAAAGGAAGTGGTGGCATTAAAAGTGAAAGTTATGTAGGTTACGCATAGTCGATCTTTCTATAAACACAATTTTGTGACCTTTTCCGCGACGCGAAGAAGTTATCGCACGGATATTCAAGCGTTTAGGATTGGACGGGTGCTTCGTCGTGAAATGTTAGTGGTGAGGTGTGATCCTCAGGTCAATATCGGATAGTAATGTGAGCACTACTGTGCGCAGTGCGAAGTGAAAGTGAACAGCGCGCACGTACAATCCGCAGTCCCAATAAGACGACACCGTCGTCCGCATACCTCAGCAATTACCACTAGGAAATCAGCGCGGTTCCGCCGCTCCCAGCACCCTCGCAAACACGATTCGTTGTTTCAAACGTCTCCGTGCGTTATACAATGATCATAATCTTAGTTGGAGCACTGATATTACATCCAAATACCTGAACACGAAATCTAACAATGAAGATGATCTCAATTCGCTTTTGAATGTGCTCTTTGAAATGGGTCAACTAATTTTGGAAACAATCTATGTAGTTAAATTGTATGATACTCGTACCTAAAGACATAATTAACACTTACTTTTATAGCAGATTAAATTATTAATGTTAATTAAATAAACATTAACGTTAATTTAATACAATAGTTAGAATTGCATATTTAAATGTACATTAATGATTTTAAATTTTAATATAAATTCTTCAAATTCGCTTTTCTTATGAAAAGTGATAACTTTAAAGAATGTTTACGTGTAGTTAAATATTCTCTAAACCAAACTAACACTAATCTTTGCCAAATTGAAATGTGTAAATTAATTGTTCCTATAGCTAGAGCATCGAACAAGTTTATAAAAAGACACGGGCGTTGGTTAAATACCGGGTAACTGTTATTTTACTGCTAAAACACCGGTGATCTGAAATAGTGTGCCAAAATTCTCCTACATTTAACGATATTTTATAACTCCGAAATTGTAGAATTTCAACTTAGTTCATAATATTATATTAAATCTTTATATGTAAAATGATTGAACAATCCTACTTATATTTACTTTCATAATGATGAACACTACAAAAAATGAGATAAGGTACGTCTGGCCTCTAAGTTTTATTAAAATAGACCCTTAAGGCTTAAATATCAATAAATGTTTTTATGAGGCGGTGAAAGAGACTTCTGTATTAGTTAACGAGTAAAGAAAATGATCAGTAACTTATTTTTTGGATTGGAGTAAATGTAAGATTCATAAATGTTTATACAGGGTGTCCCACTATTGGTATACTAAGCGCGAAAGGACTTATAGTTTTGCATACACTGATCACGTAAAAAATACTTAAACAACAAAATACCGTCAAAAAAATTTTGCTAAATTTTTCCTGAAAATTCATGTTTTTTTCTCTAGCTTAGCGCAGCCGGCATATACCGTTTCTCTAATGTGAGCATTTTGTCTATGAAAACATAATCTTAAACGATAGGTCACGTGCTGGTGGCAAAGTTGGGCAGGTTGCTTGTTATGGGTGTACAACATAGAGTTTTAAAAATACATCTATTTGAAAAAAAATGCGTCTGGAATTTTATAAGTATTTTTTACGTAATAAGCGTATGCAAAACTATAACCTCCTTTGAGCTTAGTATACCAACAGTGGGACACCCTACTGAAACCGCTAACGTTGTTAGTATACGTCTTAATATACGTAGCAAATGTCGCAACCGAGTTGTTTCTGTGGAGTAGGTATATACCAACAATATATTTATCGATGTCGTTAACTGTGAATTCTTTACGTTTATTAACATTAGCTGCTGTTACAATGCCAACAAATTTTGAATGAACACAAAGTTTTTAAACTTGTCTCTAATTATATTTGAACGAACACAACACTTAAATCTCCGAATGGTTTCAGATAATATACATTAACGAGAAACGAGTCGAAGTTAAAATAAAATAAATATGCACAATGCTGATAACATTACTCCTATTATCTATAACTTTACATCACTTCACCTTACACCTACGAACATAACCTTAGTAAACAAGTTACAATAATCATTACCATGTCGTTTTTAAAAGTTAAACACTCAAATGAATTGATAAGTAAAACCTCTAAACGTTTTACATAATGTGTAGATGGTTTTTTAATGTCCCCATTTAATCGAATTTATATTCTATTTTTATACAAACTGCAATTAATTAATAGTCTATGAACAAAGTACAAACTATAACAAAACTCGAAACTAACTTGTTTATTTCATAATACCGTTTGTTTACTCGTTTATCTTTATAGTTTTCTTAATCATTCAAATCTAACAATGGCTATTCAGAACCCTATGAGCTGTTTGACACTTTTTGTTTTGCACATAGCTTCTTCGATTTCCACTAGGAATAAAAGAAATCTCGAACCTACCGTTTAATTTATATCGACCTCTTCTATTAGAGGAAAGCTCAATAAATAGGGGTCTTCGTTAATTGGTTAACATAAATCGTCCTTGTCGCTAATGTAAACACCATTGTTTGATCACGTGTGCCCGCTGCCCATTATAATCAGATGAAGTTAGCTTAAGCCACCTATGTACGTATCGGACTTCGACAACAATGCCATTATTGAGAGGTACATAAATAGCGAGCAGTGATTAATAGAAATTCGCAAGAACTGAATTTTTTGTTTCATACGTACGTTTGTTAAATTCGAAATTATTCTAGTTATAAAAAAATCATTTGCATATTATCATTCATTATTCTTAAACATCTTAAGCCTCCTTAAGGCACTTAAGCCTTGTCGCATGTTTCTTTTGAAACTAAAATAAACATATTACATAGGCATGTTTTTTGATAATCTTACTTTTAAACATTAGAGACCAAGATCATTTATTAATGGACAGTACTCCGTCCCTTGCAGGTATTGAAGGGATTACCTAATAATTACCATCCAACACATGTCATGCTGAGCCAAATGTAATGCGGGTAGCAGTAAATTCAAATACACGTTCATGTGCATAATAAAAGCGATCCTGTTTTCAAGGTTTGCAATAACGGGTCCGCAAAGTAATGGTGTAAATAAAGCGACTCCTCAGGACAACGACCCGCGTGTATCAAATTGTATTCAAGCAACATTAATAATAATGTACCTACCTACCTACTATTGGTTCACACTGTATTGGGTTCATCGTACAGATTACTAGATGATTCATTAGATTGCATAGATAACAATTGCATGTGAGCTTTATACCGTGTTTTTAAAAGTAATCTTCTTTCCTAATATAATTTGCATTCTTTATTTTAATAATCAAATCCTTTTACGAGTGGAAAATCATGGTACCTAGAATTTACATAGAACATTTATTGTTTATGTTCGGTTGTTTGTTTATATTATTTTTAACAATAGATTTTCCTTGAACCGTTTTGCAAAAAACTATACAATATAAGTAGGTACGTTATTAAGGTTCGAATTTGCTTGACACTTAGTGTTTTTACTTTTTGCTAATATCTATACTGCCGCTGCAGCTGTTATAATTATTTTTCAGAAATTATTTAAAATTATACAACAGCGGATATTATTATAATGAATAATCATAAAGTGTATAGTAAGCTTCAATTAACGCTAATGATATTAGATACTAATGAGGATTACAATTCTTTTCATTAGAGGATATTGGCAATTCATCATCATCCAACAATCAAAAAGAAAGAAAATCAGTAAGATATATTAGGTACATATTAGAAAAATCTGTAATGGTTTGTTTTTACGAGACAACAATTTGTTCGCAAGTAGCGAGTAATTCAACGGGCGAGACGGGGTTTTACGGTAGGGTAAAGTACCGCGGGAGTAACGAGTGTTTTAGTAGGGGACAACGGCCGTCGCACCTGGGGAGGTGCAATCGCATGCTCGCTAGGCGACTGGAACTGTTGCTATTTTTACACCCTCCACTCGTATCTTATTTACTATTCTGGTCTCGCGACTCATTGAATTGTGGTTATTATGTGCAAGTTGGATATATGCCAGCGACTCGGACCTAACGCACCGATACCGAGATATTCGAGGAATGATATTATGATGGTAAAGTGGTTCGCAGAAAATTATCTCAGCTGTGTTCACGGGGCTTTTTTCGAACAAAGTCAAGGATGTCGATGCTCGATTGCGATTCGAGCGCGTGTATTGTACGTCGTCGTGTTAAATGTATTATATCGAATCGGTTTGTCGGGGGTCATTTACATATGATATGGACAAGTGGCAACGAACAACAAGAGAGGAGATCACGTCAAACCGGCGAGCGAGGGACGGTGGCAACTAAACCGGTCGACGGCGCCGTCCATCCGACAGGGGACAGCTCGAGGATTATCGCCGTGTAAACAATATTGCATTAGTTACGTTTTTGTGTTATCGCTTAATCATCACAGTTCACGTAAAATGATCGTTTAGTTAGTTAGTGCGGACTGCGGAGTCGCAGTAAATAAACTAACACTTTCTAAACAATCAAAATAAGTTATTCAGGAAAGAATGGTGCAACATTACATAGTAGTGCGATAGAAAAAACGTAAGCGCGTTCAGGTAAAAAAATGGTTCATTGAAGAATTTAATTCGAAACAGATTGAGGCGATTCGACGACGACTTGGGTTTAATTTGTTTTTCGAAATTTTAGATAAAAACTGTTCGTAGAGCAACCGCAACGTCAAGCAGCAAAACGAAATCGGTAAAGTGGGTCATCATATAATTTCGCAAGCGTATCGAGTGCCGCAAGCGTTAACTGGTACGCCCGAGGCAAGTCAAGGCCCGCCGGCGACGTCCACGACTCCTGCTTCGATATTTGAACCTTCTTTAAATGATAATTAATCATTGCGTACCTGATTATCTTGCGTCCTATTAATTGCGAACATGCTTACCTTTTAATTAATTTAAATTAGATACTAATTATTTGAAGCATGTTAGAACTGATTCTTTTATACGCCTTTTATGATACGAGCAGTGAAGTAACAAATTCATAATAAATACATTTTTAAAAGTCATAACATAATTCAAAATACATATCTCCATATTATGTGGAAATTTTTCATAATCCGTGCATAATTTCGCAATTTCTTATTTTTTTTATAAATCATAATTCATATTGTAAATTTAACAAAAGTTTATGAGTATCGACATATTGTATAGAATGTCCAAAGGTCTTAGTTAATGCAAGATCTTAGTATATAATGTGCAACAAGTGAGTCGTAATTATAGGCATTGCTCAATTTATTTCCTAATAACGTTCGTATGATAAGGTCATAGAATTATGTAAACTTCATGGATAAGTACGTGCTATTATTATATCATCATAAAATAATACACATAAAAATATAACGATATCACGGAACTGTGTTAAAAAAAAACAACAACTTACCCCCTCATTTCCGGGTAGGAACTGTATTTTAGGTTTTGCCAACCTGTCCTGTAACAAAAACAAGATTTGTTAATGCCTTTTGCGTATTTCTGAATTATCTAAATTATAAATAGCTTAATGAAGAACGAACCATGTTTCGAATTAAAATATATTTATACTTCACAATAATATTTACCCAATAAATTGACTGATAACTTTCCCACCAACCAAATTCGAGTAACCTAATAAGCAAAGTTCCATAATAATAATTACATATTCAAACCGTTTCAATTACTAAATGAACGAAATTTTGACCATTTAGTCATTTTAAATTCTAAAATAAGGTTATTAATAGACGACTTTTTCTTCTTCTTACAGTATGCCTACTTCTTCGGGAGGTTGGCGATCTAATGATCTAATGGGCTACTGGGGAATAGCCCTAATGGGCTATTTCAATTTTGGAAACCGCTGTTCTGAACAATGATTTAGTGCTCTTCCCAAACCATTTACGAAGATTTCTGAGCCATGATATCCGTCTGCGGCCAGGTCTCCTTCTACTTGCCACTTTGCCCTGCATGATTAGTTGAAGGCATCACATGACCGAAATATTAAAGTTTTCTCTTCTTGATTGTTGTTGAAACGACTTTTATCGTTAATTATAATATACTTAGCTAACTATGAATATTCAGGGATACAATTTATAATGATTCACAATTACATGTAAAAAGTAAAAAATATGTAAGTACATAGTTATTAATTATTATTAATCAATTACGATATGAGGAGCTAGTTGCAAGTTGAATGACTTATTGTGACTTTAATGAGAAAAAATAAAAATAAAATAACCTAGTATTTATTAAATCAACTCAATATATCGCTCTTTTACGTGAAACTATAGATTATTTAGTTTACAGTATAATAATTGACTAGGTACCTTATGGTATGTATTTGATTTTGAAATTTTATATATCTGTTATGAAAGAGGGAGATAATGTATAGAAATCTTACAAAATAAATCCGATTAGATAGGTGACATATTTATATATAAACAAAAGAGGATAGTGCACAAATGACAAGAGATTAGTAGGATGTAAATCAAAATCCATATTCTACATTGTTTACTAACACACTGCAGTGAAACATATCTAAATTCTTAATATACCAATTACCTACGTATTAAATTGTTAGAATAATTAGTAGTTTAGAACAGTACCGTATTTATAATTATAACAGAGCCCGTGTAATGAGTAACAAATATAAAAAACTCTTAAAAATTTCCTTACACTAACAATGGTAAAGAATATATAAATAATGATCGTTGTTTCGTGGTATTCAAGCAACGTTTCAAAATACCTATAGGTCAGTATACATAGCCTTCAGTCGCGGGGAAAACCTAGTCATACCTCAACGTCAATCTGTAGCATTATTATTTATTATGATACTTTCTATGGACACCGTATTGTTCGGGTTCTTCCTGATTAATTTTCATCCACTTCCATTTCAACTTCTTCTCGATTTAAAATAGATAAATTACTAGTATTATTTTGAAATCGTCTTTATGAGTATTTACACAACTATATTGTGAAGATTAAATAATGCAGGTTTTCTTACAAAACAAATAATATAATCTATGCAATAATTTGTAAGACTGGATGGATGTTTCTTGCTTGCAATAAAATTTAAGTTACAATGGAATGTATAAGACGCAGAGGGAGTTGATTTATATAAAAGTGTACCATTCAGTAAAATTCGCTGTTAGAAGCTGCTGGATTTTATTTTACTACTAGCGGTCCGCCCCGGCTTCGCCCGTGGTACATATTTACGTTTTCTCTACATAAGAACCATCCTCGTACTTCAAGGAATATAATAAAAAAAGAATTATCGAAATCGGTTCAGCCGTTCTCGAGTTATGCGCTTACCAACACATTTTGCGATTCATTTTTATATATAAGATTAGTTCATATTTACAACATAAGTTGTTGGAGTTAAAAAATTCATAATCATTACAATTGGATCTTTCATGTTTCAGACAGCCATAAAACATCCTAAGTATGGACTGTGGAAAATACTATGACGCAATAGTACGCAGGGGACGCCTTCAATGCTCAATACTTATTGATAACGGTATGAGTCACAATGAGATTTCACACATTTTGGTTTCAACACGGAATGCAATTTGCTTTTTCATAATACAATCCGTTTTATTGATATATTATGAATAATTGATTTAGATTTTACCTTAACTGTCCCGTATGGCAGTTGCAAAAATACCCAGATTCCTGCTACGGTACATGGGAGTAGAGAGGGAAAATGAATAGATACAAATGTGAAAATGCAACGAGTAATGTATCATAATTTTACCCAGATGTTCCCTTGTATAATTAATATTCAGGCTGTGATATTTGTTTTACTGTCATTTTCGAGAAATTGTGTACACAAGTGTCCTTGTTGAACCTTCTCAATAATCAGGCAGTGTGCAATAAATGCGTACTTTCCTAAAGGCTTTCCTATACAAAAATTAAATAAGTCAATCTATTTTGATATAAATCTAACACGTTGACCCTCTATTTTGTTAAGGCCATGAAGGTCTGATTTAAACTAAGTAGCATTGAAGGTTGAATCTCTTGCAGCTTTGTGAGACGCGGAAGTGTTTACGCGATAATTTTCCGAAGAAAATAAAAGAAATCATCCATTTACTTTTAATTGGAAGATTAGAAGTCAAACGGGTTGGGTAACGAGCCTGATTTGCCACAATAACTAAGTGTCTGCGAGTGGCCGTTGCACAACAAGCGATGGTCGAATGCGAGAAACACAACTAGGCTGGGCGGCCGGCAGCGCCGATGATGTAAACTTAAAAATTGCTTTAGTTACTTACTTAACAACCGAGCTCAATGTGAAATTTAGTTGCATCGCTGCTTTTACAAGTGGGGATGACCCGGAACTAGCATTCATGGCCATCACTCTTACCTACGCAACTTTATGTCTACCTTCAGAGTTCAGACTTTATAAAACAATACGTATTAACAATAATTAAATGTATGGGTGAACATGCACATTTACATCATACACATATTCTAAATCAATAGAATTAAATTTATCCAAACTGAATCGTGATCTTAAAAACAATTTAAATATAAGAATTGAAACCAGTCGCGAATGCCGAACCGGTCGGAGGCAAGGTCGTGGTAAATAATGTTATTCCAATTATCTTAAAAATTAAATTAATACAAATTTACTTTAAGTCTGGACAAAATTAAGTAAATCTATTAGTACTATATTTCACTTTAAGAAAGATCTACATATACCTTATAATGTTCGAGGAACTCGTTTTGTGCTCGAATGTTATTAATCATTTGTAATTAAAATTATTTTAAATATAGTGGTACCTACACTCGGCATATTTGATATTCTATTAATAAAAAGACAAATTAATAGCGTTGTTCTTAATAGTTTATTTAATTAAATTAATTCAAACAATACACAAACGTCAACTATTCAGTGTTACGTCATAAGTTTAATTAACAGTAACCAACTTTTGTTTCTTTTTAACGTAGATATGACATGGGTATTTAATATTTATACATTTAATAAATACGATTCATTATAAGTACCATTACTTGATATTTTGAACAAATACGCAATAGCGAACCATATAAGTGTGTATTATGATGTTATTAGTACTTGTTTTATCTTTAAAAATATCAAGTAATTTTGGCCTTGGTTAGAATAGCTACGTATATAGTGAAGCAATAAAATAAGCGTTTAAATTGACCTTAGCGGAATAAACTTGTGACCTTTTGGAAAAAAGCTCTGCAGGTTAATTGAGAAGACCCTTTATAGCGTAAATAGAGCCCTGAACTTACACACCCAATCTTGATTATTATCTTCATTACGTTTACCCATTCTTTGGGTACTTTTATGTGTTTTTACTTTGTTCAATATTTGCTAGCAATAGTCACAGATTCGTGATTACATGTTTAGACTTATTTTTAAAAAGTAAATAGCAAATAGAGTTGATATGGAATAAAGATTTATGAAATACGGTTGATTTCATGTTTGGACGGTGCATAAATTAAACCTAGTTACCTATACGATATTCAAGCCAGGTTGGAATTCGCGATCTTTACGTGTCAAAACATGTTGAATAAAAATGCGAATTAACAATTCCCGGTTGGAGGTCAGCTGTAGGCATAGGTGATTTGTCAAGTTAAGAAAGTATAAAATTGCAAGGCGGGTCCAAAACCGTTGTACGAGACACGGTCCGAACGCAGACATACATTTTTAGTGGAGGCATTGATGGAAATTGCACGTTTTTCTTATTTATCCGACAGAGAAAGTGGATGACGATCTTATATCTGACTATTGCAACACAAAAATACCAACCTTCAAAGGATTACAGTTAGGACATCAATGACATCAGTATTCAACTATTTGAGTAATTTGGCCGACTATGCGATGCCGTGTCATTTTCGATTTACAACTTTTTTAAAGAAGTCAACCGGTCTGCAACTCTGCAAGCAATTTACGAAGGTAAAACTTCACTAATAATATTACCTATAACTATTAAAGTTTTTACATGTACAAAAGCTGTAACAACATTAAATAATTTAGAGAAAGACAACATCAATAACGTCTATAAATTTATGTCAACTTTGGAGGTAACCGACAAACGATTTGAAATATGTAATGTTAAAATGATCGGATCTACCTGCGGAACGATATTAGAAAATGCGTAGTCAAAAAAGCTGTCGTCCTCGCTGCTAGCGTGCTACCGCTACGTAAATTTTTCAATTGAAGTCAATGTCAATTAATCGTATTATTATTCAATTCATTATAATAACATAACAGTTGTGTCGAAATGGATACGAAAGATTTGGCAACATGAGAATTTTGCGTGTTTCATTTTACGCCGATCAGTCGATAACCGATCATTATATGAAGCAAGAAAATTAAATCAGATTGATTGTAGTGCATTGAATGAATGTAGGCACAATGTACTGTATAACATAATATTATGTATTCCCTTTATTAGAAAAAATAATTCTAAATTGATTCTTTAAGTAAATGCAAATGCAATGTTACATAATATTAAATTACTTAAAACTTTTTTCTAATGATAACCTAGGTCCTAGACCATAAATATGTCCAATTGCTTTACCAAACTATTACTGCACACACAAAATGTGTTTTTTTTTTTATTTTATTTGTGTGTCCGTTGTGTAAAAATAACTATCGCAATTCTCAATAATGATTTATAAGCATTTCCAACACTCTCTAGGTCACGCAAGCGAAGCTTGTATGCTTTTGCATGCTAGTTTGATTAATAAATGTGTATTTCTTGTGATCACCAGTCTCTATTAAAAATGGATGATTGGTTTTTTACAAGAATCTACTTAAATATTTATGAGTGCATTTACTTAATGAAAGATTGTGTTCTATACGTTAAATCATTAACATAAGGTCGGTGTCCCATACCGGCACCCCACTTCTTTTGTCCTTTTCTAACCTTATTGTCATTTTTGACTGCGTTTTCTGTATCGACATTTTAATGATGACGATTTAAATCTTGTCCGTTTTTGGATTTTATAATGAATACATACATAAATTTCATTAAATGTTTCGATTCGTTCTTAACCTATCATTACGTCAAGCGCAGCAAGAGTTGCACAGATTGTCTGACATTTTGCAAACAGGTTTCGTTATACTATAAATAATACAGGTGTATAATCTAGGTATTGATTGAATTAAGGTTTAAAACACAGCGTAAAATAACCTTTTATTATTTAGTATCTTTGAGGTTACTTAACATTTGAAGTTAGTAAACAACGTTAAATATTACAATGTTACCAAATTATGTATGATATTGGAGATTAGAGAAAGTATTATTTATTTTGGTTAATACAATAAGGATACGATTTAAAACGAGCTATGGGTGAATAACTAAAGAGAACAACACATCTGTTAAGGAGGGACGACCAGGTGGCAAGAATTAGGGGGGAGAGGGTGCGTCGACCCGAGACCCTATCCACTCGCTAGGTATGTCATTCCCCAAGCTAATCCCGACGTCCTTTGATAATCGAAAGATCCGATTGAAGGGATTCGAGACGTGCACTTTATGATACACACATGGAAAGATATTTCAATCCATTTAATCACTCTATAATTTGTCAACTTGAAATAAGAAACAAATTAGCAAAGAGCTTCATCCGGTATTATTATTACAGCAATTCTACGAGTTCTAGCTTGAAGAAAACACATTTATAATATATTTCCGCTACATAAGGATTTCTCATTATTTTAAAAGCAATTTACTGACGATTTATGGCTAGCTAAATATAAATTGCATGCTATAAATTTGCTGTTATAAAAGCCATAGCGGTGTCAAGCTTGCTTTTACATTATCTAATATGTTGTAACTTATCCTTTTTTTTAAATGAAAAAAAAAATTGGGAATAATTCTCATTACTAGTATGTAATTACGTACTATAATTTAGATCCAACAAAATCCGCATTTCAATAATTCTGAATGTAGTCCATTGAATAAAAAGTCCTAGAGTGCGTGAGTTAGTAACGTAAGATGTTTCTTCGGAAACATGTCAAGAGTCCCTAGGTAATAAACATACTAAAACCCCGGGCCACTAGGAGGAGCCCCGGAGTGGGGGGAGGGGGGAAATGGGTCCATTTTTTCATTTTTCGCTTAAATCTCAAAAACGGTACATGTTAGAGAAAAACTTTCAAGGAAAAGTTGAAAGGCCATAAAATTATCTACAAGTTGTACCTGAATCATTTTTTCCTATATCCTACCGTTTCTGAGTTATACGCAGTAAAACATGATTTTGGCTCAAACAATTTCCACATCAATCGATCAAAAAATATTTCTTTCTTCCAAAAAACTCAAATGTGCAACTTGTGACCGGTACTGATAGATTGCTCTTAATTAGGTCTATAATTGGTAAAATAAACACATTCCTCCATGGAAGCCTTTAGGAGGAATCGATTGTCAAAATATTATATTATGGTAGTTTGAGTTACTGAACTTGATCTTTTTATTTTTTTCTTCCAAAAAACTCAAAAGTGCAACTTGTGACCAGTACAAATAGATTGCTCATAATTAGGTCTATCATTGATAAAAATACCAGATTCCAGCACGGAGGCGTTTACGGGGAATTGAATTTTATTAGGGTAGTTACGATACTTGAACTTTTTATTTTTTTTTCTTCCAAAAAACTCAAAAGTGCAACTTGTGACCGGTACTGATAGATTGCTCTTAATTAGTTCTATAATTGGTAAAATAAACACATTCCTCCATGGAAGCCTTTAGGAGGAATCGATTGTCAAAATACTATATTAGGGTAGTTTGAGTTACTGAACTTTATCTTTTTATTTTTTTCTTCCAAAAAACTCAAATGTGCAACTTGTGACCAGTACTGATAGATTGCTCTTAATTAGTTCTATAATTGGTAAAATAAACACATTCCTCCATGGAAGCCTTTAGGAGGAATCGATTGTCAAAATATTATATTAGGGCAGTTTGAGTTACTGAACTTGATCTTTTTATTTTTTTCTTCCAAAAGACTCAAAAGTGCAACTTGTGACCGGTACAGATAGATTGCTCATAATAAGGTCTATCATTGATAAAAATACTAGATTCCACCACGGAGGCGTTTACGGGGAATTGAATTTTATTAGGGTAGATACGATACTTGAACTTTTTATTTTTTTTCTTCCTAAAAACTCAAAAGTGCAACTTGTGACCGGTACCGATAGATTTCTCATAATTAGGTCTATCATTGATAAAAAAACCAGATTCCACCATGGAGGCGTTTAGGAGGTATTGAATTTTATTAGGGTAGTTGCGATACATGAACTTTTTAACTAACTACCCTAATAAAATTCAATTCCCCGTAAACGCCTCCATGGTGGAATCTGGTATTTTTATCAATGATAGACCTTATTATGAGCAATCTATTTGTACCGGTCACAAGTTGCACTTTTGAGTTTTTTGGAAGAAAAAAAATAAAAAGTTCATGTATCGTAACTACCCTGATAAAATTAAATTCCCCGTAAACGCCTCCGTGGTGGAATCTGGTATTTTTAGCAATGATAGACCTAATTATGAGTAATCTATCTGTACCGGTCACAAGTTGCACTTTTGAGTCTTTTGGAAGAAAAAAATAAAAAGATCAAGTTCAGTAACTCAAACTGCCCTAATATAATATTTTGACAATCGATTCCTCCTAAAGGCTTCCATGGAGGAATGTGTTTATTTTACCAATTATAGAACTAATTAATAGCAATCTATCAGTACTGGTCACAAGTTGCCATTTGAGTTTTTTGGAAGAAAGAAATATTTTTTGATCGATTGATGTGGAAATTGTTTGAGCCAAAATCATGTTTTACTGCGTATAACTCAGAAACGGTAGGATATAGGAAAAAATGATTCAGGTACAACTTGTAGATAATTTTATGGCCTTTCAACTTTTCCTTGAAAGTTTTTCTCTAACATGTACCGTTTTTGAGATTTAAGCGAAAAATGAAAAAATGGACCCATTTCCCCCCTCCCCCCACTCCGGGGCTCCTCCTAGTGGCCCGGGGTTTTAGTATGTTTATTACCTAGGGACTCTTGACATGTTTCCGAAGAAACATCTTACGTTACTAACTCACGCACTCTAGACCCCCCTTGGAGGGACTCATTCAGTGGACTAATGGCTCAACAATAAAAAATAAGTAATTTAATATGTCCATAGAAAAAAAAATGTGTGCGTGTACTAGAGTACACACGTAAGAAGTGAAACTTCTTTATGTCCTTATTTTTCAAAAAACAATTTACTATAAACAATATTAAAGAAATACGTTAGTCACACGCTCGTCGCTACCTACTTAAATATTTACACCGGCCGCTGCTGCAACTCGCTCGCTTCGCTCGCTCGGCTCGTGCGGTAGTTCAAAAGTTAACCTAAGATGCTCGTCGCTTCGCTCCTCGCTACCTATTTACATATTTACACCGGCTGCTGCTGCAACTCGCTCGCTTCGCTCGCTCGGCTCGTGTGGTAGTTCAAAAGTTAACCTAAGATGCTCGTCGCTTCGCTCCTCGCTACCTATTTGAATATTTACGCCGGCCACTGCCGCGACTCGCTCGCTTCGCTCGCTTGGCTCGTGCGGTAGTTCAAAAGTTAACCTAAGATGCTCGTCGCTTCGCTCCTCGCTACCTATTTAAATATTTACACCGGCCGCTGCTGCAACTCGCTCGCTTCGCTCGCTCGGCTCGTGCGGTAGTTCAAAAGTTAACCTAAGATGCTCGTCGCTTCGCTCCTCGCTACCTATTTGAATATTTACGCCGGCCACTGCCGTTTTCAGAAACAATAGTGTACTTACATTGTCGGCACGTTCTTAAAGTCGGTAACTTATTTTTGTTCGAACAATAGAGGTAATAAATTCCTAATGATCAAGTTGTAAAGGTTGTAAAATAAAAAATATTCTATATTAAAACGTATATATAATATGTGCGTCATTAATTTCTGACTGTTTCGAAATTTGGTGCAAAATAAAATAGTGTGTAAATAAAATTTGTAAAAAATCAATAAAATAAAACAATTGAGTAAAGATCTATAGGCATATTATGTATGTATTTATACAAGATATGTATATTATATATTTATACAGGGAACTTCTCAACGTGTTATCTATGAAATTATACTTTGTTTAATTTTATTTACACACTGTTTTATTTTGCACCAAATCTCGAAACAGTCAGAAATTAATGACGCACATAGTACATAATATATACCTACATATTAAGACAGAGGTTAAGCTTAAATAACTTGAAAAATAAATAACATGATCACGCCCACGTGTTGGTGTTTTAAAAAATTCAATCAAAAACTGAGGTTAACTTTAAATACAATTTTAGAAAAGTAAATACCACAATCAACATTCAAGTATTAGAAAAAATTGATACCATAATTCCACCCACGTGTTAGTGTATTGAAAAATACAATCAAAAAGTGAGGTTAATCATAAATAACTTAGAAAAATAAGTACCATTATTACACCTAAGTATTAGAAAAATAGATATAATTACTTATTTACTTTTTTTAGAAATTCACTGGAATTAGAATTAAAACAAACCCTTTGATTTTGCTGATCACTTTAATATAACATGTAAGTATATAGTCACGAGTACGGCGTAACGCAAAAATGTCACGCGCGCGGCGTAACGGCAAAAATGTCTCACAAAATTTTTGTCCACCCCCGATAAAGAAGTTTCACTTCAAAAAGTACTCGTCAATTGTTTTTTCATTTCACAACAAAGTGGACATAAAACTATTCAATGTCGTTACAAAAGTGATTCACAACTTTCAATGGGCGTTATGGGCAAGAAAAAAAGGCCAGGTGGCACGTTCACGAAACGGTAACGTAAAAACTAAAGTCAGACTAAGAGCAAAAAAAAATGGAAATTTGAGTCTAAATGCAGTTTACGCAGAGTTCATATTTGCGAAGAACATCACTGGTTTAGGTTCCCCTAATCTAAGCGCAGCAAGGCCTATCGCTGTGAAAACACGTGCAATGGACAAGGAATCTGTCAGGTGGTGAACCAGCTTTGCGGACTTGTGCTATGAACTAAATTGTTTATATTGCCAACTCGCCGGATTTGGTGTTTTTTTGGCCAAAATCAGTTATACCATCTGCTGCGCCAGGTACTTTTATAAGCTTTAATAAAAAGGACAAGTAGTAACGATATGCGATCGAACGTGACGTCAGTTATTAAGAAATTATTTAGAAATCACATCTTGATATTAATTAGGTATATCACTGGGTTTGAAACATGCTAAGAAGATATATTATTTCATAATAAATGTGACGAAAAATATATATTGTACTGTTGAAATCATCACATTTATCGATAGTGTCGTTAGAGCTAGGTATATCTTCATTCTTCACTATTTAATAATTAATTGTTGACTAGCATCATAAAGTAGGTTTATTTCTAAAAAAATGCAATTATTAATTTATCGTAATTATGTTCACGCATCAATTTTAAAAGTAAGCCAAGAGAAATGGCCTAGAGCCATCGGGCGCCGTGGATGTTAATGATTTCCTGTGGGCCTCGCGACCTGCGATGTTGACATTTGTCACGTGCTTCAACCGCATATACTTACAAAACAAACATAAATTAGTATTTATGATTCACGGTAATTACGCTTCATGGTTCAAAGGGTTGCAATGCACTGTCTTTTAAAATATTGGTGTGTTCTAAATAAGACAGAATATTATCGAAACCAAAGGCAATAAAGTAACCGAAATCAGCATCCAATGATCCATTCAACAAAATAAATTCGAGTTAGATTGTATACTTCAGATTTCAGAATAGAGTAAATACTAAATACCTATATCAAGGTAATTATTTGTGGATATCAATTCAAATTTTATCACCATCTTATCACTATAAAATGTCGCTTTTCATACAGACTGGTATTTTTATCATAAAATAATTTTGACAATCACGATACGAATTTTAGTAGAAAGTATCAATGACACTTTGTTTTGATTTACTTATAATATGTTTACTTTTTAAATTACAACAATAGGTTAAACCTAATACATAGTGTTTTTTTTTTTATTTTACCTCTGTTAGTTAAATGTTATTTCACGGAAAAGTGTATACCCATGAAAAATTGTATTAAGTATTGTTTACTGAATAATAAATGGGCGAAATTTTTCCAAGTCCAGTCGCCGACCCGATTCTTTACTACGATCTTTGACCCTTTTAATTACTTTGTAATTAATTAACAAGTTTTAGTCCACGCATTTCTTTACTAAGAGATTGAAATTTTGTTTATACAAGCCTTTTCTGTTATAACTACCTATTCACTGATCAGCTTTGAAAACATTTAATATTTAAGTATAGTTTTACTTCACTGACCTTAATAATTTTTATATCACTAGGATTTAAACCATTGCATCGTTCTCCTTTTGTTTGTATTTATACTTAATACAAGATAATTGTGCAGGACCTATACCTTACCTTACCTTTCCATGATTTCAAAGTAAAATTTAATTTTTTTCTACGATAATTAACCTCATTTGCCTGTGTAATGCTTTCGTACATCTAAGTTAAAGCTCTCATTTTCTTAATAGCAGACACATTTTGATAATCACGCTCTAGTTGGCAGACGAAATGCGAATAGAGGTTCGAATGAATAGACCACCATTATAAATTTTGTAAGTAAACGAGTGCAACATGCAAAATTGTATTTTCACGTTATGTAATAATGGAATTCTTAAGGAAACATGAGTGAGAATATGTCAATAAATATACAACAATTATACCAATTTGATGAAGAGCAATACTGAATTAAATAACATTTGTGTATTATAAATATTTTATAATGTAGTATTACTTTCACCACGCCTCAACATTGTCATTGCGACGGTGCGCCCGATTCGCTATCCGTACGAGTTTGCGAAATAGCCCACTCGACACGCGCCGAACGCTTACGACTTAGGAATAGAAATATTTTAATAGTCACCAGTGTTTACCGTAAGAGGACATTTTGTATTCAGCGGCCGGAAATTGACGGAACTGATACGTAGCTACTGAATAGGTTTAGAGGGAGACGACTTCTGTGCGGGTCAATAAGCCCAAACATTGCTACTCATTTGAATTGTGACTTTTTGTCGCAAACATCCTTATTTTTGATAGATTTGGTACACTTGAATCAAAATTTGATTTGAAATAAAATTGTGTACTCATTGGTAATACCTTCTCATTTTTCCTAGCTAGTGTTAGAAACATAAGAGGTATTATGGGCAATTAATTACATACTACTCATTTGAATTTAACTTTTTGTCTCTACATTATTGCAATATTTATCTAGCTCAAAACAAGATTATTATACCTGTATATTGTTATTGATTGGTAGGTAAAACTTTACTTTTACTAGTTGCCATATTTTCAAAAAAAAATTTACTTATATGGACATAGATAAGTGGATAGAATAGAACATGAAAGGGTGCCTACAATACTTAAGTCAAAAAATATAAAAAAAACAAGATATTATGCTTAATTAATGATAAACAGATTTTTTGCAATAAAAACAAAATTCAGCAACATGATGAGTATCTATCATTAATATTTCCTTTCACCCTTGATTTTGATTGTACGAATACAATTATCTAATCAGATAAATATTGCCCAGTACCATGTTTACTTTAGACATAATAGCTGCCAAATTATTTTACAACTAGATTTCCGCCCGCGGCTTCGCCCGCGTTTTCAAAGGAAAACCCGCATAGTTCCAGTATAAAACCTATCCTTTGTGTTAATCCAAGTTACCCTCTAACTATATGTGTGCTAAATTTCATTGTAATCGGTTCAGTAGTTTTTACGTGAAAGAGTAACAAACATCCATACAAACTTTCGCCTTAATAATAGTATTAAGATATTAAAATAATTTGTCATATATTTCATAGAGAGCATATAATGTAGACAATACTTATATGATATTCTATTATAGTTATATAATCCATACTAATATTATAAATGCGAAAGTAACTCTGTTTGTCTGTCTGTTACTCAATCACGCCTTAACTACTGAACCAATTTGCATGAAATTTGGTATGGAGATATTTTGATACCCGAGAAAGGAGATAGGCTACCTTTTATTGTGAAATATTATGTACCACGGGTGAAGCCGGGGCGGACCTCTAGTAATATATATATCCAGTTATTAAGGAGATTTAATAAAATATCTGGGACTATTTAGTAAGCAATAGGTTCATTAAATATCAAAGCTTCTTTCTATAGATCCTCAAAAAAAACATGAGTCTTCTTAAAAATAAAAGGAAAATAAGATATTTATAGTTACATACGTAAAATACATGAGAAGTCTTTGACATACGAAATAAATACTTTGAAAATTCATGCATTTAATTTATTAAATTATAAACATTCATCTTTATTCCCACTCGTTTTAGTTTTTGGTCATAAAAAATTATTTTTAACAGGATTTCAATATTTGATATTCCTCGCCAATCTTATAATAAGTGACTGTAACATTTATACATGCAAAATACAATCAAGGGCGTATATACAGGGTGTCCCACTTTCGGTATACTAAGCGCAAAGGGACTTGTAGTTTTGCATACGCTGAGTACGTAAAAAATAATTATAAAATTCCAGACGCATTTTTTTTTAAATAGAGGAATTCTTAAAATTCCATGTGTACACCCCCAACAAGCAAACCGCCCAACTTTGCCACCCGCATGTGAGCTATCGTTTAAGATTATGTTTTCATAGACAAAATACTCACATTAGCGAAGCGGTATATGCCGGCTGCGCGAAGCCGCGTAATTTTGTTATTTAAGTATTTTTTATGTGATCAGTGTATGCAAAACTACAAGTCCCTTCGCGCTTAGTATACCGAAAGCGGGACATCCTGTATATCCCAACATGATCTCAATACAATCTACAAAAACAAACATTGTATCATATGGAAACGAAAATTTTCATAATATGAAACATAATGAAATATTTTCTGGATTTGTGAGCTGAATGTAGCTAATTTTGAATGTTCAACATGTATTCTAGATATGATATAATTGTGCACTGTTATGTTTAAATAATAACATGTTTTTCACTCCTAAAGCCTCATAAATGGTTAAAATTAAACTTCCTCCAATTTTTGTTGCACTCAAATTACATATGGCACTGACATATTAACCACTGTCCACAAGAAAATTTAATTTTGTTCAAACTAATAGTAGAAAATGTAATTTTATTACATAATCATAAGAAATGTGATTAACAGCTTCTTAATATTTTACAATAGACTCATTATGAATTAAATAGAACAAAATGCCCAAATTTTCTTGAATTGGAATGAATGATGATGTAATCATTTTGTTAAAGCAATTTGGATTTCTTAGGAAGTTGATGTTTATTTGATTTGTCTCTCTATAAATTTTGGCCTGACTATTATATACCATCTATATCTAAAAAAATAATGATATTTGATTTATAAAGGTAACTTTGTGAGTGCTCATGGGCGGTGGTGTCACTTCACTAGGTGATCCACCTGCTCAGTTACCTGCTCTTATATAAAAAAAATGAAGATTTATGTTTAAAGCAGTTCTTAATAATTTTCTTCAAACATATTCTACATGATTCTGTTTGTAGGTAATAAAATATAAATAATGTAGAGAAATCTGTTATAATTAAGTAATGATTTCTTATTCTTAAAAATGTCATAAAAGTTTTAAACACACTATACAACTTCACTGGATTGGAAAATAATTATTTTAACAATAATATAAACCATTTATACACATTTTAATAAAATAAATAGGTTTGTTTAAATCCTAAGAAGTGAAATACTTTACGCTGGTGAAAACCCTTTGAAAAACTTAACCAACTTTGTATAATGTAATTAAATTTATCATATAATTACATCATGAAAACCAAAAGTCAAAACTGAAACTTGTTTGTTATAACTAGTCTAGAAAGGTTTTTGTAGTGAAAGTTTTGGTAAATATTTTCTGTACCTTGAAAAATATATTTAAAAATTGTTCTGTATGGGGCCCAGCTCTATAATATAACAATTTTTTATTTAAAATATATATTGAGACCATGATTCATGCAACGCCATCTAGTTTCATATTGTTCCGAGCTTGTACTATGACCAGAAGATAAATGATAAACATATTAAATAAATAAGTTTTTTGTATATCATCAACTTGATAAATGACTATGATACTCTGTGATAACTTAAAAATGTTTTATTTTGAAGAATATTTATAAGATTTCCATTTTTTTTTCAAAACTCAATTTTATGCAAACTAAATTTTTTCTTCTTTCCTCACTGAACAGATTTTTGTTAGGCTATTTATATAATATGTAATCAACTAAATTATTTCCAAATCAATAAATTTTCCTGTAGGCCTTTAAATGAATTAAAAAAATCAAAATGAATTCTTACTGTAATTTAATGAAAACAACACTTTATTAGCAAGAGCAAGTGAGATTTATTTTCTAAGACTATTATTTTTTGCATAACAAGTTAAGCTACTGTAATACAAACCACATTATTGTTCTCACTTTACAAATCCAATACATATTTAAAATAGAAAGACACTGTCTTAATCCTACATGTCAAATTACCATACAATATTATTTGAAGTAAAGGTTATTTTTATATTCTATTTTACATTAACTACTGTATAGATTGGTTTAGGGCTTTAAATAATCAATTTAAGTCTCTATTGGATATTTGCAAGACCATTTTTTGCAATATTTACCGTAATTTTTTACTTGGAAGAAATTATCAGTCAATTGTTTTTATCACGAAAAACGATCAGTTCTTTGCATAACAACGCTATAATTTCGATACTATGAGATGTAAGAGATATCTAGGTAAATATAAATTACATTGACAATAACTTAGAAGTCTCTAAATATAGACATGAAATGTAAATCTGTGAAAATAACAGAGCAAAATTTCTACATGTTGACGTGGCGTGACATTGTAGAGAACATACCTGTCGCGAGGCTATCTACACAAACTAGAACCGTAGCCAACTTTCCTGATACTGGAGGATATGTTTATTTGCAAAAATATTACATTCTGCAGGTTCATTTTGATTACTTGAAATATAAGTATGGCGCCTCTGACATTGTTGGCCTGTTTTGATGTTAACAATATGGCGTATGTACTTACCCTATTATTTCTAATGAAGTCTTCTATAGCTTTTAGTGCTGAATCCGTTAATTTCACAAACACTAGTTCCTTGTTTTCTTTATAACTAGACTCTGATGATAACGCATACTGAACACCTGCTGGCAAGGCCGCCATTTCTTATTCACTATTCGCACTATGGACCAGCTGACTCCTTTGCTAGCCGTCACGATTCATATCATTCACACATTTCTTAACGTAATCACAGATTCACAACCTATTTAAAATTATAATTACAATAACAAAAGGGTTTTAGCTGATCAAATTAACAATTTTTTGTAACCCCATCGACTCGGCCTTTGTTGGCAGCGCTCTTCAGTCTGCAAGGCCGCACTGACTGTCATGCGCAATGGCGCTTTTGACAGGAAACTCGAGCATTCACTGCAATAGTGGCGCCAAATTTAAAATTACTACTTTTTGATTTAATTGTATTATTTTAGTTATATGAAGATTTATAATAAATAAATTCATATTCACGTAGTATTTCTTGGTTTTAAATACGTTTCAGTAGTTTTTGAACAAATTATTACATTTTAAAAGACTTGCTATAATATATATTATGACGTATACCTGACTATGTTATTAATTGATGATTATTTTCTATCAGCATTAAACATAAATAAATAAAAATACAATCTAAAGGCAAACAGAAAATTAATAATAATTGTAAAAACTAAAAATACAATGTTGCAATATAAAATAATAATAAAATGTGAAAAAATATGTAGCAAATACATAGTTGTATTATATATTAAGTAATAATACCATACCTACATATTATTCTACTCACAATTTTATAAATTAATATGAATGTGAGTAAGAAATATAATAATAAGATTGAATATAATTTTACCATCCGTCTTTGTCTCTCGTGGTATGCTTGGTGGTATGTCAATAAAATATCAGATCACAGACCACTTGTCAATTGTCACTGTCAGAACTCAGAATTAGACATATGTGGCATGTGTTTTGGTCCAGTTGGATAAAAAATTTCATCAGCTATAACTTTTACTTTTTACGTTGCTTTTACGTCTACAGTATCTGACTGGAATTAAGACTTTTGTGAAATAAAAGGTAAATTTAAAAAAGTTACAATTTTTACTAATGCAAACATAGATATGCTTATTCAATTTAAACATAAATTTGATAAATAGTTATAACCTTTACATATTTTTTCACAGATATATAAACGCCGGAGATGGCTACTTGGGAGGAAAAAAAACATTTAATCACTCGAAACCTTCAAGAGGTTTTGGGGGATGAGAAACTCACGGAAATTATAAAACAACGCGACCTAAAAATTTATTGGGGAACTGCAACAACCGGAAGGCCCCACGTCGCTTATTTTGTTCCAATGTCTAAAATAGCCGACTTTATCAAAGCTGGTTGTGAAGTCACTATATTATTTGCTGATTTACATGCCTATCTAGATAATATGAAAGCACCTTGGGAGCTTCTCAATCTGCGTACGCAGTATTATGAAGCAGCTATTAAAGCGATGTTAACGTCTATAGGTGTGCCATTGGAAAAACTTAAATTTGTAAAAGGTACTGAGTACCAGTTGAATAAAGAGTACACTTTGGATGTGTACCGTATGTCCTCTGTTATAACTGAGCATGATGCTAAGAAGGCAGGAGCTGAGGTAGTCAAGCAGGTTGATCATCCACTTTTAAGTGGTCTCCTGTACCCAGGTCTGCAAGCTTTGGATGAAGAGTATTTAAAGGTAGATGCACAATTTGGTGGAGTAGATCAAAGAAAAATCTTCACAATGTCAGAAAAATACTTGCCTCAACTTGGATATGCTAAACGCATACATTTAATGAATCCAATGGTCCCCGGTTTAACAGGGGGTAAGATGTCCGCCTCTGAAGACGACAGCAAGATTGACTTATTAGACAATCCTGGTAATGTAAAGAAAAAGTTAAAGAAAGCTTTCTGCGAACCTGGTAACATCACAGACAATGGAGTCCTTTCATTCACTAAACATGTCCTATTTCCGTTAATGAAAGAAGGTGAAACATTCGATATTTGTAGGGCACCTGAACATGGTGGCAATGTACAATACTCTAAATTTGAGTATTTAGAAAGTGATTTCGCCAAGCAAGACATTCATCCAGGTGACTTGAAAGCATCAGTAGAGCAAGCTATAAACAAGCTGTTAGCTCCAATACAAGAAACATTCAAGGAGCCTAAATTACAGGAATTAGCTAAAAAAGCTTATCCACCCCCTGTTAAAGTAAAGGGAAATGCTGCGGCCGCTACAGAAGAAGCAGTTCCGAGTAGGTTAGACATCCGAGTTGGTCGCATTGTAGAAGTTTCTAGACATCCTGATGCTGATGCATTATATGTTGAAAAAATTGATCTCGGTGAACAGGAGCCCAGAACAATTGTTTCTGGTTTGGTTAATTTTGTGCCTATTGAAGAGATGCAGAATAGAGATGTGGTTGTTTTATGTAACTTGAAACCTGCTAAAATGAGAGGAGTAGAATCAAAGGGTATGGTTCTGTGTGCATCTGTTGATGAGCCCAAGCAAGTTGAACCTTTACTGCCCCCACAAGATAGCAAGCCTGGTGACAGAGTAGTTGTAGAAGGTTATGAGAATGGAGAGCCAGATGAGGTCCTAAACCCTAAGAAGAAAGTTTGGGAAAAATTACAACCTGATCTGAAAACAAATGAACAACTATTCGCTGTATGGCAAGGAAACAAACTCATAAGCAAAGTCAATGGAAACCCAGTTATGACCAAGTCTATGAAGAATGCACCTATTAAATAAAATGTTTTAATACATAAGATTATTATGACTATTTTGCATTTTTATGTATTTATTTTGTATGTAGTATATTTATTTTTTACTAGCTGTGCCCGCGACTTCGTCCGCGTGGAATAGTGACTGCATAGTAGGTGACTACTTAACTTTTATTGAATAAACACCATAAATAATTAAAAGAACTGTTAGTAAAATTTATTACTAAACTGAGCTTAAAAATAAAAAATAAATGCCTAGTTAATTTTCTACGTAAAATTTATTTTAAATTATGTCATATTATTTTTAGGCACCAGGAGGGAAGGGAGCAAATTTATTTTTCTTCCTTCCTTGTATGGATGTTTTTGACAATATATCATGCAGCAACTGAGCGCCGAGACAAACTTCAAAACGCAAAGGAATAGAATCCGCTATCGATACTAATTGACATAAGCGTATCATGTTTTGCTAAGGATTTGTTCACCCTACCAACGACGACGACGACCACGAACAAAATTTTCATCCAGTCGCAATTTAACAAAATTGTGCAAAACACAATTAGAATAAAATATTAAAATTTCCTGTCGTTCTGGTGCTTGGAATTTTTTTTTGAGATCATATTATATCATATTTTTCGTAGAAACGGTAAAATTATCTATAAAAAACTTCAAATACATTGTTTTCTAGGAGCCACCGTTTCTACGAAAAATCTATTTTTCATTCGTTGATCTCAAAAATAAAAATTCCAATCACCAGAACGACAGGAAATTTTAATAATTTATTTTTAATTGTGTTTAGCACAATTTTGTTAAATTACGACTGGATGAAAATTTTGTTCGTGGTCGTCGTCGTCGTTGGTAAGGTGAACAATCCTTAGCAAAACATCATACGCTTATGACAATAATTAGTATCGATAGCGGATTCTATTCCTTTCCGTTTTGACGTTTGTCTCAGCGCTCAGATCTTTCCTGTCTCACGCCTGTAGTAACTAAACCATTTAGACCGTGCAATAAAAATTAAATTAAAAAAAAAAAACTAACGCAACGAAGAAAAGTGCATAGAAAAAGGAATAAATAATTTTACAAACTTCCCGAAGATCTTTAAAAATAAATACCATTTTAAATATTTATAAAAATAAAAATGTTGTGTGGTTTTATGAAACCACGGTAAAAGTGAAACTTAGGCACAAAATTATCGTATTTGTACGATAATAATTATCGTACGGTTCCGAACACTGCTTTATACCTACTCGGCAGCCGACCGTCACGCGACATGCGCTACACAGACCAAAAAGTTTGAGAAGATGTAATAAAAGTTTCACTTTAAACAAACAAAGTCATCGGGGCTGCTATACCATCATTATCATATCATATACAATTATATTTTTTTTATAATGGTACTTAATTTTAAAGATCGTCGGGAAGTTTGTAAAATTATTATTTATTCCTTTTCCTTCGTTGCGTTGGGTTTTTCTTTTTAATTTTTAAATTTTTAACTTCGGTTTCTTATTTTCATGTGATATTTTCAAGTGAGTTTTTGACCTCTACCTCCATATTAGAAAGAAAGAAAAGAAATTTATTGCCAAAAAAAAACACAGCCAAACACATTATAAAATTTATCTTACAATTAGGCAAACGGAGACAGCCTCAGCAAAATGCTGCACAAAAGCAGCGCTGATTTTCAGGCTGTACCCGCGATTGCGGTTACATTACATTCCTACATCATATTGATATCTATAAGTTTGTTGCTCCTTGACATCTTTTAAGTTGGGCCGTAACCGTGCACAAATTGTAATGGATCACAGTGGCAAAAGAAGTGGTATCTTTAGGAAAAAAAAATTGCCAAGAGCCAGGCCTATGTGGCTTTGAGTAGAATTCAAAATTTCCAGGGTGTGGCTATCTTCCCGCTCCCATATCCCCCTCTTCTTTCACAGACTTTCAACCCTTCTCTTTCCACACCTAGTAAATGGCAGAACCGATTTTGATGTAAACCATATTATCTCATTATACCTATATGTATTATGTACACGTCATATCCTGTCGTTTGATGCTCCATTTGGTTTATTTATCTAACCACTGTCACCCCTAAATGTAATAAACGGATGAACCGATTTCGATAAAAGACGTTGCTCTTTTATATTTTGATATGCCGCTTGAGTATATTATTTGATCACATTCGATTATTGTTCATTCCCACTGTTACCGCTGTAATCTAATAAATGGATAAACCGAATTGGATAAAAATATAACTAATATTTTTTCCCACATTCCCACTTTTACCTCTATATACCTAGGTATAAAAAATGGATGAACCGATTTTGATACACTTTATCTAAGAACCAGCGTCGGAAAATATGCTGCCTAACACGCATCTAATTCGTATTACCTGTTAGCGAGCTACGGTGGCACAAACAGACACACATAGCGGTCAAACACTTATCACCCATCTTTTTGCGTCGGGGGTTAAAAATATAATACGACATAATTTAAAGGACATTTTATGTATAAAATTTACCTAGAAGTAAGCATAATTCTAATTTGACCCCTTCCCCCCCTACTACCTCAGCTTATCCCCCCACCCTTGGGGACTTTCGATATGATCACCTGGACATTTATAAGGAAAAACTGTAACGTATAACAGATAACTTACGTTTTATCGTACACTATATAGTGTACAATAGAATGCCTTAGCAAATGTTCGCCGTGAATACTTAAATGGTCATAACTTTTTTATTTACGAACCGATTAACATAAAATAAACACTAAATGTTAAATGAAGATTACTACAATATATTAATGAAAATCGCATCTAAATCGGATAAGCCGTTTCTGAGATTAGCGTGCACAAACATACAGACAAACAGACAAAAAATTTATAACTACAGTTTTGGGTTTGGGATCGATTTAATAATAACCCCTGCTATTTTTTTTTTACATATTTTTATTGTACAGACATCAATTTTCTAGAATTTTATTATATGTATTGATTGACCAAGCGCAAGGTTACTAATTTCCACTACATCCTTACGCAAATCGTCAATTTTTATGAACATTGAATCTGTAAATAAAAAAAAATCAAAAGATAAGTACCTAATTTTATTAAAAAGCTACTAACAAATAAAGTTTTATCAAGAACTAAAGTGACCGTCTTTGGGCGTATAATATAGTCTTGTAAAAGTTATACATAAAAATAAAATTTCATCATTTTCTTATTTTGTCATAACTTTAACTAATTAAAAACATGAGTATAACTATATAATTATAATAAACAATAAATATAAAAGCTACAACTTACCTTTTGTGGGAACGCAAGAAGGCGAAAATTAAAAAATAGCCGAAGATTTTTAAAAATGTAACCAATGAACACAATCACTGTTATCTACTATTACCCAAAGAGAATACAAATACTACGTCTATTACCTATATAACTGTAATGGTGTCTTGTTTGACATCAAATAATAAATATCTACCCTCACTTATAAAAATTTAGTATATTCACATGAAATATATAAGCGCACCTGAAATGGACTCTGGGAAGATATGAATTAGTTATTTAACTTTAAAAAAAAAACAACCTCACCAACATCATAATTCATAATATTTAAATTATGAATTTCCAAGGAGCGTTAATATTATGTAAATTGATTTAATTTTAATGAAATCTCATAGATGGCGCTGTTTTAAATTTGTCTTTATACTACTAAGATTCATTATACTGTTTCTCTGCCAAAATTACTTAAATGATGTAGTTTTTATAGTGTAAAGGTAGACAATAGCATGGCTTACGCAAAAACAACATTTAAACATGAGTCTTTATATTGTACGCTGTCGTAGTACACGGAATACGTAAGAAAAATAAAGGTTCACAGCTCCTCCCCCGAATGTGATAGCATGATAATATGTATATAACAGCCTGACCCGACCTGTTAGTAATATTCATGCAAAATTTGAAGTAAATCCGTGCAGTACTTTCTGAGATTAGCCTGGACAAACATACAGACAAACAGACAAACAGACAAACCGACAAACAGACAAACAGACAAAAATTCTAAAAACTATGTTTTTGGCTTCTATATCGATTATAGATCATGGATTATGTATTCTTTTAAAAAAATATTCAATGTACAGTTTTGACTTTCCTACGATTTTATTATATGTATAGATTTATATTTGAATTTTATTTAAGTAAGAAAAACTGAATTTTATTTAAGATTATAAATAGGTGTCTACATACTCATCATTATTGTTGCTACTGACTTGATTGTTCAAATCAAATGATTGTAAGTATTTTTTGTATACCACATCATTTCAAAGATGTATTGGAGCTTAATAAATCTATAAAAGATGATTGGTTTTTTTTCACTGTAATCTTTTGCGACTTTTCATAGCATACGTTTTCATTTTATTATACGTACGATATAAACATAAATTTATAAAGAATAGAAATATGTATAGGTATTATGAAAGTACGTGAATTGGTTTATTTGTAATTGAACAAGATAATAAAAATCCAGCTCATTCCTACATTTTACGTAAAAATACATTTTCGAAAAACAAAAGACTTTATGCTTACCGTGCCTCTTAAAATAAGCTATAACTATAAGGGCGCGTTCCCACCGTGTCGTGACGACAGATAATCGTGTAGTTTTAAGTGTCGTGGCTTATATGTTTAAATGGAGGTGTTCACATTTAGAACGACACAATTTACTGTCGTCTACGACAGTTTTTGCAGTAACGACACTTTGTCGTGACAGTGGGAACGGCAAACACGACAGTCGTAAAACTATAAAAAATCGTGGACGGCAACTCTATGACGTCCATTGAACTCAGGAGAGTAAACGCACTAGTAATCAAAAAGCGAACGCAGAGGCGACTAGATTTGTAGCTTGCTGATGATGTGTAAACGACAAAGCGACTGCCAGGAAACGATAAAATGTCGTCGCGATCCAATGGGAACAGCTAGATACGACAGTCGCTAAACGATAAAAAATGTTGACGACAAACAAACGTTATAATGGGAACAGGTAGAGACGACAGTCGTCGAACGATAAATTAGTTGTTACGACATAGTGGGAACGCGCCCTAAGATCTAACCTAAGCATTCCATCTTTTACGTAATACATATTACTAGCTTTCCGCTTCCGGCTTCGCCAGCTGCAGCGTGCTGAAATGCAAATCCCGCTCCGTGGCGACGTGAAAGAAGAAAACACACTTTATCATATTATAGGTATAAAATTTATTAATATTAGTAAGGACTAATTATCTGCTTCGGATTCATCCATGCTACATATAAATATTCTATACAAAATATGCAATGTCAGTGAAATCAGATAAAGAGTTTTTGTGTCAATACTTACATTACAAACATAGGCACATAGTTACAAAACAATAAATGGTTACTTTTTATAATAATATGGATTATGTTGTCTAAATCTTAACTACCTCGAGAACCACACGCTATCCATCGGTGAAAACAGAATGAAAATCTGTGCAGTACCTACCTAGTTTTCTAAGATAAACGGGAACAGACAGACGCTGTGGAGAATGTTTTTCTTAATATGTGCTTGGGTAGCTATATAGTGAATAATAAACCAAAAATGTTCAAACTAATATTTTAGTTCTTCAAATTATTTAATACAGTATTTTATTAACAGTAGTCAAGTATTAAATAAAAAAAGAGACATATGAACATATCTTTATTTCGTAAATTGGTTTATTTCATCGAAATCGAACCGTTAGTTTTCACGTGATGCCTGAATATACAGACAGACAGCAGGCGCGGTCCCAGCCTGACTTTTTGGGGGGGGTCACGCGGCTGGAAAGGCATGCAACCTCCCCCCCAATCGTACTCGCCAAATAACGCATTCAATAGAAGTGATAAGCAAAAACTTGACAAAATTTCTATACCTTTTTTTAAATTTTACAAAGAAAAACCGGCCAAGCGCGAGTCGGAAACCGTTAGCTGCAAAATTTCGGAAATTTCGACATTTGCAAGGGATTAAAAACAGGTTTAAACGGAACTATAGATGTGCCAGTTTTTTTATATATTGTACAGTTAGTATAATTAATTTATCGAGTACGATTTAAATTTTCGATTAATTTATCGAGTACGATTTTGGGGGGGAGTCATGTCCCCCGTGACCACCCCCCTGGGACCGCGCCTGACAGACAGACAGACAAAAATTTTTTTAATCACATATTTGGGTTTGGTATCGATCCAGTAACACCCCCTGCTATTTATTTTTTCAATATTTTCAATGTACAGAATTGACCCTTCTACAGATTTATTATATGTATAGATTATCCTGTCTTGCATCCTGAATCTAGGTGCACAAGCGCAATCGTAACGATGTTAACTCTAACTACATTATGCAACTGCACGTTAAAGTGGAGCCTAAGAGGATGCAGTGAAGCGCTACCTGGGATTTTACCGTTGTTTCAAGGAAAGGAGCAGATGAGTTCATAATACTTTGCGATTTTTGTCTTTGAACTCGTATATATCGCAATTGTTATCTATAATTATTTTCTTTTGTCTATTTCAGTAAGTAATTATAGTCTACGTAAGTAACCATAAAAATGTTAAGTATATTATTATAATCATAAAATAATAGTTAGGTAAGTAGGTACCTACATGTTAATAAAAGCAATAAATTCACATGTTAGTGAACTTAGCAGATCATTTTTAGCAGATCAAAAAAAAAATGTGAGTTCTTATCGCGTGCAGTTGAGTTCTACAGTTCCTGATACTTTTTAGAAATAGTTCTGGCGTTTTTACCTTAAAAAACGACATTTGAAAAAATGATCTGCCAACTTCCCGTAGCAGATCATTTTTAGCAGATCAAAAAAAAATGTGAGTTCTTATCGCGTGCAGTTGAGTTCTACAGTTCCTGATACTTTTTAGAAATACTCGCGTAAAATGAAACACTAGAAAATTTATTTATGTCATATTTCATCACGCCGTAGCACCATGCCGTAGCATCACGCCGTAGCATCACGCCGTAGTATCATGCCGTAGCATCATGCCGTAGCATCATGCCGTAGCATCATGCCGTAGCTTCATGCTTTAGCATCATGCCGTAGCAGCATGCCGTAGCATCATGCCGTAGCATCATGCCATAGCATCGCGCCGTAGCATCATGCCGTAGCATCGCGCCGTAGCATTACGCCGTAGCATCACGCCGTAGCATCATGCCGAAGCATCATGCCGTAGCATCACGCCGTAGCATTATGCCGTAGCATCATGCCGTAGCATCACACCGTAGCATCACACCGTAGCATCACGCCGTAGCATCACGCCGTAACACATGCCGTAGCACTACGCCGTAGCATCATGCCGTAGCATCACGCCGTAGCATCATGCCGTAGCATCATGCCGTAGCATCACACCGTAGCATCACACCGTAGCATCACGCCGTAACACATGCCGTAGCATTACGCCGTAGCATCACGCCGTAGCAACACAGCGTAGCATCACGCCATAGCATCACGTCGTAGCATCACGTCGTAGCATCACGTCGTAGCATTACGTCTTAGCATCACGTTAAGCCGGGTCCAGGTCGGGTTTTTTCAAATGTCGTTTGTTAAGGTAAAAACGCCAGAACTATTTCTAAAAAGTATCAGGAACTGTAGAACTCAACTGCACGCGATAAGAACTCACATTTTTTTTTGATCTGCTAAAAATGATCTGCTACGGGAAGTTGGCAGATCATTTTTTCAAATGTCGTTTTTTAAGGTAAAAACGCCAGAACTATTTCTAAAAAGTATCAGGAACTGTAGAACTCAACTGCACGCGATAAGAAATCACATTTTTTTTTGATCTGCTAAAAATGATCTGCTAAGTTCACTAACATTAAATTCACGATAGCGACACATTTAGAATCAGTGACAAGATATAGGTACGAGATGAAATTATCGATAAGTAACTTTTTAAAACTCACCAACTCTAGCTTTCAACTGCAATGAGTAACATCGTTAGTTTTCCCGAGAGAAAATGCCGAGATGTAGGTACCTAAAGTCTTTATTTCTTTATGTGTCTATCAAACCTCTGCAGCTCTGCATATAGGTTCTGATAGTAAACTATGGTCTGATAAAATATTGGAAGTAACCTTTTAAAAGCTTTAAGTTCAGTTCCTGTATTTGTGTAAAACTGTTATGGGATGAATAACATTTAAACACTCTTCCTGTTTATATAGTTACTTTCACCATAATTTTTATGGGATTAATTTTTTCTCTGCATGGCAATAATTGTACCTAAACAAGTTTTATTACAAACTAGCTGCGTGCCGCGGTTTCACCTTCGTGGCTTCGATCCTGTTGGTCTTAGCGTGATGATATAATATATAGCCTTAATCGACAAAATGGGCTATCTAACACTGAAAGAATATTTCAAATCGGACCAGTACTTACTGAGATTAGCGCATTCAAACAAACAAACAAAATCTTCAGCTTTATAATATTAGTATAGATTGGAACATAATTAAAAGAAGTAAGAACCTTAGCTTTTTAACTACTGAACTGTTTTTTTTTATATAAACCGCTCTCCCTCATGTATGTAAATATATGGAGACGACACCGCCTACATCACTTATGGTTTTTTTTAATGGTTTTAAAGTGAAACGCATCAAATATGCCTTCGTGTGTGTTACGATATTGCACAAATAATACAAATAATACGGAAAAGTGCAAAGGAATAACTTTCATCGGTAAGTACCTAACTAGATAATAATTTTGAAAACTTAGAGCAAAAAAATGGCGCACAGATTTTGTTCGTGGTGTCTCCCCATACGTAGTAATATTATCTCAATGATCACAATACGATTAATAGTTTAAAAAAATTCCCCTTTGGCTTTTGGGCCTAAGAATACATAATTTTTGTTACATTTTTTTGTAATCAAGAAGATCTGTCAAATTCTGACATGTAAACATTGTGTCCTTAAATATTTGTTATTTAAAAATAGTTAAAGTGTTCTAAAGTTGTGTTGTTATTGAGGGAACATGTTAAGAGTCTCCAAATTGTCATCCTAAATTTGAAAATATTTCCAAAACATAATAAAACGTCGGTGAATCGGCTGAGAGTTATTGTTGATTAAAATCGTGTGATATACGTGAACTCACCTGGCTTAATGCGATTGATTACATTATTTATCAATCCTGTTACACAATAAACAATATAAAGTGCAAACAGTGCGAAATTGTGCTAGTGGAAATATTAATTTACGTTATAAGTGTATGAAATTAATTTTCTATTACCCTCGGGCATAACTGATAAAAATAAATTAAAAAGTCCGAAGAAGAATATCGCGTAATTTGACTCAACGCTCAACGGTTGGTTTGGCTAGGTGTAACATGCATCGGTATTAGAATCGGGAGTCTACGGTTCGATCCCACGTAATACTGCATAAAAAATTTTTTCTTTTTTTTTTTTTCTTTTTCTACTATCGTCTACTTTAACAAGAACTCAATATTTTACCGTATATAAGGATAAGGAGAGAAAAGGGAAAATTTTTATAATAAAAAATTAAATATGGCCTCTAATAATAAAGGTTTATCGTGTTGTGCATGCCCAAATATCATCAGTGGTCTCGAATATCTATCTTGTCTACACTGCACAAGTCGTTTCGATCTGTTGTGCGCTAACATCCCCCTTAAGAAATTCAACTTAATGTCGGAATCGCAAAAAAGGGGATGGACTTGTCAGGCATGCCGCAATAAAAAGATTCCTAGAGGTGACAATTCAAATACCCCGGTTCGCTCAAATGCACTTACACATAAAAGTACAAGCTCTTCAGATGACGAGCAAATAATTCAAAACAACATTACTCACCGAAAGAAATCGGCGCAGAACCAATCTAAGTCAACAATTTGTGATCCGAACTTATTATCCTTAATAAAAAGCGAAATTCAATCAGCAGTGCATGAGGCTGTTAAAGCATCAATCGATTCTTATATATCGAAGGAGTTAAATGGAATCAGAGACCAATTATCAGTTTTAAATGACTTTCAAAAGACTTTAGATTTCTTATGCGCTGACTATGACCAATTAAAATGTGAATTTAAACACATTCAAGATACTACTTCGATTTTGAAAAAAGAGAATTCTGTATTGCAATCAAATGTAAGCGATTTATCAATGCGCATTAATTTATTAGAACAACATGCACGTGAGAATAATGTGGAAGTGAACGGACTGCCTGAAAATAAAGCCGAAAATTTAATTTCTGTAATGAAGCAGCTTTGCTCCATCGTTTCCTACCCAATTCAGGAATCCGACATTATAACATGTACACGCGTAAGAAAACTCGACGATTCTAATAAAAGACCGAGATCTATTATTTTTAAGCTCCGTAGTACACACGTTCGAGATGGAATAATATCAGCTGTTTCAAAGTTTAATAAAAACACACAAAACGATCGTATTAATTCTAGTTTGTTGGGTTATGGTGGAAATAAGACTCCTATCTATGTGTCGGAACATTTATCACCATATTATAAGTCCCTTCATGCTAAAACACGCCTCGTTGCAAAGGAAAAAGGTATAAAATTTGTCTGGGTAAGAAACGGGAGAATTTTGACCCGGAAGGATGAGCGATCTCAACCCATACAAATTAAGAACTTCGAATCTCTCAACAAAATATAGTATCATTGCCCTAGGAAAAAGTCCGATATTTAATATTTTACCATTCAATATATATTATCAAAATTTTCGAGGTATGAAAACTAAACTAGATGGTATAAGGTTAATGTCACTGCAAACCGAATACGACATAATTATTGGTACGGAAACTTGGTTGGATTGTTCAGTATTTGATAACGAGATTTTAAATGAAAATTATAATATATATAGGAGAGACCGGCAATCTACGACATCTATAAAGACGAGAGGTGGTGGTGTTATTATAGCTATATCTAAAGAAATTCAATCTGTTCGTATGCGTCACCTTGAAAGTATATATGAAGATTTATGGGTTTCATTGAAATGCATATCGGAGGGCAAAACTAGGGATATCTTACTATGTGCTGTTTACTTACCTCCTCCAGTGTGTTCATATGTAGTAGATGGTATTTTGGAAAATATAAGTAATGCTATACAATCGCATCCATGTGAATCAATAGTTATAGGTGATTTTAATATGGGATTTATTGACTGGACGGTGGAATCAGATATGTATTTACGCCCGTGCAACTATGATACTTCATCTGGCTTGTCTCTAGTCGATTTTATGTCTCATAATGATTTGCTCCAATTTAATAATGTTAAAAATCATAACCAGCGAATTTTAGATTTAGTTTTTGGCCGAAATTGTCAGATTGAAGTATCAAAGGTTTCTGTTCCCTTAGCTAGATTAGACCCTCATCATCCGGCAATTAAAATTAATGTAGCATTATCGAAATCTAAATATTTAATAAACAAACCATATACAAGTCGTAAATTTTTTAAATCTGATTATTGTTTGATTAACTCCAAGCTGTCAAAGATAAACTGGGAACAGGAATTGGTTTCGTGTAAAGATGTCAATGTTATGGTTTCAAAGTTTTATAGTTTGATCAATGATGTAATTAATCTTCACGTTCCCAGCCACAAAACAAAAAGCCGAAAATATCCTATTTGGTATAGAAAGGATCTAATAAAGCTAATCTCTGAAAAAGAAAAACTCCGTAAAAGGTTTAAAATCTATAAAAATCCTAGGGACAATCTAGAAGTCAGCATACTGAGTAAAAGAATTAAAAAATTAATTAAATCTCAATATAAGGATTATATAACTAGTATAGAAGCTTCAATAAAACATCATCCTAAAAAATTCTGGACGTTCATTAAAAGTCGTAGAGGTTGTTCGTCGACTTTTCCCTCAAGAATGAAATTAGGTAATTTGTCTTCCGATACTGGACCTGGCATTTCCGAGCTTTTTGCTTCTCATTTTAATTCAATATTTTCATGTAGTGACCAGCAGGTATTAACCGCGGATAATGATATATATTCACAATTCTCCATATACGATATCGAGGTAATTGAGAGCCATATTCTAAAATTGCTCCGTTCCCTCGATCCTAGTAAGGGCGCAGGACCAGATGGAATCCCGCCATTTTTTATTATTAAAACCAGCCATAATCTTTCCTTTCCGCTCAAAATCATATTTCAGAAATCCCTAGAGTCTTCTATTTTTCCAACCGCGTGGAAGACAGCAAATATCGTCCCTATTTACAAGAAAGGCGATAAAGATGATGTCAAGAATTACCGTCCGGTTTCTCTACTAAACACTTTCTCAAAAATATTTGAACGCTTGGTACTATCCGCCGTTACTCCATACTTTAGCAACCTTATCAATGATTTTCAGCATGGATTTTGCAAAAATCGGTCGACAGTGTCAAATTTACTGCACTATTCAACATATATCAGCGAATGCTTAGACAGAGGCTCTGAAACGGATGCCATATACACAGACTTCAGCAGTGCATTTGACAAAGTCGACCATACAACACTGTTGGTAAAATTGAAGAATTATGGCTTCCACGGAACTCTTATCCAATGGTTTCATTCTTATCTTCGCCATAGGGTTCAAAGGGTGACCATGGGTGGATTCAGGTCTCGTGAATATATTGCGACGTCAGGGGTTCCCCAAGGGTCACACCTAGGCCCGACTCTTTTCTTAATCTTTATCAACGACATTTCTAACTGCATTAGTTATAGTAATTGCTCAATCTTTGCCGATGACCTAAAACTTTATCGTAGTGTGAACAATTCTGATGACGCATATCTTCTGCAGCATGATATAAATGCTATTCAAGTCTGGTGTAAGAATAATAAAATGGAGATAAACGCTGACAAGTGCCTTCACATAAAATTTTCTAGAAAAAAGAATTCTTTTAAATCAGCTTACACGATTAATCATAAACCTGTTAAGGAAGTGTCAGTAGTTCGTGATCTAGGTGTATTATTTGACAAAAAACTAAACTTTTCAAACCATATTGATCATATATGTTCTAAAGCTTGGCAGATGTTAGGTTTTATAAAACGGAATACAAAAGATTTCAGAAAAGCAAGTACGATAATTTGCCTATTTAGTGCCCTAGTTCGTAGTCTATTAGAATATGCTAGTACGATTTGGAATCCGCATTATCAAATTCATATAGGCCGCATTGAACGCCTACAGAAAGCTTTCACAAAGTACTTAGCTTTTAAGGATCACCGTATCTCGTATAGGGCAGCTTATAAAGATAGACTGGATCACTTTAAATTAAACTCTTTGGAAAATCGCCGTCGTTTACTCGATTTATATACATTGCATAAAATTATTCATGGGAACCTTGGCTCTAACCTAATTATGTATTTGAATTTGTCAGTTCCACGCTCTATTCCACGTTACGGTGTTTCTAGTACTTTCTGCCCAAGTTTATCCCGTACTAATTTAAAAAAGAATAGTCCTTTTAATAGGTTAATGAAAACGTACAATAGTGTTACCAATAAAAGAAATAGCTTACAACAACATAGTAATAACGTTGACATTGACATCTTTCACGATAATTTTTATAGTTTTAAAAATAAAATAGTAAATTTTATTCAGTGACTGTGTTGTATTTTTGATGTATTTGATGTATTTGACATATTTTATTTTATGTGTTTTTATTAATTTGTATTGTATTTTATGTGTTAATTGAATTGCCATCTTTTAATTGAATTTTATATATTTTTTATTTCATGGATGTTTAAAATTACAAAATTTTAATCATGTTATCATTGTAGTATTAATTTGATGTATTCTTGATAAATTTTTAATTATGTGATGAATTTTATGTTTTATATTTATTTTTTTCGTCAATGGATGATAAATTTGATTATGTATTTTTAGACTTTTAAAACTGAAAAATTTTAAGACATTTTTTTTTATAATTGTTGTATACGCCTGCTTTATGGCCAATTCAGTTTATGAAATAATTATTAATGTATTTCTGTAAATTGTATTAATTGAGTCATTATTGGTGTGTCTAATAAATAAATAAATAAATAAACATTTTATATCCGATTGTTTATGTGTTTTGTATACAGTTCTAAATATATAGAATTTAAATAAATTTGAATTGAATACTAAGGGTAGGTTTAAACTGAAATAGGTAAGTAAGAAGGAACCTACCTACTGCTTTTACTGATACATTCATGAAAAGGATGTTGCGTGCATAGAAATTCAAACAGCTTTTTGAGATGAGAACTTTGTGTATGAAGAATATAAAGGTGTTTTAGTTTATGAGTTATTTGAAGTAAAGTTCCTCGAACTAATTGAAAGTTTTTTAATAACGAACAGTATACTAAAGGTTTTGCTGGTATAAAATAAATTGAAACGAGACAAGAGTAAGTATGTCTGGCTCTCTAAGGGTTCTGTATAACTTACTATATAACTTTAACATCTTTCCCATTCTAAATCAATGGACACCCTTGATCCTGGTGTGCAGGAAGTGTTTTTTTTTAACCACAGAATTCTATGCTTGGTCAATTTAGGGACCTACCCAGCCCACCGATATCTTATTTTTTTTAAATTATGCATGTTTGTGTAGCGTAGGTTGCTGAATTTTAATTTACTCTATTATAGAGAAAAAATGAGTTCTAATGATAAGCATTCATGATTATGTGTGATTTCTTTGTTTATTATTTGGCTATAGTGAAACTAATACACTAAAATATTATAATAACTAGTTAACTATACATGTTTTATAATAATAAAACGAACTTGGTGCGGAACCCGAAAAGCTCATTTTATTGACGCCGTAACGTAAAAAAGATCTGCATTACAATCTGCATACAACGAGCTCTTATAAGTTATAACTAAATGTTGCGGTTTGTCTCTTCAGAAGCGACTAATTATTTTTTTGTTCGCGGAAGAATCGCAGTGAATTTAATAAAAAGTAGGCTGAGAGTGCAGTACAGCCGATGTACATAACGAATGCAAGGATAAAATTAGATATTCAATAAAGGGAAGGGGGTCGGAGTTCCGCCATTTTGGCACTTTGTACGATCGAGGGCTGAAGTGGCGAGGGGGACTGCGCATGCGTGAGCCGTCCGCACCCTGTCTACAGGGCCGGGACCTTAAATGTGATGTCAAAAAACAAGTTATTCTCTCCCTTCATTCCACTAACCTAGTACGTCTTGATATGTTGAATTAATGACTAACGCCCTGGTTCCTGTGACTCATCATTGTGTGCTCTATCTCCGATCTAAAATTCCCGATACGCGAATTTGACTATACGGTCGTCTCGCGAACAATGATAATGAGTGCCTAACCATTCAGTGGTCTGTGACGTGACTCTATTCATATAATCGTCGGGAGATACCACGCGGGCATTCATTCAAGAGTCCTCGAACCCGGTCTTGTTAAAATTATTGTGTGATAAACTGTAAATGTTGTGCTAAGTGGATTGCCTTGCGCCGTGGTGTGACTGCAGTGACCAGAATATAATGGGATGACAGCAAATACGGATTCATGGAAAAGGTTTGGCGTCGAGTCGGTCTCCATTCCTCCCGCAAGAAAAGGGATGGAAGTGGGACTAGCAGGGAAGTGACGTCATCGGGTCCGCCAGAAGCCGAGTACCAGAACATCCATACATTAAGAACAGCTGATTTGATACGTCAGCGTCAGGGAGAGGAGAAGTCGACGCTTCGTTCGTCGTATATTATACGGAACGGTGACAATTTTATTCTCGTCGAGAGACGCAGACGTAGGCGTCGAAGGAGTGGAACCAGGGCATCATCAGGCGGGCGGCATCATACTCCTCCCATTGAGGAGACGAACACCCGTACCGAACAAAAGCGCCGCCCACCCGCCAAGTTGAAAATATTTGGCATTCAATGGCCTTTACATTCAAGTGATTCGAGGTGAGCATAAAGATAGCTGCGAACTATTTAATTGCAATTTTTAATGAGCATTGAAAGCAACGTAGTTTACGCTGGATAGCTTCATATAATTAATGCGGCGTTTGCAATCCGTTACACTGCTTAATAACATTGTTTACCATTGTATATGCACTTTTTATAATAATATGTACCTAAGTACTTTGGTAAAAATAATATTACGATCTGACCTGAGGAAACCTTGCGCTATTGCTCGCACAAAAAGCTTTATTTTGCTAATTGCCTGAATACTTCTTATAAACATTAAGTAATAATGTATATTTATACTTGTTTTTATGCATAGGCTCTATGACTCTACATAGCGTAATTATTAAACACATTCTTAACATACACGTCGCGCCATCTATCGCCAAGTAGTAATACTTCATCGTGATTATATTTTAAACATACAGCTACGTACCGGACCTGATGTTGTGGTTAGGGTCTCTAATATATTTTATTTTGATCTACGAAAGTAATTCAATAATAAGAAACCATAATTATTATAGTTTGTTATTTGCCATGATTGTAATCAAATGATAATATAATATATATAATAATACAATGTTATGAGTCAATAATAATATAAGAAATGTGAATTTGAAGCTACATGTATACTATACTAAATAATTCATCGATTTGCACATTGAAATACCTATGCCAAAGCACGTTTTGATTGAGATCTGTGTCGTACAGAATAATAACTAGTAACTCGATAGTTAGGACGATTCCTACGATTGAGTAAATTACCTACATTGCTATTTATTTTTTTGTATAAATATTAAACACTATTTTGAATCAACCCTATCATTAACGCATAAGCATCATAATTCACATGTGTTATTAATTTATTGATAAATACAACAGTAACATCATACATTGAATAGTTTTGATAATAGAGCAAAAGCTCTACATTGTATTTTATATTAACTTTACAATTATTCGAATGCAAATGTTACAATAGTTGTACATAACATAACATCGTAGATACATTTAATAAGGCATAAAATCCACAATTCCGCAATGATATCCTTGTTAATTGGCGCAATTAAACTGACAGGCACACTTCGATCACCCGCCGTTTCTGCCGCGGGCGGCGGTCGCGCGAGGACAACGAACTTTACCGTTCGAACAGTTTCAAGTTCGAGAGGTTCGCCCGCGAACCGCCGGCGGAAGAGTTCACTACTAGCTCACAGGTAAAGTAATGATTAATGCGGTTATAGCATGGCGTATGCACGTTTACATATTGAAGGCAAATTAATGCAATGTTGAAATGTACATGCGAATAAATTGTGTATGGTTTTGCTTAAAAAGGTACCTACTGAAAGAAACATCAAAAATACACGAATGTATTGCTAAAGATTTTAAAACTTTTTGAAGATTTTGGAACTAGATATGTACTTATAGATTAATTGAATGGTTAGGGGAATAATTGCGCGAATTATTTGTTACACGATTGATGTTATGTACCTACCACTAGATAAAAAATGATTTGTATCAAATTGTACCTGCAATCTACCTATGAATAAGGAGCGAAAGTTCCCTCTTATTAGTTTATGATTTTACCTAATACAGATAAAAAGGTCATTTTTTAAATCCTACATTCGTGAAATTAGATTTTCTTTTTCAAACACGCATCGACCGCGTCTGAGGCTCGAGTGTTGTGATATTGCAAGGATATTCAGTTCAGTATGAAAGCCTCACCCACTTATCTAGATGAGCCATCTTGTTCACAAAAGGCTTGCTTATAAACCGCCACACTTAAAAGGATTTTCTGAACACTTTCAACTACAATAGCGGCTACGAAGCTACCTACTATTGGAAAACATAGAGTATCTGAACTAGGTAGCTTAAAGAATATTAATAATTATGTTATGTTTTTCGATGCAAATATCTTTTTTGAATACGTTGTTGTAGGTAAGAAGAAAGATACAATAAATGCAATAAATATAAGTTTTTGGGCCATCAGATGTTCATATTTTATTCATAGGTATTAGGTATATCAAAAATTATTATGAATAATATTTTTTTCCTACCGGTCAATTTTATCATCCTTTTTATGTTTTTATGTAAAAAAGTTTTTTTTTTATCAAATGGGGACTTCTCTGAAGACTTGAAACATGAAAGGATGACACGTTCTGAAATGAACAAAACATGTACCAAATAAGAGCAACGATTTTTTTTGCATTAATACATAGAACTATTTTTTCCAATCATACTATTTTAATAATAACACTAAAATATAATCAATATGAATAGGTCTAATAAAAATAGTAAATGTAATGTTGAAATCGCCATCTAGTGACGAATAGCGAAACTATCTGAATCTTCCGTACTTCTCGGTTTTGTAGTGCTTCCATAGTATGCTAATAGATGGCGCTAATTTCAATATCTCGTTGAATGCATTTTTAGTCTACGGACCTCAGAGCACTACGGACTATTTTGTCAATTTTTGTAATAGCCCATACAGATTATTTTCTGTGCTCCAGAGTAAGAGTGTATTTTAAAGTTTATTTGTAATTATTTTACCTCGTTAATTCCCTTAAGTAGTATATTTTAATCTTATTGTGTAGGTATTATACGTACATTAATGTGAAAATAATACAAGGGATAAAGGGATAAGTTATTTATTTGTAATATCAAATCTTATTACAATTACATATACATAATATAATACACACGTTGTGCTATCGTGCTATCAATAATGTGAGAGTGGTCCCTGCTGCAGCTGCGTCGACAACATAATAATATGCAATATAAAAAAAAATAGTCCACATAAAATGATATTTAAGTCTTTTAGTATATATGTATAGGCAATAAATGAAATTGTTCATCGAATTTGCTCACTAGAAACAACATAACTTTATAATAAAGTATTGAAAATATACGACCTTTAAGAAAATAAATAGGAGATTTATTTTAATAGCCTGGCCTAACCTATTTTAATTTCAAGGGTGAAAGAAAAAAAGTTTCATGTATTGTAAAGAAACGGTTAATTTATAAAGTACAATTATATTTCATTAATTACCTAATTATAAGTATACAATATTTTTCGCACTGAATAAGGTACTTCGTAGTTCGTACTTTTTTGTACTCGAAAATATTCCGGCCAAATTAATATCTGGCTTGTAGTATTTTTATTTCCCAATTTCATACACATTATTTATCAATAAACTTAAAATTGGCTCCAGCATTGAGTACCTGATTCATAAATCATGAAATCCCTGTCAGATTCAATCTGCGAAGTTTGATCTTTTGGCATGGGATGATAAAATTCATTTTACGGTTGCAATATTTTCATTTTTCCGGCATTATATGTATCGACTCTCGAAAATAATTTAAAGTTTAAACGTAAAGAGTAATATAAGTATTGTTGCAAAACAATAAATAGATAGGAGAATAATATGAAAAGATACATGGATTTCAGTACATTTGATTCAAAGCATAAAATAATGTGTAATAAAAAAAAATAGACACTTTAAAATATTTTCTTTAATTTTTGTTTTTTATAAATGAATATCGTTTAAGTTATGGATTTTAAACTATAAATTACAAACCACACACATATTGCACATTTTCAATATTAATATTATTAATTATGGATGAGTAAAGTTTGAATTAAGCCGACGTTTATTTGAGTATTTCTAAAATTGATGTCTGCTACCTAAATTTAACATACGACCAATAAAGTGCATATTTTTGTGACAGCATAAAATAAAATTATAAAACACGTTGTTCTGTAGGAAGTTATGATAAAAGGCAAGTAAGTATATTTTCTTAATTGTCATAAATTGTATAGTTTACTAATTAGAAATAAGATCTATTTAGGAATCAAATCAATTCATCACAATCCATTAAAATATAAAAACTTTACAAATAGATGAGTCTTATCGTAAAATATAAAGTCGCGTCATGGCAATACTGTCACGTCTTGGAGGAAGGCCACGATTATGGTATCTTTGAATATTTCCAAAGAAGTTTCACTTCTGTGTTCGTGTGCTGGGCACACGCGCTCTTTTTTTCCTTTTGAAACTTATATCCCATTGTTTTTCAAATCGTCGCAAACAAAACCTTATTTTTAAAACACCAGTCCCAATATTACATATACTATTGCTATACGACGTTCCCTTCTGTAAATACTAAATCCGATTGTGTTTTCTTATGAAAATCCGTGTAGATTGGTTCTACGATATTGGCAAAGTTCGTAACGAAATACTGCCTCGATTGAAATAAGCTCCCAGTTGACATGCTTCTGTTTACTACAAACTTGCTTTTGCAAAACATAGGTAGGGTTTATACTTTATTCCCAAATCTTTTCTGTGTATCGCTTTAAATACTTTATTAATTTATATTATGAAATTTTAGAACTTGTTATTGAATTGTGAGGCAAATATCATTTTCTTGGTATATTGTCTTTTGTTTCAGATATCATTTTACAGCAAAATTTTGTACTATAATAATCAAGGTGGTATTAAAAGCTGTGTATATAAAAAATGTAGAGAGACTTGTGTATTTTTTGTAAATAGATTTTATTGCAATTAATATTTAAAACATCTTTGATACGGAACCACCACCTACTTAAAATTAATTGTATTGTATTTACTTGAATTTTCATCTTTTCCTAAATAATTAACTCCATCATTTTCGAGATTCTACGATGAGATATTGCTGCACCTTTACTGCAACCAATTACCGCATATTAGGAAATAAATAACTTTCTTACTACCTTTATAACCAAACTTTAGTCGTTTATATTGTTACCAAGTACGTTAATACCCCATTAATACTGAATACAAACTCGTTATGTATTGTTTTGTTATTTTATAGATTGCTTAAGAAATAAAACTCTTTAGGGTAGGTGAGATAGTATCTTCTTAATTTTATAGCACTCGTGAATTATATTTATAGGTGTTTTGACGATTCGATGGCTCAAGACGAGTTAGGGTGTTGTATTTGTTAATAGCTTTTTATTTGGTTATTTAAAGTGTGAAGTTATAAAATTATATTAAGATGAATGAAGTGGAAAGAAACAATTAAAGAAAGAAAGAAAGAAAAAAAGTTTATTTAATGGCACATAGCCATGGCAATTAATAAAAAAATGAAATGAAATACGTTTATTATGGATTTTATAATGGATACATAAAAAAGATACAAAGAAACCACAAGAGGCCTATAACCACTCAGTGCAATACACTCATTTTCAGTGGTTGCCTTAGGATGCCTTGTTGACAGTGGATGTATTTAATATGCCTTTTTACTTCAGGTAAACTCTTTATGAAAACTGCTGAGATTTTAGCGTAAAAACGAAACATACAAAGGTACATACTTGAGAATTAACATTATATATGCGGGATTAGATGTGAATATCAATGTCATATTTTTAAAAACTATTTGTATTGTATATTTCGCACTATAGTTATTATTTCACCCTTGGCATCATAAGACCGACTACAGTGTCCGTGACAAAAGATTTATTTTTATAGAGCTAAAGATTTATTGTTACTGCTGCGTATGAGATACATATATAAGATTATATACGTTTATCTTCATTGAATAGTTAGTGTTCAATGTAACCGATTTGTAGAATTATTTTATCTTGAAGGTGTTAATTTATTTGATTAACTTTTGTTACAATACGTTCAATATGTCTTGATGGTTGTTTGTAGTAAATGCGAAAATTTAAATTTGTTCTTGGGTATATAATAATTAAAAGAATTGCTGGTTTAATAACACTATTAACACGGTAATAATATCAACTTATATTACCGTGCTACTGAATTATGAAAATAAAAAATTTATTTAAAATAAAATATCTACTTATATTGTAAATTTTACCACTATTTTCAGACTGAAAACGAATTATTTGCGAGGGAAATCTCGTAGTGAAATATCGAAGCGAGAATCAGGAGGCATAGACTTTGATCTCACCATCGGTTGCATTAAAATTTACATATTTTCTGTTTGTATTTGCGTTTTCACTTTGATGTCCTTTCCAATGCGGTTCCTAACTTCGTGTAGAGTGTAGACATCGATCGTTGGAGTAACTTGTTTATGTTGAGCGCTACCGACATAACTCACTTTCGACCCTTTGTTTTGAAATACTCCGCGGTATTAGTATTTTGAACATTATTAAATAAGTATTCTATCGAGGTTTTATTTGTATTGTACAGTAATAATAATAAGTTGAGCGGGGATATCAGGATCAAGTAGGTATTATAAATTGATGCTGTTAATGTTTTCTGATCTACTCAAAAACTGAAAGCTTTACTTTGTTCAAAGGATAGATTACGTCACTTATTTGTTAATTCGAATTCATTAAAACAACTGAAAAAGTTAACGTATTGTTAAATAATATTAAAAATAAGTTCATTAAGAGCTTGTTTGCAATAACTTAACATTATTAAAATGGAGAAATTGTAATGTTAATTGTTTACAAAAAAAAAAACTTACATATACCTAGAGCTTTACTCACTTTTAAAATATTCTTACTAGTGTTGAGGTTTTAATAAAATGCTTTTATGACATGCAATAAAAAACATAACATTTATAAAAACGCATTCATGGTAAAATTAAAATCTGTTTTTGACTTAGTTTATTGTGCAGTTTAATGACGGATTTATTATTATGGCAGTATGTAGGGCCTGAAGCTGACAGGTTAATATTCTATGGAATATATACGAGTTCAAGTAATATGGATTTTTTCATACGGTTGTAACCATGAGCGTCATAAAGAAGCCAAGTATGTAGTCGTGAGGGGATAGAAGTTGGTGGAATGAAATATTTTTAATTGTTTTTAGAACAGGCTAGGTTATTTCAAAAGATAAAATTAGAGATGATCCTTTTTCGTAAACTAACACATTTTTGTTATTGTATTTCAGGCTTTTTTTATTTTAATTGAAGTTTACATAAAGGTATTACGTATTTGTGTATAGTGTACATGTCTACACTAGAAGAGAATTTTTTCAAAAGTGTGTACTTTATGTCAAATTAGGTTTTCATCGAACTGTCTTGTTCACCATTTAAGTACACCTTTTATGTGAGCAAAAACGTCGCTCTCATGAAAATCATTTCTAATATCGTAGATATAAATTAATTTTAAGAGTCATCTAATTTGTCTGGCGTCGCGACGCAATCAGGTCTATTCAAGAGCAGTAAAGTATGAATTGTATGCGTATTATCCTTGTATGATACTGAAATTAAGATTTAATATAATTTAATGTTTTGTTTATATATTTTTATAGGTATATGACTGTGGAGTGACATGAAGCTTTTAATGAAAAAATTATCAAGTAATAATCACATCATATTAATTATTATTTAATATGCCACATACACTGGTATCCCTTCGATTTCATGCAAAACAAAACGTAACAAAAAGCTCGTTATTATGTCTAATTATGAAAAAAATCGACGTAAAACAGCATTGGGTTCTATATAATTTGGATTTAGGTGTTGAAACAGTGCACCAGCTCCAGGCCAACCTTCAAAAATTATTCATTAACACAGAGAAAGAAGTTTAATGAGTTTCTCAACCAATCAGACATTAAAAACTGACTGAAACTGACTGCCCCGTTTTTATTTGCAAGATCATTTGGTATTAGGGAGTAGGTAAAATGACTAGAAGCGCGGACTTTGATTATTCAAAAGGGTGAAAGTTAATGTAATAGAATGAACGTGATACGGATATTTTAAGATATATTTTTATATCATTTCTTAAAGAAATAGCAGTGTTTATACGGATTAGTATTATTCCTTATCGAATAGATTATTTTAATGTTGTACGACAAAACGATATTTGTATTGATATTGTAATTTAAAACCAACTTAACTTTCGAACGAACATGATAAAGAAAACATTATATAGAATATCAATAAATGATTATATTTATTTACTAATATAATTTTAAAAGGATATCAATAGTTTATTATATATTGTTATCATTCAATAAACTAAATAATGAAGATGAAATATCCAGAAGAATAAGCATAGCATGGCGCAAATTTTGGTCCCTTAAAGAAATTTTAAAAGGAAACTACTCTTTAAAACTCAAGAAAATTGTATTTGATACCTGCGTGTTGCCTTGTCTACTATATGGCTGCCAAACATGGGTGTTCACAAACAAAGTAAAACAAAGGATCAGATCAACACAAAGCAGCATGGAGAGAAGCATGCTAAACCTAAGGAAAATATATAAAATTAAAAACACATCAATCCGAGGAAAAACAAATTTAACTGACGCTCTCACACAGGCACTGAAACTCAAGTGGCAATGGGCTGGACACATAAGTCGTTATACTGACGGACGTTGGACATCAGAAACATCATTGTGGAAAGGACCAGAAGGATTGAGGAATGTAGGTAGACCAATCAGACGGTGGTCTGATGACATTGTCGTTATAGCTGGGAAGGACTGGGTTTCCTGCGGTAAAGACCGGCACAAGTGGAGGAAGATGGAGGAGGCCTTCACCCAATGTGGGATCCAACACAACAACTAATATTTATGTAGTAATTGATAATAAATTTCACATCTACTTACTTACTAACACAAATTGTAAAATTGTAAAACTGTCAAATTTAAATTAATATGTAATTAATTGTAATATGTAATTAATGTATTACTAACAAAAATTGTAAAAATTGTAAAACTGTTGTGTGGAAATAAAAGGCTTTTTTATTTTTATTTTATTTATCAATAGTTTAAATTATATCCTGTAAAGTAAAATCAATGACATTATAATAATTTATGATCTTCCCACGACTGTCTGTTTCCGTTCAAGTTGTATACGTAGTATATTATTATTAGTCTGTGGTTCAAGATGAATATAGGGTGGATGTACCACTAGTTGACCATTTAAGCGGTTTTATCTTTAGCTACATATAAAAAACGGGTTATTTGTTTTACGTTCAATGTTATTTTTGGGACACAGATAATTGAATACTCACTGCAACTATTGTTCTTAATATCAATTTGATAACCTTTAAAGGTTTTGTGAAAACTACTCTGAAAGTTACTTCTGCTAAAAACACCATTACTTGACCACTGATCACCAATATCTGACCATCATTGCTCTAAAAGTTGACCATTTTCAAAATGGACAAAATGTCCTTCTTCGAACATTAGTTTTGTTTAATAAATAAATATATTATTTAATAAATAAAAATAGGTTGATGAAATCAAACCACTTGGTCACGGAAATCAAGTGGACAACTCAAGGTTAATAATATTCTCGGCCCCGAAACCTGACCAACTAAGTTCGGTATAAAAATCTTACGGTGGTCAGCTTTTGGAAATATGCAACATATAGCTATGACTTAACTACGGCTTATATGGTTTGTTAAATTCGGTAGGTATAAGCACAAAACAAAGCAAGTCTCTCTTAGCAAAATATACAGAACCAAGAGCTGACCATACTGGTCAACAATAGGCGAAAAATTGTTTTTGTCGCTCCAAAAGATAACCAGGCCGCTAAAAATCATGAAAAACTGTTCATGCCAAAAATGAAGCCGAAAGTCTATAACAGAATAGCTCAACATTATGCCTATAACAAGACATATAAAGAGTAATCGATTGCATTCAAGATAAATTAAGATTTCCCAATCAACTCCCGATAAAAAAATCTTAGTAAAAAATGTGATTACTTACGGGGCACCTACTTAATTACATCTTCGTGTTGAAAAAATGTCAATATTTCTGACTATTGGCAGCAAGGTTTGTTTTTATTTTATAGATGATGTTGCTTTATAGAAAAAAAACAATAAACTATCATCTGGGGCTGCCGTATTTTCTTAATTGGCGCGTATATTTGAATTTCGGTCATGTATTGGCGCTTGGTCAGCTATTGGTACATTGACCCTACTTTTTTTTTTGCTATCGAAACAACTTTAATTTATAACTTTATTTTTATATTATAATCATGATGCATAGGGGCTTTGATAATAATTAAAATATCTTGAGTTAAGTGTTAACAACATTAAAGCGACAACCATTAGGTTATATTCGCTAAAAATAGCTTGTAGTCTCATGGAAGGTTCTAGCAAAACATGGATTTTTTGGTAATTGGGAAGCAAATCGTCTAGATCGTGTAAATAATACCGTTGTTTAGGCATCTGTGAATTCTAAATGAGGATGTAGATTTCGGTTTAATTAAGCATCCAATAAAAAGTCACGGAATTTGAATAACAATAAGGTTTCCTGTCTGGTCGAGTTTAACTTTGAAATTTCTGATTAGGATTTTTTTGTTCCCTTCAACTTTATGGCTTGCAAGTTCAGTCGTTTGATGTATCGTGTTGTTTTGTTGTGCTGGTTCAACATTGTGGTTTTGTGTTTTGGTTGTTGTGTACAAGATGTTTATAATATTATTAAAACTGATTATAAAGTTTTAAACTTTGCTCTTCTGTTTTCATTTGCATTTCGACAAGTATTTTTTTCATATCTTTGAATTTCGCATGCAATATGATTTTATGATACACAATAATATAATTTACTTTACTTTCTAATTTCTATTACTTTTGATTGCGAATAGGTACCTATACTTTTTATTCGCTCAATAAAAAAGCTATAAAATGATACTTTCGATTATTCCAATCAACAGTGTCGATTCCTTTAGATTATATAGATAAAATACCACAAAACAGCAGCCATATAATCATAACTCAGTCAGATAAGAGATGCGTTTGTTGAGATCATGTTCATCAGTACATATACAATAATTAGAAGATACATGGCTGACTCCGCGGAATGCATACGCTTTCAAGTGTGATAGTGAAAATCGTTGCATGCTGGTGATTTATAACCTATTAAAATAAGTAAGAATGACCTATTTTCTTAGGTACTATTAAACTAATTTATTGAGTGAAAGGAGTATGTAGGTAGAGTCTATTTTTGAATTATTTTAAAATAAAATTAGACTTTTTGGAGTATTAAAGATATTCAGAAGATGTTGTGAAGAAGTATTTTAAGGCTTGTGGAGGTTAAAAACCTACCTACTTTTTACAGTATTAAAAATGTTATAATTATTGAATAATTTAAATATTATATGTTGGACCATACGAGATATTTAAAAATAAACGGATGATTTGTATGTCAATAGTTTAACAATCGATTATATTAGCATTTATTAATATGGTTTCTAACAGAACTTTGCAATAACGAAGAGCTTTATATTGACAGTAAATAAAACAGCAGTTTGTAACCTTAAATATTTTAATACTTACAATTATAAATGCATTGGAGAAATATTTACAAATATAAAATATAAATAATCACAGTACTTTTATTACAAATACGCTGGGGGCAAATAGCTTTTCATAGAAGGTCCGGCGCGGCCCAAAGGTGGTAAGCCCTGTGAATGAAAAGTTTTCACATGTTTTTGAGGCACATCTGAATACTGGTTGTTATTATGAGCCGAGTTCCTTTGACGCTGCAGTACTTTGTAATTTTTAATTATGCCTTGCAATTCTTCTTCCTGTTGATTTAATGTACGATACGATTTACTTCTCTCTTCTGTACCTCTCATACTTTCTTGCTTCTCCTCTTCTAAAGGAATAAAGTTCGCAGGTGTATCTCTATTGGACTGATAGTTATCGTAAGCTGATTTACTTTTAGGTTTCGTTTTTGCAAATTCCATGTGATTTTTCATTGCTATGTAGTTTAGTACATCAGTAATGTCCATAGGCTTTTTCTTCATATTTTTAATTTCATTCTGAGGTTTGGGATAAAATTGAACATTGTTTGTAGGTTTCTCCACTTTTTGTTCCGAAACATTTGTATTGTTTCTTACATCTGTTTTCTGCTCTTTACTGGTTTGTTGAGTATTTTCCTGTTTTCTATTTCGAACTAAATTTTTCAAAAATATGTTCTCTTGGATTAACTCTTCCATATTTTTTTCTGTTGTCAATTCTTGTTTATTTGAATCTTTTGAATGTGTCATGGGCTGAAAATTATTATTAATGGTTGGTTTTATTTCAACCGTAGTGCTTATTTGTGGTTGAATGGTTGTAGTTTGCCTATTTTCTTCAGTAGAATACCAATATCTATTTGCGGGAACAATGTTTACTTGTTGATTATAAAGGTTTTCGTTATTTTTGGTAGAGTATGTGTCAATCGCCACTTTCTTTGGTTCATATGATGTATCATCATAATCATAAGATTGTGTCACTTGTTGACTAGGGGGTATAAAATTCTGCTGCCTTATAATATTAGGATACGGATTGTGTATATTATTTTTAGGTTGAATTTTCACTTCATCTTCATATCCTTCAAAACGTTGAAATATATGAGGGGATTCAGTTGTTGTAGATAATGTGTTAGCTTCATTAGATTTTGCGTATAATTCGTTTTGAGTACTTGATCTATTTGCAAGATAATTATAATTTCTTAGCTCGGGGTTATTATTGTTTTGGTTGTTATTATAAGTGTAATCATTATAATTATTATTTAATATATAGTTAGGGGGATCGGGTTTAATTGTAGTAGATTGTTCAAAGTTATTTTTAAAATTATGGTTATTATTGTATTCTGTTGCTTCGTTCGCAGTTTGTGCTAAAAATTGACTCCTTATCATGTCTGTATATTGATCAGGCGTCATATCATTAAAGTTAATTATAACATCATCACCATCTGGAGAGGATCGTGAAATTGTGCTCTTGTTAGGATTTTGTTCAGGATTATTTGAATTCATGCCATACTGCCATCTCCAAAGCGGTTTAGTTTCCGAATCAATTTCCCTAGCACTGGCTTCATAGTTCATTAGCTGAGGCATTGAAGATTTCTCATTATTTGACGATCTAGATATAGGTTGGACAGAAGATGTTGGATTATGAGCACCTTGAGATGCAGAGAATGTAATTTGTGGACCTATTTGTCCTACATTTGCTTTAGCCTTGCTTAACTCAACGGCAATGTCAAAGCTTGTCTTAGGAATCTGGTTGCTCGCTGACGTAACTGCCATATTATTTTGAGTATTGGAATTTTGTGCAAACCCAAAAGAGAATGCTTCCGGTGTCCTACCAGTAAATAAACTTCGAGATGGAGCATTTGTGAAATGAGATGCTTTGTCACCAGCGTTGTTTTCATTTTCGTATTCTTCCCAAGATGCTTTCATGTGTGGAGGTCTTCTGGCTTCTTCGGCCAAATTATATTGAACAGCTCTGAAATTTTATTTTTATTTTTTAATAGTGTTATCACAATTTAAATACAATGGGTGTAATAAAACAAAGTTTGTATCAAAATTTAACAAATAATTACGTTAAATTATTTTACCTCTGTATAATTTCTGGTATTGGCGGTGGAGATGGTAAGTGCTCACCACTGGCTCGGTATCCGTTAGAGTCTGCTACATAATGAACTGTGTACGTTTGTCCATTATCACCGACATAAGAGTATGAGCCTTCCACTACTTGTTCTTCTTTATCAGTGCCCATGTTTTCCATGCGACTGTGTTGCACGTAATGGGTCTGATCTGCTCCTAATGCTCTAATAAGTAAGAAAATTATATTTAATTATAGTTCATATGGTTATTATATACATAATGGAAAACTTTTGGTTAATTTAACTTTGGCTCAATAATTCTCACGACAAAATTTTGCACTATACTATAAAATATGGGCAGTGCTAGGTATATTTTATAGTATACTATATATATTTTTTATAGTATAGAACTGTCTGGGTGGTACCCCAGAGGAAGTAAAGAGTAGTAAGATTCGTAGTATTTTATCTAGAAGTTACGTAATCTTGAAGACTCTTAATGCACCTATACCGCATGTTATTTTATTACATACTTTATACTATAATCAATATACCAATATGAATCAGGCATTAAAATAAGAACTGTTTTATTAATTACATACAAGCTTGTGTAAAAATTTACTTACTCGTAACTAAAACTTCCATCCAAATCCATCTCATTTGATAAACGTAGAATCGGAATAGCCGGTTCCGTAGTAGACGAAAAGAATATATTAGGGATCTGAGAATATGCTGAATTTGAATGTGATTTAAAATGGTCATTTAAATCGTTTCTTTGAATTTCACTAGTTAAAATCATTCTCCTAGACGCCGCGTTTGAATTCGGGGGCTCTTGAGTTGAGGCAGGTTGAAACGACTGAGGTTCTTTCCCGTCGATTCTACTTTGTGGTTTTTGTTGAAACTTCGGTTGATAGTTAAACATTTCAGGGAGTGCCCTACTTTCCCTTTTCTCTTGATTAGGTTGCGTCATATTTCTCTTTAATTGACTGGGATTGTGATTAATTACTGGCCTTGGAGTTGATATTCGTATTTGACTAATTTGCTCATTATCGTCTTCGTCATCGTCGTCGAAACGAGGTCTTAGTGTCGAAGAGAACATTCCAGAAAATGGTGTCGGATATACAGACGGTGCTTTAGTTCCACTGGGTGGTAGAAATTGAAATGGTAATTTGTTCATATGATTCATTGTAAAATATGGTATTGGTGTTTGCGGTTCAGGTGGCAAGTAAATTGAACTGTCCGATACCATTATCCCCGAACTGGGTGTTTGAAATTGCGGTGGAAATGGAAACTGCTCCTGTTGAATCCGTTGACATTTTGTACACACTGCCAAACTTGTTACCAAAAATGTTAGTATTATATTCACACTACAACGATCACTTCCACTTACTAGCTTCATTTTATTGAAGCTGTTTAATTGTTTTACAAACTTAATACGTCACACTGGAACACAAGTAGAAAATAGACTGATAATGAAAATGAATTCCGCATATATTTATATGCACGCGATGTGATGTCCAGGCATTCGTGAAAATCTCGCTTGGATATTGTTTTCTCCGTTGTAACAATTACTTTAATGAACTTGTATCTTGAGTAAATTGTGTATTATACTTTTCCACAAAACAAATACAATTTCATTACCAAATAACTTTAAGCTGTACATATGTATGATACTTTCAAAATATGTTTGTTCGTATCGACAAAACAAAACAAACACAAGCAAAATGATGCACGGCAGTCTTTTTGCGGCCCTTGCTGTTTTATTAATTAAAAAAGGGTACAGTCGCAGCAACTTTTATTTGAGAGGGACAACTCGATAAATGTCCCGATAAATTGGACATTCTAAACAAAACGAGAGGTGCATGCGTGAGTCTGAAAGCGTAAATGATGCAACGCGTATTGGTCAGTGTCAATGTCCGAATCGACCGGTTATTCAAAATATTGACATTTCAAGGGCAGGGCCGACAGTTAAATCTTAAATCGTGTAGGGTGTAGCGATATCCGTTTAGGATTAACTCAATATATATTGCAATTTATTATAACAACGAAAGAATATTATTGGAATAGTACATGCATTATCTCGTCTCTTAATAATTTTAAGTATGAACATGTAGGTACATGGTTAAAACCAGGTAAATCATATTCTGTCAAGAAATAGCCTCTTTTTAGTAATGTTATTGTTACTGCGTAAATAGATTTCGTTATGAATTATCTAATGAATGTGAATTGTTTAATAAAACCAAAAAAATCATTTCATCATTTATTAATTAAGATTACATTACATCTAAAACTGGCATCGACAATCAATATCACATATTATAGTATACATCGCTCGCAGAAATCAGGTTCACAATTTATGTCGTGAACGAGATCACTGCTTAGTCTTATGTATAGATTAACTAAATCACGAACAACGTTGATCAATCATCAAACAAAAAGTTATTATCATTGAGAAATATTTTGAATTACAAAATATCAACGCATCATTTAACTAGGGTTCGTGAAATAGCAATACTTTAAACTGAGGTAACATTTTTAAATGCATTAGGCTTCAATGAACTTATGAAGTCTCATTTCGTTTTCGTGTCTACTTTCCGTAAGAAAGGGGTGGATAGAAGTTGTTTTGTTGTTGTTGTTCAGAAGGATAGCTTTGTTGGGGATAGTTTTGTTGGGGATAGTTCTGCTGAGGGTAGTTCTGTTGAGGGTAGTTCTGTTCGGGATAGTTCTGTTGAGGATAGTTCTGTTGGGGATAATTCTGTTGTGGATAGTTCTGTTGTGGGTAGTTTTGTTGCGGATAGTTAGTTTGCTGATTGTTGTCTGGTTGAGGTTTAGGTTGGATTTGAGAAGGAGGCCTTATGGGTTTAGGTGGTTGCTGGGCTTGTGGCTTATTCTTCTCAGCTTCGGCTTTAGCAGCTTCCTCCTTGGCATTTTGTTCAATGGATCTGTAAAATAAAATTATTGTTTATTTGTATCTGAGTGAATGCTTTTTAGATTCTAATATTAATTCCTTCACAATTTAATAATATACACGGTAAGTTTAAATTAAATATTAATAATTTTTAATATAGATTGTATTTTTATGCATTGACCTTGTTTTGTGATCAAACATTCAACAAATTATTATAAAAACAAAAGTGAGTAATCTAATAGCACCTGTGAAAAGATACACAGAAAGTTTGCGATCATACGAATAAATGTTTATTACAAATTGCGAGCTCCATGGACGTATAAAAAAAGACGGACGGTATATCGCCTAAACATTGAGTGAAGCCTAGTAATGGCGCCGAAACATCCATGTGTGTGCGCCATGTTGCCATGGCAACAGCTGTCCTGATGACAATGGCGGCTGTATTTTTTTCTATAAATTTTGCCGTAATAATTTTGTCATTAAAACATAAAAGAAATAACTTGCTTCCCTGTGGAATGTAATCCCTTGTGTTTTGTTATTTAAAATTGTACTGTTGCGACACCATTTAACCACGCAAGACGGCATTTTAAATATTTTTTGTGAAACAGTGACGCAGTTAATCAGTCGGTAGTTCACGACGTAATGGCGGCCGACTAGCTTACTATGGTGAGAATGTGTGCGTGTTTATTGTCTTTACACGATCGCTAGCTTACTATGGTGGCTTTACATTGTTTGTTCGTAATACGGCGTCCGTCTTTTTTTATACGTCCATGGCGAGCTCTACAGGGTGTCCCACTTTTGGTATACTAAGCGCGAAGGAACTTGTAGTTTTGCATACACTGATCACGTAAAAAATACTTTAAAAAAAAATTACGTCCAAAATTTTTTGCTAAATTTTTCCTGAAAATCCATGTTTTCTTCTCTAGCTTCGCGCAGCCGGCATATACCGCTTCTCTTATATGAGAATTTTATCTATGAAAACATAATCTTAAACGATAGCTCACGTGCTGGGGGCAAAGTTGGGCGGCTCGCTTGTTATGGGTGTACACATAGAGTTTTAAGAATTCATCTATTTGAAAAAAAAATGCGTCTGGAATTTTTTAATTATTTTTTACGTACTCAGCGTATGCAAAACTATAACCTCCTTTGAGCTTAGTATACCAACAGTGGGACACCCTGTATATTTAGTCCTTATTACAATACGAACTTATCAACGTCATCTTACGATATTTTGATACAAAAATTATATTTACTTTGAAAATGTGACAAAAAATTCGCAAAAGCGATTGAAAGAAACGAGTAACTTCTAAGTAAAATTAACTTATAGAGAAAATCCAAGTTAATATTTATGTTGCTCTACATAATTTCAAACTGCGTTTGCACAGACTGCATATTATTTTTTAACCCATAAATATAGTAAATGCTTGCTTTACTGAACTTTGTACCATACTTATATTATGGCAAAACATATTATGGCAAAATAAACTTACGCCTGGATCGCTGGAGGCACTGGTGGTGGCTGTGGGAGGTGAGCGCCCTCCGCGTGGTACCCGGTATTATCTGCCCAGTACTTGACGGTGTAGACCTTGCCATCAGCACCGGTGAAGGAGTACATGCCCTTCTTGACTAAGTATTCATTTTCCGTGTTCGGGTTGACGAGGTAACCCTCTTCCATGACGTGCGTGCCGTCTCCGATTTCGTATCTGGAGGTAGTGTTATAATTAATAATGAACTGAATAATTTAAGTGCTATTTAATTATGTAAATCCTACATACATAGGCAATGTTTGTAAGAAATATAAGACTTTGTATAAGAATTCTATACTTTTATTAATTGAATAACGACCAGGATTAATCCCAGGATGTGGTTCAATAATTCTTTTTTCAAGTGATAGATATCCATGAAGAAAAATTTACAAGTATTTAACTAATGCAACGTCGAAAGGAATTGATTTATAAATATAGATTCTAAAAGTAACGATATACAAGCATAAATTTACGTTTTATGCAAATTAAGTTCGCTAAAAGCAATATTCGGAAACAGTTAAATTGCCAATAAAATAACAGGATATTGTGACAAATTTATGTCAAATGTATACAATAGCAAAAAACCGTTAGAATTTTTCCTAAAAACTAATGTGACAAAAACAAGACGCAAAAACAAATAAATTAAATGTTAATTAGAAGAAAACTGCGAACGTTAAAAGGGTGTACAGTGTACATCTTTCTAATACTCTTAAATATAGCCAAATTTAAAATGAATTTACGGCGAGGTTGTCGATTTATATCAAATTTATATGGCTTAGCTTTTTTAATAAAAATCCTTAATGTGTGGGTACGTAATAAATAACACTAAGAAAGGATGTGGTCATTACAACCACGCTCGGGTTTATTTCCTTTGCAAAATTAAAACCGACCACTAACCTTGAACGGGAGAGATAAAAGCATTTCTTGGATTTAAGTATCAGAGTGAGAATCAGCCCGTAAAAACGTATCTTCGTGTTGTTATTTTGCTAAATTGAATGTTTTTTTTTTGTAGAGACACTTATATGAATATTTTTTATACACGTAGAAAACTAGTTAATAACTTTACTAACGATTAAATTAACAATTTTATGCAAATTTATCGTTGAACCGACTATTGATTTTTTTAACTACAGATTCATTATTTTAGTGATTACGGTAGTATTATATTATAAATTATAATTGTGAATTGTTTAATAAATTCAATAAGGTATGTCATTGTTATTTATATATTACAGTGACAGCGTTTTAATATTATACGTATTCTACGTGTAATCCTACAATATTCTCATAGGAAAGTTCACTAGTGTGAAAGGAACTTTACATATTACACAAATCTCATGAAGTTTACAAGTGTAAAGGGCTTTATAAAAATGGTATACTCACTCATATTTGTAGCTGCCGTCTGCTCCCATGGATTGTTCGTTTTTGATGACTGGTACGAAGGTCGTGGTGGTTGGTGCGGCGGTGGTGGGAGCTTGACTCCAAGTAGACCATGGACGTTGAGTAGTTGAGGGGTAGTTCGCCCCTTCCGTTGGATAGGGCGATGGTCTATTCCATGATTCCGTCCAATAGTTGTTCTGAGTATTTTGTGGGTTCTGAGTTGGATTGTAGTTGTTCTGGGGCTGATTGTAGTTGTTCTGGGGCTGATTGTAGTTGTTCTGGGGAGGATTGTAGTTATTCTGGGGAGGATTATAGTTGTTCTGGGGAGGATTGTAGTTGTTTTGGGGAGGATTGTAGTTGTTTTGCGGCTGGTTGTAGTTGTTCTGGGGCTGATTATCGCTAGCACCATAGTAGCGCGGTCTCACACGCCTCTTCAACTTCCTCCTGGGCTTCAAGTGGGGTGTACTGGTCACCGGGTTTAGTTCCTCGTGAGTTTGTAAGCTCACTGGTGCAACCGCGAGCGCATCTTCTACTTTTTCATCTTGCTTGATTTCGTCGGCTAACGAAATAGCAAGAAACACGGCGAATATACAGAGCTGAAAATAAAAATTATCTGGTTAAAATATTAGTTTAATATTCAGTCCTTTAATTTAATTTGTAGGGGCAGTTAGATAAACAGTTTAATGCGCTTATTTTTCGGTCTCCATTAATAAATGTCTAGTGTAACATGAGAACGAGGAGACCGTTAAAGATTTTTAGATATAATAATTATTTAAATTAAATAAGTTGTAAGCTTCCTCTATAATTAAGTGTCCACGCCAAACTCGTGTCATTAGGAAATTGCAAAATTAATTCAATTATTTTATAAATGATTTAATGTAAATTTTTGACTCCAACAGTGTGAGCACGAATACACTCCATTTATTATTGAGCGAATAAAATATTTGAGATACGAATTTTTAAAAGCACGATTTTTTTTCACTAATTTCACTGAACGCCAAGGACTCACCAGCTTCATGTTGATGTCCTTCCGAGTTCGCGGCGTGTACGAAACTGTGATGGTATGGGGTCCTCGCACATTTTTATAGGAAAATTATCCTTCGTCCTCGTGCGTTTGCGCATCATGGGTTGGACGCGACACATTGACCTCGCTACAGATTATACCTCCGATGTATGGCGTTAGAGAAACGCATTTGAACTTGCCAATTTGATAGTGACATCACAGTTAATTTCGATTTTCGATGATTTTTAGTTTTGTATAACGTGTTTCTTATTTGTTGAAACTTATTCAATGCTCTTTCAATTAATGCGTTGCAAATAAACGTGCTTTTTCATGTTTTATTGAAAAAACGTGACTATTTTACGAGGTCGGTATAGTATGAATGAATGGTTAGATAGCCATTCATAAATTGTAGGAGTGAATTGCGTTAGTTTGTCGTAGATTTAGCGAAATACCATTTCTGTAAATTTGTTAATAAATGTAAAGGCTATAAGTATGAGTCACATTTCGAGTCAAACCGTCAATACATTTTTATGTAAGTGAAAAAATAGAATTCAAGATGCACTCTGATTGTTTTTGCTTTGATTGTTTTAACACTGGTGTTAACAAAAAATTATAAGAAGTAATTGAAATGTACTTCTGGCAGTATCAATACTGGTTAAAGTAAATAAATGAAATATGAATGTAATGTTAAATGTTGATAATTAAAATCGACACAAGCTATTAGGCTGGTAAAAAGAAATACCATAACTGGTTTAAAAGCTTCTTTGTCAGGTCTTGACGGATCGTACAAAAGATGTTGCATTAAATATTCTTATTAAGTTATCGAGAGATCAAGATTAAGTTTGCAAGTCGGTACTTCATTCAAAGGATAAGTAAACGTGGACGGATTATTCATCTCGTAATTATAATGTTGGATGTAATTGTTTATGAAAGATATATATTGAGATCGGAGGCAAAGCTTAAACGACATGTGGTTAAATAGACACCATCTAGGAGACAGCTACTATACATTATTTTTATACTAAGAAGCTCTTTGTCTAAAATTTTCTTAAACTGTAGAAACTTTCTTATCTAAAGAAAAATGTAGTGTTAAGTCTTAAGGGATAAAATTATAACTATTCTAATTTCTAACTTTGTTTGTTGGGGCTTTGTATCTTCAGAAGTACTTATCCGATCATGAAAATTCTTTCACAAACAGCAAGATATAGAATTCAGGAGTTAATCAAGCTTTTTTTAACTGGTAAACTCGAAGCAAAGCTAAGCATTTTATAAAACATAAAATTAAATATGAAACTTAAGAGAGCTCTACACCGCTATTTAATTTAATATGATTAATGATCAATATTATTTATGTTTTGTAGGTATATTATATCTGGTAGCACTTCAGATTAAAATATCAATGTAACTCGAATGTATCACTAAAATTTTTTCACACATCAGTACATTTTAATAACCACATACGAAAAAATCAATCAACGAGCTTATAACGTTAGAAATTTTGACTTGTTCGTTTTCAATATGAAAAAACGAATAATGAAAAATGTTATTCAAAGCGAAACCAACCAAGTGAAGCGTAAGCTCTCATAAAATAATTCTTTATTGGAATCCTTGAAAATGTGAATTGGGAATCTTTTCACACTTATTAAATTTATAAATATTAAATTTCTTTTTTTAATTCAGTTCTTTGTTGACTTAATAAGAAAGCACCATTATTGAATGATTACAAGATTTTACTGCTTACATCTCAACATAATATTTACTGCAATAAAACATAGTACCTAATGTTTACTTTATATTATTGTACCTTATTTTCATATTTCAGTCCGCTCTTTATAATTCGTAGGTACAGATTATAAAACTTAAAAAATAACAAGGAAAATCGTGTCGACGTTACAAAATGAGTCATATCAAATGCATGATCAATATTTCGTATACAATATTTTATCTAAATTGATTAGCGGACCTTCCCGTATCACATTTATCACATCATCCGTTTAATTTTAGTTTAACTTTGAATTTAACCTTTGTTTAAAATGAAGTCAAAAGCTAACGTCACACAACGTTGTAATGAAGCACATAATTCGATTTTAGGCTTATCTTCGTGTCCTAAGTGGATTTATATCTTGACAATAAAACAAGATCTCATGTCATGGGTTTATACATTAATATTTGCTGGGACATCTAATTCCTGCCGCCACTAAAAATTCTTTCTGTGATTGAGTTAAATGCATCAGTAAATTAACACTTAGCGGTTACTCAAGCTCTGGCATATCAATTTGGGGACCCGATTAAATGCTAATATTTCTCATATTAATGCTGCGGTGGGTTATTAACGAAAAAATACATCACCGAATGTCAATGTGTATCACGATGCATTATCGTTATCCAAATATTTAATGCTACTGCGTTATAAATTAATTAATATTTTTCTTGCTGTCTATTATTGAATTATACGTGTACATATTCTACCTATAATATTCTAATGTGTTTTTCAGAATAGCTATTATGAACTAAGCAATTTTTTGCAAATTTGATAAAAAATAACGATATTTATTGAAGTTTAAAAATGTGTGTTTTGCTGAGAGATAAGGCGGCCAACCCCAAGTTTATTACTGTGTACGTCAGCTTTTGTCCCATAATATATTGTTTGGAATCTTCACGAAACATTATTGAGTTACAGGGTTATCTTGGAATGTCTCCGCCTGAACTCGTTTAGGCTCTTATAAACATAAAGCATGTATGCGATAGAATGTACGAACCCCTAAAAATGGTTATTGAATTATATTAATCTTCCTTCAAAGTAATGGTATTATTTATTGAGGTATATGCTTTTAAACATTTTATCTCTCATATACTTAGCGAACGCTGTAGGGCGCGCTAATACAAGACATTCTTCAAATGTTTGCGGTTTTAAATTTAATGAAACGGCTAATAAATTATCGGCAACTAATTTGAATATTTTGTCATATTAGAGTGCATTGATCTTAAAGGAAATTTTATCACATACATATACCTACGTAAATATAATTACTTAATATAGGTGTTTGAGTCTAAGTATAGATTCAGTAAAGTTGTAAATTTTAAAAGTAAACGATAGGATAACGGACTAAAGGCATAAAATTTTTAACGTCTTTTTATATGGCGAAACTGAGCAATACGCTCATATTTTAAAAATAAGCTCTAGAGCAATCTTGATATTAAGTATGCTTTATGATGAAATAAGCTTGCATAGTTTATTATTAAATAGATTAATCAATTCGGATCTTGTGCCCTTTAGGTATTAAAAGTAAAAAGGCCTGTATATATTTATGTTACTTTGCGAGTACGTAGAAAATATGTGAGCTTTGAGTTTTCTGTAACACATTTCAATGTACGAGGAAAACCTTTTAAGCTATCTGATTCATTTACTGTTCATTAGTTTCATTAAGCAATACGACGCGAATCAGCTATACTTTTGTTTTCGATCTTGATTCAGTATCTGTCGTATTTGAATCTTTTATAGGTAATAAGAATTTAATCACTTGATTGCAAGGCGATAAAATAATTTTAACCTTATTCTTATAGTTTGCGGAATTTATTGAGATTTTCTTTATTTTTAAATCTCATTAAGTCACTAACGGTCCCTTCGAGTCACATTTGAGTGTCATGATGATGCATTTACTTTGTCCCAAATTGTGTGCATTTTATTTATTCAACGGTAAGGGCTACCGTACTTACCAAACTGTTTTTGACCTGTGACTGGTTGGTCAAATATTTATCTGCAATTTTATAATTTAATTTAATATATTATACATATAGCAAACCCAGATTATTTTAAGATTGTATGTATAAGTAAATCGTGTCATCGTTATGGTCTATGCGTTCAATACAAATACATATGCATTGTTAGAATTTATACACACTTTTTATTAATCTAGCTCTAAAATATGATCATATCGCCATTTTTTATACCTATCTGTTATAAATCTCAGGAAACCATTTTTCGTTCGAAGAAGTGACAATTTAAGTTTAATTTTAAATTTAATTTTTAAAATTAAGATAAACTAATTGTGTGTGTACAAAATGTCTCACGAAGATGAATATATTATAACTGTGAGAAAACGATAAAAGTACATTATAACGTTACACTAAATCACATGTTGACGAAGGCGACCTCTTGGGAATGTCGCGACTGCGAGAAATTTTCACCTTTTTCTTTTTATGTACTTAAGCTTTATTTAAAGTAGGTTAGTGAGTTTTATCAACAATGTAATTGTTTAACAAGAATAAGCTTACGTTGTTAACCGTTTTATGAATTAAATTATAAAATAAGGACGTTAAAAACTATGCTCAGATAAATAATATTAATAAATTTCATATAAATAATATGCATTTGAAAGAATTCATAGAAATATATCGGCGGATAACGTCGTTTGTCGCACATTTACGTAAAATATTTTAAAAGGGCAATGTAGAAAATAGACTATAGAGAGTTAAAATGTCTAATTTTCGTCTGAGTGCTTTCGTTAGTTGAGTGAAGCCGCAGGTCGCTTCTATACTATTTGTATTTTGTATTTCTCAATAAATACTCACACAGATGAATGAAGGTTTACTACTTGATTAAAATTCTGAACCTAAAACGCAAATTGTATACGTTAATCATAGATTTGTAAAGGGCACAAGTAAACCTTTTTTACGGAGGAGGATAAGTGTCGTAAGGCGTCAGAACAATTTCACAATAATTAGACGGGAAGGAAAATAAGCGGGAAATATAAATATTTGTCGAATTAAATAAACAAGAAACCTCAAAAATGTGTGACTCAACTTCTTATGGGCGCTTTTACGGTTGATGCATGTGCACTAATGATCATTTATTAAATACGTCCAAAAGTGACAGAGATGTAATTTTTTATCATTATCATCGTTCTGAAATGATGTATAAGGGTGTGATAAAGCTACATGCGTATATGGAAACTTGTTAACATATAGTGATAAGGGTGGGTAAAGTTTATGTGGATAGTACCGTACCTATTTGTTTTTATATAGTGCGTAGCGCTATAAACTTGCGATTTTTATAGAACACGATATAGGTATAAATAGTGTACAATGTACATGGAGTATAAAAATAGATGAATATAACCAGTTGCTTTAACATTTCGTTTCTTTAGAATATCAAGAACTTTTTTCCGACAAAAAAATTCGTGTTTTTATATTTTTTATAGTTTTGTAAAGCTCTCTGTGTACCCAATACAACAAAAACTTTTTTTCAGCTTTTGAGAAATTCATATAACTTTAGAAGCCAGAACTCTAGTAGCTTGCTTTCATGACTTAAGGTGATGAATTAATTTTTCTAACATTTACGGCCCTTTTTAAACCTTCGTAATTTTTATATTATTAAAGTTGTCGTGATGAAAATTCTTGACAAGAAAGTTCAATAGTAACACAATACGTCTACCGTTTTAGAAACATGATTCCATGATATTTTCTCGATAGAAAAAAAATACAAAGTTCTCATTGTTATTTTTTTATAATCTCTGGCATCTTCAAAATAACAAACGTAAAGTTACGACTTTTTGGATATTAACTATAAAATATACAACCTATACGTCTACCGAGTTAGAATTTTGAAATATGCGATGGTTTTGAAATAAACAAGAAATACTTGAAATTAGCGCGCGACCAGCCAATATAGTGAGAGCCGCCCTGTACCTTCCTACCCCGATCGCTGCACGAGTCATTCCCGCTACGGCCGTCACACGGGGAACTTGTGTCGCTCGCGCAATCGTAACAAAGGGTGACAACACGATAAGACAAAATGAGACAAATGGGGACAATAAATAAAATAAGAAGAAGAAACATAAAGGTTGGAGGAAAAAGAATGCTTACAATTGGAACAAATTAATGAAGTAAGTTGGTTTTATTTTAAATTTGATGATAATTGTATTATAGACGATGTTTGATATGTACCCCTGTTTTAAGTACATAACGAATGTGTAAGATTTTTTCATTTATAGCATAGATAATCTTTTCAGAAATCCGGAATCCAGAAGGAAAATAAAACCACTGATTGTTCACAATGTGAACCCACTCCTTCGTAAGTACCTTTATTCAGTCAAAAATGTATGTTATCAACGCTCTACTGGTTTTATCGCATGATTCCATTTTTAGCAAAAAGCAACAAAATGCAAAGAAATAAAAAATCATGGTGAACTTAGTGGAAGTATGGTGGACGTAATATGGAACAGGAGCTCATTGGAGTAGTATTATATTTAAAAAAATACGAAAAAATTTCAAGAATTACATTTCTTAGTAGGTGGTAGATAAGTATGTTGTATAAAGAATTTGATATTGATATTTATTTCATTTATACTTACTACACCTGTGCGGGAAATTGCTTAGTACTAAAACAGGTTTATATTAATATTTACATAGTAATGTGAGTTTTCATTTCGAAAAATTTTGTGTAAGTATATTAAATTGAGTTCCTGGGTGATCTGGAAACACAATTGGGCCCGGACGATGGCGCTGCAGTCACTCCTCCTAATCACATGAACCGATTTGGATGAATATTTGTGTGCACATTTCATTGTTGTGGGATGATTGGTTGATTCGTTTTCACATTAGCTAATATTATGTATTTTTGTTCTTAGAAAGTAAACTTAATTTAATGTTTATAATACATTATTATTGGTATAAATAAGCCAGTGTTCGTCTCACATTGCTGTACCTGCCTACCTACCCTACCAGGGCCTAAATTTGTTCTGGCTATTTTATTTTGATTATTTGTAATGAATAATTACAATTATAATAGAGTGCAAAAAATAAATACATGCGTCAACATATTTTGTGTTTTTTTTAAACAATTTTTTTATTTAAAAAAATATCATTCCGACCGCGGCTTTGCCCGCGTGGAATTAGGTTATATCGTGAATCCTGTTTTATCCCACAGAAGTGTACAGTTCGGATAAAAAGTATCCTATGTGTAAATCCAGGCAATTAGCTATATTTTATCAAAATTGGTAATGTAGTCTTGACGTGATTAAGTAACAACTAACAACAAAATATACAAATTAACATCCAAAGTTTCGCATCAGTTTTACTGTATTAGTGATATCTTCCACTCTTGACTTTGACTGAGAAGAATTAGGGTTTATAACTTCTTTCAGAAATAGTACCTTTCATTTCTGGGCATGATGTAATATCTACGTCAGCATCAAATTCTATCTAAATCAATTCAGTAGTCCGCGTTATTGAGTACCATTTCATTTTTTCAGAGTAACAATATTTTTTGTTATTTTAAAGAAACCTGTATTATTTTGTAATAAAGTAAACATTACGAAATAATAATAATTATTAATAATGTCTAAGTACCTAGTTGTTAAAAAGAAGATTATTTGTTTATAAGCAAGAAAATAAAACCAATAAATCAACAATTAAATATATGTATAACAATATTATAACTGTATGACGACTCCATACATGTTTGTCCCGAGTCGGCCAGCGGCAGCGCGGCGAGTTTGCAAGAATGACGCGCACACCCGCGTTCGCGATAGCGAGCTATTAGACTCCGCCCACCAAGCAGTGGATTTTTTTTTGTGTATCGTCTTAAGCGTAGAATTTTCGAATTTTGTAGGCATAAAAAAAATTCTCCACTTCATTTGGTAATAAAATTCTGATTTCTATTAATTTAATATTATGTCAGAATTTTTAACATCTATGAAAATCTATGTCTATCTATAATATAATATTATGTAGAGCACTTGCATGTTGGACTATTTAAATAATATTTATACATAAAAAGAACCAGTTATCCTTTTGATTTTTCACTTTCTAAATTTCTTAACCCTTAATTTGGCACTGTATGTACCGTCATACATGAACTTGAAAAAAAAAAATTGTTAAAAGAATTACATCTTCCGGGTGGAAAATTAACATTCTTATGTTGCAACACTAACTGTTATTGGATGGAAAAAATAAACACACATGTAGCAACATTTATTTTGACATAACTTGAAAAAAACGGCTACCTGGCGGACGTCAACTGCGTTGTCCAAGGTATTTATTCTATTATTATGAATATTACTTAGTTTAGGACAGGTGTAATGACTAAAATGTATGCTTTATTGTGTAATGGAATAAGTGTGATAATAATTGTGATGTTTCTATTACATTGAATGGTTCTATTTTGATCACTAACATGATGTATGACGTGACATACACTGCCAAGTTTGTAACGAAACACCCGCCATTTTGTTTGTATGTCACGGCATACATTGCCAATTTGAGGATGCTTTTTTTATATACTTGGTTTTATAGCACGCTTTATTTTCTTTGTCGGCAGCAAAAATTTCTATCTCGTGGTGGTAGAATTTTAGCGCTTGTGCCTGCTGAGCATGCACCCTCTGACGGTAGCGAAAGTTCTGACGATGAATTACGTGTGCGCACCCCGCTTTCCACGACATCTTCTTCTGTACCTTCTATAGATAGCTCAATGGATGGCTCAATTTTTTAGATGATGATGATTAGATGATGATGAAGACCCCCCCCCCCGACCAGAATGTTCGACTCACACCAATTTTTCGAAGCGTGTATTCAAGCCCGTCCCTAGAACCAAATTGTAAAAAAGTTCCAATCCTGAGTGACATTCCGTCACTCCCAGCAACTCCCGCTACTCCTGCAACCCCAGCAACCCCTGCACTTCCTGAAGTGGCTACATAACTGGCTTAGTTGTAGCTCAAAAGGCTTCTTCCAAGTCGCGTCCCAGAAATACCAGATCGCAACGGCCCACTGTTTCTGCTGTTAGACGACCTAGACGAATCACCAAGTTCATTCTGAACTATCAGTGGAAAAAAACGGTTTTTCGACACAAGGCAACTGTAGAAGAAGACTCAGATCACACCGACATATTAAACGAAACTTCACTCGGTTATTTCTATAAATTCTTTTCCCTTGACGTTTTAGTAGAGATCGTAGAGCAAACAAACTCATACGCAGTATTCAAAACTGGGCGTTCTCTTGGCTTGACCGAAGATGAATTGCGAGATTTTTTAGCAATTCATATTATAATGGGTGTTGTTAGTATGCCATCGTACAACGATTAATGGAGTTTGCGGTACAGATACGATCCCATAGCCGATTTGATGTCTCTAAAACGGTATCAACAAATCCGTCGTCATTTGGATTTTGTTTGGATAATATTATTGCTATATATTATATACGCTATGACAATGTTGGCCATTTTATGGCAATGACCAGCAAAGGTAGGCTATGTTCAAAGCTAACGTCAGTGTTATGTATAAAATGCCAAGTCCATCTGTGCTTTGTAACTGGAAAATGTCCTAGGAATTGTCAATTAGACTACTATGTGCGGGTCTAGTAAAGTTGGCCATTTCTAGGCGTTGTCACCTTGTTTTTCTTTTTCATTCTAGTAGAGGCCTTTGCCCAGCAGTGGGAAAGTAACATTCTGGTATTATTATTATCATTTTGTACTGTAATTGGCAGTGTATGTCCTGGCATACAACACATTTCCTCAATGTTTTTATGGGCACTTGGCAATGTATGCTGTGACATACACTGTTTTTCAGGAAATCTGAAGTTCCTATATTTTTTTCACTATTTTTTTGTAACACCTATAAATGTCTACAATGAATTTTTATAAAAATAAATTTGATTTTATTACATTTTATTCTTTGCCAAATTAAGGGTTAATAGTGTATTTCGATTTATTTTAAACGTTCTTCGAAGCGTAATTAAAACTTGACAAAACGAACCACACATTTCGGTTACCTGATTTACGCTACGCAAAATGAAATAATTTGGAAAATCCAAAAGTGCACGCCTCATAATTTTTTTTTAATAAATATTTATTAATTATTATTTTTGTTTATTTAATAACAATTAAACCACATCGAATCAGACCCTGAAAAATGAAAGGGTTCTATTCCTGAGCATACTCAAGCGTAAGAGAAAAAAAAAGACTCGATTAGTAAAGTATTTCGGTCACTATCGTGTTAACAAGAAAAAGGATCCGCACATACAGACACACGGACGTCCAAGACAGAACTTTTTTAAACTGTTTTTTAACTAGTTTAAATAACAAAAATGACATCAAAAATATCATGAACGTTAAAAATAGTGTTTTTTCTTAATATGTGTGTGTATGGATTATCTTACAAGTGCAATGTATGATACATAAAGACATTTTAAGTTTGAAAAATCAGATGTTTTGCGCGAAGTGACAGTAGTACCCACCTCAACGCTTCGCTTATGAGGCGTGCAATATACTGTCGGTCTGTTTCAACGCACGTAAAATATTTTCATCAACGTATTGCAGAAATAAAAACACCGTTACTTAAATTATTTAAGTACGCACTGAGTGCTATGTTTCTTGTTAAGCGCCGTCATCAATTCTCGATCAGTACCCTGCCGTGTTAATTAAGAGTGTAAGACAAATTTGTATCATAAAAACGAGTACTTGATATTGAGATTGTAATCGGATCGCGCTCTTATATTTTGACAGTCAGATGACGTCTTCGTTACGACTTATGTTCTTTGTTATTAGATATAGAATCGATTTCGGTTTCAAAACTAGGTAGGTACATGAAGGTATAGAAAAACTGGAAAAGAAATTACATTCAATTATGCGCGCTAATAAAATTCACAAAGGGACCGCTAAAAATTGTAAAATAAATTAACTTATAAATCACGTTTTAAATCGTTAGTTTGAGTTCTTAATTGGCAATGTTAAATTTCATTCCAATAACAAAATACATTAAATGTAGAGAAATTAAGAAGTGTACAAGTTATTAATTTGGAAAAAGTACCTAAAAGTATTTTTAAACAATCCTTTTCCAATTCCAACAAATTTCTGTATATTTTGAAATAGAAGTAGAATATTCAGAAGTAACGATGTTGATTCTGATTAGTTCATGGTTAAAAATTAAGCCTTCAACTAAAGCTTCGACATAGTATAATAATAGTGATCTTTTAAAGAATTTACCCAAATTTGTGTATCTTCAAAACGTAAATATACTAGTAGAAACAGTAAGGAATGCGGTTCAGTTTTATCGGCTTAAATATTTTTGACCTATTTTTAAAATTCATGGCGGCTGTATTCACAAGTTCGCAGAACACTGCCATATATTTTGACGGACCAAAACATTTGCACGTTAAAATATAGTAATTTTGTAACTGGTTCTGTGATGTCAATGAACTCGGTGATTCATTCACTCGTTTACATATTTATAATTTTTACACTAGTCGGAATAGGATATACGTTTGTTAATTTGTTTTGATTTATTTCACACCTGATAAACTTGGGTTTAATAATCAATTTACAGTAAAGTTTATATGTACGTTCGTTTGTTACAGTGGTTCTTAACATTTTAATAGGAAAATAGCAAGTGGAAAATTTTAAGAGTGGAGTTTTTTAAGTTCAATAAATTACTGTGGGTACGCTAGTAGGTACTCATTATTGTACTTTACTATGTGCCTTATTGCCTTATAGATTGGATTTAGATAAATGATAGAGTATACCCTATATATGTTTTTAAGAACATAAACTAAAGCCATTAGTCCTAGTATGATTTTTTACGGTCCGGCTTCACAGTTTGAGAAACACTGTTTTATTAAGACAACGTTAATTAATTTATTTCCCTGGGATTCTTCCTTGATGAACCGCTAATATTTGACAAATGTGACAAATGGAATTGTCTAGTATTATGTTAATTAGTCGTGTAACCGCTTCTTAATGTTTCTACGGTAAATTGAAAAAGAAGATAATTATAAGTGATTTATTTTCGACATTTCCCACTAGGCTTATCTGATTTGGGCGCATGTTAATTTTATATTTATGATGCAACGTTGAATTGAAAATAAATAAAAACACAAGTACATATTACATATATAATAAATACGCAAATTCGTTTTTAACTCAGCTTGATTTTTAGGATATAGAAAATGGTTACACGTTTTTATCGAAGTTTATAATTAATATAAGATTAACATCGGTTTATCCCATGGGAATTTTAAGAGAAAAGGATTTAGCTTTTTCCTTAGCAACTGCTGCTAACTGATTTACAAAAAATTCAGTATTTTAAAAAGCGGCGTCTTACATTTCTCGCTGCATCCTCGATATAAATAAAATAAATGAGTTCATTATGTTAATATGGGCAGTGGGTACACTTGTGAAATCGGTCGGAGGTTCAAAAACGAGGCAATACGTCCTAAAGCAGGACCTAAAAGATTACTGTTACAAAAATTCCAAATATTTCTTGTAGACCTTTCCAAATCTACTTATCAAGGTCGTTGAGGGGTTAATGAACGGGTCGATTCACTAATTAAAATACTTATATATTGTTAGCGAATTTTATTTGAACGTATGTAGTATCGAGTTTGATCTTGAAAAACTGAATCGGACATTGCATTGTTAATTTTACATTTTTGATATAAAATAGTAGAGTATACAACATTTATTTTGGTCAAGATCCCAAAAATGATTACAAGTTATATTTAAGCAAGTTAATTTTATAATATACTCTGATAAAATCCTGGCCACCATAAGCTTAAAATAAAACACAATTCATTCCTTAAAATAGAACAATAGGAATTAGGTTAAAAATAGTGAAGTAGGTAAAGTGAAGGTAATTAGACCTCTCAACTTGTAATGTGGCTCAGTAGATTCGCCCATTTGGTGCTGCCATCCCTGAAATTCCCCACAATTAAGGAAACTAGGTCACCTCGTAGGTATATTTAATTCGTTAAGCTATCTTCATATTTATAGCTCTAGTATTTTTATTACTAACTTTATTAACACTGGCAATATCAAATTCCAGGTTGTAAATCAGTTTTATGATGGAAATTTCCCCAAATTTCTTGGTGAGATTCTTTAGTTCGCTATTGCCACTTAATTAATTCGTAATATTATTAATTATAATATTGATTTGTGTATTTCTGTTTGTATTATGTTTTGATGCTTCAAACTTTTATGTTCTATGTTATAAACTCCTTTTTATTTTGAAAACACGGAAAAGAATGTAGGTCCAAAATCCATTTCAGAATATACGTTAAAATAGGGATAATACGTGATGTTATTCATAAAAGTAACATTTGTATTTTAGTATGATATGCTAGTAACATATTAGATTAACATCTCTGTGTAAATATACCTATAAGATTAGTGTAAGTGATGCGTGTAGCGACCAATAAGGATGTAGTTGTTTTTGTAATAAATGTAAGGACAATGTATGTAAATTAAATGATTCATATTATTACGTTTATAACATTTTGAAAACCAGAACTAATATGTATCTCAATTATAATATGAAACCAGTGGTAAGCCCCAGCGTGCGTCGCGTCGCCCGTGGTACACATAGATATAATTTTAAAAACGCTCCAGTAGTTCCGGAGATTAGCGCATTCAAATGAACAAACTTTTCAGCTTTATATGTAAACACGTTATTATTTGTTTCTTTGAGTTTAATTTGTAATAGTTTTATGATTTTGCATGTGAATACTTCTAGATATACTTTATGAACTGCAGGTAAACATTTTACGATATAATTTTAAAACTTGTTGACATCATAATATGAAAATAAGTTAATGTATAATATTATGACTTTGAAAAATAATTGTCTTGTACATTTATTCCGTAGATAAAATCTACGGAATAAATTAAAGCCATCATATCTTTTATTTATTTTAGTGAAAACTACACTTAGTTTTAGTATGATTACTCATTTATACCGCAGTTATTTTTTTAACGTTTTTATAGCTTTCAACAGGTAAGGGTATATCTTGATTGTATGTTTATCTTTATAATTCCAAAAATAGCAATGTCACTCGCTTATAAAATGTGAATAATATTACAGCGTGGGCTCACTAGGCATTTTTATATCAAGTTTATGCAGTTTTTTTTCTCAGAGAAAAACTAAATTGGTGCTTTGATACTTGAAATAATCAACTGATCACATATGTGGTTTCGAATATGATTTTAATATTTGTAATTTTGTTAAATTACCCTCTATATCTATCGAAAATAAAACTTTACTTTCATATGACATCTAGGTATCTTCTTTAAAGTTTCTATTTGAAAAAAATATTGCAATATGAAAGATATTATTTCGAAGTTGCAGTTAGCACTCCCACAAGTCACGTCATTAAAATTTATGATAATATATTTTAATTCCTTAACACTTTTCATTTAATTCGTGCATTAGGGTCTGTTTACCTGACGTTGCATGACAATCTGTTCAGGTTCTCAGAAGGACCTGACCCCAGGTGACCTGCCTCTACAATCGCTTTCATAATACATGTCAATGATCGTTATATTAAATAATGAATTCGAATGCCTTTTAAGGGTCGATGATACGAGTATGAGATAGCATTTGCATATTTTACTATAAATAAAGTGAAACGAGATGGCATTGAAATTAGTAATTTATAAATTGTTCTTTCTGTACAATTTTATCAATGGTATCAGGTATGGATTGTATAAAATTACAGTCCAAACTTATTGACAGTCAAAGCCACTTTTGACAGCAAATTCAGTCCAAAAATCTTTTTGCTTTTTACACCAAAACTATGTAGATACTATCTATGTGTTTCCGCTCATTCTCTCTTTGCCTTTGTAGTAAAAAAAAAACCACTCATTGAGGGCGCCTTTTAAAACAACTTTTTAGTACTGAAATCAAATACGTTTTTGCCCGATTTTTGCAGACAAAAGTGTTTTAGACCGTCAATGAGTTTTGACTGTAGGTAACATTTATTATATAAATAATTCCTCCCACTATTCTTAGCGATGAAAATCTTAAAGTCGATTACAATGACGCATAAATGTTTTGAACAGAGATAATATCATAGATAAACAAAAAGCGTTTCAATGTAGATCAGCATTTACAAGATGGATTACCTATCTAGTAGCTAAGGAAAAAAATAAATCGAATTTCTGTTTAGTTCCGTAGCTTAATCGCGGTTGAGTGAACAAATATGATTGAATCTATACACGCTCATATATTTAAAAATATATGAAGTATTTTTAATATTTTATGATATTCTGTAAGATAAAGGTTTAAAATTTTGTATGAAAAATGAAAGCACCTGAAAATTTAATTTTAATCATGTTTTTTAACATTTTTCATTTATTTTCATGGGAAGAATTTTCTTCTTAATATATGATGAATACGAAAAAATTTCTTTTTGTTTTAATGAAATTTTTACTATTAAATATATTTGAAATTTTTACATAACTCCAAAGGTATGAAACAACAATTAATCAATCTTGTCCAGTATAGCACGGGTCAATAAGTGCTAGTTTTTTTGTACTTAGTGACTTGCAAAAAAACTGAAGTAGGAGCACTCATGTACCTATACAACTCTGACGGTGTCTATAGATGGTTATCGTTATGGTTCACTTGACTTTGCGAATGTATGAGTCAAAGACCTTATGTGTTTTTATTGTAATATTATACTGAAATCACGCTTTAGTTGTATGTGGTGGTATTTAATTGTGTTCATCCTTTGTTTGTTTTCTACACTATTTTAAAAAGTTTCCTCTTGATTGGCAATACTAAAATAATAAATGATGATATTCGGAGGGGCATATCGCATAAGTGGTAGGTAGTATAATAAAAGAACATAAACACTTACTATTACGGAGTTATTTATACTGCTTTATTAAAATCTAATGCTATTTCAAATGTCTAATAAATATCATTATAGAGCTGATGAAAGCTTAAAGCTTTCGATTTTCGATATTTCATCGACTTGTCATCAACGAAAGTTTTGTTCTCGTTTCGTGGACACAGATCTCCTTGATTAATGAGATCTTAACCAACGTAAACTATATTTAATATAAAGTTACCTCAAGCCTAGAAGTAATAAAAATTACGAAAAATTTCGATATTTTCACAATTTTACACAGCAATTAACACTGCCATTTCTAAAGTTGAAAACAGTTAAGAACAGTTATCTTTGAAGGTTTTATTGATGAATTCGGCCGATTGTCAGTTTGATACGGCAATTTCGTTTCCTTTCGCGATGTAATTTCATCTGACCTCAATGTATCGTGAATTAAATTATTGGGGAATGAAATTGTGACCGTACAGTTTATACGCACTTTGAGTGCACATTATAAACGCATTTTTAACGATAATTGCAACAGCCGAGATCTTTATATGTTTGGAAATTAAATTGGCTTTATTGTTTATTTCATTAATTAATGGCATTCATTTGCCATTTTTAAACTTGATAGATGGGCTAAAGCCTGGAGTTACTGGGACACGTTAATAGTAAAGTATAAGAAACTCAAAATTAATATGTTGTTTCTATCAGTAAATAATCTTACAATACTTACTGGAGCTATATGAAATATCATAATGTCTCTATATTTATTCATTGTTAGTCCGTGTGATTAAAATATAATAAGTTACATATATAAAATCTTCAAAAGTACCGACTTTAACTTAAGTCAGTCATGTTTCATGACCGCAGTCTGTCCTCATACAGAGAGCGTGCATAAAATACATATATACCTAATTGTAATATGATATATCTTTATAAATCAAAAAAGTGGTTACCATAACTCGCCAACAACTTAATTTATGATAACGAGCTGCGAAATTTTTATCTAGAAATGAATTTATATAAATCAAACGAGACGTGACAAATCATCTTAAATATTATATTACAGAGGTTTTACATGTTTATTTTTTAAATTTTCTATAAAAAGACAATTTTTAACGGTGGCGTTTTTTCTGGAAAGATTTACTGTTGACAAAAGTGCATATTAATGTTTGTTAATGGTTCTCTGAATATTTATTCAGCAACTGTTTACTTTCAAATGTTGAACTGAGATACAAGTGGACAGGGCATTAATCCGACGAATAAAAATAATACGAAATGTCTCTCGATTTATCTCTTTCACAGTGGGGATTTCTACACCATATTATCATGTTGTATTCTAAAATCCTTCATCTATTCAACAAAATATTAATTAATTCTTTATAAAACTTGGTTATGACACATTGTCTATTCATTTAGTGGTTTCAAAACGAAAAGAAGAGATTCAAATTTACCGCAAGATATTTTAATTTATGTACTTAGAACATTTACAATGTCTTAAGCTTTACGAAGTGGATTAATTTCTAGTCAATGTTCAGCATGACTTAGCTAATACTTTTGTTTGAGTTATCAGTTTGGAGCTATCAATAAAATGGGGTTGAATTTCTTTCCATAATTTACAAGAAGAGAAGTTTACATTATTTTAATACTAACTTCCCGCCCAATTTTCTAGCCCAATTTTCTAGGAAAAATTATATTCAAAAGATAATTTTTTTTTATAAAATTTAAATGTAATACGAGTATTATGGAATGAAACTGCTTAGATCTTGAATTTAATATTTAGTTTTATGGCATTCAAATGCTTTATAAATATTGCTTCGATCTTGCAGGTTATCGATATTCTCGTTAAGTTCTATTATTTTTTTATAATATCTGTAATCTGTATGTTGTCTATTGTAAATTCTTAATCAATTATCAATACTCTAGAAGCTAAATATTTTGACAATAAGGTTATTAAGTATTAAAATATCCGTTTAGTTTACTTTAACACTTGCTAAATCCCGTTTTATACAGGCAAAAGACATAGATTTCGATTCGTCATAATATGATATATTATATCTGCAATAAACTTTTATTACGGACGGCTCATAACTTCTGATATCATATTATGCGAAAACCCTTTTCGTATATTATTGGTAGCAAAAACAACGGATATGATACTTTATGGTAATAAAGTCATAAGATACTATGAAATATAAAATTAATTAATATGTTAATGACATTCATTAATTTTGTCGTCATAATTTTTCTTATCGGCTGATTTTTGAGTGCTTACTATTTCAGGTACTAGCCAAACAAACAAAGAGAATATGTACCTAATATATTATGTTAAACTTGGATTTAGTATTTTATCAACAACTCCAACTGCAATGGGATAAAGATTTTGCAAAAATGGGGAGATATGATAGCAAGACCAACAACTTGATGTGCTTTATACCTTTTTATCAACTCAAAGAAAAATAACACGACACCCTTTCTGTCCCTTAATTTGAGATATACATATTAACATATCAAAAACTTATAAATAAATGGTTGGTCTCATTGAGAAGAAATTACATGCAAGTTAAAGCTAAAATTAACCATAATAATATGATGTTTTCGTAATTTTTATAGATATTCATGTGGAAAAAGAATTAAACACATTGTTCAATATATTTATTAATCGTCATCACATATTGACATAATATTATACTCAAATTATACTCCATATAATACAATCGGTATTTTTCTGTCCGAAGATATATCAAAGTAATTTACCTCGATCACGTATTCAGGCTTAATTAAGCTTATAAGAAATTTATGATCCAGGGCTGTATATCTTTACAATATATTTAATATTAAAGGCATAAAACCATAAAACACTCATACATTTAGCCTTCAAAAATACAATAATTTTATGACCGACACGCCTCGTTACCGAACTGATTTTGAAATCAAACCCGACAGGAAATATGTACAATAAATACTAAAAATAATAAATTTATTTATGTTCAACACATAAATTGAAATGATATTAATTATATGACAGTCAATAATATAGTAAGAAAAAATATTTGTAGGTATACATGTAAACCTGTCGCTGTGTTGTGGTTAGACAATTCATGGTAAATTTTATCTAAATTCTCTAATAAGTCAAGAGAAACAACCACCATAATATATTCTCGAGTAGTGTTCAATGCTCGGTTTACTTATCAGCCTATATTTTAAAGTATTAAATTTTATATTATTAATTTCTGTAACTTTGTTTGATTTCTGATAAAAATACAAATTTCTCGCACTATTATTACACTTGGAGAATTTAACTCAACGAATTCAAGTTTCCAGTAAATTTTTTCTATTATTTCAAATTATTATTACACATTGAAAGCCAATGCACTGCAGTGATTGTATGCAAAATAGAGCCATCTCTTTTGAATGAATCCGCGGGCCAATAGTAGAACAATAAAATAGGCTTATTGGGATATCTGGAGCGTTTAAACCCTAAATGCCAATACTAGCCTTTGGGTAATCCTGCCCTTCAAGCGTGTGATCCTTCATACATACTAAAATGAAGCTATAATGGCCTTATCGAATGGGCAATCTAGATACAGTTTATATTTAACACATATCCGTACATCACTTTTAAATTTGAACAGGGAAGTAGTTCTTGTAACCTTCAACGAAATATTTAAGAGGTGTTCTATAGAAATAGTTTTTTTGTTCTGTGGAAATATTTAAGAGAAATTTTCTTATAGAAATAGAGTATTTGTTTTCTTCTTCAATTAGCTCGTTAAGAGGCTTAGCTTTAAATTGGGCTAAGTTTTGTTTCACTAGTCTAGTCTTGTAAAGACGACTTATGACTAAAGTTTAAACTTTGATGACCAGCTGGCGAGAACTTTTTGTTTTTCTAGTGTCTGGCTTCATAAATACACAAATAATATTAAACAATTTACACATATAATGCAATTCAAAATAGATTCAAATAAGAATAGGAATGTTAATGAGCTTTATGTGTCAAATGTCATAGAAATATTTTTGCATATCAATAACGGTTTATTTTATTTTGCCTTGCTCTTACATGAAATTTATATACAAAAGTTAATGTATAACCATGGTATAACTAAGATTAGAGAATTTGTTTGACTTATCATCTATGATGATATTATATGGTGTCACAATACGGCAATATAACGTTAGTTTGGTGTCTTGTTCGTGGAAGTTTGTGAATAGATAGCATTGTACAAAATAGGATTTTATTTATTTATTATCCATTTATATTTACTGCTTCCATTTATTTAACGTGAATTATGTGTATTTAATGTCTAATTGCATAATCTAAACAGAACATTAACTCGAACAATTAGAGACTTTTCAATTACAACTCACATCATAGACGTTTAAAATAAAACTCTACATTTTTTAAACTTCTGTTTTAACCAAGTTTTAACACATACCTAGTATGTAATAATAACAAAATATACAGTAGGTACACGTTAACCGAATTTCCATTCAACACTCGTTAATATTACATTCAGAGTGCTAGGCGCGAATTCAGATATTGTTACAAACAAACATTAGACCGTTTACATCATTATCGAACCCTCTATCTAGCACATAGGCTATGTAAAGTTCCCCATTGTTTCGGGATGATAAATTAGCCCGGCTTACCTGTCGCCAGGATTATACTATCGCCACCCCATCCAGAACTCACCTTTTTTGAATACGATTTGATTAATTCATCCCTGAACAATACATCTTGTATTTACTGATGAACACCATCGATGGACGCGTTGTTAAAAATTTAATGATACAGATGTTGTTAAGTAATTTGTATTTTTTGTACCTATTAATTATTCGATGAAGCTGATTCGTATCACTACATAGTATAAAACAAAGTCGATTTCCCTGTCCCTATGTCCTTATGTCCCTATGTCCCTTTGTACGCTTAAATCTTTGAAACTACGCAACGGATTTTGATGCGGTTTTTTTTAATAGATAGAGTGATTCAAGAGGAAGGTTTATATGTATAATAACATCCATTAAATAGTGGAGAAGTACTGTTATTTTTGAGGTTTCTAAAGTGATGTCGTAAAAAATTACATTTTTTCCGCTTACATTGCAAACGCAGGCTGAACCCTACGAGTTTTATCAAAATAATGTACTAAGTATTATACACATTGAAAAGGTCTATAGAAAAGTCCGCGATGGTATATGTCTATCTCTTATGGATAACCCACAATAACATTTTTTTGTCATTTACTTTTTACGAAAAATAATGGCTAATTTTCGATGCGATTTTAACCAATACAGCATTAATCCTTAACCAATTAAATACCTTGAATACATTGTTCGTTTAATATAGATCTATATGGCCCTTTACACCGTATGATTTAAGTGAATATTTTCGAAGATATTACAGATTTAAAAATTGCGGGACGTAGCGTTTGCGGCGGTTCCGGCCGGCCGCCAGGCTATCTATACGAAGTCGGAGCGGGCCGCTATGTTTTTATATACAACGTTCACAGTTTTTCTGTAGTGTATTTAGTATTGTGCCAGCATTGCACCCGTGCGAAGCCGGGGCGGGTCGCTAGTGTTAAATTAAACGAATGAAGTACTATTTTTTACTATTTAATAAACGTATTTTAACGGATCTAGTGGAAATAATGTGTTAAATATAATGCATATTCGTTAAGTTTTCCTTTGTACACAATCACACAATTAATTAATGATACTTAAACTAAGATTGTATTGAAGGTGTAGTGACATAAAGACAAAGTATTAAAGAATATATTTTTATGTAAAATATGTTAATGTTTCCTTATCTGACAGAGATTTTATTCAATATGCATCTTTAAAACATTTATAACTTGAAACATATTTGTACAATTCAAGATGAAAACTGATACTTTTATCTGATGATATTTAACAGGATTTTAACAAAATCAGTAGTAGCGTACAAGATAAACATTAAGCATTGTGACACATCTAAATAAAATGCAATAATTTTCTAAGCTTTTGGCACGAAAGATTTTATCATGATAATATTATTATGTTTTACATTGGCCATTAAGGTGCGAGTAAATTACAGCTTATTTAAAAATTAAAGCGAATTAATGTTCATTAGTGAAACATACAAGGAAAATTGTATATTTTTGTAATTTAAATGAACTCGATGCAATATTAAATTTATCATACAATACGCATAACAAATATTGGGTGTTCACGCTAATTGAAATATTGTTTTCACTTTTAGAAGAAAATATATTATAAATTAACAATTTGATTGGTAGTTAATTTGTAGATTTGTTTTTATTTTATACATCAGAGCCGAATAGAGATCAAACCATAAAGGATCCTTTTCTATACTTCAGCTCAAACTATGCTCTAAGTAGGTGGCAACATATTATTATAAGGTCATTTCATCTGAATCATTTCAATGTGTATCTTGTAAATGTCTATACTTTTGGAATCCTCATTTGTTTTCTATCAAAATAATAATTAAATAAGACAGCGCATTAGTCATTTTTTCCAAATTAGCATATTATTAAAGCAAGATTTCATTATATAGCTAGCTAAATTTTGAGGTTATATTTCGTTTACGCTAAGAGGAAACAATTACGTCTTTACCGTCTCGTCGAGTTTTTGTCGTGGTGTTGAGTTATGATATAAACGTCAGCTATCTTGACTATAAATCACAGCTTTCCGACAATTTCCAGCCGTGTTACGTTTTAGACTTAAATAGGGCTGGATAGTTTCTTAAAAGTAAGTTTCAGGGGTCTATGGGTGATTGACGTTAACCCTTAAATTGTCACCCCTGGATAACTTGTGTGTATAATGTCCAAATTTGGAGGATGTGTTGGAATTAGGATAGAAAAGAGGAAAATGAAAAAAAAAATTAAAAATTTTAATTTTTTCTATTGTTTTCATTATGTCACATAAAACGGACATTGCCAATTATATGTACATGTTCGAATCGTCACATATAACGGACATTGCACATTATTCCTGCAACCGTGGTACATATATACAATGCACATTTTCAACTCTGTAATTGAAAATTATTATCAAATTATAATTATGGACGATCTAGTATAAGCTTTTCAAACATCTGTCTTAAAATATTGGTTAAAACTTTAACGATATCGTTAAAAATAATGGATTTTAAAAAACGACACTATCAAAAGTTACAGCATAAGAATATGCTAAGAATTGGAATAGAAATAGTATTACATAGCCTGAGAACTTATTCTAATACACCAAGAAAGTCCTCTTCCCATTCACTAAATTGTACAGATTGTAATGTGTTTGCTTCATCGTATGCAAAGAAGTCGTATACCATGCCTGAAGTACCAAAACAAACAGGAAATTTAAATCGCTTTTTTTGGATTCTTTGGCATATATATCCATTTGCTGCCAATTTTTTTTTAATTTGTAAGGTATTATTATTTAAATTTTCAAATATTGGGTGGTATTTCTGGTAAGTAACATGATGCTGTGGCCGAAGAACTACTGAGAAGTAGAGAAGATTCATCTCGCACTGCATGTAATGGCTGTAATTCTGCAGCAATAATATTTTGTTGATGGTAAAAATTCTGACTTTTTGGGTCTTCATTGTTTCTCAAATCAATATGTCGTATAATTCCGGAGGTATGGTGCTGGGAGTAAATGATTGACACTGTTATCATAGTGAAATCACTCCCGTAGGTCTACATTTCTATCGAAATCGTCATCTCAACTCAACGCCAGACTCTTCAGCTTCCGCCTTCCTGTAAAATATAATAAAAATAGAGAAAAATATATCAAAATGATGACGTTGGAAATGGAGGGCCTTATTGGCAACGTCCGTTACATAGGACATGTGAAGAATACCCTAGTGTATACTCCAAGTTGTCAACGTCCGTTTTATGGGACATCATAAACAAACTAAGATTTTTATAACAAATATTGTAAAATATGTAAAAATTATGTCAAAATACTATACTTACAATCGTATTCTAACTAATAATATAACATTATAAGCAAAATAGCCAAAATACTTACAGTTATAACCAATTTTATCAGGCGAGTCAAAAGATCCGTTTTTTGCAAATTTCAAATGGTCACCATTCGCGACTGTACTTCGCTTCGCTAACGAAACCTGCATGTACGCGAAGGACATAGCTTGTACCTTCCTAATATACCAATTGGCAATGCCGAGGTCTACTGTAACAGAGCCAGCATGTGTATAAATACTATGTCCTTTAAAACGGACGAAATCAATTTAAGGGTTAAAGACAATTAATAGAATTAGACTAGATAATTTATTCAAACTTAGGTTCCCAATTCTTTGGATGATCAATATTCAGCGCAAATTATTATATGTGGAATGATAGAGCTGTATCTTGAGTCGTATGATTACTGATTAGAAGCTTCTGGGACGATAAATGTAATAGAGAAATAGACACTTTATGAAGTACAAATTTCCAAAAATACGTAATACAGGGTACGATACGATTTATAAACTATATATATAACAAATATTAATATTAAGTACAGTCACGAGCAATAATATATGCCTAGGGGGCGATGTGCAAAAATATCTGTCACTAGAACAAATTCAATAATATCTGTCTACCCGTATACAACAAAAATATCTGACATTATTAGGCAGCATAATAAAGTGGCATCAAAATTATATGACGAAAATGTAGAGCAAATAATTGTGACAACCTCTCGAAGCATAAATATCTGACGTCACCTAGGAGGCAATAATATCTGACACAATTTTATATTTCTGTGTTGTAAAATATAATTGATTCCTCACAAAAAGCATAAATATGTGACACTAGCTTTCCGCCCGCGGCTTCGCCTGCGTTTTCACTGAAATACCGCATAGTTCCCGTTCACGGCATACATATGTGACATCAACTAGGTGGCAATAATATCTGACACAATTTCATATTTCTGTATTTTGCATCGATTCCTCACAAAAAGCATAAATATGTGACATCAACTACGAAGCAATTATATCTGACACAATTTCATATTTTGCATCGATTCCTCACACAAAGCATAAATATGTGACACCAACTAGGTGGCAATAATATCTGACACAATTTCATATTTGTATTTTGCATCGATTCCTCACACAAAGCATAAATATGTGACACCAACTAGGTGGCAATAATATCTGACACAATTTCATATTTCTGTATTTTGCATCGGCTCCTCACAAAAAGCATAAATATGTGACATCAACTAGGAAGCAATAATATCTGACACAATTTCATATTTCTGTATTTTGCTTCGATTCCTCACACAAAGCATAAATATGTGACACCAACTAGGTGGCAATAATATCTGACACAATTTTATATTTCTGTATTTTGCGTTGATTCCACACAAAAAGCATAAATATGTGACATCAACTAGGAACCAATAATATCTGACACAATTTCATATTTCTGTATTTTGCATCGATTTCTCACACAAAGCATAAATATGTGACACCAACTAGGTGGCAATAATATCGGACACAATTTTATATTTCTGTATTTTGCATCGGTTCCTCACACAAAGCATAAATATGTGACACCAACTAGGTGGCAATAATATCTGACACAATTTTATATTTCTGTATTTTGCGTTGATTCCACACAAAAATCATAAATATGTGACATCAACTAGGAAGCAATAATATCTGACACAATTTTATTTTCAATTTAATATTGAATTAATATAAAATAAATAAATTTTATTTTAACTACGTTGTTTTAAAACATGATTACCATATTAATTAATATGTTCCGTCGTTGTATACTACATATTGTATGTCTAGATATTATATCCTACTAGCTTAACAACCGCGGCTTCGCCCGCGTTTTCAAAGAAAAACACGCATAGTTTCCGTTCCTGTGGGATTTCCAGGATAAAAGCTCTCATAAGCGTTAATCCAAGTTACCTTCTATGTGTTTGCCAAATTCCATTGTTTTGTCTTTTATTTGTGTGACAAACATCCTTACATGATACGAACTTTCGCATTTATAATATTAGAAGGATATCATATCATGACAAAATTAAAGTATTCATATACTTATATGAATACCCACTTGGGTAGATCAATTTTATTTGAAGGTTCAGTGTAACCTTCGTGTATTATTTAGAAATTGTTTTGTTATATTTGACGTTAGCGGCGTTTGACACGATTGCTCCGTTATTCATTTACATTTACTTATAATATTGCTAAGATATTGCTATTATTTTATTGAGTATCGAAAATTATGGCAAGTTATCATATTATCGTAATTTCATTTAAATAAAAAATATTTACAAAATATAATGTGTCTTTTGTTCATATTCTTACCCCAGCAAAATACAAAACACTATAATTCAATAAAAAAACGTTTGGTCTTTTTAAAATCCTATCCTATCTTATCCTACTAGTCCTACTATAATCCTACTTCCTATCCTACTAATCTAGTATTATAAATGCGAAAGTTTGTGAAGATGTGTATGTGTGTGTTTGTTACTCTTTCACGCAAATACTACTGAACCGATTACAATGAAATTTAGCAGACATATAAAGGGTAACTTGGGTTAACACATAGGATAGGTTTTATCCCGAAATTCCCACTGGAACGGGAACTATGCGGTATTTCTGTGAAAACGCAGGCGAAGCCGTGGGCGGAAAGCTAGTATCACATATTTATGCTTTTTGTGAGGAATCAATTATATTTTACAATACAGAAATATAAAATTGTGTCAGATATTATTGCCTCCTAGGTGACGTCACATATTTATGCTTCGAGAGGTTGTCACAATTATTTGCTCTACATTTTCGTCATATAATTTTGATGCCACTTTATTATGCTGCCTACTAATGTCAGATATTTTTGCTGTATACGGGCAGACAGATATTATTGAACCCGTTCTTATGACAGATATTATTGCTAATCTGCAAATAGTAATATATTTATGCTTCTGACTGTACCTATTGAGTATTGAAATACTGACATCAAATGTTCGTTAAACAATAAATATTATCTCAAAACTACTTTTTTTGTATATAAATGAGAAAAAAGTGATATAAAACATATGAAGGCCTCTTCATTAGTTGACGACAGAAGAATACATAGTTCTTTCTAAATTCCAAACGAAAATTACAAATACATTTTTGCTACAAAAAATATTTCAAAGGCACACACAGCAGCACGTCATGTCTATGTAGTTTGAACATAAAAGAGCTCAGATTGCCTTCTACCGTCTACTGGCCTATTGTTGAAAGACGGATAGCAAATTAAAACCTTTAGTATAGCTTGCCCGTAGTGATTGAGTGTGAAAAAGCACTTGGATTACTCGCACAGCAATGGAAAAATAATCTATCGATCAGCACTGATTGGAAGCCGGCTTAGATATTCTTTAGTGCAAATGTGAATGATTATTCTTATATACTTATATTTTCCAGTCATGTGTACAATTTTATAAACAAGCTTACTCAAATTATTATTAAAAGCATATTAATGAGTTGCGGAAACATTTTTAAGTTAAATCATATTAATTGACTATTACCTATTACAAAACTATTCGGGTAAGGTTAACTAATAAAAGTCGTAATTTGGCCTAGTGCCTAATAAATAAATAATATTAATTTAATTATATAATACATATGATTCTCAAAATACTAACAAAGATTTTGTTTTGAAAGCTTCTGTGCATCAGGCGAGTTAAAAACAAATGCATTCTTAATGAAAACCCCGATCACAAACATTTTAAAAGTTGTTTTATTGCTATTCATAACATGCACTTAAATAATACAGATGTATATTAATCTTTTCAAGCTAAAAGCTTCCCTCACACGAATACCCACTCGCATGTAATCCTAATTGCCCATAAAAATGTTTAAGCTGAAAGCGATAGAAGATCGCAGGACTGGACTTCTCATTTTTATTTTGACGCCATCACTCCCCAAAGTTAATCCTTTCACTGCAATATTTACTACGCATGAAATTTTCCCCTGGCGCGTTGAAAACGTAAAGCCCCGAAAAGGGCAAATTAAATCATATATACCTCTCAATTATTTGAAAAGCGCGGCGTATCCACAGACGAAAAAAGAATGGTAGCGGTGGTCCTTTGAAAGACTATCGGGGGCGCTCGCAAAGCTGTCACTCCCAGAAGGACACTTCACTATGATCTTTTCAGATCTATATTAAAATCGTGATGCATGCACATTACTGCTTTTGTAGGATCAGCTTTGAAATCTCGGCTAAGCTAAGCGGCGATGTATTCTGAATGAGCGATGCTATGATGTACATCGTTCCGAGATTTCGTCGAGGCGCCGCGGTGGCTGGAGTGGCGCGCATGCGTAGGAAACCTCCCTCTATTGGTCTAGGGTGACGTCATCAGGGTGAACCCGTGGATCTGAGTGTCAGTAACAGTCACCCCGCGGCAGTCGGAGGGTAGCCACGTGATACGAGTGCCTATACCCAAACAATCGCTCCTAGCTGACCAGCAGACATTATCGGTGATAAACAATCAACAGTGATGCGAATCGTTTCGTGTGTTTCAATGAAAGTGACGCTTTGGTAAACGACAAAGACTTTCCTATTCAAAGGTATGAATGTACGTTGTTTACCGTTCGTTTTGCAACGCAAGCCCAACATGAGAGCTGTGTTTTTGGTTCTTATTTGACAAAATATTTGTTCAGAAATGTTTTTGCGACGTTTCTTCGCTTAATAAAGTTAAGCGACGAATTCTTTTCGGAGAAACGTAGTTAGGAGAACTGAATATGAGTTTTCTTTTATCGTTATTTTTGTTTTAATTATGATGATAGGCTCATTTAGGGTATGAGAATTTTCATATGATGAGTATTGGAATCATTATAGGTATTTCGATTCGATATCTTTTCTGGAATATAGTAATAAATATACTTCTATGAAACACAAATGTTAATATTTCTAATAAACATAAAATAAAGACCTCAGGAACCTCTTCAACATGTATATTCCAGCGTTATTTAAATTTCAAACAAAAAGTATTGAGGCGTATTACTCAGTACTTAGTAAACAGCTTGAAAACGGGAAAAATAAAAATGCGTAGCCACGTAACAACCCCGCCGTTTTATTTAATGTAGAGCCACTATGGAAATTGACGGAGCTTTTTACATATGAAACAAAATTTGTAAGGAACTACGGGATAGAGAAACGTAAGACGAAGTAAACGTATGTTGGAAAGGTCAGATTTTTTTAATTTTTCTTGTCCATACATGAAGGTTTAACTGTAGGTTGAACAATGGTTGAATTAATAAATAAGATTACGATTAATTATCTTAAGCAATACGTTTAGTTAACAAAACAGTAGACGCAGTGCCTTATTAAATTTAATAATTATACTACATAGTGTTGCATTGAATTTCGACAGAAATGTAAATAAAAAGTACTCTGAAACGTACAAAAAAAGTGTCGTTAATTGCAGCATAGCAGTGGCAGCGACTTTATTTCCCAGTTAACAAACCGTAGCCAGCACTCAACGTGAAATTTGAATATTTAAAAGAAAATAAAGTCACATTGAACTATTGGAAGGTTTTGGTGCTATAATGGCTTTGATAGTGACTCATTTGAATATCCCTTCGGCTTTAGGGTTTAACTTAACGTGGGTTTGGTAATAATAGACTCACTGTATTCGGAACATGACGTATTATTTTTGGTGCTATGGTATCACGCGATATGTTTGTTCTTTTTTGGGTTGGATATAAATATGTTCTAGTCTATGTATAAGTAGATTTTCAATAACGATTTCAATTTATGTATAGAAATTTAGTAGTCAGCTTAAAAATATTTTTATATTATATTTATTGGCTGCCTGACCATTTTTAGTTCTTGACTTATGACTGTCTATTTATCGTTTAAACTCAATAAAAGCACGTATTTTCTATATTCCCACGAATGCTTCAATTCAATATAGTTCTCTTAAGTTTAATTGACTCTACATAAATCTGAATATTATCAAATCTCTGCCTATTTTCTAATGTCTTTGGAGATAGATTAGATAGGATTATTATCGACTGAGTAGTATTTCATATACTATGTATTTTTTGTTATAATATAAATATCTTACAATTCGATTTTAATCCACAATGTGGCCTGAATTTAATCGCGGGTAAAATGAGTTTTTACTTTTCCTTTGTGTTTCTCAAAACAAGCATTTCTTTATGTTTTATTTTGCCTTGAATGTAGGGCCGATACAGTTGTCCGTGACCTATCTTTTATTTGGTATAACTGTATGATTAAATTTCGGAAGGTCTTTGGCGATTCGAGGAGAAAGTTAATAACTTCTTGCGCATGAGAAAACTCTACATGATCTCTAAATGTACAGATTACAGTTATTCCTTTGTAAAATTTTATAAGAAAATAATATGGTGAACTAGCCTGAACGATTTAAAAGTTTATCATACCTATTGCTCGATGAACGATTTTATACATCGACCAAAAATCTAGGGTGTAATTCTTTACTGACTGAATATTAAAATATCAGGGCTGTAGTTTTATAATAGGTTTTCTCTTATATTAAATTATTAATATAAATTAATCGGAATCTCTCCTACTAATATAACAAATCGTAATATCCCATCGAAGTACAAAATGAAAAAAACAAACAGCTCTTTATCTTATAAAATATGGTCAATTTTATTGATTGTAATATACAAAATGTAATTAATGGTGAACACATGGATACAAAAGATAGAAAAGCAATTACAGTTCACATGTGCGCCTCAGAATACCAATAATCTAATCAGTGAAACAAAGTCTGATGGGTCAGCTTTAAAGAATGTGTTGATGGGTTTTTTATTCCCTAATTGTAATTTGCTTCACTGTTTTTGTTAAGATTATATAATGTAAAAAATATCTTCGCTTTATGCATAGTGAAATATCTCTAGTTGGTTAGGGTTTCTTTTTTGTGAAAAATGTGACGGTAGGAATATTAAATGTAATGCATTAACTAGTCCAGACTCCATATTTTTCTATTAAGTAATCATAATATTATGCCCCATGAAAAACATTTACTAGTTGAAACATATATAAGGAATATCTCTTGGTATCAGAATATTAAATCAATATATACCTACAACGATCATTTGATCAGCAGATTATTCAAAGCATTGCATCCGAAAATTGACCCAATTTCGAGCAAATATAGCAGAATGCACCAATTCATCTGACTAGCTGGCAGCAAATTGCATTACACAGTATAGCAGTCAGCGAAAAACGACATTATCACCGTCCCCAAGTACTCAGCTAAAAGAATTTAATCCGTAGATTGCAACTGGTCCTCGATCGACGTTTTGGGGTAATCACACCTAATTTGATTGCCTCTTGAGCAGCTGCCAAAGAGATGGCACTCCGTTCTGTAACTAGGATCCTTCTGATGTAGGTTTTATGGCGTTTTTATAAGGTGTGTTCGTGAGTTTATTATGGGCTGATTTAATTGTTTATGAGCTATTAAATTCTTTTAAACGTATTAAAACTCTATCGTAAAAGATAATCGTCACCTTTTTTCTTGAAATTATATCAAAATGCACAATAAGTATATTAATGTATCACGTACGTTTATTGACTGCAGTATATTATAAAATAAAATTTAATACAAAATCAAAACATGTATTTATTTTCAAAATTATCAACTCGCGTTTCGGATAAATACGATAAATTTTGCACGGACCATTTTGTATCTCTACGTCACTGTAGCAATTTATCATTGGAATTTAAACCAATGTGTTACAAATATTATAGTTGCCACCAATGATTTATATCTAGAGAAAATGAAACCGGAGACAATGGTCGAAATTTAACATTAATAGCGTGTTTGTTTTATATTTAATATTTATTTGAAGCAGATAAAACAATTTTATTCTAGAAGTAGGTTTAATATACGTTTTCATCTTTTTAACAGCTTATCTTTGAAAGCAATAAGTACTTCGTAATTTATTATTTCTTTACTAGTAATATAAAACAGATGAAAATGAAAATAGTGGTATACATATTAAGACGTGTAGAGCAGAATATCGAAAACTAGAGTTTATTAAGTGTATTAGGATCTATTAAATTGCGCAGTTATGATTAATTTTTAAATACTTGTCTTAGAAGTCAAGAATAAATCGTTAATATTATATTATAGTATAGCTATTAGTCCATCAAATCTCCTAATTATTATGTAAGTACGGTAATGTTTATTGATTGCTTTCTCATCCCCTATAAGAGATACAAGAGAAACCACTCAGCTCGTTTGTTCGAGGCGAAAATTCTTTTATTATAAGTGTTCCATATTATGTTGTTGTAATTTTCACATGTTTTTGTTGAATAAGGTATTAAATTTAACGTAAAACGAAAATCACTTTTTTAATAAATCTCTACAATGTGATTTAAGCGATATATTTTCAATAAAATATATTTAACAATGAGTCAGAACAAAAGCTTATAAAAAGGTCAAAAATCTGGGATTCCCATTCGGTATTTCAGTGTAAAAAGGTCTAAGGAATTTCATTAACCCCATTATTTATTTCAAATCGCTGTTAAGCCTTTGAAAGTGTCAAATAAAAACGTAAAAGTTTGGTAAAAGCTACTTGATTTATTCGGTAATGTCACGAAGACGTAGGCCCTGTGATATTTATCATTTTTAAACGTAATGAAAAGAATGTATCAATCTTTTGTCTCAGGGTGACATTGCTGGGGTCTGCGAAATTAAGTCTAAAAAATGGGTTGGTCGTTAGGAAAATTACAATTTGCTTAAAAGACCTCGTTTATAATGGCCGAGATGTATCTTTATGATGAAGCTGTAAACATTGTACGAAATCATAATATACATCTAATTACAACTCGAATTAATAATTATTTTGTGTATTTTCTTTACTGTTTTAATTTTGAAACTTTTTCTTGGATTAATTTGACAAAATACAGACAGATTATATCTGAATGAAACATATTTTAATCTCTATAATATTAAATCGTAATTGTTACATATACATACATTTTCATCGCTCAGTAATGTAATTCTTGTTACTTTCTGATTGCGTAGCTGTTAATTTTTTTTTCTCGTAGCGTGTAGGCCTCCAATACTTTGCTCTAGCTAGATGTAGAGATTTTTATTCGTCATTGATGCTACCAGTTTATACAATATACTCAAAGAAATGTAATTAATTCTAATAAAATTTAATAGATTAGAGTGCAAAATATATCGGAATACAATTCAGCATTTTCCCTAAAATAATTCCATCAATGTAACTTAAGCTACGAAGGTCGACGTCACTGTTATTCTAGTAAATCAATATTTGTTACCAATTCTGTCTACAGCTGTAATTAAAGCTGTGAGTATACTGCTATTTATTTAATAAGTAGAATTAAATCACGACTACCTTAATGTAATAATAACAGCTTGATTTAAAAATATTAAACTTTTGTTATTACAGGATCTTTCGAATCTACGTAAAAATAAACAATTAAATATTTTACACATTATTAAATATTAATCACTAACTAAGCACACGCATACGGCATATCAATGATTTAAAAATATAACAAGGAATGTCGTCGCCATATCGTCGCATTTTTTTACACGCGTCTCATGAGCTTTTATAGATAGAATATCATAGACGATATTTGCATAACTCAATCCGTCACCTCGTAAATGATTACTAAACATTCCCAATTTAGCGAGCGAGCGAAGCGTTCTCGCTCCGAGCGTAAACCGATTGAAAAATTGTAGCGAGGAGGTTACATAATATCGGCCCTCAAGCAACGCCGGGGGTGACGGTAATACTCACTCGAATTAGGGTGCTCCTACAAAACCCTTCTCGAGAGGTGACATCGCCAAATTTAAATTATTACACGTTTAATCGTTTTAATTCGCTCTGTAATAGGCAGACGTGAGACATTACGCGGTTTAAAGGATTTGTTCACGGTCCGCTATGATTTATGTTATTTTAAAGGGAATATTTAAAATCAATATTTCATTTTTAAATTACCTACGTCTTTGTTAGCTTTTAATGTGCTGAATGATAACTACACGAAAGTGTATCATCTTTTTTTAATCAAATTTACGTAACTTTATATTTAGACAATTTTACGTAGTTACACTTATGAAGGCACATTTCAACTGTTATTTATTAACAAGAGCTGTTAATGCAATACTCTTTTAAATAAGCAAATTGAAACGTTATACCGACCTTATTTTAAACGCGGATAAAAAGATTCGTTAGTAACCCGGGATGTTGTGGTTACACAGCATGCAGGATATAAAATATTAATGAGAACTTGCTCCACCCTCCCGTAATAAGTGTTTAGTTAAGGGGGTTGGGTCCAGATGGAACGTCAGTGAACGATTCGATTTGAGATTAGTCTAAGATTAGCTTTCTTATTCTATAGGCAATGGAAGATGAAAGCTTAGATAATCTAGGTTCCTTTGCAGGAATTGTTTGGTACTTTTCTTGTTACTAGGATTATTACGTTAGGGACGAGGACGTTAGATTATTATCTACAAAGAATTTACGGTCTGACATGTTTCTAAAAATTATATCATCTCGTTCACTTATTAAAAACTTCCACTTAAAATATAGAGCTACGAATGGCCCGAAAAATGATTACAATTGTTTTAGAAACAGAAGTCAAGTAAAAGGTAGATTGCAGCTGATTTGATAACTGAAAATAATCATACAAAGAAACACCACCCAAATGACCCCAAACAAATTAACTGATTTTACCTCCTACTTTTGCAAGAGCTTATTTGTTTCACGGACGGTAAAGTCGTAAGATCTGTCTAGTAATGGTTAACTATTCTCGGTATTCTGTAAACAATGAACCAGAACGAATCCCCGCCACGTTTTTGGCAAAGCGCCGCCACAGGGACATATGTTGATATATTTTATTCATAAACGGTGGGCGCCTGATGTAAAGCCTTGTATATACGTGCTATGGAGTGCTAGAAGAGGGGAGTGAACACTAACCTTTATTTAATTATTTATAATATAGGTACAAAAAGTTAATGTACACAGAAAAATTAAACACAGCAACCTTATTGACAGCTATCTCTCACAGGCAACTTAACCTTCTTTGGTCGTTTGTAGAAACGAAAACCATGTTTCTTTGAGTATTTTAGTCTTTAATGACTGTGTTGAATAAAATAGTAATAAATCTATTTAAACAATTTACGAGTTCAATTTGGAAAACGCTTTTATTTATTGGCAGTGTTTCTCGACTCAAATTGTCTCAATAAATTATGTTTAAAATTTTAAAGCATAGAAAATCGATCATGCCTCATGAACGAATTTTTTTGCATTCTTTAATGTTTTTATTCAAATTTTATCTATTTTAAGACATTTATAGAAAATTATCTTTTACAACAGCTAATCTTTTACATGATGATAAAATGAATGACTGTACAAATGTATTTAAGTGACATGAAAGTTATAAGCCAGAAGGAATATTAATTTTTCGCATCGTAGGATATTTTTAAGGCCAATCTCAATATCTATTTGGATAATACGTAGTGGCGGTTCGTCACAACTAAAAAATTATTGACGTAATCACATATAATATTTGCAGATATATGCGAAAGAAATAAATGTCTAGATAAATTTACAGTTCATTTAACTTTTTATATTTGCTATTCCGTTATAATGATCGCTTAATGTAAAAATGTGGGCGTGACACAAGTAAATCATTGGATTTTGGATACATAGTGCGAATAGAATTCATTTACGGACGTGCAAATTGATAACGGAGTTCTCATTAGCGGGATACATTATGAATCGGTACCTTTGAAGTGATGGAACCGTACATACGTTCCTAGTTTATGTAAAACTAAATAACAATAATGTGTTAATGGAAGTAATAGATATGCCTGTTATAAGCCTAAATAAAATCAACATTTTTGGACATACCAAATGGTATCCAAACAATATTTATCTTGACTTACCAAACATATTTTATGCACACTTGAAACTTTGCGACATGGAAGCATTTCATAACTGCTGCCAACCTAAAACTGTTCAATACCGTAATACATTGTCTATCGCAGCAAAACAATAACGCAGAAAATCTCCGCGCCTTCCCAAAAGCTGCAGTTTCCAGACGATAAATTTTCAACAACAGGGTGTTTGGTGCTCTCACTAGCGAAGAAATACGATAAACGTAGACCATAACATAGACAAGTTGGCTTAACGAGCATCACAAACTAAAGGTCCTTCCAACTTTGTAAATATTCAGATAGTTGTGCGAGTTCTATCCGCAAGACGTGTCGGGAAGCCTCTAGCAAGTAACAACCAGAGTCCAGTCTAGGGTTGCATTTAAATATATTCGAAATTTTACATTTTCTTAATTGTGTTGGATAAGCATTGGATGAATTTGTGATTTTTTTTTCTAATCTATGAGACGAATAGTCTATTAAAGTTTTGAATATATGTACCTAAAAATTTGGTATAATGCTAAATATTATGTAGAGAGACTTTTCTGATTTACGATTTATTTTAATTAAATACTTACCACACATACATAAGTACTATTACATTCTTCATAAAAAATTGCGTAATTATGAAAGTTAGGAATATTGTCATTCATACGTGACATTAGGTTCGTAATTACGCATACCGGAGATTGTGTTTTTTGTGTGAATATAAAACACGTAATGACGCGGCGGCGAAAAATTCGGTCATAACGAGCAATATGTGGATGTAAGTTATTGCTATGTATAAAAGCATAGGCGTTGCGAGAATTACAATGTTATTGAGGTCCTTTTATTGCTATTACACTTTTTTATTAAAATTTGATTCAAATTCACTTGGATAGAGATTGTTTTTACATTTCTTTTGGGGAATTCGATTTACAAGGCAGATTTTTTTGTTGATATTTTGAGTCAAATAATTTTCTATAACTAATTTGATATTTATTTCAATGAATCTCTCATTGCATTTATATTTTACTTACCTAAAATTTCGTTATTTATTCTAAGTAAATAAAGTACCTCAAATTTAAAAATATCATGGTGCTTAAACAGATTTTACTTACGGTCATTTACTGGTGTAATAAAGTGACTTATAATTATCGTAGTTATTAAGAACCGGGACGAGGAAACGGTCATTTGCGGGCAACTTCATATTCATCGCTTCATTTACCCAGAAAATTATCCTGCTCGGTCTAAGAAGTTAAGTCGTAAGCATCAACTAGATTAACTTCTTATAATAATTTCCTGTGAAGATGTGAGCTTCAACTGAGCATAACAACAATTTTCTCTGATTATAGAGCTCAACAAATCCGTTGGATTAAAACGTAATAAAAGTAAGCCTTAATTCTGTAATCAATTATGTTTAACAAACCGAATGTGAGTATTCTAAGATAATCATGTTCAAATGAGAAAAGGATTCCCTTTTATAAAGAAATTGAAACGGAAATTCAATTTTGGTAAGAAAAATATTATTTTTCAAACTACTTATTAAGTTTCTATTGGTTTAATTTGAATCAGTATTGCTTATAATATATTATAGTGGAGAGGATGCTTATGGGCGGCGTGTATCGCTTAACACCACGCGACGCGTCTACTCGGTTGCTATCCTATCCTATAGCATAAAAAAATATATAAATAATATATTATCTGTCATAAACAAACCTGGAAATAAGTAAATCCTTAATAACTGGATATAAAAAATACTTCCCTTTTACAGACGTAATTCGTATGAACAAAACGTGTTAATTTATTCGTAAGCGTGGGGTGACTTAAACATTAAAATTTCGGCCTTGTCAGGTGCTAAGTCCATAATTTCCCAAGGGTACGATACTGGATCGCGTTTTAAGGGTTTTCATGAATGGCAACTCTAATTTCTACTGTCGGATGAAGTCGACGCTAATTTAAGCTCCTTGCGAATTTGTCCTGACCCTGACATCTTATACGGTTTATACCTATGCGTCCTATAAATATAAGCTTTGAAATAAGTTTCTATTTATTATCTCAAAATTATACAAGATAGAAAAGTAATGTTATATTTGTTTTATCTTATAACTCAAACGTGCCAAAATTAAATAGCAATTATTATATATTTTCTAAAATTGGCTTTTAAGGTTCAGAGATGCAGAAGCATTGAAAATTGGTGCAAACTAAAGTCGAAATGTGATATATAATAAATTATTGATTACAATACTTAATGCATTTGTAAATTAACTTTATGTTTTTGTTTCAGGTAAATATAATTGCACCTGTTTCTATTCACTGAGCAAAAACGTTTCTACTAAATTTCGAGAAAGGTAAGATGTAACAAAATGTAAGGGGTCGCGAAATTTACATATGTAAACTTTTGACATGCACAAGATACGAGTTCGTTAGTGCAAACCTTGAATTGAAGTAAAACTTGTATGTTTGTTTTGTCTACAATTTAAAATTATACTTTGAAGAAAGTAAAGGTAATATTATACAGTCTCTCTACTCATGCTGGTGAATATAGCCTGTTATTCGTTGTTTATCTTGAATACCTCTAATATGTTTACCAGTTGGCTTGTGTGCGTAGTACAAGCTTTGCTTAGTATGAGCTTAGATGACGTGTGTAGCAATATTATGTAATACTAGTTCATTCCCATGACTTCAGCTGCGTTGAACGAACGTTTTTTTTTGTTTTTTAATGATATTATAAAATTTGTTAAATGCATTAATATCTAATAATATGCCTATTGCCCAATGTATTTAATAAAAAGAACTAAACTTGTATTATTATTTTATTGATATTCATTTTAAATATGTATATGTAGGGAAAATAAGATGAAAAGTAAATGTTGTTATGGTCAAAGAAGTTGGATACATTAAGTTGTATTTATGTAAGCGCCTGCGGTATAATTTGGCAAAGTTTCTAGAACACAAATTGTCTCATTTCAAGGGTAAAATAACAATATGTTTGTTCATTTGTTCATATATTATTATATTTTCGCAGTATTATCATTTTGTGTCCTATGTCTTAACAGTCATATCATACAACTCGTAATATGATTCTGTAGGTACATAAAAAGTTATTGAAAAGTTTTCTTATAGAGATTTGAGTAGGAAAGGAAAACTTTTGTAATGTCTACTTGAAGTCACCGTGGTATTAAAACTCACTTTGAACCACTCTTGACTGGATAGTCTAGCTTAACAATTACGTGACTAAATTCCATGACAATTTTACTCTCTTTTTAATCTATTATTTTAATAAAATTGACTACAATCAAAATTACAAAATACTAGATCGACATACATGTCTGTGAGATCGACATTATTTGGGGTATGAATTTTCATTTTCATTTTCATGTTATAAAAATTGTGCGTGAAATGATTCAGTCGAAATTATAAGAAAAATTGCATTTCAATTTTCAGAGCTGTCATTGGCAGTGAAAACCCTTTAAAAAACATGCTTTGTGAGTTGTAAGCTTACACCAAAATTCGGGATGGCTCGTTACGCTAACAGTCAACTTGCTCATGGTTTGTGGAATTCCTAACAAACTCGTTAGCATGTTCTTTGTATACGACAAACGTAAATCAAATTATATACCTAGCGTTAGATAGTTAATTTATTGCAAGAATAAATTATATTGAACGTGGATTAAAATAATATGGAGTTATGGGTTGATATAATATCGGGATTATGATTAACCTTGGATGAAGAAGAAAGAATAAGTATTTATTACCAAAAACAATCAAGTAAGAATTTAATTGGTTATAAGCGTCATCAGATTTTATCATAAACTTTGCATTAGATAGTTTGCTTTGCATTAGATGTTTGAAAAATAAAATCCTATAATTTAGTTTGTACATCTCTTCTTATATATAAAATTCTCGTGTCACAGTGTTAGTCTGCATACTCCTCCGAAACGGGTGGACCGATTCTCATGAAATTTTCTGTGCATATCGGGTAAGTCTGAGAATCGGCCAACATCTATTTTTCATATGTACCACGGGCGAAGCCGGGGCGGACCGCTAGTCTTATCTCTTATATATAAAATTCTCGTGTCACAGTGTTAGTCTGCATACTCCTCCGAAACGGGTGGACCGATTCTCATGAAATTTTCTGTGCATATCGGGTAAGTCTGAGAATCGGCCAACATCTATTTTTCATATGTACCACGGGCGAAGCCGGGGCGGACCGCTAGTAACTCTATATAATACATAAACTAAATTTACTGCATCCATATTAGTTAACATCCAAATTGATATACCTACCGTGCCAGATCTAGCCTCAAATACGGGAACGATGCATTAGGAACTGCACTAATTAATGTGCCCATATAATTTAGCTTTAGCTCATTGAACCGAAAACTCCGCTGACCCGTTTATTGGCGAATTATAAAATATCCAATTAACAGCCCACTTTTATCGTACAACTTGAAAGGGCGATGAGGAATTTCGGATTTATTCTCGACTTTTTAATTACTTAACTTGTAAGAGACGAAACGTGCTTGGATACAGATTATTTAATTTCAGTGACTTTTTTGGAAGTTTCGTTTTGATCTAGGGAAGTATTCTCACTTCTCAGAGTGCATCTATTATAAAATAAGTGACGAACATTCAAAAACATTCCTCTTTTATTTCTTCTTGAACACATAAACTAACATTAAAAAAACACACATACCAACATTGATTAAAACCGTCACATACTAAAGACAAAAAGCCCTAGAAGCACGTTTGAATTCTTGGAACAGTAGGTACGTATTTTAACACTTAAGAATTTCAATATCAAGGGGTCTTTGAGGCTGTCCCTCCGTCATGGGAGTTGTACAATTGCTATGGGTATTGACTATGCCCTTGCTCGTACACGCATGTTTGAAAACTTACCTAATAAGGGTCTAATATCGGGACATAATAGCCTTTCTGTCGCTTAAAAATGGAGAGGTCGGGTTCGGCTTTTATATTCATGATCCTGATATTAAAGATGCATAAATCTCTGGTCGTATTGTAGTTACAATAAAGTTGTAAAAAGTTTTCGTTTTATGTAACTGTGAGGGACATGTTTTGTTTGTTGTACGTACCTATAGTACTTTAATCGTTATGAATATTAGAAAAAACACTGATTATAATTTTATTGATAAACATTTTTCCACAAAAATTAATCAGATTAATAAAAGTGTTAGTAATGGCTATTTCCATACACATGTTTGTAATAAAGATATTAGATATAAAAAAACCAAAACCTTCCCAAGTAACACATCGTAACATTCCATTTCGTGTGATATCTAATCAGTATTCACGGCAGAATCGATGTGATGAGTCAAAAAAATCAGATTAAATCCACAAAGAGTCATTCAGAAGAGCTCGGGAAGACGCCCAAGTGATCGGAAACTTTGTCACGAGCGCAGAATTTCAATAAAGACGCCGAAAGAAATATCGGCATCGGGACCAGTAATGGTTATATGTGGTTATATGGGAAACTAAACAGTAGCCCAATATGTTGGTTTTATGAGGAATTCGCGGTACGCAATATGTTTATTTAATGGCATCATAATTTACGGGTTAGACGCGGGCACTTACCTTGTTATTGAACGTTACTGAGATCATCTATTTGATACATGAGAGATTTTTTCGTAATAGGCCATTGTAGGTATAGCACTTAAGAAACGATTTTGGTAATAATAAAAATTACTTAACCGCTATTTGTTATGTCGAAATAAATGCTTGTAAAAGTATTAAAGGCTCTATGGATTTTACACTTGGAACAAATATTCAAATAAGCCGCTTCAAGGTAGCGATCCCCTTAGATAATAAATCGCCATTTAACTCTCAGTTTTCCCGGTTTAATACGAGGACATCGGTATTTCGATAATGTGGCTGTTATCTTCTATATATCTCCCCTATAGCAGGAATTTATCAAGGGTGAGCATGCGAAAAAATACTCTAATAATGAGTATCGGGGACAGATAGCGAAACTTGTTTATGCTCTCAGTTTTTCTAATGCAGTCGGGCAACTCGTCGCCGGATGAGTTGTGCGATTTGTCGCTGGATTTCTTTTTTAAGCTGCTCTGTTTGGCGTAGCGGCCTGATTGTGGGTTGACGAGCATGTCATCTGCTATTGTCTGTGGTGAGTGGCTTATAGTAGTGGACTGTGTACTGAAAATAGACGGCAGCGTTTTGTTCTTGGCACTGAAGACAGCACTTCTTTTGATTACGCCCATCAGGCCTAATTAAGTTGGAACGCTGCATAACGCATGATTGCTATGCTAAGCAGACTACGGTTAAAATCACGGTTAATATATTAGGTAAAGAATGGGATTAGCGCTGCTCTTATCTCGAAGAAAATCTCTTTATTATTATATTTTTTGAAATACAGGATTAGTCGTACTGAAATTAGTATAATAAATTCAGGTCATTAATAATTATATTTTATACAGCACCTATAAGTAATTACAAAAACGATTCAAATTTAATTAACATGTTTTTTGAACATAAGTTCTTTTATATGATTATAAGCTAAAATGTATAATCATCAAAAAATTGTAAACGTTTTCATATAAAATGGATTAAATGTACATTAAAGCTTAAGCTAAAAATGCTTCGTAGTCGTGAACATAAAAATTCCACAGGATTCCCGTGTCAACGAATGCGTATATGAGAAACGCAACGAGGCATGTGAAAGTCGTCAGTCTGTCTGTTAGAGGAACGTACCGTCAGCAGAAATCATAAAAACGAATCGATAACACGAATTTAACCCTCCGTTTGAGACCCTCACATTTTCCGCGTTTTGATTTTCCATTGATTGAGTTTAAAATGCCCTCTCGCTATTTGGAGAAAGCCGGCGGCCATTGGATAGACCTATGAATATATTTAATTCAATTAATTGCTATGAAATAAAGCTTCTGTGAAACACTCGACACTCAAGATGCAGGGGTCTAAAGCTCTTCAAGAATAATGGATCAAAGTTAGCAAGGAATCATATTGAAACTTGGCGTGAGCCTCACTTAAACTTAAGCCAACTTCCATAATGGTCCTATTCTTGATTAAAAAACAAAGTGAGAAAGTGTGAATTTGTCACATTTTATGATATGCGATGAATTAGATCCATCTACAAATATCGTTTCAAGTAATTAATTAGATAATTTAATATATTTCATGCGCAGGTAATTAATATGAGCTTTAGCATAAGTTTGCTAAAACTAAAGCTTATATTAATTACCTTTAGAATACACAACTTTCTTAACTTTAAACTAATTTACTCTAAATTAACATAGCATTACCTCAAATTGTACTTCGTTAACTAGTACCTTCGTCCTGAAATAAATAGCAGCTTCCATTATGTGAATAAAGTATAAATTTGTATGATATCGGATTCGACAAGAGAGGATAATATGTCGATTTGTTTTGGGGTGAATTCATTGATGTCATCCTGAGTCAGGATGCTGGGTGAGTCAGCTTTCGAGACACGTGGATTTTATTCCAATACGCCGACAATAACATAAATGATGACAAACAATTTTATGGATAAATTCAATAAAGAATACGAGGAATTCTTTGTTACTTATTTTATTGCGATTTAGAATAATTTTAATTAGAATACATTAGTTTCCAAAGAAGATGTATTTCACGAACTTTAGGTACTGTACATGTATAATATTTAAATTTTTGTAGTCGTAAGGTGTGAATCATTTAGTTCCAGTAATATCACAATAGTGCATGAACTAATTTTGACTATGATTGTTTTATTTCAAGTTAAAACTATTTACACTTTCTAGATACCGTATTAGCTTTGCGTAAACATAATATGAAACCTTTACATAGGTATTGAAAATATGCAGAATTACAAAGTTCGCTGGCTTTGTAATTTAAAAAATCCATTAACTAAGTATTCTAAAGTAATTCGACATTCCCATGTTATCAGGTTGACAAGAAATTGGTGCCAGGCTATTGTCGTACTCTCTTTCTTAGATATAAGGCTGTGTTTGGCGTGTATTAGAAAATATGATACAGGTTTTCATTTTCGCATCCTGACAGGAAGGGAACGTATGACGGGCGTCCGCCTACAAAATCCAATATGACAAATTTGATGGTACGTGTTCTGAATGATTGCGGGTGCGAATTTATTTTGACTCCCGTCCGTCAATGAGGGGCTAAGATGTTCGGAAGTTTTACGTTTGTGTTATTTACATGAGTTTCGTATCTTCTTGACCAGCTTTTGGGGAATAGGAATAATGTTTGGTTTTGGTGATTCGAGATGTTGATGCGAAAGCTCTCTTTTTGTTAAGAAGATAACATGGAGTATCCAACTTTATGGGATTAATGCAGAAAATTTAAATATACCTTAAACCATCTAACAATAATTATTCCTCTATTATGTATCCGATTCCGTTATACAATGAGAATTGACTAACAAAAACATGAAAGTGGCAATTCCATAGTGGTTTACTATTAAATGTGTTACATTACAACATTAGCTTTACTTGTACCTTTGTCTCCGTTAAAATAACATTGAATGCTCTGAAATTCTAACAATTATCTCATAAAAAATCTCCCGTCCAAGCGCACTGTTTGCTGGACAAACAGCTTCTATTTGTTAACACCGCAATAAGAACGAAGGTTCAATACGATAAATATTTGTTGTTCTGCCTCCGGCCTGAAAGCATCGATTGGGAAATGTTACAGTAAAATGTTCCTGATTTGGGACAATCTCGATAAATGGTTCGCGTGAATAAAGATATAAATAAGATAAAGTATTATGCGCGATGGGAATCCCTGTGCGATTTTTTAGAATACTATCTTTAAAGATAATACCTGCGAATTTCGATACTATTACAATCGAATGATAAGACAATTTAGGTAGATACTACTATTATTTATCTATCGTTCGAAGAACATCTGTTATTTCAATATTAATTCCGAAGATTATAGAAGTTATAAGATATCCGATAAGTTGTGTTTTGATTATGAGGTATTTTACACGTGCCGATTTTATTTAGGTATCTACTTTGTACGCTTAAATAATAATTTTATCAAAATAATAATCATACATTTGATAATAATCGCAATCCAATTCTTTAATCAAACATGTTAAAGAGATAAGTTTAATGTATAAGACATAGTAATAAAATAACGCTTTTTAATACAAAAACTAAAAATAATTCAAACATCCTCAGGCATATTTCCATCAACCATCAAAATCTCAGCAGCATAAGAAGAGCCAAATAGAAAAACTTATTCAATCCCGGGTTACATGCATCAGTGAGCGTAATATTGTATACTTTTCGCCTAAAAAGCCTAAAGCAATAGCCATGGGGTGTATTCTCGAAGCCTACGAATTCCGAGTGAAAGATTTAGTGGCAATAACGTGCGATGTTGGCTCTGAGCAATTCGATCTTATTGTGTTCGATTGGATTAGTCTCGCCTTCGCTAAGATTGCTCCCAGCTCGTACTAACGAACACGACTTTGTTAGCACATACGAAGATTACTTGGTAGGTGGAACTGATTGATTTTAAATGGGATTTTAACATATTAATTTAGACTGTTGAAATAGATGCTTTATTGCACACACAAACTCAATAATCACATACAAGATAATAATAATTATGTAGATAGAAAACCAACAAAGCATTGTACAAAATATGGTCGCAATCTCTACCTACTTTAGACAACCATATTTAAATAAAAATACACATTGAAATAGTACCCTTGCCTAGATTAAGATATGTAATATATGCTGTTCCAACACATTTCTGTCGTAGTTCTTATTGTTTGAATACATATTAGTGTTTGATTTTAGCAGTGTGTAAAGATGGTGTATGATGCAATGCAAATATGGCTTTTAAGAATCTATTGATAAATTGACATCATGGAATTTACAAGTTTCTATACATATATAGTTTTTAACAAACTCTCAGTAAGTTTCTAATTTATATTTAGTATTTACAATTGAGATTAAATTAAACACATTATGGACTAATTAATGATTTGTAAGACATTCATGTAACTATACTATTTAAATAACAAGGAATTTGATTATAGAAATACCGATTTCCTGTAACTAGGGATATTACATACCTTGTAGATATTATATTACGTAGTCTTATGCATTTCTTATGTTGTTTTGAACCGACACACCCGATACTTTATATAACTAAATCTAAAATCTAATCAGTAAGTAGTTAATTATATTAGTATAGTTATATTCCAATCAATCATTTTATAAAACTCTATTCATTTCTTTTTTATCGAATAATTAATAAGTAGTCTATGATAAGCTATAGGTACTCATGTATAAAGATCGTACACAATTTCGTAAATGTGTGTGTGTGTGTGTTACAAAAGGAAGAAAATTTGAGGTTTTTACTTTTCGTTAGATACAAAAACAGAAGTCCATCAACAGTATTAAACCTAACAATGAATAATTAATAGTCTCTGATTCGATACGCTTAGTGATAATAATTTCTCTTCATTGTTTTGTTGAAAAAACTAGCTGGTAATGCGTTCCATTGTCAGTCCCGAACGCTTCTATTGTGATAAAGTACACTAAAATCTATTTGAAAAATACTACAGTGATTGATGATAACTCTTCCATCTGTTATTTTCATTTTTCTGCTTTCAGCCACGAAAAGTCGACGTAATATTGAAACCACGTGTTGAATAGCGAACATTTTTTGAAGAACATTTTTATGAATAGAATGTGTTCTATTTTCTGCGGAATATTTCTAGTTTTTTCTATGTTTCAATAGCTATGTTTTATGTACGGTAGGTTTACGGTTAGTGTCGACTTTATTGAAAAGAGTAAGCAACGCAAAATTTAATTGTTTTTGAACTCCTATTAAATATTTAAGAAGCGTACTCAATCGTTTCTATAAATATTTTATCGATAATACTTTAAAATGTTAACTTTTCATTGGAATTAACTTAACTAATGTAATATTATGAACAAGAAACTTATCATAATACACATGGACAACCCTGGAACTTTTTATGTCAACATAACAATAATTAACATACATTGATTTGATTCAGATGCAAGGGAACGAATGCTATGAATATCAGAATATCATACGAATTTTGTAGGAAAGTTTGAATTCACTAGAGTAGACTGCATACATAAAGCATGAAATGACCTAGACGTGTTTGATGTATGTGTGAAGTGAGTTAATCAAATTTTAGTATCACTGTCTCTATGGCGTGAATATAATTTGAATATGTTAGGATAAGATATATCATAAACGATAGATTATTTAAGATAGATTTGATAAAAAATGGTATGTTATCTTTATGATGGTACTAGTATAATAATAATTATATAACTAGTTTATAAAATATGATAGGTACATTCCTCTTATTATATTAACCAAATAGATATTGCTATTTATTCTCACGATAAAAGATGTAAAAGAATTAATTGTTCTTACTTCTTAAATATGCAAAGGTGACTAAACCAGCTTACAAAATGGTTTCATTTAGGCTCAATTGTGAATAACAATGCAAAGTCATAAAAAATCAAAATATACTTGACGGCTCAGCAAAATCCTACTCTTGAAAAAAAGACGTTTTTATTAAACCTTTATTGTCGCATCCCTTAAGTCTACGAAGTCTTTCGGTCATTCTTTTCTTAAAGACCGTTGTGAGAGGGGTGAAAATGAAATTAAATTCAGTATGAAAGGCGAGCTTAAAGGAGCCCTTCTATGAGCTATCCCCCATGATTTAGGAGGGTATAGAACAATAGTTTAATCGTCCAATTAAGCATTTGTATGAGTCTGACTCGAAGCGCCAGAAACTTTAGAATTCGTAAACGGTATGTCAGGTATTTTGTCGCTTATTTCAGTTATGACTTTGTTATTGTTATGATAATTTTATTGCTCAACGCCGTATTTTACTAATGACAAAGTATAAGAAGGTATATAAAGTTTGAAAGTGAAATTAACATTGTAAAGCTCTTTAATTACGGCTCTACACATTAAAATACTCACAGATAATAAAGATCTTTATATATATTTCTCTTCTATTTTTTCAACAAATATAATCATTTGTACCTACTCAGACATTTTTTACATTGGTGCTGAGACGTATTTTTATTGTGACGTTGAAATGTAGAGTTGGGAGCCGGGCAATGCGAGTAAAACCGTGGGGCACAGCTAGTATATTATACACAATACGAGCATGATTCAATGTAAAAGTGGTAACTAAAACAGTTATTTAATATTAGATTTACAGATACTAGTAACACATGCATATTATACATAGAGGTAATATAATATGTATGTTTCCAGTAGTTGCTAAGTGAAAGAAACTATACGGGGTCAAGTCCTTCAATAAGTAGGTAACTCGGGGTATTGTCCCACAATTCTAAGCATTTGTTTTTTTCTTGTTATATGCGCTATATCTGCATTAAATAATCTCTCTGCTTTAAAAGAACAAAGGTTGCTTACTGAACGTATTAACTACTATATTATCTTTTATTCTTTTGTGTTTAGCTTATAAATTGTGGATATAGGATGCATAAGTAATTTAATAATGGTTATTACTTATGCATCCTATATCCTTCTATTGTAAACAAAACTCCATGAAAATAGATAACTATAGAGAAATAATTAATATTTTATATTCTCACTAGCGACCCGCCCCGGCTTCGCACGGGTGCAATGCTGATACTAAATACACTACAGATAAACTGTGAACGTTGTATATAAAAACATAGCGGCCCGCTCCGGCTTCGCACGGGTATAAAATATATAGCCGGGCGGCCGGCCGGTACCGCCGCAAACGGTACGTCCCGCAATTTTTAAATCTGTAATATCTTCGAAAATATTCATCTAAATCATACGGTGTAATGGGCCATATAGATCTATATTAAATGAACAATGTATTCAAGGTATTTAATTGGTTAAGGATTAATGCTGTATTGGTTAAAATCGCATCGAAAATTAGCCATTATTTGTCGTAAAAAGTAAATGACAAGAAAAAGTTATTGTGGGTTATCCATAAGAGATAGACATATACCATCGCGGACTTTTCTGTAGACCTTTTCAATGTGTATAATACTTAGTACATTATTTTGATAAAACTCGTAGGGTTCAGCCTGCGTTTGCAATGTAAGCGGAAAAAATGTAATTTTTTACGACATCTCATTAGAAACCTCAAAAATAACAGTACTTCTCCACTATTTAATGGATGTAATTATACATATAAACCTTCCTCTTGAATCACTCTATCTATTAAAAAAAACCGCATCAAAATCCGTTGCGTAGTTTCAAAGATTTAAGCGTACAAAGGGACATAGGGACATAGGGACAGGGAAAGCGACTTTGTTTTATACTATGTAGTGATTTCAATAATACTAGGACGCATAGACATAGACATATTCACATTATATTACATTACTTGATAAAAATTGAAAAAAAAAAATTATCTCTATGCAGTCATGTTTTAAAATATTTTTATCTTAAATCCAATAGAATTTCAATATAATCAATGTTATCATAAATTTGACTTACCTCGTGTGGAAGACAGTCCTGCCGTGAATCGGTCATAATTTCCGATTTTACGAACAATTGAACAGGGGTGCTTACAGCTTACAAAAGATTTTGGTAATATTTAAACGATTCTTAAAATATTGTTATCCTTTAGAACAATTTTTGTGGAGTGAAAACTTTTTTAAGCGTTTTGTACTTTGCGGAAGGGGAAAAGCTTATGTTTTAAATTCAAATTTTAACACAAAAATTCTAAGTTGTAAGTTTTCAGTTCTATCGGCAATCCTCATTCATGACTTGATTTTTTATGATGTGAATTTTTACATTAAACAAATGTGTCTAAATATTATACTAAAATAAAATAATTTGGAAAATCCAAAAGTGCACGCCTCATAATTTTTTTTAATAAATATTTATTAATTATTATTTTTGTTTATTTAATAACAATTAAACCACATCGAATCAGACCCTGAAAAATGAAAGGGTTCTATTCCTGAGCATACTCAAGCGTAAGAGAAAAAAAAAGACTCGATTAGTAAAGTATTTCGGTCGCTATCGTGTTAACAAGAAAAAGGATCCGCACATACAGACACACGGACGTCCAAGACAGAACTTTTTTAAACTGTTTTTTAACTAGTTTAAATAACAAAAATGACATCAAAAATATCATGAACGTTAAAAATAGTGTTTTTTCTTAATATGTGTGTGTATGTATTTATTATCTTACAAGTGCAATGTATGATACATAAAGACATTTGAAAAATCAGATGTTTTGCGCGAAGTGACAGTAGTACCCACCTCAACGCTTCGCTTATGAGGCGTGCAATAAAAAGCAGTTTGAAAAAAATGTCCTAAGACGAAAAAAAAATCCAAGCTCGTTCATTTTAATGTGATTAGGTTTTGTCCCTCCTTTATACCACTTAGACTAATGAGATACAGATTCTCTATAATGTCCATTGGGAATAAAATATGGAGATGATATTTTTTACACAATTTACTAATTGATGTATCGCGGAAGTGCGCTATATTAAAGAAATCACGTTGAAATCCCTGAAGACGCGGGTGTGATTACGATTTTTGGCAAAAAAAATTCCTACGCAATATTCCCAAATTACATGTAGGATGAAGGGAAAACATAAATAATAGACAAATAATAAAATCTCAGTTTAAATAGAGGACTATATAAATTTCTTTAATGTTTGTAATCAGTACCTACATACAGTACCATTATCTACCTTTACTCTTCAATTCTGTTTGTATTATATTTAAAATTGAAGAAGCTAATGATCGTGATTTCCTTAATTCATTTTGTATTCTCGTAGACATCGCACGCAAATTGAATACTGAGTACAAATGATGAGGGCGAGCTAACCATTTCGCTATTTACCCATTCGGTGAAATCCTATTTTAAGATTAAATAAGTCTTTTCATTGTATGGAGCTAAATTGGTTCATTACCTCGAGACGAAAGTTTTAAATAAGTTTAGTGTAAAAATGTAGAAGCAGACGGTCTGCATTTAATTCACTTGGCAGGATTTCAGACTATTTTTACAAGTGTAAAGTAATAAATTAATCCTATTAAGCATTCGCAGATTCGTTGGATTCTCTTAAATGTAACAGCTTGTTGAATATTATTGTGTAAAGCATTCCGTAGAGCTGAATAATTGTAGAGAGGGATTTCTTGGAGAGAGTGGAATTTTTGAAATATTATATCGCTGTAAATGCTTCCATTATTAATTCAACACTTGGAATGCTAACAAAATATTTGACATACAAAACAAAACCAATATTTTATAACTGTACGAATTGGCTTTAATTTTTAAGGCCTTTAATTAATATATTTTATACTTAAATAATATTTTGTGTCACCGTAAACACATAATCGTAATCTTATCTTAAATTAACACAGTTACATGGTTATATTATCATCATTTGAGGACATGAATCTTATCATAATTCACTTTTATTAGTGACATACTCGTCCCATAATATCATAGATGTCTGAAAATGATTTTTTAACCTTTTATTTATAGGCATTCTTTTATATCTTATTAAACAATGATATATACATTATTTAATGTGTATCTATTGTAAAATATGTATATCTAGTATGTGTATAATTAGATAACTGTTAATTAAAAATATCTAGTAGATACAAACAAGTCTAAATCCCCGCATCATTGTTTTCCAATTTCTTACATCCGTACGTACATAAATCTTGATTATATGCAAATTTTATTTCATTAAAGCGGTAGGCTATACGCATTACACCGGTTGAGTTACTGCCAGCCCGCCCTTGGATTAACTAATGGCTGTTTATCTTATGGACCCTCTAAAATCTACTAAAGATGTGTTTCAATAATTAATTTATATTGAACTCCTAGATTTCGAACGATGGGAACATTTTACACCGATATAATAGGATAGTTATACCGTGGGAATTCTGTTGCTATGAACGATATCAAAATAATTTGGTAAGGTTTTATTTGGATGAGTAAAAAAAGTTAACAGTTTTTTTGCATCATCAAAGTACAACAGACTATGAGTTCTTAACAATTCACAATTGAGATATGAAAATTACTTTTTTGTGTATAAATGCTATCATGAAACATCAATATTTTTATTTCTTATCAAAAATATGTATTCGCGGTAAATAAGGTTCAATTTTCCTTTGTTCTGTTACAATATTATGCTAAACGGTGATTTTACATTGCCGTGCATAGAATTTACGCACATCATTACAACTTATCAATGCTATTGACGCGTATTGCAACCGTAAAACAATAATTATCTACCCTCCGGTCGAGCCGGACAAGAGACTATTCATTTCACATTGTACGTGATTCAATCATCGAATCCATTACCATCCAAATCTGATAATAATCGCATTCGCTCGTTTTAATTTCAGTTTTAACCGGAACATGTAACATAAATCTCCCTGTGATACTATTGAATTATGGCAACTGCAGATATTGACGGGTAAATTGAATTTCGAGCGATTATAAAATGATAATTTATGCTGAGGGATAAAACGTCATTAATATTCAATATTTTTTCAAATTTAAAATCAGTTGCACGTGTCCATCTCACTATTTCTTTTAGGCTCTTACTAAAAAATATGGTAGAGAAAAGTTCCCAGCTTTAGTGAAAATTTGCAAGTTTTTTTAAAAGCAAAACAGTAAAGGGATTGTGCAGTTTATTTTTCTCATGGAATGTTATGCTTCTGACATGAAAGTATCGTCTAATGCATTTATGTATCGAAAGGGGAAATAATTTTCTTTGTACAAAGGCAACACATATTTTAAACGCACCTTTGCTGTGTTCTGGAAAACATTGCTCTTTTCGAAATGAGAACGCGCCTGTTTATGTTTTCACACAGTGATTAAAGTGAAGTGTCAAAAACAAAATAGCAAGATGGCGGGCTGGGGTGCCGCTGTTTTTCTCCGAGTATAGGGACGATATTACGCCTTTGACGGGGTGTTGATAGTTAGAAACTTGAAGATTATAATTTTGCTTTTTCTTTGTTGTACTTTCGATAGCGTCGCAAGAGTGAAAACATTTTCGGTTGCTACGACTCTTCAATTTGATTTTCCAGTGTAATTTGGGGTGACTAAAGCATTTCGTCGGTTCACACCTTATCGGCGAGTTGCAGGGTTTTAAAACAAAAAGCACTAAGCCCACTTCAACGCTAGGGCGCTAAGGTGTGCTCCACGGAAACTTTTACTCTACGGAAAATCCTAAGAGATTACATGCTGAGTGATTGCTTTTTCTTAACTTGTGGGTATGCTCGTTGAAAGTGAATGTTAAGGCTGTTGCATACTATGATTTATGTCATTTTGTCGCCGGTGTATGTGAAAAGATACCTTACGGCTGTAACATAAAGTCACTTTTTGTGCGATCGATCCAGCTAGTTATGAACGAAAATTGTTAAATTGCTATCTCCCGACGTGATGCCTGAGCACTGAAATAGGGAAAGTTTTCTTATTATTTTTTATTTATTACATCTCCTGCTGTGTGGTGTGTAGTTATAGTAGTTAATCGAATAGTGTTATCATGATTTATTTGAACTTTATTCAATTTACAAACAATTGAATATTTTTTAGATGCGATAATTTAAACAGATACTTAATACGAATTCATTTTTGAAATTATTGTAAATGGTAAAATAGTTTTTTTTTAGTACATGAACAAATATAGAGTTCAAAAACACATTTAAACCCGATAACACGCAAGTACATTAATCGTTTTAACGGCTCCAAAATGCAGCGGTGATTACAAAGTTTCAATCGAACCGAGGCCGAGGTCGGAATATTTGTATTTACACCTGATAGCCACATCCGTGCCCACTTCCCTTTACAACCACTATCGGTTTATACTACTGTTTGACCGCGGTTCTGCTTAACGTGGGTTATGTTACCAGTTTCATTATAAAATGAATTCGTCTGTGGGTTTTTGTATGACTATACTGTTTGACCGCGGTACGAAACAAACGTGAAGTGTGTTACATTACATAGATAATCAATAAATTAGTCGATAAATATATTGATGATGTCATATTACTGTGATTATTTAGAGAACTACCTATATCCACTATAATGTCACTGATAACTTTGCTAAGTAGTGTTTGTCCCAGTATTTTCTCAGCTCTTTTGTTATAAAGGTGAACAGTTACTTTGTGGCCACTGGATCCGGTTTTTGTATAACTACAACTAGACTGTTTTGTTTCGCAGTTTGTTAATTTGTCTGTGGGTAGCGGTTGTCATACTGGATATTTTTTTATTTGATAGACGTTGTATCCCAACTTTCCTGTAACTGATGACTCCCGTAAAAGTTGTGATGCATCCCGATATCAATTTGACTTATTTTTATAGCAATTTTAGTACTGATATTGATAAATTGTAGTTCATAAAAGTTGAGATATTTCCCAATCTGAAATTCGATTGTTGTTTTACAGACATTGTTTTTACTTTTTAGTATCCCTGGATAATAATTAATTACCTGCCTACTATCTTGTAACAGATCGTATGCATTTGTAAGAATTTTGATTTATTAAGAGTAAGATGTGTAGCATTTTCATACCTACAATAAATAAAATTATGAGGTAAAAACAACAAAGAACGCAACAAAATGTCTTATTACAGGGTAATCTATGTCTAAAAATAAGTAATCCTACGTCTTCAACAACTCAATAATCTTCGGCTAGATAATATAAAATCATGACGGACTTTATTACACGTTTTATGAAACCTGAAAAGGCGTCCGGTCATCTGAATTCGTTATAAAGGCACATCATTACAGTATCCATTGCGCAATCTCCCCTGTAGGAGGTATCAGCCATTGTCGGCAAAAAACGTCCGGTCAGCTACGATAAATATAAAATACATTTTGCCCGCATGAAAATATAATCCGGATTTGAAAACGTTATTCAAGCAAGGTATATTTGGAGATGACTCAGCATGGAGAAATTAATTTTTGGATTTGTCGTTGATAGGGATTTTATAAGCAGTAGCAAATCTGGAAGATAAATATTTTATTATTATTTTTAGGAGTAAGGCACGTTTGGCAAAGTAAAGTAAAGATGAAAGTACCCACACAGAACAAAATTATTATTGGATACAATCGATTTTTGTGTGGGTATACTGTGGGTGTTAGCTTAATTTGTTTTCAAAGACCGGTATTATATAATATCAATTATATTTAATATCAAACAGGTATTTTTCCAGAGTTAGAATTCAATAGAGAAATCTAATAAAGGTTCTTCGAAATTATTATATTTTCATTGAATATCGATTAGGGAAAGAAGCCAGTGGCTATAGTAGAGCCCTTTGGTCCCTCCACATTTTCCTTTTAGGTTGGCGTCACAATAGACATTCGTAACTATGTCACTTGTCACATAAATAATGCCATAGATGCCACAAATAAGCTACATTTTAGGGGAGACCGGGGATGGTTGACTAACTTTTGACTTAAGCTCGTATATCTCTGATGTTTAACTGTATATAACAAAAATAGCAGTTGATACAGATAGAAGAACTATTCAGGTACCTAAAATACTAATCTATAACCTATATATTTATCATTATAATATTTATTTAGTCGATTTTCTAAACCCCTGACGCTTGTTCAACCTACCCCATGTCCGGGGTAAGTTGACTATAGGCATGGGGTAGGTTGACCTAGGCAGTAATTAGTATAAATAAACAGGATTAGTATAAAATAAAACATTAAAATGTACTAAATGATAGAAACTTTTAATTTAATTATAAACAAACTTAAATTTGAGATCCATTCTCGGTTAATAAAGAACTTTAGTAAAGGTAACTTATTAAACTATTAAAAAAACTAAAATTAACAATTCTTGAGGGATTAATTTTAGTACTTTCTGTTTCAACCATAATTGTAACTTGAATTATTCTAATAAATCGCTAATCTTCTTATATATAACTAGCAATGCCCTGCGGTTTCACCCGCATAGATGCGATATCGTTACAGTGAAAAGTCTACTATAGGTCGGACTATAGGTTTAATTTTTAATCACATGAAAATCACCTTTACCCCGTCCCGCACTACGGCATTTGTTTTTTTTTTTTTTTTTGTTTTAGTGGGGAAATCTTTCATAGATACCCACGGCCTCCGGGGGAGGGGCCGTGGGTTATGTCGGATTCCTACCGACCAAAACCCCACTGTGTTCCGTCAAGACGCATATTGGTAGAATTCCTCCGTGACCCCCGCACTACGGCCTGCTCGAACAGTATACCTACTATTTTCTGTAGATTGACTGACACTTTTAAAAATTCGTTATATCTTTGGAATGGAATATCCAATTCTTTTCATTTAAAAAGTATTTTGCTGATATTGAAACAGTCTATAATAAAACATCATTTAATGGGATAAGGATTAATATATGTGTATGGATAACATGGTTTGAATACTGTCGGCACTTCTATTTACTTTGAAAACGTAAAAAAGTTGTTGTAGTAACATAACTACTGAAGATGGACATATGGTATCGCGGACTTTCTTGTAGATATTGATCCATTCTATAATACCGTAGAACATTTTTTTGTTCTATCTTCAATAGATTCCGCAGCGCACGCGATGACAGAAGTTTTATTGAGGATTTTTGTACACCTTGGGCTACATTATTGCATTTTTGGTAAGGATCTCAAATTTTTTTGAAAATGCAATATAGCCTATGTTGCTCAGTAAAGATGCAGCTTTCTAATGGTGAAAGAATTTTTGAAATCGGTCCAGTAGTTTTTGCGTGAAAACCATACATACATACATACATACATACTTACAAACTTTTCCTCTTTATAATATTAGTATAGAAAATGAATCGCAAAATGTGTTGGTAAGCGCATAACTCGAGAACGTCTGAACCGATTTCGATAATTCTTTTTTTATTATATTCCTTGAAGTACGAGGATGGTTTTTATGTAGAGAAAACGTTAATATGTACCACGGGCGAAGCCGGGGCGGACCGCTAGTCACAGATAAAATTGCTTTTATAAAAATATTCAACATACATAAACCCGCACTTGGCCAGCGTGGTGGATTATGGCCTGTACCCTCATAGGAGGCCCGTGTCCCAGCAGTGGGAACATATTATATGGGCTGATGATGATGATACATAAACTTGTGAGTATCTAATATTGTAAACTAATAATAAAACAGTAAACTTCTTTTCTAAATTAACTTATTTATGAAAATAGAACAATCAGGCTCAAATCATATTTCCCGAGGTTCGGATAACCGCGTTCTAGCTTTTGTTTACGTTTAGTCACATAACGATGCAACGTTTTGTATGGAATTTAGTATTTCTTTGATGTGGCGTTGATGCTATTATTATCGAAGATTACTGCGTGGCAAGCTCTTTCTATGATATCTTTTGGTACATCACCCCTTTCAGATTTTGTACGTCCTCATTTTCTGTAAAAATACAACTGTAATTTAGTATGTGAGAGAAGACTATAATAGTGTTTACATTGATGATGCACATTAACCCCCAGAATTCTTTAAATAAATGATAAAATGTTATACTTATTATAAAGGGGTTGGTTGACCAATTAGTCTACCTACCCCGAACAAAATTAGTCAACCAATCCCTGACGCCATTTTGAATTTCACCTGCGTATCATATGCAAACTCTGGCACTAACATGGAAGCAATACTGTGTAATATAGAATAAAATTATCATATTTACATTTGGCATAACAACAGCATTGTTTCTAACAGATCCAAAGACACAATAACAAAAAAAGTACGAACGAAAAAAGTTACTTACCGAGACCAAAAATACAACATGTGATGCCACTCACGAACGCCACGCGACTGCGGCGGCTCACTTCACACAAGTTAGCGGGTCGTAGGCAGGCATCGTCGCTCGTGATTGGTTGATGAAAAACACGTGATGGTGGCGAGTTATTGTTGTTTAGTCTACCTGCCCCTATAGCCAACCATCCCCGGTCTCCCCTAAACTATATCGAGTAAAATAAACTCAAGCTGTTGTACAATAAATTGCTTACAAAATAATACTTAACTTCTGTAGCCAGTATAAAAAATAAGTACTTACCTACAGGATAACAAAAATTGCTTTTAAAACTATTGTTCAACGGAAGCTTAGTAATTGAAAATACGGCATTGTTTTGTTACAATGCTAGTACGAACAGTTAATCCATTATTATAATTAAAACATTTGAAAGGACTTTTATATTATTTATTAATAATTCTAGGCTTTTTTATTTTTATGTAGATAAGACCGAGTTCATACTATTAATGTAAGAACCTGAAGTATTATCGTAATTAAAATACAAGGTCTAGTAATTACATAATTTGCAAATGGAATAATTTATATTATAATATTTCGTCTCACTTTCATAGCATGTATTTTTAAAGTTTACTTTATTCGCTTTTTTATAATTCATTACTTGTATCATTGTTTTTCTAACATTTTTGTGTTAAAAATATATTTAAATAAAGCGTGACTGTTGTCAGTGGTAAATGTTAAAAATATGTACGTATAGTCGAGCCAATCTAATAGGCAACATTTGACGTCTATCAATTTTATCTTCCAAGAGAGGTAACCTGCTTAAAAACATCGATTAAAGTGAATTAATCGATACGGATTTGAAACATTTGTAAATCGAATTTATTAATTTATGATGATTTTTGTTCACAAGTAATCAATGCATTCGATTCTAGATGTCAGATCTCGATTTTTAGAGTAACATCTCTGGTATTTAAAAAGAAAAAAGGTTTATTGACACAAAATTGTAACGACGTCAGTTCTTCAATTCAGAAATTGTTTATTATGTTTAGAATGGTTCATCAGTAAAATGAAATCTTAAAATTACTTGTATCGGTCATTATTATTATAAATATGTAATTGTTATTGAAAAAAGTTAAGCAAATGTGCAGATCTAACAGAAAGAAATATCATGTTATTCTATGTTGTCGTTACTAGGTTACGTTGTTGAATTTTGTTGAACTGTCAAATGTTGCCTATTAAAATGGCTCTACTATAATGACGTTTCAAAAGTGCTTCTAGAAGAAGTCTAATTGAATAAATAAATGTTTGAGTTTGAGTTTTGAGTTTTACCTATATGATGAAACCAGAAATGGTGCTTACGATATATTATAATCTTTTTATGCTCATTGTTTCATAATCTCTGTTAAACTCAAATATTTTGCTTTTTTATTCCGCCATGTTTTATAACAAGCATCATTACTGAATATTAGAATTTAATGGCTACGTGCGTGAAACAATTAAGCATTTTTTCAGCGGAAACGCAATTACAAGCAGATGACGGGTCATTACGAGTTCCACGTATTACCGGATAGATTTATATGCGAGAATCCCCCGCTAAATTGCTTTTTATTTCGATTAATACCTCAAGGTTGTGTATGTAATGAAAACATTAATGTGTTGACGTTATAATGTGAGATTTATTAAAATGATACATATATTAAGCATATTAATATGTACAACGCGGTGCAGCTAAACATATAGAACAACATTTCTTTCTATAGGATTTTAATGTCGAATTCACTTATTGTATAACAATATATTATCTAGTCCTAAGAAATCATACTTTTACAAAGCTTAAGCTATCACATAATATCTACTGTAACTGTCTACTGAAAATCAATATTAATTGATATGGAATTACATTTCATTATTTCGACTGACAATGCTAATAATTACATTGCATTATTTTATTTTCAGCATTTCATTTATTACTATTATATAATTTAATCTCTTTGATATTAATTCTCATTTAATCTTCTCGATATTCGAAAATTATCGGTAAATGCAATAATATTGAAATAATCAGTTTAATTGATAATAAACTGTCGATGAATTGCCTAAAATAAAATGAATCGGCAAACCACTCAAGCGTCAATCATTGTGACCAATTAATTATTGTTTACTAGCTGTGTTAATTATAGTTTTACCCGCATTGCTCAGCTCCTATTGATGTTAGCGTGATAGTATATAATCTATAGCCTTCCTCGATAAATAAGGTATCTAACGCTGGAAGAATTATTCAAATAGGACCAGTAGTTTTTGAGATAATTGCGTTCAAGAAAACAAACTCTTCAGCTCTATAATATTTGTATAGTTGTCATGCAACAAAATAGTCCTTAACATAGACCGGGAGATACTGACACAAAATTTCGAGTCATTTGTAACAGGATGGCGGTTCTACAGGGTTCTTAGTACGCAATGACAAAAAGAAAAATGATGGTGTGAACGCTGGTACCGGCGGCTTAGTCGCGTGGGCGTTAGTCGAACTCATCGGAAAATAGCGAAAGTCAAACGATTTGTAACAGTATGGCACTTATTTTTCCTGTAAGTTTGAGGATCAACGAATATAAATACAAAATTTCAAAGATCTAGGTGTTGGAAATCTTCACTTATATAAATTAATAATAAATTTATTTTTCAAGTATGGCAGCACTTTTTCCCCCTACTAGAAGTATGGCAAATATATTAATGGTCACATTTTATCAAATACTCTCCAAAAAGCCAAATGCAATACTGGTACAAAAAGATAGGCGAAATAAAAAAATTTTGCAGATTTTCGGCGGTATGGCGACCATTTGGAATCGTCCGAAAAGTATGGCATGGCAATTTTCGTAAATGGCTGCACGACGATGGTTACCTGTGCAAAAGTTAGCTTGGTACAAATGGTTGAATAATTGTTTTTTTTAAATCAACACATTCGCGTCGGTATGGCGGGCTGTAAGTCATACCGGAAAAGTATGGCATGACACTACCGCCTACTTCTTTTTTATGGGCTATCGGTAAATTCTAAAATTTTTGTGTTACAAATCGTTTGACTTTCGCTATTTTTCCGACGAGTTCGACTAACGCCCACGCGACTAACCCACCGGTACCAGCGTTCACACCATCATTTTTCTTTTTGTCATTGCGTACTAAGACCCCTGTAGAACCGCCATCCTGTTACAAATGACTCGAAATTTTGTGTCAGTATCTCCCGGTCTAACAATGACGTTGCAAATATTTGCAATGATGCGAAACAACGTAGCACATGATGTTTTCTTGGAATTTCCTTATAGATGCTGTGAGTCAAGATGGTAAAGTACGTAACTTCAAAGGTCTCGAAACCTGGCTAAGGACATGGGAAGTGAGAGTCATCGCTTGATTCATACAAAGTGATGCAAATTGTTGTACTTGTATCATTAATAGGTGGTGAATATGCGAGCTTGCTTCACAATGGACGGAACTATTAACTAAGGGTTGAGTAATGGCGAATTGCTCACTTAGGGCGGTCTGTAATGTATTTTAAATGAAATTGATCACTATAATATAATCTTTTTCATAGTGCTACAGTTTGTGAATTAAAAAGTAAAGCAAGATAGAACTTTCATCGTATAAAACTCAGAATGTTATCCATGATTCAGGGAATATGGAATTTTTGGGACATAAAAATATTTTGTACATAAACATTGTTAACAAAAAAAAAACGCAATATAAGAAGAGACAAATAAAAAAACTGTCATAATTTAATTCAAAAATACCTTTTTCAACTTTCGCACATTAAACATTGATTATTATCTCACAAAATATCCGTTTAAATACACGTTCCTCAAGGGCGTAGGATAACAATATGATAAGACTAATTGGGGCGTTGGTTCATTATGTCGTCAACGTCATAATCGATGGTAACCACAATTAATCACGTATCTCGTTACCTTACCAGCCTGTCACCGTTACTTTGCGATATCCAATGTTATCTATTAGGATAATAAGCGTGCTATGGGATTATCTGTACGCAATTTGGAATGTTTGTAGTACACAATGTGCTGGATTATGTTTAAAAGGAATGCTGTTATTATGTATACTGGTCTTAGATTGAACTGTTATAAAATCTTTTCTTAGTTTCACATTGTGTTTTGTGATTGTTGTTTTAAAGAAAAAAAGCAATTGATTATAGAATGCAAAACGATCGATACATATTTTACTATGCTTTAAAACTGATAAAAAATCCTGTATAATTTATTTTAAGTCTCAACTGTTAGATAGATAGAGACGATATTGTACTTACATTCTAATGACCACATGTTCATTTATTCTACACATTTTCGACCCGCTTTTATACTTAAAGTAAAGTGGAATGAAAAAAATATATTTACACTAATTTTGATTTACGTTTTTTAAATGTCCAAGTTTTTTAAATGAATTCGGTTGTTAATGTAAAAACAGACACAGAGAGACAAGAAATTTCCCATTACACATTCCAATGTAAAATGTTCGAAAACAAACTGTAATGATCTTAAAAGCATTTGAGACTTTAAAAAGTGGTGGTGAAATTTCCAATTCAAATTATGCAAATAATGAGAGTCTAAATAAACTACATTAGCATATTTTAGCAAAATTGCACGTAAACCTGACGCTGTTCTACTTTGTCTAAAACCATTTACTGAACTGGAGAGTTCATAAATTAAGTTTACAAAATTTACTATGGTAGTGGCCTTCCGTTAATTATTTTTTGATCTGTCTAGTTTTGGATTTACAAAATAATAATTCTCTAGAGTTAAATACCTAGCGCCTGTAGAGTGTAAAGTATGTATTTAATAATAATAGTTTAAAAAAACTAAAAAACACGCTTTTAGTTCGGTTTTCTATAAAACGCGTGTTTTTTATTTTTTTTTAACTATTATTTATTTTATCAAATTAGTGTATTGTCATCGGTCCTAAATAAATCTACAAAGTTTGAACGAAATCTGGCCGTTTAAAGTGGGTCAAAATCGCGCCCAAAGAAGTCGGTTACAAACTGCATACAGGTGAAGCTAATATAAAGCGTGTAAAAATCAGATTATAGTCTCTAAGATGTATGTTTTAGTCTGTGGTTTTAGTACACAACTGGTTCTACATAGAAAGATCTACCTATATATTATATAAAACATATCGTTATATTTTTATAGTGTTTGAATGAAATGAGGGATATTTTTATACATGAGAGTTAGATAGAACAATAGTGTTCAATTGACGTAATAAAAATATACCAACTTTTTTTTTATATTAAATTCATATATAATATAATTATAGTTATTTATATAGATATTCTTTCACCTTTTTAATAGTAGGGGAGGCCAAGAGGGGATTTTGGGATTTACTCGAGCGCGTCAGATTACTATAAGGGACGGTACCTTAGCTATTCATTAGTACCTCTAGTCAATATGAGCAGTTATGGTTGGTGGGTGCGCTCAGGGGCCCCGCTGGAAAATTTGAATAATCCATAATTCCCTAAGGTTGAGCTCGAATCGTCAGATTAGCGAAATGGGGACTTCTTATATTGTAATTAACCCCCCCATATATTAATCTGACGCGCTCGAATAATATTACTTTAATTTTTTACCCTTTCTTCATAGCGATTAAATCGCCACTTAAATCGTCAGATTAACGTATACTTTTTTTCAGTGACGTCCTGGAGCATGCAAAATATCAATATCTAACGCGCTTGAGTATTTCCAAGCCAATTTTTTTCTTTTTTAAATTAAAAAAAATCAAAAAACCCTTCCCCACCGCTAAAAGTGAAAACATTATAGGACCTTTTTTTCTCGCTATGGTCTAATCTACCAATTCTAATAGGTTCCCGTGACGCTCGAGTAAATCCACATTTAGCATCCTGGGCTCCCCTACTATAAATTGTATTTTATCTATAATAACGAACTCGCCGTATTATAAGCACTCTATAGGACACCGGCTTTATCCGTCGGCCGCCATTGCCTTTCAATAAAGTTTTAGTTAAAGCTTCTAAAGAATATTCATGAGAGCCTTTTTTACAGGTAAGGAGAATTCAATTGGCGTAGCGGTGAACTTCTAAAGGTATTTAAGTACACCCTTGTTATAATTATAATTCTTTATTTCGTGTGATTGACTTTTCTTTTCAAGTAATATTGTTTTTATATAACTGAGGTGCCTTATCTCTAAAACGTTCAAGCAACTTACAACTCGTATTTTGACCTGCCTTTTTATACAAGAATCTACTGAGTCCCCTATTGTTTCATTAAATTGTATGTATTCAAACAACTTCTATATTTAATATAGGTTATGTGTGGTCGCTAGCAATTAATTCAGAACTATAAAATATAATATTGCGCTACCATTCAGAAATTAATCATAAACCTAATTAAGCGCGTGTCAGTGAAACTTTGTAACGAATGCTAAAATATGAAGGTAATTTAAAAGGATAACTATGTATCAAAATTATAATTACGGTGCTATGGGTGAGTCATATGGAAAGATGAGATGTCCACTTAAGTGTATTCCGTTAACCTCTGACATTATTACGAAGACTTATTGTGTTTTGTAACGCGATCTTGTAAACTGATATCAAACAAAAAGGTCTTTTGTTGCGCCTAGCCGGTCGCCTCTATGTTTAAATACCAGATTATAGTAGGTATGTATGTATTCCCTGGTCGTGAATGTATGTTGTGAGTTGTTGGCGGTAGGTATGTGTAATTTTAGCATTTTAGTAGCTATGTGTTTTTCTACTACACCTACTTCCTTAATAGCTAGTGAAATAAGTAAAAAAAAACGAAAAAATAATGAATTAAAGCACATTTTATTAAATCACAATGAATATTCATTGAATCAAAGTTTTTACGTACGAGTATTCGTGTACTACTTTTGTGAGCGTAGCGCCGACCGCGCAAATTTTTGATACCCCATGCGAATAAACCCATGTTTTATTATAACATTGAACATTTTTTCTCCCTAATAAACGCTGATCATCAGAACATGTTGAAAAAAGTGTAAATAATAATATTTAAGGCACACAGAAGAAATCACGTACTTTTCAGGAAGTGGGAATCACACCCGAGGGAGCTAGCCGAGATTAACGTGGCACGTCTGTCCTGCGCCTTAAATCACATTACGGCCCTTTTTTGTTTAATGTCTTCGATGGACCCTAAACTTAGGAAATTTCATTTACCTTTTATAAAACTACTTTTTAAATAAACTTCAAAGGAACACCGCAATTGTCCGGCTACTCTTAAATTGAAAAGTTTCAAGTTACAAAAAAGATTGTGCTAATGACAAGGAATAACACTCAATTTCTTTACATAAATTATCAGTTCTAGCTTTAAAATAATTTTGGTAAAGCAATGTTGAGAGTAATGAGCGAAAAGTTACCGTCGAAGACACGATCCTAATGGAAATTTAGGATCCCTATTTAAAATATTGGAAAATTTTGGATGACTTTTCGATCTATCAAACCTTATTAGATAAAACTCAAATAGCCTGCAACCTATGCCTTATCTTTTCATTAATATTCATCGATTCGATTATATTTTTGAAGAAATATCTGTTCTCATCCTACGCCTCAAAACACCTGTCACCCCCTTGGTTTACTTTGATGGACCAAAACTTTTTTTCATTACATTCGCAAGTGAATTTCAGTAGTCTGGTCTGCGATTTTGTAAATGACCTCAAATTTATGAACGTAAATATGTATTTAAATTTAGTAAAAAAGTTTCTTAGGGATGTCATACTTATATCTTTATAAATTTTATACGTTAAAAAATTGTCTGTACCTTCAATCGCTTAAAAATTTTCAATTCTACATTCCATATTGCCGATATCCCTGTAACATGTGTTATAGCTAATGCCATTGCACAACTTTCAACCCCAACCGAATTGGTTTAAAAAATAGCTTGTTTTTCCTCTCTGTTGATTGCGAAACTTTCTCGGGTCGGCGCGTTTGCCAAAAAGTGTCCCGTAATTTTTTGTTACTACCAAATGGTAGTAACGTTATATTTATTACGATCACGCGGATTCGCCTTAACTATTATTTGATTGTTCCGATGTATTGTCTGGAATAAATATGGGTTTATGGCACATAAAACGGGTACCTTTATAGGTCATTTAGAGACATTGGAGTCGAGTGATTGCATGATATTGGAGTTTTGTTCTTTGAGTTAATGTGATAGATATGATCTTGGCTTGAAGCGTAATAAAACTACTTGAATGTATTATGTAAAGGTATTATCTAGGTACCATTTAAATTGGCATCAATATTTTTGAATGAAGCTAAGGCATATTAAATCTATAAGTTGTGCTTTAGATTCTTGACATAAATGTTATAAACTTATAAAACATGCACACTTTTCCCTATTGCGTCTTTCATACATTTATAATCCGCATTTACTCATAACTAGGCTTCTTTAAAAGTACCTACTTAGCGAGTTATGAGAGAGATTTAATGCAACAGTAAATATAAATATAGGTAACGTTAATCCAAGTTCAGGGAAATAGGTAGTTAGTGCACATCAATAACTTGTACACGTAGTGTGTGTAATGACGTAACACATGTGTGCCAACATGGCCGCCAAGCCCTAACACCAACCTACCACTATAGCGGGAAAATTATTGGCGCTTAATTAAACGGACTACAGAATTGTATAATCAAGTTTCAAACTAAAACATTCGATGGGAATTGGATTAGATATTGACACTTTGTGTATTTAATTCTTTATACTATAGCCTGTATTTATTTGTGTTTTAAATACGTTTTGATTGATAGGTACCTACTAGTGGCCAGACCTACAGCTACGGGGAAGCGACAGGCCAAGAATGAAAAATAATTAATTGCAGTTCTTTTGTCAAGCTTAATTGGGATGTGGATGGTGTAGGTTTGGTCACGAAGATCAAATTAATTTGTTTGTAACAAAACATGTTCATTCGGAATAAATAAGCAGGAAAATTAAATACGGATCGTATAAAGAACAATCAATTAGCAAAAATAAAAATGTTATTGTACATGCAAATATGTATAACAATTGTTAACTTAAGTCTCTTATGATCAAAGTTTCATGGCAACATTTGTTTAGCGTATAATAACTTTTCGTTTAAAACGTTACTGAGTGTATCGATTTATTTCTCATACAAGTTGCGACGAATCAAAGGAGCTATTTGAATAAAATATAGTTTGAATTTGGCATTAGGCATATCAGACATGAGTATAATCTCTAGAGAGGCGCTGCATTGGCATTTGAGTAACTTGGAAGTTTTACAAGCAATCGAGTACTTTAACATAGGTACCTAGCTTAATTTTTACATTAAGCTTAAAAAGCTTAACCTATAGAGTAATCTATAATAGATATTAATGATCGTAATTAACTAGATGTTCAGATTTTTTTGAGAAATACGTATTTTTAAGTAATATTTGTTTCTGATTTAGGTTATAAACAAATTATATTTGTTTATAATATGTGGAGAGGATTATTTTCATTATATTCTACACATAATAATAATGCTCTGCCTTACCTCTATGCCTCTTATCTACACAAACTGAAAACATACCCCAGGGGTTGAGATATTATTATAATGTTCAAAGGTCTATTAAATTGCTCTTCACGTAATCTCTTTAGTTTCAAGGTAGTCAATAATCATTTTCACCGACATCACATCAAAACTCTACATAATAATAATAAGTTTATGATTATTAATAAAGTGGATATGTATTACGTCTAATTTTAAAATAATCATAGAAATAATTAAGAATCTAAATCAGTGTCATAAGCTGCAGCCTTTTATAATTAGTATGGTACATGAATATAGATGATATATAAATCTTGGATGCATTATATTCATTGCTAAGATCCCTTTCTTGTGTACATCAATGACTATTGTTTGATGTATCTTTGAAAAGTGATCAGGTATAACAAGCAATGCTATTATTTATTTAGTACAATATACAATTTTTATCATCCTAAATAACGTACGGTATTCATCAGATGCGTTCCTACACTCTGATCCCATAAAAAGCTATAGTACTTAAAGGATACCTTCGATTTCCGACCACATTGTCAAATGCTTTCAAAGTATCAGGTGTACAACATGAATAGCTAATCTTAATGGAGTTTCGGATAAGCGTGAGTGTAAATCATCCGGGTATTTTATGAACTTTCCTGTGGGAAGGAACAACTGTATTGAACAAGTTTCGAGAGGTAATAGAATGGATTTGTATTTATCGAAAGTTGAGGCACTTAAGTGTTTGGGATCGTCATAAATTTTTAAGGGATTTACAGGATTGTCTAATTCGTACGCTATTAGCCTTGTTTTATGGAGCGCCGTGTATTTTGTCAAAACACGCAATTTTTGTATATAATCTTATATATAAAATTCTCGTGTCACAATGTTAGTCTGCATACTCCTCCGAAACGGGTGGACCGATTCTCATGAAATTTTCTGTGCATATCGGGTAAGTCTGAGAATCGGCCAACATCTATTTTTCATATGTACCACGGGCGAAGCCGGGGCGGACCGCTAGTATTTATAGAAAATAAGGTTCCTTTAAACATAACAGACGGACTCGTCATCACACAATATAATTTACTTTGTGGAAACTATATGATATTCTGCTTTGTAGATATGTATTAAGTTTGTTATATTATATTTACGATTTAAATTTTTAATGGTAAAATCTGTTGAGATGTAAAGATCTGATTTTTTTATGAAGTATAGATAACACAATTTCAAACAACGTTTTATTACAAGTTATTTTGGAACATAAACTATTATCAACGTCTCGAATATTTTAACCGATTATAAATTTATATCTTAGGTATTCCGATAATCATGTTTTCCACGGGATTATTAGCACATTACGTGGAAATTAATTAACTTATCGAATAATATCAATGTGTGAGATATGATAATTTATGTTTGTATAATTTTATACAGTAAACGAAGGCAGTCTTACATGTGTGATTTTTCTTAACTAGGTCAAAAGTTAACTTTGCGTCCCTTTTCTTTACGAACGACCCTTTAAAAGGATTGAGCGTTATTCCCTTAGGAGGATTGTGTTTTTATGATCTTACGTAGTTATTTACACATTATACATTTAAAGTACCCTTTAATCTCAATCTATGGGGAACAAATAAACGCTAAGTTTCTAGAGACTGAGCTATAGGTATAAACTATATTTTGTAACGTTTTCATTAAAGAAATACATAAAAGTAAGCAACAGTCATTTATGTTAGTTACGAACCAGTAAAATTTAATTACTAGATAAAAGAACCGTAAACTTGATATAAGAGCGCTTTAGTGGTTTTAAATTGTTGATGGCGGAAGCTAACTAAGGAACTTACTTTGGAAAATACTTTGTTTTCATAAAAATAAGATTATTAATGGAACCGTTATATTATTAGGTCCTTTATTATTGATGGAATTTTTTTTTAATTCTTCGATTCGATCTCCGTAATATCTTCAAAGATAGAAGAAAGAAGAAAGATACGTACGTAAGAAACAAGAAATGTTATTACAGTTTCGATGTTTCTTTGTTCAAGAGGTTAAGTTGTGACCTGTTTTCAAAATAGAGAGTGACTAAGCACTACTTCTATTCTACAACGAATGTAACAATGCTGCTGTTATATGTATAAGAACATTGTTAGTCGAAAGCACGACTAAAATTTCCACCGCCTAGGTTCAAGGTTAATACCTTCTGTTTGTGGGTGCGTAATTTATGAGATAATAGCGAGTTTTGGTGTTGTCTATGATTGAAGACTAATCAATTGTACGATAAAACCCTTAACGGGTTTTATAGTAATTTATTAATTAGGTATCATAAAATTTTAATTGTTGCATCTACCTCTATCTATCATCTACCCATAAAGTTCATAACACAAATAGATAAAATTAAAATTATTTAATAAATCGTTACAAACTTATTATCAATAATCGTTAAAAACACAACATACAGAATAATATAATTAATAAATACAGACGAGAAATATGTAATTTTAATGTTTCCCTAATAAACTGACGCTAATTCTGTCTCCCGATTCCATGCCATCCACAAATATTTTTAGACGAATTTTAAATAATTGTCTCATTATTTTTCAAGACACAAATACCAAAATAGCTTATGACTTGTCCCACCAACGTGACTCAGTGTGTGGAAAACTCTTGTCACGTGACGCGTGACGTAAAACGCACGCACATCGCAGATACGTTGACATTGGCATTTTATTATGCAAATGAGAAAGACGAAAATAAAAATACACTTGGACAAACAAAGCGATGATTCACTGTATTGAGATCAAGAGACATTTAATGGGCTAAGGAAAAGGCTTGCGTGAATGATAGGAATGTATTTTTTGTACAGACTTATTTTAATTGAAGTCTCAAACCAAACTGCACTCATAAATTAATTTTATTTCAATATAAACTTTTTTCGATACTAGGTAGGTAATATTAAAATAATCAATATAATTTGTTAGTTTATGTCTGTTTTGGTTGTAAAACGATTGACGTTTGATCTATGGTAATTTTAAAAACATTTGTTTCATTACTGATTTAATAACCTATTGAATAACCTAATATCAAATCCTTATTGTAATGCAACAAATATTTATATTACCTAAGTTTAAATTTAAACTAAAAAAAATTACAAATCGAACCAATTGGATATTCTCACTTCCTACAATATTTCAGTAGACAAATACACAAAATATTTTCAGGCTGTCTAAATTCGCACACTTGATAATTTTAGCGTTCAAAATGACTCGGCACATCGTCTTCGCGTCTGCGACCTTTATAATAATTTCATTTATTTTTGTTGACGGAGCGACGCAATTTTGCAATTTTTTCTCAAAATATTATCAAGGCTAAGAGAAATTCTTTTGCTGAATATCGAACATCGGCTCTATCTTGAAACGATTGAAGCTCGGTATGATAATATTATATTTGATTTTCACAAAATTTGCAATTGCAATACCATTACTATAATTTGCATTTTATCTTATCAAAACGAAAAATGAAAATAACAAATTATTAAAACCAACGTGGTATTGATTAATGAATAATTAAATTTATAACAACAGTGCTTACTAAATGTTAGACTCATTATGGAAAATCCGAACATAAATTCGGTATACCTACTACATATTCCTAAAACTAGCTACAAACCCACGTATCGGCCGCCACATGTATCAAATATCCAATGATTTATCTACTTCTTAATTTACCGAAACCTTACAACTCTGTTAAGGGTCCCGATGATCTATGAGTATAACATATGGCTATTAACTTACAATTTGGACCTTGGAAGTGCAACGATCTCAAGAATGGCCACATCTCACGCGATCGTATATTTGGTCTATCGTCCGTAGATTAAGCGGTCTTCTCGTTGCATGCAATGAATAATTTATTACTTGATTGTTTGTGGGGATGAAAATATCTTTATTTTGTACCATACCATTAAATAATTTTTTTAAAAGCTTCCCGCTTCCCGCTTTATAATACACGAAAGCTTTTTTTTACACGCTTTATATTAGCTTCACCTGTATGTTTGTAAGTTTGTAACCGACTTCTTTGGGCGCGATTTTGACCCACTTTAAACGGCCAGATTTCGTTCAAACTTTGTAGATTTATTTAGGACCGATGACAATACACTAATTTGATAAAATAAATAATAGTTAAAAAAAATAAAAAACACGAATTTTATAGAAAACCGAACTAAAAGCGTGTTTTTTAGTTTTTTTAAACTATTATTATTATTTTGAGGAATATTGGTATATAAGCAAATATTTACTACATACAAAGGTACGAAGAGAAAATTATAAATCATTCTAAGTGTATGAACAATAATAGATTGTAACAGATGCCATCAAAATAGCTGAAAAATAAAGCAATTAAATCACAAAATTCACTCATTACAATATTCATTTAATCTCCATGCGGCCCTTCAAACCGAATGCGAGTGAAACTAAAATTTTAATAACGCAAAATGAATTTCTATTTCATGCAATGAATCGCATTTTAATTTTTTCTCCCCTAAACGGTTTCAATTTCTCGCCGACGGTTAGTAATGACCATCTTATGGTTTTAATTGCGTTTTCACTGTTAGACATTTGTACGAGTAACACGTTTGCAGCCTGTCAATGTATGCAAAGTGACACATGGATGATGGATCTTGAATAGGAATGAGGTAATTAATCGCTTTATCAAATAGATCAGCCACGGCGAGATCGGAGGATTTCTGTGTATTGTGGTCGAGACGTGAATATTAGTTGCTAGAGAGTGACTCGCTAAAAGGGCCAATCCATACTAATATTATAAATGCGAAAGTAACTCTGTCTGTCTGTCTGTCTGTTACTCAATCACGCCTAAACTGCTGAACCAATTTGCATGAAATTTGGTATGGAGATATTTTGATACCCGAGAAAGGACATAGGCTACCTTTTATTGCGAAATATGTAGTATGTACCACGGGCGAAGCCGGGGCGGACCTCTAGTTTCTAATAAAATAAAGATCCTTAACTTCTTGTTTTTACTTTAATATTTTAGAGCGATTTAAAATTAAGATTTTTTCACGTCAAACACTTTAATCCGAGGGTAGCCTGTCCACCTCTAAATCCTAAATTAGACGCAGGCGGACCCGACTAAATATTTCGGTTTTTATTATTATCATTTTGTACATCACCTTTTGAAAATAGTGTAGTTGGAGTCAGTAGAGTAGCCTGAATCGAGGGGAGAACCCTAACCCTTCGTCTTACTGTACTTCAATCATACGTCCGAAACTAATTGTACAAGCTTTTGGGTGTCATGTATTGTTTTCTATCAGACCGTGATGCTTTTCTGAATATAAAAATCAATAGAAAATTGCTTTAAATTTTTTTCTTCAATTATTTCCTGCAAACATTTATGTAAATTGGTTTGTATTTTGATTTGACTGATTTTTAGACAATTTTCTATCTTTTGAAAACTTACAAATTTCAATAGTATTCCGAGTAGGTTTAGATTTAAATTCTGTGATATAAAAATAACAGAAAATATTTTACAGTATCTTCGCTGATAATAATCCACGACAGAAAATATAAAAGCGTCTCACATATGTTGTGACATCCACAGCTGACGTTTTACACATTTTCTCGAAACATCTTTGAGTCTAGATTAGCTTCGTGTGTCCCTTTGAGAAAGAAATGTGGCTTCCTATACAATAGTGTTCTAATTAAGTACTGTGACTGTGAGCCAACTGTGTGCTGTCTTACCTTAGGGAGATATCTCGGAAAAGATTCATTGCGAATTATTGGTGTTGTAATATAAATTTATACTGTTAAATCTTTTTTTTTTATATAAACTGGAAACTGTTAAAGCACACTTTAATAGACGACTATTAAATGTTAAATTAATAAAATAAGAGGCGCTACACTATAACTTATAAGATCCACTCTAAATTTAGACGACTATTTTTCAAACTTCGGGCGTAGGTAGAACAATTTTCCATAAAAAGGGTGCAATTTAATGTTGTTTAAAATGCATATTGTTAGAAGAACAATTGCGACATCAGAATCGCTACCGCCAGTTTACAAACTTAAAAATTAAACAATATAATATGTCACACTAAAATAATTCAGATATTCAAAACATAAACTATATTATCAGCTTAGTCATACTTCTCTTATAAATATACTATTAAAAAGATGCACCGTCATTTTGTACATTTAATTCTTCCTGAAGATCGCGTGAGCACTGGTCCCAAGAGAAGCTGCTAATAAGAGTTAAAAAGTTTCAGATGAAGCACGCGAGATGTCGTGTTCACGTAGACTTCAGTAATCCGATTTGTTAATAAAGTTCTCGTTACATTGATTAGGAATTTAATCTTTGTTTGTATGTCTCAAAGGTACAATATGCAATGGAACGTATATATCGTTATAATGGTAATCATAGCGACCTATGAAAAGGTGTATAAATGATTAGTTAAATATTGTTTTTAGCACTCTAAAAGCATTTAAGTTATAGAATACTTGTTAAAAGGTCGTTAATTTTATGTAAAGATAATATTTCTTATATTATATAATCGTATTAGCAACATGAAACGAAAAGGGCAAGAAACGAAATGAAATTTATGTACGAATACATTTGTTTAAATAAAACACTACATTAACTTTATTCGTCATCCGGTTTCAGACGGTTTGTTTCTTATTGTTTGCATAATTTTTTTGTAAGGTCAATCCCGGTCGCTGATGACGTCATACTTCTATTTGATATTGTTTGAGTTCAAGTTACCTACGCAAGAACATGTCAAATATAAGATTATAAATCAAAACACTTGATTTCAATAGTTCGAATCGAATTGTTATTTTTGTTAATTAAAGAATTGACTTTATTAATATCTTGACTCTATCTATTGAGATATTACGTTTTATTTATTTTAGTAATGTAATTCAGATAATTAATCATACAAAGCTGCAACAAAGGTTGCAATTATTGTGTCCGGTATTGAGTTACATACTTAAATAGTAAACTGAAAATTTTGTTTATTTTTATGAAGCGTTAACAATGGAAAATGTGTTTAATATTTCGTATTTATTGATATTTAAATCATTCAAAGTTTTCATTTAATTGTTAAAAAAATAGACCCCTTACTGAAAAGTTTATCCACACGTAATTTAAGATGCGTCCCATTTCGCGTAGGTACGATCAAAATTTTTCATCCGGCAATATAAATCTTCCTAATCCAGCAAGATCAGACCGCATCGTATGACGAATACCGTTTTTACCATATTTATAACAAAATGAAAAATGTGTAGTCTCATATGAGTTCTTGCGAGAACAGAATAATATTTTTTATAAATATATACCAAGCAAATTATTCACGTTATTTCGTCTGGAACGTAATGCATGCTTTTGTTTATTTTACCGGAGTTTCAGTAATTTAAAAGCTTTGTCTCTAAGATATGTTTAACTTTCATATTGTTGCAGTGCAGTCGGTTTACGGTTTTTGTTGTTATGCAGATGATATTATGTTTTATATAAATATTATATACTAGCTTTCCGCCCGCGGCTTCGCCCGAGTTTTCAGAGAAAAACCCGTTCCCGTAGGATTTCCGGGATAAAACCTATCCTATGTCCTTTCTCGGGTATCAAAATATATCTATGCCAAATTTCATGCAAATTGGTTCAGTAGTTCAGGCGTGATTGAGTAACAGACAGACAGACAGAGTTACTTTCGCATTTATAATATGTATTAGTACGGATTAAACAGTAGTTCAACAATCATAGTTTAAATAACAAATATGCAAATATTATACTTTGAATTATCTTTATATAAATAAGTACTTCTAGAGATTATCCTTTTAAATAGAGTCGGGATATGAAAACTATGTTTTAATTAGAAATTTTTCATCCATATTTACGGGAATCGTTCAGAAAGTGTTCATTGTTATGTATACAGTATACACATATACACTCTAGTAACAAATAAATGTGAGTTTCAAGTTTTCAAAACTATAGCACAGTATTACCACAGTATTACCATTATTTCCTACAGTAAGGAATCGCCTTTGATGTCGCGCGATGCCGCCGCCAGCGTAGGTAATGACGCTGCCACACGAAAATACGCTAGGGTTGCAACAAATGGGAAATAAAACAATTGTGATTATTAATATTATGATGAAATCTTTATTCATATGTACATTCAAAATAATTGCGATTATTAAATCTGATGTAATTATTTGTTCATAAATATATAATTACAGATATTGCACTGCTAAATATTATTTACGTGGACACTTTATTTTTGGATGTTCTTAATTGTATATTATAACATTTAACTAAGTAATGCATTCGCATTGGGATGTACAATCTGATTAGAAAATAATGAGGACAACATATATACATAGCTTTGATTTTAATTCAACAGATACAATTAATACAATCTTTCTGAAATATTGTTTCCTTCTGGGATTTCAATGTAGATTTACATCCGTAAACCAAACAGTTTGTGCGCGCCATAATAGAATATGTAAGTACCTATGTATAATAAAATTATTACACAAAAAATACGACTGCGTCATCCTTTCGCGCTAGGTAAAGCGTGTTTGCTTTACGCGGACCGCGTCGCCCGACCCCCGCCAGTTCCCCTCCGTTTCTCTGCACAAGTACATTCGTCGCACTACGGTAGGAAATAATGGTAATACTGTGGTATTACCATGGACTAATAAATATATATTTGTCTATGGTATTACATGGACTAATATATTTGTCTATGGTATTACCATATTTCCTATATTGTAATACTGTGACTATAGTCTATGTAGGTACATATTTGACAGTCACAATGTACCTACAAAGGAAACGGTTAGCTTGTGAAATACTAAATTTACATTTAACTGTTGAGTCCGAACCCTCTTAATAACATTCTAAGAACCCTTTGAAGCAACCGCAACAGTTTCTCAAAACTACATCCGTTGTTGTGATTCAAAAATTTACGTTTAATTCGATTCATTGAAGAAAAATCTGTGTTCATCCGTCATGTGTCATAGATTCCTGGTATGACCGTTTATAGTAATAGTTATAAATAGGAAATATTAAAAATACATGAGAATTACGCATACACAGGAATTTAAACCAAAAACAACATATGCATGTGCAGCATGAACAATATTATTTCTCGATCTGTACTATTTTTAACAGGAACATTCCTATCATACTTATACAGCCCTTAAAACGTCCTTTCCTCTTTACATATTTTCTTTCAGTGATTAACAAAAACTGCAACTTAATAATTATGCCATTGCTGTTTGTTTTGTACGTTTTATTTTTTACTATCAAGAGATAGATGCTTGACCCTTTGTCGTAGTCTATTCTTCTTTTTAGTCACTCATTGCCCAGTTCTAAAGAATGATAGTCGGATGTAATTTTTTGCTACCGAATTTTGGCTTATAAAATTTATCTTTATTCAGAAACCTAGCAACGGAGTGTTACGTTGAATGCTTTTAACGTAGAGACAGAAAAGTTATTTATTTTCACTTAAATTTAAACGCACGAACAAAACCCTGAATCAGACATTCTATTGTTCAATTTAATATTCGTTATGCTTTTTATATTCTTTTTACGAAATAAATTAATAGCAATGAGCAAAAACTAATCAATGGCATGATCATCAACACTTAAATATGTACTAATAACGTAACAAGATATTCCTAACATTTTCATTAGAGCTTTCAGTGATTCAACTTTATGATGCAATGCTGATGTGAACTTAGCAGTTCTATGTTAGTTCGCGTGAATCATGAAAAGCCTTCGAAATGGTAAATATAACAACCCTTGAGTCATACAGTTAAATGTAGGAAATTGCTTGTACTACGTACAGTTGTATGTAACGATAGTTATTACTAGACCGAATAGGTCACCGTGTTTTGATGTTTTTTTCTATTAATGTTTGTGTACCTTTAATAACTCATTTTACTTTTTCCTTTTAATATGAGATAGTGTAGAATACTGTGAGAGGCGTAAACAGGCATAGTTAATAATCGATGCGATTCAATTTCTAGATGTAATATCGTTACTATATATATTATTTACATTACATTATTTTTGTTTTAAAAGTCATGTTTATCTAATTGTTTCAGTCTACTTTATTTTTGGCAGCGCTTCTTAATCTTATATATAAAATTCTCGTGTCACAATGTTAGTCTGCATACTCCTCCGAAACGGGTGGACCGATTCTCATGAAATTTTCTGTGCATATCGGGTAAGTCGGAGAAACGGCCAACATCTATTTTTCATATGTACCACGGGCGAAGCAGGGCGGACCGCTAGTTATTTATATTTTATAAGTAATATCCTTGGTATCGATCGGATGACATAATATTTTCTTTCATGTTTACATAAGAAGAACCTTGAAAAAGTAATTGTATTATATAAGTACGTGGGAAACAGTACAAACGTTTGTTACATAAGAAATATAGCTTAAAGAGTAAAGACTAAAGCAGCGACATAAGAAGGATGACAATTATGTTGATACGTTACATATAAGTTGAACTACTATATCTTCACTTTGACGTAGGTAAATAATGTAGGCCTATTCTTCAATATACTTACATATTATAAATATTGTTTCGGTCTTTACGAAAGCCAATATCTTATATTAAATAGCACTTTTAATACTATTCCCCTATTTTGTAACCAATAGTAGGTATATTCCTGTATTTCATTTTCCACTAGTAATTTATGAAATGGGTTTTAAATCATGATTTACTGTGGTCTGTGGTAACACCATAATGTGATCACGGGGTGACGGTAGGTACTGTAAAGTGGTCGAAACATAATAAACAAATAAAAGCAAATTATTGAATTAATAAAATTAGTTCTACTTATCGTATTTTGAATAACTGTAGTTAATATTGCTGATTTTATATACATTAAACATGATGCTCAAAATTCCTGTCCAAAGTAACTGTGCAAGAAAACTACATAACCAGTATCTATCTAGTCAAATTAGAAAAGCACATAATATTATGTATTTATATCGTGTATGACCACTTAAATTGTAACATATTTTATGTACGCATACTATTTTAGTAACCTACCTAGTACATAACATACGGATAAAAGTAAACAGCACATAGTAGCTAGTAGTAAACATCGTACACTTCTAAAGTTAGGTACTTGTAACGGTTTATACTTTATATAGAACGGTCGATACGTTAGGGTATCATTACGAGTTGGAAGGTCACACGTTGATGACTCACACCACAAAATTGGAACAAATTTATTTGGAGTTGTTATCACGCACACATTTTCGGTATAATTACGTTTTAACATTGTTTTTAATATTTATTCGATTGTTATTTGTTACCAACTCACGTCAATGAATTTATGTCTTTTTGGTCAAAGGTTAACTTGATGATTTGCGTAGTTAATGGTGTTGTTCAATCATAATAATCATAATAAGGTTCTAATGTAAAGTCAGGTTATTGTAATCTGGACTTGCATTTTAGAACACAATTAGTTATTGGTGAGGAAAGATTAAAATGTAAAATAATAATAACGATAATAAAATGTTATTAATATATGTCTAAAGCTGTGGTCTAAAGGCTAGAAGTTGGTATCTATATCGTACCCAAAATCCTAGAAAGATAGGAAAACTTTTTCTTTTTATTCACAGCTAATGAAATACAAACTTTATCGCAACCCTTAAATAATAAATTTGTGTAGGTAATGAAAATAGATTTGCAATTGCAAATTAAAAACACATTTAAAAGTTATTCATTATCGATTTTCGAAGGCATTGCATGTTTTCCATGTAAAACTCTTTTCATAGCAATAATATTTTTCCATTTACATTACGAGCACGCGATTTTTAATCAATATATTTTATTGTTATACTAACATAAAGGTTTTAGTTTTATGTATATAATTAAGTATGTAGTATTAAAAAAACTGAACATTTTTATAAATATAATTATAGGTTATACGAATGCATATACGCAGAGTAGATATAACTTATTTTGACGTTAAATTCTACATTAAATTTAAAAGGAATTAATGACACTTAGACAGTTTTAAATGCAAAATTATGCTTCAAAGTTGTATCAAATTTTTTAAACGTTAGCTTTTCCGTAAATCTTCGTTTTAACCGTGGAAAGTCATTCGAAAAGCTTTTTATCGCCCTAGTCCATGAAAAAATTTACATGTTTATGAGAATTATATATGCGGTGAAAATCGACCGTTCTTTAAACGCGCGATTTAAAGACAAACATACCACATGTAAATATGGAGGGTGCAAGTTCATTTCATCTAATTAAGAGATGTTAGATTAACGATATACCTCGCGGCAATTAAAGGGATGATTCTTTTAACTCTTATTTTGTTCAAGGGGTTTATTATTTTCATGCGTGGAATCTTTTTATTTTTTGTTTGCTATTTATTTTCGGTTAACTTTGTAGACAAGTAAACGAGTATATGTACTGTATCAATATATTTGTTATATTTAAAGTAAGAGAAAAATAATAAACAATTACATTAAATAGATCCATCCATCTGGATAGATTATGAATTGTCGTTTTCAAATTGCTGGATAATTTTCACGTCATTCAGTAAAGTGCCAAATGAAACCTTTGTTTTTACAGCCACGGTAAACCCCAGTAAAAAAGTATCGTAATAAATAAAATTTATTTACGCTTGTACGGTTCTTTAATGGAAAACATCGGAGTCACCTTACGTATACCGAGGGGACAAAAGATAAATACCACCATCTTGAGTTAATAGCTTGTCTTGCGACCATTCGTCCCGGCCCGTCTGACCAGCGACACTTTGATTTGTCTTCGTTACACTGACGTTTCTCTTGGTGCGTTTAGAATTCTGATTATAATGGACCTGCATTCTATACTGTGCCAGACGAATTAATTGTTTGCGGGTTGGACGTAAATTGATTAACACCCTGTACTATTGGTTAGATATCTGTTGAAAAATCTACAATGCTCTTCCAACGCGGTGTAGGTATACTACAAATTACAATAGCTACATTTCTAAAGTATCTGTGTACAAAGATCTAGTTAATATTACTCTTAATTATTTGAAAACTAGCTTTCCGCCTGCGGCTTCGCCCGCGTTTTCAAAAAAAAAACCCGCATAGTTCCCGTTCCCGTGGGATTTCCGGGATAAAACCTAGCCTATGTCACTCAGAAATGATGTAGCTTTCCAACAGTGAAAGAATTTTTCAAATCTGCCAAGTAGTTTCGGAGCCTATTCAATTCATACAAACAAACAAACAAACAAAAAATCAAACCTTTCCTCTTTATAATATTTGTATAGATAACAAGCAGATTTATAACAAATTTTATAACAAATAATTAATGATACTCCGTAAAATTTTTCTCAAACAATACTTAAGCTTGTAATAATAATTACATTAACTTTCATTCTAACTGAGCACTGACTCTAATACAACTCAAATATTAAAAGCAACGAGAAAGTTGCAGAGTTTATTTAAAAATTTATAAATTCGTGCACTTGATAGATGCTCTGAACGGTCTATTTAAATATTTAAGGAGGAAAGTCGCCTGAGCACGGGTTATTTCACACTACTTGTTTTCAACTTGCGAACAACATTATACTCAAGTATTGTAATGCACTTTCCCGGCTTCATGTCTCATGACGACTGAATGTGCACTCTAAGGAAAAGATTTAAAGTTTAAAATTGGTCGTGAGCTTCGGACAAATAAGTCAGCTTGTCACCTGAGCAAACTGAGCTTCCCCACAACAGGTTTATATCAATTTTCTACTGAGTGCGTCTGGATCGTAGAAAACACTCAACTGTATGTGGATACGCTGCTTGAAGAATCAAGACGTTTTCTATTTGTTGGAAAACAAGGATTCGCGAAGACATAGACAGACAATGGAGGAACAAACAGAGTAAGGAAACAGGAGCTTCTTCATATTAATTTTGTTATGTTTGTTAAAATGGCGTTCATATTTAAAATAGTTTTTAAGCTATGCGATTATTATTACGCTTTATGTGTTTTGATGCAGCTATTACACCATACCTACCTTAACTATTAGATAGTATTAAATAATCTAGAATATATTCCATTGAATGTTCGATTGTCCATGCATTAGATTACAGTGTAACAACAACATTGAAAACAGATACATCATTTCCACACCAATAAGGAATCAGTGCATCAACATATTGCCACAGTATTACTATTTCTCAGGAAATATATTGTAATATACTGTGAAATTGCCCTCTAGAATCTTATTTTGTATTGAGAAAATATTATTATCCATGTCGTATTTACGATGTACATAAGCCTATTAGATAAACAACTATACAATCTAGTTACGCATCCACCCCAACCCTCTGTATTAGGTTGAGCAATAGCTTTCCGCTGGCCTCAGCAAGACCACCGGAGAGTTCTTGCAATTAGCATAAGCATAGCAGTTATTGAAAAAACATTTGTTTCGTAATAAGGTATCGATTGTATCATTGCATGTAATTCTGGCATTAACATTTGTGACTCCAAATCGTCCACTTGTTATAGTTAATAATTAAATAAGTTAATTTTAATTTTATTTTATTTTTTTAAAAAAGTCAAATCGCTCCCGCAAAGTTTAACTGGCGCAGCCGGTAGGATAGCCACATAAGGTCTGCATGTCTAGAGGTCTTCAAAATTAGCCCTAGAACATTGCTATAAAGGCCGTGCTATCCTAAAAGAACCGAAAAATAAATTTGTTAAACGACCACGACGAGGAATAATGGGATCGACGATCGGTTGGTGAGTAAAACTTTTTGCCATCCTTTCTGATATATTCCCATATCCTTTTCACGAGAGTGTAATTTTGACTTTTAACTATTTTTAACTGTTATTTTGGGATTGAACGTCTCGCATTATAACGGATCTGGTTTTAATATGAAATTCTATTAAATCAGTAATTAGTTATAACTTATACATAAGAAATATCGTATTAAATTCTAAGAATTGTCTTGCATAAAACTCTGCACAGACTAATTAACTATAGAGTGTAACTTAATTAAAAGTTTTAAATTAGAAAATTAAATGATTTTTGCATAAAGAAATATTAATATTAATTGATTTAATTGATCTCAAAATCGATCGTAATTCAATTAATGATTTTTATATTTTATATGTGATTTTATACCTTACTTCAAGTTTTAATTTTTATAGTAATTGATAACATATAATTTTTTTTGTGCTATATTTTAAGAATTTTTTTTATATTGTGTTTTTAATTGATTTCTGTGTGTGTGTGATTTTTATATTTCGAAATTATTGTAATTGGTTAAAGACTTCAGAACTTTAATTACTCTGTACTTATTTAACATGGAACGCGAAATCCAAAGCGTAAACGTAATAACAATTCCGAGTGATATGTTAAAGCTTATTCCCCTTTTTGCTGGAGAACAATTTCTATGCGATGAACAAAATCAAACGCCATATCCTGAAACTACTTGCATAGAACAACTGCTTAAATTTGAAGGAAACCCAATGCACTGCGAACAACAGCTAATTAATATAGAGAATGTGAGAATTCAAAGAATCACACCTATAAGTTGGATACTTTTCTCAAAATACAGAAATACTCTGACTCAAATTTGCAATGGTGATGTCAGCAAATATCCTGTCGTGGGCACATACATAATGACCATCGACGAACCATGTAGCATCGAGATCCAGAATATAACGATTCGCCCTCACCAAGTAATCACTGAGAATGATCCTGTAGAACCAACAAAAATTATAGTTTTGCTGCAATTACCTGTGAATAGAACTCCAATATTATCCAGTACACGTGTACTCAATATGCGAGGCATCAACTTGGACGAAGTTAAATATATGTCAACGATATTAAAGCAATCAGTGTTCAGTGATAGTGAAATGGTTAACAGTGAAAAAAATTTTAGATTCAGTGCTACTTTAGGCTATACGTCTCTATTTTTAATCTTTGTACTTGTAATTCTATTTTTACTTTACTTACTTCGTTATAAGATATTAAATGTAACATGTCTGCGAAATCATCGGATAGTTATTAAAAATGAACAAACCGATAATTTCGCACTTAAGGAGGGAGGAGTTACGCATCCACCCCAACCCTCTGTATTAGGTTGAGCAATAGCTTTCCGCTGGCCTCAGCAAGACCACCGGAGAGTTCTTGCAATTAGCATAAGCATAGCAGTTATTGAAAAAACATTTGTTTCGTAATAAGGTATCGATTGTATCATTGCATGTAATTCTGGCATTAACATTTGTGACTCCAAATCGTCCACTTGTTATAGTTAATAATTAAATAAGTTTAATTTTAATTTTATTTTATTTTTTTAAAAAAGTCAAATCGCTCCCGCAAAGTTTAACTATCTACGTTGTGTTCATACAATCTCACTGGTGTATTTGTAAACAATCTCTTAGTCACACAATACAGTATACATACTCGTATTATTACAAAAGAAATGACAACAAGAACAATACATAAGAAAGATGAAACGTAATTGAATGCGCAGTTTATTCCATCAGTCCTCGGAATCACAGACACAATAGAAAATCTATTGTGTCGCGCCCCGATCGGGGCTTACGGTGGTCAATGGGTTATTATTTGTATTGAGGGTTTATATTTTCAACTTAATAATTACTTATAATAAATTGAACAACAACCCTATATTAAAACCAATAGGTAGTAAATATTATTGGACGATTCTGGAGACTTTACTAAAAATGTAGTTAGTCGTAGAGAGTAGAGAATATACCAAGTTTAAAACACTTTAGAAAGCTCAGTTTAAATGAAAATTAAAAAGAAAACTCTTCTGACTGAGTACTTTAGAGAATATTGCGTTTAACTTTAAATATCTTATTATAAATATTATTAATTACTACAATACCCTTCATCCACTTGGGAATGGCACAGACAGACATAAATACACACAGACTAATGTTAAACTAATTAATTAAGTCAAATAGAATAATAAACAATGTGATTTCGAATAAATGCAAAAGTGGTTACTGAAAACAAATGTTTAGTCCAATTTAATTTAGTTAATGAAGTTATATTACTATATTGTATCATAATTTACGTTTCGCTGACAGGAAAATACTATATCTCGAATAATCCTCATTCATAATACTTATCATAAGCGCAGAAATATGTTTCATGAATTGTCTTGTTTTCTTTCCTTATAAGTTGACCTTGAGAACTAAACATACTGAGGAAACTTGTTTGAGTAAATATTGTTCTGTAACACCCACGTATATGAAATATGTGAAACTTTGTTGTTCGAAAAAAAGCTTAGTTCATATCAGATTTACGACCAGAAGTTTTTGTATGTATAAAATTTTGTATTATGAAAACTAAAATTAACTTATATTAATTATAATAATGAAATGAAAATTTTGCTTCTTTATGATTATCTCGAATTACCTTAGAGAGCTTTAAATTGCATGAAATTACAATGTTAGAAGTATACTAATTGGTCTCATTTTCTATCTTAACGCCTTTATCTCAAGCTAAAGTTTTCATTTGGTTTTGACCAGACGGAGCGTTTAAACACGAAGGCTTAAGTTTGTTGATGAATCATCTCTTATAACTTTTAATACTCGATTTATTCATATTTATTATAGTATGTATTGTATGTATAGTATGTATTTTTATAGGTTTGTTCCAAAGCAATAAACCTTTATACAAAGTGTCGTAAACGTAAACAAAGACATTAACAGTATCTACATAGAAAATAGTATTAATTTAGGTTGTTATATTTATAACAATAGTTCCCATAACGACATAGCAACGCAAATCGCCTCACGTATTCAGATTTCAAGTCCCAAAGCTGTATTCATAATAGCGCTGTAAAAGCTAAGACGCAACAATTTGCCCGGCGTCGGTTAAGGGTGAAAATAAAATTGTACATTAAAGCAGTACTATTATAGCAATTAGACGAACTTTTTTCGTCTGCAGTCATATATATTCGTATGCATTAACGTGGAGCTCAGGAAACGATTATACCGGGAGTTGGGGCTAAAGTGGGTAATGCTTAGACCCAATTGCATACACTTTGTACGCAGATTTTTGCTTCATTTTACAGTTACAACTGCTAATGACCTTAGCCTACAAGTTTGCTATGAATAAGAAAACTTTAAAACTAATTTTAGCAGGCGAGATTCAAGAATTTTAACAGCTTGAAGTTTTTGGAGTTCAGGGACAGTGTAATTTTCTGCCTTTGTAATTTTTACTACGTTTGTATTAACAATGTAATCTGTGTTAAATTGTGTTATTCCCAAAGTTACCAAATTTTGAATAAAAATGTTTTCGTTTGCAATTTGTTTGTAATAAACTATAGTATATCGATCAACATTATCTATTTTAATACGATATTTACTCGTATCATTCATCATAACAAAGAGCTAGCAGATAACCACAGAGCGTAATGGCGTTAATGAAAAAACAATTGACGGTGTCGACATAGCAAAAAACAATTGCAATTAAGGTACTCGTGTTTTGGTGGGAAGCTGCAACGTCAGCGTTGTAACCGTCAGCAAGATTACTGTGGAAAATAAAATATATTTTCGTATACAGTTTCCTATTTCCCCGCAATTTAGACGCCGTGTTCTAGGCAATGGCGTGAACAAGAGCCGTAATTGAATTCGGCTTTTTGGTTACGTGTAAGTTTAGTTTATTATTATTAGGCATATTTATCGATTGAATTGTTGTTTAATAAAGACATTTCTTTGTTAGTGTTCGCTTTAAGTGTTGTTATGTATGTCTTATTATGAGACGTAAATGGTGCCTGTTACTTATTCTAAACTATTAGAACGCCATTTTTTAGAATGTTTGGACTTTGGAGCTTTGTACTTCTGAATTGTTTACTGATATTTATTGAATGAATGAAACATTTTGAGGGCACGCGTTAGGTATTAACTTTTAATGAGATGAAAAATAAATTTACTTTTAAAACAAGAAAACTCTTTTCACTTTTATAAATACGTGAACTTTGTCGTCCCTAATTTAACAGCGTACTATTCAACGGATATTTAATTCAAACAAAGGCTCTTCCAAAACAAATAAAGTAATCTTAGACTGAATAATAACTCCCTCGCAATTCCACGAAATGAAGTGCGTTAGAAAACATTCAAAGCGAATTTGAATAACTTTTCTCTTGATGTAAACAACCCGTAACAACGTCACACAATTATGATGTAAATCGTTTAAGTTGTACATCAATCATTTATAAGTTTGTTTTGATTTTGAAATCCATTTTGCGTTCGTGACTCATATATGTTTGTTTATATTATAACTCTAATCGGTACATAGGTATTCGTAGAAATAAAAGAAACAACTTGATTATATTAAAGCTCTATTGATATAATATTATGTGGCATAAAATCTACCTTTCACTTTATAATAATATGATTAAATGCAATCGCTAGTAGGAAAAAAGTATTTGTAGGTTTTAATTTTACCTTTCAATAAGTTTTTAGTACCATTAATTATAGTACTTACTTTTTGTGATTATAATTTTTTTTTATTGTTACTCAAAATTAGAGAGGCAATGATTTTGATCAAATGAAGCTCAAGACATTTTCGAATGCCTAAATATTCTGTCAAAGAGTTAAGTGTTTTCGCAGATGTGACATTTTGTTGACGCGGCGGGTACCTAAGAGTGTGCTCGAACATTCACTTCTTTTGTTGGCAGAGCTTTCAACTGCAATCATCTCCCCTTCAAACTTTCTATACCTTTGCTACTGACATTGAACGTCTGTTGACAGACTAGTCATTGACCGACTTAGCTGTAAACAATCAGTTAACGACGAATATTTAAATATTGTATAATAAAGCGGTCCCTTCTAATGTTGAATTTCCTGCTCATTATATTTGGTTAATTGTGATTTGTTTCTACAACGTGCTACTTTATATAGGTGTTCTGTCTATTTGTATGTGCCTAAAAGAGGTTGGACGAATGGAATTTTAATAATTAATATAGCTTTAAAATGTACGAAAGATCTGGAATGCGTCCTTGTACTAGAAGTAGATATTGCAAAGTTTAAATAAGAACGCTTATATTAGTCACTAAACGACCAATTAAAATCACCTTGTAAGCTCAACGGATATTCTTTTACGGACGGATATGATATTCCTTTCCTTAATTTATCTGAATAATGAATTCTATCCGGACGTAAAATGAATCAAGAAAAAAAACTGGCTTACCTCGTGTTAGTAAGTGGTCTTATGTTCGCTTCTAGGAAGATAGATGTTTACAAAATATGTTCTTGTAACGATTATTATTACGCTTTTATAGATTATCCTTTTAAAGCTATCGAAAGGTAGTAAGGAATTTATTTAAGCTTTATATGTCTGCTAGTGCTTCTTTTGTTTTAGGAAGATGTTGTTTTAATACCTTTGAAATAATCTCTGAGGTAATTTTATATGACTGTAATCAGTCCAAAGCTTATGCAATAGTGATACTATAGAAGTGGGAATTTGCCTTAAATTAAGTTTTCTTTCTCTTTCTGGAAGACACAAAATAATTGTTACCTTTAATGCCTGCGCATTTCATTCTGTGCATTTGGTGAGCTTTCTATATTTTTTGGTCCATTATTATAAATCGGAAGATAGAATTGTTAAGGATTTTCATTTGTTACTCATAGCGTAAACATCATAAATAAGATAGCCTACTATACGTTATGGTACTTTATAGCTGGAGCTCTCCGTTCATTTATTAAACGTATAAACTATACGCATTGCTTGCAAACACTGAAGGGTTAACAGTCTGCTGCGTAACATAGGGTGTTCTCAAAAAGATCCCCACACGAGGCTCAAATAAAAGCAAACAAAAAATTCAACGATGCTACCTAAACGAGTGAATTTGACGCGAATTGTTCCGTTCTTTTTAATGTTGTTGCTTTGATACATTTTGTTAAACCGTTGAGGACAGATTTCCTATGTCATTGATTGCAAAGAGACGTTCAGTTCAGCGAGTCAGCACGGCATGTTTTTTGTATTTACCTTGGGGGGTGACAATAGCTTTTTCCGAGGATAAATTTTTAACAAACTTTTTCGTCCATTTTATTTTTATCAGCATCCTTCTTTTGCGATTGGACAATGGCCATATTCATGAAATAGACCTCTTTTATTTACTTTGTCAGTACCTAATCAATGGAAAAAGTTGAAAAACATGTTTATATTATATCAAACACAATACAATTTGAGTGGTATATCAGTGTAACAGACGTTAGATATCGACCGCTACGCACCAAATAAAAATAGGACACCTTTGAAACGTCCTCAATGATCAACTTGTACGTCACGGGGTTTTATTCCGTCTATTTCACGGTTTGAAAGGCACGTCTACCTTCGAATATCAACATTTACCTATAAAAAGACCAAATAGGACGTTCTATTATACGTCTTGTAATCGACCCACGCGTCGCATAGCAAATTGTTATTCCGATATCTTTAGCCTCATTTACTTAATATTTGTGGATATTGTTTGCTTAGGAAATTAGATTTGCCCGTTTTGTATTGAGGTCTATTAATTATTTAAACACGAGGAGCTGTAATGAGATAACTATTTCAAATGTTTGTTTCGTGTCGCTCTTCATTACTAAATGTGTTGTATGCTTTTGGGGTTGTTTGTTATCTCTCCAGTTTATTTCTATACTTCTAGATTTATATTCAGAGAATAAAATATAAGCATTCTTCACATTATACACATTTCCCGGACATGGAAGTGAACATATCTCCGAATTAAAAGAGGAATACTGTCATTTAATTTTATACAGTATACCCGAATTGTTGTTTACATAAATACTCCTGAAATGTGAACCCAACGCTTCGCAAATCCATCACAAGTAAAATATTTACGACATTACAAATGTGCGATGGGCATTACTGACACTTATAAATCAGCGCCTCGCTGATATCGACTACTGGCCCATCAACTTGATAAATGCTAGTAACGCGAGACCCTTACAGCCCCATAGCCTATATCTATACTCCTCCCTATATATATGTACTTTTAGTCGTCGCTCCGTTATGCGTATAATTTTTCATAGTTTATCTCGTAATTCCTTTTGATGTGTGCTTGAGGGGTAAATGTTTATGGTGCTTATAATGGTTTGACATATGCACCGTTTCATAAATTCAATTTCATACAATTAAATGACATTCTCGGAGGAGAATGAAAATTCAAGGTTTCCAAACAATTTATATTCCAGTTAAGTCGACTAAAACTTCTCTTTTGAATTCAACTGAATTTATCATCGCTCCTTGGAATTTATTCGTAGTTGAGCCAATATCCTAGTTATCGATTTCAAGATTTATTTGCAAAGAATTCGTACTATTATAATATCTCTATGTTATTTATTACAAGTATTTGTTCAAACATCTTATTTCATATTTATCTATAATTTGTAACATGGAGATAATATTTTCAGTTTCTTTTTAACGTCTCTTGACGTTGATATTACAAAGAAAGCTCAGATTTAATTCTATATCTAAAAAATCAAGTCTTGGTGCGATACGGCCCAGAAAGCTGACCTACTAGCATGTAAAGAAATATATTAGGTATGCAAATCAGTAGAAATATCGCATTTTTATTCTCCACTAGATCTAGGTCAATGACCCATTGACCAGCAAAATATCCAACTACCCACAATTCCAATTAAAACTGAATACAATCGAACACCGTATTTGTTCATGCCGCATTCTCCTCTTGAGCGATGCATGTACTTATTGTGCAAGTCGGAATTAAAACCATCGGATAGTCGAGATTCCCTAAGGGTTCCCGATGTCTGAGGTTAGGGTTACGCAGGGCCGATTGAATGTGGTCTGCGGTGAAGAGCTGAGTTTAGAATTCACAATGCGGTTCGATTAAATAGAAATAGAAATAGAAATAGAAACACATTTATTCCCAAAAAAATGATACAGTACATTAGATACAGAAAATACTTATAACTTAAAAAACAAGGTATAACTGGGTAAAACAATATATTGTGTAGACGTAATAATATTATATTATATCTGTATCACCTCAGGGAAAAGGATTACTGACTCAGCATGAATGTTACAGCCGAGGCTGTAACGCTGTTATTCTGTCAGCACCATATAAGTAGAGAGGAGTGACTAATAAAAGTAGGTATAATATTAAAGAACGGACTAATTAATAATGCTATACAGTATAACAATAAAGTAAGAAGATTTTGATGTATGAAGTATGTAACATAGTTTGCCAGTCAGAACGTAAAATCGGCTGAGTGAGTTGAGAGGAAACGAATCAGTAATAAAAATTAATAGTGTGTAATAATGAATTTATGTGTAATTTATGAATTTATATTGCCAACGCCAAGAACGTAGAAGAAGTTAAAGACATCCTTTCCAGAACAATAATATATAAAACGTAGAATATAGATGAAGTAAAAGAAGGACACAATTTTAATGAATATCAAGTAGATTATAGTTTATAGTAGACATTATTAAACACAGAAAATAACAATAGGTATTTATGTAGACTGTTTTTGAATAACGAGAAAATAAGCTTTCAACTTCTTTTTAAAAGTGTCCCTTGATTGAGAATTTCGAATAGGAGGCGGAATATCGTTCCAGCATTTCGTAGCAAGAAATCTAAAACTTCCTCTAAAGGCGGCTGTTTTGTATTTAGGCACAGAAAAAATATTTGTGCATGACCTACATTCACTCGAGGCTTTGGAGGTCCTCCATAAAAGTTTATCATATAAATAAGAAGGTTTTTTAAATTTAATAACGTCAAAAAGGAGACTGGCAAAGTAAAGTTTTTGACGGTTTTTCATGTTAAGTAGGTTATGCATGTTTAGGTATGGTGAAATATGTGTTCTTGGAGGAATCTGAAAGCAATATCGTGCACAAGCATTTTGCACTCTCTGAAGGAGACGTTGTGTTCTTTGAAGCAAACAAGGACCATAAACTGCCAGAGCATAGTTTAGTTTGGACAAGACTAGAGTTTCACATAGGCGAATGCGCATATCTACACTTAAAAAATCACGAATTTTGTATAAAACTTTAATACGATAAAAGCAATTTCGAGTAACATTTAAAACATGGGCTTCAAATTTCAAATTATTGTCCATTTCAATACCAAGGTTGCGCACCTGATTGACACATTCGAGAGGCAAGTTATCGATACAAACTTTAGGTTTCAACTGCGATAAACAATTGACCTGTTTTTTGGAACCAACGATCATGAATTTAGATTTTATCGGATTTAATACCAAAGAGTTATTAGTAGACCAACATGAAATATTATTTAAATCCGAATTAAGATTCTTTATAGTCTGGTCAAAATTATCCCTGCTGATAGGAATGAGTAGTTGTAGGTCATCGGCATATAAGTGAAATTGACAATGTTTAATTGAGTGTGTAATGTCTGCTGTATACAATATAAATAGAATAGGTCCTAAAATACTTCCTTGAGGTACTCCTCTAGTGACTTTCATAGGTTTTGAAAGTATGTGATTGCCGTTAAGACTATGTAAAAGAACTTGTTGAGTACGATTTTCCAAATAGCTTTTAAACCAGTCAATGGTGTTAGAGTCAAATCCATAGTACGAAAGCTTAGCTAAAAGAAGGGAAATATTAATACTGTCGAAAGCACGAGAGAAATCCAACAGAGTAAGGAGAGTTCCACAGCCCCTATCTTGAGATGCAAGAATTTTATCGATAACATCAAAGAGAGCTGTTGATGTCCCATGTTTAGCCCTGAACCCAGATTGAAGAGGTGGAAATATATTATTTGATTCACAATAATGCACAAGCTGTTTTTGGACTACTTTCTCTAGTATTTTCGACAGGTAAGGCAGAATACTAATTGGACGTAGGTCCTTAAGATCTGAGCAATTATTTACCTTAGGGAGGGGATGAATTAAAGCTTTTTTCCAAAGAGAGGGAAAGATACCTGAAGCAAGCGATCTGTTGATTAAATTGGTTATGAATTTTAGTGAATGAGGTAATGTCAAAATGATCATATCTCTATTAATTTCGTCTGACCCCACAGCATTAGAGTCAATTGATAAAATAATTTTAGCTATGCTGTCTTCACTAACAGCTGTAAAAGAAAATGTAGCATTTGAGAATTTTTTTGAATTGAAATAGTGAACTGTATTTATGTCTGCTCTGTCATCTCCTGGAACATTAAGAAAATGAGTATTAATTTTGTCGGGGTCATTAAAAGTATGTGGTATTAATGTGTTAGATTTGAAATTTGGTAGAACAGATCTCTTTAGATTTTTCCATAATAATTTTGGGTTGTTTATGTTATTATTAATATTATAATTAAAAAATGCCCTCTTTTCGTTAAAAAAACCACAATTAACTAACTGCTTGAGACTTTTGTAAGCTTCTTTATGCATATCTGATTTAGAAGCTTGAAATTTCCGGTGTGCTTTATCGCGTAAAGAAACCATGAACTGCAAATTACTAGTGAACCAGGGTGGAAGCGGTTTTCTGATCATGGAAGTTTTGGTGGGAGCATATTTATCAAACAGATTAATAATGATAGTATTGAACAATTCCACAGAATCATTTACGCAAACTTGCTTTAATAAAATATCCCAGTTGATAGAACTTAAATCAAAGTTAAATGGACTAATAGGTATATTTTTTAGGGGACGGTATTTAATATATTTGGGCGGTATTTTTTGTTTATTAATTTTTAGCTCTGTTACAATGAAGGAATGTGCTCCTAATGTAGGAATTTGATGGTTAACTATACTCACAACCGGGGCATCTGTACATACAAGATCTATTAACGATTCACTATGAGGAGTGATATGTGTAGGAGACTGCACGTAATTTTTTAGACCGGAGTAATATAGAAATTGATTTAATTGCAAAGTTTTCCCATCATGCTCATTCAATAAATTGATATTAAAATCACCCATTAGGAGGAGATAGCTGTAGTCATTAAACGAATTGATTGAGGAGGTCAACGCATCTAGGAACAATTCTGTGTTAACCCAAGGAGGCTTATAAGCTGTTCCAATTATTAAACGATTCCCATTTAAGTGTATAGATAGCCACATTTGTTCCACTGTATCATCAATCACAGGAAAAATTAAAATTCTGAAAGAAATTCCTAGTTTACAAAAAAACCCAACCCCACCACCGCGTGCCTTGAGATTGTGTTTACGAGGAGAGTTGCGAAACTCATAACCTGGTACCTGGGGGGCTAAGCCTTCTTGGCCGCTTCTTATCCAAGTTTCATTTATAGCAACTATGTCCGGAGATTCTCTGGATATAGCAGCTATAAATTCATCATGTTTGTTTACAATTGAACCCGGGTTTAAGAGACCTAATTTAATATGTTTAGTTCTAATCATTGCAATATGCTTGTGTTTTTAAGAGTGAGTTTATGATGACTTTGATTAGTGTATAATTGTTTAAAAACCCGGTAAGTAAGAATATAGGAGAAATTAAATTATTAAGAGAGCGTGATACAGATATCATATAATTAACTACAGACTTATAACTAAAATATTGATGGGTATACAGACAGACTTGAACACCGACAAATTTTGACACAATTTTATAGTTTACAATTACATGCTTATTATACAAAAATGAACTGATAATTAATAATTTTAAATGTGATACATAAGTTAGTAGGTAAAAACCATATCTACACATTTTAAAAGTAACTGAATAACAAACAATCCAAATAAAAGGTAAATTTTTTACTGAGATATTTAAAGAAGAGTAGAAATAGTTCACAAAAATGGCGAAATGGCTAATTGAGCTGTTTAAAACCTGCACCAAAAACCCGCTCAATATCCTTCTCAGATCTTATCCAGTGAGTTAGAGATTGAGCTGAATCTGAACATTTTGCATATATACGCCCATCTTTTGACCACACGAACTTCCATTGTAAGTTACGACCACATTCACGGGCTTTAGCCAGGAGGGCCCTATTTTTTTTGGTAAGTCTCTCATTTACATAGAAAGCTCTCCCAACATGAGAAGGCAGGCCCAAGTCATCAGTGGTAGCCCCTCGACGGATGCGTGCGTTCTTCAGGAAAGTATCCCGCAGGGTTCTTCTCGCAAGTCTAACAACTAAAGGGCGTGGCCGATTTCCTTGTCCATTTGAGGACCTAGGTTTAGGCCCAACTCGAGAGGCATTGATTATATCACACTCAACGACATCAACTGCAAGCTTTTTAGCAACTGCAAGGGCAATGTGTATGGGCGACTCACCCTCAAATTCAGGTATGTAGCTAAGTTCGATATCATTTATTAGAGTTCCCTGCTCATGATCATTAAGGGAGCTTTCAAGCTGAAGTATGGAGTCAATAGACGCAGACACATTATTCGAAGCAGTAGACTCCTTAATAGATGCAAGTTCAGAGCGAAGCAATTTGTTTTCATTCTCTAGTACAACAACACGATTTTCAATGGTAGTTACATCTTGCCTCAAATCCGCGATACGTCCAGCAAATACGTCCGTTGCATGAGCAAGATCAGATTTTAATTTATCAATTGCTGAAACGATCTCATTGGAAAGATGTAGTTTAACAGTCTCCAGCTTTGTATCTAATAATTTCGAAATATCATCTAATGAAAAATTATTAGGTATTGGGTTTGACGGCATTAGGACAGACTGGTCTAAAACATTATGAGCTTGCATAACCTCGGAATCGCAAGACATGTCGTGTGGTCCAGATTTAAGAGACCTTATCGGTGTATCATCATTTCGCAACCTGCGTGTGATATTCTTACAGTTCACGCATTGCCAAGAATCTCTGTATTCACTCAAGTGCTGACGAAAATCTGCACTAGTTATATTCAAGCAACGATAGTGGCTTTTTTCTCCACAAGAAATACATTCCAAGAGTTCATCTCTACGTATATTAATATTGCAATGTGTGCACTTCATATTTAGAAAGAGCAAAAAAAAAAAATCTTTTTTTTTTTTATTAAATAAGAAATATTGCAGAGAAAAAAAAATGAAGCACAAGACAAGTGAATCCAAAAAATAAAATAAAATATATAAATAAATTTGCACACTGCTGGGATTGAACTCGAGACTGTTGGGTTGATTCTCACAGTACTGTCCAAGTAGCCAATGTGTCTATGACAAAGCTTTCGAAATAGTTCAATATAATTTAATAGTTCAAAATTGTTTTGAAAAACACGGAATGTCTTGACAAATTGGTTACAAATAATGCGCAGACTACCCACTAACTTCACAAGTTCCGAAGTATCACAATCACTTTTGTTAATTCATTTAGTTATTATAACCAAATATTTTTGTGAAATAAGTTTTGTTTTTAGGTACGTCCACATCCAAACTAAGACAATATTTAAAGTTTCACACGAAAAACTGGTTGTAAATACTTTAAAATTATTTTTATAACACAGAGAAAATAAAACGCGTCCGTAAGTGACAGCAGCGCCACTCGCACACATTAACTAAGGATAGTGAAGAATCCAATACCTATTGCTTTGTTGAATGGAATCAATGTTTCACAGTTTGTGTTTAATTATAAGGTGCGTCAATAAAACATTTAGATATTGGCACCCTATTATTGACTTTAACCTTTAAAAAAATAAGATGATGAAATATTGTAAGGCCTCAAAACAATTTCTCTAGAATATCTTGAATCAGATACTTCTTAATATTAAAATCAATATACTGTTCGTAGTTTTGCTGTCTATCAAAACTTTCTATTTATACCTTCGTTCTATTTTAATCTTCGTAAAAAGGATTCGAAGGGTGTATGAAAAGTGCGCTGTACAAGGGGTTACATGCTATTAGAAGTATTGAGTTTTATTGTACAAGATCTCTATTGATTTTAACTTATAGACGTGTCGAGAAACGTACTTTGTCTCTCTCCTTTAAGGAGCATTTTTGTACCAGGAATGTAACGTAAACGTAATTTTACTGCTTGGAATAAAAATACCTATTAAATAATGTTTATGTTGTAATAAGTGATGCATTAGTATTATGTGGTAAATAAGACTTCATATACTACCAAAAATATGTCGCGGTAAAATTAGTGCAGAGAAAAAACTCCACTTTTTTACATTTCTTAATAAAAAATCCTCTAGACGCGTGGGCACGCTCATGATACCCTTTACAACATTATTAACTTTATAGTAATTTAAATAAAAATGTTTTTTTATTAATTAATTAATAATGCTTTATTATTAAAACAGCCGCAAAAACAGCAGAGCTCAAGAAAAATAATTTTTCACCTTCCGCATTTCCATTGCACACGTTCCATTGTATGATGTATCCAAATTTGGACAATGTCATTTATAAGTCCAGCTATAATGGGCTAACTTCCCGCTTCGCGAAATGTTTGAGCGGAAATTAAACTTGCTACCAGTTACCCCTTCCGATCCTTTGAGTCATACCTGCGTAAAGTTTTCAATGTAAATATTCTCCGATCCGCTTATGGACCTGTTTTAACGTTCGAGCGTACTTAGGAAAGTTGCTATGCATTATTGCTCCATCGAGGTTTTATTGTTGTTGAGTATACGCGACGTACGTTTTTATTTTTGATCGGTTTATGAACTGGTAACGTAGATTCAAGGATATTTAGGAACATTTCTTTTTTTTAAGCTATTGCATAGCTTCTATCGCGGGCCTTGAGCGCGGGGACCGAATCTAGAAATTCCGTAACGAAAAAACCTCACGCTCCCCACTCCGACGGACACGGAGGTGTGGCTTGAAGGCATGCTATGCAATAGCTTTACGGCGGCCGCGGCAGTCCCCGAGTACACGTCTTTTTTAATTTTATCGGTTTATTTTTATTATTTTATTTTGATTGCGCCATGACTAGCATAATAATTATTATAATGTAAAGATTTTCGAAGAATTAGTACTATGTCTTAGGATTATAAACGCTAACAATCTAACGCTCTATGACGTCTTCTTTTTACAAGTCCTTGAAAAATGTTAAATACAACTAAAATTGAAAGTCATTGTCATCAAACAATCTAATTTAAATCGTCAATACATTAGCTAGACTAAACAATAGGTGGCGGTACAATTGCATCTGTAATACGCTTTGTGGTCTAGCTCACTTTAACACCGTAATCCGATTAAAGCATTATTAAATCATGATCAGGAATAAAACAGGATGGATGAGGTATAGGGAGAGCTGCGGTTTCTGGTACGTGTCTGCTGCCTATGTAGATATTGAGTTTTGAAACTGCTTAGATACCTATTGTAGGGTTATGAACTTATGTTTTCCTTCAAAAATTATGTTTTATTATAAAATCTAATCACATATCATCACAGTGCATTAATTCGATAATATTTTGCTTTATTACAAATAATTGTTATTTTTTCTATTCTTTATAAATTTACAAATTATTAGTTTATGATGATGAGGTTTGAAAAATATAAATTACATTGATTTCTGAATTTTGTTTCTTACAGGTATTCAGTCTTGTATTTTCAATAAATCGAGTCCAAGTAACCGAACAACAGAAATAAATATTTTAATTTAGAAAGATAATGAATTCAGCTGTGATTCAGGAAATAGTATAATAGAATTGTAAATAAGTGATCACGTGGATCAATCATGTTGAATTATTTGCACATCATTATAAGTCTTTAAATAATCATTAAGTTTCAGTGCTTTTAAATTATATACTTTTTTATTTAATATATTTATACTCATTTTCATAGTCTAACAAATACTTTTATTTAAAGAACCGCAATTGAATGCTATGCAGTAGCATTACAGATAAGCAGCTATATAGTTAAGATTAGGAATACTTTATTGAACAAGCTTTGTGATCTACCCTCTGATTTTTACACGATATTTTATTTCTTTTAACAAACAATATAAAATAGTCATCATCGAAATGAGTTAAATAAATTCTTATTTATTTATTTTTATCTAATTATGACATTATACATACACATTCTATTAAAGAAAGTCTTGTTCGAAAAGGAATAAAAAAATTCTAATTGATTTATTTATCTGACAATGATAAGCGGCTTTTAATAAGATACATGAAGGTACATCAAGATGCTGCTTTTACGCAGTCACAAGATACCATAATAAGTATTATTATGTAAATTTAATTTTGAAAATATTAAAAGAGAAAGCTGTATTCAGATGAACTTAGAGCGTTACTGACACCTAAAATTATGCCTTAAAATTATGACTGGTCCAATCAAACCTTAGGAAGGTTTGATTGGTTTGTTATCTTAAGAGGGGGCATAAAGCAAAATAACCAATGGCGCTCTTTTTTTCTCGAGATAAACGTTTGGTTTTGTCACGATAAAAGTGGTTTATCGCAGATAAAACCAAAACTAAAAGTAATTAAACAAAATGCTCTGACAAATATCTTGCAAATGTTTTAATATAATTGTTTATGAAAAAAAAATCATAATAAGTATTACCATGTCAAGTAGAAAACGTAAAATTAGAGCTAACTTGGTGATTTTTTTTTATCGAGTCAATTTTAATATTTTATGTTTTTGATTAAACAGAATCGTTGAACATATCATCTAGTTTGATAAGTATATATTTTATTTTTTAGATTTGGTCTTGAATATTACACGTATCATCTAATAGAAGATTGGTTATTTTGCTTTATGCCCTCTCTTAATACTAATATTAATAGGAAGTACGCATTTCATATGACCAGGTAGGTATGGTTACAGTAAACACAATCAAGATAGTGCTATAAACTACGTCCGGGGGTTAGGTCTATCGGCGCAGTTAATTAAATTTCGGCTCGTCTAGTATTCGAGATATGCACTAGGTACATTCTGACCAGTTAGTAGTTACATCTAATACATTATATTATTTACTATGTACTTACTTGTTCTACAATGGACCTATTTCTCTGTCTGTGTGGACCTATTTTGAACTAGTTATTCGCTACGGCTTTGCCCAGGTACACGTTTTTTATAACTTTTTTAACAATGGTATTACCTTTTTCGAGAGGAGATAAATTAACCAAAAAACATTGAAATCTGTAGTGAAGTGTAAGTGGTGTAAATAATAGGTCTTCAATAATCATCTCGATTATGTTTTGTGCATTTGATCTTGTATGTAAGTTTTTTTTTATACCGGATAAAATTAGTACAAGAATTGCGTTCTGTTTCCGTGGTTGTAGATAACAAATATCTTTATATAGATAAGCTTTTCTTGCAGATTCGTTATTTTCCCGTAGTGTAATAATGGTGCGTATTATTTTGTTTTATTATCATTGAAAGATTTATTAAAATAAAACAAAAAATAGATTTTACATTTTCGTAGGTTATATTACTACGAAATCGTATATATTTTATTAGTATCCATAAATTACTGCAAAATATAGATAAGTTACTTTATAATACTTAGTATAATGGAATAACATAAATATTAAATACATATTCAACGTTTAATCTATAAAAAGGCGTAACCAAATAATATATTTGTTTTGATATTTTTTGTCACAACTGAGATAAAAGTATTAAAATAATATACATTAATATTATCTATGCAATTACGAAACATCGTACGATATTGATAAGAGTTATAAGCATGACTAATAAGGTCACATCTTGAATTAATATTTAAACATTTCATTGATATTGATATTCTCTAGACCTATATGAGTCATAGATAATATTATGTATGCACTATTTATTAACTAATGATTGTTAAATATTAATTAGTGACGTGTATGAATATTAAAATCAGTTAGAAGTCGTAGGTCATTCGATAAAGATTTAAATAGTGTAGAATGTTGATATATTTTTATTTAACCTCTTTTATTACTTTTGTGTAAGGATAGATAAGTTAATTATCCTTCCTACTAATATTATAAATGCGAAAGTTTGTGAGGATGGATGTATGTATATGTGTGTTTGTTACTCTTTCACGCAAATACAACTGAACAGATTACAATGAAATTTAGCACACATAGATCGTAATATGGATTTACATATATATGATAGGTTTTATCCCAGAAATCCCACGGGAACGGGAACTATATCTGTTTTCCTTTAAAAACACGGGCGAAGCCGCTCTATAGATGGCTCATGTCCCAGCAGTGGGGTCATATATGGGCTGATGATGATGATTTATTACAAAAATAATAAGTACATTTTTATGGCATTTTATATCTATCGATGATGATATATTACAATGAAGTCGGTTAAAAATATCTGCCTAAGTGTCGTGTTAGCCAACACCGTGAGCCAGATGTGGACATGACTTATGACGCGTCTAGGATTAGCTGGACACACGTTTACACACTAATAAATCTTAATGGCCAATGCAAAGCGTAGTTAAACAAGGAAAACTTTCACATCAACAAAGTCGAGGGATATTTTGTTGCATTTTGCAAATATCTAAAAATCTATGAAGAATGTTGTGTAAATAAAAGAATTATTTTATGGTCTTGAATTGGTGATTGATTTTAATTAAAATGTTTATTTTCCCCACCAATGTGTTAAATCAGTTAATAAAGATCTTCATTTATTGTTAGAAAACTAACTATCAAATTTGACCATAAATGGCAATTTATAAAATGTTCTACATAGATGTGTAATGTGTATATTATCTATACTAGGAAAAAGTTGTGCTTGAAGGCTCGCGATGTTTTCCACCTATAACTAAATAACATATTGTCAAACTTTTTTGTTTTGATTGATAACACTTAGGTACAGATAAGAATAAAATATGGTAGGTACTCCAAATCTATAGTTTCTCAGTAAATTAGTATAATTATTAATTATTAATTACCATAAAATATACCTAAAGATTGTTCGATAGAATGTATATAGATTGTAGTTTATAAAGATAGTGAACGATCATAATTTGATACTAACGGAATAATTATGCTAATAAAGTTAAGGAAATAAATATGTATTCGCTTATTCCGCTCGATTAGAACATAATATTTAGTGGGAACAATACATCAAGAGCTGTCTGAATCAGCTTTCACTGGTTGTTGCTTTCGTTTATTGAGTCGATCAAGTGTAAAATATATTTTTGGAACATGAATGAGTTTGAAATACATTGAGTTTCGAAGTCATAAAATGAAACAATAAAAGAAGACTTAAAAGTATTAAGTTTTTTATTAAATTAATTCAGTACATTAAAACTTAGAAACTAAGTACTTACAACCTTATCTATAACTAAAACACATATGCAGACATTATTATTACATATTATATATTTTTACTTACTAAAATGAAACACAAAAAATTACTTAACAACGTTAACGTACCTGTGAATCTAGTGAATAATGAATTGCTATTTTATTATTTATTTTTAAATGTAAATATCCGGATGCATGGAAATTGCTTCAGGCAACTTTATTGGATACGCCAGATTAATTAAACTTTATTTATAAAGTGGAAAAACTACAGCTTTATTCATAAACTAGCTTTCCGCCCGCGGCTTCGCCCGCGTTTTCAAAGAAAAACCCGTTCCCCTAGGATTTCCGGGATAAAACCTATCCTATGTCCTTTCTCGGGTATCAAAATATCTCTATACCAAATTTCATGCAAATTGGTTCAGTAGTTAAGGCGTGATTGAGTAACAGACAGACAGACAGAGTTACTTTCGCATTTATAATATTAGTATGGATATAGCCTTCCTCGATAAATGGGCTATCTAACACCGAAAGAATTTTTCAAATTGGACCAGTAGTTCCCGAGATTAGCGCGTTCAAACAAACAAACAAACTGATACACAAAAAGCTATAAGAAGCTGAATCAACACAACGATGACAACAACAAAAGAGGGCGTTAATTTTTGATAGACATAAATTTGAACCTCAATGTAATAATAGTTAGGTTTATGTGTGACGATTTAATAGTTAGGTTTGTGTTTAGGTTAGGTTAGGTTAGCTTTTTAAAACTAAATTATTTCTGGCCACGAAATTTATAATCGTATTATTAGCTGTTTCGTCTCTCTTTTCTCGGAAAATTCGAAATTTTTCAAAATCGAAAAAATTCGGCTGTTCAACAACAAAAACAGGTACCTCAATGTACTAATAGTTTGGTTTCTATGTGACGATTTATTAGTTAGGTTTGTGTTTAGGTTAGGTTAGTAAATTTTTAAAACTATATATATATATTAGCTGTTTCGTTTCTCTTTTCTCAGAAAATTCGAAAAAAAAATTCGGCTATTCAACAACAAAAATAGGTACCTCAATGTACTAATAGTTAGGTTTCTGTGTGTGTGTGTGTGTGTGTGTGTGTGTGTGCGTGTGTTAAGGTTAGGTTAGGTATAAAACATGGGTAATATATTATCGAAAAATAGTAAATTTTCCGGACTTAGAAAAAAATTTCCTAACCTAACCTAACCTAACCTAACCTAACCTAACCTATCCTTTTCCACCTTATAGAAATATTTCCTGACGTATAGAAATTTTCCTGGCTTATATAAATTTTCCTGACGTATAGAAATTTTCCTGGCGTATGGAAATTTTCCGGACTTAGAAAAATTTTCCTAACCTAACCTAACCTAACCTATCCTTTTCCACCTTATAGAAATTTTTCCTGACGTATAGAAATTTTCCTGGCTTATATAAATTTTCCGGACGTATAGAAATTTTCCTGGCGTATGGAAATTTTCCGGACTAAGAAAAATTTTCCTAACCTAACCTAACCTATCCTTTTCCACCTTATAGAAATATTTCCTGACGTATAGAAATTTTCCTGGCTTATGTAAATTTTCCTGACGTATAGAAATTTTCCTGGCGTATGGAAATTTTCCGGACTTAGAAAAATTTTCCTAACCTAACCTAACCTAACCTATCCTTTTCCACCTTATAGAAAATTTTCCTGACGTATAGAAATTTTCCTGGCTTATATAAATTTTCCGGACGTATAGAAATTACCCTGGCGTATGGAAATTTTCCGGACTTGCAAAAATTTTCCTAACCTAACCTAACCTAACCTAACCTATCCTTTTCCACCTTATAGAAATTTTTCCTGACGTATAGAAATTTTCCTGGCTCATATAAATTTTCCTGACGTATAGAAATTTTCCTGGTGTATGGAAATTTTCCGGACTTAGTAAAATTTTCCTAACCTAACCTAACCTAACCTAACCTATCCTTTTCCACCTTATATAAATTTTTCCTGATGTATAGAAATTTTCCTGGCTTATATAAATTTTCCGGACGTATAGAAATTTTCCTGGCGTATGGAAATTTTCCGGACTTAGAAAAATTTTCCTAACCTAACCAAACCTAACCTAACCTAACCTATCCTTTTCCACCTTATAGAAATTTTTCCTGACGTATAGAAATTTTCCTGGCTTATATAAATTTTCCTGACGTATAGAAATTTTCCTGGCGTATGGAGATTTTCCTGGCGTATGGAAATTTTCCGGACTTAGAATAATTTTCCTAACCTAACCTAACCTAACCTAACCTTACCTATCCTTTTCCACCTTATAGAAATTTTTCCTGACGTATAGAAATTTTCCTGGCTTATATAAATTTTCCTGACGTATAGAAATTTTCATGGCGTATGGAAATTTTCCGGACTTAGAAAAATTTTCCTAACCTAACCTAACCTATCCTTTTCCACCCTATAGAAAATTTTCCAGACGTATAGAAATTTTCCTGGCTTATATAAATTTTCCTGACGTATAGAAATTTTCCTGGCTTATATAAATTTTCCTGACGTATAGAAATATTCCTGGCGTATGGAAATTTTCCGGACTTAGAAAAATTTTCCTAACCTAACCTAACCTAACCTTACCTAACCTAACCTATCCTTTTCCGCCTTATAGAAAATTTTCCTGACGTATAGAAATTTTCCTGGCTTATATAAATTTTCCTGACGTATAGAAATATTCCTGGCGTATGGAAATTTTCCGGACTTAGAAAAATTTTCCTAACCTAACCTAACCTAACCTAACCTAACGTAACCTAACCTATCCTTTTCCACCTTATAGAAATTTTTCCTGACGTATAGAAATTTTCCTGGCTTATATAAATTTTCCTGACGTATAGAAATTTTCCTGGCGTATGGAAATTTTCCGGACTTAGAAAAATTTTCCTGACTTATACGAATTTTCCTCATCTGTATAAATTTTCCCGACGTATAGAATTTTTCCTGGCGTATGGAAATTTTCCGGACTTAGAAAAATTTTCCTGACTTATACGAATTTTATTTTCATTTATTTATTCCTACTTTTACCCCTATATCAAATAAATGGATGAACCGATTTTGATAAAACGTTCACTTTCATCTTAATCTTAATACTATTATAAAGGCGAAAGTTTGTAAGGATTTATGGATGTATGGATGTATGGATGTATGGATGTATGGATGTATGGATGTATGGATGTATGGATGTATGGATGTATGGATGTATGGATGTATGGATGTTTGTTACTCTTTCACGTAAAAACTACTGAACCGATTACAATGAAATTTAGCACACATATAGAGGGTAACTTGGATTAACACATAGGATAGGTTTTATCCCGGAAATCCCACGGGAACGGGAACTATGCGGGTTTTCCTTTGAAAACGCGGGCGAAGCCGCGGGCGGAAATCTAGTTTAATATATATGACTTAGATTCGACAACTTTAATTTTTTTCATTCCCACTTTTACCCCTATAGGTAGGTATAATAAATGGATGAACCGATTTTGATACACTTTTCTAAGAACCAGCGTCGGAAAATATGCTGCCTTACAAAAAACCGCATCTAATTCGGATTACCTGTTAGCGAGCTACGGTGAAACAAACAGATACACACACACAGACACACATAGCGGTCAAACACTTATCACTCATCTTTTTGCGTCGGGGCTTAAAAATATATGTAATACGACATAATTTAAAGGACATTTTATGTATAAAATTTACCTAAAAATAAGCATAATTTTAATTTGCCCCTCCCCCCCTACTACCTCAGCTTACCCCCTCACTCCCACCCCCACCACCAGAAATAACTGTAGCGTATAACAGATAACTTACGTTTTATCGTACACTGTATAATAGTGTACCATAGAATGCCTTAGCAAATGTTCGCCGTGAATAACTACTTAAATGGTCATAACTTTTTTATTTATAAACTGATTGACATGAAATAAACACTAAATGTTAAATGAAGATTACCAAAATATATTAGTGAAAACCGCATTTAAATCGGATAAGCCGTTTCTGAGATTAGCGTGTTCAAACATACAGACAAACAGACAAACGGACAAACAGACAAACAGACAAAAAAAATTTTAACGACAGTTTTGGGTTTGGGATCGATTTAGTAATAACCCCTGCTAAATTTTTTTTACATATTTTCATTGTACAGACACCACTTTTCTCGAATTTTATTATATGTATTGATTGATGATTGATGATGATTACAGATGAATCATATAAAGACAGATTGAATTTTGAAAAGACTGACTTCTATAAAAACATATAAATACCTATGTGTTGCCAAATTAAAAGAGGTACCTATAACTACCTATACGAGCGAAGCTGCATGCAGAAAGCTAGGTTGTAGTACAAAATTAAGTTAAAGAAGATTCGTCTCGACGTATCTTTTTAAAATAAAGAAGCTGTAAACTTTAGACTGGAAATACAATGTAAGAACCGATAGGTACACATTTAATAAATCGAAATTTTTCAATTAATATCATTTCGACTACAGAGACAAAATTAAAATCTTACCATAATATCTTTATGCTGCATAAAATATTCTATAATATGTTCTTCTACAATGCAAATCTTCATTAAGATAGTCCTTAAATTCTAAAATAACTTTCAAAGACATCCAAACTTTTCTACTAAGCAAGCGAACTGTGACCACGAGATAAAATAATTATTATCGTGTCCTTTGTTGCCGATAATGTTATCTCTCCGCTCCGGTGATCTGTGACTTTAGATAATAACAGGGGGAGTGAATACGAGTCTTAAAGGATCTATTAAGGATATAAAAACAATTACTATCTCCACCTAAGTTAAGTCCTCATACATTTTAATCTGTCAACTGTCTTTTCCATGTCTTTTCGTACTTACTGTGCTTATCGCGCTATCAAAACAATTACGATATGATATCAAATTCAGTGACGTCATATCCGAAAAAAGGAATTATTCTGAGAATTATAAAATTAACGTACTTATCTGATTTGAACGTGTTTTACAAAACAACTGATAACTAAGATTGTAACAGTAGTCTGAAATTGTTCCGAAAATAAAATTTAAATCCAGTGCTTATCTCATCGTTTTCTCGATAATTTCTGAGATAAAGAAGATTATAAAAGTTCGACGAAATCGCAAAGGTAATAGGTACATATTTGTGAAATGATTTTCTGAAAGCAAACATTTTCTCAATTTGATAGCGGTATCCCTACATCTACAGCGAAAGATCTGATAATAATGAAATTATAATTCATAATCGTCTGACGCAAATTTATAAAGTACATACAGAGGCTATTTTAAACGCTAATTGGTAAAACAAGATTAACCGTACCTACATCACACAAAGCGGCTGGATATTGAAATTATAAAATGTTACACTACAACGCTATAATGTCTTTGACAACAAAGGCTTTTGGTTGACGTTGATAAATCTCGTCGGTTGATATTAGGCACTGAGCTATTTCTTAGTGGCCATAAGCACCAAGAAATAACCAGACAGTCGATATTGGAAAAGCCATCACCTCCAGCCCGTCTGCATAACTCAATATTAGAACTATGCGAGGTTTTCATAATGCCGACACACGAGTAGTCAACCGTAAAGCTTGCTATTGACGAGGGATATGTACATTAAGTTCAGTTTACTTAACAGTTTGTGTAGCCCTTATTGATATGTATTTATGGAAAGTTAGGCTTTGTTAATCTGAATATTGCTTTCATAGCTTTTGGGTGTGTTGAATATATTGATAATAATAACTGATAACAATTCGTGAGTGTTGAGAATTTCGATCACGAATTTTGGTTATTGGTTGAGCGTGTCTACCATAAATATTGTCTTTACTGGCACGTGTTTCTACACAAACAATTCTACAACTTAGATTGTTTAGCTTTAAATTCATTTAAGATTATTTAAATTTAAATCATACTTACCTAATAAACATTTTCGACTTACGACGACAAAGTCTCCTGCTGAGCTGTACCATATTATATAGTTATATCTTTAAAACATATACCTATACCTACTATATTTATTACTATTTTCCCATTATTGCTAGCAATTATTCAATAAAAGTTTAGCCTTTATTGCTTGTAACTTCTACAGCAAAGAAAAATTAGATACCGCATAGCTAAAGGTTATAATTAACGAAAGCTTCGGGGCCAAAAACAAAACGATAAATTAAGACCAATTAATTTAAACTCCGAATGGGGATCGGATTCCTTTGTGTATCATGCTCTTATTGATTTCAACTGTTTTGTTTTATTTCCTATGTCTCTTAATATGATGGACATCAGAGCTGAACGGTTTTAATTAATTTCTTTGAGCTCTCTTATGATAGGCCATACATAATACATTTTAGTCTATGCATACGAAAGTGATTTAAGCTTGATTAAAGAATGCCTAATGGATGCTTGAGAATTAAAAGATGTTTTATTTAAAGATATGAAATGTAGTTTTTACATTTAAGTTTATTTACTGTAAGTGTGAAGTATTATTAATAAGTATAAAGCGTGTCCAAATATGGAACTATTGCTATCATAGAGCTCGTTTAAAGCATACAATCATTAGAGATGATTCTATGTACATTTACACAAACAAAATCAAGTGAAACCTATAATATCATATCAAGTACCTAAATGTGTATAGCCTCAGTTATTATCGTAACAGTGTTATTACAGAGATAATACACACTATCATAGAGATATTACGCACACTTTCGCATTCTACGTTGATCCGAGGTGTGCGACTGCGGGAGGGAACCCCCGAAACGCCGCGGGCAAAATCCCGTCAGGAATTCCATATATTTGCATCTATTTCAATTACTTAGGGAAATTGCGTACAATTATGAAGCGTAGGGGTAAATATTTTGCAGGGATTTTTCTCGATAACATTATCGGATTATTTTGTATGTGGATCTTGCTGTGGTAATAAATAATAATATTGATGCTGAAGTGGTATTTAGAGTTCCTTATCTTCATTCTCAATATAATAATATAGCTTCTATTACTTTCACTGCTGAAACTTATAATATTGGTGAATAAGTAAAAAAATCAATAAGTAATGTAGCTCTAAATGCTACGTGATAAATAGAAGCACTGGTACAGGTATTTAAGTCTCCTAACATTTTTTTTTCAGATTTTTTTCTTCCACATAATTACGTTTACTATAAGAATACCTGATAGAATCCTACTATCATTCAACATAAGCTATCTTCTCATCACGACAAGACACACGTCTTTTCATCTTTCACATACAATTCTTTTTTACACGTTTTTTTTTTTGGTTTCAGGCTGCGTTGTGTGCAGACTACAGCGTGCCCGTTGACTGCGTGTCCGCTGGCCCCGCGCCCCGTCCGAGCTCCTTCCACGAGATATCCGCTCCTAAAGTGAGTAATAAATAATAATGTATTTTGTTTTAAGACGAAATACAATCATGCTTGTGCACCTTTTGGGCTACGCCCCCTGGGTGGAGCATAAGAGCGCGCGGGACGCTTCACAAAAATCCCCTCGCCACGCCACACAACTGAATAGATGACGGAAACATACGGAACTAACGGAGGTTCAATGAACTTAACTTATATTCTTATATTCGCGCGGTTAAAGCTGAGTAAAGCGATCCGGCAACGTCTTTTCGTTGCCGGGCCCAACGAACTAGAAAAATCGACCTTTGTTCCTTTGCACGAAGGTCGATTTTTAATTGGTACAAATCTGATTACAAAAACTGAGCTTGTGATGTTATGCTTGTGTTATTTTATGATGTAATTACATATTTGTTATTGTTAGAATTGTCGCTACCTACGTTACTAGCTTATTTTCAAATCTTTGTAAACAAATTTTATAGTTTTTCGACATGGGGACTTTACTGTATATGATATAAAAAATACATAAAAGAATTTTACATTATTATCGGTTTTAAAAGATTAAAAAAAAACGGGTTTTTGTTTTTATATCATATTTATTGAAAAAAAAAACAATAATAGACAAAAAAATATTATTTAAAATTTTGATTATTTTTGAATAAATATATCCGACATTTTGATATACTTATTATACTTATTATACATCAGATATTTTCGAATGCTGGTTTTGTTACCATTTTATTGTTCCAATGTTTATCTTCTTGATACGAATTCTTCTCCTTGTTCCGTAAATAAATATGTCTCTTGCCCGTTACTTTGAGCTATCCTTGTACATTGAGGTGCTGAAACAACCATAATAAGTTATAATAGGAGAAAAATTAATTGATAATATCTCTTATAATACCACGATTATTATAAAGATACTGTCATCAAAACTAGAAAAAATTGCACAGCTGTGTACGTTCCTTTGTGGCTTTATTATCCTAGCCCGTAATAAACTCGATTGTCGGCGTCATACATAGCAAACTTTCTGAGAAAATCGTTCTTTTGTTTGCAAAATTTTACGGTTGACCGCAATTATTATAACAAGTGCTTTTATAAAAATTAGTAAAAAATTTCGCAGCTGTGTCTGTTCGTTTATCGCTCTATTGTCCTAGCTCGTAAAAAAGTCGTTTGTCGGCTTAGTTACCTACATACTTCATAGTTACATAACTACAAATTTTTCAAATATCTATACATATAATAAATCTGTAGAAGGGTCAATTCTGTACATTGAAAATATTGAAAAAATAAATAGCAGGGGGTGTTACTGGATCGATACCAAACCCAAATATGTGATTAAAAAAATTTTTGTCTGTCTGTCTGTCTGTCTGTCTGTCTGTATGTGAAGACATCACGTGAAAACTAACGGTTCGATTTCGATGAAACTTGGTATAATTATACCTTATTATCCTGGGCGTAAAATAGGATACTTTTTATCCTGGAAAAATACGTAGAAAAAAAATTAATTTTAATTTTTCAATTTTATCCATAGACATTGTTCTGTAGAACCGCTAACACACGTTGCGTATTATAATAGGCCTAGCCGTATTTGGGTCCAATAGATATTATTTTATAAGATGTCATTGTCAGAGTTACTCAAAATGGAGAAATAAACCACCCATGCCAAGACTGACATCCGCGCGGACGGAGTCGCGGGCGGAAGCTAGTTTTTTATATAAAATTTATAAGTAATTATGCTTATGCATAATATGCAAATAGTATTCATAAAAACAAATAAAAAAATTACGCATACATACATTCATTCGAATTGATATATGTATAAATAAATATCCTTTATCTAATCCTGTCTAGATCTAATCCTTGTCTTGGGATTGCTCACATGTGTATAGAATTGTAAGTAGATCAGCAATAAGCCTAAAATAGCATGATATCTAATAAGTAAAAAAATTACAATTACCGGTGCAGTGAAAGACCTCAGACAGTAGTTATAATACAATAAAAAAAAAACAAAAAAGTTATAAGTACGCAATAGGGTTGAAATAAAAATTGTTTCTGATCTCACTGGTAATTACCTACCCGTCAGTGATAACTTACACTAGTCTGAAATATTCCACTATCTTCAATATTATGACTTATAAATAAATGACATAAGAATAAACTTACACAAAAAAAGTACTATGTGAAACTGTCTGAAGATCCATATCACTTTCTGGTAATCATGGTTGGTCTAAAAGACCAACGTGTCTTTATTGCGTCCTGGCTTGCAAGCTGCACATCGGATTTTTCGTGGTCGCGCTTCGCTATTAGAAATAAACATACATACACAAATCAGTAGTATATTTATTGGAAAATGAAATCTCAAAAAACAACTAAAACATTACCTATTTATACCAATAATAAAATTATAAATAAAAATAAAGACAGAGTGCATAAAATTATAAAATCTTGATTTGTGCGTTGCTAAATTCAGACTTTGTAAACATATATGTACTAATACAAAAATCATAAATAGGTAATGAAATCTCAAAATATGACTAAAATAATATTACTTATTACAAATAAAAATAACTATCAGATTTTCATTTATGCGTTTCTCAATTTAGACTTGTAAACATATACCTAGTAATCAAAATATTTGAAGTTGAAATCTTTAGACTTGTAGCGACCTAAAGACATAATAAATATAAATAAGCATGATAAACATTAAACTTACCTATTTAGATTCAATAACTGTAGTTTCTTCATCTGCCTTCGCAACATTTTATTCCTAATGTTCTCACCATAAATGTTTTGGCCACCAAAATTCACCATGTTTATGAAAAACTTTAGTAACACTAACACTAAATCACGTATGCGAGTAGACAACGGCACCGCGCGAAAAAGTTGTACAGGACTGCTCTCTAAGACGCGTTGGCGTCGACTAACAGGAGGCGGAACGGCGGAAGCGACCGGCCTGCGCGCAATTTTTTGATCATAGCTTATAAATATATTTTTTTTAAATTACTGATGTATTAATTGAAAAATCTAATCCCGTACGTCCCTCAAGAATTGAATGGAAGTGGATGTGGATAAAGTTTCATTGATATTACTTTACTATTGTCCAAATGAAATTGATTCACCGTTTAATTTTTGGGCAACTTCACAACGTTTTTCTATCGAGGCAAATTTTGTCAATCGTGTTTCGGTTCCCAAACGTCACTAAACAAACTCTTCAATTAAATAAATCGATAAATAAAAAAAATCTAATTCAAAGTTTTTGAAGAAAAAAATTAATTCTCCGTGCGCTCGAAACGTCTGTTTTGGGTCTCATTTCGCCTTAAATAAATCTAATTGATAACTGCATCAGCCCTTCATTCAAATATTATTAGACGTTACTGAATATAGTGAGTCGTATAAAATGGAGACATTATACATCGAAATAGGAAATCATTAATTCTTTATTGTTAAACGTTTGCCTTTATAATCTTTATTTATCTAAAAAATAATTATACAATGGCAAGCTCTCATAACTATGACAACAAAACAATGTGTATTTATGTTATCCCAATAAAAAAAACAAGATGGAAATTACAACAAACAAAACAACAAACAACGCGTTACTGTATGGAAAAGCCGTGTAAAAACTACGTTTTTCACATTGACGTAACGATCACCTTGTAACTTGACCGATTTCCGCAACTGCAGTCAATAAATACTGATAACAGATAGCGAGTGAATCATACTCGTTATCAATTAGTCACCTCATTTCATTCTAACGTTTGTATAATTTGGCAATTTGCATGCGGGTCTTCTTGTATGAAGTATCTTGTTTGCTTGATTATATTGCAGGAGTTAAATTAATTAAGCATAGTTTTTCTATTTACATAATTAGTGTTTTAATTATATTATTAACTAGCAGTGCCCCGCGGTTTCTCCCGTAGTGCTACGCTCCTGTTGGTCCTTCCTCGATAAATGGGCTATCTAACTCCGAAATAATGTTTCAAATCGGACCAGTAGTTCCTGAGATTTATGCGTTCAAACAAACAAACTCTTCAGCTTTATAATATTAGCATAGATTTAACATTGCCATTTGGATTAACTGATGTAAGGGGCAAATAAAATTATAAACAGTTCTATAACTTACATAAAAGTAGCCATCCTACATAAATACAGTAAAATAATATTTCTTATTTTATGTAGACACGACGAGACAAGTAAATTAAGTAAAAGGAGACATTAAACACCTCATGTTATTATGTGTTTTAAATTCTTGTGCAAGATTGTAAATATATTGAATTACCTATTATTGCAGATTACCTATTGTACTTACACCATCATAAATCATAAAACAATAAATCATTCGAGGTATGATACTAAAATCTTGGAATCGCATGCAATTAATTATTTTCTGCGGTTTTTCTGCAACAATTATAAATTTCAAGGAATTCCCATCGTACAATCAAACGTATGTATTAAATTAGGTACATACATCAGTTATTTATATGTCTTGTTATTTTTATAATAAATACCAGAGAAGATATCTCTAAATAATAGGATAGAAGAAAGCCATAAGTATTACGTATCAGCATATCCTGTAAAGACAGTAATAAAAATGTGTAAGTAAATTACTTAGCTAAATTAAACTTAAAATGCCCGTACAAATTTTTGTTCTTTATGCAATTGTGTAATTAAAAAGATTAAAATAATGACTAAGAATTAAAGACTTTACCAATATCGATAAATTATATCTACTTATGTCACTTATAAGTTAACGATAAAATCTTAACTGATAGGCAATTTATTTGGATGCTTATTGGGTTATGATTACATGAACACACACATACAAAACTATCTGGTTAATAAATATAAATATATCCATACAATAGTATCGCCAAGGCATACCTTATAGGTAAATATAATCTCCTGCAAAAAACCCCATAACCAGTTGGAGTTTTCACATCGGTCTTTGGTTTTCCCACTACATAGTAATATCAGAAAAATTCACAGGATCACAAAAATATAGAAACTCAGCTAGATCATGGAAGTCATAATTCTGCTATAATATTCGTAAGGTTTAATGGGCTGTGCCAAATGTACAAAGTTTAATGAAAGAAAGTTTGATGTGAACTCACGCAACAACAGTTAATTCTTCAACTAATTCTTATCTGGCAATAAAGCAAGCAATACTTTTGTGAATCAGAAAAGCAAAGGAACATGTGGGCCAACTTTTATTAAGGGGTCGACAATTACTCCCTACAACTGCTAACTTTTTCAAAAAAACATCGTAATTGAGGTAGACAAAAGTCACGCCAGGTCGCACAGTTTAAACAATTTATCTTTCTTTCAATATAGCCTAACGAAGATTGATTATTATTTTGACTTAAAATAAAAAAATTGAGCAAACCGCATGACCTTTCAAGTACACGTTGCTCAAGTTGTGAGTCAGAGTGTCGTTAAACTCATTCATGTTGTATGTAAACTACACATTCGTATACTTGTATCCTTTTTAAGCTCAGTGACTCACTTGGAGTCTTTCTGGCTAATGATATTAAACATATGATGCAACGGCCCTTCGTTTATGGCATTCTTGATCTAATTATGTGTGCACTTTGTACATATTATGTTGTCATCTGTAAGGGTCAATACATTGCAGAGATGCGAATATGTTTTCGTATGATGTGTAAAGTAAAAGTTGTTCTTCGTACGAATAATGCTCTTCTCACTATAATAATATAATTATTGTAGAAAGTTGTGATTAGGTGAATAAACGCTGTCATGCATATATCCCAAAATAGTGTTCTATAAATTGAGAATGAATGTATTATTATTATTGATAGAAACTTTCTTTGAAACATTTTTACATAAAGTATAAGCAAGTAGTTACAGATGTAATGTTGTTGAATCAAAGAAATTGGTATCTGTTTGATTATAATACATTTTCTTCACTTATAATATTACTACACGTGTAACTAACCCAAAAAAGCTTCAGCGATATCGCATTAGCGTTATTTATATCTTATATCTTATCACTACTTTTTTTCCTTTCTATAAGCAAACAAATACTTGCAACAAAAGATTTCACATCGCCAAGAAGTGACTAACGTGTGAAATATAGTGTGAAATCAGCACTTAACGACACTTAACACTAGATAATATATAATGGTTATCTACTCTGAATACAATGGGCTTAAGCTTTAAGTGTCGATCCGGTATTCTGTTGTGTCGAAGCTTAAACGGCGCCAATCTTATGGCAATTGTAATAAATTTTCGGAAGCAATTAAGATAATATCTCATACCAAAATTATTCGATTTCGAATCGTTTACTAATATTTAAAACGTCATTGCCATTTCGTAATTAAAACAATCAGTCCTTATAACGATTATATAACAAAACAATTTGACTCATCCGGAACGCGTTTAGAATTTTTATAAGCTCAATTCATTGAGTCGCAATTAACGATTACAATGGTATAAGTCATTGAAATTAATCATTATTATAATGATTGATTGTAAGTTAATGAGTCAGGTGGTGAGTCAGTTTCATCCCCACAGGACAGGGTTGTGTCATATCGTAAACAATAGGGGTGCGTCATCGTTGATTGGGACGAAAATGATGTTACTGGTTATGTGTTTGTTTTAGAGATGCTGATTGAGCAGTTGCGGCGAGGAATTACCTGACATCTTGTTATTCATATTTTAGCATTACCACAGCATTACGTAGCAATAATATGTATGCAAAACAGTACAAAAATGTAGGTATACGAATTATCATATAATACAGTCCAAATAGATTTTTATCGACGCAAAAAGACAATTCATTGTAGACAATTAAAAGTAACATGATTTGTATTTTATAGCTATAAATAAGCGTTGTTTTATATTTAGCATGACTATGTCAAAACTTATCTATATTTATGAAACACTGATAACCTCTTATCGCGTGACAAACATCGAAATTTGTACTGAATTCAACGCAAGTTTTCGGTTTGGCCAAAGGCTATAATATAGCTTATAAATATAGCTTTTATGTAAATTGCGAGCTTCGGTCTTAGGTCATCGTTGTATTCAAGGAAACCCCTTTTGCATCTGTCATGTGATTGTTATGCCAACACTGGAAGCATGCGTCATTATCCTCACACGTCATTTTTATAAGCACTTAATGGTATTTCTCTTGACGTTAAACGATTTAATTCTATACGGGTAGTGGATAATATTATTATAGTTTGTGTAAAACTGCTTAGCTATGATTTACCGTGAATTTAATAATTATTGAATGCAATTATTATACGCTTATAATGACGTTTTTACATACTTATAATTATAATTACATAAAGGCTAGAAAAATTTAATTTTATAATTGTAATCCAAGAGAACAATTGAATAACTGGAGAAAATCGAAAAATCTTTCCCGTTGCAAACCTGATACCTTATCTATGTACAAAACATAGCTTATCTTGCAGTACCAAGATATTCAGTCTTCCTAGAAGATGAAACTTTTTTAGCAGAAAATCACAATACTACTTCTACTAATAAATAGTGCGTTGAAGGTAATAGTTCAAAGGAATTACTAACTCGGATTTTCATTATTGTTTGACGCAACTGAAAGCCTTATGACCGTATAAGCTAATGTAAATATGAGTTGTCATGTAGTTGTGACGTCAGTATTTTTGCATTCTTTCGTTAATACGTATGCAGATGTGAATAACATTGAATTTTATTGTGTTAAAAGTTATGCCAAATGTAGTTAATCCATCATTAATTGTTGTTATTAATATTAATGAATTAACATTAATTATTTTATGTCAGAGGAAGGAAAACGTAGACTCGTCATTTGGTGATAAGCGACACATTTTACACTTCACGCCTCATAACATTTATGTATTGGGAAAATTATGTATAGGAGTATGTAATTATGTACTAGGAGGAAATGCAAGCGTAATTTAGGGAGAAAAGAGATGAAACGTGTACGCCTAATTTTAGGTAAAAACTAAAAAATAATCATTTTTCAGATTAAAAAACAAATCATTACCTATGTATGAATCAGAACACGTAAAAATATAATGCTACATTGAAACTTCTTTGTGACCAAACTATCTTCACAGAACATAAACAAACCGTATGGTAACCGATATGCTCCCAATATAAATTCAATATAAATTCGGTTCCCCTTTTAGATATCCTGATAAGTAACGACATAAACACATGTACATCAAACGAACACCTGTACCAAAAATGACTCATTATTCCACATGAACGGTTGCAGTCCATATGTGACTGGAAACATAGGGGAAGTGAGTCACGGAGTCAACGATTTTGGGGTGCCCGTGACTTTTGAAAAACATACCGACAGACTGAACTAACGACTTTCTTTGGGTCATTCGAGTAACACTACCGTTTTATGACCATATTGAAACAATATAAAAAGTGTTGATCGTTTGATCGATCAAGGAATTACATATCAATATATATTTATTTTAAGTAGGTATTTCATTTATATGTAGTTTGCCTATAGGTGCACGTGCTTGTAATATCAAGTTAAATTTTAAGCAGATATTTTTGAACAAGTCGATGATAAATCTTCAGACCTCTCATCTAAAAGAAGCCTCAAACGTGACCTATCTTGTATTACTGAGACGTCTTCTATAACGAAGACCTTGAAAGACCTTATTCATTCGATTTCAATGACGTGTTTACGTGATTTTGAAAGTAAAAGTCGTGTTATTAATGTGGATTAATGACAAGGATTATTCGTTTCGAAATCGATGCTTATTGAAATTAAATGCAAAATTGGGTGTAATTTTTATTCGTATGACCTATAAACACTAGCAAAGATGAAGAACCTAAGTAATATGTTTCTAGGGTTTTTTCCCGTTCTGTATAAATATTAAAACTTATTGTTTGATAATAATAGTTTATAGTTATTGCTGTAATTGATTGTAAATCTGCAATAGAATTTTCTTAAAAATGAGCGCAGTTCTTTTCCCAGAAATTTTATTGATAAAAAAGATCATTTAAAAAAATAACAATAAACTGAACACAATTCTTAATTAAAAGCAATCAATTGACGCCATGGTATTTATAGATCCACGTTGCATCTACAGCTTGATGAGTAAGATGATGTTTAAGAAGCTTTTTAAAAATTAGATGTAAATTTCAATAAGTGTTCAATATTATTGCGATAACGTCATCGACACCATACAAGCAATACAAGCGAGTGCATTCACCCTCGAACTTAGATCATCTTTTAAAAAAGATCTGCCTACGAACTTTCGAGATGCCGCGCCGGTCTCGATTCTTTATTATGGGTTGTGTTGTTGTATCATAAAATTGATTATATTAAAACAATAGGTCGTGATTCATGTCTAATAAAATGATTTCTTCATTTTTTTTCTTCCATAATTTTTATGAAATATTTAAGAATTAAGAGTGAGAGTGACAGTTTTTTTATTATTATATGAATGGGATTTTTGTAGAAAATGTCATAAGTAGGTAGGTAGGTAATATATTATTAATTATTTAGAAAAATAATGCAAATAATTAAACAATTCACGAGTTTTTGTAATTGTAAAACAAATAGCACACTTACAATATCTATTATGAATTACTACAAAATCTCTATTTAAGTTTTTTTTATTATTTAACTTTAATAACTATATTACGTAGGTACATTACTTAATAGTATGTAAGTAGATACTTCAAATTCAATATGTAACTACATTTTTTTTATTTTTCATGCGACATGTGCATTGTGCACACTGCTTTTCATACACTGCTGCTGCACTTTACTATAATTGATCGATAAGTCTAAATATTTTATATTATTTTGAAATTTTAATTAATAAGTAGATAATCAGATGTTATCTACTTATTAATAATATTTTTTAAGGGGGTAGGTAGGTACTTACCTAACTGAAGTAGGTAAATGTATAAACCCTCAGTATTAACTTCAAATAGGTTGTCATCAATTATTAATTACCTTTTTTTTATAGTGGGGAAATCTTCTCAGATACCCCCGGCTCCCGGGGATGGAGCCGTGGTTATGTCGGATTTCTACCGACTAAAACCCCACTCTGTTCCATCGCGCTGCTTTGGACGGAACTGCGGGAACGGTTACGACTCTACCGCGTGTCCCGCCCAATTACCTACATTTCAGTTATATTGACTTATGATATTGACGTTACGTAGGTATAACACTGGTTAGTTGTACTTAAATAACCTAATTACACTACCGAATTTTAATTGCGCGTTAGATTTATTAAAAGGCCGCATTCTTGATTCGATTAGTCATTCATATCAAGTACCTTTGTGTGCAATTTACTAAGATACATTAAGTTAAAGTATGTATCGCGTAAACGACCTCAAAACGGCATTCGACCTAGTCGGACGTCGTAATCTAACATAACACAAGTCGAGTTTCAAACGCGAAAGTTTACGTTTCGTTTCCCTGGCTACCTTAATATCATGCGAAAATAGCTTTTAGTCAAACAGCTTATAGTTTATTATAGCATAGCTATTTGGGGGACACGTGCGGAATCGAGGTATTAATGGAGTCGATTTCTTATAACAAAGCGCTGTAGAGCTAGCAGAATGTGTATTGTTTAGCGGCGCACTGCTGTATGCGTGCTTTGAAAGCGCTGCAGCGCTCGACGGTGTATTCCTACCACGCGATGACTCAAGCCTCGGTAAACAGTATGCGGGGCCGATGAGTCACCGTTTTACACATTCGCGTATAGTGTTTGAGAAGTGTTGTCAGTCTACAGTTGGACTCGTCAAGTAGGCAACCGAACCGTTTTAGGCGTTTATATCGCAGGTTTTTACTGCCAAACGCCAATACTTACACAAGAGTTGACGAGATAAAGGACAATAAAAACAGTACGTAGGTTAAGAACAAGTTTGTGAAAGTGTATTAGTTCTAGTTGTTAGTTTAAATGTGTGCGTGTCACAAGTGAAACGGTCGATACGTTGATGATTACAGTGGTATTTGTGGATTCCGTACATAGTTATAGTAGTGACTACAAAAATGCCTTCTAATAAGAAGTTAATATCGAAAATGAAGCAGATTGCCCAATGGATTTTAGTAGTGCATGTGGTAAGTTTATTATCTTTAAACTATACCTAGTTATTATATCTTACTTTTAGTTATAGTAATAAAGTAGTGGACTCAAATACTAGCATAGGATAAGATATGAATGAAAATACATCATTTATTTAATAGGAAACAATCAATATACTAAATAATATGTAAAACGGATGCAACCGTTGATTGCGAATCATTACATAGCTAAAGTTCTGATTTCAATTCCTTTCAATGCTAATATGAATTACAAATGATTACAAGGACAAATATTGAATTGTCAAGAATTATTCTAAAACATTAATTTCTGCTGGATGCATAATAATTTGGCTGAAAGTTGTCAAACCACACCTGTAAGACAAAGGAATGGGAGAGGTTATTGAAATAGCGAATGCAGGACACGGCTAGTATAAGCTAGCTCTAAAGATCGCTCTATAAGAAGTACCTATATCAAACACTATACAAACAAGGACGATTCTTTACAATGTTCTTTAGATTATGTATGTCCAATTCTTATACATATCCGTGGTATTTTTATTACCAACCCACCAACCTACCAATACCAATAACGAATATTGACAAACACAGCCCACAAGATTGTCAAAAGCCGAAGTACTTTATTATCCGCGTACAAAAAAGGTCAATAATTGAGTCATAAAATATCGAAATGAACTGAATGAAAAGAGAAAATAGTTAATAAAGGTAATTAAGAATTATCAAAAGAAATATTTCACATTATTAGATTGATACCCATAAATATAAATGTGATCTAAAGATTTTCAAAACTTTTGAAGAAACATTGTTAAATCGAGACACTAGTGGATATTGATTAGAACCCCCAGCAAACCCCCGGGTTGACTTAACTCAGTTACAAGTTCAAAGAGCAAAGTTTGCTGTACCGTACTCGGCGCAACCTTTTATTGATAAGGAAATAAAATACACTACGAAACTACTTCCAGCTACTTGAAATGTTGTTTGCATACGCACAACTAAGACTCCTATCAGATCTACAATGTTTCGAACAATACAAATGTGTGATATAATCTTTTGCCGAACATTAGAACGTCCGGTTTCTGGCAGATGTTAAACCAAAACACTTTTCAAACTCAGCTGCTTACGAACAAGGGTTCTCATAGCTCTCATTCATGATGATTTATCTCCACGTTTCATCCGGTCTTTCCTTAAAACGTGTCATAAGCATCGCATTCAAAATTCTCGCCTTTGAATGCCCTTTCAAACTTCTAACAATAAGAACAACATCAATAAAGAAAAAATTAATCTCTTTAACAATGAGGCATACATCCATACGATTTCATTCACATTTTTTATGTGTTAGATTGAATCTAGAAGACAACGTTGTCTTAAATAAATTTAATATAATAATTATCCTAAGTGACGTGTCCTCTTTAAGGAGCGTTGAAAATTTCGCCCTTAATTGTTTCCTTCATTGAAACACTCGTAAGGGTCTACTTAAGACCCCCGGCCTCTGGGCGATTCGGACTGGCAACTTAGTAATTAAGCTTATTTCCTCCGCTTGTTTTGTCATTTACAACAATTGTGTGTCTAATTTAGTGAAGCTAGATGAAATTACGTGTACTTCGCCTTTCTGAGAATAATTCATATTTGTATTATCATAATAAATTATTGTTTCTTTAACTAGACAAATGGCAGACGTTCCGTCGCGTCGCCATCAGTCTAGAAATCAAAACAATTGGAAAGCACGTTTGCGGACTTTATCGAAATGGAAAGAAAAAAGGATGTCTGTTTAATTCAGTTGTATAGACCTGTTTGCAGCTTCGGCTTCTAGTTTGCGGAACGTGACCAGACAAGGTTTGGCGACGTGGAATTGACCGCGACGCTCATACATTCTGATTCCGATATGGTTTTCATTCCAATTTCCCTAGACTTTTATTTTCTCACGTAATATTCCATTGCTGTGATTGTCGATCTTATCGTTGTTCGGTTGTTTATATTTTAGTTTTATAACCAGTGGCGTCACGATGACAAAATCTTATCTATCTTGGCAAAATTAAAATGATTACATTTTGAAAACTTTTTGGCTTATATTTGGATTAGTTTTAATAGTAAACATGCCATTTTCCTCTTGGTAATAACAGATAAAGATTAGTTAAAAGTAATGAATCATGCATTTATGATAAGGGTAATACTTGTATCAGTTTGAAAAATATGAATTGATATGGTGCTGAAGGATTTTTCTACGCATAGTTATTGTTTGCTTCAACAATTTCTTTAGAGATTATAATTAAACTTAGTTTTGAGAATCCATTTTTTATAGAATCTAAAAATCTGGCTTCATGACAGATGTGCGAGACGTTTATATTTATGTTATACGACACTGCTGCAGTGCACTATTTTAGCTCGGCGAGCCAGGAGGCGTGTCTCCGGTATTTATACATCGCCGGGCTGACTCATGTGGCCGTCTGAAAGTTGTCCCACATCCTTAATACTGTGGGCATTACTCATAGCAAACCCGGAATTATAGCTTTCTCTATAATAAGATCAACTCTTTATTGTTATTTATGTTTGGATATGAACCGTGCATTGTTTACTTTGTTTAATTGTCATTCTTCAATGTTATTTGCGAACACTTGTATACGCTCACGATGATTCATATCAGTCTTGAAATTCTTTTGCGCTCTGAATTTGAGGCCGGCTTAGATGTTTGTTTATTTTAGTAGGTGTCTGCTAAAATGTGGTTAGCGATGAATACCGATAATACGATGTGGATTGTGGACTCATGTGATATGCAATTTATTTATTTTATCTCTGCCACTCTGGATAAGATAAAGGTTAGATTAGGACTTGGTGACACATTTAATTTATAATGCTGAAAATTAGTCATACTCAATATAAACGCTATATCATTATTGATTTAATTTTTGTTTGCAGAAATGTTTATATAACTGACAACTATGCGTAGGTATTATTATCATCTTATTATCATATGAATTGTTGTGTTCTTTAATTAAAAATTATATTTAGCAGTTGTACTCTTCATTTTACCTATATTGTTACTAGTAATGTTGTTTAGGTCATAAGCGAAGACTAAGAAGCAAATAATGCAAACAACATTATTAAGCGTTATCTTCATTTATAAAACACGAATAATAAGTTAATACACGAAATATAAATACACGAATGATAAGTTAATGGTATGAAATTAAACAACGAGCAATGTACTTTAATGACATGAGATACCTACATTATAAACATGAATAATTCATTACAAAACAAACAATTAGTCGTTCATATTGATTATTGCAATAAAGATTCATCAAGCACATCAAAGGAAGGAGGATAATATAGATTCAAACGGTCGTTTAGACCTTCAGTTTATATCGGTTTTGCTCGGAAGTGTATCATTAGTATCTGTAGTTGTACCGGAAAGTGAGCAATAGTCCACTATTACCCCTTTACAATTTGACGAATTGTGTTTGAGCAATATTCAATTCGATGCTTTCGAACCCTTCCGTTCCAGCGCTAGCATTGATTTGAATTGGTAAATAAAACGAGAGGGACCAAGCCCGAAACATTGATGATCGTTCAATCAATTACCATCACTCACCAGCTTGGTAGTTTCAAATATAATTAAGCTGTATAGTCAGGAGATGGGTAACACTATTTTATTATAGAATTTTTTTTTGTATCAAATCAATTCATTAAGAATTCCTATATACCTAATTATACAATCGGATGTACTCTCCGAGAATGGTCCACAAACCTCGACCACACAACGTTTTGCCCATTAAATTATTCAACTTAATAATGCTAAACTTTTAATGAGCTACTGTGATTTCTAACAAACAGCATTTTACAAATTCTAATTAAGCGTGAAAATAAATATGCAAATAACGACAAAATTTCTGTAGACATCGCAAATCAAAACGAGGGTGGTGGAGCCGATGTTTAATTATGTAAATAAATTTTCATGCGTACGAAGGAATCGTTAAACCACCAGATGAGCCTAGCCTTTCGATGTTGAAGTTTGAATAAAGAACAGCCCTGCGGGCAGCTTGAAACCGGTCGCCAATCTTTTTTTCTTATTTTAAAGTCTCCCTCATGTTTAATGACTGGCATGCTCGTTTGTTTCATAAAATTATTATGATTAAAAGCCTCCCTGCAACGGTAAGCCAAACTCAAGCAAACCGACGTTTAGTAATTTAAATATTCACGTAGGCAGGCTATACTTTTTTAATCGTTTAGCAATCACATTGTGTAATATATTATGCAATGCTTGTGGTAGGTACTCGGTACATTCAACTCGCATTTACGTAAACATCTCGAGGTCGGTGTTTCTTAGTTCCAAAACATACTTGAGAGCTAAGCTTGAGGCCCTTGAAATTATTGGTGTTTTAGCTTCACAAACATTTTGTTTAATAAAAGAATACGCATACATTTTTTTATAATCAATCGTTACAATGGCACTGCTCTATGCATCTATGACTCAATTCTTAAAATTTGGCAGTAACTCAAAAAATTGGCATCCCTTTTATCACCTAATCGTATTATACAATGCAAGCACAATATCTCATAATATTCTTTATGCTCGTCCTCATAAACAGAAATGGTCCCTAATAATGATCGCAGTCGAGGGGAGAGAGCGCCTCACCGACCGTTACGGTCGTCGGATATGTGACCGCTGCATTTTATTACCACTTTACTCTGCCACATAATCGACCTTCATGATGAAGGGCTTCTTTTCATCTAATCGTCGTCAGGTATATTCCGGCCAAATTAAATTTTCAATGTGCACTTAAAACCCATCTGAAAGAAATAAAAAAAATATAGCTTCGAGTTTTTGATAGCATTAATGCTGATGTAATTTTTTTTTGTTGCAGGTTGAATTTCTAGAGGCATATTGCACACCTCGAGACACAGCGCGCAGATCTCCACAACACAAGCGTCGCTCGCGAGAACCACGTCGTTCACCCGACACCAGATGGCGAAACGATTCCCGTAGACAAAACTACGATTTTGAAAGACGACCATACGAATACGAATCAAGGAGATACTTTGGAAGGGAATACGACGCAGATTCAGGAAGGCGGCCATTTGACGCTGAGTCAGCGCGAAGGCGCGCGGATTACGAGTCGGCCAGAAGGACAGACTTTGATTTGTCTGCTCCCGAATCGCGTAGAAGAAGTCCTGAGAGCGCGCCCGAGGGTTCTGCAGACTCCCCACCAGAGCCAGCGCCGTCTGCTCCTTTGAGACAGGAACGACAATCGAGACATCGTTCACAGCAATATTACGAGTCTGGTAAGTTTAATACTATATCTTTAGAAATCAGACCTTTAAAATAAAGTCGTATATGAGTAACGAATACATAATACGATACAAATCACTTGATAAACAATTATATTGAAGTACGTGTATACAAAATATTATTATAAAAGTAGCGACGAGCTCATCTCCGAGGAATGAGGACAAAAGATCCTTTCTTCTTGCAAAACAATCGCGGTAGAGTCTTGTTAAAAGCATTGTTCTCGAGGCACCAAACTATCCTGTCCTTCCCGTCCATACACCTGGAAAAAAGTAAAAAAATGTTAAAAGCATACACTTATAAATTTCACATGTAATAAGTTACAAATATACGTAACATTAATTAGTGTATCATTTAATATTGTATTATTATTTCTCATGACAATTAAAAGGACAGTTATTTAAACATCTGAATACGTATTTGTAACATTTCGTTCTGGATTGATTGAGAGACATCGCATCTCATGCCTCATTTCGTTTCCAATAGTGTTGTGGAAACGTTCAACTAGTAGTTTCAACAGAAGCCGATTGGACGTCCACAATTAGGCGGCGGAGCTAATAAAACCTGCACTAGCAGTGAAGCAACAATGGCAACTTTTAATCAGCCTTTTTCCCGTTTGTTCGTCTAGACTGAAAAAATCTCGGACGTAATAAATAGAGGCTTTTGATTGCAATATTTCACTGTGAAATCATGACTTATCTCTCTTCTACTATAACCAGATTCTTTATTATTTGCGTAAGTCGTCATCGTCGTTGTAATTATCGTATTGTCATAAAATAATAAAAGTTAGTAATTCTCTTTTAGAAACATTATTTGGCTGTATGTTTTAAAGTACCCTTTATTTTTAAACAGAATTTATCCAAAAGACAGAATAAGCCGAGCTAACGCGGACTTAAATGGTTTCGGATTCCACCATGTATGGTTATTAACTTAAATCGGATATCCGCTACGTGTATGATGATGTCATGTCATTGCTATGTTTTTCTGTATGGCAGTATTAACTGAATGACAATACGTTTTAATCTTAACCGTTATGGTCAAATAACATTGCTTTATCTCCTCTAATATCCCAACTTTGAAAAGACATTAAACATGTAAATCGTGGCAATTCAACAAAATCGTGCTCGTAGGGCACACGTCCAGTCACGCGGAAACGTAATTACGTCACCTAATGACGTCACTTTACACACCCCTGTCACTAATAGACAATTTCGTGTTTTAGGAACCGTTATTAGAATTAGAAAGCTTCTAGTTAATTTTAATGTCTTTCCCTACGCATCTTTAAGTAAATTGCAATGATTCGAGTTAATTTAGATAATTAATTCTCGTTCAAACTTTAGTTTAAATTGTAAATTGAAGAATGTGAGCTCTCATTAGTCATTAGCCAATAATGTCTAATTGGCAATATTCGCCAACGCTGTTGCTAGGCAATTTCCCTGTAAGGGTTTGTCGCGGCTAGAGGGCTAAATCCAGGCTTTAACATGCATTCAGAGGGATGCCTTTGTTGTTCGAAGCAAGGAATTCTCATTAGGGTATTCCTGCTTGCTTTTGAAATTACATTAGCATCGTATGCATGAGGACATAGACTTTTTTTCTCGAGGAAATCTATGAATTTGTCTCATTATAAAGGAATAAATAAACACACATAGTAGTCTAAATTATATCTTATGAAGTAGATAATCTGTATTAATATAATAATACATAGATGTAAATATTATAATAATTTGCTTATATAATATATTATTTTTGTCCACAAATTTGAGCTGAGAAGTAAAGCTCGAACGGCTATGTTCGATGTTTTATTTGAAAAAATCTTATTTGAAATACGTTCAGAAAAGATTTAAAAACTCCCTCGTTTAATATGAATTTATTATACACAATATGTGCACATTCTCGTTTATTTTTAAGAGACTACTTGAGACGAATCGTGGTCTCAGACTTGAAGGATGTTTCTAGCTCGTTACTCACATTTTATTCTTAAAAGCCTTTAAATTTTGTTGGATCTCGTCATTTAATCTCAACTTATGTTCATAATTGTATTGTTATGTCAAATCGGGATATAAGTAGGATATTAATTTTGTTTTTTTTTTATTGTTATAGAATCATCTACAGACGACCGGTCGTCCTCAACAGAAGAAGAAGAGGAAGAAGACGAGTTCGGTGAATTCGATCCATTTGCAACTGCACCGTCCTTGCATTCGCCTGACAGTGGACGTTCTGATCCACGTTACGCAAACGCTCCTCGCAGAAATCCCAGTCCATATTATTACGGCGATTTGTTTAAGACTGCACCGCCCCCACCTGCACCTTCAGCCCCAGCAGCATCCTCGACGTCATCTTCACGAGGAACGCGCTACAGAAAATCGGCTAGTCTTGACGCCCCACACGTTGCTCAAAGACCAAACCTGCCAAAACGCTTTTCAGTGGCTGAAGATGGCTTTCGTGAGCTAGAACGATCGTCATCTTCGTCTGGAGAGAGCGCGTGGATGCCGCCGAGGCGTCGTGGGCGCGACGCGGCCGGCTGCGCGTGCGCCGCGCCCGAAGATGTAGACGAGCACCGTCCATCTCGTAGCGTATTTTATGTGCCGGCGCCTTTGCCACGCTGGCCACAAGAGATGACCACTCGACAGATATATGAGACCGCTTTTGACTGCAAAATCGCACGCTCCGACGATGATTTGGATGATTTTGACCGCGTTAGTAATCATCCGGCCTTGTTACAAGCCGAAGAGCGTAAAATTATATCATCAGCGGCATCAGCTTTTGAAGCAGTTGAGCGGAGTGAACCAGACTATAAAGGACGCCGCAAGGTGACTATGAAAACAGATAGCGTCCGGCGCTCAAAGATACCAACTATACGACAGAAAAGGGAAAGTGAAAATAACGCATTAGCATTATCAGAAGACTTAGAAAAAGTTCATATAGATGATGAAGAGCGAACAGCGTCAACATCGCAACTTCCTTTCCGCGGCTATACTCCATCGCCGCCATCAACAGCGCCTTTACCCACAAAATTTCAGCAGAAAGATGGATCTGCCATGAATAGTATAAAAAGCGCCCCAAATTTGCCTCAGTCGCAACCAGCTCACCCACGTCTGAAAGACTTAAGATTACCTGTAAAATCACTCAGGGCTCGAGACACGCCCACAAGTAGTGATGCTAGTATGACTGATGTAAAAGCGTCTGTTTCTACTGAATTAGATGTTGGACAACGTCTACGAGATTCAAGTCGGGAATCACGTGATGGTGATGATGAAAGGGGGCAATCAAAGGACGGTATTTTTTTAGAGATTAAGGGTCGACCCACTTCCGATTCAGACACACCAGAGTTGAATCGGTACACGGGGCCAAAGGGGGTCGGCCCTATAATGGAGTTTAAAGGCAGGCCCGGTATAGCTCGCCCTAGACGAAAGTATTCGAGCACTGAGAGCATGGCTACAAGTAGCAGCGGAGGAAGTATGGAATCCCTAAGAAGTAGCAATAGTGAAGGTGATAGAAGCAGCAGTAGCTCTGAAGGTCGACATTCCTCTTCGCTAAGCTCGCACAGCTCGGATTCTGGCAACGTTCCTTTTGCTAAATCACACCATATGCAATTAACGGGGTTTGGGCATCATCCGGCTAAACTGCACATTTTAAGCCCTATATCTGATAAATCTTCACAAGAACCAGCATCGGAAACATCTGACAATAATAAGAATAATAATTCACAAAAAGTTTCTCCGGAAGACGTAGATACGGGAAATACTACGATCCAAACAACTGTAGAAATTGTTCAGAAACCTAAACGTCGTGCATTACAAAATAGGAATTTATTGAACCTTACTTTTAGACATTCAACACCAGGTGATACAGAGATTCAAGGGTCGGATAGTGGTATATCAATACACTCCAGAGAGGGTGTTGATTCCAGGAATGCTTTCATAAATTTTAAGAACAGCAATACTGAGGAAGCACGTAAAGATGAAGACGTGGATCTTTCAGATCTACCATTTGATATGCCAAAACTTCGTAGACGACGGGCTGAGGCTGAAGTTGATCTACGAACCTTGCCATTTGATATGCCAAAACTGCGAAGAAAGTTACGCGGCCAGTCCCTACAGTTAAATAATGATTTCGGCGAAGCTATATCTAACGCTTCATCGAGTCAAAGCGTACAAGACCTAAATCAAGGTGAGTTATTGCATTATTTTAATAGAAAAGAATAGGAAATATCATTTTCTATTATCATTTATTAACAAACATAGTAAGAAAAGGGTCTGCCACATTCAATTCACATTTATTGTAATTTGACGTGACTTTTACAAAATAATACCGATTAAGATACATGACTGAGATTGCACCGCACAAAATATTCTGGTAGGACGCCCTCCCGATATTTAATTTACTAAAGTGCCTTTTGAGGGAAGTTTTTCTTTATGCTGTGTGCAATTTGTAAACGTACATTCAAGTTACGGGATTTTGGTAGACTTGTGATTGATACTTTACGAGAAGTGACATATATTACTTACATTGAATCTAACTGAAGTTGACAGGCTTTCCATTTTCAGTTTTACTTTTAAAATTGTGTCAATAATGAATATATTATTTTTTAGATAAGCATCGTGAGAAGCTTACATTAAATTTCAACAGTGGCAGCAGTGGATCAAGCGGTTCTAAGGGATTGCACTTAAATTTGGGACCCATAGCTCCACCTCGAGATTTAGTTGATGCGTCTCTTCCACTTGACCGACAAGGGTAAGTTTCAAAGATGATTATTTATTTATTTATTTATTTAGCCTTTATTAATCCATGACATTTCAACACAAATTACAGCAAAGTACACTTAAGAAGATAATATTAATATTTATCATGTAATTTGGATTAATGTCCTGGCCCCTTTCGGGTATAGGCCTCCTCCAATTGTCCCCATTTCTTCCTGTTGCCAGCTACCTTCATCCAGTCTCTTCCCGTCAATTTCAGGATATCATCGACCCAGCGAGCCTTTGGTCTGCCTTTCTTCCGCTTGGCTCTTGGACCTATCCACTTCGTGACCCTTTTTGGCCATCTTTCATCAGAGTAACGGGCGATATGTCCAGCCCATTTCCATTTTAGGCGCTGTGCATGTTGTAAAGCGTCTAATACTCTGGTTTTTTTCCTGATTATTTTGCTGTTTACTTTGTCTATGGTCTTGATGCCAAGGATACTCCTCTCCATTGCCCGTTGACACGTGCGTATTTTCGACATGGTATTTTTGTTAAAGATCCAGGTTTGGGCACCGTATGATAGACAGGGCAACAGGCTTGAATCCATTACTTTTTTCTTTAGCTTCATTGAGAGTTTTGATTTTAATATTTCCTTGTTACTCCAGTATTTATTCCACGTCAACTTTATTCTCCGGTCTATTTCATCTTGATGTCTTGTCGGTTTAAATGATATTTGTTTTCCAAGGTAAATATAGCTCTCTACGTATTCTATAGGTGTTTTGTTTATCCGTATAGGTTTCCTTATGCCATTGGTTGCTACTTTTGTTTTTGAGGTATTCAGTTGTAGGCCTACACTTGCACTAGCAGCACTTAGTTCTGTTAGCATTTCCTCTAGTTGGTTTGATGTTTTAGCGAAAAGAACTATATCGTCCGCAAATCTAAGGTTGCTGAGGTTTTTTCCTTCTATGCTTATTCCTTTTCCTTTTTTGTTCCAGTCTAGGTCTTTCATTAGGTTTTGCAAGACAGCTATGAAGATTTTTGGTGATAGCGGGTCCCCTTGCTTCACACCTCTGCGGATATTAAATTCAGCGCCTAACCGATCTAATTTGACGCGGCTTGTACTTTTTCTGTATATATCTTTGAGGATGTTAATGTATACGTGTGGGAGGTTCTGATGCTCTAATGCGTCCCAGATACTCATATGCGAAATGGAATCGAACGCTTTTGCGTAATCGACATATGCTATATATAGGTTTTGTTTAAATTCAATATATTTTTCTATCACTTGTTCTAAGGTGTGTATGTGGTCAGTCGTTGAGTATCCTTGACGAAAACCTGCTTGTTCGATTGGTTGGTGCTCTTCTATAGTTGGCTCTATTCTTTTCACCAGGCACATTGCAAATAGCTTATACAGTGTTGGTAGTAGGCTAATAGGTCTGTAGTTATTTATATTAGCTGGGTCTCCCTTTTTGTATATAAGGATTATCCTTGATTTTGCCCATTTGGTAGGAATTTCTTGTTGTTCCAGTATTTTTGTGAAGAGAATAACGAGTGGACCTATCAACAGATGTTTTCCAAGTAGCAGGGCTTCGTTCGGGATATTGTCAACACCCGGGCTTTTATCTTTTTTTAATTTTTTGATTTTAGACATTATTTCTTCTTCATTGAATGGTTGTATTGATGATATTTTTTCCTTTGTTTCTAGACACTTTTCGTAGCTGTTGTTTGTGACAGATTTATCATCGTATAGGTTTGTGTAGAAGTCGGAGGCAATTTTTACAAGGTCCTGTCTAGTTTGCAGTTTCTTTGTGGCTTTTTGCGTATTTAATGTCGGGATCCAATTTTTTTCTGAGTTTAACTGTTTGTATGCTTTCTTTTGGCTTCCTGAGGCTAGTAGGTGGCTTTCGATAATATCCAGTCTGTAATTTTCATAATCTTTTTTAAGTAGTTTATTTGTAATTTTGTAGAGTGATGAAAGTTCCTTTTTATCTTTCTTAGTTTTTGAAGGTTTGTGTTGTAGTTCTATGCGTTTTTTAATTAGTTTTTTAGTTTCTTCTGATATTATTTCTTTCTTATTTTTTATTGATGTAATGGTTTTTAAACTTTCTTGTATGGATGACTCTATTTTTTGGTAGTATGATTCAATGTTATCGTTAATTTCCCAGTTGATTTTTTCTACTTGATTTCTTAATGCAGAGAGATATGTTTCTTGTGATTTCTCATTTGATAGGGTGATTGTTGGGGTTGAGTCAAAGTTAGCTCTGCTTTTCTTTTGTATATCTAGAGATATTGTTCCTCTTAAGAGTCTGTGGTCGCTCGGAAACGAGAGTTTATTGATGATTTCTATGTTGGTAAATAGTTTTGGATGATTACTCAAAATATAGTCTATTTGGTTTCTTGTCTTTTTATCTGGCGTAATCCATGTCCAAAGGTGTTTTGTATTTTTTTTAAATATTGAATTAATTATTGTAAATTTATTTTTTAGAGCGTATTGAATAAGTTTTTCGCCTCTGGAATTTCTTTTACCGTAGCAGTATGGGCCTAGTATTGTACTCTCTTCCGGCTTTCTTTGTCCTATCTTCGCGTTTAAGTCTCCCAATAGGATAACTTTTTCCGATGTGAAACTCCTGGCTTTTTCTATATCATCATAGAAGGCATCAATCTCTTCTTCGTTTGCATCAGAGGTGGGTGCGTAGATTTGTATAATAGAGATTTTCATTGCCGTAAAGCGTAGATTTAGCAAACAGACTCTATCAGATATGCCTATGTAATTATCTATATTATTTTTGTATTTTTTCTTAATTAAGAAGCCAACTCCATGGAGTCCTTTAGATTCTCCGGTGTAGCAAAATATATGGTCTTCATCCTCAATAATGCTATTGCCATTTCTCCTGACTTCAGCAAGACCAATGATGTCATATTTTATTTTTTCTAGGGAGTATTTTAACAGTATCATTCTTTGTGGTGATAATAGGGATTTCACATTATATGTGCAGATATAGAGTTTGTGACATGTTGGAGGGTTATAGTCTAGATCTCTCGCGGTGACAAGCCGTGTTGGGAGATCGAGAGGGGGCGGCGTTACTAATTGCTATTCTGTACTTTGTTTTGAACCAGATGTTTGTGAAGGGATTTTTTCTACAACTGTAAGCGTAGGCTTTTTTAAAATATAGTTATTTAAATTATTATTAGTCTTGTTTATCTTTGTAGGCTGTTTTTGAGTTATTTTATTTGAATTGTTAGAGCAAGTTGCCATTTCAGGGGATTCAGATAAGCTCCTTTTTTTATTTTGGGTTTTGTGAAATTCTGAATGTTGATTTTTATTTTTTAATATAACAACTTTGTCATATTTTATTATAGCATTTTTGCCTTGTTCCCTTAACATCGCTATTTCTCTTTGTAATTCTTTTCGTTTATTGAGCACATCTAATGGAAAGTCTTCTTTTATGTAGTAGGATGAGTTTTCTAACATCTTTTTATTTTTTAGGATTTGTATTTTCATCCCCATAGTAAGTAACGTAATTACAATGGGTCTGACTTTATCGCTTTTAATTCCAAGTCTTCTCACGGATTCAATGTAGTGTTTTTCGCATTTGATGTTAAGTGTGTTGTTTATGATATCTAAAACTTTTTTCTCCAACTCTTGATAGCTTGTTTCTCGCTCTTCGACTCCGAATATTAATATATTTTTTTTCCTCAATTTTTTCTCAAAATTGTCAATTTTCTGTTTTTGTGATTCTAATTTTTGTTCGAGTTGTTCATTTTTGGTTTCTAAATGCTTAAATTTCTCATTTATGTTATTATTGATGGTGTCTTTGATGTCTTCTTTCATGGCTAGCATATCGACTTTTTGTTGTCTCATTTCCTCTTGCATAGTTCGCAACATCTCTTTAATTTCGTCCATTTTTATTTTAACGCCCTCTGTTGGTGTATGGCCGAATTATTCGAGAAGGCCAATAACGACCTACGACGTAGTTCTTCAAAGTTCTAATAGATGGCAATCAAACCAAGCCGATAGATGGCGCTTATGATAAATTTGTTCGCTCGGAGATGACTAAGCAATGGATATAATTTTAGGTTATTAAGTTTATAATTTCTCTATTTGAACTTAGTCTCATACGATTAGCCGTTTTTTCTATGCAGGGGGGAATCGCGTAGACCACAAAAAGTAAAGATCGGCACAATATTATTATAGCACCAAAAAAGTTCCTTTGTTGTTATTGATAATTATATCACTTTGTTCGTGTTTATAATCGTTCAAACTTTTATTTGAAACACTGAATTTAAAAGTTTTTAGCACTAATACACTGTGATTTCACTTTATTTTTACTTTTAAATAATATAATTACACTTTGTTTACGGAGCTAATGTTTACGCTGTCAAAGTAGCGCCCTCTCAAAGATGATACGATATAGATAATATTTAATTACTTTCTTTTCATTTTCTCTTATCTTTTAATTTGTCACTTCACTTTACTATGATATGTTTTGTTTATGATATTGATTATATTAATAGGGTCTATACTATATTAACTAGGTATATATTTTTTTATTACAGGTGGTATCATGGAACGTTGTCGCGCATAGAAGCTGAAAGTTTGCTCAGAGATGCAGAGGAAGGAGCTTTCTTGGTTCGGAATAGCGAATCTGCTAAACACGATTACTCGCTTAGTTTGAAGTGAGTATAAAATTTTTTATCGTGTAGACAACAAATATCATCATATTCATATCAGTATAATATAGGTACTATCTCGTAGATAAAAATGAGTCATGATATTAAATTGTTCGTTTTGTTTCAGGTCTACCCGTGGTTTTATGCACATGCGTATATGTCGTGGAGGTGATGGATATACTTTGGGAGGGGCCTCGACTGCATTTCCTACAGTGCCTGCTTTAATGAGACATTATGTTACGGCTCAAAGGCTGCCGGTCAGGGGAGCGGAACATATGGCTCTGTCGACTCCACTGCCTGCCGTTATGCTTTGAGAACAGAAGGAGACTGTGGACATTGTCCACCGGGTTTCTTCTGACACGCAATCGACTTATTGGCGATTGCTTGAGTCGCTCGAGTTCATCCTGCCAAAGCCTGGAGAATTGAAAGCCTTCGGGTCGGAGGAGGAAAAATCGCCAATGATTTTAGTTGCGTCCGCTATCAGGATTCAGTTAGCATCGCATTCAGACGGGTGTAAATATTGAAGCAAGTTTTCGTTTAGAAATTTTTGATACATTAGCAATTGTATGTGTATCTCTGTATAGTTTTAGCGTCCAGTGAATAATACCAAAGAGTTCTAGGATATGTTTAGCTATTTTAAGGGGCTTTTGTATTTTAACCGCTCGCATTACACTCTTTCTTATTATGCTAGTCCATACACCGCAGCAACCTGTATTCTTAAATAATTTATTAGTGAATGTAATCGACTTATTTATTTCATATTCATATTATTATAGTTATTATCAGAACGTAGTTTTGTTATCGATTGCTATTAATTCATTACAATCATACTAAGATGTGTAAACATTCATTTATGTGTTTATTTATTGACGTAAGTGATAAGTTCGTGATGTAACCACAAGCAAATTTATGTATTTTTATGTGTTTTATGTACATAATTTGGGGCCTAATTATATTACTGGGCTTGGTTTGGCGGGTTCGATAAATAAGTACCGTTCATGCACAAAAATCAGAACAATATCTGATTTACACTAACTGAAAATAATATAGTCCACATAGTCCGTTCGTTGACTTAAATAGTATTAAAGTGGTAGTGATTCATCGTTTTCAAGGCGGTCACGAATACCGTATCGATTTTAAGCAAGGTACAAACTGGTACACGCATTGTGACAGACCTTTAACTATTTATACCGTAATAGACTAAGGAATTTTCATTTTTGCACCGTAGTTATTAACTAGTTTTTCATCCACGAACTAAAATATTGAGCTTAGATTAAGAGTACAATTTAAATACATACATCGTTTAATTTATTCATTGCAAATCCTTTGAGACGTCAGATTGCAATTCTATGAAGAATACGTCGCAGTCACAACAATTCATCGCCATACTTGATGTCATGTGTAACGGTGGGCGTTATATATAAAAAATAACCGTAGTTATCTGTTATGGCACATAATGTATGCGTAAGTAAGATCATAGAAAGATTGCACATGTTATGTAACAGTCACTTTGACTTATTTATATTTTTTGTTACATTAGATGTAAGTAGAAATACCTATTTATGGGCCTTGTGTTATGAGGTTTTCATTTGGAAAATATGGTCCAATTCAGATACTTCATTGTCGCATTTAAGGTTAGAAAAATAATTTGTTTAGTAATTTTCTGTGATTTAGTTTGATATAATGTTTGTAAACGCCAAAAACTGAAATAAATCTATGTGTACGCATGTTTTATGAGTTATTTCAATGAATTCTTGAATTGATTCAGAGGATTAATCAATAAGAAATGCAACGTGATCTCAAAATCTTCCTCTACTGTTCAGTTACCTTAGATTTAATTTTGATTAATTTGTACCTGATTTTGACTAACACTTGTTTGAGACTTAAAATACGTTTTAACAATTTTGTTACGTGTATAACAATATATTTAGGAGTAATAGTAGTTTTATATGGGAACGAGCGAATTTTTATGTATGTGAGACATTTTAATATGTACTAAACCACCGCAAAGCAGCTTCTGCAAGCGTGCAACTAATTTTAATATTTAATGTACGATTTTATTACTAAGCAACTGCGTAGGCGATGTACAATAAAAATTAATGCGTTTTCTATGTTCCAAACTGGAAAACCTGTATGGATTGCAAAGAATCATTAACAAATTCTATAACTACAATCTTAATAGACTACATATCAAGTATTTTACTTACAATTTGTTAAATTACCATCTTACAGAGTACTTTTTCATATGCTTACCATCAAAGCTCGATTCAAACTTGAATATTCTGTTCATCTTCCAGAACAAGAGCCATTCTGTAAAGATTATGAAATGAATTATAATTTATTATTGTATATCGCCAACAATTATCCGTTTAATATTTAACGTAGTAAGTATATAATGGAATGTAATGATAGCATGGAAATTTCTGGAAGTCTTAAAACGTGTCAAAATTTTTCATAAAACGATAGGTTTTGGTCAAATGTTAGGTAATGTTATAGCTTATCGTAGTTATAATCAAATATAATTTTGAAGGTGTAGTTTGAAATAAATGACGTAATAAAAGTCTTGAAAAATATGTTTTGTTTTCATTTTAGCTGGATCAGAACCCTACTTCAACTGTTTTCCTTTAGAATTGAATATCTATGATTATAACCTACCTTTTTTATAGTGGAGAATGCATTTTGGCATACCCAGAGCGCTCGGGGAAAGGGCCCCTTATATCCCATAAAGATATAAGGAAATTGAAAGTGACAAAGTTTATCTTTCTATATTCTCTATTTCCTGATTTTTTTTAATAGTCAGAAACAACCAAAGACTAGTAAGTATCCATAAAATTATGGCTAAACTTTAAGGTGTCATTTATTACGGCCTATACACACAGAACCAAACAATAAAGCTGCTCTTAAAGCGTTCAAAATTGGTTTGAAAATAGTAATAAGCTTTTATTACTATTTTCAAGTTATAAAAAGTACATTAATTATGTTCTATAGTGTTCTAGTCTATACTATTCTACAGTTTTGAAAAGTTAGTCACAAATAAAAAGGATAATAGAACCTTACTTCTTATATTTAAATTCATGGCACTACAGAGAGTATAAAGTAAATTTTCTAATAAAGTAATTTAATAATTAATCTTGCTAATATAATAAACGTGAAAGTTTGTGAGGACGGAAAGATGTATGTAATGTTCCCCTTTCAAAAGATACCCACTGAACGGACTTCTATAATACTTGACAGTGATGAACATTTAGCAGAATAATACTAAACTCAGACTAATAATAATATACTAACTACGTATACAACTAAACTAAAGAATTACTTGTCAGTTATCCGCTGGCGGCTGGTTCAAATCGCGTGAAACCGCGCGCCACAGCTCATACGTAAATTATATTTCGTTAAATATAATCCTTTTACCTCTCATGGCAAAAAATTAAAATTAATAAAAAAAACTTCACTATATATCCAACATAAAATAAAATTGTTTATCACGCCATCTACGGGATACCCCCAACACTATGACATTACTATTAAGCATTCACCTGATACACGTAGTACTTAGTAGATGGCGCTGCTAGGTAGCTTACACGCCCTCTATATTATTTCGTAGAATTAATATTATGGCAAAAGAAGATGCGACCAAATAATATGAATAATAGAAGGCAGTGGTTGATAATATTTTTTATACTTAAATGATTAATAAATTCAGTAAGTATCTAATAAAAAATAGAACATTCAGTGAGTCAATGAAAATCAATTACCCAAAACCATTTTGTTGCCCTGGATGTGAAAGTGGTTTCGAATAATTTAATGCATATTATATACTAACTCAAGCGCGGATCCAGGGGGGGGGGTCACGGGGTCATGACCCCCCCCTGGGCTAGGTCCACGACCTAAGTGGACCACTAATTTAATATTAACTTTTTTAAATTAACAAATTAATACTGTTCAATATGATGTTTTTATTAAATTTTGAGACATAAAAGTAATATAGAACAATGAAATCAATTACAAACGGTAACGGAAGAGAATATAACAAAAATTATAGAAAAAGTTTGTTAGGGTCGACCTGTGGTCGTAATTTAAGGACAAATAACAGGTTTTTCGATTTAAAAAAAAACTATAACTGCGGAATAAAGTGTAATGGTAAAGTTGTATGTAATTAATTTTTTTTCTACAACTTTTGCTGTTACACTTTTCACACAAAATCTCAAATATCGAAATATCCCAGTTCGTGGACAAGACATAAAATAGCAAATTTTTTTTTCAAATGAACACTATAAAATACAGTCAAATTACAACAAAAATCGGCCAAGTGCGCGTCGGACTCGCGCACCGCGGACTCCGAGCAAACATATTATGTTGTATCTTACAATTTTGTTTAAAGGATTTTTTTCTGTATCTGTGCTTGTAAGTGCTTAAGTCGTTGCTTTTAACCCAATTTCAAGACTGTGTTCACGGGAAGTACCTTGTAGGTTTTGATTGATGATTCCCTTGCAATGCAAGTAGTTGCGAAATAAAGAATATGCGGTTCTAATTGCTTTTTCGTCAGATTGCATTGACATATAATTTGAATTAAATAACAGATTTAAGTTATTATAGACCTGAGTTCTGATGTGAATATCAATTAAATATAATATGTAGACGTTCATGAGTAAAGGGATTGTAAGTTTAAAATTATTTAAAAATATATTTTTATTTAATTTAATTTAATAATTAGGGTTTTCGCAGTTATTACTACATCTGTGCTATAACACGATACTTTTTACTCAATTTCAAGACTGTGTTTACGGGACAGGGTGCTCCCTGCAGGTATTGATTCCCTTGCTAATGTCGAAATCCTACGGTCTAGGTCCCTTGATGCTGTGAAAAATTCAAATGTTTTAGCCAACGCAATCAAAAGATGCAGCTGTAATTGCTGAAATTTTTCGACACTCCCTAAGAAATCAAAACCTACAGGGTAGTTCCCGAGTACACAGAGTCATGAAATTTAGTACAATCAAACGTCTTATAACGCAGACTAGCTTACCGCCCGCGGCTTCGCCCGCTTTCTCTAAAACCTTATAAATTATATACTATTCCTCTTGAATCACTCTATCTTTAAAAAAATTGCATCGAAATTCGTTGCGTAGTTTTAAAGATTTAATCATACATAGGGACATAGGCACAGAGACAACGACTTTGTTTACTAATTGCGAAAAGCATGAATTTTTCCTTAGATTATAATATAAAAAAATATATAAAAAAAATTTTAACTTACAACCCTGTTACTCACGACCGCTGACATGTATTAACTTGATATTCATACCAAAAACTCAAGTCTAAAATACCTTTACGCTATAATAAAATGAATAAAATCAAATTTCTATGTCAACGAATCAGAAGATACAGCCGTAAATGCCGAAAAATTTCGCAAATTTCGACATTCGCAAGGGAATCAAAACTCAAAACCTACAGGGTACTTTCCGTAAACTCAGAATCTTGAAATTCGGTACAAAGCAACATCTTATAGTACAGATACAGGAATAATTGCAAAAAAAATATATTTTTCAAGTTTGTCTGCCTGTGAAGACCCTTTTACTCAGGAACTCGTGGAGGTATCAATCTGAAATTCATACGGAATACTCAAATCTACGGTTCCTTATAGCTGTGTAAAAATCAAACTTATAAGCCAACGCAATCAAAAGATACAGCCATTTATGCCGTAAATTATCGCAAATTTCGACATTATCGCAAGGGAATCAAAATCTATAGGTATTTATCTATAGGTAGTAACACAGAGTTCTGAAATTTGGTTAAAAGCAATGTCAGCACAGATGGAGAAAAAATTGCTAAAACATACATTTCATGCTTATCAACATTCGCAAGTGTTGCCAGGAATCAAAACCTACAGGGTACTTCCCGTGAACACAGAATCTTGATATTTAATCTTTATTTAATAGAAACTTACGTCTTATAGCACAGATAAAGGAAAAATCGCAAAAAGCATAAATTTAATATTAAAACATATAAAAATGTTTGTACGGAACTCTTGGTTCGCCAATCAGACTCGCACTTGACCATTTTTTTTTAAATCTACGTATCAATTAAATTACCAAAATATAGCTTTTGAAAATTGACCACGTCTATGTGACCCCCCCCTGGCACTAAAGCTGGATCCGCCCTTGCTAACTATTAGTAGTTTTGGTAGATTGGCTCTAGTTTTTTTTTAATCCTAATTTTCTTATTTAACTCTAAAACGCAGCATGAAATAGAAGGTATATTTGTTTAACATCATTTATTTATTACAAAGTTTTACTTATTGTTTTGTTTTAGTATTTAATTAATTCAAATGGATATAAAAATAGAGAAAAATCATTAAAACTTATGAAATAGTACAAGGAAATAGATTTTTTAGCTTCTCTTCTTAGTTAATTTTGGGACAATAGTTTTGTTATGGACCATCAGTAATCTGCCATCATGCGACGATTCCATATACCCTGATACCTTTATTCCATAATTTTTACTTCTTTTGCGATGCGTTCTTCCTGTTTCTCACAGAAATTTCGCAGATTTACTGGATATCTATCCAGGAGACTGTGGGGAAAGTGTAGCTTTATGTTCGTATTTGCTCATAAAATAATGAAGTTTTTTAACAACTGTTGTGCAATTTATTTATAATTTGGTGTTTTCAATTTACCTTAACTTAACCAATACTATATCTCTCCATAATTTACATTCAGCATCAGTTAAAAAATTTTGTTAAATTTTCATCTTTTATCAATTTTTGACACGCCCGTCCTGTAGGGCCGTCGGGTATTCTTCTTATACTTCTAGATTCCCTCAAAGGCCTAAATTCTCATACTTATTAATTATTCCTAATGAATTTGCTTTGTCTAATTCTATTAATAAAAACATCAAGGGAATATCGTATACCTATCCACTTTGCTGACCAAGTGCTACTGGGTTTCTTCAACTCAATACAAACCGAACATTGTTGTTCATAAAAATGATTTTTTTACAGAAACCATTTATTATTCTGATATTCTACAGTCAGTTTTATAGAATAGGGTTATGTCTGAGCGAATAAATGTTCAGAAAACGTAATTCACTAAAAAAATAAACACTTCTTAGTAAGCCGTATTCTGAAGGGCCGTAAGAAAATTTAATATATTAAAATCCCAATTGAAAAAAAACTAGAGCCAATTAAATAATTTTAATGATTACATTCGCAAACTGGGTACCTGAAATATATAAATCTGTAGAAATATCCAGGGCAACAAAAAAAAATTGTTTTTTTGTTGAGCTGTGATAATCGAATTCAGCAAACCACGATCAATAAATTGGCTCACTATTTGCACATTCGAACTTCTAGGAAAGTTTCATTGATTAAAAGCAAATAATTTTCAAGTAGTTAGAAATTATCAGCAAGTATATTTACCACTAATTTATTATGTATCTACTTACCATAATTATTATAATAATTAACGATTCAATTCAAAGTTTGTAATACCTAGGTATATCTATTTAGTAACTAGCTGCTCCGCGCGGTTTCACCCCCGTGGCTCCACTCCTGTTGGTCGTAGCGTGATGATATATAGCCTATAGCCTTCCTCGATAAATGAGCTATCTAACACCGAAAGAATTTTTCAAATCGGACCAGTAATTCCCGAGATTAGCGCGTTCAAACAAACAAACATACAAACAAATAAACAAACTCTTCAGCTTTATAATATTAGTATAGATACTTATATCTACCTACTAACGAATTCAGTAGGTACCTACCTATTTAAGTATTTTCGTAAGTAGGTAATTAGATTTTACGAAACCATAGTAATTTGTATTCTAAATTATCATAAAAAATCAAATTTTCAACTAAACAGAGTTATTTTTATCTATTTTAGTTATTTTTCACATTTTGTGTTATTTAAATAAAATATAGGAATACTTTGGGTTTGGTGTAATGGAAAAAGTGAATACAACCATTAGAAAGAAAGGGATAATAAATTGACAGAAAGATCGCCTCTAACATATTAACTTGAACCCTTATTTCACACACGACAAGGGTTCCTCATTCTAGTCCTTAGTTGTTGTTTATCTATTGTAGGCTCGGATTGTAGGGAAATGGAATTCTTAATTAATTAGTTAGGTCTGTCTCTAAAATAAAAATGAAACGAACATTTTCGCTGTAATTTATTTATTTGCTGGAATTTCAATGTGAATACATTTTACAATACCTTTTGCTTATTCTACAATACTTATTTTTCTATGTCTTGAATAGCAATAGTCGTATCACAGCTACGTATTGGACAATAAACTCAGATTATTTCTAATCTTTTATATATTAGGTACTAGCGGTCCGCCCCGGCTTCGCCCGTGGTACATATGAAAAATAGATGTTGGCCGATTCTCAGACTTACCCGATATGCACAGAAAATTTCATGAGAATCGGTCCACCCGTTTCGGAGGAGTATGCAGACTAACATTGTGACACGAGAATTTTATATATAAGAAGATTATATTTCCCTAATATTACTTACATTTAATTCACAAATAATTATTAATAATAGCGGCCTAAATTCAACTTATAGCAATATTCATACAGCCACAATTACACCAACGACACACGAAATGAGTATGTAAAAGTCTTAACATATATTAAATTCTAAATTATTATAAGGATCAAAGTGAAGTGAAGAATCTTGTTCAAGTCATATACTATAATATCGTATGATTTAAGGTATAAGGTATCTTGGTACGTGTTGTTTTCATTTTTAACGAAAGGGTGAGAAATGGTACGGTACTCTGCTACGGTAAAATTCCGCCCTCGTAATATGTTAGCGTCGGCTTTAAGGACCATTTGAGAAAAAATATAGATCAAATTAATGATCCAAGGAGCCTGTTTGAAATATGTTACGTTGAGTCTTTTTATGACGAAGTAAAAAGAGAATTTTTAGGTGTTAACGGTATTTAAGCTTCACAAGTACATAGGTACTTGAGTACAAGGGATAAAGTCAAAGAACGATAAATATATATTTCCATCTTCCTTAACAGTTAGATCTCATAATATTATTAGGTACTAGCGGTCCGCCCCGGCTTCGCCCGTGGTACATAATATTTACGTTTTCTCTACATAAGAACCATCCTCGTACTTCAAGGAATATAATAAAAAAATAATTATCGAAATCGGTTCAGCCGTTCTCGAGTTATGCGCTTACCAACACATTTTGGGATTCATTTTTATATTATAGACTAGCGGTCCGCCCCGGCTTCGCCCGTGGTACATGTTAACGTTTTCTCTACATAAGAACCATCCTCGTACTTCAAGGAATATAATAAAAAAAGAATTATCGAAATCGGTTCAGCCGTTCTCGAGTTATGCGCTTACCAACACATTTTGCGATTCATTTTTATATATAAGAGAAGATAATAATATTATGATATACCAAAAAGGAGACCCAAAATAAGAATAAAAAGTAATGCAGAAAACATATTATTCATATAAAGTTGTACCTTACTTTGTTTTTAGGTTCAAACTTTTTTAATAAATAATTAGTATCAGTCCTATAGCATCAGGTAACCGAAAAGGATGTCAGAATAATAACTTTTAGAGATGTTTACGACTTTTTGTTTTCAATATCAACCGGAAAACAACAAAAGTTCTGTCATTATTAAATCGAGATAAAATCCAAATCAACGAAACCAGAACTGAAATAGTGTGAAACTCCAAAAGAATTATTCGTTGCGCATTGCATCCTGGAGGTGACTGGTGAATATACTTATGCGGTATGAAACTGCGAATACAAGGAGAATGTGAAAATGATTTTGAACTGTGTTCGTAATATTATGATGAAGAAGATTTTACGATGTATAAATAGAAATAAGTATTGTATTAACTATTATAATGAACGTTTGGCGCTTTAGTCGTCGATATTAATAAATACGAATCTTCAAATTAAAATTGGCCATGAGAAATGAGAATCCTTAATCCTTAATTTAAATGGAACTTCCAGTGTTTTAAGGAACATTGGTAAATTTAAAACAAGTATTTTTTTAAACTTTTAAGATTTCTTTTACGTAAAAATAACGATGATTTACGTCGTGTACGATAGGTACTAGCAGTAGTACCTATCGGCCCTAAGATTAGGCCAGTAGGCCTATGTAAAACAATACTACGCCCGTTGATATTATAAACGCCTAACTTTTTGTAAAGGGAAAAAAATGCCTTGCAGTACGATCGCTAGTGTTCATGGCAACCAAAAGCGGTTCATTGAATTAAATATTACTTCCTAACCGGGTCGAACGTTTTGTGAGACGTGGCCATCATTTGTTGGCTTAACAATATAAGTAATATTTTATTAAATCGTCAAAATATTATATTCGTAGATTCTAAACTAATAGTGTATAGAGGAGATTTATTGGTTGTTTTTTCGATTTACCTCGAAAACGACTCTACTTTACGCTGGGACAGGAAAGGCAAAGCCGGGATTGTGATCTATTTAGATAATTAAAATTGAATCTGTTATATTTTTTATACTGATTGAAGAATTGTATCTTATGACGAACTGTGTACAATGACCAATTGAACTATTTCAACGGAATTTCTTGCTTCCTACCTTACCTAATAACATGTAAAGTTTTTACTTTTAACCAAGGTTTAGTTAATCCTCTGTGGTTAATCCCGCCATATTATGCCTAAATTACGTTTTATTAATTTTCACATTTAATGTCTATTTACTCACATTTTCTGTTTTCACACACCGTTTTATGAAGGAAGTAATATAAAAATTAATGTCCGCGTAAAGTTTGACATTATTGCAAAATACAACAGCTGTTACCCGAATATGTTCGCGTTAATGCAAGTTATATTGACGAAATGTTTGTAAATCATTTTATTTATAGGCTCATACAAACATTGGTTCGTGTCAGTACACCATTATTTTTACGAAATTGAATGAGTATTAAACCACCTATATCTATCATATATTTTTAGCGGTTTTCATTACTAATTCTCAAACGCGAGTCTACCATTTATCTTCCTTCCCTAAAAATCAAATAAACGTAAATTCATTGTACACTAAACGGCTTCGAATATCGACCCACTGCATGACGAAGTGGGTCAGGTTAAGGTGCTATTTCCGTAGGCTTTTTTCAGAATTCGTCTACACTTCGTAATAAATTAACATCTATATTATTATACGCAGCGGGTCAACTTCTCATACGTTTTTCATAATATTACGTTCTTGTGATTTTATGCTGTTTCATCAACAAATTATGTATACCCTACAACCACAGATGTAGATTTCAAAATTATTGGAAAACATTGTACATACTATTAGAAAAACATTGAAGATGTAATAAATAGATGACAACAAAATATGAGCGTCCTTTATCGAGCTTCGAAACTGTATTAAATAAAAAATAAAAAGTTGTAAATGAGTGAAGCACGCGCCTTGAAACAACTTGACGCCTGACTCCACTCGTATTCACAACGAATAGCGATCCCTACAACGTATCGTTATTTATGCTGAATTTATGGTACATACAATGCATTTATTATTATTATTTTATTATTGAAGTCGTTAAAGGAGGTCAAATTTCGAACACCGGGCGAACCTAGAACATGCCTAGAACGGTATAAATATACCTACAATACAAGTCTAACATATTTGCATGAACGCACATGTTTAGTGAATAATAGACGCGTGAATTTTATGAAGAAATGCTATGCATATGTTTTGGTAGCGTTGGAATTGGAATTGGAAATTTTAGCGAATGCTTGTTTTTCGAAATTTAGGTTATTTAAGTGGGCAACTGTTATAAGGTGACTTTTTGTACTTAAATTATTTGCTTATTACACATTTAAAATTATAGAGTTATGAATAATTATGTTAGGTACTAAATTTGAGAATTTCTCATATAAATTGTAATTTAAACTCAAGATTTTCGGGTTGTGATTGATGATATTGATGTGTAAAATAACTAAACAACAGTATTTACAAGGGTATAGGTACTCTTTATAAACTATACATAATATAATACAGCTATAATTTTGGTTGACATAATATGTATGTTACATCTCTAGTAAAAAGTACTTATTATTATAAAATACCCATGTACGAAATCAAATTATTTTTATAATAACAGAGGAAACGTTCGTTCGTTTTAAATATACATTTTAATTGTACAAACTCCATCTACCTTTGACCGACGTGCATAGAAACGAGTTTCACAAACCTCATCAAAGTACAGCTTGAAAAGTTCTTCCGAAATAACATTTCATCACGATATTCATGAACAAGATATCGTTTTAGCGCAAGCACGCGAACCACAAATTCAGGCGGACGCTATGTTTTTACAAAATTTACTTTCAAGCCGTTCTCAACGATTGTTGTAATAAGGAAAATATATACTCAGTTTCTGGGAAAATGGAGACAGGGTTTTATAATTTTGTTTTTAATAAAAATGTGGAAATATTTGGGTTTTATTTTTTTTGTTATTGCTTCTGTCTTCTTCATACAAAGGCTTTACTTTGTTGGAAACATAATAATATTATATTAGTTATTGTGGACATTTATATAAGATGTGAAGATAAACATCGATCAATGGAGCAGTTGAAAATTAATTTAGCCTATATACCCTACTTATATCACTATATTATTATCATATCTTATTTTGCTATATCATATTTTACATGTATTATTCCTGTCCCTGCAATGTAATGGTCTCCTTGAATTCTCAACAGCCATTGAAGGAGCCCTTTGAATACTTTCAAAGGTTCAAATAGGTCAGCCTACTTTTCTGCGATCTGCATGTCTCATGTGGACTTCAAGTTACGATAAAAATGTTTTCGTTTATTATGAGACAAAAATATATTTAAGAATTTATAGGTATTTTTTTGTTCAATACTGCTAGGATCCTATCCCTACTATGCTATCCTTATAATAATATAATAAAGGCCTAAGTTTGTAATGATGGCTGGTTTGTTACTCTTTCACGAAAAAACTACTGAGTGGTTTTGGATGAAACTTTACAGTAAAGGTTATACATCAGCATAACACTGAGCTATTGAAATACTTCCGTGTGAATCCGCGCGACACAGATAAGACACTCAAGATGAAGGCACTCAAGATGAAGTTCTGTCTCTAACAACAAATAGAAAGAAAAAGCTTCGATCATGACTTTCTTAACGCAATACCACCAATGACATGGGACGAACTTGACTTTGAATATCATATTACGGAAATGGGCCTTTCAAATTGGCCCATGTCAACCTTTATCCTGTTTAGTTTGTACCCAGAACTTGGAAATTCTTTGAATAAAGGATTTCGACAGCTTATGTACTTGGCAAGTAATCGGGGTAACATTATTGTTTACGTAAATAGTCCTCTATTATCCTATTATTTACTTGACCTGTTTGTTAGGTTAGATCACTCACTTATTAATGTTGTTGTTATCTATAGACTCTCCTCAAATGTAGTATATTTATTATGAAGCTGAAGAGTTTGTTTGTTTGAACGCGCTAATCTCAGGAACCATTAGTGTGTTTTGAAAAATTCTTTCAGTATTAGATAGCCAAATATCAAGGAAGGCTTATAGACTAAATACATAGACATAATATATCATCACGCTAAGACCAAAGGAGCGGAACACTACGGGTAAAACCGCGGGGCACACCTTGTTTAAAAATACATACGATTAACATTCGCAAATTCTTTTAAAACAAGATAGTCTTCATGAACGTTTCTTAACGTCTTATCTCTAATTACTTCTTATTGGAAAGATTAACTGTTCAAGTCTTGTAATCCTGGAACAATTTAGGGACCATTGAGAAATGAGGTCGCCTGTATTTATAAGTACATACAAAGATACTGTCTGGAAGTACTTTGCAGATTAAGTAAATGAATCTTCAAATTATTGTGTCTTATTTGGATTTTTGTTTTACTGCTTTCTATATAATATAATTAAAGCAGTTTGAGATACATATATGATATTATATATATAATATATTATTCTAGCTTATAAAACTGAACGACACATAAAACTGAAAGAGTAGAATAAATTCGATTGCTCTGGCGGGTTCACGGGTGCTCGTATTGGTCAGGCCCCAGATTGGTGAAAAGACGCGTGTTCGAATCCCGACTAGCGACCGAATTTTTTCTATTCTTTAAAAATGTTTAGCCAAATTTTTAAGTTTTAGCCGTGAAAGCGTTGAAGCGGATTCTTATCTATCTTCCTTTGAATAATTTATATCTGTGTACTACAATGTCTCACCGAAATAAGTAAACAATTAAATACAAAACGATTTCACTTGGACAGCGGTAGCGACATAATTAAACTTCACCAATGTTAAGACGGTCTGTTATTGGCTTATTCTCCTTTGGCTTCAGTTAACTTTTAAACGATTAACTGAAGATCATTATTATTTAATTGTTATCTTCTTTGAAGTTTCGAGATTTCTTGTATACGAGTTCGATGTTATTTTAGGAATCATTTATTGTTTCAAGAACTATTTTTGTAGCGAAACTTCTTTAAGGCGCGTTGAGAGTAAAATTTCAAGCTCGCTCCATGGCAATACCGTCACGTCATGGAGTAAGGCGACGATTTTGGTATCTCTGAATCTTTTTATTCTTTCATAATTTAATATTTTAGTATAGATATATAGGTGTTAATTAATTAAGAGAAAAAATTATTCTAAGAATGAACGGCGGGAGATTACATACTATCTGTACTTTAAATAGAAATCAATTCTTCCTGGGAAACACGCGTATGCTCACCTAAATGAAGAGCTCCAAATAAAACAAGAGAATAAAACATACAATCAAATGTACGTATAAAATATCGTACCGTACTTCGGAAAGGAACGGTAAAGCTTCGGTAAAATGCTTTAAGGTTCAAGGGTAAGGCGTCTTTCATAACAAAGACAAAAACTAGTAAAAACCCGGAGGCAGCTCTGCGACACAGTGAAGCACCATTAAAATTTACCTCTGTTTGCAGTGTATGCAAAGAGAATTTTTTAATCTGTCCGTAGGTTAAAAGACGACCGCTTACTTGGTGTAGTTGTTATTTTGGACGCTTTAAAACTGAATGTTCTAGATTTGAGCCTCGGTACAAGTCTTGATATTTCCTTCACAAAAACAGCAACTACATGATTATGAATTATATGTTCCTAATGCATAATGTTAAATCATTTGCTTTAAAATAGTGTTCTTAAACTGGAATGCATCTCTAGGTTTTTTGCTAACTTCTTACACATTATCTTCTTAATATATAATATAGTTGTAATAGCTACATCAATCACCGTATAAGGTGCACTTAAGTGCAGCTCCTTGAGGTTTTAGATTGACATGGAAAATATGAGCGGTTACGACCAAAGAAACTATAGGTATATTTAAGTACCTATAGTTTAAGTTAGTAGGTAAATGTAAAAAATCTGAAAATATGATTTTTTGGCTATCGTATTGCATGGATTTGGTGAAGGTATGTCGAGAAAGTATAAAGTTCAATTCCTATACTGGTTAGTTTCTACGCAGTATAAAACTAATATGTATAAAGCTAGTGTGAGATTACAATATTTTCATTTTATTTTATTGTATGGGAAATTCAAACACAGACACACATATTCCCACACAATAATCCAGTCTAAATGTGGCTCAATTTAAACGTAAATATTTAAACAATATTGACAACCCACTCCGTACTAAGAGGGAACAAAAAGACCTCAGTGTAGTTCCTGTGGCGCAGTTACTTCTGCAAATGAATTATTCAGACAATTGTTCTGCAGTAACGTACCTCTTTGTCATAAAACGGGTCACAATTTGGTAGAGGAGTATTTTACTTTTTCTTATAGTAGTTTATTACAGTTTAAGTTCTGTTTCGGATTTAACTAATGACTCTATGTATACAATTGACAAGCTTTAGTTTGCAACTGATAATTAATAACTGAAGCTAAATATTTAGGTTTTTGTATTAATCTATACTAATATTATAAAGCTGAAGAGTTTGTTTGTTTGAACGCGCTAATCTCGGGAACTACTGGTCCGATTTGAAAAATTCTTTCGATGTTAGATAGCCCATTTATCGAGGAAGGTTATAGGCTATATATCATCGCGCTACGACCAACAGGGGTGGAGCCACGGGGGTGAAACCGCAAGGAGCAGCTAGTAATTAATATTTTAGTATAACTTATATTGGTAAAAAATATTATATTCATGCGATTACTACGTACTTACACAAAAGTTTGAAAAGGGTAGTAAAATTTGTTTGCATACATTATAAAATATTTCCTGACATAACATTTTTTAATTGTAAAATTTGAAGTCCCAATGGAAAAATACATAATGAATAACTGTGAAATAGGTAAAAAAAGTAATTATTGCAACTTGCATAAATTACCGTCACACCCAGACTCGGGAGAATTATACATAATTTCATATCTTGTCATATCTCATTTATTTATGGCGTCTCCGAAGGTAATAATGGCTTAATTAGCTGATTTAATAAAGCGTACCCGTAATCCAGCATTTTTAGGTCTTATTTAACGGCTTCGCAAATTTTATTACACATTAATTAAACGTCGCCGGCGAGAGAGTGGAGCAACAATCGCAATCGATCTAAAGTTCTGGAAGAAGTTATTTGTCAACTTTCATTGGGTTATATTATGACTACGAATTGTAAAACTTTCTTTGACTTTGGAAGTAGCTTTATAGGCATTTGGGAAAGAGCATTTGAAACTTATAGTCGAACTTAATAAAAAAGTTAAAGTAAATGGTATATTTAACAAAAAAATAGTATCTATATAAAATTTTACGTTTCTTCCAGGGTTTAAATGTGACGAGCAGTTTTTCACAATTATTTTATTTAAACTTTTGTCGTAGGAACTCAAGTCGATAATGTACCAATTCAATATTATTTATTCTCTTCCATTTTCACAACAATTTTATGTATTCTCTTTCAAAGGTCATATTTAAATGCATAGAAACAACAATTGTTGCGGTTGTTCGGATACTCGTGATTGCTTTTCAAATATTGTGCATAATAATCGTATAACGAATAAAATCATCCATATCAAATGTGGCTTTTATTGCCAGTCGTACATTTAAATGCATGAACTATCTGGAATAGCGAAAAACTTATATTTATTTTATTTCATGACAATTTAGTTAGGGTTTAATGTAAGCGCAAAGAGAGGCGGAAATTGCGACCCTGACGGGTACAAATGTTCCAAAATCGCCAATCTTATCGAAGGCTGATTCTTCTGAGCCTATTTCTCGAAAACTAAAATATGTGCAGTGGAGCATGCTTGTTCGATTCGTATTGTGTTATAAACGAAAGATATTATAGTCTGAAATTTAATGTAATATGAGCATGGTTTGTAATATAATATTATTATCAATTACTAACGGCAAAACGGCAAACGTTGTTCTCCCTTACTTTTATCACTTATGAAAAATAGAGGTTGGACGATTTTCAGATCTACCCAATAGACACAAACTTTATGAGAATGGGTCCAGCTGTTTCGGAGGAGTATGGTAACTAAGACCGTGGAACGAAATATTTTTATTTATGGACATAAAATAAATAAAAATAAAATAAGCCTTTATTACTGTTAAATTTTACAATTGTTACAACTTTAGTCTTACTTTAATCTTTTACAATAATATTTACAATTTTCTTAAACAATTACTTTTTTCTATCAATGGGTTTCAATAGTTAACAGTTTGTCTTTCGACAAAGGCCTCCTCTAAAGACTTCCATCTCTCTCTATCTCTCGCAGTTCGCATCCACTCTGAGCCGGCCACTTTTTTCAGATCGTCTTCCCAACGTTTCATTTGACGTCCTTTACTTCTTTTCCCATTCCTGGGATACCACTCTGTTATCGTTTTTGTCCATTTCCCATTTGTTTCCCTTAGCATATGCCCTGTCCAACGCCATTTTAAAATCTTACATGCTTTTTTTACGTCTTTAAATTTAGTTATTCTTTTTATTTCTTCTAGTTTTATTTTATCTTTTCTCTTGACACCTATTACACTTCTTTCTATTCCGTTCTGACATACCATCACCTTATTCATAAGTTTGTCTGTCAGCGCCCATGTTTGACAACCATATGTTAAGCATGGTAGAATGCAAGTATTGTATACTTTCCTTTTCTCTTTAATTGGCATATCTTTATTTTTCATAATTTCGCTAAGAGACCAATATCTTCTCCATGTATTTGTTATCCTTCTTTCTATTTCATTGAGCATAGTATCTTTTACCGTTATAAGCTGACCTAGGTATACATACTCTTTTACATATTCTATCTTCTCTGTATTTACTGTTATGTTATAGGCCTGTGAAGCGTTAGTCATAATTTTTGTTTTCGCTATATTCATGGTGAGCCCTGCTTTCACGCTTTCGTCTGACAGTTGTAACATGTTTTCGAGTCTCTTTGGACATTCAGAGAATAAGACTAGGTCGTCTGCAAAACGTAGATGGTTCAACATTTCACCATTAATTGAGAATCCTTCGTAGTCCCACTGCAGCTTTCTGAACACGATCTCCAGAGCCGCTGAAAACAGTTTTGGTGAAATAGGATCACCCTGCCGCACGCCTCTCTCTATCGGAAACATGTCTCCCATACTTTCAAGCCGGACTTGGGCGGTGCTTCTAGAGTAAATATTCTGAAGAATTCTTATGTATTTTCCATGAATGCCCTGAATATTCAAAGCTTCCCAAATGTAATCATGTTCTAAGGAGTCGAAAGCTTTATCATAATCAACGAAACCCAGATAGTATATTTTATTGTACTCGTTGTATTTTTGCAGAACTTTATGGACATAATTCCTATATAATATATTTAATTTATTATGGAATTAATAATTGTATAAGAGACGCTTGTTCCCATCTAAAAGTGTAATATTTTGATCTAGAGGCTCTACTGCGTAGGATGTTGTGTTTTACAGCTTTCATCTTAAATTTTGAACAATACGAATTTCTGAATTTTTTTGATAATAATAAAAGAAATCAGAATGAAGTTACGTACTTTTAATAAGGTCGTTAAACCTTGTGAAAATAGACTAGATTAGTCTCTAGCCTTTGGCGTTATGTTGAAAATGTTATCTCCGCTGCGACAAATGTAATTAATAAGACTAGGGGCAGGGTTGTTGAACAAAGTAAGAAGTTACAGTCACTATAAAGTTTCACATTTTAATTTATTTTATGAACTGAACTATATTTTGTGTGTGGCTCCACTCCTGTTGGTCGTAGCGTGAAGCCTTCCTCGATAAATGGGCTATCTAACACCGAAAGAATTTTTCAAATCGGACTAGTAATTCCTGAGATTAGCGCGTTCAAACAAACAAACAAACTCTTCAGCTTTAATATAAGTATAGATATCGTACTAAATGCCTTACTATAATCCTATTTGATAAGCCTTTAAACAAAAGTGGTTATAATTAATAAGCGAAAAAAAGCCTTATTAATGCCTCTTTATAAGGCTCAGTTCGGAATGTAACATACAAATTTAAACGAATGTCTAGACAAATATTACGAACATTATTATGTTAAAAGGAACACGACAATTTCTACGACGAACATAGTAATAACACTTTATTACTATACTTAATAGTGTTGTTTTATTATAAACTTAACTGTATATTTTTATTATAAAACCGGGATCAGCAGCTAGTTCTGAATATTTTATATTATTTTAAAATAGCTTATAAAGCCGCTACTTTTGGCTAAAATGTAATAAGTATATTATGAAATATGTGCTCTGTTAACAAATTTTTGTTTTTTCCCAACTAACAACATTAATTAGTGAGATATAATCTATTTTTAAAAGACCCCAACATTACACGTCCCCAGAGTGCTAGGTAGCGTTACTTTCGCATACTAATAAAGCATTAGGCCCATTCTAATAAAGCTTGTGCTAGTAAAAGTCACATACAGACGCAGATAATTATGTAGCCAGTACAAAGGGTGACATTACCTTTCTGACCACGTGCGTAGGCAATTTGCAATTAGAGCCTGCGAAGTTATGATGCGTATTGTTTGAGCTTTGCTTTGGCTTCTACTCGAACGATTAATTAGTTTTCAATATTGTTTTGTAATATAATAGCGGGGCTGTTTATTGTTGTCGTGATCAATTAGTTAGTTAATGTGATTTTGATTTATTACTGTCATGTTATTATAACTTCGAAATTAAATGGAATGATGTTATCATTGTGGTGAAATATAATTGTGTGAATTTTGTACATGTTCGTGTTTATTCAATAAAAACGTGTGTCAAGATTCAATCAATATAAAACAACTAGTACTATAGTATATACCTATGTTATATACCTTTTCCTAGAAAATTATGTACGCCTTTATATGTAATGGAAAACATGGACGAAAGTAATATTATGAAATGTATAATTTTTACGATGGTAATTCCACCTCTCCATTAGGTTGTTACGTCGAGTTATCACTAAAACCTAATGACTGAAAATTAAGGTTTTATGTGTTAGCTTCGTGAAAAGTTAATTATGATTATTTTTCCGACCCAAATATCGACCAATAGAATTGCACCATTCGACGTCTAATTTTTGATAATTTTTTGAAAATTTTCTCTGGTCGTTGACGTCAAACTGACAGGTTGAATTCAATTGTGAAATTATTGGCCGACATTTGGGACGGAAAAATAATCCCCCGAATACCACACGAGCTTCAAAATTATCTGGCATTTCCCTCAAGGTTCCCTGCAAACAAATAAAGTCGTCAAGTTTTTCAGGAAAAATCATTTTTTAACCTGAAAAACTTGACTCCTTCATTTGTTTGCAACGAACCTATCGGAAAATACCCGATAATTTTGAAACTCTTCTGGTGTTATAAGTGAAAATTTCCTTTTTATATTTCGGTTTGAAACTGAAATTACAAATACAATATTGTCAAAATTGACAAATACAAATATTGTCTCGTATTATCCTGGCGAAATTGCTGCATTTATTGTACTTCGATGTTGGTAGCAAAAACATCGAGAACCTTCTAAGGGTAAATCAAACCACATTACAGGTAAAAATGAAACTTACAGTTTAATGACCCCACAGTTAGAACGGTGTGAGCACCTCCACTACTAAATTAGTTGTGGCTAGACGTCCCTATCTACCGGATATCCTCTATCAATAAATTTAAACTGAGGCTCGTGTGAAATCTTGTTCACGAGCTACGAAAAATGGAGGGTTCATGTGATTTTATTTATTTTATGGATAAATATTGTATAATTGTTTTTAGAGGTGAAATATGGTTATCAAATTGACATTAATTTGGAAAGTGTCGTAAGAATAGACAGAAAACATTAATAGCTAGCTGTAGGTATATTAGATGTTATTGTAAACACCTACTTAGCAATTTGAGACAAAATATTTTGAACTTTAGTTTTTATTTTCTAAATTAATAACAACGTAAAACCATACTCAATAATTAATTTGATAATTAATAGAAGAAACACAAGAAATCACAGAAAGAAAACTGGTTTAATTATACAATTTAGGCTCTAGTATAAAAAAATGAGTAGTGATATTAATATAAAAAGGTGAAAAATTTATCAGTGTATCCATTGTTTTAGTTAAAATTTGCGGGCAGATAATAAGCATCTACTGTCAACTCTTAATTCGAATTTGGTTTTGAATTATCTTTATGGAGCTTTTGCAATTCATTTTGAACTAAAGATAAGCTTATTAGCTTATTAATTTAAACGAAATCAATTAAATATGCAAGAATGCTGTTGAATTTGTCAGCATTTGCATATACAGATCACGGAAAAACGCACATAGTAAGGTACAGAACCCCGTGTATAAAATTAGTATGAGCTGTTGGATAATGTCACATATTAAGTTACCACAGTCCATTATTTCGCATCTCCTTGTTACAGTTCGTTTTGCGATCATGCGAGGGTTCCTTAACCCCTGACCCGGACAAAACAAATCTATTCTAGTGCATTGCTGGCACCATTAGCGGTAACTGTTTTTGAAAATCCCGCCTTGCATGCAACGCTTGTAATGTACTGCTTTTTGCTGTAGCATGAAAATGTCGGTTAACTTTCGTGGTTTGTGAGAACGGCAACTGTACTTTGATTTTATTATGTGGTAACGTATTTGGGGTGAAATTTAAATAAACTGAATAATGAACGTGAAATTATTTTATATATTCATTGTGTTATACAATATACAGTTAACGTGTAGATAGATTTTGTTTTAATGATGGTAAAAAAAAATGTGTAAAATGATGAAAATATTCACGAAGAAATAAAATATACTTTAAAATGTACTAAAGCAATATGTAGAGCAAAATAATATTAATATTAAATTACAATATTTTATGCTAACTGACGAAAAAATATGTATAGCACAAATAACTTTTTAACATTAGATATTAATTAGTCTTCGCTAATTGATGAATTGAAGCGTTACTATAAGTATTCATTTTGAATTATAACGAAACAAATAAAATATCGATGAAACTTATTTTAACAATATCGGTAGACGGCTGAATAGATATTTAAAAGAAAAATTGTAACCTGCTGTACTTATCTGATCAGTTTATTCAATCAAAACCAGATTAAATCAGTTGTGGTTGGTTTGGTCATGTCTGCAGAATTCGGGCCGGGTATATCGGGAATTAGAATCGACAATACGAGATAAACAGATTCAACACAATCTCTAATGGAATGTGAAAACGATACAGCGAATTTCTGAACCGATAAGGATGTCTATTCATAACACGAACATGAGCAATACAATGAAATACTAAGTAGACTTTACTTTGTGTTAGATGAAATAAATTAGTGGACTAGCTCCTTTAATTTAAGCTTTCCAACGTAAGGAAGAAAGAAACAAAGTAGCGCTTCGTTACAACTACGCTGACAAAATTTTGAGTAAAAGTACGTCATTAAAAATGCTTAATTCCAATGGGAATTGATGGTTAAAATTAAACTTCTTGTTAGATGAATAGAAGTTAAACCATTCGTAGTAGAAATGTAACGAGAGAATAGAATAACAAATTAGGTCGCATGAAGCTGAATTAGTCGCTTCTGTTAAACAGAAAACATGAATTGAAATTGTGAATTATGGTATTATCATTCCGTTACTCACAATTATTTCTATAAGTACATTCTTATTGCATTAAAACTAACATTCAACTCAGCTCCCTTTACATTTTTAACAATTTATTTAATTTAACAACAAACAGATGTATACCTACTCTTTTCTACAGACCCAACAAATTGAAATTTCTAAATATTTTTGTTACCGGCGTTCAAGGAAAAGCAAAATCAGTTCGCAAAATTCTCCGTTGTAAACGTTGAAAAACAGGGTGTTATTATTTCAATATTATGCTCTGAAAGCAGTACAAGCGGCTTCAGGCAACTCTTCAGAAATACTTTATGTGTGAAGTGAGATTGAATTGCCTGATAGGGAATTCTATACGCTACCAACGATCATATATTTTTGCGTTTATGGTAAAAGTTATTAAAGTATTCGTATTTGACTTTTATAAGCCGTTTCTATATTTCTCGTAGTCTAGTATGTGTGATACCTGATGGATTGAGTTAAATTTGTTTTGGCTTCGACCTAATTGTAGGCTGATAATAGTGCCTAAATAATTACTATATATTATTACGAAGCAACTGCTTTTGTTGTATTTCTGGTCGTATTTTGTCGAGACTACCTTTCCCCGAATTCCTTTTTAACCTATGCCCTTAAAATTCACTCACAAAATTCTTCAGGTGACTCTGTACCCTTCCAGAAGAAGAACCTCTCAATTTTAGGACTGTTTATAAAAAGTTTATTAAATTTCGTTATCTATTATTAACCGAAATCTGTTATCCAAACTTTTGTGAAGAAAATAGCGTATCAAAGAGAATCGTTAACAGACCAATATGAAACAAACGTTAAATATTATTCAAATCTTTCATCTTTGCGTCTAATGTACTTATACTTCAATTCACTTAGTATTCGTATAGCAATCATCTAAATCACTCTCCACATATACTGTTCCTTTCAATCTAATTCTTGCCATTTGTTAGACTTTAGTTAACTCGAACTTGGTGAAGCTTTCTCATAAATTGTATTTCGAGTTTATACGAGAGTAAAGCAAATATACCGTTAGTCAACTTCGAATATTGCAAGTTGGAAAGTATGTAAGTCTTGGATGGCAAATATATTGTTTGTAAACGTAATAACGTGAAAGGTTTGATTTTAAAGGCAAGATTATTTTTTTCTGTTATGTGTAATTTATAAAGTGATCAAACTATGCAAGTATTCATTTAAACGATTGACTGTGTTGTTATAAGCTCTTCTATCTTATGCCACTGATAAATAAATTATTCTATGATTATCTACACCATATTAACTGCTAAGCTACAATTTAAAAAAATATTATCATGTACGAATTTATATGAATCTTAAATATTGAAATACATAGAGCCCTATTATAATAGAGCCATATTATAATATTTATTAAAGTACAAAACTTCACTCATTTAGTCGTTAGAGAAAAAGTAGCCCTTGAAGGAATAAATATAATTTTACAAAAGCAAAAAGATCAGGTGCAGACCGATAGCTTCACTTTTCTGAAAGTTTAGTGACTAATATCAGTCTAAGGATTTTCTAAGAAAAAATGTAAGAATTTTTTACATTATCCATACTGAGCAAACTTCGGATAAAATAATACAATAGGTATTTTGTTAATCCATTGTTAAGTTTGCTCAATAATCCATCCTTAGTGCTCAATTTTATTCCTAAATTAACTTTGAATACATCGTCATGATACAGAACTTTTATAACTTATTTTCATATAATACGAACCAGCATATTTTTATGTCAAAATAAATATTACCCTTTACTCGAATTTTCACGAATCCGAATTGATGTAGAAAATTCGTTCACATTTTAATATGAAGAGGCTTGGCTCGTGTGAAGGAAAATGCGTATCCACTTATTCTGATTAAATTAGCATGAATTGCGTGCCTGAAGTAAGCCGGGACTATTATTGTAATAATAAAATTAATATTATAATGGAAGAGTTCTATGGAGTTTTATTTAACCTGTCAAACTTAATCTACGTCTTATAATACATATACTTACTACATTTACATTATTTTAGAGAAAATGAGTAGTTTACTTGACCTAACATTTCTTTGTCTACAAACGTGTTTACAATTCTCCGCCCATAACTTCGTTTACCTTAATATGCTTACAATATTGAGATAAATACACTTATCAACTTATCTTATGAAAAAATGTGTTTAACCACTGTACAATATTTAGCAAGAAAAAGCAATAGCATTGTGAGATAGAGAGTCATTATAAACCGCTCGCTCCACGGATCTTTAATAAATACGCACCAAAGATGTACATTGTCATACCAACGTTTATTATTTACATTTATTTCTATAATGGAAATGCAGATATGCGATACCAACCATGAACGTCCGTCGGCGTGAATAATGAATGATCGCTATTTATTCAGTGAAACGACCGCGCCGCAAACAACGACAATTTACACAGAGTTACTGTTTATTGAAAAAATCGATTGCTCCCGATAAATGAATGGCTTGGTTAATGAGATTTTTGTATGGATAAAACCGATTATTTATTCGTTTGATTAAGAGTCAATAGTGTTGAATAAAACGAGGGGATGTTTAGTGAACATCTATAAACATACACTGTGTCTGAAATCAATTATTAAATATGATAATAACGTTAGAAGTTATAATATTCTCGTTTTGTTCTTGTCGTTTTATTAAAATTCATAAGTTGTTATAAATATACTACACTAAAGCATAAGTATGCCTTTGCGATACACCGGCAATATCGTATTGAAACAATCCCACATTCATTTGTTAACTTTACCATAATCAATATGCATTAATTGGGTTATTTGCTTAATGGTCGATTTTTCAATCCATGGTTAAAACTTATCTGCCCAATAAAATATTACACGATAATATTAAAATGTCACTCATAAACTGTCAAAGATGGGCAAAGAATACATTTTTGAAATGGTAGTTTAATACGTTATTTGACGAATAAGTATTAAGTACCAAGGATTTAAAAATCAGCCCTAAGTGACATATCACACTAGCGGATTGCGAGCGGTTTCAAAGCGGAGCGGGTGCGCAACGAATACGTTGCGGTTGCGCAGCGAATTCGTTGCGGACGCGTGGCAGATGCGCAACGTTTACGTCGCAGTCATGTACACTCATTAACAAAATGGAATCCGTGCTGGTTGTTACTTATAACTTGTGATAGTATAATAATTATGAGATCATTATTTTTTACGAGTTTCATAACATGTTAATGTTTAGGGTATTGTTTTATCTATTAAATCTTGGTCGAAATGCAATCAGATAACTTAATTGCTCATTAAGAAAGTTCATTAGTGAAATAAATGTTAAAGCTCCTTAACTAAAACAGGGCTATCTTATTATTAGATAAATAGCAGTGAATAGAAAATTTTATCAAGCAACCAGCAACTCACTATCACTTTGCTCATAATTAGGTTCACAAAATCTCTTTATAACATACGTTGCTATGGGAGAGATTATACTGGTCAGTCGTTACATACTTTTGGAATGTATGGTACATTCTAAAAGTCCTAGTAATTCAATTTTATAGCACCTTTTTTTAACAACTCCAGTTGTTATTACATCTTTAGTTAACTGTTAAGTAAGTGCATTTCCACAGTACGGTTAAAAAATTGAGTGCTACAGAAACGATGGAAATATTGAATGGAAGTTAGGCAAGGCGGAAGGGCTGGCTTTTGTGCGAGAGTATACAAAATGACGCGTCCGCAACGAATTCGCTGCGCAACCGCGGCGTGTTCGTTGCGCGCCCGCAACGTATTCGTTGCGCACCCGCTCCGCTTTGAAACCGCTCGCAATCCGCTAGTGTGATATGGCACTTAATGACATAACTATGAATGCATCGATAGCATACATATTTTTATATTTTGTTTGTTCATATTATAGTTTTGCTTTTTGCTTGAATTCTATACTAACTATATTTTTAAAACGGATACCTACGTTTGAAATTTGACTAATCTAATCTATTAAATGTTTAAAAAAGTCCATCCATCATAAGCCATACCTTTTATACCACTAATTAAGTACATTATTTCTACTATCATCGATTAATTTTTAATTGAAGACATCACTGACCCACTGTATGCATTCCGACTCACCAAGCCGTAGTAGCGACAATCGATTTCTGTAATTATAGCTAGACGGTGAATGGCCGACTCGATTGCTCCACCTATACAATATGTTGTTCATTTATTAGCGGTCTGAAATTAATGTGTTTAAAGAAAATTGCAAGGGCCCTATATAAATTGGATTTCATGTAAGATTAAATATAATGTCTAGCAAACGTTGTTTAGTTCTCATTTCTTTGTAGCGTAGTTACTAGATGATTTATTATCAATTTTATGGTGTATAATAAAATAATAAGCTATATTCACAACTAGCTGTGCTCCGCGGTTTCACCCGCATTGCTCCGCTCCTGTTGGTCCTAGCGTGATTATAGCCTGCCTTCCATGATAAATGGGCTATCTAATACCGAAGATTTTTCAAATATGATCAGTAGTTCCTGAGATTAGCGCGTTCAAACAAACAAACAAATTCTTCAACTTTATAATATTAGTATAGATAGATTTAGTAAACTGTAACTATAAGTTTTAATCAATTGAATTACATTTGTACCTGAGACTTTTGTTCCATCAAATTAGGTTAATTGGCGCCCATTGTATTGAAACGCAATGCTCAACATCCACTTTCAGCAAGTTGAGTTTTCAGTGAACGGAAATGTCAATACTTTTATTTGCATTTATTGATGCGAAAATGTTATGATAACTTTTTTATTTTGATAGCATTATTCCACGTTCTATGCGGCTTGTTAAATCGTGTTTTAAATTGGGGCTTTATTATTTTTTGTATAATATTTGTAAAGAGTATATTTAATATTATAATATATGAATGTTAATTGAATAATCTAATATCAAATAAGAAATATAATATTTTCCTTTTTTGATGTACATTTGATGAGGAATCCATAATAATGAATATGTCGCGTAATTTGAGACGACAAAGAAACATCTACCTATTAATTATTTTATAAAAAATTAAGAAGACAACGAATTTTCTCGATAATGATAATATTAAAACCCAACATATTCTATTTAGTTATTTTTCTACAGAATGGGAACATTTATTAGAGTTCTGACTGTTATTTTGTGCAGAAAAAAGATTGTTTTACGTATTCAAGCTGGGAAATTTGTCTTTATTGTATTTTCAGCAATGTATGTTTATAGATGCTTACATTATTAATTATTATGTACATAATTAAACGCTTTTGGGCTTTACCGTAAGATTTCTAAGTGGCAACTTGCTCTTTGTAATTACGTTCGTATTATGTCCTCGACATTAATATACTGTGTAATATATAGGACAATAATTAAATATAACATTGTTCATTAATAAGATTATGAGATGCAAAAGTTGCATTTAGTCTAATTCTTTAAACAAATAAACAGTTTGTGTGTGTTCTCAAATAAATCAATCTACAATAAATTGAGGAAATAAAGTTTGTACAGCTGCTATTATTTACAGATTTTTAAATATAACTGACAAATAAAAATATAACCATGATTTTTATTATTATTAGAAACACACATGGAACATAGTAGCGATTGTTTCATCTTGATTCATTATCTCGATAGCGCTACTCTACGTAATCGTATATTATGTTTAAATAACCTATGTATAAATTACATTTAATTGCTATAATGATACAAACAATTGTTTTGGTTATTTTCCAAATACACAGAACAAATAATAATAGCGTTCCTTGTTTTTATTTCGGGTCGGGACTCGACAAGTTGCTAAGTGTTTGTAATTACCGCTCCAATGAACTTCGAACTTTCTTACGAATCTTATTTATGGACACAGCCATTAGGAAACATTTTTGTGGCATATTAACATAGGATTTTGTTTGGTGTAAGAAATTAGTAAATATTTTATACATAATAGATTCAAAATCTCGAAAGATTTTCGGTCAATGATTGGAGTAAATATTATAATTATATATTATTCTGTATATTTTGAAGACTGTTGATATTGTCACAATTTATGCTGTTACTTATTCTAAATTAAGGTACCTACTTGCTAATCAGTCAACAATTGATATAATACGGGGAATGCTTAAAAATACATTACATGGGTATCTAATAAAAAAAAAAAAATATAAGTAATCTGTTTCTCTTTTGTTGTTTATCCCAATTAAGTAAAATGATTAAATAGTTGGACAAATTACTCCCTAGTGAAACTATCTTGGCACTCCGTAAATTAATTAGATATATTTATTTTGTTTTCTAAACCGTACAAAAGTTTGAAAAGTAATTTCTTTTAAAACAAATTTAACGAAGAATTATCGATTCATTTACTTTAATACTATGTTAAAAAACCTTTCTTATTTTGTCTCTCTAAAAATAATAAGAAAAAAAAACGTAAAACATTATTCAAAGTAAAACAAAAATTACACATCTAATACTATATGAAATATTCATGAAAGCAAAACCATCATTAACAGAATATTTTAATGAGGCAACATTATAACTTCTGCAATGAATATATTCTATAACGATGGACGTTTATTTCTCTTCGCTTTTAGAATACAAAGTGCGCAGGGTAAATTCGAAAATGTCACTATTTTAATCATGTAGTTTGTAGCTAAAACAAAATAGTTTAAAACTTTATAATTGTTTAAACGAAATTAGATTTGTAATGATAATGAGAAATATGCCAGCTTGTTCGGAACCTAAATTGAGAAGGGTGAAAAAAACTACTAACTATACATTTTACATGTAGGCAGAAACCCATACTAATTATTTTTGTTATTTTACTATATTTTAAAGTAACGGAATGCTACTTGAAAAGCGGATGTTGGGTCTCTTTGATAAATTAAATAAAGTCACAAAAACAAGATATTTATCATACATATTATCAAGCAGGGAATGAACATACATAATATTACATGAAATAGTAGAGAGGTTTCTTTAAAATATTCTAAAGTAAAAACAGACCATTTTATACAGAACCGAGACATTCTTCAAAGAAGCTGCCATATCATTACACAAAGCGTAAATAAAGTATGACAAACATGCTCTTTACGTCTAAACCATTTGGTATTTGATAAGAGCCTCAATGCCAAAGTTCACATAAAACATTTATTTAAAAGTTGCATTTGAAAAGCATTGCTTTTGTGACCGTTTATCCTTAAACTTATTCTTAATTAAGGTACCTGTTTATTAGTCACCAATCAATAGGAGCAAGCTTAAAAATACATAATGTAATAAATAAAAAATAAATAAACACTATCACATTATATAAGTAATCTTATCTTATTAATCTGTCCTTTAGTTCAATTAAATAAAGTATGTATGACAAACATGTTCTTTACGTCTAAACCATTTGGTATTTGATAAGAACCTCAATGCCAAAGTTCACATAAAACATTTCTTTGTATAAAAAACATTAATTTATTAATCCAATCCGTAAAGTCGACAAAAAAGACTCCATAGATTATCCTCTCATCAGCTATTGTTGACTGAACAATGACGTCAATGGTATCAGATAACAATCTATGCTATTCAGTTTTTCATAAGCCCTTTCCCCATCTAATTAGGCGATTTCGCATTTACAGGGAACGAAAGATATTTTTATTGGAAATTGTATATCAATGTTGTGTTGTGTATCGTTTTTATGTCAATTTTATATTACCTACATTACATTTTTTGCTACTACATCAGTAGCTCTACATTTTTGAATCGAAAATGATCAATTCTTTTAATGAAAAGTTCGAATATAATCATGTTTATTTATGGTGTTTAAAAAGTCCAAATTATCGTTGGATACCTCAGTCATAATAATATAAATGTACAGTGCTTCGACTAATAATTGTCATTTCAAGCGATTTTATTTTGTTATAGAAGGAGTAGTTTCGTAATGAATTGTAGTGGCGAGGAACACTGCCTTTTACCAGCGTAGGATTAGCGTTCTTCGTTAGAAAATGATAACTATCCTTCCTTCATAGTTGTAAGAGGTTTTGTTATCGGTGTTGTAAGACATGTATAATGAGATAATATTACTACGTATAGAGGAGACACTTAATTTCATGGCATGACCAACTTTTAGGTACTTTATCACTGTGTTCTCACAACTATTAATTACTGACGATACCAAGGTTACATTTTCCCAATTAGAAACGCTCCGATGGTCTTGTAATAGGCAATTTTAGCAATGATTTGTCATTTAGTACATGGTATCTTATCAGTTTTATCAACACGTGACTTATCTAAATTATTATATAACTGAAAAAATATACAAAAAAAAAACGATGTGCTGAAAGTACTTAATATGGTAAGTAGAAATAATTATAAAGCAAAAAAAATTGATAATACTTACAGTAGGTATCAATGTTAATATGTGTCTGTCATTTAAGACAATGCTGGTGAATGGATTATCATGAATAGTGGTTGAAAACTTCAAATTAAAAACACTTTTCAATCTCATCCAAAAGGAGAAAAGAATAACTTGACGAAGCCGTGGGCAAAAAGCTTGTTGTAAATAAAAAATAATTGGAACTAGCGAAGTAAAGTGTTTTATTTTTCAAGAGACTAGACCCTAGACCTAAATAGCACCAGGTTTTTTCTATACAGTATAACACTTATTAGCATAATTTTCTTAATTATGCAAAACAGAAAATGTTTAAGACGTCAGCTTATACTTAGATGCTTAAAAATACTCCTCTTTTGTTTAAAGTATTCTTCAAATTTTCTAAAAATAAAGCTCTTATTTAGCATACCTTCAAGAAAATTTTTTTTTAAATTTATTTTTGAGAACAGTGGAACGTGGATTTTGTAGTTTGTACTCTAAAATATAGTTTTACTCCATAGCGCATCACACACGGTGAAGATACCTACTATAATATTTTATGTTAAGATTCTCTAATATAAACCTTCTCTAATAATAACCTTTTTTGTAACTACATTCTTGTAAATAAATGAAATTTGAATTTGAATTTGAATTTGAAAATATTACAGTATCTTTTCTTCTAATTTCCACCAAAATTTCGGGTCATCTGTAACAGGATGGCGGTTCTACAGGGGTCTTAGTACGCAATGACAAAAAGAAAAATGATGGTCAGAACGCTGATACCGGATAACTTAAGATACTGTAATATTTTATATTAGAGAATCTTAACATAAAATATTATAGTATCTTCACCGTGTGTGATGCGCTTAAATTCCTTCATTAATTTTCATTAAATGAATTAAATCTTAATAAAAACTTGTAAAATATTGAAGGTATTCAGTAACTATAAAGGACTCTACCCACTACAACGTACTATCACAATATTATGACTGTAACAGGAAAGCTTCAAGCAAAAACATCTTTATATTGAAATGTACGAGATTATGCGCACTAGATCGTTCCGTCACCGTCTATACATTTGATACGTAATTAATACGCTCTTAGAGGGCATAGTAGTTTCTTTCCGATCCTGACACGTTCCTATTACGGTCATAGTATTTTAGCTAGTAGTAGGTAGAATATTTAACAGTTTACCAGTTAACTGCTACATTTTTGTACGACGATATGTCACATGCCGGATACGTTTCAGTACAAAGTAATCTCGGAAATCAGAAGCTCGTATGAGCGTTTTTGAGGTAAGTACTTCACGTCATACATTATTCATATATGCTATCGAGTCTCGTTTATCGGGGATATAAATGATTTATAGGTTACGAATGTTTGACACAGGTAGCGTCCAAGATGCGAAATTCATCCCTTAGGCGTTTTTAAGGTGATAAATACTCTTGAATGAATTTTAAAAGACTAGACTAGTCTTGTGTAACGAGGGTACTTTATTTATAAATATGGGTACATAAAGTGATGTTTATGAAATCTACATTCGGTGTATATTCAAAGACACGTACGTTAAGCTCTAGAGAAATGTGAATATGTAAGAAACTCGTATAAAGTGAATTATATTGACTGTCGTTGGTTCTACGAAATAAATAAAAATATGTGAAATTTAAAGTATATATTTTTTTAGTCATTAAAACCTTTGATTAATAGTGATTGGAATATATGTATACTTCCATTAAAATTTTACATTTGACGTCAAGTAGTTTTCATATTTAGTTTAAATAAATAAAAGTGCAATTCAATAGTTATGTGCTACGTAGGAAATATCATAGCGATTGTTTTTGAATTATAGGTGTAGATATTGTTTTCGAGATTTAGTATATTTTTGAAGGCTAGGATGCTCTACATATTATGCTTTTCTACAGATAGGAATTGAAACTTCAACAAATAAAAGTGTGTAACTTTTTGTAAGCTTTTGATTGCGCTGTGAGTGCAGAATTTTTGTATTTCAGATTACTTTTCGTAGTATTCTTGGCTATATTTCCACGATATAAATTTCTCGAATAGATTTAACAAATTCTGGGCATATTAAGTTTTCATAGTTATCTTGAGTCTTGACCCGCTCAAAAATTCTGGGGACAAAATAAAAAGCTCGGGCCTCGTGCTACGGTAAAATGATGAATATTTTGCAAGCTCGGTTTTTGGTTGGAAAAATATTAAATCTCATACGAAAATATTAAATCCACAGACTTTTTATGGATTAATAACATGACGGTAAATTTTAAAATATACCTATAATTATATTCTAAGAAACAATCACACATCGCTGGTATATACGTTCTATCCGCATTTTATCTGTAAAGTAATTAGGTATATGATTTTACGCACGCATCCTATTATTGATTGACACATTCGGAGTAATGACGGACATTTTTTTGCAAAAGATTATTTTATTTTATTGTAAGCTTTTATTATAGAACTTAACGAAATACGAAATAGTTTCTTAATACTTTTGCTCGAATATGATAAATACCTATTCAAATACCATCAACATTTTTAGTATAACCAAACAGTCAGGGAAAATAAGATAAACCCCGATATAGAAAACTAAGCTCGTAAATATGTTAAAATACATTTTTTATTCTATCATAGGTATTATAATATTTCTAGCTCAGATCAATTCGATGATCGGTAAAATCCTGTAATACTCAAAGCCACATTCCATAAAAGATATAACGTAATCCGAGAAAATGGTTTTTCAAGAGAATGTCTCTCGTGGCTTTTGATTTGTAGTAGGTACCTTAATGTATCAGTTTTATAACAATTGAGTTTATAGATTGGAAAACCTTGTTTTTATATTATAGAGATAGACATTGATATTGTTTTCAAGGAATCTATCCAATTATTTAATAAATTTATATATACTTATTATTATTGAAAGAAAAATAAGAAATTTCCAGAACTTTCCTGGCTCACTTTTTAATGAGGGTGAGTAGTGATCATCTCCTAGTCAAAATATATTACTAACTGGGTTTTTTAGGCATCCCATCTTTTTAAGTGAAAATCTTAGAGTAGTCATCAAGTATCCATTTTTTTGTAATCTTACAAATTTCATTTACCGTTAAAGTTGATGAAATATACAATTTTATTTTAATTGTTTCGAGTAAAGACCGCGTTATTTGTTATGTTAAATGCTTTATATATTATTTTATAAAAGTTTTAATTAATGCTTTAAAGATGTTCTAATAATTTAAGTTTCAGTTGAGAAATTGTAATTTAATATTCTACTGAGGATAGTTGGATATTAAATTACTCAAACAAGAGTTTTTAGGCCTGTTTACTAAAAATTAGATTATATCGATATTCACTAAAATAATAAAAATTGAAAAAATCTAAACATGAAGATCATTTTGTGGTATAAAAACAATTATTTTAATAGAAAGATATTTTCTAGTAAAAAGTAATCGGCCCACGCTTTATATCGGATTAAAGTATCCTCAGAAATAATAAACAATATTGAATAAATACCAAAATATCTTTTATGCCTCGCAGAATATTTCTTGATAGGAAAATTTTCCAAACAATTTTCTTTGCCAGCTTTTAATTATTAATATGTTTTTATTTTCGGATAAAAATATTTTGTGGTTGTCACTTGACAACCAGTAGTGAGCAGCGGACCTTTAAAAGATATCTTTACCTATTAATAATCCAAAAGAAAATTGAATTGGATTTATTATCTATGAATAATATTCAATTATCCTGATAAAACAATATCACACAAAATGAAATGAAACAAAATTAAATTGTTGAATTTTAATGTTGTTGTAACACGAATGCTAGAAATATTTCACATAATTAATTTTATACAAAATAAATCGACATTATCATACAGATATTGTATGAAGAATATAATATATTTCTGCCAGGGCGACCTAATGATGATTACCGCCATTCACGAGTTGAAATAGTTTTTAAGGAATTAGGGTAAGTAGGTATCATGTCGACCCTACTCATCGAATATTATAAAGAGGTTAAAGGTAAGTATCCTTGTAATGACGTCACTGTGATATATTTTCATTTTATTAGTAAAAATATATTTAAAAACTTAATACCCAAATCGTAAAATCAGAAACAAACTTTATTGTTTCGTCCTGAACATACCTCCGTGGTTTTTTTGTTAAGCCGGATATGTATTAGAATTTATATTTATAAATTATAATTATTTACGTAGTATAAGAAATAACACACGAGGGCGGGTTAAATATTAGTTTGAATGTAATAAGAATGTACTGCGATTCTACACAGATACCTAATTGATGTAGGTAGTTGATAACAAAACGCAGCAAGTCTACGACTATTAGCAAAGTGAGGGTAGTTGGGTCAAACGTCGTATAAACAACGTCCGAGCCCCTAGGCACGATTCGTACGAATGCGCCACGAGTCAAAGGAAAGCGGCAATTTATAGTACTCGACAGCTAAGCATGTTCAGACATAAAATAATGACAACTACATTGACATTCATCCACAAAAATATTAAATTAAAAGTTACGTCTAACAGTAGTAATTTTTATTGAAAGCATCAACAAAAATAGACAGGAAAACAATATTTTAACAAAAGAGACATAATATCATCATAGCTCGAAGCCTTATTCTGAAGGTTTATTATTTTAGATATTATCTCATTACAATTGAAATAGATCTTGTTAATTTGTCATTTGATAGAACGAAATAATATCTACAAATTTTAGAACAAATTATAGCTACTAAATAAATGATTAGACATTTATTATTTGCAATTTGATAACACGAAATAATGATATCTACCATTCTAAGAACAGATATAATAATAAATAAATAGATAATTATAATTTGGAATCTTATAAGGCGAAATAATATCCACCAATCTAAGCTATAAATAATAAATAGATATTATTATTTGAAATTTGATAGCCCGAAATAATATACCTACCAATAATAATATATATGTAGTTATAACAAATAAGGTCTCTCGGGAATCGTTGAGTAATTCTCAGAAGGCGAGGTGCTACGGATAAGTTAGCAATGTTGTTAACAAATAACTGTCAATTACGCTAGCTAAACGTTTGAACTCTAGTCTAGATCTTTGAATACATATTTGATGTCTAGATTGTGTTTTTAGGTCACTGTGTAAGGCATAATATAGATCTATAAAAATTGAATAAAATGTTTCTTAATTCTAATATAAACTGTATTACAAAGCTACTTAGTATAATGTTTCACAAATAACAAGAAATCAAAGCTATAATCACCTATAATTTAACAAAGTGAAAATAAACACGAATCATACTTTAATAAAAATAGGTATGCCTAATTTATAAATACAATCTACTAAGTATAGGATCGTTTCATTATAGATTATATCTTTTAAATGCCAAAAAGTAAAACTAAATAACAATAAAACTAAATTTTGCTACATAGTCAAAATTGAGACAATCATAATTGCCTCATTCGTGTTATTAGCATAGGTCACGATATTTACGTTTATTTGTCTATGTAGTAGTTAGGTAATGTTATGTAGGAGGCTTTCGATTATTCATGCTCTATTTAGTTTGAATGATAAATTTTCTTTATTAAACCAATAGTAGTTTATTTGCTTTAATGATGGATATCTACCAGTTTTATGAATATTGTATGTTGAAAAAATAAAGTAGGTGTATAATATTTGGTTATGTTGGTAGTCTACAATAAATTATGTTTAAAGCGTTACTTTAGCGTTATTTGAATGATATTTTGCATAGAGTTTTCAATATTCCTTAACACATTTCAACGATAACACAACAAACAATCCTTCCATTTCGTAAGATTAATTGTGTTGTATGCATTCAACAACTTATAATAAACAGCACAATGGGTTCAGGAAAATCTAAAACGTATTATCCAAACGACAACCTTTCTTTGGGACACAATAGCACACGTGTCTCAATAAGAGGAAATTCCTCTACAGTGAGGGGTTAATTCAATTGTATACAGGGAAAGAGAATTGCACTGGTCATTTCCTTGTCGACTCGGTTTATTAATTTGGCTGTTTATTACAACATTAGGTTGAACTGTATCATAGATAGAGAACTATATCTTTGTAGTATGTAGTTAATTCTCGTGTTATGTATGTATCGAAGAGGTAGTAAAGTATTTTTTACATGTTACATTTATATTATGTGCGAATTCAATTAAAAACTATCTTATTCAATATGTGTACATAATTATCTATTCATTCGTTTATTGGTTAAATGTATTTATCGACAGATAAACATAATATAAAAACCTCAAAAAACTGCCGCCGCCTATTGCCACATTTATAATAACATAAAGGTAACAAAATTCTCTTGCACGCATCTTAATACTAAATCAACAAAATATAATAATAAAATAATATTGCGCAAGCACCGACAATAGAACCAAACAAGGTACCTTGGGGCAATAAATCTCTTCTAAAACCAGGTGCGGAAAACAGCGGATTAGGACGAGGTACATCCTCATAAAAGTTGGATAAGATTACTCAGATAACATTATTGAATGTTGGGAATAGTATGGGATTACTTTTTATATTTAGAGTATATATCGGGCTGGACGTTAGGTCTGTACTGGGGTTATTTCGTAATTTCCCATAGGAACAAAACTCGTCGACACCTAACGTAATTATTTAAGATAATGGCACCCTCCCATTGCTACTGTAGCTAAGGCCTTGGTCTCATCTAACTTCATACAATTTATTCGATTTACTTGATTGTTGGAAATGGATTTTTTAATGACAGCATTTATTTCTTGCAAGATACAGGTCAAGGTTTTAAGATATAATTTTATTGCAATATACGAAATTTGTTAATTTTCCGAAGCTGTTATCAGCTATGTAGAGAGATTAAATTATATTCTTTTAATTTATTTATTTTATGAGCTGCAAAGTTTACATTGATTACTGACTGAAATAATTAAACATTTCCACTGAAAAGTTAACTAACTTATGAAGAAATATTTCGCTACAATTCAATTAAAAAAAGGTTATTAATTGGAACATCATTCATACCTTAGCACATTAGCAATAAAAGCGGTAACTGCATTAAAAAAAATATTTATATTTTTTACACAGATTTCGTTGGATTTTGAATCGAAGGTTTTTACGATAGTACAATAGTTTGCACTATTCTCTGAAACTACACGTTCGCAAAACCAAAGCATATGTTTGCAAAAGCTCTACAAATATTGGCTTTATAGGGTTCGTATACGTGACTCTTTTCTCTTATGGGTTAATTAAATGCCCAGTTTGTAAATAAACGATGACACAATGTATGTAATTTTAGAAGAGTTTTCTCTTGGCTGTGAGATGTGAGCTCTATATAAATAATGAACCCCTATTTCCCCTTGGTCACAGCATCACGCGTAAACGCCTGGACCGTTTTCGATAATTCTTAGCTTGGTGTGTTCGTTATTGTCAGGAGAAGGATTTTATGATAGAAAATCTCAAAAAAATTTGCGCCTACAAATAAAAAATTCGAAAACTTAACGGCTATTTAAGCTTCACGGGTTTGACAATTCGCGCGAAGACAGGACAATCGGGTACAACTAGTAGTTAATAATCCACAGGGTAGACTTCTCAAGACAATATACTAAGTACCTAACTACAAGTACAAATATGTATCTTGTAAGATACGATACCACAATAAATCTCATATTATTATTAATACAGACCATATTAAGTAAATTACATGTTAGAATGTATCTCTATCTTTTTAGGTTTGAACTTTGACATACTCAAACTCAAACTCAAAACATTTATTTATTCAATTAGACTTCTTTTAGAAGCACTTTCGAATCGCCATTACATATTTTTAACATTTACAACGTTAAAGTTTAATCGATTTCATAAGTCGTGAGGGTCATCTTATTTTTTTGATAAACTACACGTCAAAAACAAAATAAATACTGTTACGTCGATTTGATTATTTATTTATAATTCAAGAAAAAGAACAAGGAGAGATTTTTAAGATATTAACAATTTTATTAATAGAACTTATATTGAAACTTATAGATAGTATGGTCTGGTTTCGACATGGTCAAAATTAACTTTACAAATATCCTATTTTTATTCTAGTATGAAACGTTCCTTATACAAACCGTATATTTAGATTTAAATATTAAATTAATATGACACCGGCGTTGATTCATTAAAAAAGATGGAATTTTAACTTTAATCTCAACTTTTACGTAGTTTGGTTTATGACACCGCTGATGGCCTACATTTTACGTAAAATTATTTAGTTGAAAATATGAACTTTAGAGTGTAGAAATAAACTATTCAGTATTCTGTACTTCATATATTTACGAGAATTTAATTATTTAGAATACACATAACTTGATACATATGACTTGAGATAAAATTATCCATCCTTAAAAATTTAGGTAATTCCCGATTGAATAATTTTAATATCGATGCATTTTTTTGCTTTTCAATGAAAACGAAACATACTCAATTAACTTCGTCATGATTAAATTGAACAAAGATTATTAACTTTTGCTTGCTTTTATGCAAATTGTACAAAGTAAGAGAAGATTCATGCAACTCGATCCACAGAACTTTATAACATTGAACCCTTTCTCGGATTCATAAGGATTTATTCTCAAGATAGTTGAATGTTTCGTAACTTTGTTAATGCGAATAAGATGGGTTTCACTTGAGCGTTATTAATTGGATTTTCTTAAATATTAGATTACGAACATGTTGCAAGCTTTAACAATCTTGTTATTTATTATGAATGGGTTTTCAGCGCTGTCTTGTTAAAATCAAACACTTAATTTGCAATAATTAATCTCTTTGCATAAAAAAGAATTTTAATATCAAGAACTTGGGTTCATCAAAAGTAAAAATACTCAGCTTTAATCAAAACTGGAAAATAAGACTATTAATTAGAAGTTTAAATATAAACAAAACACTACTATATTCTCTATTGCTCTGAAGCAAAAATATTGTCAGCGACGTAGAAAAAATGATTATTAGAGCTTGTAAAATATAACGGCAACACTAAATATAGACTTGAGCTATTTAAGACCCGGCTCATTTCTCGGATGGTTATTGCGTAATAATTCAGTAACCATAAGATCTTTACTGCCTATGAATCTCTTAGTCACTCTTTATGACATGCTTAGATATAGTTAATCTTTCAATATAATGCATTCCTCGGGAACTAGAAGAAGGAATTTTGATGTGCATAATGCATAGCTTTTCTGGTTTTATATTCAATTTTAATGTCTTGGGTAAAACGTATAAATTTAATTCATATACGTTTATAAGATGTGGTAGATGCTTGTGGTAATAATATTTATATTACCACAAGCATAGTCAAAAATATAACATACATTCTAAACGACTCTGTGCGATGTTTTAGGATTGGCTAAACTTTATTATCACTAGTCTTACCTACTTCAAAAATTTGTACATACGGAGATTAATTATCGATAACTTATAAATAATATAATTTTAAGAGCAAATCAGCTTAATCATCAATCAAACAGCAAATCAGCTTAAACGAAGTGAAGTCAAAGTCGTCAGCAATTTCATCATTAACCTTTCAATAAAATAAATACGGTTAAGTTTCATTAGTAAAACAAATATTCAAGAAACAATAGCTTTTCCTTATAATTAACAAGTATAATGTCAAATATGCGGTAACGTATACGTATGTAGTGGTATTCCATCATACTCCATTCTAATTTCTAATAATTTGTTAGCGGTAAGGTAATAAATTATGAAAATGACTAGAAACTGGGAGTTATATTGTGACGGATAAATTGAGTGGCCATTATTTTTAAGTCTACGTTAGTTAGGCACGTTATGCATTGCTTATTATGTAAGCTTAAATTGCAAATGAAGGAAAAGTTTGCGTTTGCTTGAGAACATTTTTGTTTGTTTGTTTTAAACCCTGAAAATATTGGGCCGTTTTGAAGTTTTTTCCATTAGAAAGCTACATTATTTTCGAGGCTATTAAAAACTTGTACAAATTGTATTTTTAACTATTGCTTCGTTCTCTTAGTGTTAATGATTAGGTATTATAAAGTTTGATAAATAATATACGTATAGCAAATAGCAATCACTCCAATTAAATATTATGTAGATTGTAGGTTTAAGATATTATTTTCATTTTAAAGTATAAAATCTACATAATATATAAAACACAAAGATATTATATAATACGCAAATATTACGTTTTGGTTAAAGCCATTTCACAAAGTTTTTTAATAACAGACGCGCAGATATTTTTGGAAATATTTCACCCCAGATATGACGCCTTTTGATAGGCGTCTAATGAAGTTAAAATTGACTTCAGCTTATGTTAAAAACAAGTAAAAAAATCAGGTGTTTTGCTTATATTTTAGACTTAAAATAGAACAGGACAAATGGCACATTTATTACAGTGCCTAAATTTATAATTTATCTGTTATTGGACATCTGACAAATACTTTTTATATCACTCTTTTGACATGATAAACCAAACCATTTAAAAATGTAAATAGAATGAAAATAGGATCGCTTGAACCATTAATATTTTATTGGAATTAAGTAGTCAAGATACTTACGTAGTAATTCAAAGTAGAAATTCAGTTTCAAAATTCAATTTAATTGCGTTTTAAATAACAAATTCCAATCATCCGCAAAAGAAAATTTAACGGTACAATGTTTATATCGACCTTTTTCATACAAATCATTCCAACGGATTGATTATAACTGTTCAGTCGAGTTCAGTATTCCGGGTTTTCGAAATTTTGATTGAAATGCAAATCGCTACAAATGGATTGTCGTAATCGCAGCGATGGAAACAAAGTCGTAAAATTCCTGTTTATAACGTTAGTTTATTGTAAGAAAATATGTTTAAATAAATAACACTCATATTTAAAAGGTTATAATTAAAAATCTGATTCAGTTAAAGGTTAATGATTTGAGAATTAAGTAGTTACTGAAAGCATAAATAAAATATTCATGTAGATATCGCATTTTATTACGACCATAATATAATAATGCTCCTTCTCACAATGGCATAAATATTTTGTGTGTATTTACCAAGTATTAACTATAATATAATAGGATAGCCGATTCTCTATTCTCGAGTTATAAGTGGTGTAACTAACTCTCCTTTCTTTTATATATAGCCGAATAAAATACCTTCCCTTTGTAATACGATATGATTTAACCACACAAATAAACTAACCACTATAAATCAATTTTGCTATTGAATATGTGGCAAGTAAATAATAGTTTTGGCAATAATGTTATTTTACACCCAGATACTGAACTGAATATTTAATACTAGATTCCCGGAGCTATCTCACAGATCTCTGTTGAACTTCTCGAAGTTTCCCGGTCGATGTAACTTCAAATAACAACGGTTATCTTGACTGTGATCATCGGTAGCTTCAGCTAAATATTGTATAACATTAAATAGTGGAATGACCTAAAATAATTGTAAGTAATTCCTAACTTATATAGACTACTTGTTTCTTAATGAATAAATAAACATTTATTAATTGATTAAATGAAGAATTTTTATGTCATTTAGACATTATCTTCAACATAATATACTGAGAAACGGGTGGACAAGATTGAACATTTAAAATTTTTGTATATTTATCAAATAGCAGGCGATGTAAAACGTGCATACATTTAAAAATTAATAAGATAGTGTAAGTGCTGGCGTTAAAAAGTTCACATTCGTTAAGGTTCTAAAATAACGCACTAAGAGCGTTCTCATTTCATGAAATGAGATGAGTAGATACGGTAAATTTAGAAATGTAGATTCAGCTTTCGTTCGTAAAATAATTTGATGGAGGTTCTTAATACCTCTTAATATAAGCACATCTTAATTTGCGGATAATGACAAGATGATGGTCGAGATAATATTATGATTTTTTAAATTTATTTCAATAGTGCTTGCGTTATTTTCGTTTGATCTCGCTTCGCAATAAATTCGAATAGTCTTGTGTGTGAGAAAAATAATGACTAAGAAACTTTGAGATAGTTATTTTTAATGAATATTACTTTTAATATAAACTAAGCAATATAATTTTGTGTGTTTTTATTTAACTAAAGTGCTAAAAAGTTTCAGTGTAATGTGTTGTATAGATACTGGAAATAAATAAAACAAATATTGAGTCCTTGAATACAGACTAAGGTCAGAGACAACAGTGATTTTATGAAGTCATAAAATCACCAGCTTCTCTGACCGTTGTCAGAAATACGTACGTGCTAAATTGAAGATAATGATTAAGTATAATATTATAACACCGCAGAGTTAAGTTTTTGAATATTTAAAAAGTTCTCGCAGTTATAGTTCTCGCAATTAAAATATAAACCCTAAAAATACTTTAAAAACTAGGTAATTTATAACTTTTTTTATTAAAAGTTTAATATCTGACATATTATAAGTGGATAGTTATTAAAACCTCTATAAAATTTATCGCGTATGTAATAACTGATGGATACTAATAGCGGTAAGAGGATTACTTCAAGTCTATAATGGTCACGTGAACTAAGCCCACATACCACTAGAACATTATACCGTTAAATATAATAGGTCACTAAACCGCATAATACTGTTTGAAATAAGATTTGCATAACGTAACATACCAAAGACGAACCATTGCATGTTTATTTTCATCCGTATTATACCTTTGCATTTCCTTTTAGTGTTCTACGACAAAGTGTCGAAAATATAGTCATCTCTTTCACACGTACGTGAAAAATCATGAAAAGCTTTCCGTTTCGTGGGCGCGAATTTCAGAACGTAGAGAAAGCTTTCAGTTATTCAGTCCGCGTTCGTGCGGCACGGCGAACGGATGTATGTACGCCGTCTGTATTAAATTTCGCACAGTATTCGAAACTCGCTCGTTATCTCCACGAGCGATTTTGCTTCAAAAAACAAAGCTACACATATCTATGATTAAAAAAGTGCTATCTTATTACTTTATAAGTTATATCGCTAAAGCAATTTATTTAAAAGCAGCGGCCGATCGTAAGTGGATGTGTTTGTGATGGATTCGAGGTACCTATAAACTTTTGTTCGCTCTCCTAAGCCTTTTGTGTTTTAGGACAAATTATTTAACCCTTATAGTAAACCCTTACAACCCATTGGTCCAAAAAAGTGACTTAAACAACGTACAATATCGATACAATTCATATCCTATTTGTAAATTTATTTATTAAATATTCGAGTGTGTGGACCAAAGTTTGGAAAACTGTATATATTTTTCGGAAAAGTGTATATTGTAGTGTAGTGTGTACATAGTTGGTGTTACCTATGTAGGTCAAGACACTTGAAAACTTATAATCGACGATTTCTGATCGATATCGTGTAACATATCAGGTGAGACTAATGTTCATTTGTCGGTCCTTTGGTTTATTGATTTATGTTATGTCAATTATTCACACATTGTGATTCTTTTCTTTTATTCTTGCGTGAACTTTTAGTAACTTTTCAAAAAGTTTAGCTGTGTGAAAAAGATCTATTTTGTGTAAAGTTTTCTGAAGTATTTTAGCAATCTTTGGTGTAGTAGTATGTAGTTATTATTAAAATAATAAAATATATTGCTGTCTTATATTTCTCTACAATTTAAGGCTTACGAAAATATTTAAACGGTATAAACATAATATTTAATTGTTTATACCGTTCGCGTGATCGACGTTGGACATTGCCTACGCCTAAATAATAGAAAAATATCATAACATCATTTTAATTTTAACTAAGTCGACCAAATGTTTATTTTTTTAACATAAATAATACGTTTCATAATTATTATAGCTATATTACTATCTATAAAAGTTCTCCATAAGAACCTACACGCACTACGAAGTGTTTAAAACAAAAAAGTTCAAGGCAAAGTCTTTCCACAGAAATATTTTTTTTTCAAACGCAACTTAGCTAAGTGTCTGAGTACATTTACACCAATTTAGATCCCTTTCGTAATAAGAAGAAAAAATTGAAAATACGATTTCTCTTCCTATTCAATGCAGACTTTTATGAGAAACATATAAAACCCTTTCAATTCATCATATTGAATTCAAGAGTCACGTGCATATTTCCCGGAGCATTTGTCCGTTCCATAATAAAACTGTTTGAGTTTTATTTAGAAGGATCACAATTATGACCCTTTTCCGTATCATGGATACGCAACCTCGGCTAATTTTGGTCAAGCTTTCAAATGCTTATGTTTCAACAATATGATATACATATTTTATTAATGTTTAGAGCTTTGTATCGCTTCGGGGTATGACAAATATAATTTGAATTTTGAGAATGTTTTAATAAGCTTGCATTATGTGATTTTGAAATGAATTATAATATTTACATAGAAATTACACTATGCGTATAATGTGGATAATATGCCAATATTATCCACACATCAAAAATAGCATCAGAATTTATAACATACTAGCGGTCCGCCCCGGCTTCGCCCGTGGTACCTACATGTTTAAACTATCCTATCTCTCAAGTTGGATCGAACTGCACATGGTGTGCGAATTTTATTATAATCGGCTAAGTTGTTTAGGAGTCCATTGAGGACAAACATTGTGACACGAGATTTATATATATTAAGATTATACAGGTTTGAGAATATTTTTTGAGTTCAGAATCATCATTATTTTCAAAAACTGTTTAAAAGTTTTCACATTTATGCTTTGTTAAATTCTAAAGATACAACGGAAAATTTTGCCACAAAAGCAAACACGAAAACAGTATTTTGCCAATCAAATGGTTAACGTATAGATCACCCAAAACACATTACCCTAATGTAATCACTAGACATCGGATTATATGCATTTGCATATTTGCATATGCAAATGCATAAAACTCTCTAATTACGGCGTTAGTGCATATTTTAGCCTTTTTCCCCAATCGTGCATATTTCGATAAGTAGCGGGAGTTTTGATTGGTTGACTAACCTTTATTAGCCAATCAGAACGCTCAGCGAGTAAACAAACCCTATTTTGGCATGGCAAAAAATTACAAAATGGGCTCCATTTTAAGTAAATTTTAAGCCATTCAAAATAGGGCTAGATTACCCTTTTGGGGCTAAAAACTTAAAACACGGGTTGAATTCCAAAAAAAGGCTGCTAGATTTAGCCCGGAAAGGTCTAAGGTGGCAACACTGGGCGCGCGGGTGACAAACGTCACAAATTTGTGCTCGCAAAATTTGGTAAAAAATGCTTAATTGTATATTGGCACAAAAACTATACTTAATTTCAAGAAAATTTCACTGTTTTTGATTAAAATATATAAAAATAATAAAGGTTTTTTGATTTTGTATTGTGCATATTTTAGGCATATCAGTCGTTTTTAGTGCATATTTCGGCCTTTTTTAGTGCATATTTGCATGCATATTTTGGCATTTTGTTAGTGCATATAATCCGATGTCTAGTAATCACACTAACAGCTAAAACTGCAAATGTACCTACAATCTACATCCTTCATTAGCAAAGCTGTCAACGAATATTCGGGATC